>NC_035449.2:124863348-126300009 GCF_002127325.2 Helianthus annuus
GAAGTAAAGCGTGCATCTCGATCAGAGATAATAGAGGTGGGCACCCCGTGCCTTGAAACAACTTCCTTGAGGTATATCTCCGCTAGAGTGGAGAACTTATCCGTCTCCTTGATTGCCAAAAAGTGTGCGGATTTTGTGAGTCGATCCACGATCACCCAGATAGTATCGTTTCCGCGCTGTGATCTAGGTAGGCCAGTAACGAAATCCATGGAAATTTGCTCCCATTTCCATTGTGGTATCTCTGGTTGTTGGAGTAGGCCTGAAGGTTTCTGATATTCCGTCTTGACTCGCGCACAAGTCAAACACTTGCTGACGTAAGTTGCTATGTGGGCCTTCATGCTAGGCCACCAATACGTAGTTTTAATATCATGGTACATCTTGTCCGAACCAGGGTGTACCGAGTAGCGAGATTTGTGCGCTTCATCCATCACAAGTTCGCGTAAGTCGCCATAGAGTGGGACCCAAATGCGTCCTGTTACATAATAAGCGCCGTCTTCCTTCTGTTCTAAGCGTTGTCTTGACCCGCGTAGAGCTTCTGCTCTAACGTTTTCTGGTTTCAGTGCCTCTATCTGAGCAGCTCGTATTTGCGAAGGTAGACTAGAATGGATCGTGAGTTGTAAAGCTCTTACGCGCTTAGGCGTAGTGTCCTTTCGACTGAGGGCGTCTGCCACAACATTGGCCTTGCCCGGGTGATACCTGATAGAGCACTCGTAATCATTCAGCAGTTCGACCCATCGTCGTTGCCGCATATTCAGTTCCTTCTGCTTGAATATGTGTTCTAAACTTCTGTGGTCGGTGTAGATGGCGCACTTGGTTCCGTACAGGTAATGCCGCCATAGTTTAAGTGCGAAAACAACAGCTCCCAGCTCTAAATCATGTGTCGTGTAGTTCTTCTCGTGAACTTTAAGTTGTCGTGAGGCGTAAGCTATGACTTTATCTCGTTGCATCAATACACAACCAAGACCTTGAATTGATGCATCACAGTAAACCACAAAATCTTCTGTGCCCTCTGGCAGTGAAAGGATAGGTGCACTACAGAGTCTATCCTTTAGATGCTGAAAAGCTAATTCTTGTGCATTTCCCCAATGATAAACAACGCCTTTCTGTGTTAACAAAGTGAGAGGCTGCGCGATCTTAGAAAAATCCTTAATGAATCTCCTGTAGTAACCTGCCAATCCCAAGAATTGGCGAATCTCCTTTGGTGTACGGGGTGCAGGCCAGTTCTTAATAGATTCCACTTTGGATGGATCAACGTGAATCCCATCCTTGTTCACCACATGCCCTAGGAAATGGACTTCACGAAGCCAGAAGTCGCATTTCGAGAATTTCGCGTAAAGCTGTTCCTTCCGAAGGAGTTCCAAAATAAGTCGTAGATGTTGTTCGTGCTCTTCTTTGCTCTTAGAATAGATCAAGATGTCGTCGATAAAGACTATGACAAACTTGTCCAGATACGGTTTGCACACTCGATTCATCAAATCCATAAAAACTGCCGGTGCGTTCGTCAGCCCAAACGGCATGACCAAAAACTCATAGTGCCCATATCGAGTCCTAAAGGCCGTTTTAGAGACATCCTCTTCCCGAACTCTCAACTGGTGATATCCCGATCTCAGATCGATCTTTGAGTAGTAACTCGACCCCTGCAACTGGTCGAACAAGTCGTCAATACGCGGTAGAGGATAACGATTCTTCACAGTCACTTTGTTGAGTTCGCGATAGTCGATACACATTCTGAAGGTACCATCCTTCTTCTTCACAAATAACACTGGAGCTCCCCAAGGCGATGAGCTAGGACGAATAAAACCCTTATCCAAGAGTTCTTGTAGTTGCGTGGAGAGTTCTTCCAACTCTGATGGCGCTAAACGATAAGGTGCACGGGCTACAGGCGCGGCTCCAGGAGCTAGATCAATCTGAAACTCGACTTGGCGATGGGGCGGAAGACCAGGTAATTCCTCAGGGAATACCTCAGGATAGTCGCGTACAACGGGAAAATCTTCTAGCTTCTTCTCCTTCTCTGTGGTATCAGTAACTAGAGCCAAAATCGCAGTGTGGCCCTTTCGTAAGCATTTCTGGGCTTTTAGAAGAGAGATGATGTTCTCAACAGCACTTCTCTTGTCGCCACGAATCATGAGAGGTTCACTGCCTAAACCAGGAATACGAACGATCTTCTCGTTGCAAAGGATCTCTGCTCGGTGTTGGGATAACCAATCCATCCCAATGACAACGTCGAAACTACCCAAGACAATAGGAATAAGATCAATAGAGAAAGTCTGGTTAGCGAGAATAAGCTGGCAACCCTTGACTACGTGTGAGGCTTCCAAACTCTTACCATTAGCTAGCTCTACAGTGTGCTTGTCGCTCAGGGGTGTAGGAATACGCTTAAGCATCTTACTAACTTCTAGGGACACATAGCTAGTATCGGCACCCGAATCAAATAAGACTGTAACATAAAAGTCGTCGAGAAGGAACTTACCCGTCACCACGTTGGGATCATTCCTTGCTTCACCTTGACCAATCACGAACACTCGTCCCCTAGCACCATTGTTGTTGTTGTTCCCATTGTTACCATTCCCCTGATTGTTGTTGTTGTTGTTCTGGTTTAGTTGGGGACAATCTTTCTTGAAGTGACCTTCAGCTCCACACTGAAAGCACCCTTTGTTGTTACCCTGCTGCTGTCGCTGATTCTGCTGAGGTTGCTGACGATTCTGGTTGACGGGGTATGCGCTTCTGCAATCCTTTGCAACATGACCAGGCTTGTTGCATCGATGACAGTTGCCCCTGGTGCATGGCCCACTGTGGTGTAGGTTGCAACGATTGCATTTGGGGTGATTTCCTTTGTACCCACCATGACTTTGACCACCGGACGATTGCTGACTAGGGCTCTTGTGATCGTCCGTCTTTCTCTGCTGAGACTGAGTTTGCACCGAAGTTGAACCCCTACTTGAAGTTCCATCCCATTTCCGTTTATCCCCACTAGAAGCACCAGAAGTAGTTGCAGCACCTATACGCTTCGGTAACTTGTTCTGCTCCACCGCTTGGTCAGTGAGACGGTGAGCTAACTGTACAACCTGCTGGATAGTAGTCAACCTCGCTGAAGTCACATGACTTTGGATTTCTGGCACCAAGCCCTTGAGATAGAGTTCAATTCGCTTATACGGAGGATCCACCATAGTAGGACACAACAAGGCAAGCTCATGCGATCTCTTAGTGTATGCCTCAATCTCCGATCCCGACATCTTAAGATTGTAGAACTCATCTTCCAGTTTGTGAATGTCGTCACGACTGCAGTATTCCTCCCTGATCATTTCCTTGAAGTTTTCCCATGGGGTGGCGTTGGCAGCAACCAACCCTAACATCTGCACTTGAGCATTCCACCACGTGAGAGCCAAACCCTCGAGAGTACCAGTAGCATACTTTACCTTGCGCGCTTCAGGGCATTCACACATTTCGAACACAGACTCCAGTTTCTCAAACCAGTGTAGGAGACCTACTGCTCCTTCAGTGCCGCTAAAAGTTGTGGGTCGACAGTCCATAAAGGTCTTAAAAGTGCACACCGGTGCCTGAGCATACTGACCTAAGGTAGGTGAAAGAAAAGACAGAGTTTAACACAAAGGTTGGTTCACGAGAGTAGGATCCAAACGATCCTAGAACAATTTCGGACTGCAGGATATACCTCCTGCGTGTGCAGCTGCGAGCGCTGCGGCAACTCGTTCGTTGATCAAAGCCGTCAACTGGGCTTGTGTCATGTTAACGCGTCCAGACATGGTTCTTCAAAACAAGAGTAATACGTGTGAGAGAGGTTCGCGAAAGTACGATAGTAGGACAGAGTAAGCACGCACGTGATCAAACAACAGTAGTCATACTAATCAAGCATACCATGAGCAATGTACTACGCAACTAACAAGTAGGCAATATACATACATCATATTACCTAGAACGTCGAGCCTTGCATGAGGAGCGAAGTGTCGTTGTGGACCGTTGAGCACTAAACCGGTTATAGTCTGGTTTTAACAAAAACGTTTCTCCTTTATTAAAACCAAGTTCACTATAACCAATGGCTCTGATACCAATCTGTCACACCCCCAAAATCCCACCAGCGGAGTACTACCGCTTGGAGGCGTGACTGACCAGGATCCAGCCACCAATCATACTGAACAAGCATATAAGTATTTATAAAAGTTTAACCATCACGATTGGTGTTCAAAAACAGATGAGTTTAAGTTGCAAGCGGAAGCATAAGTTTAAAGTTATAACATAAGTTCCAAAAATTTCAAGTTAAACATAGTCTTGTAGCAATCCCTGTCCCACAACGATCCTCCTCCATGCAAGCTCCCACTGAGTACCTATGGTCCTGCAAAGCATGTAGTAACGAGTCAACAACTAGTTGAGTGAGTTCACGGGTGGGCGTTCGTTTTAGTTGTTTCGAAAACAGTTTACTTTATCTGGCATCCTGCCGTGGGGGTTACCCCATATTTTAAAAACGTGACATGTTCGTTCCCAGTTACTCCGGCTCTCCAGCCGTGGGGGCTACCCCATGTGTATACTAGACTCGTTACCGTATCGATTGCTGACTGTAGTCATGTTTATGTGCCCTGAAAACATCAATGTCTATCATCATTGACGTGCCCCAGATCCATTAGTTCACGCCCGTCCTCTGCGGCACGGTGTGAGGCTTGTCAGACCTAAATAGCGCTATCTAACTAATGACCCGCTCGCCATTGGCCCGGCGATTAGTCGATACAAAAAGGAGGGACTTCGTGATAGAGTTTTAGTCTAGTACGTTTATCCGTCCATCCGGACGAGGAATCACATTCCTGAACCACTGACGTCCTACCCAAGGTAGACGAGGAATCCGCGTTCCTTAACCCCGTTCCCAACCCAGGGAATCCCATGCTTTGTAAAGGGTGTGAACTCACCTTGGTTTGCTCGGCAGTTAATCACAGAAAGTCAATCAAGTCGCAAGTAGTCAATAACGTCCTAACACGGATATCACGTATAATCAGATTCGAACCAAGTAGTGCACAAATGTTCAACACGTTTGGCAAGCACGTTTAGCAGTAACAGTTCACAGTATCAACAGTAGCTCATAAGGTTCACAAGTTCAGCCCAACTACTTAGGCCCAAACACGTAAAAGCAGATAATCACAGAAGCCCATCAGTCTGGCCCATTAACTAAGGCCCAAAAAGTGTGGTCTCGAGTCGCAACCGGACTCGCAAGCATGGTCTCGAGTCATGCTGTGTGTTGATCATGGATGGTTGCGAGTCGCAACCGGTGTCGCAACCATGGTTTCGGTTCATCATGCTGAGGTCTCGAGTCGCAACGGGACTCGTAACCTGCGGTTTCGGCTTGTCCTGATATGGTTGCGAGTCGCAACCGCGTGGTCTCGAGTCATCACGCTGTGGTTGCGAGTCGCAACCGGGTGATTGCGAGTCGGTAGCAGTCGTTTTCAAGTTCACGTGTTGATGCAGATGTAGTCAGATTAGTGGTACAATATAATCAGGCCCAAATCCGGAAATAACCAATAGAATCCCACTAACATATTTCCTAATCAGGCTATTAGTCAAAGATGGATCAAAATCACAAGGGTTTTCAATCTTCAACTATCATTCAAAGTGTTCTTCAAATATTCAAACTTATATTCATTAAGTTCATAGCATTTTCAACACTTATATCAACCACAACTATGAACAATCATCAAAACACTAAACATAACACACAACTCGGTTTCTATATATGTCCGATTTCATCACAAGTGCAACCCGATTTCATCCTTCATTTTTATCATACAATGAATCTATTTTTTAACATCAAGCATTTATGCAAATTTCAACATATAACAAGAGCATTCATGAACCGATTTCTTTTCAAATATCATGCATAACTCAACTACCATATTATCACATAATCTTATCATACATTTATTCAAGCACAAACACATCATGAACATATTTAACACTAAGCATTCAACAATAACCAACAAGAAATACTAACCGGTTGGTGAGGTGTGTGTGTGTGCCGATCCAAAGTCCAAATCCGAGAGTTTCTTGTGTCAACCGAGTGGATCCGAGAGTCTTGGATATGTGTTTGTGTGCTAGAGTTCTAGTGGGAGAGAAGGTAGAAGTGTGTGTGTGTTCTAATGTTCAACAAAATGGTAACAAATAACTAAGGTGGTGTATTTATAGTCAAGTTCCAAGTGTTTGCACCCTTAGTGGGTTTCGAGTGGGGGTTCACGGCCCAAAGGCCCAACCGGCCAAAGGTTCTCGGCCCAAGGCCCAAAACCGATTACTATTCACTCGAGACCTCATGGTCTCGAGTCGGGTTCCTTGTTGTTTCGTGTCGGGTTCTCGGTTCACATATAACACGTACACATATATATATATACAATACACACGTAACAAAGCACTTATCACATAAAAGGTTCACGTTATCATTAAGTTTAACCGGACAGCTAGTCACAAAATGTACAAGCAAGTTACAACGAAAGGTTCTAAATTTCGAGTTGTCACACACGTGGTCACGATGTCTCGAGAAAATGCAAACCATCAAAAGATCCAAGTGAAGAAGACAATCAGGTCGTCTGGGACGGATTGCTGTCCGATCGGATTGCCACCCGACCGGACAGTCACCCGATCGGATTGCACCTTGGGTCCCACACTTAACTTTTTATTTCAACATTTTAGGTTTTGAACATTGAACGGATTGCCGTCCGATCGGATTGCCACCCGATCGGACTACCACCCGACCATGTGATGTTAGGACTTCAACACTTAAACAATTTTCAACATGTTCAGTGTATAATGAGTTCCAAACGGATTGCCACCCGATCGGATCCGATCGAGTGACAAGCTGCTGTGAACTTGTTCTCACTGAAGTGTCCTACCAATCGGATTGTCGCCCGATCGGACCGCCGTTCGATCGACCGACTTGAAAGGTAGAGGTACTTCTCTGTTTTCAAAATGCTATAACGACAACTTCAAAAGACAAGCCATCATACACAAACACATCCATCCCAAACGAGATGACAATCCAATCGAGTGGCCACCCGATCGGGCGCCCAACTGAACGGATTGTCATCCGATCGACCGGCCACCCGATCGGATTACCGTCCGATCCACTGACATTACACACCGTTTTACGCGCCGCTTATCATTTGTGCTATCGTTCTGATCAGGCTAAACCTACTCTAGCGCTCCCTCCAATCCATCATCGCTATGAGTATACTCGATCCCTTTTTGCTTTACGCACTTTTGGGTGTTACATACGTTACTTATTCTAAATCACATCAAACACACTACGCAATACTTTAAACGCTAACCGTTGCCGCATGGTATACGTGACTTAATGAATGCTTGTTTGTTATGTTTACACATGGAATGTTGTCTACCTGCCTTGGCAATGATAGTACTATAGTTTGGACTCAGCACCTGTTCACTTAGGGTTTGTTAAGGACAATTAATTACATGGCTCATAGTGGTGAGTGTGTATTACGAACTGCCTTGGACAGTCAACCCACAGTCATTGGTATCGATAGGTTCATGTCGATAACTAACGTGCTTCATTTCACTCTGTGTATGTGCTGGTTACGCGTAATCGATTTCGAACTCTACTATATCTATTAAACTTGTATGCTCACCTTTACACTATGTGTATTGACTTTTACTTTAACGTTTATGGCAGGTGCTTAAGATGATTATATGCTTGGCTTGCTGTGAAATCGAGGCTAGGAAAGGTCTAGAAACAAATAAACGAATTGTCTATACTTGAAATCTGAGTTGTCGGAACAGAACGTTTATGGCAGGTGCTTAATTGTATTATTTTTATGTCATGGTATGGGACATGATGCTTTATATAATTGGTAATTATAGTTGTTATGGAAACTTCTGGACAATCTGTTTCGCTCAGTGCCACGCCCCGATGTTTCCGCCATAGGTTGGGGTGTGACAGATTGGTATCAGAGCCATAACTATAGGGAGTTAGGCAAGACTCGACCTAGTCCGGGTCGATGTCTTAGAAACGACCTATTCTATAGTTAGGTAGCAACATACCGACTTGTGCACACCCTGCAAAGGTTTTGTACGAGCTTACTTGCTATTTCTCGCCTACACTACACTATCACTGCACTCTGATTTTCGAAAACGAACGGGCGATTAGGTCGAGATTAGGTGTAAAAACCGCAAACTCTCGACTAGATTGCTTGTTCGACTCGCATTTTTATCTATAAACACGAGAATTTGCATTGAATCAGGAGTGAAATCCATACTTCGACGTAAATTTTCCCTTATTTTTATCAAAAACAGGGGTTAAGTCAGGGGTGAAACCCGAACCTTGAAAATTTGTTCCGATCCTTATTTTGGTTTTTATAAAACTCTCACCAAAGTCTAGACGGACTCCAACGACTTGAAGTCGCGATGTAACTGGAAGGATGCGTGCCATTCGCTCAAAATTCGAGGCGAGAGCACAGTCCCGAAGGTCAAAGTGTGTACTGAAAATCCTTGTGAATAGTCGAACCACTTTGGATAGTCAACGTCTAAATAGCCGCAGACAATATATCTCTCGATTTTTATGAGTTTCGATTCTGAGCTCGCTACTGCCGACTCTGATATTTGTCGATTTTACGTGGATTTTATGTGTTTTGTGTGATCTTATCTGTTTACGTGTTACGATTTTTGATGATTTATTCGCTTTTTGCTATCGCTTTGATCGACACACACGACTCGCACTACACACCTACCTCAAAACGCTGACAAATCGCTACTATTTGTGGAACCACTGTACGCTAAGTTGCTCTATGTATATTCAGCTAATCGCAATCGTTATTCTCGAACGCTCGCGGACTTTGAATGATAGGTTTCTGTATTCTGACTGCCTCTTGTGCTTATATGCTTCTGTGCTTTGTGCTTCTGTGCCTTACGTGCTTACGTTTTATGTGCTTCTGCGAACATGTGATTATGTGCCTATGTGTTTATGTGGTTACGTGATCGTGTTCCTGAGCTTTAGTAGTATAGGCGTGTGAGGTGAGATTCGATTATAGTGTGTTTGAGTCCTATGGCGATATCTGTTGCATACAATGCCGTCATCTAGATCGCGTCAATCGCGCGTTGCTCGCCAGAGCCAGAAAGACAAACGCCTTGCTGCTCTCGTCGCCAAGCAAATGGCAAAGGTAGTTCCTCAGATCGTGAGTAAACTATACGAGAATGTGAGCAAATCGTCTGAAGAGTCCAGGACTGAAACCCCTAAAGCTGCTTTCAGCTTCAAGTAGTTTAAAGCTTGCGGACCGAAAGAATTCACTGGCGAAGATGGCCCTACGGCCTTGTTTTAATGGTTTGATTCGATCGAGGTCACCCTGTGCCAGAGTGGTTGTCCTGACAATCTCCGCACTCTGAATGCTACCGGCGTCTTCCAGTCCCGCACTTTAAACTGATGGACGGTCGAGAGGAACAAATGCGGAAATGATGCAGCTTATGGTCTGTCATGGGATGAGTTGAAGAACGTCATGCTCGAAGAGTTCTGCCCTCCCCATGAGCGCCAAAAGTTGGACGATGAATTCTGGCATATCAAGCAGAAAGATGGTGACAACGCTGCTCTAATTGCTCGCTTCAAGCAACTCAGTATTATCTGTCCTGATCAAGTCAAGACTGCTGATATGACAATCAAGAAGTATATTCGAGATTTGCCGGATTGTGTCGCAGATATTGTTCATGCTTCAAAGCCAGCAACAATCGAGGAAACCTACCTGCTTGCCGCTGAAATCAACGACAAGCGAGTAAAAGCTGGTTTTTGGGATAAAGCTTCGAAGAACCTGCATCAAGCCACCACTGCCGCACCAACCGCTGAAACCGCCACCGCTGCTCCCTAGTCTTCTAATTCCTCTCGTCGCAAGAGGAAGAACAACAATAGTAACTCCAGCAACAAGAACTGTGCTGTCACTACTGCCGCTCCGCTTCAAGCCGTACCGGCTCAACAGCAACCCTAGCACCGATCAGCTCCAGCACCAGTTACCTATGCACCGCCTGCAAAGCGTGCATACACTAGCCCCCACCCTGCTTGCCCGACGTGTACTTATCATCACCCGGTGGGTATCGCCTGCCGATTTTGTGTGCATTGCAATATGTACGGCCACTTCACCGCCAACTGCCGTACAGGTCCTCGACAAACACCAGCTCAAGCTACTGCTCATCAAGCTCTGCTCCCTGCCCCTCAAGGCCAACAAGCGGCCCAGGCACCCGCGGTCAACACCAGAGTCTGCTTCGCATGTGGCGATCCTAACCATTTCGCGAACATGTGCCCGAACAGGGTGGTGAAACAAGTGCCCCAGCAGCAGCAGCCTCAGCAACAGCAATAGCAGCAGCAGCAGCCTCAACAACAACAACAACAACAACAACAATAACAACAACAACAACAACAAGCCGCCCGCGCCAGAACTTTCAACATCAATGTGCGCCAAGCCCAGGCGGACAACAATGTGGTCAATGGTACGTTTCTCGTGAATGGTATTTATGCTTCGTGTTTGTATGATACTGGGGCTAATAACTGTTTTGTATCGTTTGAGTTCGAGAAGCTCCTTAATCGTAAGCGCTCCCATCTCCCCTCGACGTTCGATGTTAAAGTCGCCACTGGAAGAACCGTCGCTGTCAATTCTGTTCTTCGTGATTGTACTCTTGAGGTCAACAATCACATCTTTCCAATCGACCTTATTCCGATGCAACTCGGAAGTTTTGACCTCATAGTAGGCATGGACTTTCTTCGTGAAAACCATGCTGAGCTCGTGTGCTTCGATCAGATGATTCGATTCTCGCTCGCGAATGGTGATTTATTGTGTGTTTATGGCGAAATTGCTTCGATGGGTCTCAAGCTTATGTCATGCGTCCAAGCTAGCAAGTATCTCCGCAAGGAATACAGAGCTTTCTTGGCTAACATTGTAGTAGCGAAGAAGGAAAAGAAAGGAAAGACAGAAGTGAAAGATGTTCCCGTTGTTTGTGAATCTCCTCAGGTATTTCCTGATGACCTTCCTGGTCTTCCGCCGAGTCGTGATATCGACTTTCGTATCGACCTCATTCCTGGAGCAAACACTGTTGTTAAAGCTCCTTATCAACTCGCTCCGTCCGAGATGCGTGAACTCTCGAGTCAGCTCTAGGAATTACTTGATAAACGCTTTATTTGCCCAAGCACCTCTCCATGGGGTGCCCCAGTCCTTTTCGTCAAAAAGAAGGATGGGTCGTTCTGGATGTGCATCGACTACAGGGAATTGAATAAGCTAACCATCAAGAATCGCTATCCCCTGCCTCGCATTGTTGATTTGTTTGACCAGCTACAAGGTGCTACATGTTTCTCGAAGATCAATCTACGCTCAGGCTGTCACCAATTAAGCATCCAAGAGGAGGATATACCCAAAACCGCTTTACGCACTCGCTACGGCCAATATGAGTTCGTTGTTATGCCTTTTGGTTTAACCAACGCACCCGCGGTTTTCATGAATCTGATGAATCGCGTGTGTAAACCATTTCTTGACCGCTTTGTCATCGTGTTCATCGATGATATCCTGATATATTCCAAGTCGGAAGCCGAACACGCGCAGCATCTAGGTTTGGTTCTCGAGCTACTCCAGGGGAATCGACTCTATGCCAAGTTCTCCAAGTGCGAATTTCGGCTAGAGGAGGTTCAATTCCTCGGTCATATTGTCAATTGTCAAGGTATTCATGTCGATCCCGTGAAGATTGAAGCTGTTAAGAGCTGGGTTACGCCTAAGAACCCGTCTAAAGTCCATTCTTTTCTCGGAATAGCGGGCTATTATCGTCGATTTATCGAAGGGTTCTCTAAAAACGCTGTGCCGCTTACTTCTCTCACGCATAAAGACAGATCCTTTGTTTGGGTAACTGAACAAGAGTCTGCCTTCCAAACCCTCAAGCACATGCTTTGCAATGCTCCCATCCTTGCTTTACCTGACGGAAACGATGACTTCGTGGTCTTTTGCGATGCCTCGAACCTTGGTCTTGGTTGTGTTCTCATGCAACGAGACAAGGTTATCACCTACGCATCTCGTCAGCTCAAGATCCACGAGAAGAACTATCCAACCCACGACCTCGAGCTAGGCGCAGTTGTTTTTGCATTGAAGATTTGGCGACACTACCGTTATGGTACAAAGTGTACGGTCTTCACCGACCATAGGAGCCTACAACACATCTTCAGCCAGAAAGAACTTAATATGCGTCAACACCGATGGGTAGAACTTCTCAATGATTACGACTGTGAGATTCGTTATCACCCTGGAAAAGCAAATGTCGTTGCCGACGCTCTAAGCCGACGAAGCTATCTGCATAGCACCCACAATGTTCCAGCCCAGCATCATCTCGAGTCTCTCATCCGCGAAGCCCAACATGCTTGTTTTACCAAGCAAACTTTGAAGAAGGAAAGGATTCATCACGATGGAGACCAGCTAGTAAATAAGTCGAATGGGATATTCCATTATCTGGACAGAATTTGGTTCCCTAAGCGGACCGATTTACGACAGATTCTGATGGACGAAGCCCACAAATCCCGATATTCTATTCATCCCGGAGCCGATAAGAGGTACCAGGACCTTCGCTACAAGTACTGGTGGCCGGGCATGAAGAGGGATATCGCCCTCTATGTTGGAAAGTGCTTGACCTGCTCGAAAGTCAAGGTGGAACACCAAAGACCCTCTGACTTGCTTGAACAGCCCCCGATCCCTATGTGGAAGTGGTAAAGCATAGCTATGGACTTCATAACGAAACTTCCGCATACGCCATCAGGTCACGACAGCATTTGGGTTGTCGTTGATCGTTTGACCAAATCTGCTCATTTTCTTCCAATACGAGAAGACTACAAGGTGGAAAGATTAGCCCGAATCTACACTAATGAGATCATTTGTCGAAATGGGACGCCTCGCGATATCATCTCTGAGCGTGATGCTTGGTTTACCTCGCGTCTGTGGGAAACGTTTCAAACGGCTCTCGGTACTGCGCTTAATCTAAGTACCGCTTTTCATCCCCAAACCGACGGTCAGACTGAAAGAACGATTCGTACCCTCGAAGACAAGCTCCGTTCGTGTGTCATAGATTTCGGTGGTAATAGGGACGCTTACCTGCCTTTAGTCGAATTCTCGTATAATAACAGTTATCATTCTAGCATTCAAATGGCACCGTTTGAGGCCTTATACGGAAGAAGATGTCGGTCGCCTATTGTGTGGCATGAAATCGGGCATTCGCAGTTAACCGGTCCCGAGCTATTACAAGAAACAACTGACAAAATCCTCCAAATAAGAGACAATCTGCTGAAGGCTCAGAGTCGTCAGAAAAGTTACGCCGATAGACGACGCAAGCCCCTTGAATTTGATGTTGGCGACCATGTACTCCTAAAGGTATCACCTTGGAAGGGTGTGGTCAGATTCGGCAAGAGAGGGAAACTCGCGCCTCGATTTGTCGGACCCTTTAAGATTCTGGAAAGGATCGGAAAAGTGGCCTACAGACTCGAACTACCGGAGGAACTTAGCAACGTTCACCCGACATTCCATGTGTCAAACCTCAGAAAGTGCCTGGCTGAGAATGATTTGTTTGTACCTCTGGAAGATCTCCAAGTAAACGAAACACTACACTTCGTGGAGAAGCCTGTCGAGATCATGGATCGCCAAACCAAGCAGCTCAGACGCTCGCGCATTCCCATTGTGAAGGTTCGATGGGAAGGCAAACGAGGCGCATAGTTCACTTGGGAACTCGAAAGCGACATGAAGGCGAAGTACCCGCAGCTGTTTGTTATGGTTTAAGCCTAATTTTGGGACAAAATTCCCTAAACAGGGGGAGGCTGTAACACCCCGTGTTTCGAAAGACAAAGTCAAAGTCAAGATTGAAGTCAAAGGAAGAAAAGATTGCTAATTTCCATCTGTCACTCCTTACTCAACTCGTGTTTTGACTTCTTTGACTTGTAGATAGTCTTCTTATACTTTTACGTTAGTTGTATTATGTGGAGTACTTATTAATAAACGAGGTTTAATCGCTATTTATCGATATTTATCGCATGTTTTATCGCTTACCACTTATCACAATCGCACTCGCAAATCGAATTATGTGTTCTGAATATTGTTTTACGTGTGTGTGCCTTATTATGTGTTACTTGTGCGTGATTATTTAATTTTATGTCGTGGTGATCAATCGAAAGTCAATCGCAATCAAATCGCAAACGCTAAACGCAAGTTATTTAGGACGATTGTATGTTAGATATAGTAGTTAGGATTAAAAGTAATTTGAATAAGAAACTCTATCGCATAGCAATGCTCAGCACGCGAATCGAAACTACAAAACTCGCCACGCCATGCACTTGAATCGAGTGGCTAGCTGACCGAGCTGCCACCCGACCGGGCTGCCACTTGATCGAGCTGCCACCCGACCGGGCTGCCACTCGATCGACCAGCCATCTTTCCCCCTTTCCATTTATGGAAACCCTATAAATACCCTCATATGTCAATATCTCTTGATGTTGACAGCTCTCTCTCTGCCCTACTCGCTCCAACCGCTATTTCCTCAGATTTCTCACGATTATTGTAAGTTTTCCACCTAAATCTTGTACTTTCATGATCTGCATGCACTTCTACACCTTTCTATCCTTTGAATCTTAACTTATAACCGTGAAATCACTAGATTTGAGGTGTTCTAGGATGATGTCATCATGGTGTTCATATGAAATTCATGTTTTGGCTTCAATCCATCAAGAACAACTTAGATCTGAACGATTTCCACATAAATAAACAAAGATCTTTCATAGATATGAACATATTCATGGTGAGAAGGATTGAAAGATGGTTTTCTAACTTTCTTTCAACTCTTTTACACTCAATGCACCCAAAACCGATAGAACCGGACCTTGTTCTAACCTTCTACTCCATCTTGGTGATGTTTTGGTTCAAGATCTGAGTTCTACCAATGAGACAACCGATTATGGGTTAAGCATGAACAACCGCCATGAATCTGTGAACGGGTCGGACTTCGGTGATTCCTGTCCGATCGGGTCACAAGGGGCTTGGCAAGGTTCTGTTACTTAACACGTGGTCACGTTGTCTCGAGAAAACGCAAACCATTAAAACATCCAAGTGAAGAAGACGTTCAAGTCGTCTGGGACGAATTACCGTCCGATCGGATTGTTGTCCGATCGGATTGCCACCCGACCAGACAGTCACCTGATCGGATTGCACCTTGGGTCCCACACTTAACTTTTTATTTCAACATTTGAGGTTTTGAACATTGAACGGATTGTCGTCCGATCGGATTGCCACCCGATCGGACTACCTCGGACTACCACCCGACCATGTGATGTTAGGACTTCAACACTTAAACAATTTCCAAAATGTTCAGTGTATAATGAGTTCTAAACGGATTGCCACCCGATCGGATTGCAATCCAATCGAGTGACAAGCTGCTGTGAACTTGTTCTCACTGAAGTGTCCTACCAATCGGATTGTCGCCCGATCGGACCGCCGTTCGATCGACCGACCTGAAAGATAGAAGTACTTCTCTGTTTTCAAAATGCTACAACAAAAACTTCAAAAGACAAGCCATCATACACAAACACATCCATCCCAAACGAGATGACAATCCAATCGAGTGGCCACCCGATCGGGCGACCACCCAAACGGATTTTCATCCGATCGACCGGCCACCCGATCGGATTACCGTCCGATCTACTGACACTTCACACCGTTTTACGTGCCGCTTATCATTTGTGCTATCGTTCTGATCAGGCTAAACGTACTCTAGCGCTCCCTTCAATCCATCATCGTTGTGAGTATACTCGATCCCTTTTTGCTTTACGCACTTTTGGGTGTTACATACGTTACTTATTCTAAATCACATCGAACACACTACGCAATACTTTAAACACTAACCGTTACTACATGGTATACGTGACTTAATGAATGCTTGTTTGTTATGTTTACACATGGAATGTTGTCTACCTGCCTTGGCAATGATAGTACTATAGTTTGGACTCAACACCTGTTCACTCAGGGGTTGTTAAGGACAATTAATTACATGGCTCACAGTGGTGAGTGTGTATTACGAACTGCCTTGGGCAGTCAACCCACAGTCATTGGTATCGATAGGTGTTGGTGCAATCATCTGTCGACTACGTCTTGTATCGAGTCTAGTTCTAGAATTGTTAGATTAGGGCACGTTGTACGAGAAAATAGGAGGTTTTAGTGTGTAATTGAGCTGATTCCGCTTGAAATGAGTGATTCCGCTTGAAACAGACTTGTAACACTTTCAAGCGAAATCACAACATACTGATTTCGCTTGAACTGCCACGCATCTCTTTCTAGCGAAATCAACACCCCTATAAATAGCTTTCAAGCGTAATCATTTGTAACGATTCTGATTTTCCGGTACCGAGGTGCTGCCGAAGTGTCGTCTGATTGTAAACTGAAGATTATCAATATACAAGGCAAATTTAAGTGAAACAAGCTGTTTTCTAGTCCGTTTCTTAGTTTCCGCCTCTGAAACGGATAAGAGCTCTTCTGATTGACTCGTTTGGGTCAGTATTCGATCCTACAAGTGGTATCAGAGCTCAGGTTGAAGAGCTCGTGCCAAAAACAGCCATTTTTCTGTCTTCTTCACCTTCTTTCTTTAATAGAACAAGATTTATCGGTCAAAATCGGCTAAAATTCTCACAGATTGTGTAAAACTGCTAGTTAAAAAACCCTTGAAAGTTACAGAGCAAAATTCGATCTAAAAATGACAAAAATGGACCTTAGACTAGATTCCGCTTGAACGAACAACTAAGATTCCGCTCGAGTTTGCTTATTCCGCTTGAAGATTTTCAAGCGAAACCTGGTATTTCGCTCGAAAATACACTGATTTTGCTTCAAGTTGGGAATTTCATTTGTGATTCCGCTCGAGATAAGAGATTCCGCTTCAAAATTTTGGTGATTTCGCTCCAAATTGCTAAATTGAGTATTTCTCTTGAAACTGTTTGCTAGATATCCCGCTTGAAGTTGTTTGTCAGTTATTTCGCTTGAAATTGCAAGCTTAATCCGCTTGAACTTGTATTGGGTATCTCGCTTGAATGTGAACTTGTTATTCCGCTTGAAATTGTTTGTTATTGAAAAACGTGTTACCGAATCATGGCTGAAGAATTCTACAATGCATTCGCAACACCGGTTGCTCCAGTTACTGCTGCTGAAACTGTGTATAATGAAAATGAGACAGGAATTTATCAGAAACCACCAAAACTCATGTATATTAAAGATTTTCAAGGTTGGAAAAATCGATTCGAGAACTGGGTGCAAGCTTACAAATTTGATGCATGGTGTTCTTTGTTGAAAGATTATGAGAGACCAAGGAATGAACGTGGGATTGAAAAAGCTATTATTGACTATTCAGAGAGTGATAAGTTAAAATTTACAAGTGAGAAAATGATGATCAGTATTCTTCAACAAGCGATAAAAGAAGATATCTTTGTTTTGCTTCAACAAAATGGTACAGCTAGATCAATTTGGGAGGCTTTGATTCAGAAATTCAGAGGGAGTGCAGATATGATCAAGAACAAAAAGGCATTATTGAAGAAATCGTTTGATATGTTTTCAGCTTTTGATCATGAAACAACAAAGCAGACCATTGATAGATATTGCCATCTGGTACTGGAAATGGGAAGATTAGACATTAAGAAAGAGGATGATGAGTGGGTCGATAAACTAGCTGAGGCCTTACCACAGCATAAGTGGGGAACTTATTTGATGATTGTGAAACTCATGAGGAAGTCCGAGAGTATGAATTTGGCACAATTCATTCAGAAAATTGAAGAGCAGGAATTGGATATTCAGAAAACTGCTATCATGACAAATCCAAATGCTAAACAGGATGTCAGTTTGTATTACCGAGGGAACAAGTTTGAGGCTACCCCCAGCCACAGTCCAAAGATTAGTACTGCTTTTAGTGCTGATGGTTTTTCAAGTCCAAATGTTAGCACTACAACTCAAAGTGGTGGATATTCTTCATCATTTTCAAGTTTTGATCCAAATAGCACAACATCATTTTCAATCTTAAATGCAATGTGACTTTGAACATTCAGAATGGTCAAAATATGTCTCCTGAAATGGCTAAGCAACACATGGCATCTCTTGTCGCCATGTTGGAGTCATATGAAAGCCTAGTCGCAGGAAGAATTGGTAATCTGATGCTTACGAAAGAAGATTATGACCAGATTGACGCAGAAGAACTTGAATTGATGGATGTGAAATGGTGCATGGCCAGTGCTGTTAGAAGAGCTGAGAAATTTCAGCAAATCACCGAGAGAGATGAGTTTCGAGGATTGGCTACCAAGAAGCAACTGGGAATCAAGATAAGAACAATTATTATCAGAAATCAAATTTTCATCAGATTGAGCAACAACCATCATCATCTCGTGCCATTGACGATGGAAAGAAGAAATCGTTGATTATTCATCAAGATGATGAAAAAGTTGCCGAGGGTTATAGTTGGGACAAATACATACCTGGTTCAGCTCTAGTTGCCCGAGTTCTGGAAGATGAAGCTAGTCAGAAAAGAATTTCAATATTTCCAGATCTAGGAAGTGATGTTGATACTGATGATGAGGAAGAATATCTTAACAAATGTAGAAAAAGCATTGATCCTGACAGTTTTAATATTTTTTATGAAGATAAAGTTGAGATGCTGAATCAAAAGAAGATTGACAGATTGAAGTGAGAGCTGGAAGCAGCAAACTTACTCGCTAATGAAAAGGCAAAGACAGAAGCTGGAGAAACAAAAGTTGAACCAGTGACTGAGAATGAAATAGAAAAAATTGTTGAAGTGGAGAAAGTGGTAGAGAAAATAGTTGAAGTTGAAAAAGTTGTCGAAGTAGAGAAGATTGTCGAAATAGAAAAAATTGTTGAAGTTGAGAAAGTTGTGGAAGTTGAAAAGACTGTCGAAGTTGAAAAGATAGTTGAAAAAGTGGTTGAAGTTGAAAAACCATGTTTAAAATGTTCAGAATCTGGCAAAATGTGTGAGGAGAAAGATAAGAAGATTGTTGAGTTAGAGAAAATTAAAGAAGATTTACTGTCTGATGTGAAGTATGTGAAGGAGTCGTACGATGTGCTGAACAGGACAGTTGATGGTCTGAAGAGGACAAATTCAGAAATTGAAAAAGCAAATGAAAAAATGAGCGCAACATTAATGACAAAGCAGAGCGTCATCAATGAGTATATTGAAGACTGTGCTAATCTGAAGAAGGAGTGGGAACTTGAGAAGATTGAAAGTGAAAAGATTAAATGATTATTGTTGAGTTATACTACTTGTGATTATTTGATTGATCATGTTTATCCTACTGTTGCAGGTCTTGAGGCTTTCAAGAAAGAAAAGACTGAGGATACTGATACTGGTAAGAAACCAAGTGTCAAGTATAACAGATGTCTGCCTCCGATCTTTGAGAGTTATTCTCCCAGAAATCCAAATGAGGAACAAGTAGACAAGGCTCTAAACATCAAGTTAAAGTCTGAAATCATTGATGGATTATCAGACAATATTGATGTCACATTCACAGCATCTGACACTGATCATGAGTCTGAGTTAGTAAAGAAAGTTGTCGATCAAGTGTTAGATATGGATGAAGAGTCAAAGTCGGAGTCTAAGTCAGATAGTTCGAGTTCATCTGAGAAGAGTCCAAGTTCGTCGGTCAAGAGGGTTTATAATAAGGAATTCTTGTTATCAAAATCTAATTTGAGTGATGATTCAATCAAATTAGCTTATACTTTGAATGATTGAGACAAATTATATTCTGATGAAGAATTTCCAATAAGAAGTGTGAAAATTGAAATGATCAAACAGGTTTTCAAAATGACAGAAATTAATATTTCTGAAATAAAAGATTTAAATCTTGATGGAAAATCTAACAAATACACTTCTTCAAGAACTCAACAAAGAGTTAACAGGAAAATGGGTTACGGTTGTGGTTATGGTTTTCAAAAGAAACCAAACCATAATGGTAACTTCAAAAAGAAAGGCCTTGGTTTCATTTCACCAGAAAATTATAAAAATTAGAAAACTTATAAACCAAATACAAAATTTGTTGCCGGTGGAAGTTCAGAAGATGAACAGTAGAAATCTTTCTGGAAGCAGTCCAATGAAGAGTTTCTTGCTGAAGTAAAGAAGAATGTAAGAAAGTTTGCTCAAAGAGTTGATAGAAGAACTTGTTTCAAATGCCAAGAAGTTGGATACATAGCTTGGAATTGCCCCAAGTTCAACACAAAACATGGAGTCTCTTCACACTTAAAACTGAAAACTAGTGTTGATGTAAAGAAACAACCAACTGAGAAACTTAAAACGAATTCAACTTCTGAAAACAGTGAAAACTCAAAACGTTTTTACAAAAGAAGAGTTGATTTAAAAAAGCAGAAGTGGGTTGTAAAAGCTGAAAGTAGTTCTGATAATGAATCTGATTCCATAAAATCAGAGAAGTCTTGTGTTGAGAAAAAGATTGAGAGTTCCGTTCTTGTAATGAACGGTGAGAATTTTCCTCCGTTGTCTAAGGAAAATCTGAAGTCGAAAGTTGGAAAGGTTGAAATCTCAAATCAATTCTTCACTGGTAAAGGAGAATTTGATGTTGAGAAGGCTTTCAATGGAAAAGTCAAGCATATTTTTGGGAAGATGGTTGATAGGAAGGTAAAGGGTGCAAAAGAGTTTTACAAATCAAAATGTTGGTGGGATAGATGTGTACCAAAATCACCCAAGGCTGGTCAGGCTTGGGTGGACATAATGTTTGAGTAATCACCTGACTTGCCGGAGCTCCCAGGTTGGTAAGAGTGGAGCAGGAATCGGCATCATTCTTCATAACAGTTTTGTTTGTGCCTATTTAGAAGTGATACAAAGGTTTGTTCTGACAAAGTGATTAATCAAGGTAATTAATTTGAACTTGATGTAATCCTCATGCATGTGTTTGAAAACAATGTGATGAAATGAACCCCAACCTACAAGTGGTTACAACACAACTTATTTTCTGGAAAAATCATTTAGATTAAAACAAACTTAAGTGTTTTGAAATCCTAATGGGAAAATAGTTTGTTGTGAGGGGGAAGTCTGATTGTTGATGCCAAGTGGATGGCGAATTGAAGCTTGAAAATCAGTTGTCATTTTGCTTGTACAGTTTGTTTTCAATATTTCTTTAAATGTGTTTGCATTTTAGGGGGAGTAAAAATTTCAGAAAATCCAAAAACATTAGAAAATTTGAAAAAAAGCCAAAAAGATGATAAAATCAAAAATGAGTTTTGTTGTGAAAAAGAGGAAATGATAGTACATCAGTGAACTATCACAACACGCTAAAGAAATGTAAAGACAAAAATGTAATAAACAATCTCACTGTGGATGTGCCAGTAGGTTTTTGCACATTTAGTAGATTGTGACGAGATATAAACCTAAATTTCAAACTTGCTTGTCTCGTGGGTAACATTTCTTGGATATATGGGTAACCCCCGAAATCTTGTTTGAAAGGTCCCTCTTTCTGAGATACTAGGTCTTTATACTCAGTGATATCTGGGGTATTATTCCGGGACTTCTGCTGAATGGAAGTTCTGACCTAGTCCCCGAATAATACTTTCTGCATTGCTTGAAATATAGCGCAGCCCACAGCAAAAATGATTAAACAATAAAATTGATAATCATTGCTGTTGAAGAAAAGATCCTCTAAAGGGGACACACCAAAAGTCGAGCCGTCATCTCTCTACTGAACGAAAGTTCTGACCTGAGCTCTCACGGTTTCGCATCTAACCTCTTTACAGATATCATCTGTGGTATACT
This sequence comes from Helianthus annuus, assembly GCF_002127325.2. Taxonomy (NCBI): domain Eukaryota; kingdom Viridiplantae; phylum Streptophyta; class Magnoliopsida; order Asterales; family Asteraceae; genus Helianthus; species Helianthus annuus. The sequence continues at coordinate 124,885,138 of NC_035449.2, forward strand.
CACCCGTAAGACTGAATATTGGGTTCTGGATACGGGAGTATATTCAAGTAGTGGGACACGCGAATAAGTTTAAGTGCTTAAAACATTAATTCGTATCTCGAAACAGTTGAAATTTGTGTGAAAATTTAAGTGGACCGGTATACCGACAATCTAAGTGAATTGGTTAGAACTTAAAATGAAATCAAGCTTAACGGTGTTGGTGATTTGTCTCAGAAACTGATGTGATCCACTTACACAAACTCACAAAAATATTGTTTGTAAATATTTCTTTACTGCATTTATTTACAATTCGAAAATCCAAAAAGATTTTCAGTGTGTTTTAGCATAAATTTTTGAAAAATTCAAAAAGATTTTAGACAACTGATATTGAAGTGCTGATTTTCAAAATTCCAAGTGCTGAACATGACAAACGAGTTTGGGAGTGTGTGGTTTGAAAAGAAAATGATATTCATACAAGTGGTTCATCAGTGACTTACATGATAAATCATTTCGTTTGATTCTTGAAAATGTTTTGTTAAATCTGTGTCTTAAAGAGGTTAGCAGGATTTCTAAATTTACTATATCTTATTTTTATGAAACTTATGTTTTGGGTAGAGGAATTGCAGGAGAGCCTGGTTTGCGTTGCTTGAACCTGAAAATAATTAGACTGCGATCCCAGCACAAGTTGAGGGAGAGTCTGAATGACAAAGAGCCAGTTTCTGATCCTGAAATTGCTGCTGATTGATGATCTTAAGGTTTCAAGAGATCTGATCAAGAGAACTAGAGTGTGATAAGAGCCAGATCGAGTTTCTGAAAGCCCAAAGACTGATAAAGACTGAAGACTTTGAAGACTCGACCCTTAAGACTCGTCAACATCTGAGGGGGAGTCTGTTGGTGCAATCATCTGTCGACTACGTCTTGTATCGAGTCTAGTTCTAGAATTGTTAGATCAGGGCACGTTGTACGAGAAAACAGGAGGTTTTAGTGTGTAATTGAGCTGATTCCGCTTGAAATGAGTGATTCCGCTTGAAACAGACTTGTGACACTTTCAAGCGAAATCACAACATAGTGATTTCGCTTGAACTGCCACACATCTCTTTCAAGCGAAATTAACACCCCTATAAATAGCTTTCAAGCGTAATCATTTGTAACGATTCTGATTTTCCGGTACCGAGGTGCTGCCGAAGTGCCGTCTGATTGTAAACTGAAGATTATCAATATACAAGGCAAATTTAAGTGAAACAAGCTGTTTTCTAGTCCGTTTCTTAGTTTCCGCCTCTGAAACGGATAAAGGCTCTTCTGATTGACTCGTTTGGGTCAGTATTTGATCCTACAATAGGTTCATTTCGATAACTAACGTGCTTCATTTCACTCTGTGTACGTGTTGGTTACGCGTAATCGATTTCGAACTCTACTATATCTATTAAACTTGTATGCTCACCTTTACACTATCTGTATTGACTTTTACTTTAATGTATGTGGCGGGTGCTTAAGATGATTATATGCTTGGCTTGCTGTGAAATCGAGGCTAGGAAAGGTCTGGAAACAAATAAACGAATTCTCTGTACTTGAAATTTGAGTTGCCGAAACAGAACAATTTGACTAGATTTTGTCTGTAATAATTGTATTACTTTTTATGTCATAGTATGGGACATGATGCTTTAAATAATTGGTAATTATAGTTGTTATGGAAACTTCTGAATAAGCTGTTTCGCTCAGTGCCACGCCTCGATGTTTCCGCCATCGGTTGGGGTGTGACAATACAAGTTGAAACTAACAAGTATTAACAACCTAAGCATAACAACGAACGTGTTCGATGAATTGTGTGTTTGATTATAATCGATGGCGTAAAGTGGATTTTGTATACATGTTGCACCCCAAAAATGCGTTAAAACGTAAAAAGGGTCGAGTGTGCTCACTGTTTTGCGAAGCTTCCTTAGGTAGCTCCGCGAAGAATTGAAGGTTGAATGATGGAACGCCGGGGTCGCATTTTTGGTTCTCAAAGCATGCGAGACTTGTCCTCGCAAATGCAATGAATTAGAGCGGATTCGGAGATTGTAGGAGTATTGTTAAAATAATTATATATTTATTTTTGTAAAGATTATTTACGAAAATCGGGCAGAGTTTTCTCTGTTTTTGGACGAATCCGACAACACAAGGTGTCGATGTTATTCTCCAAAACTCAACAATTCATTAACTATATATTTATATATGTAACTTTCTTCGACAATGAATATAAATATATATAATTTTCATCAACAATGTATGATTATATTTCATCGAGAGCGCAAAAATAAATAAAAAAATAAATAAACTTGTCGAATGCTAAAACATATTTAGTTTTGTATTTATATACGCCACGATATGTTGGTTCGATCTCGGTTCATGTTAAACATAATATACATAAATAACATAATATACATAAATAACATATAAAGAAATTGCGACCTTAATGGTATACCGAGTCGTGTGTCAAATCAATGTCCGGTTGACTGTGTTCACTGCAGTTGACCACAGTTGACCGAACAGACAACGAGACCCGGACCAACTGAACCGAGTTAGCCCGAACCAAACAGAGCCGAGCTTGAACCAGAGTGAACTGAGAATGAAATAACCCGAGACCAACCCAAACCAGTCCCGTAACCAAAACAAACCCAAGTCAGACAATCACCGAACCACTTACTCCAACGCCAATCGAACCCGAGTCTGATAGAACTTGAACCAAAATTCACCGAACAAAAACTGAAATAAAACCCAAAATTCGAACAACACTCGTCCCACTCTGAATCACGTACCTGAACCTCATTGAAAATAACCCGAGCCTAACGACACTAAACAGGGCACAATCTGGGCCTAAGCTGACCCGAGAACAACCCCCCCTTCACCGCCGCTGCGCCGGCACGGTGGTTGTTGCCGGTCTCCGCCGCTGCTGCGGTGTTCATTCTTGCTGCGCCGCCACCATAATGGTGGTCGGCGGTTCAGTTACAAAGAGAGAGAGGAGAGACGAGAGGTGGTGAGTAGGTTTGTTGCGTTGGGGCATTTGTTCACTGGCTGGGATCGAGAAGAAGAACGAGGGTGTAGGTGACTGTGAGGGAGGAGAAGGGTGGTCGTGGTGTGGCCGGAGAAGACAGGGAGCCGGAGTGTTAGTTTAGGATTAAATTATGAAAAGTTCGCGTCGGTTGTCGATATTGGTCACGTTCAAGAACCTTTGTGATATGACGTATTATACCACATATTAATAATTGAAGTCTTTGAACAGTAACAAAGGGCATGTTAGGAATTTCATATCAACCATAGTTTCCACCGCTTCTCATCCCTTTTCTTTTGCTGTATGAAGTATGAACACAGAATAGGAATAGGGTTTAGACAGAGGAGTAAGAGAGAGAGAGACAGATTAGAGGTGGAGAGGGATCGGAGCCGTCGTCTCCAACTGGCCACCCTCTTGGCGGTGATGAGGCTTCTCATCCCTTTTCTTTTGCTGTATGAAGTATGAACACAGAATAGGAATAGGGTTTAGACAGAGGAGTAAGAGAGAGAGAGACAGATTAGAGGTGGAGAGGGATCGGAGCCGTCGTCTCCAACTGGCCACCCTCTTGGCGGTGATGACGATCGGCGGCTTTTGACGCGGTAAACAGTAGAGAGAGCAGCGGTGGACAGAGAGAGAGGAGCGGCGGTGATGGAAAAACCGGCCATGTCTCCGACCGGACACCCATGGTGGTGGTTGACGGTCACCGTGACGGCTATGGCTTCTAGGATTCGCTCGACATTCTGGTGGATTCCCAAGCCTAAAAGACCAGTATGAGTCACAGAACCCGGAATATGGCCAGCCAGAGGCGTGGAGGGAGGAGATGGAGGAGTTGCCGGTGGGAGATTGGGAATTACGGAAATGCCTATGGTGACCGTCCGTCGCGTTCTTTATAAGGTTCGATTTTTTCGTTTAGGTATTAGAATTTGTGCTTGATTTGTGAATTAGTTTGGTATATATACTCATCTAACGAGTATGTGATGCTGCTCTAACAACTTTGAGAGAATGAGGTTACATGTATGCTTTCTAACTATTCATCATCAGACCTTCAAATCGCTCCACTGATCTTTGTTTTAGTCTGACATGATGGTTTTTGTTGGTGTATTTGAAGTAACCATATGGTCGACTTGATTCGCCACATGGTAAAGTTTTGAAGTTGTTATGGCACGAGTTAGTGGGCTTGTCACGAGCACAATTTTGCCTACCACGTTGTGATTATCAACATCGATTAAGAAATTTGTAGGGCTTACAAGTGGTACTTGCAGTTCAGAGAAGAATACCAGGTTCCGTTTGATGGAGGAATATGACAAGAAACAGATGTATTCAAAGCTTTAGCTCTTGGTGCGAAGTGGTTATAGTAATTTTACCAACAAATGGGAGAAAAAACTCAAAATTTTAGCGATTTTCTTAGAATTATACATGGTGATATTTTCTAATATTGTAGGTTGGGCGAGCGGTTATGTGTGGCTTAACAACAAAGGGTGAGTATGGAGTAAAAACAGTGATCGAGATGTTGAAGGATGAACTAGAGTTCACAATGGCTCTTTCCGGCTGCCCTACTCTCAACGGTGTTACCGCGAACCATATCAGAACTTAGGTCGGTAATCGTCATTGTAGTTTGTAGTTTTAAATCATCTTATGAAGAATCATTTGATATTGGTTTTTATAATCTAGAATAATAAAATTAAAGGTACTAATGAATCTACACTACATTTTATTTGTAGAAATTAAAAAATACTTGCTTTGTTCAAAAGTATTGCACTTCAATATTTTCTAGCTGGAGTTTCATCTACAGATTCATTATATTTGATAATAAATGAAGAAAGTCAAATTGAGTTGAGGGATAAGGCTGCAGAGGTAAGTTTCAGTTCTGTTTTTATGTTTATTTTATTTTATTTTTGAGTTTGCATTTGATGGTGTCATGAATTGGTACCGACGTAAACGTTGGTTGTTGCTTGGTGATTATTTACATGTAAATGTTGGTTTTGAGAAGGTGCTGAAATGAAGGAGCCAATAACTGTGGAAGAAAAGCAACACAACGGCCTATGGTCAATGACAGCAATGGAAAGATTTTCATTTTTAACATACATGTGCGATTTATTAACGAATAATCTAAGATACACTTGCGAGTGAAACCAACTATTGTAGCTGCTTAACATATGCCGGATACAACAGGTTCATATGGCGCGCCCAACCAACTATTGTAACTGCTTAACAGATGCCGGATGCAGCAGAAGTATACGATACCAAAGTGTAATTGTTCCTTTGACAATATTGTATATGTATGTCTTATGGATCAAGTTTTTGGTTTTTTAAGTAGAACGAAGTGATCTTTGTATCCATATACATTATTTCGCTTTAATGTGACAAAGTTGGTTTGATTTGTACAAATGATTTTTTTTAAACGCTTTATATATTTGATGATAACGAGAAACAGGTAATTTAGTAGGAAAGACAGGAGAATGTGGTTGAATTGTTTCCTTTTCTTTTCTAGAGTAAAAATCAAAATATTACATAATTATAGGATAAATAAATTAGAAGTACAATCTACATAGAAATACTTTTTGAGAGAATACTTACAAACCATATGAGAATTATTCAGGGTGTATCCGGTATGAAGTATGGCTTTGGAATAATATTTTCATTACTTTTCTTTGCATGTTACTGTTATAGCATCTATAATGTGGGGGCTATGGATGATTATAGATGCCATAAGGGTGGCGAAGGATGGGTGAAACAACAAATGTTGGCATTGTGCGGATTCATCCTTGCCGAAGGAAGAGCAAAAATATTTGGTTAACGGATGAGCTCATTGATGAAAGTACGAGTCCCATTCAATCTTTCTTTTTCTTTTTAAAAGAAAATCTTTATAAACTAAAGATTAAAAAAACAATTATAAATTGATTTAACTATTATGACTTTGTTACAACTTAACTTAACAAATGCATTAATGATACAATGTTTATATGTAGTTCCGGCCACCATGGTCGGGATAATAGATGGTTTTTCTGATGTACACCACTCTCGTAGCCAAAATTACTACTAGACACGTGAAGTCTTGACTCGTGATTTTCCGCCGCAACGCGCGGTTGTGGTATAACGCTAGTAATGTTAGTTTAGGATTAAATTATGAAAAGTTCGCGTCGGTTGTCGATATTGGTCACGTGCGTTCGTCATTCTGTTAAAATGCTTAAAATGCGTCGTTTGAACGATTGGTTATGCGAACATCAAATAGGTTTAAAATATGAATTTTTTATGATAATTAACACCTCGAACGTAGAGTACAAAATTTTTTTTTATAAAAATAAAATACGAAATTACGAGGCGTTACAACTGGGCTGACACCCAATGGTTCATTTGAGAACCACCTTTATTGTGAGAATCACGAGAACCAATTTTAATATTTTCTACTTAAAAATCGCTACTTTTATTATTAATTAATTTTTTTTTTAATTTTTATAAATTGTTTTAATAACGAAATACAGCGATTTTTAAGTAAAAAACAATTTTTATTTATAAAAATAAAATACGAAATTACGAGGCGTTACAACAGGGCTGACACCCAATGTTTATTTGAGAACCATCTTTATTCTGAGAACCGCAAGAACTAATGTGAACACAACAAAATAACCTAAAAAAAACCTAACCCACCCACCCCCCCCCCCCCAAAAAAAAAAAAAAAAAAAAAAACCTAAACCCCCCCATCGACCCAAGCGAAATGCTAAAAACTAAACACCCAAAAAACCTTAAAAAATCTAAAAAACACACAATTTTTTTTTAATATTTTCTACTTAAAAATCGCTACTTTTATTATTAATTAATTTTTTTTAATTTTTATAAATTGTTTTAATAACGAAATACATTGATTTTTAAGTAAAAAATTATTCAAAATTTTTTTTGTGTGTTTTTTTAGCTATTTTTAGGTATTTTTTGTTGTGTTCACATTGGTTCTCGCAATAAAGGGTGATTACTAACGGATCCTTCTCCTATATATGTATACATATATATATATATATATATATATATATATATATGGGGATGTTTCAAATGAAAACCACTTTTAACGCGAAAACTCGAAAACTAACTAAAAAAAGCCTAAAAAACACACAAAAAATTTTTTTCAATTTTTTTTTAATAAAAATCGCTGGTTTTTATATATAAAAAAACCTTTTTTTCAAAAAAAAAAAAATTGTGTAGTGCACATGTGTAATACTACACATGACACATGTGTAGTATTACACATGTGCACTACACAAATTTTTTTTTTTTGAAATTTTTTTATATAAAAAAACTGCGAAATTTGGTTTGCAAAAAAAAAAAAAAATATTTGTATGTTTTTTGGCTTTTTTTAATTAGTTTTCGAGTTTTCACAATAACTAGTGGTTTTCATTTGAACCTTCCCCATATATATATATATATATATATATATATATATATATATATATAGGGAGAGGATCATGAGAAAACTACATCTAAATGAGAAAACTAACTAAAAAAGCCTAAAAAAAGCTAAAAAACATACCAAATTTTTTATAAAAAAATCGCTATTTTTATATATAAAAAAAATTTTCAAAAAAAAAAATTGTTGTACTGCACATGTGCATTATATGTGTATTACACATGTGTAGTGTATCCGTAATAGTGCATATGTGAAATACAACAATAAAATGTTCTTTTAATTTTTTTTTGAAATTTTTTTTCCATACACAAAAACTAGTGATTTTTTTATAAAAATTTGTAAAAAAAAATTGGTATGTTTTTAGGCTTTTTTCGTTAGTTTTTTTGGTTTTCTCATTTAAATTAGTTTTCTCGTGATTACGACGAACTCTTAAAACAATATATTTTTAGACTTTGGACAATATATATTTCCAAGGCTTCTAAGTTACGGAAAATATAATGTAAACATTCACTAAGTGTAAACATATGGGTATACAAGTATATAAATACATATAAAATAAGAACAAAAATACACTTGGTGGAATTGCAAAAATACAAGAATTGTACATGTATACAAATACGTATAAAAACCACATAAATACCAGTGATGGAATGTACATGTACAAGTATATACACGGTATACGTATACGTATAAAATACGCACGTACATAGTGATGTACTCAAATACACTTGTTGAAGTGTACACTCACAAAGAATACTATACATGTACTGTTGGTGCATACACCTGTCGACTTCGTCTTGTATCGAGTCTAGTACTAGATATGTTAAATCAGGGCACGAAGTACGAGTAATAGGATTTAATGCTAATTCCGCTTGAAAGCATGTAATTTCTGTTGAAAGAGATATCTGCAATTTCAAGCGAAATCAACATTAGTGATTTCGCTTGAAATGATCACAGCCACTTTCAAGCGAAATCAGAACTCTATAAATAGCAGTTCAAGCGAGATCAGTTGCAACAATTTATGATTTGGATACCGAGGTGCTGCCGGTTTGTCCTGTGATTGTATTTGTTGTTATATCAATCAAAAAGTAGTTTAAAGTGATTTGCAAGCTGTTTCGAAGTCTATTTCTCTGTTTCCGCCTTTGAAATAGATTAAAACTCCTCTGATCGACTCGTTTGGGTCATAAACCAATCCTACAAGTGGTATCAGAGCTCAGGAAGAGGAGTTCTTACCGATTCAGCTTAAAATTTCTGTTTTCTACACCTTCTTTTCAAAATAAACAAGTTTTTACGGTTAAAATAGGCTAAATTTCTCACATATTGTGCGTAACCACGTTTTAACAAACCCTTGAGAGTTTCAGAACAAAATTCGGATTAAAAGTGGTAAAAATGGACTAAAAAGGTTATTCCACTTGAACGAACACTTTCTGATTCCGCTTCAAAGTCGTTATTCCGCTTGAGATTTTCAAGCGAAATCAGCGATTTCGCTTCAGGCCGATTCTGTTTGAAAGTTGCTGGTGATTTCGCTTGAAATCGTAATCTCGCTTGAGTGAGTATTCCGCTTGAATAATAATTTCGCTTGAAAGTATCAAGATTTTGAAAATTTTTGCCGAATCATGAGTGAAGAATTTTATAACGCGTTTGCCACATCCCCGACTACTCCGGCTTCCATTGCTCAAAACATGAATTTGGAAAATGAAACTGGAACAATGCAAAAACCCCCGAAGCTAATGAGCATTGAGGAGTATTACGGATGGAAAGATAGGTTTGAAAATTGGGTTCAAGCCAACCATTTGAGATCTTGGGAGTGTATTTTGAAGAAGTATGTTCTACCACGTACAGATCTGCACGTTGAAAAAGAAATCACGGAATTCAATGACAAAGAACGTGACATATACAAAGCTGAAAAGATGATGATTAGTCTTCTTCAGCAAGCCATTAAAGAAGACATCTTTGTATTGCTTCAACATGACAAAACTTCAAAATCAATTTGGGATGCTCTTAAAATCAAGTTTGAAGGAAGTGAAAAGATGATAAAGAGTAAAAAGGCACTTCTTAAAAAAGAATTTGATCTTTTTACAAGTTTGCCAGGGGAAGATACAAAGAAATTAATTGAAAGATATTGCCATTTAGTGAGATCTATGTCAATGTTAACCATAACCAAAGATCGTGAAGAATGGGTCGACAAGTTAGCTGACGCTTTACCTCAAAAGGAGTGGGGTACTTACTTGATGATCTTAAAAAACACTGGAGTATATGATGGTTTGACGATTTCTCAGTTCATCGAGAAGATTGAGGGTCAAGATCTTGAATAGCAAAAGATTGCGAGGATGAATAATCCGAGTGGTCAACAAGACGTGAAAATGTATTATAAAGGCAGTGTTCAAGAGGTTGAAAGAAGTCCAAAGATTCAAACTGCGTTTAGTGCTGGAAACTCATCTGAAAATGTTGAACAAAGTCCTAATATCAGCAGTGGTTTCTCTTCATACCCAAGTGTCAATCCAAAAAGTTCAACTTCGAGTTTTCATTCTCAAAGTACAAAAGGTGGTGGTTGTGTGATACAATGCAATATTGCATTGAATCTTCCAGAGGGTCAAGGTTTCTCTGAAGAAATTGCAAAAGATCCTAAGTCATTACTTGCAACTGTGCTACAATCCTATGAAGGTCTGGTTGCAGGAAGAGTCGGGAATCCTATGCTAACGAAAGATGTCACAACCCCTGTCACGGCCCCTCGACCCACCCTGGACGGAGTCGGGGGACCGCGAGGCAGTTCCCGTGGTATTTAATTTATTCGGCAGCGGAAGTCTTTTTACAACAGGATCTTTTATCCGTAAAATATGCTCGTTTAATATATTACACAAAGTTTAAGGGATAAATCCCATAATTTACAATAAGTTGATTTCACATAGAAATCTTTATTTTTCAAAACACGTTTTATTGGTTTATTTACACTGAGCCACTTCTCTGAGCTTGATAGTGCTTTACTGCACTTTTCTTGGATCACACAGATCACCTGAAACATGTTTGAAAAAGGTTTTGTCAGCGGGGAAATACTGAGTGAATCATTCTGTTTTCTAAAACGACCCGTTAGTTATAATTTACAGTATTAAGAGCGATTACAATGTTTCTATCAACCAATTATCAAGAATAGGTATTTGTCACTCGATTCATTTCTGTGACTGTGGTCATACCACTATTGGGTCCCGTTGCCCAAATAGTGACGATGTACTCACACAGAGTAATAATAACTCACATAGAGTAATATTCACTCACATAGAGTGATAATAACAGTAATGTGCACAATACCCCACATACCAGCTGTAATTTGGTGATTACAAAGACTTAATCCCTGTAATTATAACCTTGAAAATAATTTGAGGTATTGTAATACTTACTCACAAACTGTGAGAAAACAATTTAAAAAGAAGAATGACTCACATTGCAGATTAACGAGCAATAGATATAAGCCTACTGATTAGCCTTGCTTAAACCTAATTTAACACAATGCACACACACAGGTTAGTAACTAATACAGCAGTTACGTCAATTCACGAGATTAAACCTTCACAACGATTAATCAGTGCAATACTCGATAATTCAATCGGATTCACAACGAATAACAGAGCATAGTCCGAATTCGAACAGCACTCTAATATTCAAGTCGAAATCACGACGAATAATCAAAGTACAAGCTCAATTGAGCAGCACCTGGTCTATCGTTGGATAGTTATAATCGATCGGACGTTGAATCGTAATAGCGATCGAGTTATTACCCTGATTGTGGCAGCGTTTCGATAATTGTGTGTGTGTTGGACTGTTTTGCTTATAACTCGACGTATATTATGAATTTTAACGTCGTTCAAGTGCCAGATTTCAAGTCCCAACCCCTGCTATTTATACTGAAAATTTAACACCGTCGCGTAGCGCGAGGGGGTACCCCTATAGGCGTCGCGCTACGCGAGTGATCACCCTATTTTCATAGACTAGGTTTTTGCGTGTGTAGGCTTGCTGAGTTGATAGAATTTTAAAATTCTATTTCGACAGAGAGTTATGATGATAATCGTAACTAGGGTTTTGCCCCCCCTGAGTTTTAGGGGCCTTGATCCTGATTCTGATTGTTCTGGAAATTTTAGGGTTAGCGCAGAATTACTTGGGTTTCTCAATTAGGGTTTTCTTAATAGCTAATTACCATCCTAATTATGGATTTTAGTGGCAGTTGTTACATCCTCCCCACCTTAAGAAAAATCTCGTCCTCGAGATTTACTGGAATAGATGAGGATACTTTCGCTTCATTTCCGATTCCAGTTCCCAAGTGTATTCTGGTCCTCTCTTGGATTCCCATTTGACTTTTACTAGCACTAGTCGTTTGTCTTTGAGAAACTTGACTTTTCTATCTTCGAACTGTAGTGGTTTCTCTATAAACTTCAACTTTTCGTTTACCTCTACATCTTGAAGACGTACTACCAGGGATTCGTCTGCTAAACATTTCTTAAGATTGGATACATGAAATACATCATGTACTCCAGCCAATTCTTCTGGTAGTTGTAAACGATAAGCAACTGGTCCTATTCGTTGAATCACTGGGAATGGTCCAACGTACCTTGGACTTAGCTTTCCTTTCTTACCGAATCGTACTACTCCTTTCCAAGGAGAGACTTTTAAAAGTACTTTATCTCCTACTTGAAATTCTAAAGGCTTGCGACGATTGTCTGCATAGCTCTTTTGACGATCTCGAGCCGTTTTCAATCTTTCCTTAATCTGAGTTATCTTGTCAGTAGTTTCTTGTACAATTTCAGGACCTGATAATTGACTTTCTCCGGTTTCTGCCCAACATACTGGAGTTCTGCACTTACGTCCGCATAGTGCTTCAAATGGTGCAGCTTCGATGCTTGAATGATAACTATTGTTATAGGAGAATTCAATTAATGGCAAATGGCTATCCCAATTACTACCAAAGTCAATTACACATGCTCGGAGCATGTCCTCTAGAGTTTGTATTGTCCTTTCACTCTGTCCGTCTGTTTGTGGATGATAAGCAGTACTTAGATTTAGTCGAGTTCCCATTGCTTTCTGAAAACTTTTCCAGAAATGCGAAGTAAATCGACTATCTCTATCCGATACAATGGAGAGCGGGACTCCATGTAGGGATACTACCTCGTCCACGTAGAGTTGTGCTAACCTTTCCATACTAAAGGTTTCTTTCATTGGTAGGAAATGAGCTGACTTGGTTAATCGGTCTACGATTACCCAAATCGCATCATTACCTCTTTTGGTTTTGGGTAACTTTGTAACAAAGTCCATTGTTATAAGTTCCCATTTCCATACAGGCATTTCTAACTGTTGTAGTAGTCCTGAAGGTTTCTGGTGTTCAGCTTTAACTTGTGAACAAGTTAAGCACTTGGATACGTATTCGGCTATATCCTTTTTCATTCCTATCCACCAGAAATTATTCCTTAAATCTTGGTACATCTTATTGTTTCCTGGGTGCATAGTATACCTAGATTTATGAGCTTCTTCTAAAATCTTATTCCTTAACTCTCCTTGCTTAGGTACCCAAATTCATTTCTTATGGAATTTCCAAATTCCATCATTTCCTTGTTCTAATTCTTTTAGGTAACCTTTCATTCCTTCAGCATCGTCTTGGATTGCTGTTTTCTGGACTTCTTTAATTTGTGCCATTAAATCTACTTGAAGATTTAACCTCAGAGCACGGACTCGTTTCTGTTTCTCATGGTACTTACGACTTAAGGCATCTGCAACTACATTTGCCTTTCCTTCGTGATATTGGATATCACAGTCGTAATCGCTTAGCATCTCCATCCATCTTCTTTGCCTCATGTTTAATTCTTTTTGCCCAAATATATATCTTAAACTTTTATGATCGGTATAGACAGTAAACTTACTTCCATACAGATAATGTCTCCATATCTTAAGGGCAAAAATTATGGCTCCTAATTCTAAATCATGAGTCGTATAATTTTCTTCGTGCTTTTTCAATTGTCTAGAGGCATACGCAATTACCTTCTTGCGTTGCATTAACACACATCCGTATCCTAATTTTGAAGCATCACAATATACTTCAAAATCTTCTGTTCCTTCGGGTAAAGCTAAGATTGGTGCATTCGTCAACCTATGCTTTAAAATCTTAAAGGCTTCTTCTTGTCTAGGTCCCCATTCAAACTTAGCAGTTTTACAGGTTAACTTAGTTAATGGTACGGCTATCTTAGAAAAATCTTTGATAAATCGTCTATAGTATCCAGCTAAGCCTAGAAAACTTCTTATCTCCATAGCTGTTTGTGGAACTTTCCACTTTGTAATTGCGTCTATCTTAGCAGGATCTACATGGATACCTTCGTGATTTACCACATGACCTAAGAATTGTACTTCTTGCAGCCAAAATTCACATTTCGAAAATTTGGCATAAAGCCTTTCGTTTCTTAACAAAGTTAAGAGAACATGTAAATGCTCACAATGTTCTTTTTGGCTTTTGGAGTAAATAAGTATATCGTCGATGAAAACGATCACAAATTTATCCAAGTATGGTTTACAGATTCGATTCATCATGTGCATGAATGCTGTTGGGGCATTCGTTAATCCAAAGGGCATGACTGTAAACTCATAATGACCATACCTAGTTCTGAAAGCAGTTTTAGGTATGTCCTCTTCTTGTACTTTCAACTGATGATATCCAGATCTTAAATCTATTTTAGAGAAATACCTAGCTCCTTGCAATTGATCAAAAAGATCATCAATCCTAGGTAGTGGGTATCGATTCTTAATTGTAACCTTATTCAATTCTCTATAATCGATACACATTCTCATCGATCCATCTTTCTTTTTCACAAACAGTACTGGTGCACCCCAAGGGGATGAACTAGGTTGTATGAATCCTTTGCTTAATAATTCATCTAATTGCTTTTTCAATTCTAACATTTCAGTAGGTGCTAATCTATATGGTGCTTTAGCTATTGGTGCAGTACCTGGAATTAAATGAATTCTAAACTCTACTTCCCTATTAGGTGGTAATCCAGGTAATTCTTCTGGAAAAACGTCTGGGTATTCTGACACTACCGGGATGTCCTGAAGTTCCTTATCCTTAGTGTTAATGATTACTGAAATCATATACACCATTTTTTCTTGAATAACTAGCCAATTTCATTACTGAGATAAATTTCAGTGGCTTTCGAGGTTTATCTCTAGTAATTAAAATTATTTCTCCTGAAGGTGTTTGAATTTCTACAGCATTTTTGTCACATAGGATTCGTGCATGGTTGGCTATTAACCAATCCATTCCTAATACTACATCGAATCCTGCTAAATTCATTGGTAACAAATTTGCAGAAAACTTATGGCCTAATAACTCTATTTTTCCTTCTTGCCAGATTTTATCTATTTTCACAGAATTTCCTTCTGCGGTTTCTACTGTGAAGTTTTGCCTAAGAGTGGTTAAAGGTAACTTAAGGTCTTGGCAAAATAAGGTATTTATAAAACTTTGGTTCGCACCAGAGTCAAATAATACTTTTGCAAAGACGTTGTGAACTAAGAACGTACCAGCGATCACATCTGGAATGAGTTCGGCCTCTTGATTGGTCAGCTGGAATGCTCGCGCATTTCTTTTGGTTGTTCCTTCAGCTGGTTTGGCTTGGTTAACTACAGGTTTAGCTAACTTAGGACATTCAGATTGAAAATGACCTCTTTCTCTGCAATTATAACAAATTTTTGTTTTCTTCCTGCAGTCTTCTTCCTGATGTCCTTTCATTTTGCAAAAATTGCAAACCATGTTGCATTGTCCATAATGCTTCTTTTTGCAAATTTTGCAGAAAGGAGATGATGAGGATTGTCCGGTTCCTCGTTTCTTGGCATTACCCACACGAAATCCTTGGGTAATCTTGTGAGCTAATTCCTTCTTGCGATCTTCCTCTCTTGTGCGTACCAATTCATTGGTTAGGGTATTAGCTAATTCTACAGCATCGTCAATAGTACGAGGTCTCGCAGCTTTAACGATGTTTCGGATTTCACTAATTAACCCCCAGATGTAACGAGAGATAAGTACCGGTTCTAGCGAAGCCAGTGATGGCACTACCCTTGCGTATTCAAAGAATGTCGAAGTATATCCCCGACAATCTACTCCTAGCATACGATGACTTAGGAACTTGTTTGCCATTTGTTCCTTCTCGTATTCGGGACAGAATTTTCTTTCTACCAAACTCTTAAATTCTTCCCAACCTATGGCGTAGGCTATCCTTCTTCCTTTTGCCTGGAGGACCGTGTTCCACCATTCGAGTGCTCCTTCTTTGAATAGATTTGATGCATACATCACCTGGTCTCCATCGGCACATTTGCTTATTGCAATTACTGCTTCGGTTTTCTCTAACCAACGCAGTGTTGCAGTTGCCCCTTCATTACCTGCAAATTCAGCGGGTTTGCAAGCAAGAAATTCTTTGTAAGTGCAACCAGGCATTGCAGCTTTCATTCTTTTAGGGAGTGGGGCCTGCTGCGGATCATGATCGTCATGATTACCACCTCCATTTATGCTGTTACTGCCGTTATCTTCTGGAATACGTTTACTAGGAATTAATTGTGGTTCGGCAGGTTTTCGAACAGCAGCTACAATTTCTGGAATAGCATGAGCTATCCCTTGGGCGATAAAATGCTCGATATCTTGTCGAGTTATATATTGATCTTCCTGTTCTTGCTCAGATTGATTTACTTCATTAATTGGTTCATTGTTAGCGTTTTCCATCTGCTAATTGGTAAAATTATTAGTGTCTATCTTATCAATGACAAAATTTACATAGATAAGCACATAGATTATCACAATATACAAGTATAACCAAAATTGTCGATTTCTCGACTTTTACTTTGTTAGTATATTGTATATGCATCCATACACACCGTATTTTACAGAGTTTTATTGCCCATTTTACAGAATTTTAAGTTACTATCATACAATACGGCTTTCTGTGGTTTAACTGACGGTTCTAGTAACGATGCTCTCTCTCATCGTACTTCCAAGTTAGATGCTCTCCCATTTCCCTGATCCTATTACCTGTACCTATCAGTTCTTCACCGAACTGACGGAGTTCAGCTAGGTTTTCATTACTCATGGGAGGATTTGGGAGTGGTTCTGGGTCAAATTGTGGAAGGAAACTATAAGGACTGTTAACTATATTTTGGAATTGCCAGTCATTAGTCCACCATTCCTCCATTTGGCCTAATGGTCTGGTATGAACTAGTGGGTCTGGAATAGCTGGTCCTAGGTTTAGTGGGAATTGAACTGTAGCCGGGTAAGAAAAGAGATTATCGTTGATAGGCTCTAAAACATCACAATTTTCCAGTAGGCGATCTATTTCGTCCTGGAACGTGATTTCCTCAGACTGTTTAGAGCTTTCGCCAATCTCTATTCCCTTTTGTTTCAGATCTATTCCTATTTCTTTTTCAGGTGGTTTTGAACTTTCTCCAGTTTCTATTTCCTTTCCCTTGCTCATACTCACAGGATTTTCTATTTTAGGGAGTTTCCTAGTGGCAGGTTTCCTACGGCGCACTTTCCTCCACCCTACATATCTTCTCTTCTTTTTAGGTTTGGCTTTTTCCAGCGGTGGAGCTTGGAATTCCACAGGTTCTTCTATGTCAGCAATGTAACCAGTAAAGTCGTGAGAGACTTCGATAGGCACTGGATATAAGTTGAGATTCTGGAATGTTTCCGACATCTCATTCATGCTGCATAGTATATATGCAAAATGTAATGTTAAAACTTTGGAACAAAGTTTAACAAACAAAACATTGAAGTTTTATTGCATACTAATTTATACAAAGAACAACAGAAATAAACACACTTAGGACTTTATTTATTTACGGGATTGTGATTTCTCTTACTAGACCCAACTTATCGGATATTTAAAGATTAGCATTTTCTGCTACAGTAGCTAGCATATAGAGATTTGCCCATTTCCCGTCTATTTTATCTTCCCAAGGTGTACTATTACCCAACTCTTGGACTTCGGGGTTAAACCTAACTCTCTTGGTTCGGGGTTTCTTTGTCTCCTGACTCTTTTTAAGTATCGAATCCCTTTTCTCTGGGGAAAGTGGATTCTCATAGTTTGCCTTGCGGACAAAGATTCCTTCTTCTAGGTTTACTGGGTTTCTAGAAGAAGATGCCACATCTAGTTTGTGGTAGATAGCAGACAGCTTTTGCTTACCCATACTATAACTAAAAATAGCCAGTTAATAAAACATATAATCACCGAATAACAATTTAAGCATTTTGGACATAATGCTTAATTTAGGCTTAATCAGTGGCTCGATCAGTGGCTCAATTTAATTATTAGCTCTGATACCACCTTCGCTGTCACGGCCCCTCGACCCACCCTGGACGGAGTCGGGGGACCGCGAGGCAGTTCCCGTGGTATTTAATTTATTCGGCAGCGGAAGTCTTTTTACAACAGGATCTTTTATCCGTAAAATATGCTCGTTTAATATATTACACAAAGTTTAAGGGATAAATCCCATAATTTACAATAAGTTGATTTCACATAGAAATCTTTATTTTTCAAAACACGTTTTATTGGTTTATTTACACTGAGCCACTTCTCTGAGCTTGATAGTGCTTTACTGCACTTTTCCTGGATCACACAGATCACCTGAAACATGTTTGAAAAAGGTTTTGTCAGCGGGGAAATACTGAGTGAATCATTCTGTTTTCTAAAACGACCCGTTAGTTATAATTTACAGTATTAAGAGCGATTACAATGTTTCTATCAACCAATTATCAAGAATAGGTATTTGTCACTCGATTCATTTCTGTGACTGTGGTCATACCACTATTGGGTCCCGTTGCCCAAATAGTGACGATGTACTCACACAGAGTAATAATAACTCACATAGAGTAATATTCACTCACATAGAGTGATAATAACAGTAATGTGCACAATACCCCACATACCAGCTGTAATTTGGTGATTACAAAGACTTAATCCCTGTAATTATAACCTTGAAAATAATTTGAGGTATTGTAATACTTACTCACAAACTGTGAGAAAACAATTTAAAAAAAAGAATGACTCACATTGCAGATTAACGAGCAATAGATATAAGCCTACTGATTAGCCTTGCTTAAACCTAATTTAACACAATGCACACACACAGGTTAGTAACTAATACAGCAGTTACGTCAATTCACGAGATTAAACCTTCACAACGATTAATCAGTGCAATACTCGATAATTCAATCGGATTCACAACGAATAACAGAGCATAGTCCGAATTCGAACAGCACTCTAATATTCAAGTCGAAATCACGACGAATAATCAAAGTACAAGCTCAATTGAGCAGCACCTGGACTATCGTTGGATAGTTATAATCGATCGGACGTTGAATCGTAATAGCGATCGAGTTATTACCCTGATTGTGGCAGTGTTTCGATAATTGTGTGTGTGTTGGACTATTTGGCTTTCACATTTTGTTACCTGAAACGCGTTTTAAAAACATTTTGTCAGTGGGAAATACTGGTGAGTGAATCCCAGTTTAATCAGGTTTAAATAAAATTCACGGTGAACAGTATTGAGGGGCGATCCCGCAATTACATTTGTTTCCAAGTTATATCAATTATCACCCGTTGGTACTGTCGACACCCGACTTGTGGAAATGGTACTCCTTAACCAGGTTGTAACCAATTTTGTATACAAAACCCCAACATACCCACGATAGTTGTATTCTTACAAATACTCAATAACTGTCATTCGCATGAAAAGGTATTTAAGGTTTTGTAAAAACAGTTAACAAAAAAGAGGATTACTCACAAAAATGAGCATATAAAAAGAAGATTAACTCACATTGCTGTTTTAGGTTATTCTTTAGGGTTTCCTGGTGAATATCTATAATTTACACAAATGCACGTGTGTTAGTATAATAACCCATTTTAACATTAGTAATACCCTCCCCGAGACGGTATTCCAACGACTACGTCGGGCAGAACCACGACAGCCGTTACGGAACCCTAGATCAATCGGGCAACGTATCTAATACGTCTCCAGGGGTTTTAATACTTACATCGTAGCAGAACCTCGCTATTTTAGGGGGTATAATGCCCGGGTATAGTAACGCCACTACAGAAATTGTGATTTAAGAAGTGAATTGTGAACGAATTGTCGACTGAAGCCGATGGCCTCTATTTATAGGGTCTGATCTTGACTTTCTCGCGGCCCGCGTAAGATAAGGCAAGGCTTTACGCGGCCCGCGTCAACATCCCGTCAACGCATAGCTTGGCTGGGTCAGCGTGTAGGTCCGCCACGATGATGACACGTGTCATCACCAGGCTGCGCCACCATTTGAGACACTCGCAGCCCGCATCAACTAACAATAACCTTTACGCGGCCCGCCTAAACTAAAGAAATCAAAGGAATCCGCTTACACCTTCATACGGCCTGCGTAAAAGGTTGGGGTGGGTCTATGCGGCCCGCCTCAACTTGAATAAACTTATTTTATTTTTATTTTATCTATTTTGGGCTCGGTTTTCACATACGGGTTGCATATAAAGACATATTGATACATTTAAAGATATATTAGGGTGTCAGAAATATTATGAGGGTGTCGGTTTTACCGAGGGTTGTTATATCCTCCCCACCTTGTTTTAGAGCTCGTCCTCGAGATCTACTGAAATAAGTGTGGATATTTCTTTTGTATTTCTGATTCAAGTTCCCATGTGTATTCAGGTCCTCTTTTGGAGTTCCACTTTACTTTGACCAGAACTAATCTCTTATGCTTAAGATTTTTAATTTTTCTATCTTCAATCTGTAGAGGCCTCTCTACAAATTTGAGTTGTTCATTAACCTCTATATCTTTGAGAGGTACTACGAGTGATTCATCAGCTAGGCACTTTTTGAGATTAGATACATGAAATACATCATGTATTCCTGCCATTTCCTCTGGCAGTTGTAGTTGATAGGCTACAGGTCCTATTCTTTTAAGAATTTTGAAAGGTCCAATATACCTGGGACTAAGCTTTCCTCTCTTGATGAATCTTACCACTCCTTTCCAGGGAGAGACTTTTAATAATACTTTATCTCCTACTTGAAATTCTAATGGTTTGCGTCTGTTATCGGCATAGCTCTTTTGTCGATCACGTGCTGTTTTAAGTCGTTCCTTGACTTGAATGATTTTATCAGTTGTTTCTTGTACTATCTCGGGTCCAGATAATTGTTTTTCCCCAATTTCTGCCCAACAGACTGGGGTTCTGCACTTTCGTCCATAAAGTGCTTCGAATGGTGCAGCATTGATACTTGTGTGATAACTGTTATTATAAGAAAATTCTATTAAAGGTAAGTGTTCGTCCCAATTACCTCCAAAATCAATTACACAAGCTCTAAGCATGTCCTCCATTGTCTGAATTGTCCTTTCGCTTTGCCCGTCTGTTTGAGGATGATAAGATGTGCTTAGATTTAACTTGGTTCCCATTGCTTTTTGGAAACTTGACCAAAAATGAGAGGTAAAACGGCTATCCCTATCAGAAACAATTGATAAAGGAATTCCGTGTAATGAAACAATTTCATTTACATATAATTTGGCTAATTGTTCCATACTAAAGGTTTCCTTCCTTGGTAAGAAATGAGCTGCTTGGTTAACCTATCTACAATCACCCAGATTGTATCATTACCTTTCCTTGTTTTGGGTAATTTGGTAACAAAATCCATTGTTATCAATTCCCATTTCCAGACTGGCAATTCTAATTGTTGTAACAAACCTGAGGGTTTCTGATGTTCAGCTTTAACTTGTGAGCAAGTTAAACATTTAGAAACATAGGCTGCTACATCCTTTTTCATTCCTATCCACCAGAAATTTTTCCTTAAATCCTGGTACATTTTATCACTTCCTGGATGCATCGTATATTTAGACTTATGAGCTTCTTCTAATATACGGTGACGTAAATTTTCTAATTTAGGTATCCACATTCTCTTTTTATGGAACCTCCAAATTCCATCTGTTCCTTGTTCTAATTCCTTAATCATTCCTTTTAATTTTTCAGTATCCTCCTTGATTACTGATTCTTGTGCTTTTCTAATCTGATTGTTTAAATCTACTTGTAGATTTAATTTAAGAGAACGTACCCTTTTTGGCTTTTCGTGATATTTTCGACTTAAAGCATCAGCCACTACATTGGCTTTTCCTGCACGATACTGGATATCACAATCATAATCACTAAGTAACTCCATCCATCGTCTTTGCCTCATATTCAGTTCTTTTTGCCCGAAGACATATCTTAAACTCTTATGATCTGTGAATATGGTAAACTTACTACCATAAAGATAATGTCTCCAAATCTTAAGGGCAAAAATTATGGCTCCTAATTCCAAATCATGGGTTGAATAATTTTCTTCATGACTCTTAAGCTGTCTAGAGGCATAAGCTATAACTTTTTGACGTTGCATTAATACGCATCCATAACCTAACTTAGAAGCGTCACAAAAGACTACAAAGTCTTCGGTTCCTTCTGGTAACGCTAGTATGGGTGTATGGGTTAATCTTTGCTTAGGAATTCTAAAGGCTTCTTCTTGTTTTAGTCCCTATTCAAACTTAATAGATTTACAGGTTAACTTAGTTAAAGGAATGGCTATTCTAGAAAAATCTCGGATAAATCTTCTATAATAACCGGCCAATCCTAAGAAACTTCTAACTTCAGTTGGTGACTCTGGGGTTTTCCATTTGGTAATTGCCTCGATCTTTGTTGGATCTACATGAATTCATTCATGGTTAACTAAATGTCCGAGAAATTGTACTTGTTCTAACCAAAACTCACACTTTGAAAATTTAGCATAAAGCTTTTCCTTTCTAAATAAACTTAAAAGTAAGTGCAAGTGATTTGCATGCTCTTCTTTACTTTTAGAGTAAATTAGAATATCATCTATGAAAACAATTATGAATTTATCCAAATATGGCTTACATATTCGGTTCATCATGTCCATAAATGCGGCTGGGGCATTGGTTAAACCAAATGGCATGACAGTAAATTCATAATGACCATACCTTGTTCTGAATGCGGTTTTAGGAATGTCCTCTTCCTGTACCTTTAGTTGATGATATCCTGATCTTAAATCGATTTTAGAGAAAAATCGAGCTCCTTGAAGTTGATCAAACAAATCATCGATTCTTGGTAATGGATACCGATTCTTAATCGTGACTTTGTTCAATTCACGGTAGTCAATGCACATACGCATTGATCCGTCCTTCTTCTTGACAAATAAAATCGGCGCTCCCCATGGCGATGAGCTTGGCTGTATAAATCCTTTCTCCAACAATTCGTCTAATTGTTTCTTCAGTTCCTGCATTTCAGCGGGTGCCAAACGGTAGGGTGCTTTGGCAATTGGTGCTGTCCCTGGTAACAGGTGAATTCTGAATTCAACTTCCCTGTCTGGCGGTAGTCCTGGCAATTCTTCTGGAAAGACATCTGAAAACTGGGACACTACTGGAATGTCTTTTAATTCTTTTCCTTTCGTTTTAGTGATTATAGAAATCAAATACACTATAGATCCTTTCCTTATACAATTTTTGCAGTTTTCATCACAGAGATGAATTTAGTGGATCTAGATGGCTTATCTCCTTTAATTGTGATCTTTTCACCTCTTGGTGATTTTACCTGAATTGACTTTTGATCACATAGGATATTGGCTTTATTGGTTATTAACCAATCCATACCTAACACAACATCAAATCCAGCCAGATTTATTGGGTAAAGGTTTGCAATAAACGTTTGATTAAAAATTTCTATTCTTGCTCCCTGCAAGATTTCAGAAATTCTAACGGTTTCTCCATTTGCGGTTTCTACTAGACATTCTTGTGGTAGTTTAGTTAATGATTGATTTAGGAGTTTGCAAAATGAAGTATTAATAAAACTTTGGTTTGCACCAGAGTCAAATAATACTTTCGCAAAAATATCATTAACTAAAAACGTACCAGCAATTACGTCTGGAATCATCCTGGCTTCATCTGCAGTTAAAACGAATGCTCTAGCATTTTTAGTATTCTTGTTGTTTGTAGCTGGAGTCAATTTTGGGCAGTTTGTCTTAATATGACCTTTTTCTCCGCAGTTGTAGCACATTCCATTACTGGCTTTTCTTTTGCAATTTTCTTCCTTGTGTCCTGGCGCCTTACAGTAATTGCAGTAAGTAGAGCATCTTCCAGAATGATTCTTCTTGCAGTTCCTGCAGTATGGTGCAGAGGTAGAACCTATATTTCTACGGTTGGAATTCCCAGAACGGAATTCTTGGGTAAGCCTTTGGGTTAGGTTTCTCCTCTGGTCTTCTTCTCTAGTACGGATTAACTCATCTGTCAAGGTATTGGCTAGTTCTACAGCTTCTTCTATAGTTTGGGGTCTAGCTGCCTTGACTACATGTCTAATCTCTCCAATTAATCCCCAGATATAACGGGAGATTAATACCGGTTCAGGTGATGCAAGGATAGGTACTATCCTAGCATATTCAAAGAATGTGGTAGTGTAACCCTTACTGTCTACCCCGGTCATTCTAAGATTCAGGAACTTATTTGCTATCTGTTCCTTTTCATTGGGAGGGAAGAATTTCCTTTCTACCATATTTTTAAATTCTTCCCATTCCATGTTATAAATCCTATCACTTCCTCTTGACTGGAGGATAGTGTTCCACCATTCTAGGGCTGCGTTTTTAAACAGATTTGAAGCAAACATTATCTTATCTTCTTCAGCACATTTGCTTATTTTTAGAACAGCCTCAGTTTTCTCTATCCAGCGTAAGGCTGCAATGGGTCCTTCATTGCCCGAGAATTCTATTGGTTTACAGGACCAGAATTCCTTGTAAGAATAACCATATGGCATGGTTCTTCTTCTTTTGGGAATGGGCGCTTGAAGTACGGGTCCATTGTTCACGCTGTGTTTCGGTTCACTTAGTCGCTTACTGCTATTCTTACTTTTATTATTCGCTTCTTGAACTGTTTGAATAATAAATGGCATTGCATCTATAATTCCTTGTGCCACTATATGTTGAACAGCACTATTATCCATTTGGTTTCCATTGTTGTTTGGATTCTCATTAACCACGTTGTTGTTACTCTGGTTATCGTTATTCAGATTATCTTGATTTCCCTCGTCGGCCATCTGAATTTTAAACAATTACCAAATATTAATATCACAATTAATATTTGAATATAGCCAATCACATGACACGCACTTTTAACCAAAAGCGTCGAGCATTGCGACTTTTACTCTATTTATATAGTATGCATCATTACACACTAGTACTGAAATTTAAATTACAATACTGACTGAAATGTAAAGCTACAATACTAATAGTAGGCATCCGTAGTGTTTTTTTTTTCTAACACATACACACATATATTATTTTATTATTATTATTATTATTATTATTATTATTATTATTATTATTATTATTATTATTATTATTATTATTATTACTATTACTACCGTTCCTGTCATCACCTTCACTGATATGGATTCATCCAAAAATCCATATTACGCTCATCGTATTTCCATACGAGGCGTTCTCCCACCTGTCGCATTCTATCACTGCTTTCTAAAATTTCCTCCCCAAAAGTCCTAAGTTCTTGGACATTTTCTGCACTCATTGGGGGTGCAGGTTCTAGGACTGGGTTTGGAAACTGGGGTACGGGTTCCTGATACGGAGGCATAGGGGCTTGGTACGGGTATGGATTCTCTAAAATTTCCCTAACATATGCATCACTAATGTTGTAGGGATCTTGAGGATCTAACCCTGGGTAAGCTCCTAAGTTGGGTATTGGCACATTTTCCTGTATTGGGTTTTGTTGCACGTAGTCCCTAACATCGTCCCACCAGGGGTCGTAGTTGTTTGGGTCTAGGGGATCTGGTGCAGGTACCCTAGGTATTTCCTCCGGGTTGTAATCAGGCATTTCTATCTGGTTTTCTACTTCCATGGGTTGGTCAGGATTTTGCGGTTGGGGTGCTAGCATTTGTTCCAGGTTTGGATCAGCAGCAGTGGTTGCTGAAATATGGATATTAGCGATACCCCTATTGAGCATATCCTGATTATAAGCATCAGTCTCTCTTTTTGCTGCGGCTAACACTCGCTGTTCCTGCAACTTTTTCATTCTTTTCTACGCTCGTGCGCTCCCCTACTGAACCATCCCCTCTTTTTCTGAGGAAATGGCTCTTCAGACTGAGCCTTAAACACAAAGATTCCTTCTTCTGTGTCAGCAGAATACCCCGAGAGGGCAGGCTGAGAAGAGGATTTGCCTTCGCTCCTAGGCGAACCAGACAGTTGACGATAGGCGTCAGAAGGTCCTTGGTCGCTCATACTGTAAACTAACAAATAGTCAGATAAGACATAGCAAGAAATACAATTATACACGTATTTCCATAATTTATTTCCTAACACTTTGAATTTTGATGTCAGCAGAACACTTCTGTGGCTGAATCAGTGGCATAGCTCTGATACCACCTTCTGTCACAACCCCCGATCCCTAGTTCCCGGGAACGGGCGGCCGTGAGCCAGTTTCGGTGGTATCACATTTCTTTATCCAATTTGCAGCGAAAATTTTCATCAGGACCGTAGTTAGGAAATATTTAATCAGAGTAAACCACCAAGTTTTATAACATTAAACATATGGGTAAAACCCAAGTTTTCAATACACACATTTCATAGGAATAAATCCTATTTATTTAATAAAAACATCCGTTTTATTTTTAGGTAACTTTATTGCCACTTTTCCAAGCCTCCAGTGCTGTCCAGCTGGCTTCTATTTGGCTTTCACATTTTGTTACCTGAAACGCGTTTTAAAAACATTTTGTCAGTGGGAAATACTGGTGAGTGAATCCCAGTTTAATCAGGTTTAAATAAAATTCACGGTGAACAGTATTGAGGGGCGATCCCGCAATTACATTTGTTTCCAAGTTATATCAATTATCACCCGTTGGTACTGTCGACACCCGACTTGTGGAAATGTTACTCCTTGACCAGGTTGTAACCAATTTTGTATACAAAACCCCAACATACCCACGATAATTGTATTCTTACAAATACTCAATAACTGTCATTCGCATGAAAAGGTATTTAAGGTTTTGTAAAAACAGTTAACAAAAAGAGGATTACTCACAAAAATGAGCATATAAAAAGAAGATTAACTCACATTGCTGTTTTAGGTTATTCTTTAGGGTTTCCTGGTGAATATCTATAATTTACACAAATGCACGTGTGTTAGTATAATAACCCATTTTAACATTAGTAATACCCTCCCCGAGACGGTATTCCAACGACTACGTCGGGCAGAACCACGACAGCCGTTACGGAACCCTAGATCAATCGGGCAGCGTATCTAATACGTCTCCAGGGGTTATAATACTTACATCGTAGCAGAACCTCGCTATTTTAGGGGGTATAATGCCCGGGTATAGTAACGCCACTACAGAAATTGTGATTTAAGAAGTGAATTGTGAACGAATTGTCGACTGAAGCCGATGGCCTCTATTTATAGGGTCTGATCTTGACTTTCTCGCGGCCCGCGTAAGATAAGGCAAGGCTTTACGCGGCCCGCGTCAACATCCCGTCAACGCATAGCTTGGCTGGGTCAGCGTGTAGGTCCGCCACGATGATGACACGTGTCATCACCGGGCTGCGCCACCATTTGAGACACTCGCGGCCCGCATCAACTAACAATAACCTTTACGCGGCCCACCTAAACTAAAGAAATCAAAGGAATCCGGTTACACCTTCATACGGCCCGCGTAAAAGGTTGGGGTGGGTCTATGCGGCCCGCCTCAACTTGAATAAACTTATTTTATTTTTATTTTATCTATTTTGGGCTCGGTTTTCACATACGGGGTGCATATAAAGACATATTGATACATTTAAAGATATATTAGGGTGTCAGAAATATTATGAGGGTGTCGGTTTACCGAGGGTTGTTATAAAAGAGGATTACGATCAGATAGACGCTGATGAAATGGAGCTCATGGAAATCAAATGGTGTTTAGCTAGTGTCCTGAGAAGAGCTGAAAAGTTCAAAATGATTACTGGAAGAAATGATTTTCTGGATGCTCATGTTTCTACTTTGGGTTTTGATAAATCTAAAGTTACTTGTTTTCGATGCAGGGAGAAAGGTCATTTCAAGAGGGAATGCAAAAATCGAGAAGCAAGTGAAACAAAGGATCCATTTGGAAAAGATGACTACTACCGGAAAGCCATATATCAACAAGTTGGTCAACAACAACAACAAGAACCACAAGTGGCTCATGTTTAGTGAATCAAGAAAATTTTAGCTGGGATAAATACATTTCATCCGACAGCAAAGCATGCCTAATCAATCAAGATGATGAAAGGTTACCTGAAGGTTTTAGCTGGGATATGTTTGTGGATGAGAAAGGGGAGTTTAAAGCTTTCATTGCTAAAATTGTGAAAGAACTAGATATGTTTACAGAGTGGATGAAATCTATTGGTGTTAGTGTGAAGAATGAAGAAGAAAAGTCTATTTCATCAGATGAAAGCTCACTAAGTTCAGATGAATGTTCAGAAAAAGCAACTGTTTTTGATCAAATACCATCTGATTCTAGTTTTTCAGATGATAGTTCTGATAAATCAATTGAGTTTGATCAATCACCAACTGATGACAGTGGTGATGATGAAGAAGAAAGACATATTAATGTTGCAATAACTCATCGATCTCCTGAAAGCTTTTAATTTTATTTTGCAGATCGCTTGGAGAAGCTGAAGGAGAGACGAGTAGCAAAAGAACAAAAGCAAACGAAGTCAGAAAATGTTACTCAAAAAGATGAGACTGTTCAAAATGAAGAAATTAAAATTGTTGCTGAGGAGATTGTTGAAACTAAGAAGGTGATTGAAAGTGAAAAAGTTGTTGAAGCTGAGAAAATCAGTGAAGCAGAAAAAATTGTGGAAGTCATCAAGCCTTGCTCAAAGTGTCTAGAATCTTGCAAGGAATGTGCAGCTAAAGATGAAAAGTTGGCTGAGTTTGAGAAGATGAAGGAACAATTACTGTTCAATCTCAATTACGTGAAGGAATCTTATGATGTATTGAATAGAACAGTAACTGGTCTTCAAAAGACAAATTCTGAGAGAGAAGATGCTTTGACAATGATGAATGCAACGATGATGACGAAATAAAAAGCTATAAACTATTACATTGAGGAATGTGCCAAGCTGAAACAAGAGTTGGAGACTGAGAAAATTGAGAATGAGAGAATCAGACGATTATTACAGAGTTATTCTAGTTCTGATTATCTTATTGATCGTATTTATCCAACTGTTGCAGGTTTCGAAGCATTTCAGGATGAGAAGCCAAAGAAGAAGGATACTGGTAAGAAACCGAGTGTTAGCTATAACAAGTGTCCACCTCCGATCTGAGAAGGTTATTCTCCCAGAAAACCAAATGAGGAGCAAGTCCAAAAAGCAGTCAATATAACGCTAAAATCCGAAACAACTGATGAATTAGCAGAAAACATTGACGTCACTTTCACATCGTCTGACACTGATCATGAGTCTGAGTTAATAAAAAAGGTGGTCAATCAGGTGTTGGATACAGATGAGGAGTCTGAGTTAAAGTCTGAGTCTGGAGGTTCAAGTTCGTCAGTCAACAGTCCAAAATCGTCGGTTAAACGGGTTTATAGTAAAGAGTTTCTGTTATCAAAATCTAATTTGAATGCTGAACCAATCAAAGTGGCATATACTTTGATAGATTCGGACAAATTATATTCTGATGAAGAATTTCCAATAAGAAGTGTTAGATTTGAAATGATCAAAATGGTTTTTAAAATGACAGAAATCAATATTTCTGAAATAAAAGATTTAAATCTTACTGGAAAACCTAAAAAATACACTTCAAGAGTTCAACAACGGTTAAACAAGAAAAAGGGTTACAGTTCTGGTTCTGGTTTTCAAAAGAAACCAAACCATAACGGTAATTTTAAAAAGAAAGGTCTAGGCTTTATTCCATCAGAAAATGATAAAAATGAGAAAATTTCTAAAACAAATACAAAATTTGTTTTAGGAGGAAGTGCTGAGGAAGAACAGAAGAAACCTTTCTGGAGACAATCAAACCAGGAGTTTCTTGCTGAAAAGAAGAGAATAGGGACTGGAGTTTTTCATCGAAAGGAGACTAGAACCTGTTTTAGATGCAATGAAGCTGGTCACATTGCATGGAATTGTCCGTTGGATACAAAGACAAAACAGGAAGTTTCTGAAAAACTTACAGAAAAAGTTGTTGAGAAACATGAACCACCAACTGAGAAATTCAAAATTTTTGAAAATTCAACTTATGAAGTTGGTGAGTGTTCAAAGAAAAATTTTTACAAAAAGAGAACCAATGACAACCAAATGTGGGTTGTTAAGAAGTCTGATGTAAAATTCGGCGATGAACCTGATTCCACAAAATCAGAGGAGCCACAGGTTGAGGTTAAAGAGGAAAAATCCGTGCCTCCAATGGATGATGTTAATTTTCCACCATTAAGGGCTGAGAATTTTAAATCAAAAGTTGGTAATGTTGAGATATTGAATCAATTCTATTCTGAAAAGAAAGAATTTGATGTCGATAAAGCATTTAATGGAAATATGAAAAAGATTTTTGGAAAAATGGTTGATGGTAAGGTGAAAGGGGTGAAAGAATTTTGTGAAACAAAGAAGGCAACATACACCCTGACTGAAAGTGAACTTGATAAGCTAACATCCAAGCTTGCTGAGGCTTGGATGTCTGTGTTTAACTGAAAAATCGGAATTGCCGGAGCTCCCAAGTTTGTAATCGTGGAGCAGGAATCGGCATCATTATTGTTAAAATAGTTTTTGTGAAAGATTTTAAAATTGTTGAAATTTTTACAGATTGTGGATTTGCCGGAGCTCCCAAGTTTGCAATCATGGAGCAGGAATCGGCATCATTATTGTTAAAATAGTTTTTGTGAAAGATTTTAAAATTGTTGAAATTTTTACAGATTGTGGATTTGCCGGAGCTTCCAGGATGGTAAGTGTGTAGCAGGAATCAACATCTTTATTGGTAACATTAATTTGTGTAGATGTGTTATTCCTACAAGTGGTACAGATGGTAATTTTTACAAGTGATTCGTCAAGGTCATTAAATTGAACTTGATGTAATCCTCATACATGTGGTTAAACATGGACAATGTGATAAGTTTACCCCGAACCTACAAGTGGTTAAAACAAAACTTATTTTACGGAAAAACCATTTTGATTAAAACAAACTTGAGTGTTTTAAAATCTTAATAAGAAAACAGTTTGTTGAAAGGGGGAGTTCTGATTGTTTATGTCTAGTGGATGGCGAATTGAAGCGATTCGATATCAGTTGTCATTTTTCTTGTACAGTTTGTTCTAAATTTTCATTAAATGTGTTTGCATTTTAGGGGGAGTAAAAATTTCAGAAAATCCAGAAACATGATAAAATCAAAAACGAGTTTGTTGTGAAAAGAGGAAATGATAGTACATTAGTGGACTATCACAACATGCTAAAGAAATGGAAAGTTAAAAATATGATAAACAATCTCACTGTGGATGTGCTAGTAGGTTTTTACACATTCAGTAGACTGTATTCGAGATATAAACCTAAATTTCAAACTTGCTTATATTGTGTGTAACATTTCTTGAATATATGGGTAACCCCCGAAATCTTGTTTGAAAGGTCCCTCTTTCTGAAATACTAGGTCTTTATACTCAGTGATATCTGGGGTATTATCCCGTGACTTCTGATTTTGCGGAAGCAATGGCCTAGTCCCCGGAGAACACTTTTCGCTTGCTTGAAATATGGCGTCGCCCTCAGCATAAAAATGATAAAACATTGAAAAATGCTAAATCATATGCTGTTGAAGAAAAGATGCTATAAAGGGGACACACCTAAAGTCGAGCCGTCATCTCTCTGCTGAACGGAAGTTCTGACCTGAGCTCTCACGGTTTCGCATTTAACCCTTTACAGATATCATCTAGGTATACTCACCTGTAAGACTGAATATTGGGATTTGGATACAGGAGTATATTCAAGTAGTGGGACACACGGATAAGTTTAAGTCATTAAAACATTAATATCATATCTCGAAACAGTTGAACTCTGTGTGAAAATTTAAGTGGATCAGTATACTGACAATCTAAGTGAATTGTTTAGAACTTAAAATGAAATGAAGCTTAACGGTGTTGGTGATTTGTCTCATAAACTGATATGATCCTCTTACACAAACTCACAAAAATATTATTTGTAAATATTTTCTTTACTGCATTTCATTTAAACTCAAAAATCCAAAAAAATTTTCGACAACTGATGTTGAAAAGATGATTTTCGAAATTCCAAATGCTGAACATAATGATCATTTTGAGGGAAGTCTGTTAAATCTAAAAATGTTTAAATTTTCTTCTGCAAGTGGTCACAGATATTCTGGTTGTTTTGAAAAGGAGAGTCTGAGTTGGTGCCTACATCTTAATATTAAATTGTTAAAATTTATGGAATTTATTATGTGGTAGAGAATGTGTAGGAAAGCCAGTTTTCGATACCTGAGTAGAATGAGAGCCAGGTTATGATCCTGGAGCAGATGATGCTGATGAACTTAAGGAATCAAGAGATCTGATCAAGAGAATTAGAAAGCTTGAGAGCAAGATCACGATCCTGATTCTGTGAAAGCCATATTTCAATCCCAGCACATCGAAAGGGGGAGTCTGAAAACATCCGAGAAAAGGTTTCGTTCGAAGGGAGCATGTTGGTGCTGATAGAAAGAGTAAAGTGCAGTAAGACTGATCAAGATTGAAGACATTGAAGCCTCGACACTTAAGACTCGTCAACATCTGAGGGGGAGTCTGTTGGTGCATACATCTGTCGACTTCGTCTTGTATCGAGTCTAGTACTAGATATGTTAAATCAGGGCACGAAGTACGAGTAATAGGATTTAATGCTAATTCCGCTTGAAAGCATGTAATTTCGCTTGAAAGAGATATGTGCAATTTCAAGCGAAATCAACATTAGTGATTTCGCTTGAAATGACCACAACCACTTTTAAGCGAAATCAAAACTCTATAAATAGCAGTTCAAGCGAGATCAGTTGCAACAGTTTATGATTTGGATACCGAGGTGCTGCCGGTTTGTCCTATGATTGTATTTGTTGTTATATCAATCAGAAAGTAGTTTAAAGTGATTTGCAAGCTGTTTCGAAGTCTATTTCTCTGTTTCCGCCTTTGAAATAGATTAAAACTCCTTTGATCGACTCGTTTGGGTCATAAACCGATCCTACATGTACATTAACGTAAATACAATGTTAAAAATAAATATTTTTAACTATTATATCTAGAAAAGATATACATATATATTTGTGTAACAAATATACACACTCGAACCGAATGTATTTATACGTGTGAACGAGGTTCACTAAACTTAAATATATATATTCGAAGAATATATATGACATGTAACGAACTTATACCGTTCGTGGCATGGGGACACTTATGGTCTAGGCCCACTCACACCGTGTGGATCACAAAGACTCAATTGGGCTAGGCCCATTCTTACTTGTGTGGGGCACAAAGACACTCATGGGGTAGGCCCACTTATACCATGTGAAAAATTAAGATTCATATGGGATAGGCCCATTCTCACTTATGCGAGGCACAAAGAATCTCGTGGGCTAGGCCCACTTATGTTCGTGCGAGGCACGAAGACTAACGAAGGGCGAGGCCCGTCGTACACATTATGAATGCAATATATATACATACATATATATATATGAAGTGTGTGTGTGTATGTATATATATATTAAAACAAACATGCAAAACAAATGCCAACATATTAAAATACACCAGGGTTCCAAATATATAACAAATACAAATACAAAGTGTCTAATAAGTTAGAACACATGTAGGTTGTTACCCGCATTTGGATACCCCGCTTTGCTAGCACATTATATGGATGCAATACAGTGAGTTCATGTCCCCCTTTTCTTTTAAAGGTTTTCGGTTTTATAACTCCCGGGGGAAATACAAGTCACTGTGGTATGGTTAGGCTATGGAATGAAATAGTCGGATCATGTGCGAATAGGCCCTCTCTTAAGCACCATTAATCTTGTTTATGACCAAGGAACAAAAGTGGTAGATCTATCGGGTATGGGCGAGCCCCACTCATGGGCCCTTGTGTGGCCACATGGAGTGGTTTTGTGTCCCAGTCGAGGGTAATCGACACTAAATCATCTACGGGTTGAGTGCTTCCTATTTCGGCACAAATATTAATTTCTTAGCTACACATTAATGATCATCAAGTTCACTGACTTTTTACATACCAGTTTTCAATTCACGAACTTTCAAATTTTTTTAAGATCATTTGATACGAACCCAAAATACATGAAGTCGCCAACTTTTGTTGATGCTTTTAAAGTTACATGTATTTCAGGCAACAAAGTGGATCTTGGTGCGGATGGTTACAAGGTTTCAAGGTTATCAAGATGTCTATGTCATCCACTTTCTGAAGGGTTTGGTCCATATATTTCGTCTTCGAACGGGACATAGGATGCAAAGCCTTGATGTTTAAAAACTTTATTTTGGACAAGTCTATTTTTGTAAAAATTATTAACTTATGTGTCTTTTGTTTTCGAACAACTTATTACCTGTAATCTCAATTATGGGAATGGATGAACATCGTGCATGTTTTATTTCATATAGTTTATTTACTTACATTCTATGCAATGAAAACCGATCAAGTTTACACCGTGCCTTTCCGCCTATGAGTAGGTGTGACATACTAATTAATCAAAATTAGCCATATAGAAAAGTCAAACTAATTTCTAGATCCTTTCAATACCCAACATGTACTCATATGCATCATAAGATTAATCCATGACAAACTACTAAAATCATACTAATAAGAAAATTAATAATCAAAACATATATCCTTCAACGAATCATTTCCTCTGGCCAGTTATAAATATGCTTAGTCGGAAATGATAAGCAAAATCAACACATAAATTGAACTCATTATCAAATCCAAGTTCCAAGAATAGAAAATAGTAAAGATGTAACCCGGAGAATCAAATCTTGCTTGCCAGTTCCCACAACGTTAGATCTTCAATTCTCTCGCCTTTTCTCTTCAATTCCTCCAAACAGCAGTTCTTCAACCATTTTTATCATTCTAGCATCAAAATTTATTTTTAGGGTTTCCCATCCATCATATATTAGGGTTTCGACAACGGTATAGGACATACCTTCATTAAAAGGGTACGAGCCGTACTTAATCTGGCCTAGCCCACTAAGGGTCCAATCCCTATACTGATCTGTTGTTCTGACAGGCGACGGTTATAGGTCGTACCCCTTTAGGTTGGGTACGGGTCGTACTCCATTTCTCTAACTCATACTTCTCATCTTATATTCCGAAAGGATCTTTTGCGTCCAATTCATTTTATTTTCATCACTTACCTGCAAATCATCAACAATACATTAATAGTTCTCTTTTCTTCTCAAATATATGAGATATTTTCTTGTAGATGCAGGTCTTTTTTACACTAATGTACTATGTATCCTGCGAGTACATTAGTCGTCTTTTGATAGGATATGAAACCCATGACACACAAAGGTAGTTAGTAAGGAATTTTTTCGTTTGATAGAAATACATCCTCTTTCTCAAAGTCTGTTAATTCATTCTCATTTTTAGCGGTGGTGAACAAGTCTTAGAAGTGTAGGTCCCTTTCACGGAGGATGACGAACCTAAACCTTGTTATACAAACCCACTAGCGAGTGCGGAATCCAAGCTAGTAAACAAACCGGGATGAAGCAAGTAAAGAAACAAACACACAAGGTTCACCGATTAACACCAATGTATTAATACGTATGAAGGTTTCGGTTACAAGCACAATGTTTACAAATCTAACTTGCAAACTCTCAAAGTGTGTGTGTGTGTTTCGGACAGAATGCTCTCAACTCTCTATCTCTTGTCTGTGTGCATCTGTCTGTCCTCAACACACTGCATGGATATATATACCCAGCATCTGATGTCTGGTCCGAAGGATCCGACAGATGGTCCGAAGGATCATCTATCGAATACATGGCTTTCGAAGGATCAGCAGGTACCTCGAAAGGTGACCTTTCGAGGTCCATCATTCGAAACATATCGAAGCATATCTTTCGAGGAGATCGAAGGATCTACATCATCCTTCGATCTCTTATCCTTCGAGACAGACAAACAACAAACATATTCTAACTGTTGGCCAAGTCAATCCGGAGGATGGTTGACTTGGTCAACTTACAGACTACCAAGGACATCGTTTACATACATACCGAATACAGACAAAGTACAGACACAAGTGCACCAACAAACTCCCCCTTGGCTGTAGCTTTGTCTTTATCTTCTATAGTTGTAGACTCGTCTCGAACTTCGATGGTCCTTGGTCTTCGAGTTCTCAAAACTCTGATGTCCTTTCAAGTCTTCAATGTCGGAGGATCTTCAAAGTCTTCACGTCTTGAAAGTAGAGAGTGTATCAACAAACTACTCGTATCATGTAAGAAGTGTGTTGACAAACTCCCCCTTAACATAAGCTCCCCCTTGAGTTATGCTCGTGAATAACTTGATCTTTATAAATTGAGATCCTTGTGGTGTTGATGATGGCCAACGGCAACTCGATCATCTTCATCTTTTGAGCGCCTTCACGTCGTGTCTTCATTCCAAAGCTTGTCATCGACCATGTTCTCCTAGCCTTTAGAATCTGCACATGCAAGAAATCTAAACGCGTAATGAGAACAACTGCTTGGAATATAGTAAACATAAACAAATGACACACAGATGACCATGTCACAATCAAACACCGTCCGACAGTTTGAAAGTTTAATAAATTTGTCAATTTTAGTCTTTAACTTTCAAAACATGCAAATTTCGACCGTTTATGAAGATTTAGTCAATTCGGTTTTCGTTCAGGTTTCAGGTAACGAAGACTCGAGCTCCAACATCGTACGATCGAAAATAAAGTAGAAATAAAATCTTTTTGGCTTTTATAAAGTTTATATAAAAACACGCCTAAAATCTTTTTGGTATTTTTGAAATTAAAAGACAACAATTTAAAATCCTTTGAGTGTTATCAAACGACATCACCGCTAATGTCGTGCTGATATGCACCAAACGACGAAACTGTTTAAAAGAAGACAATAAAGGTTAAGCAGCAAATAAATATATACAGACATTCTTTTTGCGAGTTTCGAGGGTAAGAGAATCATATCAGTGTACGGTCATGCCAAAACACTCTTGTTGTTCAGTTAGTTAACATTAAGATAAGCATCCTATAACAATTATCGGTATTGTTGTCCACTTAAGCTCAACTTATCAGATGTAATCATGGCGAGGGAATACGTTAAGGTATGATTTATACTTACCGACCGGTGTTCATCCACATCACGACACATTCCCGTATCAAGGTATGCACGAGAATTCATCTTACCGGGGAGTATACCGATTATCATCTGTTTGACCGTATAAGCTGTGAGATACTCACTTATTTTGATTTGAAAACAAGCCTTATGTGATATAATCACTTATTGATGAGGAACTTGATTTTCATATGCATGAGGGCACAGGTGCAAGTCCGTGAACAGGTCAGTACTTCCGTACAGCAGAGAGACGAACTTGACACCCGGATAAATGTGATATTTTATCACTTATTTGATTATGGACATGTGATTGTTTATCACTTATTGAGGTCGAATGCAGTATGTAATATGTACACGTATGTATAATATCATGGAAGATCTAGACTTGCGTCCCCGTTATTTTTCGGTAAAAGATACAACCATGATACCCAGATGATAAGCAGCATAAAGACCGAATATCTCAGAACCTCGGCAATCTATCAAACGAAATTTCGGTACTAAGACCATATGCCAATGAATGGTTCCCACCTGGTCTTCAGTCGATTTAAGATTTATATCCCCTGCACACTTTAAAATGATTGTGAGCCTACCGATACATCTTATATAGAGCTGCTTATCGTTTTTCATTTAAGGTTTAAAGAGGCTTGGATAGACCACTGATGTACTATCATTTTCTCTTTTGCTCGCCAGGAAACTCATTTTTGTTTTTCTATTGTTTTTGTGTTTTTGAAATTTTTCGATGTTTTTGGATTTTCAGATTTTTGGATTTACTCCCCTTAAAATCAATAAACTAAGATAAATTTAAAAACACACAAAGATATTTACAAAAATGATTTTCCGATGTTGGTTTACTCTTGCTTGACCTTAATGCCGTTTACCAATAATAAGAAGTCAAATCTAGATTTGTCAAAAGCTTTGGTAAATAAGTCGGCACGTTGGTCATCGGTGTGGACCTTAACAACATCGATTAGCCTTTTCTCAAAGCAATCACGTATGAAGTGATATTTGATTTCGATGTGTTTGGTCTTTGAATGCTGCACAGGATTTTTAGTGATATCTAAAGCAGCAGAATTATCAACGTAAATAGGAGTAGTTAGGAATTCAAAACCATAGTCCCGCAATTGTTGTTGGATCCAAAGAACTTGTGAGCAACAACTTGAGGCAGCAATGTATTCAGCTTCGCATGTTGATGTAGCGACGCATGTCTGCTTCTTGCACTGCCATGTGACTAGGCGATTTCCTAAAAACTGACATCCAGCCGTTGTGGATTTGCCGTCGATTTTGCATCCGCCAAAATCAGAATCACTGAATGCAACCAAGTCAAAGTTATTATCCCTAGGATACCACAGACCGGTGTCGGGGTAAGCCTTCAAATAACGAAAAATCCTTTTTACAGCTGCAAGATGAGAGGCCTTCGGGTTGACTTGATATCTGGCGAGCAGGCACGTTGGGTACATTATGTCTGGCCTTGATGCTGTGAGGTACATAAGGGATCCGATCATTGCGCGGTAGTATGAAGGACTAACAGGTTCACCCTTCAAGTCTGGAGTAATTCCGTGATTAGTTGGCAGTGGGGTACCAATGGGCGTTGCATCGGACATCTGGAACCGGCTCAAGATGTCACCAACATATTTAGTCTGATGGATGAATATCCCAGACTCCGTTTGTTGCACTTGTAGGCCCAAGAAGAAATTCATTTCCCCCATAGCACTCATCTCGAACTTATCCTGCATGATGCGCTCGAAATTCCTACACAAAGCATCATTAGTAGAACCAAAAATAATATCATCAACATATACCTGAACCAGAAGAAGATCTCCATCTTGTTCTTTGATGAAGAGAGTACAATCGATAAGACCTCTTCGAAAACCATTCTCCAGCAGATATGTAGATAAGGTTGCATACCAAGCTCGTGGCGCTTGATGAAGACCATAGAGAGCTTTGTTGAGCAACCAAACCCTATCGGGATGGACAGGATCTTCAAAACCTGGAGGTTGTTCGACATATACCTCTTCTTCAACCACACCATGTAGAAATGCACTTTTGACGTCCATCTGGTAAACCTTGAATCCTTTGAATGAGGCATAAGCTAGAAAGATCCGAATAGCTTCCAGACGTGCAACTGGTGTATAGACTTCGTTGTAGTCGATTCCTTCTATCTGACGAAAACCTTGAACGACTAAACGAGCTTTGTTCCGTATAACCACTCCACGGTCGTCTTTCTTGCATTTGAAGACCCATCGAGTGCCAATCTTCTTGTAGTTCTCAGGTCTTTCAACAAGCTTCCAAACACCAAGCTTGTGAAATTGCTGTAATTCTTCCTGCATGGCTTCAACCCAAGCACTGTCTTTCAACGCTTCTTTCCACGACTTTGGTTCTTCTTGTGACACGTAACACGCGAAGGACCAGTCATTTTGTTGGCCAGATTCTCTTATAGCTGAATACAAACCAGCATTCCGGTTGTTTCTCAGCTGATTACGCGTCTGCACACCGCGATGGACATCTCCTATGATATTCTGCTGGGGGTGGGTATCGTGAATCCTCATTTCAGGATTATCTGGCACACGAGCATTGATACCCAAGTTGGTAAGATTAAGATCAACAACCAACTCCACACCAGGAATGTGGGTAGAGGTGGATGCATTCCCTTCAGCAGTATCTATATTCTGCGTATGAGGTGTATCACCAGAGGCACCTTGAACAGGAGCAGCTGGAGCTGAAGATCCTTCGGCTGCATCATGATATTCATCATCTTCAGAAGAATCATTATAATCAGCAGCATCTTCATAAACCTCATTTTGAACCATATTGTTGACAGACGAAGAAACTTGAGGATCAACAACAATAGGTCTAACCAAAGGCGAGACAGCAGCGTTGTCACTTTCCAACAACATCCTAGCCGCTGCTGATTCTTCGTCAAAGGTTGGCAGATTGAAGGAGTCAAATAGCCCATCATAATCGAACATCCACGGATCACCCGGAGCCCTAACAGGACTCGTGTACCTTTGAACCCTAACTTCACTCCATAGCTCAATCTTTTTGGTAGCTAGATTCCAAACACGAAAATTCGGAGTAGCATAACCAAGGAAGAAACCCTCGACAGCTTTTGCACCAAACTTTCCATCCGGCTCAATCATAGTACATGGAGCACCAAATGGTTCAAGGTAAGAAAGATCCGGTTTCCTTTTCTGAAGGAGTTCGAAGCAAGTCTTGCCATGTCTCTTTACTGTAAGAACTCTGTTTAACGTGTAGCATGCAGCCGATACAGCCTCCCCCCAGAATTGAATAGGGAGTTCCGACTCTACTAACATTGTTCTTGCAGTTTCTATAATCGTTCGATTTTTCCTCTCCGCGACACCATTTTGTTGTGGAGTATAACGAGAACTGTACTCATGAAGAATGCCTTTAGACGTACAAAACTCATCCATAACTTGATTCTTGAATTCGGTTCCATTGTCGCTTCGGATCCTCTTCACTTTCAACGAATAGAGATTCTCCAACATTGTAAGAAGATCCTTGAGGATGCCAGGAGTTTGACTCTTGTGTGCCATGAAGGATACCCAAGAAAATCTAGAATAATCATCAGTAACAACTAGACAATAAGCATCTCCGAATGTTGTCTTGTGCTTCATAGGTCCAAAAAGGTCCATATGAAGACGTTCGAGAGGCATGCTGACAGTGTTGATTTTCTTCAAAGGGTGAGACTTCTTTGTTTGCTTCCCCTTTTGGCACGAGACACAGATATCTTGTAGATGAAAACTTCTCACAGGCACACCATTCACAAGATTATTTTTCACCAAATGGTTCATCTTTCTCAAGTGAATGTGTCCCATTCTTCTGTGCCAAGATATAGACTCCTTTTCCGTGGCTTTTGAGACAAAACAGGTGACTTGTGCAGATGTTGTAATCGCTTGGCTCATGTCGAGAATATAAAGATCATTAACTCTCGGAGCCGATAAGAGAATCCATTCTTGTGGAATTTTGAATCCAGGTTTCAGCACATAGCAGCCGGCATCATCAAAATGCACGGTGAATTTCTTATCACAGATTTGTGACACACTGAGAAGATTGTGATCAATTTGCTTCACATAATTGATCTTATCAAAGCACACGATGCCATTGGAGATACTTCCCTCTCCAGTGATAAAACCGCCTTTGTCACCCGCAAAAGCAACATACCCTCCTCTAATATTTCTCACGTCGTATAGGAGCCGTAAGTCGCCAGTCATGTGCCTGGATGCTCCACTATCAACAATCCTATGACTATTAATAGTTCCTCCTAGAACATCCTGCACATGTCATTTAAACACATCAGTTGAGAATGGGGACCCAAGCCTTAGTGGTCTTGGGTCGTCCCTGAGCATCACGAAACGTGATATCAATCTCTTGATGGTTTTCAAGAACAATTGCTCCCCCTGAATAGTCACCCGCCTTAGGTAACCAAGTTCGTTTTTGCCTACCAGTTTTTGAAGATTCTGGTTTTACAGGTTGTGAAACACTTGGTTCCTTTTGAACTGTTTTCACTTCAGATTTTAAAGCTTTTTCAACAGTTTTCATGTTCTTACGTCGTTGTTTAGTTTCTTGTTCCTTTACAGTTCGTTTATCATGTTTAGGTGAAACTGGCCGACGTTGAGGATGAACTGTTTCAGGTGAAGCTTTCTCAACAAATTTCTTCTTTGGAGCATTTGGGCAGTTTCTGATGATGTGCCCAATTTCTCCACATTTGAAACAAGTTCTTCTTTCAACAGACTTAGGAGAACTTGATCGACTAGCAGATGTTGAACCTGTAGAACCTGAGGTACTTGCTCTTTCATCACACCCGTTTGTGTGTTGGGTGTAATTGTTATCACTGTTACGTTTCAAAATCTTGACTTGTTGTACATAATCAGTGTTTGATTTGTTTTCAAAAGTCTCAATTTTATCTGTACCTTTTGATGCTACAAATTTAACATCTTTTGCTTTCTTCTTGTAACGAGCTCCTTTTGATTCAACCTTAGCCTTTGGCTTTGGAGCTCGTTGTTGTTGTTTACCCTTAGAAGCAGTGGGTTGTTGAGTGGTTGAAGATTTTTGTTTACCAAACTGTTTTCTAATCTCAGCCTTAGGAATTGGATCACATTGTGTTACCACAATTCCCGGAAGTGTTTTTCCCAAAAATTTGTTTGTGTTGTCTTCAAAGACTTTGTCAATTAAAGATTTATTTACATTTTTAATTGGGAAAACATGATCTGAGTAGATTTTAGTATCTCCAACCAATGTATACAACACGTTACTGCTTTTAACAGTAGTCACACCTGTCTTATCAGCTTTGACAGGATCAATCACTTGCTTCTTAACGGATGGAACATCAGGAGTATCAGGATCACAAAGAATGTGATTCTCTCGTGGAATAACTACTCCTTTCATCTTGTTAAGTGATTTATCCCGTTCACCTACATCCACTTCTGATTCATCATCCGATGTCTCATAGTCCTCGATAATTGGAGGACTTTGCTTCACGGATGATGAAGTTTCCGGTTGCTCAGAAGATGTGTTTAAAGAATTGTCCGGTTTGAACCCAAGGCCAGCAGCAAATTCCTCAACATCAAGAGGCACACTGGGTTCATACCGAGGCATTTCCTCCTCATCAGGCATCTTGGTATAATTGTTCATCAAAGGGGGCGGACATTTCATGTACCCTATGCCTTTCTGATTTCCTTTCAGTTGTTGAACATCAATGATGTGATCAAGCACAAATTGGGAGTTAGAATAACTATCCAATTTCTGTTTGATCGCATCATGCTCGCATTGGGCAATGGCTAATTGCTTTTTAGTTTCTTCCACAATGTTAATATATTCATTTATACTTACTTGCTTGTGGTAAACTACTTTGTTAACCTCGGACACATTTTTCTTTAATGTTTCTATTACAGATTTAAATTCTTTTTCATTCCGAGTTAAAGCCTTGTTTGCCTCTTTGCATTTTGACAATTCAATAACCAAATTCTGATTATGACTATGAAGCTTTTCTGATTCAAGCTTCATATCAGCACATGATTTACACACACTAGGAGCAGGAGGTTCAGAATTTACCTGACTAGAAGAGGCTGAACCGTTTGCCATAAAGGCAGTTTGAAAAGAAAAAGCTCCATCTTCAGAAAATAGCTTTTCCATTTCCTTTGATGCAGTAGCAGCCTTCCTAATCAGAATTGATTTCTGACATTTAAGCTCATCAGCTTCATTCAGTAGATCCTGAATATCATCATCTCCTTCCTGCTTCTCATCAGGCTCTGAGTGATTATCCCCAGAAACAGAGCCTTCTTCATCTGAGCTTCCAGAATAACCAGAACTATCATCACTTCCAGAAGACTCTTCTTTATGAACATGCTCAATGATCTTTGCATAAAGAGCTGTTCCACTTCCCTGATCACCTTCACCAAACTGCACTGACCAGTCACATCCCTCATCAGCTTGAACAGCCAAAGCCCGATTGGGATTTGTAGTTCCAGGCTGTCCCTGATTGTTATTCACTGCCACCATCCTCCGTTCACGGTTTTCTTGTTGGGCATTCACATTCGTCTGGTTTCTGAAAGGGTTGTGATTGCCGTGTTTTGTTGGTAGAGTGCACTCACGTTTGAAGTGCCCTTTATTACCACAGTTGAAGCATGTAACGGCATTGATATCAAACCCATACTTCGTATCTTTCTTTCCTTCTAACGAAGTTCTACCAGTACGAGCCATGAAGTCTTTGGCCCTTCTAACCGCACTTGCAAAAGCCCACTTAATATCCATCAACTCCATTTCTTCCTTGTCGATCTGTTGGTAGTCTTCATTGGTCATATTGATGTTTCCAAGCTGACCTGCTACCTAACCACAGTAAGCACTGACCATGGTGTTGATAATTTCCATATGCTCCTTAGCAACTTCAATGCTAAGGTGTGAAAGATTTGAGTTGTTGACTCGGATTGTGTTAGGATTTTGGGGTTGAGGTTTAGGATTGCTTGCATAATGAGCTTGCTGTTGTTGTTGTTGTTGTTGTTGAGGTTGTGGTTGTGGCTGTGTTGGGACAGGAATGTAAGACCTCGGATCAAATTGAGGTTGTGGTGGAGCAGCTGTTGACTGAGGAAATGGAAAGGAACTTGTGTTGGAGACAAATGCAGTCTGCAGTTTGGGTTGCTGGGCTGCAGCTGCTCTTGCTAGAGCATCGAAACCCGGAAGATACATTTCTGTATTTTGAGGGGCGGGAGCTCTCTTGGCTTTCCTGATTTCTTCATCATTTTTGTGTTCCAGTTTCTGAATGAACTCATAGATGTTGACTTGATCTAAAGTTCCAGTATGCTTCAACAGCTCAATGAAAGAGCTCCACTTTGGAGGTAAGGCGTCAGCAAACCTACTCACCATGTCTTGTTGAGTAGAGACAACTCCATAAGCACACATTTCACTAATCAAATGATAGAAACGTGTGGTCATATCATTCAGAGTCTCGTTTTCCAAAAACTGAAAAGATTCAAACTCTTTCTTCAACAAATCATGCCGAGACTTTCGAGCAGCTGCATTGCCTTCTCCTCTAGCAACTAAGGCATCCCACAATGTTTTCGTGGTCTTGCAATATGAGAACTGATGGTAGATGTCTTTGTTGAGTGCTTGAGTAAGTGTGGCAAAGGCCTTTTTCTCCAATTCATAAGCCTTCTTGTCATTTTCAAGCATATTGGCATAACCCTCAGAAGTGGACGCAGCAGTCTCCAGATTTTCATTGAATGCATTGATGAAACACGTCCAAAGATCGGTGCTTTGCCCTTGGACATACGTGTGAAAGCGGTTTTTCCATGATGGAAATTCATTCATATGATTTAGCTTTGGTGGACGATTGTTACTGCCCGTTTCGCTTTCACTGATCAAAATGTTTTGAATGCTTTGACTTTGATTGGATACCAAAGCCCATTGACTTGGACTGATTGATGCAGGAGGAAACATACTCTTTGCCCAAGCTGCAGCAGATGTTAGTTCTTGACTATTAGATTGTGAGTCCAAACTCCAATCCCAAGGACTTGTACAGCTCATTTTGATCAAATAATAATTGAGAACCTTCACAAACACAAACTGTTAAGTTTAAACAGACAAAAATTGAAAGATACTGACTTGTTCGAAAGATCGAGACTTGTTCGAAGGATCAACAGTGATCGAAAGATTACTGTTGAGTTTCGAGCAAAGTCTTCGAAAGATTCACAATGAAAGATCCTTATCTTTCGAGCAATTATCACGAAAGATTCA
Organism: Helianthus annuus; assembly: GCF_002127325.2. Taxonomy (NCBI): domain Eukaryota; kingdom Viridiplantae; phylum Streptophyta; class Magnoliopsida; order Asterales; family Asteraceae; genus Helianthus; species Helianthus annuus. Next base: position 124,930,137 of record NC_035449.2, read on the forward strand.
CAATGAAAGATCCTTATCTTTCGAGATGAATCCTTATCTTTCGGACAACTAACTTTCGAAAAGATTCCAGAAACGAAAGATAATGCTTAGACTTCGAAAGACTACTCGAAGGATGCTAATCTGTCGAGCTGTCTCTGATCGAAAGATGATCTTTCGAAATCGAAGGATATCTTTCGGAAGCTTCTGACACACTGACACGATGGGACAGGTTGGTGAAAAGGTGATGGGTTGGTGAAGTCAACTTTCGGCAAAAGGAATGGTCAGACCTCACCTTTTCCCACCAACTCTGATTTTGAAATAAAATATTCCAAAAATGGAACACCTTATCCAGAACCAGTTACCGGAGATATGACCGGAATTTTCGCCGGAAAATACCAAATTACTTAAAAACAAGTTTTCAAGTTATCCAACCCAACCTTGAACACTCCCGAAGGTTTAGAAACCGTTTTTCAGTTTAGAGATGCAAGAAAAACCACCAAAACGGGTGCTAAACCAAGTGTCCAAACACACCAAGAACTCGAACAACCCGGTTTTAAACAAGGTAAAGAGCCAAGCTCTGATACCACTTGTAGGTCCCTTTCACGGAGGATGACGAACCTAAACCTTGTTATACAAACCCACTAGCGAGTGCGGAATCCAAGCTAGTAAGCAAACCGGGATGAAGCAAGTAAAGAAACAAACACACAAGGTTCACCGATTAACACCAATGTATTAATACGTATGAAGGTTTCGGTTACAAGCACAATGTTTACAAATCTAACTTGCAAACTCTCAAAGTGTGTGTGTGTGTTTCGGACAGAATGCTCTCAACTCTCTATCTCTTGTCTGTGTGCATCTGTCTGTCCTCAACACACTGCATGGATATATATACCCAGCATCTGATGTCTGGTCCGAAGGATCCGACAGATGGTCCGAAGGATCATCTATCGAATACATGGCTTTCGAAGGATCAGCAGGTACCTCGAAAGGTGACCTTTCGAGGTCCATCATTCGAAACATATCGAAGCATATCTTTCGAGGAGATCGAAGGATCTACATCATCCTTCGATCTCTTATCCTTCGAGACAGACAAACAACAAACATATTCTAACTGTTGGCCAAGTCAATCCGGAGGATGGTTGACTTGGTCAACTTACAGACTACCAAGGACATCGTTTACATACAGACCGAATACAGACAAAGTACAGACACAAGTGCACCAACAAGAAGGAAAATATAATTGACGGTGGTTTGAAGTTTCCAAATTAAATATGTATAACTATGTAAATCTCTTCTAGACAATGTTGTTCATTGGCCTTGGTTAGTTTGGGTGAAACTTGGTAGTATTTATATAGATCTAAAAGTTATGTCTGTCATCTCAACACCAATTATACCACCAATTATTGGATCTCTTACGACCCTAAGATCTACTTGTAACAATTCATGATTCATTAATGGTTTAAGGAACCATTTATCTCTTTTACTCTCACAGAATATAAGCTAATAAATAGATAAAATAAAATAAAAAAAATCAAGAAAAAAATAATGTGAAAGGAAACTTCACATTCTACAGAAGATTTTTAGATGATGTGATTTTGTAAAGTTGTTCCGTTGCACTCATATACTTCGTCAATTAAAACCAATAGTGGAAATTATAGGCGCTACTTTTGTCATGGACTCTAAGAGTACGATAGCAATCCGAATCATAGTATAACCTTCAAACTTCACGAGAGTCCAGGATTCAGCGGGTTTAGACGGAATTTTGGGCCAGATAGAACTAATTTGGTAGAATATTAGTAAGAAGAATGGAGTAGAAGCAGAATAGTCGGAAGCTTCATTCATACCGAAAGAGTTTACATCATTTACATGCCTGACTTCTCCCCTCTGGGAACAAAAACTTTTTTCAGCTCTCACTCACAACTACTATTTCTAGGCGTGACCCTTTGTGCGAGTGAGCTTGGAGTGAATGGGCTTCTCCCATTCGTGCGAATGGACTAGTGTCCCTTCATGCGAAGGGTTCCTTCGTACGAAGGGAACTTTTTGTTACAATTCCGTATTTCTAACTCTCATCTACACAATATTCAACACACGCTCTATCTAGTCTATTCGCACAGTGACGGACACACAAAATATGCACAAACACTTCAGAATATATGCAACAACCAATCCTTGTCTTTTATCATTGATATTACCCAAGTGTGCTTACATGTGGGCTCACCTCTCATCCGTACCCAAAACATCCAATAACCTGATTATGGTGTTTGAAACTTAACATTCATTATAAAACAAACATTTATATAAAAGAAAAAGAACATCATTTTCAACATGTACTACTAATGGGAAAATCATAGTATTTCTTAATGGAAACCATGCAATTTATGTGTATCATATCAAATTCACTTTAGATACTTATCTAGGAAGAAAATCGGACATTGAAACTTGATTTACTGAAATTTGAGATGATCTTGATCTAGAATTGTACTCTTGCAGGGGTGGCATTTCAGGATCAATGTTACTACGCATGAAAAATGGTGGTTCTGATGGTACGGGAAGTGTGATTGAGAAGGTATTAAGCATTAGAACAATTGAGGCAATAGTTGGTCGATCATTAACATTTTCTTGAACACATAACAATCCAATGTGAATACTTCTAATAACGTCGCGCAATGAACACGTTCCTCTCTTCAATGTGGGATCTATTATATCTATTGCTGTCCCATTCCTCCATTTTTTCCATGCCTAAAATATATTAATGCTTTGTATTTAGGATTCATATGTTTATAGAAAAAAAGTATAATTCAACTGAGTATTTACCCTCAAAATATGATCCACATGGTATTTATGTGGTGTTTCATAAAGTTTGTAATAAAGGTGATACTTACAAAGCTAACAAGATCTTCTACGCCATTTCTGTTTTGAAAACCATGTATCTTTTGACCTGTTACCATCTCCAGTAATAGCACTCCATAGCTAAAGACATCTGATTTTACTGAAAATTGACCATGCATCGCGTATTCAGGTGCCATATAACCGCTATAAGAGTGCATGGAAAGTAGTTAGCGCGCGCACACACTTACATGCCTTGAATATAAAAGTAATGGTGAAAACTTTGTAATGCAAAATTATGCATTCTACCATGTTATTTGGCAACCCTTGGTATTGGTAACTCTAACCTTAAAGAAGTATAAGCTTTGAAAGCTTCAATATTATGACCCCACATTGTAACTTTTCACATACTTGTGAGTTGTGAGGTTACTCGCTTACAAAGATGGTTGCCACGTTCGTTGAAGAGATTTTTATTCATTAGTATTACCGATATGGTTTTAAGAAAAAAAAACTGTATTAGAATATTAATATTGCCGCACACCCTTTGTTAAAAAAAAGAAAGAATGGTTTTAAGAAAAGTCACATTAGTATATCGATTTAGCCGCCTACACTTTGTTACAAAAAGAGAATGAATGGATTTGTAGCAACAAGTGGATCGCATTTGATGATGAATAAAAACTGGCATAATGGTCCATGAGTCATAATTAAGACAAATCTAATATGACGTAATGTTCCCGTAACAAAATTTGTATAAAGGAAGTGCACTTACAAGGTTCCAGCAATTCGGCTTGTGTCTCCTTGGGTTTCTTCATATTTAAACAACCTTGCCATACCAAAATCAGCAATTTTAGGGGTCATTTGTAAATCTAACAAAACATTACTTGCCTTCATATCACGATGAATTATCCTAAGGCGCGAATCTTCATGCAGGTACAAAAGTCCCTTTGCAATGCCTTTGATGATATTATATCGTCTTTCCCAATCAAGACTTGTACGTTCAGTTCGATCTAAAAACACCATCATTTATAAGGTATCAGTAATATTGATAAATAAACAAAGCTATTTTGCTACCAAAAGTTCTAGGAGGTCAATGACATTATTTTTGTTAAGAACTTTCCAATTGTAAACCAACTAATATGAAACCCCATAGATCTCTAGAGATTAATTGTTACGATACTTCTGTTGATGTGTGTCGTATTCAAGAGGAAGTGTGCTTTAAAGAACATACCAAATATTAATTGATCAAGACTTCCATTCGACATGAACTCATAAATTAGAAGTCGTTCACTTCCTTCTATGCTGAAACCTAGCAGTCGAACTAAATTACGATGTTGAAGTCTTGCAACTAGCAAAACCTCATTCTTGAATTCTAGGTCACCTTGTCCAGAATCCAATGCTAGCCTCTTTACTGCTATCTGGTTGCCTCCTTCAAGCGTACCCTAGATATCAAATGGTTGGATAAAATCCATGCTTAATTAAAATAAAAATTCTTAGTTTTTACCACAAATATTTTATTTAGTTCCACATTTAAAAAAAGTATAAAATGTGCTGTTGTTCAGCACCTTATATGCGTATAATTAGATAGTGACATAGACATTCGTAAATGTGAAACATATAAAATTACAAAAACAATTTATTCAAAGTTTCTAAAATTTAATAAGGGGTTATTGTTATACAACTTATCTACATTTAAAACTAAAGCTATTAATTTGTTACATTTTCATTGCTTCACGTACGCAAGAGGATATCTTAGAAATTGATTGCAAATTTCATCATATTATCATACTCTTAAATCACACCAATAACACAGTTAAGTTTGGGTTTAAGGAGGATAAGATGTATACATCCTTACCTCTACCCCGAAGGGATAGAGAGGCTACTTCCAGTGAGACCCCCGGCTCGATGGTAATTTTGCATCAAGCCTTGGACATAAGGCACATAACACTTGACAATTAAGACAAAGGCCAATTAGTCCACGTACGCTTTCGGCTATCAATATCACCACATGATAAATGATTAACCATCTCCCTCTTTTAACATTATATTCACGAAATTAGTAAAATAACGTTAAAATTAATGAACTTTCACTTTGGTCCCCCGAACGCCCACACATGTATACATTATATGCGCATCTCAGAACAAACATTTCTATTACACATGCAAAAAATGCTGTAACTTTATATATATATATATATATATATATATATATATATATATATTGCAACTTTTTTTATATGTTGCGCTTAACATGCAACTCTTGTAATGGAAGTCACAAAACATGGATTGATTCATACCTTGTAAACGGTTCCAAACCCACCTCGTCCAAGCTTATTATCATCAGAGAAGTTATTTGTTGCTGCTTTTATTACACCAAATTTGTACTGTAAAGATTCCACTGTGCCAACTTTTACAAAGAAAGAGTCGTTAAAGGTGGCTCTGTCGACATTTTCCATAGCATGGTATAAAAAAACCTTAAACAAGTGGTATAATGTTTGTTAAGAAATTCAAGTTGAGTTTTAATAAACAATACCATTTCCGACAATGTAAACATGTAACCTTGCGTTTCAACTACAAATTCAGGTTCAAATGTAGAACTTACTCTGAATACTTTCAGAAGCCGTTGGAGGTGTGATTTGCTTTCTTTTCTTTCTGAATCTCGTAATGATACAAAGTGAAGTGATTATTATAATGAGAATGACTATCACAACACTAGTTATGATTATCATAGTTCTTGTGGTGTTATTTTTTTTGCCTGCAAAAGGACAGAATATGCCGTGATGAATAATTAGGTTTAGAAACATTTAACAATACAAATACCAACTTTATGAAATAGTATCAAATACAAAGGCTACTAATTGAAAGAAATGTACAAAGGCTGCTAAAAAAACCCACTACAAAAAAAAATAAATAAAAAAAATTCTTCTTACACTTCTTACAATTAGGGGATGGGGGTTTAGGTTTTTGGGTAGTGGTGGGGTGGGGGTGAGTGTTTAGGTTTTGGGTGGTGTTGTAGTGGTTTTAGGTTATTAAACACTTATTACTCTATAAATTCTTCTTACACTTCTTACAATTAGAAGTATTTGTAGAATAAGTTAACCTATATAGTTGAAGGATACACTAAAAAGTGGGTTTTGCTTAAGTATCCTAAGAACCAATGTGCAAAAGTTAGAGAGTATAGCTGTAATTTTAGATGTGTAAGGACTATAGGTGAAAACGGAGCGAACCATAGGCAATGGAGAAGCTTGAGATTTCCTACCGTGGGGTCGAAAACGTATATACCTAATAAAATTATAAAACCGGGTGGTCGAAACATATATACCTAAAAAATTTTGTACGAAAACTATATATTGGACACTACTAAGCGAAAAGTTCGCGAGGTCGGACGTTCTCTTACAAAGTTGCGCCTCAGACCATAGGGATTATGCGGGCATTTTTCTCTTAAACTACTAGAAAAGTGTTCATTTTGCTACGGAAATTTTCTACACAAAAAAATGTGTCGCAAATTCTGATAAATTTACTACGCATTTCCTACGGAAAAAAAATCTTGATTTTTTTGGGCAATTTGTGACACAATAGTGACAAATATACTAATTATAAGTATTGTGTCGTAAATGCGTAGCAACTTGCTACGCATTTCCGACGGAACCATAACTTGCTACACATTTATGACGAATTGTTTATTATTATACTTAGATTATATTTTGATGTTTAATCAACATTATTATTAATTATTGCGTAGGAAATGTGTAGCAACTTGTTACGCATTTGTGATGGAAAATTTATTGTGTAGGAAATGTGTAGCAACTTGCTACGCATTTGTGATGGAAAATTTATTACCATATTGTGTAGGAAATGTGTAGCAACTAGCTACGCATTTGTGATGGAAAATTTATTATGTAGGAAATGTATAGCTACTTGCTACGCATTTGTGATGGAAAATTTATTACCATATTGTGTAGGAAATGTGTAGCAACTAGCTACGCATTTGTGATGGAAAATTTATTGTGTAGGAACCGTTCATTTAAGATACTTCCAGATCGATTCAGGTTTAGTTAAAATAGATGACGTCAGCTTCATGATGGTTCCGGTTTTGTTTCGGCTCGGGTCACGGTTCGGTTCGGGTCAGATTTAACACGGGTCAATCTGTGTATACCCATGTTATACATATGTATTGTTAACCTGGTCAATACGTGAGCCAATCAAAATGCTGTGACAATCGATAATTTACGGCTTTTAATTTCTCGCAAAACAAGCATTAGAACGATAAAAACCTGGATATAATTTATGTGCCACCATATTAAAAATATAACTTTTTTTATTATTTGGTATATAAAATCATTACATTTATTCAACCCGTGTAATACAATGGTAAAGATATATTTTTTTTATTATTTGATATATAATATTACATTTATTCAACCCGTACAATATATATGGTTCTTATAGATATAACTTATTTTATTATTTAACATATAAAATTACATTTCTTCAACCCGTGCAATAAAGAAGGTTTTTAAAAAGATAATGTTTTATTATTTGGTATATAAAAGATGATTCGATTCAGGCGAGAGAGAGAAGCAGGATAGAAGATGATTCTGTATATAAACGTAAAAACCGGTGCCAACTGCAACGCGGCGATATTTTTTATAACTAGTTTAAGATTTAAAATCTAATTACATCACGTATAGTTTACGAAAAATGTGATTTATAAAAAAAACTAGATATAATTTCTGTGCCACCATATTAATAATAATATTTTTTCATTAATTAACAAGTTAATAATAATATAAGTAATATATTCTCATTTTCTATTTTATGAAAAGGATAATGAAGACATAATTAACTAGCCAATCAAAAGCTTTAGTTAAGCTTCACATGGATCACCATCCAATGGCCATTGTTCACCATATATTTAATCTAACGGCTTAAAATCCTCTAGAAACAAAAGCATTAGTTAAAACCTAAATTCCTTTTAGTTGCAGCAGCACACCACAAACCCACACAAACAAACAAACCATCACCTCCTTGCACCTTGTTCCCCCACCCGAACTGAAAACAACCGGCCGCCACACTATGGTGGTGGCATACGGCGGCTGAAAAACACCGTAGAGAGGTAGAGTGTTGACGAAGGGGCTATACTACTCCCGGCTACGGTGACTCCGGTCACACACATCCACAGATTCCGGTGGTGGTTGGATGATGAGGATGTCAATGTTTGTTGGTGGTGAACAGTGGATTGTATTAAAGTATCAGGCTTCAAAAGGAGGTAGCCGTCACTGATGAACAATCAGACAAAGGTCTCAGTAACAAGTCACGTGGCTCCTAATCCTCATCTGTCACTCCACCAAACAAAACATTCATTCCATCCTTCAGACACATCACCTTGGGTATATGATAAACTTATATCTCTATAACTTTAAAATTTTATTATGACCATTATCCAAATGTTAAATATTTTAACTTTAAAGTCAACTTTATATCCATGTTTACATCTACAATCAGTGGCGTATTCAGAGACGGTGGTGGTCGGATGATGAGGATGTCGATGTTTGTTGGTGGTGAACAGTGGATTCAGATTTAGATTTCGATTTCGATTGGGAATGCGATTCAGATTTAGATTTAGATTTATGTTTGTAAATTTGTGAATGCAATTTAGATTTATGTTTGTAAATTTGTGAATGCGATTCAGATTTAGATTTCGATTGGGAATGCGATTCAGATTTGTTTGTAAATTTGTATAAATTTATGATTAATGTTATTGAATTTTTTTAGTTTTTAGTTTTATTTGCTTTTGTATCCGATCTCTCAGATGTTTTATAAATAGAATAAAACTAGAAAAAACATTAAATTTCGTGACAATTGTGTAGCAAAAATAAAAAATTAACTTTCGTTAAATGGGTAGAAAAATGCGTAGAAAATGTGTAGCAATTTGTGACAGCCCTTTTTTGTCAGAAATGAGTAGGAAAATGCGTAAAGAAACCAGTTTCCTACGAGTGGTTTAACTACATATGCATTTCGTCACAAATTCTTAGAAAATTAAATTTCGTGACAATTGTGTAGCAAAAATTAAAAATTAACTTCCGTTAAATGGGTAGGAAAATGCGTAGAAAATGTGTAGCAATTTGTGACAACCCTTTTCTGTCAGAAATGGGTAGGAAAATGCGTAGAAAATGCGTAAGAAACCAGTTTCCTACGAGTGGTTTTCCTACATATGCAGTTCGTCACAAATTCGTAGAAAATCGCGAGTTGTGACGCATTTCCTACGGAAAATGGTGTCAGAAATTTTAATTTTTCTAGTAGTAGGATACAATAATATTTGCAGGTATATGTTCACATTTTTCATTTTGACCTTTTTTTTTTTCAAAGTCAATTTGTCAACTTGCATGTAGATCGAGTCACGGATACGCATGAGACGTTCATTATAGCCACATCTTTTGAATACAAACATTGTTTTTAAATTAATTTATGTTAATATAAGTTATATTCTTCTTTAAGATTAAGATGATACAAGCAAATATAAATCATACCTGGTGGTTGAATTGGCGAAGATGGTGGTGGGATTGGCTGTGAGACTGGTGGTGGTGGGCTGACCCGAGCACTCTGGTTAACAAACCGATATATCTCATACCTAAAATTACACCCAGGTAGAAGAATTCTTCCTCCTTGTTTCCCATCAAGATACTCTACAATTCTATTAATTATACTTTCCAAACAATTACTACATTGTTGCTCGGATAGGTCTGGAGTACACTGCACAAGCCCATAGATCGTTGAAAAACCGGGACCACTGGTGTTGTCGGATGCAAATTTCTTTAGTGGACCACCTGCAGCCGCCTCAACTCTCAGCTTTCTCAATAGTGGTGCCAAAGCACCATTGAACCCATCAATATCGGTTATGTTTCGCGGGTTACCCCGAGTATAGAACCTTGTTCCAGTGGTTCCCAGAATAATCTGGTTGGAGTATTTCAGCATACAGTAGTCGTAGTATGCAAATGCTTCCTTTTGATTTGGGCAGACTTGGCGCAGTTTAACAATGGAGTCATTAAGACAACTCTGACACACGTCGAGGTTGATGTCGCCTCGACAAAGGGAGACCGAGTAGACCGTATCATTGCCTTGGCTGGTGGAGAAGTTGTAGAAACCAAAGCCATTGTTGGTGGTGGGGAGGGTGGAGAGAGCGGTGTTGAGATTTTTCTGATACGTGCTGTTGGCGGTATAGTTTTCTGCATTTTGGCAGAAGCTGTAAAGGAAATCTGGTTGAGCAAAGGTAGTGGTTGTATTGATTAAAGATATGAAAATAAAAGATGTCAACAATAACAGCAACTTTCCTTCAAAGATGAACATTTTTTTTTTTTTTTTGTGAAGAGGAAAAAGGATATGCATGTGAAGGAGTTGCATGATAAATATATAGCCTTCTCTGTTAACCAGGTCAAAATATAGGTATGAATCTAAATTAAAAAAAAAAACTAGAAAGTAAGGTACACTACTATTCTTCCTTTGGTATAACCGTTGAATCGTGTTAGGTGGTGTCATGGATTCATCGGCTCACATTGGTTGACTGGTTAATAACCTGACCACCACTCAGATTACCTGTACAAGATGACTAAATTATAAAGTTGCTGATATTACATTAGCTTTAGTTTTTACATGTTCTAGAGACCCTCAAATGTTTTACTATTGTTGAATTTCTATAACATTAGCTTTTGTTTTTACAAGTTTTAGAGACCCTCCAATGTTTATCCATTATTGAATCTCCATACCGTTAATCTATATCTATACTACTTTATTAAGCAAACTAGGTTTTCTACCGTTATGGTAATTTTACATTGTGTACACATCTTCAAACAACATGTACAAGAGAGTCAACACTACAAGAATTATATACCATTATCGGCGACAGGCCAAATGTCGCTGCTATTGGTCGATCTGCGTCCCGGTGTCTGAAACCAAACCCCAGCCATTGATCCTTATCCGGATCCAACGGTTGGGGATTTAACAACCAATAGCGGTGACAAGAGAGGGCATTAGCGGCGACGCCTTGTCTCCCCTAAAACTCTATTAAACCCCAGCCACTCAAATCTTATCACGATCTAACTGCTGGGGGAAGATCAACTCAATAGCAGCGACAAAGACCACCAATAGCGGCGACACCGTGTCGCCGGCAAAGCCCAATTTACAGCAGAACCTATGCTGCGGGATTTTCTCCCTCCTTCCTCATTTCCCCCCCCCCCCCAAACTCATTCCCTCTACCGACGGAAATGCTCAAGTTTGCCCGAAATCGATTAGTTTAAGTTTGTTTTGTGTTAAATTTCTTCTCTTTTTTGTTATATACATGTTATAGTCTTTAATTTTTGTGTATTTTTATGTATTTTTGTGTTTATGGTAGAGAAATCGGATCACCACCATCACTTCTCTGGTCACCACCATCACTTCTCCGGTCACCACCTCGTCTCCACGGTCTACATCTACTTGAAACTTGAAATTACGGTTAGTTTGAGTTAATTACATAGTTAGTCCCTGTGGTTTGCACAAAATAACATACTTAGGTACTAATAGTTTAAAATCACATTCTAGGGTATTAACTTTTCATTTTATAACGTTTGGGGGTATTAACGTTATTTGTAGGCTTAAAATCACATTCTATTAGTACCTAATTATGTTATTTTGTGCAAACCACAGGGATCACCTATGTTAATACCCTAGAAGTTAATACCTCCAAATATTACAAAATGAAAAGTTAATACCCTAGAAGGTGATTTTAAACTATTAGTACCTAAGTATATTATTTTGTGCAAACCACAGGGACTAACTATGTAATTAACTCGGTTAGTTTTATATGTATTTTTTTTCAAAGTTTAGAAATTGTATAATTTTTGGTTTAGGTATGTAAATATGTATGTAAGGATGTATTCAAATGTGTATGTGTTAGTAAATGTTTGTGAAAATGTATAATGTAGGTGTATTTGGTGAAAATGAGTATATGTAAATCTATGTATTTGTGTATGTAGGTGTATGTAAGCATGTATGTGTGTATGTAAGTCTATGAATGTATGTATGTAGGTGTATGTTAGTATGTAGGTGTATGTAAATGATGAACAATTGTGCATGTAAATGTTTGCAATTGGTGAAAAATATGTATGTTAGTATGTATGTTTGTATAAAGTATGCAAATGTGTATGTAAGTATGTAGTAATTTTGTGGTTTTGGTCAAAATGTGTGTTTGTAAGTATGTATGTGTATGTGTAAGTATGTAAATGTGTCTTTATAAGTTGTATGTGTGTTGGTAGTATGTTAATATGTATATATAAAGTATGTAAATGTGTGTATGTAAGTATGTGTTAATGTGCATAAATTATGTTTAAGTTTCATGATTTCTATGTTTATGGTTATGTTTGAAAAAAAATATGTTTAAGTCGATAATTTCAATGTTTATGTTTAGGTTTGAGAAAAAAAATATATTTAAGTTGATAATTTGAATGTTTATGTGTAGGTTTGAAAAAAAAAATGTTTAAGTTTGATAATTTGTATGTTTGTGTTTAGGTTTGAAAACATTTATATTTAACTTTCACAAATATAAATTAGTTAGGAAATACCCTCCTTAAATTAAAATCATCATTTAAAACATAACGAACATAGAAAATACCAGCCAAAATTGAAATCATCCTTTAAAACAAAAGGAGCTAAGAAAATACTCACCCGAAATTTAAACCATTATGAAGAACATTACAAGCTTAAAAAACTGTGTCTGATATTGAATTCATCATTTTAAACATAACGAGCTAAGAAAATACCCGATCGAATTTGAAATCATGAATTAAAACATAACGTGCCGCCCAAAATTTAAAACAATCATTAAGAACATGTAACACCCCGAAAACGGGTTTGGTAATTGTTGGGATTGAACCCTACCAAAGGAACAAATAATAAAAGCCAAAACTGGATCACAATAGTAGATTCAAAATAAGCAGATGTTTGGTTGCAAGTCTCTCCCCTTGAAAGTGGTTTCAACATCTGCTGACCTCCTATCCGTTGATCATGCAATCTGCTGACCTACAACTACTGACCAAGACAAAGTCTGATAGAAGAACTAAAGCTCTGCTACTCAATCTACTGCCTTGGATCAAGCACTGCTGACCATGACAACATCTGCTGGGCTCACAGCAGTGGAAGGATGCAGCAGCAGTTTATATTTGGTTTATGCATTGTAATGTAATATCAATAGTTAGCATAAGCAGTATTTGTATAGATCAGTTGTTAGAGTTTGTTAGGAGGTTAGATGTCACTTTCATGGTGACGTCAGCTTAGATGCTCAGAGGTTTGCAAGTGCCTATAAATAGAACAGTACTCTGTACTGTACTGTTCTGTTAGCTCATTCACCATCTTCTTTCTGTACGAACAAACACTGAGCTCAGGCTGAGGGGGAGTTTGCATATCATACACACATTGTAATCAGAGTTTAAAAATAAATTTAATCATTTGATTCAGTGTTAGAAAATGTATGATTGATAGCATTTCTTCTGTATGATTGTGAAAAGTTTGGTTCCATTAAATTCCGCTGCACTACTCTTTCATTTGTCCATCTAAATTCAAACACAAATCACAATCAATCCAAACTCAGATCCTAACAATTGGTATTAGAGCTAGGACAGTCAAACTTGATCTAACAATCATTTTGACATAAATAGTTCAGCTCGAAATTGTTGATACTGATCGTTTGTTCGTTGTGTTGAAAAACAGAGTAAGGTTTAATCACCGATAAAGTTGATTAATCAGTACCTGTAAAACAACCGGAAAGATGTCGCAATCTCAAGATGATAAAAATAACATTGGCTCTTTGTTTAAACCACCTATGCTGAAAAGAAACGAGTACAACATCTGGGAGCGAAGGATGCGTCACATCCTCGCTCAACAAAACACTGGATGTTGGAGGTCTGTCGTTTTCGGTCCTCATGTTCCTATGGTGCCAAGCGCAGAGGATGCCAAAAAATCCGTTCCAAAACCATCTGAAAATTACACTGAATTGGATTTTCAGAAGTTTGAACTGGATGCCAAAGCGTTTAACATCATAGCCTCTGCACTCCCCAACGAAATCTATGCTGGACTGTTGCATTGTGACAGTGCAAAAGAATTGTGGGATGCATTGAAGGAACAGTTCGGAGGAACAGAGGAGGTTATCGAAAATAATAGGGAAATTCTGAATCAGCAGTATGAAACGTTTTGTCACATCAAAGGGGAATCACTAACCCAACAATTTAAACGTTTCAGCTGTCTCATCAGTGAACTAAGGCTTGTTAAGGTTACATTTCCAAATGCAACCCAAAATAGCAGGTTCCTTAGAACACTGCCAGAAAAATGGGACACAATCGTTTTTGTCACCAGGAATTCAACTGAATTCAAAGATCTGACCCTGACCCAACTCCATGGTAGACTCCTGACCTACGAAAGGGAGTTGAACCAAAAAAGGAGGTTGCAAGAGTCTGGTAAAGTTGCTGATGATTATTCATTCGGCAGCACAGCTCTGTTTGGTCAGGAAGAATCTGGCAGTAGTAGTAAGAATCAGAGTTATGATCATTTTATTGACATAACAATTGGGGGAAACTTCGTCAACTCTGATTCTCACTCTACAAATTATGCTTTCACAGCAAATACTGAGAACCAGATGTCAGATAATTTGTGTTTTGAGCTGAATGATTTGCAACATTTTGATCCCACTGACTTAGAGGAGATGGACATATTGCATCAGTTGGCCTTGCTTAGTGTAAGAACAAGCAAGTTCTATAAAAGAATAGGGAGAAAATTTCCAGGGCTTCATGGAAATTTAAGGGTGGGGTTGGATAAATCTAAAATCAAGTGTTACAAGTGTAGTAGGCTAGGTCACTTTGCTAGAGAATGTAGGAGTCAAACTACTGGTCCCATAATAACTCACCCTAGCACAAATCCTAGACCACAACAACAAAACACTGTGCACTATACCCAATATGCCCCTGCAGCACATGTTAACACTGCTCATTATGCTGCAACCCTTGTGCCGGTGCATTATGTTCAAACAACTGTTCCACAAATTTAGTATGTTCAAGCCCCTGTCCCTCAGGCAAAAGTGCAACCTGCTGCACCTCAAACAACTGCTCCAACGGTGACACAACCAGATCAGCAAAGCTTTTTCACACAAGGCTTTGTTGATTGGAGCAGCATGCCTGAGGAGCTTAGTGATGAAAATTTTGCTCTATATGCTTCTAATGATGCTTGTAATGATGAATTTTGTTTGATAGCATTAGAGTCAATATCAGAAGGGGATGAAGCTGAAGGTGAACAGCTAAGTGCTAAAACAGTGGATGAAGTTGCTGAAGCAGTGGTTACTGCAGTTGCTGGTGAACTACTGCAGGAAGAAAATTCAGAAATCCTGATTGAACCACTGACCGACCCCTGGTCCAAAGAAGACAAAGAGGAAGAAGAACCAAAGGAAGCTGGTGATGAAGAAGAGAGAGCTGATGAAGAAGATAATCATCGATGTGATTGGGCCATGATGGCTGCTGCTAAGGTATCACCTCAAGTTCTTGAAAAACTGTGTTCAGACAACTGTATTATTGCATTTGCTAACATTAAAGAGGTGAATGAAAACCTTAGAGATAAAATCTTGTCTGATGAGGTCAAATTTGAAAAGTCATTGAAAGAACTGAAAAACAAATTGACTGAAAAAGATAAAGAGATCAGCAGTTTGAAAGAAGAACAAAGCATAACCAAAACTCAACTCCAAACTATGGTAGAAAAATACCAAGTTTGCAAAAAGGAGTTAGAGTCTACCCAGATCACCTGTGAAAGGTGGGTGGAGTCTTGCAAAGGGTATGAGGTTATGCTTGAGAAACAACTTAAAAGCAATGTCAAGTTTGGTATAGGTCATAGAAAATATGATGACATTGCAAGCATTGCTGCAATGCAAGCTGTTTCTTCTGAAATCATACCAACCAACAAAAATGGCCAAGAGGTTAAAATAACCAACAAACTTGGTAACAAAATTACTCTGGAAAGATCTGTGGGATCCTCAACTTTTGAGGAAATTGAGAAATACCAATTTAAATCCACATGGTCTGATGAGTGTGATATCCTTGAAAATTTCAAACCAATGGATTTCACAACCACTGATGGTGTCAAAGCTCCAAAAGCAAGAGTCATTCCTATCAAAGATATCCCAACAGAGGTTCAAAACTCTCTTGCAAAGGAATCTGAGAAAAGGAAGAAAAGAGAAAAGATCAAAAACTTGTTTTGTGAATTCTGTGAAAAGAAGAATCATCTAACAAAAGATTGTTTTCATCTAAAAGCATATGATATAAACAAAACAAGCAACATTTCACTTGCTGCCAGCTGCATCATCTGTGGTAAAAATAACTACAAAACTAAGGAATGTGTGTATCTCAAAAACTTTGATGAAAAGAAGAAATAGTACACTGCAAAAACATCCTTAAGTTCATCAGCATCATCTGTTAAGTTCACCAAGAAACAACCACTGTTCATCCCTGTCCAAACTGCTGTCACAAAACAGCTGAACCAAACATCTGTTCAAAGGGATGTACAGGTGACAGATGCACCTCCAGCCAATCAATTCAGAAAAGGCAAGGAAAAAGCATCATACCAAAGGATTCCACACGTTTATGAGACTTACAAAAAGACCTCTAAACCAAAAGTGAACAGGCATCCTTTTGGTTATCAACAGATGATAGGTCAAGACCCCCAACAGTGGTTAGAGAAATACATTCCCAAAAATGTACAAACCCCTGAGCTAACCACTGTCCATGCATCTGCCTCCATCCCAGACACTGTTGAGACCCCATCCAAAGCCCTGTTGGCTTTGGAAACCTTTTTGAACTAATCCTTTACTTCATGTGCAGGGAGCTTCTGCATGCTTAGATAGTCTTTGGTATGTAGATAGTGGAGGCTCCAGGCACATGACAGGATGTAAAGCCCTTCTTCAAGATTTCAAAATCCATGGAGGGGGTGATATATCCTTTGGTAATAATAGTAAGGGAAAGTTTCTGGGGTCTGGTACTGTAAAGTCTGGAAATGTAAAATTTGAAAATGGCAATCTTATTGATAATCTAAAATTCAACCTCCTGAGTGTGTCTCAAATGAGTGATAAAGGGTTTGGATCATTCTTCACAAAGGATTGTTGTAGGATTGTCGGACCAGAAATGGTTAGTAAGATTGAAGCAATAATCAAGAAAGGCTCAACAAAACTTGTTGCTTAAAGAAGTGGCAATGTTTATGTTGTTGACATGTCAAGAGAGTGTCCCAGAGCTGATGCCTGTCTGTTCTCAGCTGCCTCTAACAAAGAGACAGAGCTATGGCACAAAAGACTGGGACACACAAATCTCAAAACAATCAATGAAATTTCATAAAATGGCTTAGTAAGAGGCTTGCCACAAAAAATGTTTTCATGTCCTGAACACCGTGTTTCCTGTTTAAAAGGAAAACAGCACAAGAGCTCTTTTAAGTCCATTGAAGAGTCCAAAACAACCCAGTGCTTGCAGATGCTGCACATGGATTTGTTTGGCCCAGTGCAAGTCATGAGTCTCAAAAAGAAAAGATATTGTTTGGTTATTGTTGATGACTTCTCTAAGTTTACATGGACCTTCTTTTTACACTCTAAAGATGAGACTGCAGGCATTTTGTAAGACTTTGTGATACAGGTTGAAAAGCAATTTGACCTTCCAGTAAAAGCCTTCAGGAGTGACAATGGCACATAATTCAAAAATAAGGAGTTGGATGCCTTCTGTGTGAAGAAAGGGATTGTAAGGCAGTACAGCATCCCTAGAACACCAGAGCAGAATGGAGTTGTTGAAAGAAAAAACAGAACATTGATTGAGGCTGCCAGAACCATGCTTGCAGATTCAGGTTTGCCATTAACTTTTTGGGCAGAGGCAGTAAACACTGCTTGCTATGTCCAAAACAGAGTGTTAATCAACTCCAGGCACAAAAAGACTGCTTATGAAATTCTGTATAAAATAAAGCCATTAATCTCATATTTCATAGTTTTTGGTTGCCCATGCTTCATTTTGAACTTAAAAGATTCCATCTCAAAATTTGCAGCCAAAATTGATATGGGATATTCACTTGGGATACTCATCCACTTCTAAGGCCTACAAAGTATTTAATACACGGACCAAAGCAGTGGAAGAGACTTTGAATGTAAAGTTCAATGAACTTTTGTAGGATCGTTGACTGACCCGAACGAGTCGTTCAGAGGTAATCTCCTATGTTTCAGATGCGGAATAATAAGAAACGTAGGTAGAAATAGCTTGTTCTTCACTTTAATCTCTTGTTTTATTGATTTGACAGCTTTTACAGTTCAGACATCATACCGGCAGAGCTTCGGCATGGAAATCAACACAATCGATACAGAATCGCTCGAACAAACACCTATATATAGGGATATGGGTTCGCTTATGTGACATGTGTACACATGAGCGGACCTCATGTGTTCACATAAGCGAATCTCCTAACTGTTAGAGCTTATGAGATCGTTGGTACTTGTGCTGGAATAGTTTAGATAGTAGTTTGTATGTATTTTGAATGTTTAGGGGCTTATTTTGTAATTGTCTAGAAGTTGTAATCCTGACTTGGTGTAGTTAAGATTCCAGCAAATTTATAAATTTGCTGGCAAGCCAGGAGTCTACTATAAATACCCCAAACATTGTAACCTAGCCAAGCTTTTGGCTCCTTGATGAATATTAGTGTTGTTACTTTCTCTTGTTGATCTTGTGCTCAAATCTGATATCCAAGGTTGTTTATTGTTATATCTTATTGTTTGGATTCAATACAACACTTGTTGTATTCATTAATCCATTAGCTTCACCTTCATCTTTGATTCTTCTTAACTTTTCATATCTCAAACACCTAATCAATAGGTGTTATGGGTTAAAACAACCAACCACTGTGATCCGGATTCGTTTTGGGATCTACAATTTGGTATCAAAGCCTTTGTGCTCTTGGTTGTTGTGTTCTTGTTGAGATTTTTCATTGTTTTGAAGGTTTTTCAAAGTTTCAACGTTTTTCAAATTTTTGGGCTTAAAATGGATTGATTTGGTGTGTTTAATCGATAGGCTGTTGTTAATACTTGATTAGGGAGTTATTTTGGACATTTTGGTGCATTAAAACATGGTTTTTGGGCTGTTTTTGAGTGATTAGAGGGTTTTAGTTCGTGTTAAACCCTCTGTCCAGCGAATTTAACTTGAAGCCAGCGAACAATTTTTGAATATGGCGAAATTATCTGTTGAAGACAGCGAACTCAGCGTTGAATATAGCGAATTAATTCAAATCGTTGAGTGTTTTATCGCATAATCATCAACTTCGCCAACCATTGTTCGAGCGAAATTGTTGATCATCAGCGAAATAGTGTCATTTGTCCCTTGAGCGAAATTATCGAAGGCGACTTCGAGAGCCGTGATAGCGAACCACAGTGTTCTTATCACGGTTACCGGTGAAATTAACCTAACCCCTGTTTGTGTTTTGATTTGTCAGCGAAGATAAGTGATCGCTCGTCCAGGCTTACATAACTCCCCAGCGAAGATAGCGGACTAGCTAGCGAAGGTCCTCAATCAACATCGTTCATTGGCGAAATTAAAGCTCCTGTCAGCGAATTTAAGGTCTGTTCAGCTCACGTTTGTCTAAAACAAGGAAAGATGTCGCTGAATTAACTAAGTCCAATTGCTTAAGCGGAACTTGAAACTGGAACCACCACTCGCCCGCCAAAGTTGAAAGGGGCGGAAGACTTTAGCACTTGGAAAACTCGCATTCAATCGTTCTTCGAGTACACAGACTACAATCTGTGGCTCTCTGTTACCGCTGGACCTCACATTCCAACGGTAGTTAGAGGAGATGCAGTAGTTGCTAACAACGATGCTACTACCTTCACTGACGAAGACAAGGCTCTCATTCAACGTGATCGTCGCGCACACGCTGCTCTAACCATGGCTCTATCAACCAACGATTGCAACATGTTTGAAGAACACCGAACTGCAAATGCACTCTGGAATGCATTGATCGAGTACTATGAAGGAAATGAAGAACTTATCGAAAGCAAGAGAGATATGGTGTAGAAGCAATACGATATGTTTTGCGGAGTCCGTGGAGAAAGTTTGTCTGATCACATTAGCCGCTTCCTGAACATGATGACCAAAATGAAGAAGGCAGGAAATCCTGTTACCAATCGTGCGGCAATAAAGAAGCTGCTTGATTCACTCCCCAAGGAATGGAGCCTGCAATGCATGATGATCAAGAAGGATTTCCTCAACAATCCTAATCCTGTCACTCTGTCAGATCTCATTAGCACCCTAAGAGCCTTTGAAATGGATGTTAACAAGAGAGAAATGAACACTGCTGGATATCAACCTAAGGCAACTCAACCTTCAGCTGGATTGAAGAATGTGGCATTTCTTGCTTCAGGGGGCATCACTCCACAAGCTTCTGACCTAATTTACGCAAACGCTTCCGCAAGCGCATCAAAAGCCCCACAACTCGCTAAGAAGACCATCACTGTTGATACTCAAGCGTTGAAAGTATCCACTGAAAATGTGGCACTCTTCAACACATTTCTGAGCAGCTACGAAGCCCTAATATCTGGGGAACTGAAAAAGGAGATGTTTACTGCTGAAGACATGTATCAGGTTGATCCAGATGATATGGAAGAAATGGATCTGAAATGGCAAATGGCCATGATCACTTTGAGGTTAAAGAAATTTCAAGACAAGACAGGCAAGCGCTTGGGTCTTGGAAAAGCTGGCTTTGACAAATCTAAGCTGAGGTGCTACAACTGCAAGAATCTAGGACACTTCAAGCGCGATTGTCCATTGTTGAAAGAAGGAAACAGTGAAACTACTCCTGCTGTTAAACAAATCACTGTTGAAGAGAACAAAAACAATGTGTCTCCCAGCACGCCAAAGGCTTTAGTTGTTGAAGACTATGATTGGAGTGAAGAGATCACTGAAGCAAAGGAGCAAGTCAACAAAGCCCTGATGGCCAAGATCTCAGGTGAATCATCTGCCAGGCAGTTTGAGAAGCAGACAGCAGGAATTCCAACTGGAGACAATGATGCTGACAAGGGACTGAAAAGCATTCTTTCTTCAGTAAAGCCTGGTGACCAAGCAGAAAAGCATGTTGTTAAAGAAACATCTGAGAAAGGGAAGGATAAGGTCCAAGCTACAGCTATGAAAGCAGATTCATCAAAAGAGAAGGCTGACAGGGACTTGGTAAATAGTATTCCACTCAGTTTTAAAGAAAAATTATGCTCCGCAGCATGCGTTGATGTCGTGGCACACTATAAATTCTTAAACCTGGAATTTGAAAGGCAAAAAGACAAAGCTTTAAAATTTAACAATGAGCTTAAACAGAACGAGGCTGCATATCAGAGAAAGTTGAACTCAACTTTGGCTGAGATGCAAACTCTTAAAGAATTTGTGTTTAGAAAAGATTTTATCATTAATGATCATACAGAAAGATTAGAAAAAGCTTTGAACGAAAAGAACAAACTTCAAATTATAATAGATAAATGAAATGTCAGTCAAAAGGCCTTTACTGACATCAAAAATTGCCAACGACCAACGTTTTTGAAAGACGGGATTGGATATAAGGATAGGCACGGAAATGAAAGAAAACTTTTCTTTCCGCCTCACAGCAAAAACTACGTGCCTATGCCTACTCCTCATCCCGAAAATGATCTCATAAATGAAAAGGCCTCAGTTGAACAAAATGAATTTTATGAAAATGAGACAACCGCTAACTGTTCTAAAAGCAATGCAGATCCCATTGAGTGTAAAGAAGATGTGTGCGATGAGGATGGAGACTGCGGCGGGTCTAAAATAGGAATTGGTTATTCAGGCGATAGTTATTCCACCGTTAACTGGTTCGTCTGGAATTGTTCTAAAAACAATGTTAAGGATGAATGTAATAGTTTAAGTAGGATGGATGAATGTAATGGCCAAGTGCCTAAAATTAAATCCTTGGATGACTGTAAGGGCCATGTGCCTACATTTGAGACCCGTGATCATGAACCTTATGTGTCTGAATGTCATGATTTGAATTATGCGTGTTGTGATGATAAAGTTGCTTGTGAATCTCCTGTATTTGTACCAGAATTAAAAAGGAATAGTTTTGGAAAATTCCTTACAAAGGAAATTCCCGAATTCATTCCTTCCAGAACAGGTATGACAGAATCAGAAAGGAGCGTCACTGAAGACCAAGATAATGAAGATTCAAGCGTCACTACCACAGAAGACGAACAAACATCAGAAAGTTCGCATTCAGTAAATTCAACTGAAGATCAAACAACCAGTGATGAAAGCTTCGAATGTTCAAGCTATGAAGCAAGTGAAGAACATAGTTCAAGCGAGGACAACAATTCTGAAAGCTCACTCGATTCAGACAGTGATGAAGAATATCCCGAAGATGAAAGCAGAGTGGACAAGAAAATGAAGAAAGGAGAAAGCTCAATACTCTCATCACATACATCATCTTCTCACACCAAAAGACCCAGACATAAAAGATGTTTTCGCTGTGGTCATTTAGGACATACAGCGAAACATTGTAAAACCCAAAAGTTTCCTAAACCAGAGCATGATTTTATTACAAATGTCACTCATCAACTAAATTATCTTAAGAAATCTGTTAAAAATCTGGTTGAGTCAACTGCGTATCTTTGGAAACAAAAAGAGGTCAAAGTGGGTCAAAACCACGATAGATTCGAAATGAAACAGATCTGGGTTCCTAAATCAAACTAATCTGTATATTTGTATATTTGTGTATATCAGAATAAACTCCAGAAATGACTTCGAATGCTCATGGAATACATCTGGCATGTCGACAGCGGATGCTCAAGACACATGACAGGGTTGAGGGAACTATTGAAGAACTTCCGCTTTATTGATGGAGATTTCGTGTCTTTCGCTGGCGACGAAAAGGGAGGGAAAATTGTTGGAGTAGGAGATGTAGTGTCCGAAGCCCTCACGCTGGAAAATGTCAACTATGTTCCTGAGCTGTGCTATAATCTCATGAGCGTTTCTCAAGTGTGTGATAAAGGAATATCGGTGCTGTTCAATGACATGGAATGCCTGTTCCTGAAGCCCGGTTATGTTGTTCCTGCAGAAATGATCATGCTCACCGCTCCAAGACAGAACAACACCTACATGCTCAACATGAAAAATGCCAAGACAAATGACCACTTGACATGCTTAATTTCTAAGGCTTCAGAATCGGAGTCACTGCTTTGGCATAGACGACTGGGCCATGTTAATTTCAAAAATATGAATAAACTCTCTAAGTTGAACTTAGTTAGAGGTCTTCCAATTAAAGAATTTCCATTTTCAGAAAAATGTATTGCATGCGCCCAGGGAAAGCAGCATAAGAAACCTCACAAGTCCAAAGCAGTGAACACAATTTCTGCACCACTTCAATTGTTGCACATGGATCTTTTCGGTCCTATCAGTGTCAAAAGTCTTGCTAAAAGTTCTTATTGTTTGGTTGTAACAGATGATTATTCTCGGTTTTCATGGGTATATTTTCTTGAAGCAAAGAGTGAGACAGCTGAAGTGTTAAAATCATTCATTCCCTTGATTGAGAACGTGACCAAGCTGAAAGTAAAGTCTATCAGAAGCGACAACGGGTCTGAGTTCAAAAATCAGACCTTCATCTCATTTTGTGCAGAAAAAGGAATTCATCTTCAATATAGTGCAGCCAGAACTCCCCAACAAAATGGAGTTGCTGAACGCAAGAATAGAACGCTGATTGAAGCTGCAAGAACCTTGCTGGTGGACTCCAAGCTTCCAATTATCTTCTGGGCTGAAGCAGTTAATACGGCATGCTACGTTCTGAACAGGGTGCTCATCGTGAAACCTCATGGAAAGACAGCATACGAGCTTCTCTTCAAAAGAAAGCCACTTATAGATTTCTTCAGGCCATTCGGATGTTCGTGCACTCTTCTAAACACTCAAGAAAATCTCGTCAAATTTGAAGCAGTGGGTGATATCTGCTACTTTATGGGGTATTCATCCACACAAAAGGCCTACCGTGTTTACAACAAGCGAACAAAGATGGTAATTGAATCGTACTACGTGGACTTTCAAGAAGGAAATTACACCAACACTGGCAGCACTCCTGACTGGTTCTATGATGTGGGTGTGATCTTCAATAACTTTGAAATTCCGGAGATTGTATCAGACCCTGAGCCAGTCGAGGACACTCAAGTTGAACCATTGTTTGACTCGTCTGATATTGGTTTGACTCCTTTCACCACCCGCCTATCTCCATTATCCGCCGATCCGATTCTGTCTGTAAATGAAACAACTGGTGACACTTCGCCTGAGAACACCCAAGACAATGGTGCTTCTTCTTCACAGGCGAATGTGAATGAGCCAACTCAAGAAGATGATCCACCAGTGATTTACGTGGACGAACACTTCACCAACCTTCCGCAGCAAATCGAATCTCTGACAAATGCCGGATACAAGACAAATAGAAATCATCCTCTTGAAAATGTCATCGGCGCTGTAGAAGAAGGAGTACGTACTCGCGGGCAGTCATCAAGCATCAACAAAGGTCTCTTTGCAGCTTTTCTATCACAATCAGTTCCACGTGACATCGAAGACGCTATTCAAGACTCCAGCTGGGTTCAGGCAATGCAAGAAGAATTATCTCAATTCAGGAAGCTCAAAGTGTGGGAACTTGTAGATCTACCTGAAGGAAAGTTTCCAATTGGCACTAAATGGGTCTTTCGAAACAAGATGGATGATCGTGGGGTGGTTATCAAGAACAAGGCTAGATTGGTAGTACAGGGTTTTCGACAAGAAGAAGGGATTGACGACGAAGAAGTCTTTGCTCCAGTCGCACGATTGGAGGCAATCAGAATATTCCTGGCATACGCCTCATATAGAAACTTCAAAGTCTTTCAAATGGATGTTAAAAGTGCGTTTCTGTACGGAAAAGTAAAGGAAGAAGTTTACGTATGTCAGCCTCCAGGGTTCGAAGATCCTCACTTCCCAGGTCGCTACTTCAAATTGGATAAAGCACTTTATGGTCTTCATCAAGCTCCACGCGCGTGGTACGAGACTTTGTCCACATACTTGCTGGAATGTGGATATACCAGAGGAACGATCGACATGACTCTCTTCACCAAGAAGATAGGGGAGGATGTTATGCTGGTTCAAATTTACGTGGATGATATTATCTTCGGGTCAACCAACGAGGCTCTGTGCAGAGAATTCGAAACGATCATGAAAGCAAAGTTCGAGATGAGCATGATGGGAGAGCTGAATTTCTTTTTGGGATTAGAAGTGAAGCAAAAGGAGGACGGGATTCTTATTCATCAGGCTAAATACATTCGGGACATTCTCTCGAAGTACAACATGAATGACTGCAAAGTTGCAAGCACGCCATTCGCCTCGCAAACAGAACTCACTCTAGATCCTCAGGGAAAGCCAGTGAACAAATCCTTTTATCGCTCTATGATCGGTTCTCTGATGTACTTGACACCCAGCAGACCTGACATCATGTGGGCAGTTTGTCTTTGTGCTCGTTTCCAAACAAATCCCAAGGAATCCCATGAAATTGCTGTAAAGCGCATCTTCCGCTATCTCAAAGGAACTCCAAAACTAGGGCTTTGGTATCCTAAAGATAGTAATTTTGATTTAATTGCATATTCTGACAGTGATCATGCAGGTTGCAAAGTAGATCGCAGGTCCGTATCAGGAGGATGTCAATTTCTGGGAAACCGGTTGATTTCATGGCAGAGCAAGAAGCAAACAACAGTATCCACATCAACCGCTCAAGTAGAATACACCGCGGCAAACAGTTGCTGTTCACAAGTTCTTTGGATACAAAATCAGTTGCTGGATTACGGAATCAACATCATGAAGACTCCTATATTCATCGACAATGAAGCGTGTCTAGGAATTGTGAAGAATCCCATACACCACTCAAGAACAAAGCACATCGAAATTCGTATTCACGCAATTCGAGATGCTTATGAAAAGGGATACATTCAAGTGGTGCCAATGGATACAACACAGCAACGGGCCGACATCTTCACGAAAGCCTTCGACAAAACTCGTTTCAGTCAGTTGGTAACCTGGTTGGAAATGGTTAATTTCCTTGACTGGAAATGAATCTTGTGTTGATTAAAAAAAAAAACAAAGCTTGTTGAAAATAAAATAAGTATCAAAAGACGTCGCCCACCAAAAAGATTTTCTGGTTAAAATTTTATTTTCGGGCAAAAGGACTCACGAAAATAAAAATTTTAGGGGGGATATTCAGAAAATCCTTGAAACAGATGCTTATGTCAGACTCCTGTTAGAGGAAGTGATAGAAAATTGCTAACACTTTGCCATTTCTTTAAACAGAATACAATATGAAATCAGGGTACCAAGCAACGACGTGTCGGTAGATTCAGCAACACCGACGAGTAAACTGCTGTTAGGGAGCAAAACATAATGTCTACACAAGAATTCTGGCTTTTCTCAGGCATTACGCATCTCAGTGGGTAACACGTTGTGGCATATGGCTTAATGGTCTTGAATCTTGCGTTGACAGATTGCCAAAGTCTGAGATTTCGGGTCTTTATATTGGTATTTCGTTCGGAGGATGTCATAGTTGCTCTTCTGCTGCATCCAGATACATGCTGACCTAGACGCTATGATAGTCTTTTAATAATAAGTGCCTCAATAAAAAAAAGGAGGCCAAACCCTGTCTAATAAGCGCCATTTTCGGCCAAAATCCATAATAAGCGCCATCTTTGGCCAAATCCTTTGATAGATTAGTTTGGCAACTCTGCTGTACGGTGGTACTGACCTGTTCGCCGAACTATCTATCTTAACCCTCGATAGTTCCTGGAATCTCTGTTGTACGAAAGTACAGACCTGATATCCGTTCTATCGTTGAAGAGAATGAATCCAATATACTCACCCGTTATGAGGAATCTTTGTGCATACCTTGATCGCGGGGGTATGTCCTGATGTGGGACTCACGAGGGCGTAATGATTCTATTTTCAATAGCTTGTGTGGGGGCCATCGAAGACTTGTCAATATTACCGAAAACATGATAAACACGCTCTCCGAAGGTATGTTGAAAGAAGGATGCATGGATTTAAGCGGACAAACATACTGACAGTTTTTCTTGTGCCCTGGTTAGTAACATAATAATAATAATATATAAAGAATTTGGCGAATGTTGGCAGTATGATTCTCTGCAGGTAAGTTCGGTAAGCGTCAGACATTTCAAGAAAATCTGAGTTAAATAAATCCTCCCAAAGCAAGAAATTTGAAGTTCGGAGTCAAAATGGCCCAAATTTTAGCATTATTGTGAATATTCCGAAATAAACAGCTTTTCAATAAAAAATGGGCACGTTTTTCGAGAAAGTTTGAAATCAACAAGCGAAATTAAAAATTGTTTCAAAATATCATAAAGGCGGCGAAATTAAGATACTAGCGAACTTATAAGTTTGCTGGTTATCCTAATTCTCATATATATATATATATATATATATATATATATATATTAACCGTTTTTACCAATTAGTCATTTTGAAAAATTATCGATATCGATTTCACCTTTTTCTCTCAACTTCTTCCGGTCATCTTTGTAAGACAAACATAAGGTTCGACTTCAGTCAAAATCATCAGTATGGTAAAAAATCTGGAGTGGGATAAAACGCTTAAGCACAATCAAAGCATAAATCTCGATGAAGTGCCTACTGACTTTAATCAAAGCATAAATCTCGATGAAGTGCCTACTGACTTTGAAGACGTAACCAGATGGGTACGTAACAGCAGGATCGGATACGCTGTGGAGACCTCTGTTATAGTCTACCCAATACACATTCAAGACTTCTGGCAAAACGTGAAGCTGGAATCCATCAACAACGAACCAGGGACAGTCTCAACTGTTCGTAACAGGAGAGTGGAGGTGACTGAAGATAGAATTCGTCAGGTTCTAAGGTTTCAAGACAACAGTGAAGATCCGCAAAGTCTTTGTCAAGATGATATCCTTGACGGTTTCAAAGGAATGGGATATGTTGGAGATTTCCGCAATAAGAAAGAAATCAAGAGGGGTGGACTCACCCGAGATTGGAGATTTATTGTTCACGTAATGTCTATGAGTCTTGCTCATCGAAAAGGAGGATTTGACGGGTTAAACCTAGAGTGGTCGGCGGCTATGTTGAATTTATGCCTAAATCAGAAGTTCAACTTCTCTGGCTTGATATTCAATTACATGCGCGAAAATGCAAACGGAGCTACGTGGGCGATGTACCCCAAATTCATTCAGATGCTCATCAACGATCAACACAAGGATCTCCCTAATGATGGAAACACTTACACGTTTCATGTACCTACCAGCCGACAGTATACTGAAATAAAGACAAATGAATGGGTATTGCTGCATGATTGGATGTACCGAGCAGAAAGAATACAGATTGTCAAGGCAGCTTATCAGAAGTACAAAGAGGGAGTAAGAGAAAAACAGCAGAAAGCTGCTCAGGATCAAGCCAAAGCAGCTGCAAGAGAAGAACGAAGTAAAGGGAAAAGAAAAGAAAAACAACCTGCTGAAGGGGAACCACCCAAGAAGAAAAAGAAAACAGAAAGCTCTGAACGTCTCATGGGTGCAGCCATAAGGGCAGCTGAATCTGAAGAAGAGCACCGTCAACACATCAAAGATTTAAAAGCAATTCATGCTATGCAAGAGAAGGAGAAAAGAGAGAAAAGTTTAAAGCGTAAAGAAATATCTCCCACTGAAAGGCCAGAAACGATACCTGAAGAGATTCAAACAATGAATGATTTTGTTGACACCATACTTGTTGATCCCGATGAAGCTCAAGCAAGTCAAGGCCCTTCAAATGTGTCACCAGTAAAACCTACAAGGATTTCAAGGCCTCCGGTTGCTCCGCAAAGGCTCCGTCCCTTCCAAGAGCTGTACGACAAACTAATCAAAGACTCCGGGCCGTCAGTGGCAAAAGAAATCTGCTTATTAAAGAATCAAGTGAATGACACCAACATTCTCAGGGAAAAGCTGAAAGACCAAAGGAAGAAGAACAAGGATATGACCGGGTACATGGCCAAGCAGTCCAAATTTATCAGATTCCAGCAAGCAGGGCTGGAGAAAATGTACAGGATGATGCGAGGGATGTGTGAGAAAATGAAAATCGAGCCGATGTTCACGTTCGACAAAATCTTTGACTTCGATGCTTTTATTGAAGAAGAAACAGCTCGAAAAGAAAAGGAGGCTGAAGCTAAGAAGAGGCGATTAGAATCAGTTGACAAAGTATCGGAAGGTAAAGAAAGTGAGGAAGAAGCGGTCGATCGGGAAGATATGCCATCAAAGTTCATTGAATAGGGGCTGGAGGATGAAGTTCTATACGAGCAAGAAGATGGAAAAACATTCGCTCCCGAGCACCCCGAATGGTTCAAAAAGGAACGAGAACGACTTCCTGATTTCCATCAAGTTATAAAAGTCGAAAAATCTGAGGCTACTGATAAGATTATCAGTTGGATGTATGATAATCTTAGAGGAATGTTTGTGGTGAAAAGACGCGGTGGCGTAATTCAGTATTTTGAAACTGGATTTGATCTCTTCTCTCTCCCAAGGTGGGATCTACGAGAACTTGGGCGTCTAGATCTACTAAACCATGAAGACAGAGGAATTGGGAGGGATTTTGAACAGATAATCGCCAAAGAATGTAACAAAGGTTTTCCGAATCACACTCCGCAGCGCCCTAGACGCAGAGTATCAAAAACCACCATCGATCCTGTTACTGGCAAAGGAAAAGTGACGTGGGTAATCAACCCTGCTAAAGTTGTCACTAGAGTTAAGCTTCCAGAAGAAATCGCTGTCGCTCTCAAGGATTTCAAGAAATGGTTTTACGATAGCAAAACCGGTGAAGCTGTGATCAGGTCGAATGAAAATGTTGATATTCGCATTCTGGATCCGATGGATGTGTTTAAGTTCGGGCTCTCAGATCTCACCATGTTGAACGCTAGCCGTATTAATGTTGGAGCAGGCAATGCTAACCTTGAAGAGGCAGTGTTATTTCAACGAGCGGTAGAACGTGCCTGGAGATTGAAGAGAGAAATGCTTGATGTGGTAGACAAAATAGAGAAAAGAAAAGACAAGGAACAGAAAAAGAATGAAGCAAGGAAGAAAAAGAAGCACGAGAAAACAAAGGAAGGAAGTTCTGCTTCAACAACTGATCCAACCACCACATCCTCACAAACAACACCAACACCTCCGGCCTCATCCACATATGAAGCCACTAAGGAGGACCAACCATCATGTGAAGCTAATGTTACTCAAGAAACTCCGGAAGCACCGACGGAGACTGTGGCACCACCAGAACAATAGTTCTCGAAGAAAATCCAACCGAGTCCGAAAAGCAAGCTACTGAAAATCCAGCGGTTACTACCGAAGAACGAGAAGACAAGCACGCAACGATCTAGGGGGGATATTGTTAGAGCTTATGAGATCGTTGGTACTTGTGCTGGAATAGTTATATAGTAGTTTGTATGTATTTTGAATGTTTAGGGGCTTATTTTGTAATTGTCTAGAAGTTGTAATCCTGACTTGGTGTAGTTAAGATTCCAGCAAATTTATAAATTTGCAGGCAAGCCAGGAGTCTACTATAAATACCCCAAGCATTGTAACCTAGCCTAGCTTTTGGCTCCTTGATGAATATTAGTGTTGTTACTTTCTCTTGTTGATCTTGTGCTCAAATCTGATATCCAAGGTTGTTTATTGTTATATCTTATTGTTTGGATTCAATACAACACTTGTTGTATTCATTAATCCATTAGCTTCACCTTCATCTTTGATTCTTCTTAACTTTTCATATCTCAAACACCTAATCAATAGGTGTATGGGTTAAAACAACCAACCACTGTGATCCGGATTCGTTTTGGGATCTACACTAACCTATGACCCTATGAGCGAACCTAGGTCACAAATATCATACACACTCGCATTTTATCGTATTTCGTGCCCTAATCTATACAATGCAAAGAAAGACTCGATCCAAGATGAAATCAACAGATGTAGTGCACCAACAGACTCCCCCTCAGATGTTGATGGAGTCGACTATCGAGTCACCACTATGCTGTGTCTTCACATCTTCAGTCTTGATCAGTCTCTGGGCTTGTCTTTCTCTCTATCTTCAGACTCCCCCTCTCGATTTACTGGCATTCCTTTGTTCTTCAGTAACATCTTCAGGATCGTTGTCTGGCTGTTCATCTAACAGCTTCTCATCTTATCCTGTAAAAACTCTACCTCAAGATAAATTTCTTTCACATATATATTTCAAACATATAACCCTGCACCAATTCAGACTCTCCTTTAAAACAAACACAGATTTTGATGAATCACTTGAAAGGTTAGATTATGAAAACATTTAATTTCACACAAACACTCCCCCTCAGATATTGCTCATCATGTTTAGCACTCGGAATTTTGAAAATCAGCTTTCCAATATCAGTTGTCGAAAATCTTTTTGACTTTTTCAAAAGTTTATGCTAAAACACACTGAAAATCTTTTTGGATTTTGAAATAAAGAAACCTGTAATGCAGTAAAGAAAATATTTACAGACAATATTTTTGTGAGTTCGTGTAAGAGGATCATATTAGTTTATGAGACATGTCACTAACACCGTTAAGCTTGATTACATTTTAAGTTCTAAACAATTCACCTAGATTGTCAGTATGTTTGTCCACTTAAATTTTCACACAAATTTCAACTGATCCGAGATACTATATTAATGTCTTAGATACTGACTTATTCGTGTGTCTCACTACTTGAATATACTCCCGTATCCAGATCCCAATATTCAGTCTTACAGGTGAGTATACCACATATGATATCTGTAAGGGGTTAGGTGCGAAACCGTGAGAGCTCAGGTCAGAACTTCCGTTCAGCAGAGAGATGACGGCTCGACTTTTGGTGTGTCCCCTTTAGAGGATCTTTTTATTTCAACAGCAGCGACTATCAATTTTATTGTTTCATCAGCATGCTGAGGGCGAAGCTATGTTTCAAGCTTTTGCGGAAAGCATTATCCGGGGACTAGGTCAGTACTTCCATACAGCAGAAGTCCCGGGATAATACCCCAGATATCACTGAGCATAAAGACCTAGTATCTTAGAATAAGGGACCTTTCAAACAAGATTTCAGGGGTTACCTATATATCCAAGTTTGTGTTAACCCACAGAACAAGCAAGTTTGAAATTTATTTTATATCTCGTCACAATTTACTAAATGTGTAAAAACCTACTGGCACATCCTCAGTGAGATTGTTTATCACATTTTATCTTTACATTTCTTTAGCATGTTGTGACAGCCTATTGATGTACTATCATTTCCTCTTTTCACAACAAAACTCATTTTTGAATTTTATCATGTTTTTTGGCGTTTTCAAATTTTCTAATGTTTTTGGATTTTCAGAAATTTCTCTACTCCCCCTAAAATGCAAACACATTTCAAAGAAAATTTGAAAATTTCTAGACTCTTGACCCACTAGAAACATGAAACGTAAAACAAACTGTACAGAAACTTGACAACTGACATCGAATCACATCAAATCGCCATTTACTAGGCATAAACAATCTGAACTCCCCCTTTCAACAAACCATTTTCTCATTTAGATCTCAAAACACTTAAGTTTGTTTTAATCGAAATGATTTTTCCGGAAAATGAGTTTGTGTTTACCACTTTTAAGTTTACCACGTATGAAGCATGGGGATATGGTTCATCATCTTGTTTATCAATCTCATATGAATAGTAAATCAAGTACAACTTAATGTCCCTGATTTACCATTTGCAGTTCAGAAACCTCTGTACCACTTGTAAACATAATCTTTTCAAAGTATAACCAACAAATACCACTTGTAAGTAAACCAAATAATACCACTTGTAGGTTTTATTGTAGGAATGAAACATCTACAGAAACCTCTTTACCACTTGTCAAATTATTCAGAAATATGCCGATTCCTGCTTCTCAATTACCAACCTGGAAGCTCCGGCGTAGTCCTTTCACCTGTAAACATTCAAACACTATTCAAAATCTTTCAAACAAACTTTTCAAACACTAGAATGATGCCGATTCCTGATCCACGATATAAACTTGGGATCTCCGGCGTAGTCCTTTGACTATCATGGAAAGCAAACTTCCATCCAAGTCTTTTCAGACTTGATGGATTTCAATTCTTGCGCAGTGGGGTTGTATGTTGCCTTTTTAGTTGCGTAAAAGTCTTTAACCCCCTTCGCTTTCCCATTCAACATTTTCCCAAAAATTTTCTTTACACTTCCATTAAATGTTTTTTCAACATCAAAATCTTTTTTCTCATTGTAAAACTGATTTGAAATCTCAGTTTTTCCCACTTTCTTTTTAACTTCTTCAAATTTCAGTGATGGAAACTCCTCATCATTCACTGAAATTTTCTCCTCAACCTGTGGCTCTTCTGGCTTTGTGGAACCAGATTCATCGCCGTCATTTTCATCATTCTTTTTAACAACCCACACTTAGTTGTCTTTTTCTTTCTTTTTGTAAAAATTCTTCTTCGAACACTCACCAATCTCATATTTTGAATTTTCAAAAATTTTAAGTCTATTGGTTGGTGGTTCAACATCAACAACTTTGTCTTTTAATTTCTGAGAAACTCCCTGTTTTGTTTTTGCATTTGTCGAACAGTTCCATGCAATATGACTAACTTCATTGCATCGATAACAGGTACGAGTCTCTCTTTGATAAAACACTGCAGTTCTATTTTTCTTCTTTTCAGCAAGAAACTCCTGGTTTGACTGTCTCCAGAATGGTTTCTTTTGTTCCTCATCTGAGCTTCCACCTGACACAAATTCTGTTTTTGTTTTAGAACTTTTATCATTTTTATGGTTTTCTGGTGGAACAAAACCTAAACCTTTCTTTTTGTAGCTACGATTTTGGTTAGGTTTCTTTTGAAAACCAGAACCAGAATTGTAACCCTTTTTCTTGTTTAGACGTTGTTGAACTCTTGAAGTGTACTTTCTAGGTTTTTCAGTAAGATTTAAATCTTTTATTTCAGAAATATTGATTTCTGTCATTTTGATAACCTTTTTGATCATGTCAAAGCGAACACTTCTTATTTGAAATTCTTTGTCATAGTATAATTTGTCCGAATTATTTAAAGTGTATGTAACTTCAAATGTTTCATCATCCAAATTTGCTTTCGATAACAAAAATTCTATACTGTAAGACCGTTTAACCGACGAATTTTGACTGTTGATTGACGAATTTGACTTTCCAGACTTAGATTTTGACTCAGACTCCTCATCAGTATCCAACACCTGATCGACCACCTTTTTGATTAACTCAGACTCATGATCAGTATCGGACGAAGTAAACGTGACATCAATGGTATCTGGTAAAACGTCAGTTTTGTCGGTTTTTAGCTTTATATTGACTGCTTTTTCAAGTTGCTCCTCGTTTGGTTTCCTAGGAGAATACCCATCCCAAATCGGAGGCGGACACTTGTTATAGCTAACAGTCGGTTTCTTACCACAATCTTTCTTCTTCTTTTGCTTTTCGTCTTGAAAAGCTTCCATTCCTGCAACAGTTGGGTAAATACGATCAATGAGATAATCAGAACTAAAATAGCTTTGTAACAAACGTCTAATTCTCTCATTCTCGATCTTCTCTGTCTCCAACTCTTGCTTCCATTTAGCACTTTCTTCGATGTAAAAATTTATGGCTTTCTGCTTTGACATCATGACTGCATTCATCATCGTCAGTGCTTGTTCTCTTTCTGAGTTTGTCTTTTGGAGACCAGTTACTGTTTTGTTCAAGACATCATATGATTCTTTCACATAATTGAGGTTGAACAGTAACTGCTCCTTCTTCTTCTCTTACTCAGCTATAATGTCGTCTTTTGCTACACATTCCTTGCAAGCTTCCAAACACTTCTCGCAAGGCTTGACGACTTCAACAATCTTCTCAACCTCGATTGTTTTCACAACTTCAATCACCTTTTCAGCTTCATTCACCTTTTCTTCATCTTTCACAACTTCAGTGATCTTTTCAGCACCACTTTCAACATTTTGAACATCACCTTCAGATTTCTTTTGTTGTTCTTTAGCAGCTCTTTTCTCCTTCAGTTTCTCCATGCGATCTGCAAAATAGAAATGAAAACTTTCAGGAGAAAGATGAGATTTAGCAACATTTATATGTTTCTCCTCCTCATCATCACTGCTACTGTCAACTGGTGATTGATCAAATTGTACAGATTTTTCAGAATCAGCATCTGATACACCAGAATCAGACGGTGTTTGATCAAATACTACTTCCTCTTTAGAACTAATAACATGTTCAACACTCTCATCTGTACTCACTGAAATTTCCTCAATATTTTCTAAAAGTTCATCAGTACTTTCGGAATTTTCATCAGATGTAACAGACTTTTCATCCTTACTAGCTACATTCACTCCAATAGATTTCATCCAAGTAGCAAACAAGTCTGGCTCTCGGACAATCTTGGCAATGAATGCTTTGAACTCTCCTTTTTCATCAACAAACATATCCCAGCTGAAGCCTTTAGGTAGTCTCTCATCATCTTGATCAACAAAATAGGCTTTGCTATCAGGAGATATGTATTTATCCCAGCTGAAGTCAACTACACATGCTCTCTTGGGGTCTTCAATCTTCCTACCATGAGCCGTCTGTGGTTCTTGAGATTGACCAACTTGCTGATAGATAGCTTTTCGGTAGTAGTCATCTTTTCCAAATGGAATCTGAGCACCGCTAGCTTCTCTACCCTTGCATTCTCGTTTGAAATGACCTTTCTCCCTGCATCGAAAACAAGTAACTTTAGATTTATCAAAACCTAAAGTAGATACATGAGCATCAAGAAAATCATTTCTCCCGGTAATTGCTTTGAACTTCTCAGCACGTCGAAGGACACTTGCAAGACACCATTTAATATCCATGAGTTCCATCTCTTCGGCGTCTATCTGATCGTAATCCTCCTTTGTAAGCATAGGATTTCCGATCCGACCAGCAACAAGACCTTCATAGGATAACAATACAGAACCAAGAAGTGCCATGTGGTCTTTTGCAGTGTCTTCTGAAAAGCTTTGACCTTCTGGAAGGTTGAGAGCTATGTTGCACTGAATCACGTATCCATTTCCTGTCTTTGTACCCTGAGACTGAAAGCTTGTATTTGTCTCTTTAGGATTGACACTCGGAAATGATGAAAACCCGCTGCTACTCTTGTTTGAATCCTGATCAGCTTTATCTGATGAATCCCCAGCACTAAATGCAGTTTGAATTTTTGGACTTCTCTCAGACTCAGTGACTGGAATACTGCCTTTGTAATACATCTTCACATCTTGTTGACCACTCGGACTATTCATCCTCGCGATCTTTTGCTGTTCCAGATCCTGACTCTCGATTTTTTCGATAAACTGTGAGATTGTCAGCCCATCATACACACCTGTGTTCTTTAATATCATCAAATACGTTCCCCACTCCTTCTGCAGTAACGCATCGGCCAACTTATCTACCCACTCTTCACGACCTTTATCAACACCCAACATCGACAATGATCGCACTAAGTGACAGTATCTCTCAATCAGCTTCTTAGTATCCTCTCCTGGTAGACTACTGAACAGATCAAATTCTTTCTTTAGCAACGCCTTCTTGCTCTTTATCATGTTCTCGCTTCCCTCAAATTTAACTTTAAGAGCACCCCATATCGACTTTGCAGTTTTATCGTGTTGTAGCAAAATGAATATATCTTCCTTGATTGCTTGTTGCAACAAACTGATCATCATCTTCTCTGCTTTGTACATCACCCGTTCCTGATCAGTGAATTCAGATATCTGTTTCATAACTTGCAATTCTGTTCGAGGCAATACATACTTCTTCAGTATACACTCCCACGATCTAAGATGATTTTCCTGTACCCAGTTCTCGAAACGATCTTTCCATCCATAATATTCTTCAATACTTATCAATCTCGGGGGCTTTTGAGTTATTCCCGTCTCGTTTTCTAAGTTCATTGCCTGAGCAATCGCGGCTGGAGTAGACGGTGTTGCGAAAGCGTTGTAAAACTTGGAATCCATAATCACTTAACACGTTTTCCAATACAGATGACAAATAAGCGAACCAGGATGATCACAGAAGCGAAACTACTAATGTCTTGATAAGCGGACCAGTATCGTTCACAAAAGCGAACCAGATGTTAGTCACTGTAGCGAATCTCACTGTTCAAATAAGCGAACAACTGATATGTTCTTAAAAGCGAATCTGTGTGATGTTCACTGGAGCGAATCTCTCAGATAACTTTGAAGCGGACCTGATCTTTCCTTTGGAGCGAATCTGTATAACAATGACACTGGAGCGAACCTTGAAACAATTTGGAGCGAACCTATAAACCACGTGTCCTAGGAGCGAACCTAATCTTAGTTTGGAGCGGACCTGCTGAAATTTTGGAGCGGATCTTGCCAAAAATATGACACTTGAGCGGACCTTGTGACAGATTTGAGCGGACCTATTGCGATTTGGAGCGAACCTGATACAAATCTGTTCGAATAAGCGAATCTGTTCTAGTCACATAAGCGGATCTATCAAAGGTACATATAAGTGGATCTCTATTCGAATGTGTTTTCACCCATTTTTAGTCCGTATTTTAGTCTGAAAACTTCAAGGGTTTGTCTATGTTCAATAATACAATAACTGTGCAATTTTGATCCAATTCTGACCGTGAAAACTCCCTGAACCGAGAAAAGAAGATGTAGAAGTAAGAAACGATGACGAAATCCAGCTATTTTCTGTAGAAAACCTCCTCCAAAGCTCTGATACCAATTGTAGGATCGTTGACTGACCCGAACGAGTCGTTCAGAGGTAATCACCTATGTTTCAGATGCGGAATAATAAGAAACGTAGGTAGAAATAGCTTGTTCTTCACTTTAATCTCTTGTTTTATTGATTTGACAGCTTTTACAGTTCAGACATCATACCGGCAGAGCTTCGGCATGGAAATCAACACAATTGATACAGAATCGCTCGAACAGACACCTATATATAGGGATATGGGTTCGCTTATGTGACATGTGTACACATGAGCGGACCTCATGTGTTCACATAAGCGAATCTCCTAACCTATGACCCTATGAGCGAACCTAGGTCACAAATATCATACACACTCGCATTTTCTCGTATTTTGTGCCCTGATCTATACAATGCAAAGAAAGACTCGATCCAAGACGAAATCAACAGATGTAGTGCACCAACAACTTTCATCACTGAAAATCCCTGCAAATCCTGCAGAATTGTTTGATCTTGAAAAATTCACCTTTGAAAATACTGCTGTCAAGACTAACACTGCAGGTCCATCAGAGGATTCATCACCAGACTATGGATATGAAATCATCATTTCTCAAAAGTCTGCCTCAAGAGGGGGAGCATCAGTTGTTCAAAACAGTTGGCAAAGCTCAACCACTGCTACCTCAACAGTTGTTGACCAAAGTAGCCCCTTAACCACTGCTTCCACCTCATCAAACACTGCTGACAAAAGTCCTCAAACAGTGGATCAAAGTCAGCAGATTTTCACACCTTTACCTCCAATGTCTCCACCTTTTGAAGCCACTGCTGGGTCATCAAAGTCACCAGCAGTGGTTAGCTCAGATGATACACATCTGCAGCCTTCACCACAAAATGCCATCATTCCCTACCAAGGAGAGCTAATCTTCTTGAAATCTCATCCACCAGATCAAATCATTGGCAACATCAATGAAGGGGTGCTCACAAGAAAGCAGTCCCAAAACATTTGTCTTTTTGCTGGCTTTCTATCACTCCATCAGCCAGTCAAGTACCAAGAGGCACTGAAAGACAACAGCTGGGTAGAGGCCATGCAAGAAGAACTCCAACAGTTCAGAAGACAACAAGTATGGGAGCTTGTACCACTGCCAGAGAATGTAAGTCCTATTGGCACAAAGTGGGTCTTCAAAAACAAAACTGATGAAAGGGGTATTGTTGTTATGAACAAAGCCAGGCTTGTGGTTCAAGGCTACAGACAAGAAGAGGGAATTGATTATGATGAAACTTTTGCTCCTGTTGCAAGACTTGAAGCAATCAGACTCTTTCTGGCCTTTGCTGTCAACCACAATATCAAGGTGTATCAAATGGATATAAAATGTGCATTCCTCTATGGTAAGATTCAAGAAGAGGTATATGTCTGTCAACCTCCGGGTTTTGAGGATCCATTTTATCCAGATCATGTCTACAAGCTAAACAAAGCTTTGTATGGCTTGAAATAAGCACCCAGAGCCTGGTATGAAACTCTTTCCACCTTTTTACTTTCCATTGGTTTCACCTGAGGCAGGATTGATAAAACATTGTTTTTAAAATGGAGAGAAAGGATTTGATGATTGTCCAGATTTATGTGGATGACATCATTTTTGGAAGCACATGTAATAAAATGTGTGAAGAGTTCAGACAACTCATGACAGCTGAGTTTGAAATGAGTGCAATGGGTGAACTTCAGTGCTTTCTCCGGTCTCCAAGTAAGGCAGCTGCAAAATGGAACTTTCATCCATCAAGGCAAATATGCCAAAGAGCTCTTAAAGAAATTTGATATGGATGATTGTAAGCCATGTAGTACACCCATTGCAACCAACAAATTGGTCATGTCTGAAGACAAGGATGATTTGGTTGATCAGACCTTATATAGAAGCATGATTGGGTCTTTATTGTACCTAACTGCATCTAGACCAGATATCATGTTTGCAACATGTGTCTGTGCAAGATCCCAATCAGCCCCTAGAAAGTCAAACCTTATTGCTGTAAAAAAGGATATTCAGATACCTCAAAGGTGCTCCCACACTTGGTATCTGATATCCAGCTGATGGTAAAATTGAGCTTTCAGGTTTTTCAGATAGTAACTTTGCTGGATGTGATAAAACAAGGAAGTCCACTTCAGGAGGGTGCTAATTCCTAGGCAATTTCTTAGTGTCTTTGGCAAACCAAAAAGCAAGCAGCTGTTTCCACATCCACTGCTGAGGCAGAATACATAGCTGCTGCAAGCTGTACAGCCCAACTGCCATGGCTTCAGAATCAGTTACTGGATTTTGGTATCACTGCCTTGAAGACACCACTCATGTTGGACAGCCAGGCAGCAGAAAATATCATCAAAAATCCAGTTTCCCATTCAACCACCAAACATATCGACATCAGACATCACTTTGTGAGGGATTGCTATGAAAAAGGTTTGATTTCTCTGCATCATGTTCCAACTAAGGATCAGCTGGCAGATGTGCTAACCAAAGCATTAGACACATCTACCTTTGAAAGCTTGATCTCTATGATTGGTATGCTCAACATGGAATAACAGGCAAAATCCTGTTTTTCTATGAATAAAAGCATCAAAATGTTTTCAGAAAATCAAAAATCCATCCTTAAAATTAGCTAAAAATGAATTTTTCATTAAAATCCTAAAAGTCTGCCATAACCACTGATTGGGTTCAAAAGTCTGTGCTACTACAAAAGTCTGTCCACTGCTGCAAGTCATCCCCTGTTCTCATTTCTCTTGATAACCACTGATGATCAT
Source organism: Helianthus annuus (assembly GCF_002127325.2). Classification (NCBI taxonomy): domain Eukaryota; kingdom Viridiplantae; phylum Streptophyta; class Magnoliopsida; order Asterales; family Asteraceae; genus Helianthus; species Helianthus annuus. The sequence goes on from NC_035449.2 coordinate 124,970,530, forward strand.
AATCAGTGTTGCATCCACTGCTGAGCTATCTACTGATAGTAAAAAGCATCCACTGTCCTCCATTCCCATTGTAACTATTGTTTTCACCAGTTATTTTCACAAAAAGTACTGTTCAAAAGTACCGTCCTTCACTTCACCAGGGGATGGCATGCGGACAGTACTTAGTGGTCAGACCTTTTGTAACTGCTGCCACGTCAGCATTCACCCTTCCTCTATAAAACCCCCTTTCTACACCCAAACAAGGTTTCACTGTCGAATTGAATTCTCAAAAATTCTCTTCTCAAAGCAGTTTTCATCACATTTCTTCAAATCACTCCACAATCTCATCTTCGATCCTCATCTTCAAAATGACAAAATCGAAATCTTCCGCTTCAAAAGGTGCCTCTCAAAAGGCTACCTCCACCGACATCCCACACAAACCATCTCACAATCTACTGGGTCTTCTCACAAAACCCGGCAATATCGATACATTTGATTCCATCCTCGATATTATCAACGCTTCAAAGTACAAAACTTTGTTGACCGCTGATGCGCCAATTTACCTGTAAACTCAGAGAGAGTTTTGGAAAAATTGCATCCTTGAAAAACAAGGAAAAGATGTCATAGCCATTAACTCTTCTCTGCAGAAGAAAGCAGTCCGAATAACACCGCAATCCATATCTGAAGTCTTTCACTCGATGATCTGCAAGGTAAAGACTCTTTCCCTTAAAACGAGTTAAAAATTGACTTCATTGAGAGAGGGTATGCAGACACAATGATGAAGAGGGATACCTTAGAAAGAGGTTTCTTCCCTTCTGCAACTAGATTTTTATTTCATACCCTTCTCATGTGTGTTTCAAACAAAACCACTTCTTTTAATGAAATACCAATGAAAATTCAAAACTTGGGGTATGCTATTTTACAAGGCGAAAATCTTAACTACTCCAAGGCAATTTTCAATGATTTGGTTAAAAATGTTGAAACAAAATCATTCTTGCTGTTCCCAAGATTTTTAAGTTATTATTTTGAGAAAAAGTTCAGTAAGGATGATAATGCGGTAATAAACCAAGGTGACTCTTTTCAAATGAACAGCTTAACTGCAGAAACTTTTTCAAGAATGTCAACACCTTGTAAAACACGAGCAGAGGTGCCTGAGTAGATTTTAGCAGCAAACACTGCTCCTCAGGTATCTGCTGCTGAGCCCACTGCTCAAGGTGATTAAGGCAGTCAAACAACTGTCTTGAAACCCACACCTAAAATCACCAAACAACCACAGAAAAAGAAAAATCAAAAACCCACCAAACCCATCAAAAAGGCAACTCTGGAGGATGAGATACCAGAGCAACTGCCTGTGATTGCACAAAAATCACAACAAACCACTGCTGCTACTTCCTCACAGCAGTTGGTAGAAATATCTCCACCCATACCTGAAACTCCTCCTGTCTCTTCACAAAAAGAACAGGTTGTACAAACAGGGTCACCTCATCATGAGGCTCTGGATGCACTCGTTTCCATCCTCCACAGCCCAATACCTGGGGCAATTCCGCTTTCTAAGCCTACCCTCACATCCCCATTTCCACCAAACACCAAACTACTGTTGGATGCAATTGATTTGAACCTAGCACAAACCAGTCCTTCTCAATCACCTGTTTATGAGAAAATACCTCAACAAGAGACTGGGCTTGATGTATCAATCTTTGCTAACCCACCAACACAACCTGAGGAGGTTACACCCCTTGAGTTACAAGTAACTCTTGGTGGTATTCCAAGTGAAGCAGTCACTACAAGTGTTGAACCTACAGGTTTACACTTGGACAGTGGTTACATCAATAAGACTTCCTTGGAGGCAATTCCTTCTATAACACCTCTGTTATCTGCCAGTGAGTTTGTACTAACCATTGGTAACATCAAAAGATTATCAAGTGTTGAAGGAAGAAGACCCAGTACCAAGAAAAAGGGGCATCAATTGTTGATGTTTGGAGTACACTCCCTACCTCAACTTCTGATAAAACCACTGCTAGTGGGAAATCAGATGATCCCATTAAATTGGGTGATGGTTTAAAGCACCAAGAATTGATGGCACGTGTTGAAAAATTGGACATATCTATTGCAGAAATTAAAGAAATGCTGCAACAGTTGTTAACAATTCAAAAGGTACCATCCACTACTGTTCCATCTCAAACACCTGCTCCACCACCAGCAGATGTTACAAATGAGCTCTGGAACCTCTTTCAACCTTTTCTCCTTCAACAATTTCAATTGGCCGAGCAACAACATGAAAAAAAATGTTCAAGAGCTCAAAAAGGCAATGGAGTCTAGGTTCCGGGATACAAATGATGACATCAAGGCTCTTAAGGCCCAATTGCTAACAACCACTGGCACTGCTCCTCCGACTGTACTTTATATTGATGACCTCCCTGCAGATAATGCCAAAAAGGGGGAGAAAATTAAGGAGTGGGTAAAGAAGGGGATTGATAATGGGTTGTATCTTGATACAACAACAGGTGTAATGCTCAGAGATATTCCTTTGCCAGATGGTAGTAAAATGGTTGATGTTACCCAGAATGCACTTAATGATGCTGTCATAAGTGTAAAAAGGGATAGAATGGCAAAGGCCTTGTCAAGGTGGAATGAGGAGAAGAAAGCTTTCATGAAGCTGAATGCACAGGGTTGTTCTAGTGAAAAGGATGATCAAAATCTGATTCCAAAAGGAAAGCTTACTAGAAAAGTAAGGAAACCCAAATCCACACCATCCAGCCTTTCAAAGCACTCTCCAAAAACACTGTCCAAAAGCCACCTACATCAAACCTCCACCCAAACAGTTGTTACAACAACTGCTCCCATTCAAACACACACCACTTCAACACACACCACTACCACTGCCTTACCATCACCATCTGTTCCTGCCCTAAAGCAGAAGACAGCAGATGACAAAGCATCTGCTGTGATGACAACAGTGGTTGAAACACCGGTTGTTTCAACAGCTGTTAGTCAAACACAAACCATTGATCCACCTAAAACATCATCTGCCCTTCCTAAAATAAAAAGGAAAAGGGTTGTCATATCAGATGATGATTCTCCATCTCCACCACCAAAAGCTTCAAAATCCCAAGCACTTGTCACAGTTTCAAAACTCATTCCTCTCTCTTCAGCTCAACTATACAAACCCTTACCTCCTGCAGGTGTTCAATTTCCTCTTGAACTTGTAACAGTCAGAGAAGAGATTAAGTCCTTCTACTATGAGGATGACCCTGCCAAAAGGAGTTTGCCATCGATTGAAGGATATCCCAGGCCAACCAATATTGAAGAATACTTGAAAATCAAGGCCAAGCAAGCAGAGGATATCTCAATAAAAAACAAACAAGAGAAATCTGATAGAGAGTATCAACAAAACTATCAGTTTCTACTTACACAGGTCAAAGCTTTGGAACAGTTTGCAAAGAATGTATGTCAGCAAATCTCAGAAAAGGCAGATGAGTCCTTGAGAAAAGACTACATTGAAAACATCATAACCTACAAGACATACAAGGGGGAGAAGCACATGTTCAGAAACTGGACTATTCCTGAGCTCGAAAAGGAAGTAGCCAGGATTCATGAAATGATCAAAAATAAAGTCAAGCAGACTCCCCCACAAAAATTCAAAAGGGTTGAAGCTGATAAAGCTTTAGAGCTGAAGAGAATGAAAGAGGAGCTGATAATTGCTGAATATGGGTCAAAGAACTCTGTGTCTAAGTGGGGAGAAGCGAGGGTCAGGGACACCTACAAGAGTTTGGAAGAGCTAAGGAAGAAAGATCCAAAAGCTCCACAAAAGCCTGACTACTCCAAAGCAGAGGTTTCGAAAGGATCATCAAAGCCACATCTCAAAAGAACCACTGCTCCTGCTGGTACTGCCATCTACAAAAGAAGGAGACAAAGCCAGTTAGGTTCTGAAACATTTCAAGAAATTCTTACTGGAAAAGCCATTGTGCAAACGGGCGCGTTGGTAATGTTGAAAGAAGAATTTGAACTGGAAAAATCTGCACATACTGCTCAGCCAGTTATGAATAGGCCAGCCTCACCAAACTCCTCTGCAAATAAAAATCTCCCAAGAAACCCATCTCGCCTAAAAATACAAGAGTGGAAAACTGACAAACAGAACCACGTATTGACTATGGTCAGGGCAGATGGCGAAGTGAAGAAATTTACAAGGGAACAAGCTCTTGGCCTAAGACTTGAAGATTTGCATGATCTCCTTGATCTTCCACTTAGCAGGGATGAAGATAATACAGATGCCTTAACCTTCGAACTACAATTCAAAGGGCAAATAAGGGAACTGTTGTTGAGGCAATAAAAATCTACAATAATGGAGAGTTTTGGCATTATCTGTTCCAGGGGGAGATTGTTGGGATTGAACCCTTCCAAAGGAACAGATAATAAAAGCCAAAACTGGATCACAACAGTAGATTCAAAATAAGCAGATGTTTGGTTGCAAGTCTCTCCCCTTGAAAGTGGTTTCAACATCTGCTGACCTCCTATCCGCTGATCATGCAATCTGCTGACCTACAACTACTGACCAAGACAAAGTCTGATAGAAGAACTAAAGCTCTGCTGCTCAATCTACTGCCTTGGATCAAGCACTGCTGACCATGACAACATCTGCTGGGCTCACAGCAGTGGAAGGATGCAGCAGCAGTTTATATTTGGTTTATGCATTGTAATGTAATATCAATAGTTAGCATAAGCAGTATTTGTATAGATCAGTTGTTAGAGTTTGTTAGGAGGTTAGATGTCACTTTCATGGTGACGTCAGCTTAGATGCTCAGAGGTTTGCAAGTGCCTATAAATAGAACAGTACTCTGTACTGTACTGTTCTGTTAGCTCATTCACCATCTTCTTTCTGCACGAATAAACACTGAGCTCAGGCTGAGGGGGAGTTTGCATATCATACACACATTGTAATCAGAGTTTAAAAATAAATTTAATCATTTGATTCAGTGTTAGAAAATGTATGATTGATAGCATTTCTTCTGTATGATTGTGAAAAGTTTGGTTCCATTAAATTCCGCTGCACTACTCTTTCATTTGTCCATCTAAATTCAAACACAAATCACAATCAACCCAAACTCAGATCCTAACAGTAATTAAACCCCAATAATACTAAAAGACAGGTAAAATACCGTTAGTGGTAAAATTAACCCGATAAATATTAGGATGTAAATAATTAAAATTAATATTAAATAAAAAGAGAATAAAAGTTCTGAGAAAAACAAAGCTTATGACAGGCCGACTTAGCGGGACTTAAATAAGACGGGTTATAACTCCCGGAATCCAATAAGTTAACTAGGGATAATAATAACCTAGTTAGATAAAAGTCTTGTAGTAACTCATAAGTGGGATAAAACACTAAAAATAAGAACTAAACAATAGTTGAGGGACTAAAAGTGTTTAGTTCGAAACTAACAATAATAAAACATAAATTAAAACTCAAAACACACACTTGTGTGTGTTTGAGTTCGATCAGAAGCACAGGGTGACCAGGAGAAACCCCCACAACCCTAGTTCTTGTCTAATCTCTCAAATTGAAGGTCCAAATCAATTCTAAATCAAAATATGAGCAAGAATTAGTGATCTCCACTGAAAAAGGAGTCACAAGGTATGTAAATTTCATGAGAAATCTCTAGTTGAATTTCTGAGTAAACTTAGAGAATTCAAAACTATGGTTGCATGTTTGTTATATAGGTGATATAGGAACAATATAGTGTCCAGGGGTAAACCCTAGACAAGTATATGATGAAATCATGCCTAATTGTAGCAAAATTCATAATCACCATTGAAGGTGATAAGTGGGTTTTGTAGAAACATGTTAAACACTAGAATTTTGATATTTATTCTAGTGTAATTTGAATTCCATGAAGTAAATTCAGATTTGTTGATGCTAAATTCGTGTACGTGATGTTTTTAGAGTTTTGATTGCTAAAGAATAGTGTTATAATGTCATAACCATGTTTTAATTGAAAGCTGAATTCAAACAGCTTCTGATTAGAATTTATAGCCGACTTGTATTGGTTGTAACGTGCAAAAAACATGACAAAAACAAGTGTTTCTTGAGTCTAAAATGTAATTCCAGGAAATATCTTTAAAACCCCACTGAAATTGCATTTTTTCGACGAAAATTGAATGTTTTATGAATTTTTCGGTATCGAAGATTCATACTGCTTTTTCTGGCAGAATTTGTAGCCCATTACGAATGTCATAACTCAATTTAAGAATTGTTTTATGATCTCAAATTTTTAGTTTAGATAACTTCAGGTAATTCCAAAAAACTCCATTTGGAATTTCGTCAATCGGATAAACGAGGAATTTTAAATGAATTTTTTCGTAAGCTGCAGTCTGAAGTGACGAATCTGATTGCAGCTTAGTAAATGAATTTTTACGAATTTTTGGTAAATAGTTAGATCTTGAAATTTTAACACAAGGCCTAACCCACCGAGAGGTACGTCACATAAAAAATCATAATTTTTGAAGATTTGTAAACAGGTTAAACAGGTCACCAAAATCAACCTATTTTCAGTGATATGAACTTGGCTTGATTGGGTATCTGTAGGAACGCCTAATAACGTGATAAAAAAGGGCAGTTTCATTTATAGATGAAAACCCGTAGATGTTGTCTAATGAATAGTGTGTCTTTGATAATAGATGGGTTTGCCTAAGTGAGTTACTGAACGCAAATTTGCATTTTTGTATGATTAAGGGTAAATGACTTTTTATAAGTCATATCAACCAATGATGAAGTCAAATAGTAGATTTAATATAGAATTCGTAACATGGAATAGTCGTATGTGATAATGACTAATCTAACCGTCTTACGAATTATGATTATAGTTTGACACTTGACAAGCTAGGCGGAGGCTTGGAAAGGAAGCGGGTCAAACGAAGCAAGTGTGAAGGAAAAGCGTGTTTCGGATGCAAGGTAAGTGAAACTTACACCCCTTGTAGAATAATTGCTTACTTTATGAGTATAAATACGATAAAGATAATACGGGAAACATCGATTTCCGACGCAATTGATGCGGGTCGGACTAATATAACAATAAAAACCATGGGTTATGGTAAAAAGGGTGAAATGGTAACTTGGTCATGAAAGGACTAAGAAATTGTGAGTTTTCGATAAGATTACCTTGTAGTGTAATCTAATACTAAAAAAAGGAAAAAAATGGAATTTCCTTAAGTGTTGACTAATGTAAACCGAAGTTAAAAAGGTACTCATGGCGTAAGCCGAAATGGGCTAAATAAGTAAGGAAAGGGATTCAATGAAAGGAAAATCCGAAATGGGTCGGATGGGGAAAGTGGTAACTAAAAACCATGTTTTTGCTATACATGTAAGAGTTTCGCCATATAGGCCAAACGGGTCAAATGGTGGTGGTAACACCATTTGACAATATCGACTAATGTGGTTGTCGAGCCTTATGTTAACAGGAATGATTAGCAATTCGGATGATTCTGTCGCCATAGAATTTGTGATAATAAAAGCAAGGTATAAATCGGGTCTATTTGTTGACCCGGGCCAGGTACACATATTTAGAATTATACTTAAAAAGCGATATTTTGGTCAAATATTAGCGAAAGTCCTTCGTCATAAATGAGGGACTAAAATTGACCAAAAAGCCCACGATGGGTAAATTAGGCGAACAACCCATAAAGGTTGTTTAGTAACTTGCATTTGATTATGGAATCATTAAATTTGAATTAAAGTTATAGATATGCACCTTCGTGGGTCAAAATAAAGTAGGTGGTAAAATGTTGGTTTAAGTGTTATAAGGTTACAAAATAAACCGGCGAAAGTAAACGCGTACGCAAACCATGTAATAGGAGCCAAAACGCTAACGTTTGACAAGCTCAGGAATGGGTAAAAATGACAAGAAATAATATTCGTTAATAAACATGTAGTATGGTGCTAAAATGAAATGGGTCAAATAATGGCATAAAGAATTTATAAGCCGTTTGCTTATAAATCAGCTTTTATTGCGAATCGAGATGATAAACGGATCCGTAATTGTATTACGGTCGCATAGAAATAAGAATCACGTAATTCGGATAAGTAGATCGAAAGTTATGAAACTTTTAAGTTGGAATTTTGGATGAAAAACATAGTTGGGCAAAATGCAGCATCAAGAAAACAACCTGCTGTGAAAAATAGGCCGTCGCGCTACGTGACGGTGAAACCACAAAATGGTCGCGCGACGCGACCCTTGTCACGGGCCGCGGAGGATGAGTCAAAAACGGTCGCGGGGCGCGACCGGCTTATAGTTCATAAATTTTGTTTTATTTCTATGGTTGGGCCTTAGATTAGGTCCATTTCGTATGAAATCATCCATTTTGTACGAAATCATTCATTTCGCTTGAAGATTAGGTCCATTTCGTACGAAATCATCCATTTCGTACGAAATCAGTCATTTCGCTTCATGGGATTCATTTCGTTTGAATCAACCATTTCGCACCAGATCTTCCATTTCGTTTGAAGAGGTTCATTTCGCTTGTATGCTGTGTTTGTGAAACATTTTATCGAATCATGGAAGAAGAGTTTTATAACGCGTTTGCTACTACCCCGAGTACTCCTGTTACTATTGCTCAGAGTGTGAACATGGAAAATGAAACAGGAACGTTACAGAAACCTCCAAAATTGATGGGCATTGAAGAATACTATGGTTGGAAAGACCGATTTGAAAATTGGGTTCAAGCAAATCATTTAAGGTCTTGGGAATGTATTGAGAAAAAGTATGTTAAACCTCGTACAGATGTAGGAGTTAATAAAACTATTTCTGAATTGTCGGATAAAGAGAGAGATATGTATAAAGCAGAGAAAATGATGATTAGTTTACTTCAGCAAGCAGTGAAGGAAGACATTTTTATACTACTTCAACATGATGGTACGTCCACGTTCGATTTGGGAAGCACTTCGAATCAAGTTTGAGGGAAGTACAAATATGATTAGGAGTAAAAAATCATTGTTAAAGAAAGAATTTGACTTGTTTTCAAGTTTACCGAGTGAAACAACAAAGATGTTGATTGAGAGATATTGTCATTTAGTGCGATCAATGTCTCTTTTGGATATAAACAAAGATCGAGAAGAATGGGTTGACAAATTAGATAATGCTTTACCTCAGAAAGAATGGGGTACATATCTGATGATCTTAAAGAACACTGGAGCATATGATAAATTGACAATTTCTCAGTTTATTGAAAAGCTTGAAGGTCAAGATCTTGAACAACAAAAGATTGCGAGAATAAACAATCCAAGTGGACAACAAGATGTCAAGATGTACTACTGTCACACCCTGGCTTTGCGGAAGTGTGGGTTTATTTGGTGTGACTTCTTAATACCATAGCAACAATCATAACAATGCTATATGATAAAAACATGAGATATTCATCCATTAATAAAGTTTAGAAAAATCCCATTTTCAACAATCACAAAATAAGTTACAAACCTTAACTTGATTTAATTGAGTTCATAAAGACTTAGCAAAAGACTTTAAAACAATACTAGGTTTAGGGATATGTAACCCGTCCAGGAAGAGGTTACATCTTCTAAACCCTGGATGACTTCTTTATTCAAATGCAGCTTGAAAATACGTGCATACCGTGCCAGATCCATTAGTTCCCTGAAATACATGTAGTTTGAAAAGTCAACATAAAGTTGAGCGAGTTCATGTGTAAGTGGGTATGTATAACCCGTTGTAAAAAAATGTCTGTATGTATAAAAATCCCTGGTATGTAGCAAATAAGGAAAAAGAGATTACCATTGGGTTGCAAAGCCAATGATATCTGTGAAGTGCAGTAGGAAGACTCAAACCTACCATATTTTTGCGTCGGGTACCAAGTCACCACCTGGTTCATTCAGCGAACTCAGGGGTTGGGCTCGCTAAACACAGATAGATCTACCGCTAAAGAACCTCGGTCCTATAATGAGGATTAATGGCCTCCAGTTCCCGCCTACCCACTCACATGATCTAAGTAGTAACCCTCCTTACGCTAACCATACCATGTAAAAAGTATTCATAATCATAGTAACATGTATTTCACCCCCGAAGTATAAAAACTGAAAACAGTTAAGAGAAAAGGGGGGGCATGAACTCACAGTATTGCGTCTTCGTACTCGTAACCCAATTCTCCACGGCAATCACGACTACCTACAATGGTCTATTGTCTATTAGACGAACGGGTAGTGCCTTGTCTTAGTATTTGTGTTGTTGGGTTAAGTTTCTGGTATTATTCCAAGTTATAATAATTGTGTTTAGTTTTGGAATAATTGTTTCTGTATTAATACTTCTCAAGTCTCCGTATTCGTGTTCCCTTCCCAAGGATGGGGGTATTTTATACTTGTATACTCGTATTAATAATATATGTACCTGTATATCCTGCCAAGTAATGGTGTCGTATATCGATGTTTGTTCCAAATAAAAATATGTTAATATATTCCCAATATATTTTTCTAAAACCATATACTTCAAGTCTGACTTAAATATATATAAACAAGCCTTATTTTTATTTAGTCATGTATCGTTCCAGAAAATGTATATTTTTCTCAAAAATTATATATCTTCTAAATATACTAGGAAAAATATACTTTTATCTCCCACTCAGAAAATATATTCAACTCATTTGTCCAAAAACAACGTATTTCCAAAATATACATATTTTTCCCAAAAATATTATATTTTATTCCCTACAATTTTCCAAAATAATACTTTTATCAAAATACGCATTTAAGAGTATTTTCCGAAAATACACGAGTTACATTTCAAGGTTCGTGTGGTAATAATAATACTGGTGTAACTTGAATGTTTATTGTGAAGGCGTTGGTATTATTTTGGAGTTGTTACATCTCAGTGTATTCGGGTTATATTATTTTTACTCTAAAAATAATATATATAGTTCACAAAATAATCGTAAACTCACACAAGCGTTTTATTATGAAATATATATTCTCAATATATATTTAACAAGTTTCATTTATGAAAATCCACCTCCGACACTTTGTTATTTTGTAATAAAAATCATGGCGAAATTTATATTTTGAAAACAAGTTAAAAATATATTTATAAACACTTGTCACAAAATATTTCTAAGTGTTATTTTCTGGAAAAATTTCGCCAGAGTTTCCTCTGTAACTGGAGGTGGCCACGCTTACAAGCGTATCATTTTCTTTTCAAAATTCAATCAACACTTTTCCCATGTTTTTTTGCATTTTACTAGCATAATTAAATGCTGAGTTTTATTTAAAAAGTGCAGAATTTTGCCGTTAAAGTATGTTTTAGGCACTTCCCGGCACTATAACTATCACCTAGTGACGCAGTTTTACCATTCTCACCTCCCTACACTCCCTACTAGTGTAGTAATCTATTCCCGGCTCATACTGGCCTCAGAGACAATGTCTGTCTAGTGCTGGAAATGTCAGCATGTATATTGGGTTTTCCGCTCACTGTGCTAACTGTGCTTTTGTGCATCAAGTTTGTCACTATTGTTTGTGTAATGATTGGAGTGACAATAATAAAATATGATGCATAAACATGTATGTATCAGAAATCAAGTAGCAGTTTAACCACACTTGTAAGCAAGCACAGTAATTAAGCATTTATTAAATATAAATTAATTGTACGGATACCCGTAATTTTTAGGGTTGTCACATTCTTCCCCCCGTTAAAGAAATTTCGTCCTCGAAATTTGTACTACCCTAACCCTTTATGGTTTCGTCATATGTGTAAGTATATAAATAATATCGAGGTAGATAATCATCAAACCGAATCAAACCTTACTCACATTTGGTGAGTCCAAGAATATATATCAACCCGAATCCCAGGGTTAAAAGGTGTGTGCTCATAGCAGTTGAAGTCATGGGTACAAGACGTACCTGACGTATAGCCTAGTGTAATCCAGCTAGCAGGGGGGTCCACAAAAGAGGAGTTTGACTAATAAGATCCTCATACGGTCGATTGCAATATGCAAGCGAGTTTTCACGAAATATAGCACCCGCTATATGAATTCAAAATCAACAACTCAAATGAAATAGTAAAATGATCTGTCAACTCCCGAGTAGACGAATGGTAAGATTCAATGTGTTGAACATTTTGAATTGCGAGAATACGCCGAGTGAATATAAGCGAATCTAGTGTATCCTTGCCTTGATTTGTAGTTGCATCAGAAATGTTTAAATGACAAGTCAACAAAAGTTGATGTAGTTTTGCGAGAAATGGTTGACCATGATTAGCACAAGCTACAAGTTTGTAATGACACCACAAGGTGTCGCAATGGCATAATTCCATAATAGCGGTGACTGAACAAGTTCACCGTGTTTGAGATCAGATGAAAGTATACCGAAACAAGCCTGGAGAATTGATTTACATAATGTCATGCTGTTTTTCAGTTGAATATGGAACCTCAAAGAGTCGTTGTTTATATTTGAAGGTGAGAAAGCAATAATTGCCGCAAGGCATTCGATTGATTACAAAAGAATCATTAGGAGGTACACTGTGATATGAATTGAATCTTTGTACCTTTGACTCAACACGCATGTGTGTCGAGAGTGATTTTATTGTGTGATAAACAAAACGGATTTAGGGCGAGTTGTCAAATAATTAATTAAATCCGTGTACGAAGTGAGTAATCAAATAAGCGCAAGCTTCTACCTTGTGAAAGTATCCCATAAGGTATCGAAATCAATCAACAATTTAGGGGAGTCATAGACCAACTGAATCTACTATGACTCGAAATTAAAAGATCTTTGCGAAAATATTCGAATATGATGCTCTCAATACATCATATGATGTCTCAAATCAAACATGTGAACTGGATAAGTTCGAGCAATCGAACTTAGTTTCAGCGTAACCCGACAAGAAACGTACGTATCAACAAGGGAATCTTGGCATGGTAGCAAACATAAACCTTAAACGTAGCTTGAAAGAAAGCGGTTTCAAGAAAGTGTGTTGACTTGATAACAAAAGAGTCAACAATAACAGTAATGTAGGTCGTTCGAATCACGAATCAGCAATAAGGCTTAGCAAGGTAATATTTAAATTTCAATGAACTGTTTGTTTGAAATAAAACCACATGCGTAGCAAATGATGCATGTGTGTCATGAAAGTTTCCGAGTACTGAAACAACGAGTACTTGCTAAAATGAAGGAATAACCAAGTATCGAAACAGGTGTGTGTCCGCTCTCAGCGAAGAAAATTAACGTGATGCAACTACCTTGCGGGGAGTAGAGATGCAATATCTACTCGTTAGAAGTAAAAGTGAAGACTTCAATGGAAGCAAATTTAAGTACTTTCGGTTTTGTTAACTAAAGTGACAAGTTTGTCAAATTAATGACGTTTGATTGAGTTCACAGATATGGTTTCTAAGTAAAACTCTTACGAGTTTGGTCCTGGGTTCCCAAAGGTCCTAGATATAAGTTTTCTAGATTCTCCAGATCTCGCATCCCGTGTGGATCCGGTTTGTACATTGTGTAGCAAACACCATTTTGTCTATGTCTAAGAACAAGTCATTGTCCCACAATTTCGCCCTGGTATACTTTCTTCCTGAATTTTACTACTAACGACGCTCGATCGTCGACCAGTCGTGTAGTAGTAGTTGGGTCCTCATAGTCAGTTATGTAAGAGGTTCGTTAACCCTTAGTAAGAGTCAACGACTCTCGTGCGTTAGCTCGTTCGGCTCCTTGTAGTTGATGTTTAATTGAAAATCATCATCCTTCGTTTTGACGAGCAGGAATGGGGTTACCCAAAAGGGACATTTTGGCCTGTTATCTTCCTTCTCTATCCACTGCTAAAACTTCACTGTCAATCCTTGCATTTCCGAAGGTGTAAGTCGCTCAGGGTGCATTGACTGCAGGCGCGACGCCTGGAATCAAATCGATGCAAAAATTCAACTTGTCGTTGAGGAGATAATTCTGGCTATTCTTCGAGGAAGACTTCAGGATATTCTTCGGTCACGGGGGTATCTTTAAGTTTTAGTTCTTCGGCTCCCTTGTCCCCGACATGAGCCAAGAAACAACACATCCTTCTCACAACAACTTTCGTGCCTTAAGCAATTCATGATCAGTGGTGGCGTACCCTGCTTCGTGAGTCACAATCATTCCTTCATTCGTCATCGAGGTGCGGATATCAACCTCTGCTCGACCGCTTGCCAACTAATACATCCAATTACCATGTTGAAGCTTCCCAACTCAACTGGCAATAGATCTAGCGTAAACTTACGCTCTCTGGGTTCTATCTTGCTGATTCCACTTACTTTGTTGGCTTCCACTACCTTCCCGTTAGCTAGAACTATCGTGTGCGGATTATCTAACTTACTTGCTACTAAACCAAGTATACTCTTGAACTCTAGAGGTGCGAATCGTAAAATTTGCAACAGTATTTGGCAATACAGATGCATAACACTAAGTAATTCAGGACGTACCGATATCCATACTTGAATCCCTGGCGTGTCTTCCTAGCTCCGGTGGGGAGCTTTCATCCTTGTGCCTGATTGTTTTTAGGGCAGTATTTTCTGAAATGCTTTTTGCTTCAACAGTTAAAACAACCTTGTGCACGTTTCTGTTTATCGCTCATCCTACCCTGACAATTGTCATTTTCGTTGTCCCCTTTGTGATTCTCACTGCCGTCGTGGCCCCCATTGCCACGTTCAGTATCTGTTAGTGCACTACGTCTATTGACTTCGTCTTGTATCATGTAATGTAATAGGATAGGATAGAATATTGAGTGCACGAGGTTCGAGAAACGAAATATAGTGGAATAGCATGTAGGTCCGCTTATATGGACATTGTCCAAATAAGCGAACCACATACATCACACAGGTCCGCTCATATGACATGGTCATATAAGCGAACGCCAACCACTATAAATAGTGCACAGGTTAGTTCATTTGGTAACGGATCTGAAAGTGTAACGAAGTGCTGCCAAATTGCTTCCAGGTTGTAAACATTGTCAAGAATCAATATAAGAAGCATTATATTTAGTTTGAGCGTCTGATTCATCGATTCCGCCTTTGGATTAGATAAACGACTCTTCTGATCGACTCATTCAGGGTCACCGACGATCCTACAAGTGGTATCAGAGCTCAGGAGGAAGAGTTCAGCTCAAATTTGATTCGTTTTCTGTCTTCTACACCTTCTTTTTCTATTTGGACAAGTTTCCACGGTTAAAATCGGATAAATTTTTCACAGAATGTGTGTTAGTGACCAATAACAAACCCTTGAAAGTTTCACATCATAATTCGAACTAAAAATGGACAAAATGGACAAAATATCCTTCGAATGCAGGTTCGCCCTTTTGAACAGGAGAGGTTCGCTCATTTGTCAACAAGAGATCCGCTTATTCGGTCAACTTGATTGGTTCGCTTATTCGGTCAACTTGATTGGTTCGCTTATTCGGTCAACTGGTTTGGTCCGCTCATTTGTCAAACTATTTGGTTCGCTCATTCGGTCAAAGTGGTCCGCTTATTTGTCAAGTCTGGGTTTTGCTCATTCATTCAATCTGATTTCGTCCAAGTGTCAAGATCATTTCACGACAATCGAGTGTTAGTGTATTTCAAATTACTTGATATTGTTTAAACTGATTAAGTTTGTTTGTTTGCTTCCAGGTCATTGAATTTCAGGTGATTAAAGATGTCAAACAACGGTGAAGAGTTCTACAACACATTCTACAACGCGTTCACTTCCGAATCGTCAGATAGAAGATCTGAGATGAAAGAATATTCAAGAGAAATTTCAGAGAATTTGAAGTTCGAAAACATGTACGGAAGTCAACAGAAGCCACCAAAGTTGATGAAAGTCGAAGACTATAATTGGTGGAAAAACAGATTTGAAGGTTGGGTGAAAGCTTTCGCTCCTGAAAGCTGGTTAAAGTTAGTGAGTGAATATCAAGCACAAGAGAAAGAAGGAGGAGAGTTAATCAATGAAAAAGATTTTACTGAAAAAGATATAAAAAATGTTGTAGCTGAATATCGGATGATAACGTTGATCAAACAGTCAGTAAGAGAGGATATTATCTCGTTGCTTGAACAAGAAAAAACTTCAAAGAGGTTGTGGGAGGCGTTAGAGAAAAAGTGTGTTGGTAGTAATGAGATTGTAAAAAATAAAAAGAAATTGTTGCGTAAAGAATTTGATGTATTCAGTTGTATGAAAAATGAATCTGTATGTAAAATGATCGAGAGGTTTGGACATCTGAAAATGGAACTGGCCAGATATGAAATCAAAGTGTCTGAAGAGGAGATGGTGGATAAATTGTTTGATGCATTGCCCAAAGATCAAGATTGGCAATACTTTGCTCTAATGCTGAAGAATACAATCAAGCCTGATGATTTAAAAGTGGATTTGCTGATCGAAAGGCTTGAAAGCCATGAGTTGGAGATAAAAAGATCCAAAGTCAACAGTCCAGCTTATCAGCAGAATGTGGAACTTTACTACAGAGGGAATGTACCACAGGCTGGATCTCCAAAAACAGCATTTTCTGCAGAAAGTTCAAGTTCAGTGAATAATGAAAGTCTTCACAGTGGTTTTCACAGTAGTTCTTCTTCAAACACTTCTGACCAATCTGCTTCAAAGAAACTATTCCAGTGTAATATCGTAGTAGATTTGAAGAATGGACAGAATTTCAGCGAAGAATCGGCAAAACAACAGATGGTTTTCTTGGCATCTGTACTTGAATCGCATGAATGCCTCGTTGCAGGGAAGATTGGCAATACCAATTTGACGAAAGAAGATTATGATCAGCTAGACCCCGAAGAGATGGAACTTATGGATATAAGATGGTGCATGGCCAGTGCGGTTCGTCGAGCACAGCGGTTCATGGAGATAACGGGGAGAAAGTCAATTGGTGGTCCATCTACCAAACTGGGATTTGATAAATCCAAGTGACATGCTTCAAATGCAAACAAAAAGGTCACTTCAAGCGCGAGTGCAGAAATGCGTATACTGCTGACGATTCTGAGAATCCGTTCAACGAAGATTATTACAAGAAAGCGATTTACCATCAGAACAAGTCTGAGCCACCAAGATTGAAGCAGCCGGAAGAAAAATCAAGGGCTCTTGCAGTTATATATGATGATGAAGGTTATGATTGGAGCAAAGAGGTTCTACCAGAAAAAGATGCAGTTGGATATGCATTTGTTGCAAATGATGATCATGATGCCTGGTGGCGAAGAGACAGTGCGAGATGGGAGATTAGCAAGTTGAATGAACCATTTCAAGAAGCACAAAGAGCCAAGAGATGGAATGAAGAGTTAGAGTGTTACATGGATCCACAGGGAAATCCAGTAGTTGATCCGACAAAAGTGGATTTTGATGCTGTAACCAATTTGTTTCCAAGTGAACGTACTTTCAACACAAGAAGGCTGTCTGATAAAAGTTATCTGCCAGATTTGATGAACAGGGTGAAGGAGGTTTTTGAATCAAGTCTACCAAAGGTAGTAGAGATGAGAAAGAGAAAAGAAGAAGAATTGAAGAAGTTGATAGAAGAAGTGAAGGCTGATGCGAAGACTGCTGCTGAAAAAGCACAGAAATCTGAAGAGAAAGGAAATGCTGAAGAGATAGAAGGAAAAGAGGAGAAGGCAGTGGAAGATCAGAAAGCTGAGAAAGAAGATTTGGTGCTGAAAGAAAATGAGGTAAATAAATCTTCTGACTTATCAAATGTTGAGATTGTTGATAAAAATGAAAACAAGTGCAGGAATTGCATAGAAGTGTGCAAAGCCTGTACAGAAAAAGATGACATTATAAAAATAAAAGATAATGAAATGAATAAACTTGAAGATGTTTTAAAAATGAAATGTAAAGAAAGAATTGAAACAGAAGAAAGTTTAAAATTAAAAGTTGAGAAATTAACACAGAAATGTCATGATTTTGAAGAAGAAAATAAGATTTTGAAAGAAAAATGTGCCGCAAAATGTGTTGATTGTGTTGAGAAAGAATCTAAATTTCTTGAGTTACAAAAACAATATGATTCTTTAAAATGGTCGAGTCAGAGAGTACAAGAAGCTTATGATACTTTGAAGAGCCAAGTCAAAAGTTTTGATCAAAGACTGTCTGAAACTTTAACAACCAAAGAAATGTATGAAAGAAAGTTAAAAGAAAAGCAAATTGAATTGAACAAGTGTGTTGATGAAATTGCTAATCTTAAACAAGTCTTGGCTGAAAAAGAAAAGATTGTTACAAAACTTCAAAGTTATCATAACTCTTCGTACATTCTCGAACGCATTTTCAATATCACACCGGATGACAAAGGTACTGATAATTGCAAAAAGGGTATTGGTTCAGAATTTCATCAGGTACCACCACCATTGAGAGACAATTATACTTTTTATGATGAGGAAAAGGTGGCAAAGGGTTTGAACATCGCTGACCAATTACCTGAAAGTATCGATGTGATTTACACCAAATCTGATGATGTTAATGATTCAGAGGTGGTGAGTAAGGTGGTTGATAGTGTTTTGAAAAATGAGTCTACAAAAGGTAAGTCTGAATCACAGGATGAAGATGAAGGAAATCTTTATGATGGATATCTGAAAGATACAAAATCCGAGAAGAATTTGAATGATGATTCAAAAGGATTGGTTTATACCATGATTGGATCGGACAAACTATTCTTAGATGTTGTTTTCCCGATTCAGAATGTGATTTCAGAGAACATTGACAAAGTTTTCAAGATGGTTGAAATTGAGAAATCTGAAATGTCGAAGTTTGCTGGTAAAGATAAAAGGTTCTTATAACAAACCTGGTTCTAAGAAGAAAAACATGAAGGCTGGTTTGGGTTATAAGAAGAAACAAAATCGAAACAAAACTGAAATGCCAAATTTTCAGACAAAAATGAGTTTTGTTCAAGGAAAAAGCTTCACAGAAGAGGAAAAACTCAAAATTGGACAACAGTCTAATGCAAAGTTTGAGGCTATGAAAAAGAAACAACATCAGGCCAAGGATGTTTCAAAGAAAGTGTGTTTTAAATGTGATCAAATTGGACATGTTGCACGAAAGTGTCCAAATCCAAAGCCTGTTGATGTTAAAGAACAAAAATCTGAGAGTGGGAAACCAAGGTCTACCAGATTTGATTCGAGACAAACTTGGAGGTATACTACAAACAAGTTTGCCTCAAATCAAAATTGGAAATCAAACCCGAACAGGTTCAATTTTAGACAGACTTGGAACTCTCACACACCCAGATTGAGAACAACACAGAAATGTTTTGGAAACCACGTGTTGCTCAAAAACAGAAGATTGAAAAACAGACAAATTTTTACAAACGAGGAACACCAACAAGTCAAACATGGTCTATTAAGAAACATATCAATTCGATAAAAGAAGAAAAAGTTGAGGTTAAAATTGATGATGTTTTTGAGAAAAATGACAGGAATTATCCGGTTTTACATGGTAGAATTCATGTTCAATTACCTGAGTCTAAACAGGTTTGGGTTGCTTTGTTCAAATGATCAAATTGTTGATTGTGCAGGTGCTCAACGGTGCTGAAGATTGTGAAATAGTTAGTTGGAGCAGCCTGGCACAGGAAGAGGTTGAAGAACCCTGGTTTTGTGTCAAACAGGGAGTTTATTTGTTGATTTGTGCACTGTGTGTATTGTTTGTTGTTAAGTTTGTTTGAATAAGTGTTGATGGACTATGCCGAAACCCTCACGGCTGAACAAGCATGATTACTGTCACAGATTGAAGCACGGTTTTCTAACTGTCAAAATCAATGGGTTGTAAATCATGGGGGTACTTGATAGTAGATTTTTTGCAAATCAGAGCACTTTAAGCAGAAAATGGATGGCGAGACAAAGCTATCTACATCGGTTATCAAATTTTTAATGATCTTGTATTTTAGGGGGAGAAAAATTGTTAGAAAATACAAAAACATTAGAAAATTTGAAAAAATACAAAAACATGATAAAATTAAAAAAAAAAATTTGAGTTGTGCGTAAAAAGAGGAAATGATAGTACATCAGTAGACAGTTACAATATGCTAAAGAAATGTAATGATTAAATAGCGTTAAACAGTCTCACTGATGATATGCCGATAGGTTTTTATATACTTAATAAACTTTTTCGGGATATAAACCTAAAATTCAAACTTGCTTATTTCGTGGGGAACACTACTTGGATATATAGGTAACCCCTGAAATCTCGTTTGAAAGGTCCCATATTCTGAGATACTAGGTCTTTATACTCAGTGATATCTGGGGTATTATTCCAGGACTTCTGCTGTATGGAAGTACTGACCTAGTCCCCGAATAATACTTTCTGCAAATGCTTGAAACACAGCATCGCCCTCAGCAAGCTGATGAAACAATAAAATTGATAGTCGCTGCCGTTGTAACTAAAAGATCCTCTAAAGGGGACACACCAAAAGTCGAGCCGTCATCTCTCTGCTGAACGGAAGTTCTGACCTGAGCTCTCACGGTTTCGCATCTAACCCCTTACAGATATCATCTGTGGTATACTCACCTGTAAGACTGAATATCTGGGATTCTGGAAACGGGAGTATATTCAAGAGGCGGGACACATGAATGAGTTAAGTTCTTAAAACATCAAATTCGTATCCTGAATTAGTTGAAATTTGTATGAAAATTTATGTGGATCAGTATATCGACAATCTAAGTGAATTGTTTAATTCTTAACGTGTAACTAAGCTCAATGGTACTTGTGACTTGTCAAAAACTGATATGATCCTCTGTCGCATACTCAAAACAAAAATATTATTTGTAAATATGTTTGTACATATTTCTTTACTGCTTTATATTTTCAGAAAATACAAAAAGATTTTGATTTCTGCTTTATTTTCGATAAACCGATGTCTGAAATGCTGAGTTTCAAAATCTGAGTAAGCTGATTGTGTTTCTGAAAATAAAACAAGTTCATTAATTTGAAACTTGAAAATTCTAGAAAAGTTCAAAAACAGTTTGTGATATCTCCAAGGTCATTAGTTTGGACTTGGATGATAAATTGTGAGGAAGTTGGATTCTTTATGTTGCCATATCTGTTGAGTTGATTGATAGGGGGAGTAGATTAGAGAATTTGATTAATGGTTTCAAAATGTTGTTACTTATCATTTATATGAGTGATTGCAGGAAAGATCCAGACTATGATTCCAAAAGCAAAGTCTGAGGGGGAGTCTGATGACAAGCTGAAAGAGAGGATGAGCTTGTAGCTGGAAAGCTAGGTGTCGATCCCTAAAAGCACGAAAGCTTGACGAGAGGGGGAGCCAGCTGACAAAGGAAAAGTTGATGATAGAGCTAATGATGAGATCTTGGTGAAAAAGTCAAAAGTGAGAAGATGATCAAAGAGAAAGGTTGAAAGTTACTTACATTGTTACAATCTGAACGAGATGGCAAGATGATCAAGACTGAAGAGGTGGCATAACAGAGAATGGTCACTGAAGACTTCGTCAATATTCGAGGGGGAGTCTGTTAGTGCACTACGTCTATTGACTTCGTCTTGTATCATGTAATGTAATAGGATAGGATAGAATATTGAGTGCACGAGGTTCGAGAAACGAAATATAGTGGAATAGCATGTAGGTCCGCTTATATGGACATTGTCCAAATAAGCGAACCACATACATCACACAGGTCCGCTCATATGACATGGTTATATAAGCGAACCCCAACCACTATAAATAGTGCACAGGTTAGTTCATTTGGTAATAGATCTGAAAGTGTAACGAAGTGCTGCCAAATTGCTTTCAGGTTGTAAACATTGTCAAGAATCAATATAAGAAGCATTATATTTAGTTTGAGCGTCTGATTCATCGATTCCGCCTTTGGATTAGATAAACGACTCTTCTGATCGACTCATTCAGGGTCAACGACGATCCTACAGTATCTTGCCAACAAGTTTCTTTAGGATGCCCCCTCTTTCCACAGTTAGCACATTTTCCATAGCTACATCGCCCGACATGATAACATAAACAATTGTCGCACTTAGGTAGGATACCCATGTAGTCTTTTCCCTTTTTGGCCTTCTTCTTGCTACTCCCCAGAGTAACCATCTTGAAATTTGCGAGCTTTCTCTTGTTACCCTCAGATGCCTTTATAGGAGTTTCCTTTTTCTCCTCCGCAGTGGAAAATTCTCCTCGTCTAACTGCTTCTTCCGTGAGCGCCACACTTTTGTTGATAGCCTCGGTGATCGTTGAAGGTTTAGATGTTGTTACCAGGCTTAGAATCTGGGGAGCCAATCCCCTTATGAACTGTTCAATCTTCCTAGATTCTGGTTCCACCAAACGCGAAGCAACTTGTGATAAATCGCCAAATCTCCGCACATATTCAGCTATCTTCGGACCTTCCATTTTCAAGTTCCATAGTTCGGTTTAATTTCTGGACTTCTTCCCTAGAGCAATATCTCTTACGCATCAGCTCTTTCAGCTCGTCCCACATCAAAGCCTTTGCAGCGGTCTCGCCCATTGTCCGAACTTGATGGTTCCACCATAACAGAGCCTCATCCATCAATAGTCCAGCTATATACGTGACGTGATGTTCGGGGTCACATTTGCTCAATCGTAAAACAGATTCCGTCTTTTCAACCCAGCGCACGAAGGCTAAGGCACCCCCAGTGCCGTCGAACTCTCGAGGTTTGTGGTCCAAGAACTGCTTGTAGGTGCAGCCTGCGATGTAAGCAACATATTCGCGTACGGCCTTAGCAAGGCACTTGTGGAAATGTCCAAACGTTTTGTAATGTGTCTTAAAGGACTAGACATTACCGTTGGGGGGGTTATTTCCTGAGGTACCTCCGCTGCAATCGGAGCGATGGGCCTCGTACCGTGCGATGGCCTGTAAGAGGCGCTCTCGCATTTCCGCCTCTGTTGTAGGTAGAGGGTGGTTGATATCGGTGTTCCCTTGAGTCAACATCCCCCTAGAAAAAAGTCGGTTAGGTCTGGTCTTGTGAAGGACGCGAGCACACAAGTCTCTATTCAACGAATAAGACCTCAGGGGTGTATTACGTATACGCATATACGCAGTTGTTATAACATTCAATCACATATTATCACATGTATTGCACAACTTGTAAATAGGAATGTAGCAAGTAAGCATGTAGTATTATAGTTATAGCACAAATATGTAGGTCAACAGCGTGCTTAGTGGGGACATAGCGACGGAGTTTTTCGTTAGTCTTTAGTCATATTTATTGTCGCGTGTTTAAAGATGATCGGGCTTTCGTTGTCCTCCGGCCACAATCACTGTGTCTTACAAAATGTATCACGTCAGAAGGGACACAGGGTCACCCTACCCCTGTCCAACAAGTATATTAGTGCATCAAGATTACGTAATCAGAAGTGGTCCTCAAAAGTCTCCATAATCCCGGCTTATCATTAGTGTCTTTACCCAAGCGTAATGCAATCCGCATAATCCGGAAACCAACTATACTGGTGACTGATGTGGAGGGGAAAGAAAAGTAAATTGTTATCATGCGTGAGTCCCTCCCCGAGCTTGTATATATGTTGATGTAGTTATCTGCTCTGCCGCTCGATAGTAGAGAAATGAGCATCAGAATCCCGGGAATGGCGAAGTAGCTAAGGTCAAGAGCACAAAGGAATCTTAATGTATGTGGCAGATCAAAGCATGTTGGTGATAAACAGGGTGGAGGACGTGGTGTTTTACATAAATTTTTCAGACAATATGCTGTCTTGTGATGTAGACACTTAAATCATGTTTTCGGTTATGTAATGTTTTGTATTTGAAGTTGCTAATTGTGGCGTCAACTCAAGCTCCAACATTCTGCGACTCGTATCCTCAACCGTAGTTGATGTTACAGGAACACTCATCCTATGTATAGCATCCATAATGAGAGGGGATGGCAAGGGTATATAATCAGTATAGCGTGTTATAAGATCCATTAAAGTGGCTCACCCGGCGTTGTAGAGGTGAGTGTAGCAAATGGTGCGACCTGTGCAGTTGGGAAAATGTTGTTGTAGCGAATGAATCGTTATGCAGGTGCTAACCTGATGTACCTTCCCGGGGTGCGGGTATATTCTGAAAGAAAGCTGTAGGCACCTTGGCGCAATGGAAGTCGGTCTTCATTGGGGAAAGGAGCAATGTCAGCGGTTGCGGGTGTAAAAAAACAAACATCTCAACAAATGAAGAGATTGCCCGATGCAGGTAGATATAAGGGGTGCAAAGTCTGGCAGACCAAAAAAAAAAACAGGATCGTGATCACGTAGCAGCTAGCTCAAGAGCAGTCTCTGGGTCGTGTAACGGTGTGGTGTCTCGAGCAGGTGATAGAGCAGCAGCCATGTCATCGTCGTCTTGTGTCAGTAGTAGAATGCTGTAATCCAGCTGTTTGTAAGGTTGCAGGTATCACAGACTCAAAGGGGTCTGAATGCATGCTGGAACCAGAGGATGGCTTGTTAACATGGGTATTAAGAAGTGAAGTTAGTAACAGTGTTCTCGTCTAATTTTCTATTATCATGGGCGTCGGCAGGAGGACCATCGATGAGCATGCCAACGTAGTCATATATCATTTGTCGAGTAGCCAACCTTCAATAGAAATGTTCGCAGGAGGCGCATCATCGAGGATTGGAGCCATGGTGTGTCCATCATCGGGATCACCGGTGATGGAGTGGTCGTGGATTGAAACAAGAGTGACAGCAGGATTCTTGTCAGAGAAACCATCAGCAAAGATGAAGCATCACCAAAATCTGGTAGCACAGACTGTTAGAAGTCGTCCTCGTCCTTCGTCAGCATATCAGGATCACTCTCAGTACCTGATGTAATTGTCTCTGGCGCAGTTGTAGTCTCGTTATCAGTGGCGGTGGTCGTAGGGTTATCGATGTCTGATAACTCGCTCTCTAATTAGAGTGACATGTGTGCCGGTGCGTAGCATGTATATCCATAGTAATTACTGACAATTAGTGTATGCGAACTACTACCACATATGCACGTACATCAACCTTAAATCAATTAAGCATGTAAATCTCAATTAATGCAAGCAAGTAATCATCCTAGTCTCACTAGATTAACCTCCCAGCCTCTCAGACTGAACCTCCTAGTCCCACTAGATTAACCTCCCAGCCTCTCAGACTGAACCTCCTAGTCCCACTAGATTAACCTCCCAGCCTCTCAGACTGAACCTCCTAGTCCCACTAGATCGACCTCCCAGTCTCTCAGACTGAACTCTCTAGTTCCACTAGACTAACTTCCCAGCCTCCCAGACTGAACTCTCTAGTCCCACTAGACTAACTTCCCAGCCTCCCAGAGAACTCTCTAGTCCCACTAGACTAACTTCCCAGCCTCCCAGGCTGAACTCTCTAGTCCTACTAGACTAACTTCCCAGCCTCCCAGACTATTCTCTCAGTCTCTCAGACTGAGTTATAAATTTAAATTTGGGAATGTGTATTTGTGCCTTTTTGTTTGTAAAAAGGTTTGTTCCCTAGATCTGGACGTATGGTGTATGCAATGTAAAAATGTTTGAAAACGTTTTAGTGAGAGCCCTGATGATCATAGTCTAGACTCGAGAAAGAATCCTAGTTCGCTATGATCGAGGCTCTGATATTAAGCTGTCACACCCTGGCTTTGCGGAAGCGTGGGTTTATTTGGTGTGACTTCTTAATACCATAGCAACAACCATAACAATGCTATATGATAAAAACATGAGATATTCATCCATTAATAAAGTTTAGAAAAATCCCATTTTCAACAATCACAAAATAAGTTACAAACCTTAACTTGATTTAATTGAGTTCATAAAGACTTAGAAAAAGACTTTAAAACAATACTAGGTTTAGGGATATGTAACCCGTCCAGGAAGAGGTTACATCTTCTAAACCCTGGATGACTTCTTTATTCAAACACAGCTTGAAAATACGTGCATACCGTGCCAGATCCATTAGTTCCCTGAAATACATGTAGTTTGAAAAGTCAACATAAAGTTAAGCGAGCTCATGTGTAAGTGGGTATGTATAACCCGTTGTAAAAAAACGTCTGTATGTATAAAAATCCCTGGTATGTAGCAAATAAGGAAAAAGAGATCACCGTTGGGTTGCAAAGCCAATGATATGTGTGAAGTGCAGTAGGAAGACTCAAACCTAGCAGATTTTTGCGTCAGGTACCAAGTCACCACTTGGTTCATTCAGCGAACTCAGGGGTTAGGCTCGCTACACCCAGATAGATCTACTGCTAAAGACCCTCGGTCCTATAATGAGGATTAATGGCCTCCAGTTCCCGCCTACCCACTCACATGATCTAAGTAGTAACCCTCCTTACGCTAACCATACCATGTAAAAAGTATTCGTAATCATAGTAACATGTATTTCACCCCCAAAGTATAAAAACTGAAAACAGTTAAGAGAAAAGGGGGGGCATGAACTCACAGTATTGTGTCTTCGTACTCGTAACCCAATTCTCCACGGCAATCACGACTACCTATAATGGTCTATTGTCTCTTAGACGAACGGGTAGTGCCTTGTCTTAGTATTTGTGTTGTTGGGTTATGTTTCTGGTATTATTCCAAGTTATAATAATTGCGTTTAGTTTTGGAATAATTGTTTCTATATTAATACTTCTCAAGTCTCCGTATTCGTGTTCCCTTCCCAAGGATGGGGGTATTTTATACTTGTATACTCGTATTAATAATATATGTACCTGTATATCCTGCCAAGTAATGGCGTCGTATATCGATGTATCGTTCCAAATAAAAATATGTTAATATATTCCCAATATATTTTTCCAAAACCATATACTTCAAGTCTGACTTAAATATATATAAACAAGCCTTATTTTTATTTAGTCATGTATCGTTCCAGAAAATATATATTTTTCTCAAAAATTATATATCTTCTAAATATACTAGGAAAAATATACTTTTATCTCCCACTCGGAAAATATATTCAACTCATTTGCCCAAAAACAACGTATTTCCAAAATATACATATTTTTCCTAAAAATATTATATTTTATTCCCTACAATTTTCCAAAATAATACTTTTATCAAAATACGCATTTAAGAGTATTTTCCGAAAATACACGAGTTACATTTCAAGGTTCGTGTGGTAATAATAATACCGGTGTAACTTGAATGTTTATTGTGAAGGCGTTGGTATTATTTTGGAGTCGTTACGTCTCAGTGTATTCGGGTTATATTATTTTTACTCTAAAAATAATACATATAGTTCACAAAATAATCGTAAACTCACACAAGCGTTTTATTATGAAATATATATTCTCAATATATATTTAACAAGTTTCATTTATGAAAATCCACCTCCGACACTTGGTTATTTTGTAATAAAAATCATGGCGAAATTTATATTTTGAAAACAAGTTAAAAATATATTTATAAACACTTGTCACAAAATATTTCTAAGTGTTATTTTCTGGAAAAATTTCGCCAGAGTTTCCTCTGTAACTGGAGGTGGCCACGCTTACAAGCGTATCATTTTCTTTTCAAAATTCAATCAACACTTTTCCCATGTTTTTTGCATTTTACTAGCATAATTAAATGCTGAGTTTTATTTAAAAGTGAAGAATTTTGCCGTTAAAGTATGTTTTAGGCACTTCTCGGCACTATAACTATCACCTAGTAACGCAGTTTTACCATTCTCAGAGACAATGTCTGTCTAGTGCTGGAAATGTCAGCATGTATATTGGGTTTTCCGCTCACTGTGCTAACTGTGCTTTTATGCATCAAGTTTGTCACTATTGTTTGTGTAATGAATGGAGTGACAGTAATAAAATATGATGCATAAACATGTATGTATCAGAAATCAAGTAGCAGTTTAACCACACTTGTAAGCAAGCACAGTAATTAAGCATTAATTAAATATAAATTAATTGTACGGATACCCATAATTTTTAGGGTTGTCACAACTACAAAGGTGGTGTTCAGAATATTGAAGCAAGTCCAAAAGTCCAAACAGCTTTTAGTGCAGAAAACTCATCCGGATCAGTTAATCAAAGTCCAATCAGTAACAGTGGATTTTCTTCATACTCGAGTATTAGTCCAAAAGTTTCAACATCCAGTTATCAGTCTCAAAGCTCAAACAACGGTAATGGTTATGTGATTCAATGAAACATCTCGTTGCATCTTCAGAATGGTCAAAATTTCTCTGAAGAAGTCGCTAAAGGTCATATGGCATTACTAGCTTCAGTGTTAGAATCATATGAGGGTTTGGTTGTAGGAAGAATCGGAAATCCTATGCTAACAAAAGAGGATTACGATTAGATTGATGCAGAGGAAATGGAGCTTATGGATATTAAGTGGTGTTTAGCAAGTGTATTGAGGAGAGTTGAGAGATTTAAGATGATTACTAGAACAGATGACTTCCGTGATGCAAATGTTTCTACTTTAGGTTTTGATAAATCTAAAGTTACTTGTTTTCGATGCAGGGAAAAAGGACATTACAAGAGGGAATGTACCAATCGAGAAGCAGGAGGAGCTTAGAATCCGTTCGGGAATAATGATTATTATCGGAAAGCTATATACCAACAAGTTGCTCAACAACCGTATCAACTGTCACACCCTGGCTTTGCGGAAGCGTGGTTAATTTGGTGTGACTTCTTAATACCATAGCTTAATCATAACAAAGCTATATGAATTAAAAATATGCAAGATCATCCATTAAAATAAAAATACCATAACATTGTCTTAACGGGTTAACACCCTAACAACCATAAACTTGTCCCACAAACATTACAACCCCATACATAGCATAACATAACATGATTCGAGGACTGTGACTTGTCCAGGAAAGAGTCACATTCCCCAAACCCTGGATGACCTCGGTGACTAATGCAGCGGAAAACATGCCATACCGTGCCAGATCTTTAATTCCCTGAAATACATGTAAGTTGAAAAATCAACAATAATGTTGAGCGAGTTCATGCGAAAGTGAGTAAATAAACCTTTGTATTTATCAAAAACCCTGGTATGTAGCAAATAAGGAAAAAGAGATCACCAATGGTTTTCAAGGCCATTGATATGTGTGAAATGCAAGTAGGAAGGCTCAAACCTAGCAAATTTATGCGTCGGGAACAAAGTCATCCCAAGGTCCGTTATGCTGGACCTGGGACTGGGCTCGCTACACCCAAATAGATCTACCGCTCCTGCCCCTCGGTCCTACCCTGAGGATTAATGACCTCAAGTTTCCGCCTACCCATTCACATGATCTAAAAGTAACAAATCTCCTTACGCTAACCATACCATGTATAAAGTATTCATAATCAATGTAACATGTATTTCACCCCCGCAGTTTAGAAAACTGAAAACAGTTAAGAGAAAAGGGGGACATGAACTCACAGTCAGTGCGTCGCTATACCAAGTACTCTGAATGTCAGGCAGCTGTGCAACGACCAACATGTGCTAATTCCATTAGACGGATGGCCGTGCCTTAGCTTTATAGTTTATGTTTTGGGAAACAGTTAGACAACCGTTCCTTGTATATACTTGGTAATTAATTTCCTTCCCAAGGATGGGGGATTTAATACATGTGTATTTGTATCATCTCATTAAGTCCCACTTAATATATTTTTACTTCTCATTCCAAAATATAAATATTTTTCTCAAAAATATTATATTTTTTTCTTCATTTAATACTTTCCAAAATAATACGTTGACGAAATACGCGTTTATGAATATTTCCGTATAAAGCGTAAGTTACGTTTTAACGATTAAGTGGTAATAGTAATTACCATCGTAACTTATACGTTTGTCGTGTAAGCGTTTGTATTATTTTGGGTTCGTCAACGTTTGTAAATATTATTTTTACTCTAAAAATAATATTTATATATTTTCACAAAATAATCATAAACAGTGTGGTGAAAAATATATTTATCGAATAAATATTTATCACGTTTAGTTTTTGTGAAAATCCCACCTCCGATTATTTAATAAATAAAGTCATGGCGAAATATATTTTGAAAACATCTCAAAAATAGTTTAACACTTGTAAATAATTCTAAGTGTTAGATTTTAGAAAAATTTCGCCAGAGTTTCCCCTGTAACTGGAGGTGGCCACGCTTTCAAGCGTATCATTTTCTTTTACAAAATCACTTTAACAATTTCTTGATTCAATCAAACAATTTCCGACACATCAAACTAGTCGACTAGTATGTAAATCGCATTATTACATGAACTTGTAGTTTTTCCGAAAACTATAGTGTAGATCTCCTTATATTTGGTGGATCTTTGCATAAAATAGTTTAATCTTGTAAAAACCCCGTTTTTAGAATAAATCATTCTTTACAACTTCCCGTTATCTTTCTCAAAGATTGTTATTTTGTCGAAACTTCTTATTTCACAATTGTTTATACACTTGTGGTTTGTAAAATCATATTCATTAGTTTGTCATCCGACTTTTTATAAAACATGATTTTCTCGACACTTGGTTCTACGAAAATACCACTTGCACATACGTAGATCCGCTAGTTTTAAACACCATTTTACTAGTAAAAATACTTTTACACAAGTTCATGTTTCTCGTGTGGCAGAGTTTCACCTTTTAACCCTCGTACCGATAGAAACAAGCTTATGTCAAGATCTATGATCTTAACAAAGTCGGGTTAAACGATGATCCGAGCCACCACATCGTAGATCGGGCCTAAATAATCACCATATTTAAACACTACAACTTTTACACAAGTTATGATCTTTTATCCAACAAGATTCAAGTTTTAGTAAACTTTAAAGATTCAAAATGCATGTTTCCGACTTTTAACCGTTATAATTCTTATTAACCACCTTAGATATGTTCGAGAATGAGATTTAAGCATTATACCTCTAGCTCGGGGCTAGGGAAGAATCTAGGCGAAAATGAGGTGGATAAAAGCGAGAAAAAGAGGTCCTTCCGCTTCCGTTTGCTCCGAGGCTCCTAATACGTGACCCGAAAGGCTTGTATATGCTTGGAATGGATTGAACAAGACTCGAAAATGGATGGATGGAAGTGTGGGTGTTCGGCCGAGAGTGGATGGGAGGGGAGAGGAGAGTGTGTGTTGGTGAAAGTGAAGTGATAAATCTTGTGTGTTTAGTGTGGATTTTATAGACAAAAATTCAAGTTCTTCGTCCAACGGATTTCGTGTCCCCTAGATATTAAACATACAAATAAAATAATCCAACTTTCGTACTCTCATGTTTCCCCTATAGTTGGCCGATTTCTAATGGGGGGGGGGGGTCTTGGTTCGATTTCAATTGTTTAGTTAGAGATTAGTTATACTAAACCAAGTTAGATAGGGGTTAACTCGGTTAGTGGTGTGATGCGTTATAATGCGGGTGTTAGGGTAATCAGGGACCCTAACTGGCTCAGAAAAAGACTAACAATATTTTTGGCAATATTTTTATGTTCCGGGTATAGTCCGGTTGTTCGGTTGGATAGAAATCCGTTAAAGAGCTTAAGTAAGCTTTTAAGCGTCGTTAATAATATTTTTAGTGACACTATTTATTCTGCAAAGTGTCAGGAATATTTCCTCATGTTTTGGCACTTTATTAGTTAGCCAGAAGCTAGTATGTTAATAAAAGTGCTGTGTTTTGTGCTTAGAGTACGTTTTAGGCACATCCATTCATTATATCTTATTCCTAGAGACGCAGTTCTACAACCCTCGTATCCCTACACACACTATGGGTGTAGTAAAATAATTCTGGCTCATACAGGCCTTAGAGGCAGTGTCTGCCTGATGCTGGCTTTATCAGCATGTTCAATAGGTTATCCGTTCAAATGCTACTGTGCTTTAAGTGTATCATGTTTGTCACTAAGGTTCAACTTGTAAATAAAGTAGTGACGGAAATCAAAGTATGATGCAGGAATATACAAGTACTAGAAATCAAGTAGCAGTTCGTCGGCAATTTCAGCTAAGCACAGTAATTAAGCAGTAATTAATTATTAATTAAATCGTACAGATACCTGGTTTAGTGAGGGTTGTCACATTCTCCCCCCGTTAGAAAAATTTCGTCCCGAAATTTTAAGTTCTGCTTGTAGAAGCAGGGTTCTCAGGAAATAAGTGGGGGTATTTCTCTTTCATTCGGTCCTCACGCTCCCAGGTGAATTCAGGACCATGTCTAGCATTCCAACGAACTTTAACGAGCTTGACACTGCTCCGGCGGGGTTTGTTAAATTTCCAATCCGTGACCTTGACAGGTTCTTCAACGAAGTGGAGCGTGTCATCAACATGAATTTTGTCGGTAGGAATGGCAACGTTATCTTGTGTTGGACTTTTCTTCAAATTGGATACATGAAATGTATCGTGAACACCATTTAGTTCGGCAGGTAGGTCCAACTTGTATGCTACTAACCCGATTCTCTCCAAGATCTTGAATGGTCCAATATACCTCGGGTTCAACTTTCCACGTTTCCCAAAGCGTGCCACACCCTTCCAGGGTGATACCTTCAACAAAACCATCTCACCAACCTCAAACTCTAGAGGTTTCCTGCTTCGATTCGCGTAGGCTTTCTGCCTGTCACGAGCCGCACTGATGCGGTCTCGGATCTGTGCGATCTTGTCGGTGGTTTCCTGGACCATTTCAGGACCAACCAATTGTCTATCACCTGCGTCAGCCCAACAAAGCGGCGA
The DNA here is from genome assembly GCF_002127325.2 of Helianthus annuus. Classification (NCBI taxonomy): domain Eukaryota; kingdom Viridiplantae; phylum Streptophyta; class Magnoliopsida; order Asterales; family Asteraceae; genus Helianthus; species Helianthus annuus. The sequence goes on from NC_035449.2 coordinate 125,003,014, forward strand.
TCTGCACTTGCGCCCATATAAAGCTTCGAATGGCGCGGCACCAATACTGGTGTGGTAGCTGTTGTTGTATGAAAACTCAACCAGGGGTAAATGCTTATCCCAGCTACCGCCCAAATCCATCACACATGCTCTCAGCATGTCCTCCAATGTCTGAATCGTCCGCTCACTTTGTCCGTCGGTCTGCGGGTGAAAAGCAGTGCTCATATTCAACTTTGAGCCAAAAGCTTCCTAGAAGGATTGCCATATCCTCGATACGAACCTTCCGTCTCTATCGGAGATAATCGAGAGAGGTACTCCATGGCGTGTAACAATCTCTCTCATGTAAATTTTAGCCAATTTGCTCGTATTATCCTTCTCGCGGATAGGTAAGAAGTGTGCTGACTTCGTTAATCGATCCACTATCACCCAGATAGTGTCATGGCCTCTTGGCGTTCTTGGCAATTTTGTAACAAAATCCATGGAGATTTGTTCCCACTTCCACTTGGGAATCTCTGGTTGTTGCAGAAGTCCTGAAGGCTTCTGGTATTCTGCCTTAACCTTGGCACATGTTAAGCACTTGCTCACATAAACTGCAACATCGCCTTTCATCCTAGGCCACCAATAATAATCTTTAAGATCCTGGTACCTCTTATCCGCTCCAGGGTGGATAGAGTACCGTGACTTGTGAGCTTCATCGAAAATAACCTTCCTTAAACCACCAAACAAAGGAACCCAAATCCTTTTCTCAAAACATAACATTCCTTCCTTGTTTGGTACCAGTATCTTCTCCATCCCATGGAGATACTCTTCTGCAAGGTTTCTTTCCTTGAGAGCTTCTTGTTGCGCTGCACGAACGCGCGAGGAAAGATCGGTCTGAATGATCATCTCCAAAGCTCTAACCCTTATGGGTTTGATCCTCTCCTTACGACTTAGGGCATCGGCGACCACATTCGCCTTCCCTGGGTGATACTTTATCTCACAGTCGTAGTCGTTCAGCAACTCGACCCATCGTCTTTGCCTCATGTTCAACTCCTTCTGGTTGAATATGTGCTGGAGGCTCTTGTGATCGGTGAAGATCGTACACTTCGTACCATAAAGGTAGTGTCTCCAGATCTTCAAAGCGAAAACCACTGCGCCAAGCTCCAAATCGTGCGTGGTATAATTCTTTTCGTGCACTTTCAGTTGGCGTGACGCGTAGGCAATAACCTTTTGGCGTTGCATCAACACACAACCCAATCCTTGACGCGAAGCGTCGCAGTATACCACGAAATCATCTGTACCTTCTGGTAGAGCTAAGATTGGCGCGTTACAAAGCTTATCTTTCAATATCTGAAATGCTTCCTCCTGTTTAATTCCCCAATCAAACTTCTTGTCCTTCTGAGTGAGGAACGTCAATGGTTGGGCGATCTTTGAAAAATTCTCGATGAACCTTCGGTAATAGCCAGCCAAACCCAAGAATTGCCGGATCTCGGTTGGCATCTTTGGCGTTTCCCAATCTTTGATCGCCTCGATCTTGGTGGGATCCACGTGGATTCCATCTCCGTTCACCACGTGCCCAAGGAATTGCACTTCCCTTAGCCAAAACTCGCACTTAGAGAATTTTGCGTACAACTGTTCTTTCTTTAGCAGCTCCAGAATGGCTCTAAGATGCTGCTCGTGCTCAGCCTTTGTCTTTGAATAAATCAAAATATCATCGATGAATACAATCAAGAACTTATCCAAGTACGGCTTACAAACTCGATTCATCAAATCCATGAACACTGCAGGTGCGTTTGTCAAACCAAACGGCATAACGAGAAACTCGTAGTGTCCATATCGAGTTCTGAAGGCTGTCTTCGGGATACTTTCCTCCTGTATCCGTAGCTGATGGTATCCAGATCGAAGATCGATCTTTGAATAGAAGCTTGAACCTTGAAGTTGGTCAAACAGATCATCGATTCTTAGCAGGGGATACCTATTCTTGATCGTCAGCTTGTTCAACTCCCTGTAGTCAATACACATACGGAAACTACCGTCCTTCTTCTTGACAAACAAAACTGGAGCTCCCCAAGGCGAGAAGCTTGGTCGGATAAATCCCTTGTCTAACAACTCTTGAAGTTGTGTCGACAGTTCTTGCATCTCAGACGGAGCAAGTCTGTAGGGTGCCTTAGCCACAGGCGCGGCGCCTGGAACTAAGTCAATGCGAAACTCCACTTGCCTTTGAGGCGGCAATCCAGGCAAGTCTTCAGGAAAGACTTCTGGATATTCCCTTACGACAGGGATGTCTTCGATCTTTGGCTCAGCAGACTTCTTATCTACAATGTGTGCCAGAAAAGCAACACATCCTTTCTGCAAACACTTTCTCGCTTTCAGGCAGCTAATCATCCTTAACGGCGTCTCACGCTTCTCCCCATGAACAACAATGGTCTCACCATCATCGGTCGGGATACGAATAATCTTCTCGTGACAAACTATCTCGGCCTTGTTACTCGATAACCAATCCATCCCTACTACCACGTCGAAGCTTCCCAACTGGACTGGTAGTAGATCCAGAGCGAACTCACGCTCTCCCAATTCGATTACGCAACCTCGAATCACCTCGTTAGCCTCTACTAACTTCCCATTCGCTAATTCGATCGAGTATGGAATATCTAATTTACTAGCGGCTAAACCAAGCATATTCTTAAATTCTAGCGATACGAAGCTGTAATCGGCACCAGTATCAAACAAAACGGATGCATAGCGTTGGTTTACAGGGAACGTACCAGTGACAACATTGGGATCCTGGCGCGCTTCCCTTGCTTCTATGTTGAAAACTCTTCCGCGTGCTTGGTTTAATTCTGGGCAATTCCTTTTGTAATGCCCAACATCACCGCAGTTAAAACATCCGGGCCTCTGCCCGTTCCCACCATTGTTTCCCGCTTGGTTGTTTCCCTGATTTCGATTCATGGCGCCCGCTTGGTTAGCATGATTGGCACGGTTTCCATCACCTCCCTGGTTTCCTTGTGGGCGGTTCCCAGCACCACCACGGTTGTTCCTATTCCCATATCCTCCTTGGCCTCCCCGGCCAGCAGTGGCCCAACAAGTCTCCTTCAGGTGGCCAGCCTTCCCACATGCTTCACAAACCTTTAACCCACAACGACCAGAGTGATGTCGTTGGCATGAGTTGCACTTGGGTTGTGCACCCATATATCCCTTACTTTTCTTTCTCCCACCAGCTGTATCTTGAGCTGGCGCATTCGATTCCCCTTTCTTAACCACCATCCCGGTGCCCTGCTTGAAATTTGAAAACTTCCTCTTGTTTCCTCTAGATGACTCCACATGAGTCTCCTTTTTCTTGGGCTCAGCTTCATCAAACTTGTTCAAACGAATCGCCTCCTCCGTAAGAGCCACACTCAAATCAATGGCTTCAGTGATAGTTGCAGGTTTGGAGGAGGTCATCATACTGATGATTTGAGGAGCTAATCCCCAAATGAAGCGTTCAATTCTCTTGAACTCAGGTGTAACCATGTAGGGTACCACATGCGACAAGTCGTGGAACCTCTGAACATACTCTGCTATCTTAGGACCTTCCATTTTTAGATGCCAAAACTCGGTCTCCAATCTCTGAATTTCAGCGCGAGAACAGTACTTCTTGCGCATGAGTTCTTTCAGCTCGGTCCACGTCAGTGCGTAAGCAGCTGCTTCGCCAAGTGTTTGGACTTGTAGATTCCACCATGATAGGGCTCCATCCAAAAATAGCCCTGAGATGTAAGTGACTTGTTGATCCAGCGCGCATTTGCTCATGCGAAGTACGGATTCGGTTTTCTCAGCCCAGCGGACGAAAGCGACTGCACCTCCTGTGCCATCAAAGTTTACGGGCTTGCAGTCCAAGAACTGTTTGTAGGTGCACCCTGCACATACATTATAACGCATGATTGGCATTAGCATTCTTGCTAAGGAAATCCATTTAGGTCATGGTATGTCTTAACGACTTAGGGTTACCATGAGGTGGATTGTTGTTGTTGCCCGTGTTGCCGGAGTTGCTTCCACTCATTCCTCCTTGAGAGGCAGCATATTGAGCAATAGCTGCAGCAATGACTTGCTGTAGTTCGTCCTGAGTCCTAGGCATTGGCTGAGGTTGACGTCTTGGCGGCATCTTCTAAAGATGTGTACGTCGGTCAGGCCATAGTAAAGCATACGTATATAGTAATAGTAATAGCACATAACATCTCATGTTATCAATATATTACACACAACATTCCATGTTACGATTATTATACACACAACATCCCATGTCACAACATCCCATGTCACAAACATCATACACACAACATCCCATGTCACGAATATTATACACACAACATCCCATGTCACAAAAATATAAATAAGTAATCAAGTGAATCAGATATGGTGAGAATACTGTGATTGCCATATATATCGAGACCATAATGTAGTAAGTGTATCAGTACATCACTGTGTCATACAACCCTCAATCAACTAGGGGCGACATCACCCCTGTCCAAAAACTATATCATGTCAGTGTCAAATACATCAAGTACATCAAATAAGTATCAACAAAAGTTAGTATCATCAGATGGTCTCCAAAATGCTGTGCAGTCACAATCGCTGTCGTCTCACCAACGTCTACCTATACAGCACTGATGAGCTCTATGCGGATGGCGGGGGAGGAGGGGGAAAGTGAGGGTAAAGCAAGCAGCGTAACTAAAGCCAATCCTCCTCCATAGCCTGCTGAGTGCGAATAACAGAAGCAATCTGCTGCTCCAGTGTCAAGAGTCGGGCAGCGTAATCTGAAGGTAACGATCGAAACGACTGAAAAGGTGAGGATGTCTGACCATGGCATGGACATGGTGGCAGCTGAGCTCTCTCAAGCTCCTGGAGACGCTGCGTATGTGACTCGTGCTGATGAACGAAGGACATCAAAACGTCCTCTATAGTGTGTCCAACATGAAACGGATGGTATGGATCAGTAGGTGGCATGGCTGGTGGTGTCGACCAAAGTAAAGGCTCACTGGTGGGGTCAAACGGTGCCACATGATATGGTGAAGTAGAGGGTGGAACAGATGATATCTGGGGCATGAAGGGAATAGACATCGGTACATGCCCAAAAGGATGGGCTGAAGAGCCCTCTCCAGGCCTCGCCGGAGGTACAAACTGAGGAACCTGAAAAGTAAAATCAACAGGTCGTGTAACAGGGATCTGAGGGGGCAAAGGTGGAACGTCCTCATCAGCAGGTATCCAACCGTGCTGAGCATCCTCATCGGGTGGATCCATGTGGTCAGCAAATAGTGCGTGCTCAGGCTCGAGTGGAATGGGATCAAATGGAGGAACAATGACAGGGTCAACTGGTGCAACAGGATGGTCAACCGGTATATCAACAACAAAAAGTGGATCAACAACAGGATCGATAGCAACAACATGATCACCCTCCAGATGATCATCAACGGGCGGGTCAGCCAGAACGGGCTCAACTGGGATGCCAGCATGTATGGGGTCATGCTCGGGCATAGGATCTAGAGCAGCTGCCTGCTCAGGAGCCAAGACAGGCTCGTGGTCATCAAAAGCCATATCAAAGTCGAACTCAGGATCAATAGGGTCAACTAGATCAGCGGGATCCTCCATGAGCTGGTCCATCGGGATAAACTCGATATCATGATCCGGGTCGAATCCCGGAGGAAAAATGGGATCAGAATCCTCTATGTCGTCATGCTCAAATGCAAAGCTCGGGATAGGTGCTGCTGAGGATGCCTGGTCAGGATCCGAGTCGTGTGCAAAGTGTTGTGCGCTCACCTCGTGAGAAGGTGCGGATGCCACAGACTCAAAGGAGTCTGGGACCGGTGAATGTGCGGGTGAGTCCTCAGCAGGGGCGTCAGTGATCATCAGAAGATCGCTAGCGGGAAGAAGGGCTGCATCCGGAATCTCATCCTCAATAGGCTCGTCCTCAAATAAATCGATATCGCCGTCAGCCTCGGCGTCGAGTAGCAAGTCATATGCGGGATAGACGGCTAAAGGAATAGGAGCTGGAATCACAACTAGGGGTAAGTACTCAGCAGGGGGGTCATCAATAGGCTCATCAGCGCCATCGGGCAGAGCGAAGGGCTGAAAGTCATCGTCATCAGTGCTCGTGTAATCGGAGGTATGCACCTCGTGCTCTGAGGATATAATGTCGTCAGATACTATGGGTAAAGGTCCGGTGGTATCCGAATCACCCGTGCCTGGTGAGTCCATGTGTCTGTAACACAAACACAAATATGCACAAATAATCAGTAAATCAGGTAATCACATAAGTTACCAAATAATAATCACATAATCCTCCTAGTCCCACTAGCCTCCCAGCCTCCCAGACTGTCCTTCCTAGTCCCACTAGCCAATTTTTCCCAGCCTCCCAGACTGACTCCCTAGTCCCACTAGCAAATTATCCCAGCCTCCCAGACTGACTCCCTAGTCCCACTAGACAACTACCTCGATCCATTAGATCGAGCCTCGGCCTCCCAGACCGAGCCTCAGTCTCTCAGACCGAGCCTCAGCCTCCCAGACTGAGCCTAAAAATAATAAATAAAATGCGCTCAACATTTGTTTATAAAAAGGTTTTGGATCTGGACTTAAGTGGTATGAAGTAAAAATGTTTTCGTGAGAGCCCTAGTGATCATAGTCTAGACTCGAGGAGGAATCCTAGTTCGCTATGATCAGAGCTCTGATACCAAGCTGTCACACCCTGGCTTTGCGGAAGCGTGGTTAATTTGGTGTGACTTCTTAATACCATAGCTTAATCATAACAAAGCTATATGAATTAAAAATATGCAAGATCATCCATTAAAATAAAAATACCATAACATTGTCTTAACGGGTTAACACCCTAACAACCATAAACTTGTCCCACAAACATTACAACCCCATACATAGCATAACATAACATGATTCGAGGACTGTGACTTGTCCAGGAAAGAGTCACATTCCCCAAACCCTGGATGACCTCGGTGACTAATGCAGCGGAAAACATGCCATACCGTGCCAGATCTTTAATTCCCTGAAATACATGTAAGTTGAAAAATCAACAATAATGTTGAGCGAGTTCATGCGAAAGTGAGTAAATAAACCTTTGTATTTATCAAAAACCCTGGTATGTAGCAAATAAGGAAAAAGAGATCACCAACGGTTTGCAAGGCCATTGATATGTGTGAAATGCAAGTAGGAAGGCTCAAACCTAGCAAATTTATGCGTCGGGAACAAAGTCATCCCAAGGTCCGTTATGCTGGACCTGGGACTGGGCTCGCTACACCCAAATAGATCTACCGCTCCTGCCCCTCGGTCCTACCCTGAGGATTAATGACCTCAAGTTTCCGCCTACCCATTCACATGATCTAAAAGTAACAAATCTCCTTACGCTAACCATACCATGTATAAAGTATTCATAATCAATGTAACATGTATTTCACCCCCGCAGTTTAGAAAACTGAAATCAGTTAAGAGAAAAGGGGGACATGAACTCACAGTCAGTGCGTCGCTATACCAAGTACTCTGAATGTCAGGCAGCTGTGCAACAACCTACATGTGCTAATTCTATTAGACGGATGGCCGTGCCTTAGCTTTATAGTTTAAGTTTTGGGAAACAGTTAGACAACCGTTCCTTGTATATACTTGGTAATTAATTTCCTTCCCAAGGATGGGGGATTTAATACATGTGTATTTGTATCATCTCATTAAGTCCCACTTAATATATTTTTACTTCTCATTCCAAAATATAAATATTTTTCTCAAAAATATTATATTTTTTTCTTCACTTAATACTTTCCAAAATAATACGTTGACGAAATACGCGTTTATGAATATTTCCGTATAAAGCGTAAGTTACGTTTTAACGATTAAGTGGTAATAGTAATTACCGTTGTAACTTATACGTTTGTCGTGTAAGCGTTTGTATTATTTTGGGTTCGTCAACGTTTGTAAATATTATTTTTACTCTAAAAATAATATTTATATATTTTCACAAAATAATCATAAACAGTGTGGTGAAAAATATATTTATCGAATAAATATTTATCACGTTTAGTTTTTGTGAAAATCCCACCTCCGATTATTTAATAAATAAAGTCATGGCGAAATATATTTTGAAAACATCTCAAAAATAGTTTAACACTTGTAAATAATTCTAAGTGTTAGATTTTAGAAAAATTTCGCCAGAGTTTCCCCTGTAACTGGAGGTGGCCACGCTTTCAAGCGTATCATTTTCTTTTACAAAATCACTTCAACAATTTCTTGATTCAATCAAACAATTTCCGACACATCAAACTAGTCGACTAGTATGTAAATCGCATTATTACATGAACTTGTAGTTTTTCCGAAAACTATAGTGTAGATCTCCTTATATTTGGTGGATCTTTGCATAAAATAGTTTAATCTTGTAAAACCCCCGTTTTTAGAATAAATCATTCTTTACAACTTCCCGTTATCTTTCTCAAAGATTGTTATTTTGTCGAAACTTCTTATTTCACAATTGTTTATACACTTGTGGTTTGTAAAATCATATTCATTAGTTTGTCATCCGACTTTTTATAAAACATGATTTTCTCGACACTTGGTTCTACAAAAATACCACTTGCACATACGTAGATCCGCTAGTTTTAAACACCATTTTACTAGTAAAAATACTTTTACACAAGTTCATGTTTCTCGTGTGGTAGAGTTTCACCTTTTAACTCTCGTACCGATAGAAACAAGCTTATGTCAAGATCTATGATCTTAACAAAGTCGGGTTAAACGATGATCCGAGCCACCACATCGTAGATCGGGCCTAAATAATCACCATATTTAAACACTACAACTTTTACACAAGTTATGATCATTTATCCAACAAGATTCAAGTTTTAGTAAACTTTAAAGATTCAAAATGCATGTTTCCGACTTTTAACCGTTATAATTCTTATTAACCACCTTAGATATGTTCGAGAATGAGATTTAAGCATTATACCTCTAGCTCGGGGCTAGGGAAGAATCTAGGCGAAAATGAGGTGGATAAAAGCGAGAAAAAGAGGTCCTTCCGCTTCCGTTTGCTCCGAGGCTCCTAATACGTGACCCGAAAGGCTTGTATATGCTTGGAATGGATTGAACAAGACTCGAAAATGGATGGATGGAAGTGTGGGTGTTCGGCCGAGAGTGGATGGGAGGGGAGAGGAGGGCGTGTGTTGGTGAAAGTGAAGTGATAAATCTTGTGTGTTTAGTGTGGATTTTATAGACAAAAATTCAAGTTCTTCGTCCAACGGATTTCGTGTCCCCTAGATATTAAACATACAAATAAAATAATCCAACTTTCGTACTCTCATGTTTCCCCTATAGTTGGCCGATTTCTAATGGGGGGGGGGGTCTTGGTTCGATTTCAATTGTTTAGTTAGAGATTAGTTATACTAAACCAAGTTAGATAGGGGTTAACTCGGTTAGTGGTGTGATGCGTTATAATGCGGGTGTTTGGGTAATCAGGGACCCTAACTGGCTCAGAAAAAGACTAACAATATTTTTGGCAATATTTTTATGTTCCGGGTATAGTCCGGTTGTTCGGTTGGATAGAAATCCGTTAAAGAGCTTAAGTAAGCTTTTAAGCGTCGTTAATAATATTTTTAGTGACACTATTTATTCTGCAAAGTGTCAGGAATATTTCCTCATGTTTTGGCACTTTATTAGTTAGCCAGAAGCTAGTATGTTAATAAAAGTGCTGTGTTTTGTGCTTAGAGTACGTTTTAGGCACATCCATTCATTATATCTTATTCCTAGAGACGCAGTTCTACAACCCTCGTATCCCTACACACACTATGGGTGTAGTAAAATAATTCTGGCTCATACAGGCCTTAGAGGCAGTGTCTGCCTGATGCTGGCTTTATCAGCATGTTCAATAGGTTATCCGTTCAAATGCTACTGTGTTTTAAGTGCATCATGTTTGTCACTAAGGTTCAACTTGTAAATAAAGTAGTGACGGAAATCAAAGTATGATGCAGGAATATACAAGTACTAGAAATCAAGTAGCAGTTCGTTGGCAATTTCAGTTAAGCACAGTAATTAAGCAGTAATTAATTATTAATTAAATCGTACAGATACCTGGTTTAGTGAGGGTTGTCACATCAACAACAAGAACTACAAACTTCACATGCTAAAAAGGCGATCGAAGAGTCAACAAAGAGAGCTTATTTTGGTATAATAGATCAAGATGATGAGAAAGTGGCAGAAGGTTTTAGCTGGGACAAATACATTCCACCTGATTCAAAGTTAGGAGCATTCATTGCACAAATAGTTCAAGAACCAGATTTGATGAAAGAATGGATGAAGGTGTTTGACAATAATGAGAAAAATAAAGATGAATTCAGAAGAAAGCTCAGAAAAGACAACAGTGTTTGATCAATCATCAACTGATAACAGTGATGATGAAGAAGAAATACAAATAAACATTGGAAAAACTCAATTATCTCCTGAAAGTTTTAAATTCTATTTTGCAGATAGACTGGAGAAGCTAAAGGAGAAACGAGCAGCAAAAAATCAGAAAAAAGCAAAATGCAAAATGGTTGCTCAGGAAGAGAAGTCTAAACAAAGTGAAGAAGTTGCTGAGAAGATGGTTGAAGTTGAGAAAGTAGTTGAATTTGAAAAACTTGTGGAGATCACGAAACCTTGTCTTAAGTGTTTGGAACCATGCAAACAGTGTGAAGAAAAAGATGAGAAGTATAGTGACCTTGACAAGATGAAAGAAAAATTATTGTTTGATGTTAAGTATGTGAAAGAATCGTATGATGTGTTGAACAGAACGGTGAATAGTTTGCAAAAGACAAACTCAGAAAGAGAAGATGCATTAACAATGATGAATGCAGTGATGATGTCTAAGCAGAAGGCTATCAATCACTATATTGAAGAGTGTACAAAGTTGAAGCAGGAGTTGGAGATAGAAAAAATAGAAAATGAAAGAATCAGACGATTGCTGCAAAGTTATTCAAGTTCTGGTTATTTAATTGACAGAATTTATCCAAGTGTTGCAGGTTTTGAAGTATTACAAGATGAGAAGACAAAAGATAAGGATACTGGTAAGAAACAGAGTGTCAGTTATAACAAGTGTCCGCCTCCGATTTGGAAGATTATTCTCCCAGAAAACCAAATGAGGAGCAAGTCAAAAAGGCAGTCAATATAAAATTAAAGTCTGAAACAACTGATGAGTTACCAGAAAACATTGACGTTACGTTCACATCGTCTGACACTGATCATGAGTCTGAGTTAATAAAGAAAGTGGTTGATCAGGTGTTAGATAAAGATGAGGAGTCAGAGTCAAAGTCTGAATCTGGGAGTTCGAGTTCGTCGATCGACAGTCCAAAATCATCGGTCAAACGGGTTTACAATAAAGAATTTCTGTTATCAAAATCTAATTTGAATGAAGAACCAATCAAAGTAGCATATACTTTGAATGATTCAGACAAATTATATTCTGATAAAGAATTTCCAATAAGAAGTGTTCAAATTGAAAAGATTAAAAAGGTTTTCAAACTAACAGAAATTAATATTTCTGAAATAAAAGATGTAAATCTTACTGAAAAACCTAAAAAGTACACTTCAATAGTTCAACAAAGGTTAAACAAGAAAAATGATTACAGTTCTGGTTCTAGTTTTCAAAAGAAACCAAACCATAACAGTAATTTCAAAAAGAAAGGCTTAGAAAATCATAAAAATGAGAAAATTTCTAAAACAAAAACAACATTTATTTCAGGGTCAAGTTCTGAGGAAGAAGCAAAGAGCTCATTCTGGAAGCAGTCGAACAAAGTATTTCTTGCAGAAAAACAAAAGTTTGAAAAGAATGGAGCCAATCAGAAAAGGGAGACGAGAACCTGTTACCGATGCCAAGAAGTTGGTCACATTGCCTGGAACTATCCAATGGCAACCAACACAAAACAGGAAGTTGTTTCTAAACTCAAAGAAAAAATTGTTGATAAAACCGAATCACTAACTGAAAAATTCAAAGTGTTTAAAAATTCTACATCTGAAGTTGGTGAATGTTCGAAAAGGTTTTACAAAAGAAGGGTGAATCTTAACAGCCAAACATGGGTTGTTAAGAAATCAGATGTTAAATCTGGCGATGAATCTGACTCTTCAAAGTCAGAGGAGCCACAAGTTGAGATCAAAAATGAAAAATTAGTTCCTCCAATGGATGATGTCAACTTTCCACCATTGAGGACTGAAAATTTCAAACAAAAGGTTAGTAAAGTGGAGATCTCGAATCAATTCTATTCTGAAAAGAAAGAATTTGATGTCGAAAAAACGTTTAATGGAAAAGTGAGAAATATTTTTGGGAAAATGGTCGATGGAAGGGCGAAAGGGGTAAAAGAATTTTATGAAGAAAAGATCCCTAAATGGGACACACCGAAAGACGAGCCATCATCTCTTTGTCTGAACGGAAGTTCTAACCTGAGCTCTCATGGTGTCGCATTACCCGTTTACAGATATCATTAGTGTACATTCACCTGTAAGACTGAATATAGAAGTCTGGATACTGGATTATATTCTGAGGTGGTACACGCGAATAAGTTTAAATGATTAAAACACTAATCTCGTATCTCGAAACAGTTGAACTTTGTATGAAAATTTAAGTGGATCAGTATACCGATAATCTACGTGAATTGTTTAGAACTTAAAACATTTAAAGCTTAACGGTGTTAGTGATTTGTCTCAAAAACTGATATGATACTCTTACACAAACTCTCAAAAATATTGTTTGTAAATATTTTTTTTCTGCATTTAAAATTAAAAATTAAAAAAAAAGAGATTTTCAGTGTGTTTTAGCATAAATTTTTGAAAATTCAAAAAGATTTTATTTCATCTTATTTTCGACAACTGATGCTGAAAAGCTGATTTTCAAAATTCCGAGTGCTGAATATGATGAACAATAGGTGAGGGGGAGTCCGTTTGAAAAAAAAAAATCGAAATGATTAAAAAGGTTGAGATACTTTGAGAAATGTCATATTATATGAAATGATGGTTTAAGTTTGTTTCTACAAGTGGTAAGCAGAGAATAAATTTTGAAAAATTTTAAATTTGAAAAATTTATTTTGAAGTAGAGGATGTACAGGTTAGCCAGGATCCTGATTCTGAGTGTTACAGAGAGCCAGGCTACGATCCTGAACGTGTGAAGGCTGCATAGCATGAGTAGAGTTTGAGCCAGTTTAGATCAACATCCAAGGGGGAGATTAGTTGCTGATGCTGATGAATTTAAGGAATCAAGAGATCTGATCAAGAGAATTTGAAGAGTCAGGTTGCGATTCTGAGAGAGAGATGATACAGATAAAGATTGAGGATGCTTACAGTGTCAGACACTTTGGAGAGAGAGAAAAGACGGATAAAGACTGAAGACTTTGAAGACTCGACACTGAAGACTTCGTCAACATCCAAGGGGGAGTCTGTTGGTGCATATGTCTGTCGACATCGTCTTGTATCGAGTCTTGTATATAGAATGATAGATTAGGGCATTAAATATGAGAAACGTGTGATTGTGACCATTTCGCACCACGAAATGGAACAAGGGCATTTCGCACGAAATGGACATTGTCCATTTTGCCCGAAATGAGTCTTGCCCATTTCGTGCGGAATGGTGAGTCTATAAATAGTGGACCTGTTCAATTCATTTCTAACTTTGTGATTCCGGTACCGAGGTGCTGCCGAAGTGTCTCCAGGCTGTAAAACGCTGTTTTATCAATAAACAAGACAATTAGAGTGTATATCAAGTTGCTTTAACATCAATACGTTTGTTTCCGCCTCTCATATTGATTAGAACTCTTCTGAATGACTCGTCTTGGTCGTGCGAACGATCCTTCAAGAAATTTTGTTTTATTTCTATGGTTGGGCCTTAGAACTTGTTTATACGTGCTTAAACATTGTCAAAACTAACAGTTATGTGCTTTTAGCAATAGGTGAATGCTTCCAAGATTTCTGATGAAGATCAAGCAACTTACAAGAACCGAACACACCGAACAAGCTTCCGCATTGATTTATTTTGTTTTAGTTAATACGTAAACATTAAGAATTGCATTTGAAATTCTTTTAAACTAGTTAGAATGGTAATTCAAATATTCGATCATGTATGATTGTAAACCCAACAAAATTTTTGCAAGCTCGCATTTTTGTTAGAAATGCGTGTTAAATAGTACAAATTCTGTTATTTCAAGATGAGTCTTACAGAAGATAACAAGCTTAAAAAACTGCGTCCGTGTTTGAATTCATCATTTTAAACATAACGAGCTTAGGAATACCCGCCCGAAATTGATTTAGAAATTAATTTTGGGTTGTCCCCGTTTAACTTAGGACTGCTTTTTGAATACTTTATCTCATTTAGGATGTGAATGTATATTACATGATTGTTTATTTAAGAATGATTCGGTTATCATTTTCTCTTTGCTCCTCGGGTATATATATCATTACATATATACTTGTCAGCTAAGAGAAAATGTTGCCGAATTTTTCTTAAGCAAACAATCATGTAATACACATTCACATATGAGATAAAGTGTTCAAAAGGTGGGTTTAGTAGCCTACCCTTGTCTTGTTAATCCTAAATTAGATTTTCTGTCTGTTGCATAATGCCTATAGATAAAAGTTGGATTGATTCCCCACATAATTCACCTCACTACAAGCAAGGACTCGAGTCTTTCATCGAGATGTGTGAAAGAGTGATCAAAAACCACAATGAAGTTAGATGTCCGTGTAATCTATGTAAAAATTCAGGCTTAATCAACATGGCACAAATGAAACACCATTTGCGTATTAGCAGTTTTTGGAAGGAATACACGAAGTGGACCTATCACGGGGAAACGACTCCAGTTGCGGAAGTAAACGATGGTGCGCCACAAGACGGTATGGGAAACGTTATTGAAGACGTTTGGGGGGAGCGTATGGAAGAAGATACATACCTTAACCAACATAACTCGAATGGAGATAGTAGTTGTGTTGGTGATAATTTTGAAGACCTGGTAAAGGAAGTTGAAACATAATTACATCCTGGTTATACTAAGTATTCTTCTCTTGACTTTTTAGCAAAGCTTATGAATATAAAGGATATGCACCATTTGACTAATGAAGCATTTGATCATATCCTCTTGTTGTTGCGAGATTTAATGCAAGAAGGCAACAAGATTCTCTCTCCATATTATGTAGCTAAGAAGACATTTAAGAAGATTGGTTTGGATATGAGATGATAGATGTGTGCACAAATGATTGTGCTCTCTTTTGGAAAGAAAACGAGTCCTTGTAAAATTGTCCCGTTTGTAATGAGAGTCGATGGGTTGATAAAGACAGAAAAGGCACGAAGGTGGCTCGTGTGGTGTTACGATACTTTCCTTTGATGCCTAGACTATGACGTTTGTATGGTTCAAGGCATACAGCAAAAGATATGATATGGCATAGTACTGGATGATCGGAAGATGGGACTATGCGTCATCCAGTTGATGGATCTTCATGGTAAGACTTTGATAAAAAGTACCCAAACTTCGTGTAGGAGCCACGAAATATTCACCTAGGGCTTGCAGTTGCCGGTTTTAATCCCTTTAACAACGGTAGTGGATCCTCAACTCCAAGCACGTGGCCGATTATACTCACCACATACAATCTTCCTCCATGGCTATGCATGCGAGAGTCCACATTTGTGTTGACCTTGTTAATTCCTGGCCCTAAATCACCTGGAAAAGACATGGACGTTTTCCTTAGACCGTTAGTGGATGAGCGTAAGCAATTGTGCCAGTCAGGTATACGTACTAAAGATGCAGCAACAAACACGTACTTCACAATGAAGGCGGTGTTGTTATGGACCATAAATGACTTTCCAGCCCGTAGTAGTCTATCAGGTTGGAGCAGACAAGGCTACATGGCATGCCCAACTTGCGTCCAAGACACTCCTTCAATACGTGTAACTGGTAAATGTGCTTATGTTGGTCATCGCCGGTTCTTAGATGCCAACCATCCTTGGAGAAGAAGTCTCGACTTTAACGGGAGACCCGAGATACGAGACCCTCCGAGACAGTTTAGTCTAGCTGACATAGAAGCTCAACACGGTCGTTTAATTAATCGTTTACCGGGCAAGCAACCAGCGTTTGGAGGTGGGAGGATAACCCGGTCATATTTCGAGAAGAACTGGTCCAAATCAAGCATATTTTTTGAGCTTGAGTATTGGTTTTTTCTGCAGCTGAAACATAACTTAGATGTAATGCATATAGAGAAAAATGTGTGCGCAGTTTGCTCGATACTCTTCTAATGAATGATAAGAGCAAAGATACTCCAAATGCGCGATCCGACTTGGAAAAACTAAACATTCAGCCGACACAATGGTTGAAACAATCGGGTGGCAAGTTCTTAAGTCCCCACCCAAAGTACTCATTCAATTTCGATGATCGAAAACTTTTTTTTCAGTTTATAAAGAATGTTAAACTACCAGATGGGTTTGGATCTAATATCAGTAAGAGGGTGACAGATAACAATGCTTACATTACCGGGTTGAAATCTCATGACTATCATATCCTCATGCAACGTTTGATACTGATTGGGGTTAGATAGGCTTTTGACTAAAGATACATCTACACCGATAGTAGACCTTTGTATGTTCTTTAAGCAACTTTGCTCTAGAACACTATTGGTGGATGATATGATGAAAGCGAAGGATGACATTCTCACCATCTTATGCAAGTTAAAGATGATCTATCCACCTGCGTTTTTTACATTATGGTTAATTTACTTATGCATTTACCTGATGAAGCGATTGTGGGAGGTCCAGTAGCTTTTAGATGGATGTATCCATTTGAATGGTACATGAAAAAACTAAAGAACTATGTCAGAAACCCGGCAAGGCCGGAAGGTTGTATAGCTGAAGCTTATGTGCTTGAAGAAGCTCTAACATTTTGTTCAATGTACCTTCAACATGTTTAGACTAAGTTCAATCGCCCAGATAGAAACGAGGATGTCGTTGTTGAAAAAAGAAAGTTATGGGTGTTTGAGTCCAAATGTCGTCATGTTGGCGCAACAAAGAACAAACATCTATCAATTATCGAAAAAATCAAGATGGAATGGTTTGTCCTCGAAAACTGCACATAAGTCAGTGAGTACATGAAGTGAGTGTTTCTATCTTTAACTTTTCATAATCTGTTAATTAGTATTTTTCATTCCTTGCTTATATTTGTGATCAATGTAGTGAATTCAAATATACACATCCCCAAGATGATCTTAAAACCAAATTTCCGGGATGGTTTCTCCATAAGGTATAATACATATATAACACGCATTACTCTACACTTGCTAGATAATACATATATAACAAACATTATTACTCTATATTTGTTAGGTCCATTCGATGAAAACACAAAATTCTCTAGAATTCCACCCAGAGTTGTATGCTCTTCATTTTGTGTGAAAATGACTGCTTATACTTACACTGCTTGCATAGTCAACGGTGTTAGGTTTAAGACACTTGAACGTGATGCAAAATGTGCAACGCAAAATTCTGGGGTGGAAGTGGTTGGAGAGAATGGTGTGAAATTTTATGGCCAATTAGAAGAAATTATTGAGTTGCATTATACAAATGATTATTCAACTGTCCTATTTCAGTGCAAGTGGTTTCATACTCGAAGGGGTGTAAACCATGACATTAATATCACCAGTATAAGCACTAAACATGAATGGGACAAAGAAGATCAACTCATATTTGCTTCGCAAGCCAAACATGTCACACCCTCAAATTCCACATGCGGAGTACTACCACGAGGCGTGTGACTGACCAGGATCAAGCCACCAATTATATTGAACAATTATAATAATACAATAGTTTAACAAAACCAATAGCATGGTGTGAGGTTGGTGAAACCTAATAGCGCTATCAACTACTAACCCGTTCGCCAGGCCCCGGCGACTAATCGGTATAGTAAGTAGGGACTTTCCATGATAGAGTTTGGTTTAGTACGCTTGTTGCATCTAATATAAATAGTAATTAACTGAGCGTCCCACATAAGGGGAGAATGTACCCGTATCCCACACAAGGAGATAGTTTTACCCGTATCCCACACAAGGAGATAGTGTTTTTCGTTCCGTTTCCCAACCACCGGGAACGCATGTTTTTTAGGAAAACGTGTGAACTCACCTTGGTTTGCTCGGCAGATAGTTTACTTGTTTTTAGTAGGTGGTTAATCATGTCCTATTATTGTTTACGACATCTAGTTAGGTTCGTAAAACGAATGTCACGTATACATATACTTAACAAATAGCACATAAGTTCATTCTATATCATAAGTAGGCTAGTGACGTATCATTATCATTATATGTTATAGGTCATTAAACACATTAGCCTACGCACATTGGTAAGCATCAAAGAACAGACATAACAACACAATACGTCATAAAATATTAAAAGTCTTGACTAGAAGTTGGATGATGTATCATATCAAGTCCCTAGTTCACTTATATATTCAAAACGAAGTTTGGGAGGTGATCAGGTTATGACTGATAATGGTATGCGGCTCATAACCTATCGGGCACAACGTCTAACATCCCAAACAAGCCAAATTTGTGGGCTTGTTAACCCAGTTTTGTTGATTGAAGAACCAAGAAGGGATCATGTTTTTATTTTCCGGATACTCTTTCTTGCCTGGGAGAAGAATCGCACGGAGGCGTCGAATTCTTATGGAAGAAAAATCAACAGGTGTAGCACGGTAGAAACAAAACAACAAGGTGGCAGAGATATTTGTTTAGCGATTAGTAGACGGTGCAGCAGGTGGTTGGTGTCTAGTGGGTGGTTGATACGCAAGGGGTGCTTATCAAGTAAGGTGAAGACCGAGGTGTCTAGGATAGGTTGAGTTATTGGGAGGCTTTGGACGTGACCAAGGTTGAGATCGGGAGTCCGGTAGAATTCATAGATGGTTCAAGAGGAGGTGGTGATTCGGGTGTCATGAGCGGGTGGTGAGAACAAACCGATTAAGGGAGTGATTGTTGGATTAATCGGGTTCGTTCACGGGCCACACGAGTCGGCGCATTATCGGGTCATGGGTACGGATCAAGCAAAATTAGTCTTGGTTCTAGTTTGCATGAAGTAAAGTATGAGTCTCAAGGGTTCACGTGACATTTACATGGCTGGAACTTGGAAGACTAAAATATTTAATTATGTTTTTAGATTGGTTTATAATTAGGTAAATTAGCTAGGCTTGGTAAAAGGGTTTGACCGAATTCTTTGGTGCACGTTTATTATAAGAAGATTAGGTCATAGTCTATAGGTGTAGTAGCAAGATTTTAGGAAGTATTTGTTTGTTTACATTGGATCTTTGAAGTCAATGTAGGCTATATAAAGCCATATTGTATCATGAATAAAATAGCAGCTTTCATTTTTTTCCGTTTTTTAAATCGTCCGCATTGTTTGCTTCCAGAGTTTACACATTAAATTTATTAAGTGAGTTTGAGTGTCAAACTTGGGGCCTGGACCAACAGAATCGACCATAACATTTAGGAGCAGACTCCGATGCATATTGGCTTTGTCCTTCCTGGATACAACAGTCATTAGAGTTTATTTGAGATCGAAATAGAAAAAACAAATTAAAACAGCAAACTGAAATCCAAACTGTTAATAACCTGGAATTAGACTGGGGTTATTTTTGCAAAAGGGGGGGGTGTTATCTGAAAGCAATGCTTGCAAAAAAAGGAATATCTAGTAATTTCATATAAAAAACGTATACATGTAGAGCTTTACCTTGAAGTGATGAACATCGCTACCACAAATTCCCAGAGCCTTGATCTGGTTTGAAGACTATTTCATGCCATTACTCACACTCAGATCCCCTAGTCTCAAGGCTTCCACCACCAGAGATCATCGGAGCCCCTGCCATTGAAACAACAGCGATACCCTAGAATCCAAAACACCAACATCAACGTCAAGAAAATAATCACTAGTTTTCTAACATGAATGACAGCTGACACTTCCAATCAAATTACAGGAATGAGAAAAGAGTTTCGTGATGAAAGTTGAATATTCTACACATACCTTAAGTTAAGCATGATTCACTTAGGCCAGGTAGGACACCCGGTAACACAACAACAATGATCTTCACCCAAACCGGTTCAAGTAGTGCATCAAATCACTTATGTTGACACCGATATTGGCCAGTAGTTTGAGGCATAGGGGACCTGAAGATTGTACCAACTTCAATCTGGTTACGGTGTTATTTGTACCTATTAGAACATATAAACATAATTATATTCGAATATGTAACTTAGTATATTAAACTTATACTTATATATATGTATAACCGAAATATTCGAATGGTTGTGATTGTTTGGATGGCACCGGTTCAATTGGTGGTTATTCCCTCCAAAACCAACCACCAATAACCGTCATATATGCTGTGTATAAATAAGTCTTGCCGGCAAATGTAACCTGCACCAAGACATTTCCCATTCGAAATTGTCCTATCATATCGAACAGTATTTCTTTGTTCCATCCACTTCACAATATGAATTCTCATACTCAATCAAGTTCCGCTGCACATGTTTTTGATATTCAACATAGTGGTATCAGAGCCATTGTTGAAAGCGATGAAGATCTCAAGCCAACATCATCCTTGTTGCCGTGTAAACACTGTTCTGATGAGAAAAAAGAACAACGATGGATGCAGAGAAGATGTTACTACTGTAACGAACCGAGACATCAAATTGTGTCATGCAAGAAGAAAAAGAACGATGAGGCGAAACAATTGATACATTTGGCGATCAATACCGGAACACAACAACAACAACAAGAGGCAGAAGATGATCACAGAAAGGAGTTTATTGTTACTGGTACAGATGGAGGATTATGGTCTGGAATCTGGTATGTAAGTACAAACTTCAAACATCATTACTCAAGCAATTTAGATATGTTTAAACGTATTAAGAGTATGTTCGGTGTGGAAACTAAAACGGGAGAAAACAACTTCTATTTCATAAAAGGAATAGGGGTTGTCGAAGTGATATCTGGGTCTGAAAGAATCCGTATTCAGAGTGTTTTCTACACTCCTGATATAGATAGAAATGTACTGAGTTTGGACCAATTAATCACCCAAGGATACACAGTGAAGTTTATAGGAGATAAGTGTAAAATCTTTCCTACTTTTAGCGTCCCTGTAATTAACAGAAGAAGTGATATCTCTAGTCTCACAAGAGAAGATGAGATCGGTTTAAGAGAAAAAGAATCAATGATTAAGTCTGAATCTGATTATGTAGCATTCAAAACAGATTATTTGAATCAATACTTCAAAAATCTGAATCTGTCGTCTAAAGAACCTGATTGGAATGTCTTGATACTCCAAGCCATGTCATTCAAAGAGTTTCAAGACTGTAAAGCACTTCTTGATATGCTAGAAGATGATGGGTATGTTAGTAAATATAAGTACAGTCTAGAAAATAAGTTCGATGATATGGTTGACTGGTTTCTCAAAGAAAAGTTAGAGATTACTTCAAGACCTCTTCGAGTATATGCTTCAGACAATCGAAACTTAAGTCTGTTGGTATTATATATGGTAATTAAGAGAGAGGGTGGACAACGAAGAGTTACAGAAAACAATATGTGGGCTATGGTTGCCAAAGATATGGGCTTTGATTATCATGACGGAGAGTTTATGAGGCTGATATATGCCATGTACTTAGATGTGCTTGTTTATTATTATAAGTTCAAATCGACACAACAAATGGTTGCCGAAAGGGAGATTGTGAAGGATGTAGCAGATGTGAAACCAAGCAAAAGTCTAGACAACCAGGAAGGAACAAGCAGGCATACCGGTGCAGAACAAGATGGAGTAGATGGAGAACATTATGCTTTCTACGCAGGAAATGACTGGTACGGGATAAACAAGCTGCAAAAGAGGACGAAGTTTGATTTCAGACAGGCTGAAAGGCTGTTAATGAAGCAAACAAAAGCGTCAGGATGCACTCTCGGAAGAACAATTATGTTTAGGGGAGTGTATTAGAACATATAAACATTATTATATTCAAATATGTAACTTAGTATATTAAACTTATATTTATATATCTGTATAACCGAAATATTCGAATGGTTGTGATGGTTTGGATGGCACCGGTTCAAATGGTGGTTATTCCCTCCAAAACCAACCACCAATAACCGTAATATATTCTATGTATAAATAAGTCTTGCCGGCAAATGTAACTGGCACCAAGACATTTCCCATTCGAAATTGTTCTATCATATCGAACAGTATTTCCTTGTTCCCTCCACTTCACAATATGAATTCTCATACTCAATCAAGTTCCTCTGCACATGTTTTCGATATTCAACAGTACCGTAGTTTTTGCACACAATTACGACGGGCTTTAATGTAACTATACTAGGGTGGCGCTCACGATCCCATAGCAAAACGACCTTCGAATATTTGGTACGTGACATAAGTCCCACTATATGAGTTATGTGTTATAATTATTAAATTTACGACATTCATTTTGTTCTTTCTACCCTAATATATCCCTTATTGATAATTAACTTATAACAATAAACTTAAGTAGACAAATTTACTATTTACTAATTTGAAATGTCAGTGGGTACCGTATTTTGCATATAGTAACTTTATATTAAAATACAACTGCGTACCTTCAACAATTCCACTAAAATTAATATTTAGTGAACCCTCTTGACCATGTGGTTCCGTCCTTCTTTATTTGTAACTTTTTTTCTCAAACAAGAAGTTTGGATCATTAAAGGATCACTAGAGTATTATTGCGTTACTAGTGGAACTCAGCGGCGAAACCAGAAGAGGGTCTGGGGGTCAGTTAACCCTCCGGCCGACCAAATTCCAGCTAAACATTCAGTTACCGGACAAATATATTTTGGTGTGTTTGATGGTTTGACCTTCTAATCTTTGTTCTATATTGTTAAAAGTAAAGAGAGAATAACAATGATTAATAAGTTTTGCAATTTTACTGTTGAAACTGGTTTCTTAATTGCAGATAAGATGGTGAAGAAGAAAGAAGACAACAAAATAAAATATTCAAAATTTGAATTTACGTTAAATATGGCATCACCACTTTGGTAGGTGGTAGAGGTTTTATGTCTCTTAGGGAGAGAGCATGGTTCAATTCCTGGCATGTGGTAAAATTTGGTGTAATTTATGAGTAGTGTTATGTAACCTTTTCCGTTCAAAAAACAAATGTCTATTTACCCATCTAGTGAAGGGTTCAAGTAAGAATATTTTTTTTTAAATAAAAAAAAAAGAAGTTTCAGCCAATAAGAGTGCTTTATTTTACTTTATTAAATATTTACATTTAATTTTAATGAAAGGGTATATTTATAAACTTACATAGATCATTAATTTCTAGTATTTCTCTTTAATAGATAATTACATTAAATTTTATAATTTATTTTCAAAATATATGTTTTAAAAAAAAAATTAGAGTGTAGGACAAATTACTAGGTGTGTAGCATAAATTAGGAGTTGTGTAGGATAAATTTCGAAATGTATAGGATAGCTTTTTATGTGTGTAGTCAAAAAAAATTAGTCTAGAGAATAATAATGTTTATGAGTAACTAATTACTTAAAAATAGTAATAAATGAGATGAAATAAAACTACTTAATATTTTACAATTGCATACTTTTTTTTCTCAATTAAATTTTTGAATAAACTTCTGTTTTGCTCCCTTTGGTTTGGTCGTTTTAATGGTTTTGCCCAAATCCTTTAAAAATAGTCATTTTCCTCCAATAGTCTACTATGTTTTTTCATTTTGCCCCCCCCCCCCCCCCGCGCCTTTATCTCCATCCAAATTGTTTGTTAACTGAAAGGGTATTCTAGTAACTTCAAATATAAAACTAAGGGTAGTTTAGTAAAATCACAGATAAAGATTATATATAATATATAATATATTATATATAATATATAATAATAAATATAACAAAACACATCTGATCATCTCTCATCTCTCTACCCTCTCTCTTCTCTTTCTTTACACACTCTCTCTATCTACATATTCCCTACCAGACACCACCTGCCTCCTGACCACCGCCATCAGCTAGTCACTAGAACTTATAGGCAACCTAAACACCCAATGCCTCACTACCACCCACCCCGTTACCATCAACAGCCACCGCCTCACCAAGCACCTGCCTCCATTATATCGCCCAACCACCACCGTCACCGCTCCCACCTCCGGCTGCTGCTAATCGACCACCATCACCATCCTGCCGCTACCACCTGCCATCACCACCACCGTCCACCACTTAATTTTCTGTTTCTTATTAACCCAAATATTCATCTTCCTCAAACAAATCCAAACCAGAAACTTTATCCCTTTAATCAACAAATTCAAACACCAGAGTTGACGTTCAATGAAATTATGAGAGGGGTTTTGATCCCCTTAGGAAACCAAACTCAATAATGTATTGAAACATTACCGGTGTGCGATTTAACAGTTTTTTCGACGGGATGAGTAAGAACTCTGGCGGCTCCGGTGATTCTCCGATGTAAACGTTCGGATCTAAACGTTCAAACCCTAGCCGTTCGATTAAGGTTTCAAACATGATGGCTTTGAAGGTTCTTATCGAGAGTTGAGTGGTTGGTTCGAAGCAGATGGGGGTTTTAAAATGTGACAACCGGTGATTTACGGCTCCTGATTACGCGATTAACAAACATTATGACCATAATAAATAGTGTTTAAGACGTAGATTTACTCAATTAGGCCTTTGAAGTGCCTAGGAACGTCTATCCGACTTTATAATGCGTGAACGGTGGTTTACAGAGAAACCTGTTAAACGTTAAACAACAACGAACTGATACCGTACAAAATACTGACAACACCGACAAGTATGAATGTTACACGAAAATTTTATGCTTATGACATTAATTTTGTGAATTTATTAGGCTTCCGTGGCACACAAATGCAAACGTGAACTAAAAAGGCGATGGTAGGAAATGCATCGGCAATGAAACGGAAGCGACGGAGACGTCTGTCACCTTCAGAACCTACATTTTACGCTATATTTAGCTCCGTAACGAAATTTTAGTAACTACAGTCGAAACCGGATTAGAAAACGAATTAGAAACGGTAACGAGGTAATTCTTCGCGATTTTTACCGCAACCGACTAACAAGGGCGTCCAACATCGAATACCGATACTATTTTATATATTTTTAAATCAAAAATTATAACTCACGATATTTGTACGATAATCGGGTTATGATAACGGGTCTCGTAAGAACGAGCGGACCATAGAAACCCATCAAAACCAATTTATACAGGTATCCAAAATACCACTTGATAACATCCTAATTATCATACTATTTTAGTTGGAATTCTACCAGCTTTGTGTCGCGGTTCAGTTTATTTTGGGCCTCGGGTTGGACTTGAATGGAATTTGGGTATTACGACTCAATCGATTCAGATCTGCTTCGATTTATGTTCGACTCGATGTATTTCAGCTTAACTCGGTTAACTGAGTCAACTCAGCCGGTCAACCCAGTTGACTCCGTCAAAGTCAGCCAGTCAACTCAGTTGACCCGGTCAACTCAGTCAAGCTGTTCGCTGATTCGGCATGAGAGATGGTAAAATTTATAACGGCGCGCGTAAATTATATTGTTTCGTATAGTTTTCTTTAATTACGCGGAATCGAGCTCTTAAAACCGTATCAAATAATGAAATTTTATTATGAAATTACTCGGGTTTATATATTAACTTGTTCATATAAATTGGTTATACACGATTCATATAAATTGATTTTACATATATGTTGTGAATTGGTTATTGAATTTTGAAAAATAACGACAACTTGCGTTGTCGTGGGCGTCCAAAAACAGAGGAAACTCTGCCCGTTTTTCTAGAAAATCCGTAAAATGAAATGCGTTTTTATTATAAAACGAACATCCGATTTCAAATACACTTCTAGAAAAACAAATACGAATATATAATTCCTTTTGATGATACTTTACAACTCACGAAAACGACGATTCGGAAATTATTTACAACAATAAATATAGTTATTATATTTGTTTTAAACTTCGAAAATTCGACGAATTCTTTTATAAAAGGAAATATAGTTACTTCAAACCTCAAACAATCCGATTCTTTTATAAAAATAAATATAGTTTTTATATTTATTTCGAATATCGTACCGCACAGATTCCTTTATAAAAATAAATATAGTTTTATATTTATTTCAAACACAACAACTCGAGGATTCTCTTATAAAATAAATACAACTTTTCATATTTCTTTCAAATGCCGAAATGGCATATGCGCATACTTTGGTGAATGTATACAAGACGTAATATATATATATAATACAAGTTTATTATATATTACTTTCATACGAATATTCTTATTTACACAACGATTTCTCAAGACGTCTAACGCGAACATAACAATATATTTATATATTTTTATATAAATATTTATATATTTTAAATCTCTCAAGAAACTAAGTCTTTCCAAGACTTAGTAATCTCACCGACATTAGACGACCCTTAACAAGCTTAACCTATTCGTTTCTTTCAAGTTAACAACTTACCGTCGAATCGTTCGGCTAACGATTTGGTAGAGCTCGGTGACACGTAGTTTAGTTACTGCATTTATTTAGAAACTTATAAGATATTCCGTGTTAGGAATATCGTAGAATGCACGCTAGCGACTCTCGTCTTGGAAACGACATCACGAAGTCGTAATTAGCTAGCTTTGCACAAGGCAATTCAGGTGAGTTCATAACTCCACTTTTACGATTTTACATTCTTGTAAATGTTTTCGGGGTGGAAAGACATGCACATTTTGCAAGAACATACAAAGTTTTTGAACGAACGAAAACTCATACTTCTAAATCATATTACGAATGGATTATACTAAATATACCGGTTTTTACAAAACAAATGCGTATTATCGAAATGAGAATGATTTTCATGACTAGGGATGGATCGTCTGGTGATAATATATAGAGATTGGGTAGTTGGCCTTAGAGGCTGGGGAGGTTCAGCCTTAGAGGCTGGGGAGGTTTAGTCTTAGAGGCTGGGGAGGTTCTGTCTAAGAGTCAGGGGTAAAATACATGTTACAAAGGAATACTTACAATACTATTGGTATGATTAGCCTAGGAAAGAACCATAGATCATGTGATAGGGTAGGCGGATACTTAAGGCCATTAATCCTCGTATCAGGACCGAGGGGCATGAGTGATAGATCTATTTGGGTGTAGCGAGCCCCATCCATGAGTCCGCAGAATGGGCCATGTGGTGACTATGTCTTCCAGCCGGAAGCCCGGTACAAAGTCTGCTAGGTTTGAGTCTTCCTACACCGTCACACATATTAGTGGCCTTGCAAACCATTGGTGATCTTTTCCTTGTTTGCTTTCATACCAGGATTTACATACATACATACTTACAGACATACTTGATTTATACAAATTAAATACCAGGTTTTATACAAATTCAAGGCATAAGATTATGCGGGCATGGAGTCAAAGTCAGGGTGGGCATTGATGGTTATACGAACATTACAAATACAAGAGTTTACAAATACATGGCTTTACGAACATAATGCGTTACAAACACAAAGTTTCCATATAACTTGGCAAGAAAATGATTTTTAAATTCGTTTTCTCAATATTATTTCACAAACCGGTTATTCAAAAGATTTATTTTAAATCTTTTACAAACAAACTATGAACTCGCTCAACTTTATGTTGACTTTTTCGCATGTTTCTTTCTCAGTTACCCTTCAGAAACTATGGTACGGTTGGAATAGGAGGACCATGTGGAGTCGAGTACTTAGCGGGCGTTCGCATTCTAAAAGTCTTAGCTTATTTGCTTCCGCTGTGCAATGAAGATACCAGTCCAGACACGCCAGCTCTGATAATTTCGGGGTGTGACAGAGTGGTATCAGAGCTATAGGTTACAGCGAATTAAGTTTCTGTAGGAATACCTAGGCTCTAACCTCACTTTTCTCTAGGACTTAGATCATTAAGACTTTGAATACATACAGAACGCCTAAGACTCGAATATGGTCTCCAACCATTGCCGAAAAACAAAAAGTCAAAATTTTGTTTTCAAACGTACGCTAAAGTGGTGTTTTACCCACGATACACAAAACAGTCGCATACAGTGCACAAAAGATTGAGAGCTTAGGAAACATGCATATGAAACCTTTGGGAACTTATGTTGAAGTTCATTAAAGGTCAACACGTAGGAGCCGCGAATATTAACTCGGGCACACATTATTATCCATATTGTCTATGATATTTTAACTCCCCGAGCAGGCAGCCTACGCATAACAAAACGCTAGTGCACAGGTATACGTGAAACTTAAGCTATACATCAACGGAGGTTGAAGTACGACACATACGACTATCAAGGCGAGGCCTTTGAAAAGACACGATGGCGCAATTCAACGACGACGCTAGATTCATGTCAGCAGGAGAACTAACGATTAGGAAGCGGCAACTTGTCACGCGCTCCTGCAACAACACGAATCACGCCAGGGAGAAGACGTATTTCTTCACATTCCCCCTATCGCATTAACGACGAACATGCTATGTAGACATTCCATGGTAATGTCACCTAACAACCGGTCATCACATGCAACCCCAGGTAAAGTCATTAAATTTCTTTTATAGAAATTCCGACTTCTGCATCTAATGAGTAGATTTTCACATCTCTACTCCTCTTAATGGTCATTGTATCACGATCATTTCTTTCATTATAGCGAACACTCATTGCTTCATTTCTTGAAAATTCATATGTTACGCATGCATCGTTTGTTACGCAGTGGTTTCGTTTCGAATAAGCGTTTCATCAAAGTTCAAATATTATTTCGGTAAATCTAATTATCGATTTGTGATTCGAATGACCTGCATTATTGTAATTGTTGGCTCCTTTGTTATCGAGTTAACACATTTTCTTGAAATTTTCTATTCTTTTCAAGTTACATACATGGTTTTTCGTCGTAACCATGTCGAAATTTCCTTTTTGATACATATATATTTATTGTCGGATTGCGCTAAAACCAAGTTCAATTGTTTGAACTTGTCCATTACACATATTCAATTCAGAGCATCATATGATGTATTGGGAGCATCATATTCAAAATTCGTTTTAACAAGTGTTTCATTTGTTCCGAGTCGAAGTAAACTCGTTTGGCATTCGACTCCATTAAATTGTTTGTTGATTTCGACACCTTGTGGTGGTGCTTACACTAATTTGAAGCTTGCGCTAATCTCGTTTACACCTGTCATGCGCGGATTTATTTATTTATCTAACTATATATTTATTTGTTTTAAATCTGCTTTGACTTATCACAATTAAAGCCGTCTTAACACAATCGTGTGATAAGACAATTGTACACCAATTCATTTCATATTCTGATGTACCTACTAACGGTTCTTTCATTATCGATCGAATGTTTTGCGATATTCATTGTTTCTTCATCTTTGATCGAAAACAGTATTTCCTTGGTGTTCCATCTTCAATTGAAAATCCTTTGATGTTTGGTTGGAACAAACATTCAAATTTGCTTCCTTGGACCTTCAGTTGAATTCAAACATGGTGAAGTTGTTTGATCACCGTTATTATTGAATTACCTCTATCACTACGACACCTTATGGTGTCGGTATAAACTTGTAGCTTGGGCTAATCATGATCGAGCGTTTCATGCAAAACACAGGTGATACTTGTTCGATCACCGCTATATTTGAATTGCTTCATTCACTACGACACCTTGTGGCGTCGGTATAACTTGCAGCTTGTGCTGATCACGATCGAGCGTTTCATGCAAAACTATTTCATTTGAGCTTGTTGATTCTAAGTTTATCCAGTGGATGTTGTTGCTTCTAGAACTCATTTACATATTGTGAACGTTCATACGAAATTCAATTGGTCGAAGTTCCTGTTCTTTGTTGGACCCCTTTTAAATTAGACACACTAGTGACTGTATCTATACATCTTGTTGTCACACCCTGGCTTTGCGGAAGCGTGGTTAATTTGGTGTGACTTCTTAATACCATAGCTTAATCATAACAAAGCTATATGAATTAAAAATATGCAAGATCATCCATTAAAATAAAAATATCAAAACATTGTCTTAACGGGTTAACACCCTATCAACCATAAACTTGTCCCACAAACATTACAACCCTAAACATAACACAACATAACATGATTCGAGGACTGTGACTTGTCCAGGAAAGAGTCACATTCCCCAAACCCTGGATGACCTCGGTGACTAATGCAGCGGAAAACATGCCATACCGTGCCAGATCTTTAATTCCCTGAAATACATGTAAGTTGAAAAATCAACAATAATGTTGAGCGAGTTCATGCGAAAGTGAGTAAATAAACCATTGTATTTATCAAAAACCCTGGTATGTAGCAAATAAGGAAAAAGAGATCACCAACGGTTTGCAAGGCCATTGATATGTGTGAAATGCAAGTAGGAAGGCTCAAACCTAGCAAATTTATGCGTCGGGAACAAAGTCATCCCAAGGTCCGTTATGCTGGACCTGGGACTGGGCTCGCTACACCCAAATAGATCTACCGCTCCTGCCCCTCGGTCCTACCCTGAGGATTAATGACCTCAAGTTTCCGCCTACCCATTCACATGATCTAAAAGTAACCCTCCTTACGCTAACCATACCATGTATAAAGTAATCATAACCATTGTAACATGTATTTCACCCCCGCAGTTTAGAAAACTGAAAACAGTTAAGAGAAAAGGGGGACATGAACTCACAGTCAGTGCGTCGCTATACTAGGTACTCCGAATGTCAGGCAGCTGTGCAACGACCTACATGTGCTAATTCTATTAGACGGATGGCCGTGCCTTAGCTTTATAGTTTTAGTTTCGGGAACAGTTAGACAACCGTTCCTTGTATATACTTGGTAATTAATTTCCTTCCCAAGGATGGGGGATTTAATACATGTGTATTCGTATCATCTCATTAACTGGAGGTGGCCACGCTTTCAAGCGTATCATTTTCTTTTACAAAATCACTTCAACAATTTCTTGATTCAATCAAACAATTTCCGACACATCAAACTAATCTCAACACACCAACTTGCCGACTAGTATGTAAATCGCATTATTACATGAACTTGTAGTTTTTCCGAAAACTATAGTGTAGATCTCCTTATATTTGGTGGATCTATGTGTAAGATAGTTTAATCTTGTAAAAACCCCGTTTTTAGAATAAATCATTCTTTACAACTTCCCGACAACTTTTATAAAAATGGTTACTTTGTCGGATCTTTCGTTTCACAAGTGTTTATACACTTGTAGTTTGTAAAAATCATATTTGTTAGTGTGTCATATGACTTTTATAAAACATGATTTTCTCGACACTTGGTCTTACGAAAATACCACTTGCAGATCCGTAGATCCGCTAGTTTTAAACACCATTTTACTAGTAAAATTACTTTTACACAAGTTCATGTCTTTTGATGTGGTAGAGTTTCACCCTTTAACCCTTGTACCGATATAAACAAGCTTATGTCAAGATCTATGATCTTAACAAAGTCGGGTTAAACGATGATCCGAGCCACCACATCGTAGATCGGGCCTAAATAATCACCATATTCAAACACTACAACCTTTACACAAGTTATGATCTTTTATCCAACAAAATTCAAGTTTTAGTAAACTTTAAAGATTCAAAAGATGGGTTTCCGCATTTTAACCGTTATAAATCATATTAACCACTTTAGATATGTTCGAGAATGAGTTTTAAACATTATACCTCTAGCTCGGGGCTAGGGAAGAATCTAGGCGAAAAGGAGGTGGATAAAAGCAAAGTAGAAAGGTCCTTCCGCTTCCGTTTGCTCCAAGACTCCCGATACGTGACCCGTGAAGCTTGTATATACTTGGAATGGAGAGATCAAGATCGAACAATGGGTGTGTAGGTGGTGGGGGTTTCGGCCGAGAGCTCTTGGAGGGCAAGGAGAGAGTTTTGTTGGTGATTGTGATGTGCAAGAACTCATGAGTCTTAGTGATGTATTTATAGACAAGCCCTAGTGCCATAATCCAATGGTTAGTATGTCCCCTTGATTTGAGACAACTTCATTATTTTAATCACAAGTGTACTAATCTAGTTACAAGGGAACCAAACCGGCCCAAGGGGGGGGTCCTATGGTTCGATTTCAAATGTGTAGTTAGGACTTAGTTACGTTAAGTAGGTTAACTTTAGGGGTTAACTCCGTTAGTTGTATGATACGTTATAAAACGGGTGTTAGGGTAATCAGGGACCCTAACTGGCTCAGAAAAAGACCAATAATACTTTTGGCAATATTTTCATGTTCCGGGTATAGTCCGGTTGTTCGGTTGGATAGTAATCCGTTAAAGTGCTTAAGTAATCTTTTAAGCGTCGTAAATAATATTTTTAGCGACACAATTTATTCTGCAAAGTGTCAGGAATATTTCCTCATGTTTTGGCACTTTATTAGTTAGCTGGAAGCTAGTATGTTGATAAAAGTGCTGTGTTTCGTGCTTAGAGTACGCTTTAGGCACATCCAATCATTATATCTTATTCCTAGAGACGCAGTTCTACAACCCTTGTATCCCTACACACACTATGGGTGTAGTAAAATATTTCTGGCTCATTCAGGCCTTTAGAGGTAGTGTCTGCCTGATGCTGGCTTTATCAGCATGTTCAATGGGTTATCCGTTCAAATGCTACTATGCTTTAAGTGCATCATGTTTGTCACTAAGGTTTAACTTGTAAATAAAGTAGTGACGGAAATCAAAGTATGATGCAGGAATATACAAGTACTAGAAATCAAGTAGCAGTTCATCAGTATTTTCAGTTAAGCACAGTAATTAAGCAACAATTAATAGTTAATTATGTCGTACGGATACCTGGTTTAGTGAGGGTTGTCACATTCTCCCCCCGTTAGAAAAATTTCGTCCCGAAATTTTAAGTTCTGCTTGTAGAAGCAGAGTTCTCAGGAAATAAGTGGGGGTATTTCTCTTTCATTCGGTCCTCACGCTCCCAGGTGAATTCAGGACCATGTCTAGCATTCCAACGAACTTTAACGAGCTTGACACTGCTCCGGCGGGTCTTGTTAACTTTCCAATCCGTGACCTCGACAGGTTCTTCAACGAAATGGAGCGTGTCGTCAACGTGAATTTCGTCGGTAGGAATGACAACGGTATCTTGTGTTGGACTTCTCTTCAGATTGGATACATGAAATGTATCGTGAACACCATTTAGTTCAGCAGGTAGGTCCAACTTGTATGCTACTAACCCGATTCTCTCCAAGATCTTGAACGGTCCAATATATCTCGGGTTCAACTTTCCACGTTTCCCAAATCGTGTTCCAGGGTGATACCTTCAACAAAACCATCTCACCAACCTCAAACTCTAGAGGTTTCCTGCTTCGATCCGCGTAGGCTTTCTGCCTGTCACGAGCCGCGCTGATACGATCTCGGATTTGCGCGATCTTATCTGTGGTTTCCTGTACCATTTCAGGACCAACCAATTGTCTATCACCTGCGTCAGCCCAACAAAGCGGCGATCTGCACTTGCGCCCATATAAAGCTTCGAATGGCGCGGCACCAATACTGGTGTGGTAGCTGTTGTTGTATGAAAACTCAACCAGGGGTAAATGCTTATCCCAGCTACCGCCCAAATCCATCACACATGCTCTCAGCATGTCTTCTAACGTCTGAATCATCCGCTCGCTTTGACCGTCGGTCTGCGGGTGAAAAGCTGTGCTCAGATTCAACTTGGAGCCAAAAGCTTCCTGGAAGGATTGCCATATCCTTGACACGAACCTTCCGTCTCTATTAGAGATAATCGAGAGAGGTACTCCATGGCGTGTAACAATCTCTCTCATGTAAATTTCGGCCAATTTGCTCGTATTATCCTTCTCTCGGATAGGTAGGAAGTGTGCTGACTTCGTTAAACGGTCCACTATTACCCAAATAGTGTCATGGCCTCTGGGCGTTCTTGGCAACTTTGTAACAAAATCCATAGAGATTTGTTCCCACTTCCACTTGGGAATCTCTGGTTGTTGCAGAAGTCCTGAAGGCTTCTGGTATTCTGCCTTAACCTTGGCACATGTTAAGCACTTGCTCACATAAACTGTAACATCGCCTTTCATCCTAGGCCACCAATAATAATCTTTAAGATCCTGGTACATCTTATCCGCTCCAGGGTGGATAGAGTACCGCGATTTGTGAGCTTCATCGAAAATAACCTTCCTTAACCCACCAAACAGAGGAACCCAAATCCTTTTCTCAAAACACAACGTTCGTTCCCTGTTTGGTACCAATAACTTCTCCATCCCACGGAGATACTCTTCTGCAAGGTTTCTTTCCTTGAGAGCTTCTTTCTGCGCTGCACGAAAGCGTGAAGAAAGATCGGTCTGAATAATCATTTCCAAAGCCCTAACCCTTATGGGCTTGATCCTCTCTTTACGACTTAGGGCATCGGCGACCACATTCGCCTTCCCTGGGTGATACTTTATCTCACAGTCGTAGTCGTTCAGCAACTCGACCCATCGTCTTTGCCTCATGTTCAACTCCTTCTGGTTGAATATATGCTGGAGGCTCTTGTGATCGGTGAAGATTGTGCACTTCGTACCGTAAAGGTAGTGTCTCCAGATCTTCAAAGCGAAAACCACTGCGCCAAGCTCCAAATCGTGCGTGGTATAGTTCTTTTCGTGCACTTTCAGTTGGCGTGACGCATAGGCAATAACCTTTTGGCGTTGCATCAACACACAACCCAACCCTTGACGCGATGCGTCGCAGTATACCACGAAATCGTCTGTACCTTCTGGTAGAGCTAAGATTGGCGCGTTACAAAGCTTATCTTTCAATATCTGAAATGCTTCATCCTGTTTGATTCCCCAATCAAACTTCTTATCCTTCTGCGTGAGGAGTGTCAATGGTTGAGCGATCTTTGAAAAGTTCTCGATGAACCTTCGATAATAGCTAGCCAAACCCAAGAATTGTCGAATCTCGGTTGGCGTCTTTGGCGTTTCCCAATCCTTGATCGCCTCGATCTTGGTGGGATCCACGTGGATTCCATCTCCGTTCACCACGTGCCCAAGGAATTGCACTTCCCTTAGCCAAAACTCGCACTTAGAGAATTTGGCGTACAACTGTTCTTTCTTTAGCAGCTCCAGAATGGCTCTAAGATGCTGCTCGTGCTCAGCCTTCGTCTTTGAATAAATCAAAATATCATCGATGAATACGATCACGAACTTATCCAAGTACGGCTTGCAAACTCGATTCATCAAATCCATGAACACTGCAGGTGCGTTTGTCAAACCAAACGGCATAACGAGAAACTCGTAGTGTCCATATCGAGTTCTGAAGGCTGTCTTCGGGATACTTTCCTCCTGTATCCGTAGCTGATGGTATCCAGATCGAAGATCGATCTTTGAATAGAAGCTTGAACCTTGAAGTTGGTCAAACAGATCATCGATTCTTGGCAGGGGATACCTATTCTTGATTGTCAGCTTGTTCAACTCTCTGTAGTCAATGCACATACGGAAACTACCGTCCTTCTTCTTCACAAACAAAACTGGAGCTCCCCAAGGCGAGAAGCTTGGTCGGATAAATCCCTTGTCTAACAACTCTTGAAGTTGTGTCGACAGTTCTTGCATCTCAGACGGAGCAAGTCTGTAGGGTGCCTTAGCCACAGGCGCGGCGCCTGGAACTAAGTCTATGCAGAACTCCACTTGCCTCTGAGGCGGCAATCCAGGCAAGTCTTCAGGAAAGACTTCTGGATATTCCCTTACGACAGGGATGTCTTCGATCCTCGGCTCAGCAGCCTTCTTATCCACAATGTGTGCTAGAAAAGCAACACATCCTTTCTGCAAACACTTTCTCGCTTTCAGGCAGCTAATCATCCTTAACGGCGTCTCACGCTTCTCCCCATGAACAACAATGGTCTCATCATCATCGGTCGGGATACGAATAATCTTCTCGTGACAAACTATCTCGGCCTTGTTACTCGATAACCAATCCATCCCTACTACCACGTCGAAGCTTCCCAACTTGACTGGTAGTAGATCCAGAGCGAACTCGCGCTCTCCCAATTCGATTACGCAACCTCGAATCACCTCGTTAGCCTCTACTAACTTCCCATTCGCTAATTCGATCGAGTATGGAATATCTAATTTACTAGCGGCTAAACCAAGCATATTCTTAAATTCTAGCGATACGAAGCTATAATCGGCGCCAGTATCAAACAAAACGGATGCATAGCGTTGGTTTACAGGGAACGTACCAGTGACAACATTGGGGTCCTGGCGTGCTTCCCTTGCTTCAATGTTGAAAACTCTTCCGCGTGCTTGGTTTAATTCTGGGCAATTCCTTTTGTAATGCCCAACATCACCGCAGTTAAAACATCCGGGCCTCTGCCCGTTCCCACCATTGTTTCCCGCTTGGTTGTTTCCCTGATTTCGATTCATGGCGCCCGCTTGGTTAGCATGATTGGCACGGTTTCCATCACCTCCCTGGTTTCCTTGTGGTTGGTTCCCAGCACCACCACGGTTGTTCCTATTCCCATATCCTCCTTGGCCTCCCCGGCCAGCAGTGGCCCAACAAGTCTCCTTCAGGTGGCCAGCCTTCCCACATGCTTCACAAACCTTTAACCCACAACGACCAGAGTGATGTCGTTGGCATGAGTTGCACTTGGGTTGTGCACCCATATATCCCTTACTTTTCTTTCTCCCACCAGCTGTATCTTGAGCTGGCGCATTCGATTCCCCTTTCTTAACCACCATCCCGGTGCCCTGCTTGAAATTTGAAAACTTTCGTTTATTCCCACCTGACGACTCCACATGAGTCTCCTTTTTCTTGGGCTCAGTTTCATCAAACTTGTTCAACCGAATTGCCTCTTCGGTGAGAGCCACACTCAAATCAATGGCTTCTGTGATAGTTGCAGGTTTGGAGGAGGTCACCATGCAGATTATTTGAGGAGCCAATCCCCAAATGAAGCGTTCAATCCTCTTGAACTCAGGCGTAACCATGTATGGTACCACATGCGACAAGTCGTGGAACCTCTGAACATACTCAGCTATCTTAGGACCTTCCATTTTTAGATGCCAGAACTCGGTCTCCAATCTCTGAATTTCAGCGCGAGAACAGTACTTCTTGCGCATGAGTTCTTTCAACTCGGTCCAAGTCAGTGCGTAAGCAGCAGCTTCGCCAAGTGTTTGGACTTGTAGATTCCACCATGATAGGGCTCCATCCACAAATAGCCCTGAGATGTAAGTGACTTGTTGATCCAGCGCGCATTTGCTCATGGGAAGTACGGACTCGGTTTTCTCAGCCCAACGGACGAAAGCTACAACACCACCTGTGCCATCGAAGTTTACGGGCTTGCAGTCCAAGAACTGTTTGTAGGTGCACCCATGCGGTGGATTGTTGTTGTTGCCCGTGTTGCCGGAGTTGCTTCCACTCATTCCTCCTTGAGAGGCAGCATATTGAGCAATAGCAGCAGCAATGACTTGCTGTAGTTCGTCCTGAGTAGTAGGCATTGGCTGAGGTTGACGTCTTGGCGGCATCTTCTAAAGATGTATACGTCGGTCAGGCCATAATAAAGCGTACGTATATAGTAATAGTAATAGCACATAACATCTCATGTTATCAATATATCACACACAACATCCCATGTTACGATTATTATACACACAACATCCCATGTCACAAATATTATATACACAACATCCCATGTCCCAACATCCCATGTCACAAGTATTATATACACAACATCCCATGTCCCAACATCCCACGTCACAAAAATATAAATAAGCAATCAAGTGAATCAGATATGGTGAGAATACTGCGATTGCCATATATATCAAGACCACAATGTTGTAAGTGTATCAGTACATCACTGTGTCATACAATCATCAATCAATTAGGGGCTACATCACCCCTGTCCAAAAACTATATCATGTCAGTGTCAAATACATCAAATACATCAAATAAGTGTCAACTAAAGTCAGTATCATCAGATGGTCTCCAAAATGCTGTGCAGTCACAATCGATGTCGTCTCACCAACGTCTACCTATTTAGCACTGATGAGCTCTAAGCGGATGGCGGGGGAGGAGGGGGAAAGTGAGGGTAAAGCAAGAGGCGTAACAGAAGCCAATCCTCCTCCATAGCCTGCTGAGTGCGAATAACAGAAGCAACCTGCTGCTCTAGTGTAAAGAGACGAGCAGCAAAATCTGGGGGTAAAGATCGACCTGGCTGAAGAGGGGAGTGTATCTGACCATGGCATGAACATGGTGGCAGCTGAGCTCTCTCGAGCTCCTGGAGACGCTGCGTGTGCGACTCATGCTGATGAACGAAGGACATCAAAACGTCCTCTATAGTGTGTCCAACATGAAACGAATGGTATGGATCAGTAGGTGGCATGGCTGATGGCGTCGGCTAAAGCAAGGGCTCACTGGTGGGGTCAAATGGTGCCACATGAAATGGTGAAGTAGAGGGTGGAACAGATGACATCTGGGGCATGAAGGGAATAGACATCGGTACGTGCCCAAAAGGATGGGCTGAAGAACCCTCTCCAGGCCTCGCTGGAGGTACAAACTGAGGAACCTGAAAGGTGAAATCAACAGATCGTGTAACAGGGATCTGAGGGGGCAAAGGTGGGACGTCCTCGTCAGCAGGTATCCAACCGTGCTGAGCATCCTCATCGGGTGGATCCATGTGGTCAGCAAATAGTGCGTGCTCAGGCTCGAGTGGAATGGGATCAAATGGAGGAGCAATGACAGGGTCAACTGGTGCAACAGGATGGTCGACCGGTATATCAGCAACAAAAGGTGGATCAACAACAGGATCGATAGCAACAACATGATCACCAACTAACAAAGGAACATCATCAACAGGAAGATCGCCAACAGGCGGGTCAGCTATAATGGGCTCAACAGGAACGCCAGCATGTACCAGGTCATGCTCATGCATAGGATCTAGAGCAGCTGCCTGCTCAGGAGCCAAGACAGGCTCATGGTCATCAAAAGCCATATCAAAGTCGAACTCAGGATCAATAGGGTCAACTGGATCAGCGGGGTCCTCCATGAGCTGGTCCATCGGGATAAACTCAATATCATGATCCGGGTCGAATCCCGGAGGAAAAATGGGATCAGAATCCTCTATATCGTCATGCTCAAATGCAAAGCTCGGAATAGGTGCTGCTGAGGAAGCCTGGTCAGGATCCGAGTCGTGTGCGAAATGCTGTGCGCTCACCTCGTGAGAAGGTGCGGATGCCACAGACTCAAAGGAGTCTGGGACCGGTGAATGTGCGGGTGAGTCCTCAGCAGGGGCGTCGGCGATCATCAGAAGATCGCCAGCGGGAAGAAGGGCTGCATCCGGAATCTCATCCTCAAAAGGCTCGTCCTCAAACAAATCGATATCGCCGTCAGCCTCGGCGTCGAGTAGCAAGTCATATGCGGGATAGACGGCTAAAGGAATAGGAGCCGGAATCACAACTAAGGGTAAGTACTCAGCAGGAGGGTCATCAATAGGCTCATCAGCGCCGTTGGGCAGAGCGAAGGGCTGGAAGTCATCGTCATCAGTGCTCGTGTAATCGGAGGTATGCACCTCGTGCTCTGAGGATATAATGTCGTCAGATACTATGGGTAAAGGTCCGGTGGTATCCGAATCACCCGTGCCTGGTGAATCCATGTGTCTGTAACAAACACAAATATGCACAAATAATCAGTAAATCAGGTAATCACATAAGCTACCAAATAATAATCACATAATCCTCCTAGTCCCACTAGCCTCCCAGCCTCCCAGACTGTCCTTCCTAGTCCCACTAGCCAATTTTTCCCAGCCTCCCAGACTGACTCCCTAGTCCCACTAGCAAATTCTCCCAGCCTCCCAGACTGACTCCCTAGTCCCACTAGACAACTACCTCGATCCATTGGACCGAGCCTCGGCCTCCCAGACCGAGCCTCAGCCTCCCAGACAGAGCCTAAAAATAATAAGTAAAATGCGCTCAACATTTGTTTATAAAAAGGTTTTGGATCTGGACTTAAGTGGTATGCAGTAAAAATGTTTTCGTGAGAGCCCTAGTGATCATAGTCTAGACTCAAGAAGGAATCCTAGTTCGCTATGATCAGAGCTCTGATACCAAGCTGTCACACCCTGGCTTTGCGGAAGCGTGGTTAATTTGGTGTGACTTCTTAATACCATAGCTTAATCATAACAAAGCTATATGAATTAAAAATATGCAAGATCATCCATTAAAATAAAAATATCAAAACATTGTCTTAACGGGTTAACACCCTATCAACCATAAACTTGTCCCACAAACATTACAACCCTAAACATAACACAACATAACATGATTCGAGGACTGTGACTTGTCCAGGAAAGAGTCACATTCCCCAAACCCTGGATGACCTCGGTGACTAATGCAGCGGAAAACATGCCATACCGTGCCAGATCTTTAATTCCCTGAAATACATGTAAGTTGAAAAATCAACAATAATGTTGAGCGAGTTCATGCGAAAGTGAGTAAATAAACCATTGTATTTATCAAAAACCCTGGTATGTAGCAAATAAGGAAAAAGAGATCACCAACGGTTTGCAAGGCCATTGATATGTGTGAAATGCAAGTAGGAAGGCTCAAACCTAGCAAATTTATGCGTCGGGAACAAAGTCATCCCAAGGTCCGTTATGCTGGACCTGGGACTGGGCTCGCTACACCCAAATAGATCTACCGCTCCTGCCCCTCGGTCTTACCCTGAGGATTAATGACCTCAAGTTTCTGCCTACCCATTCACATGATCTAAAAGTAACCCTCCTTACGCTAACCATACCATGTATAAAGTAATCATAACCATTGTAACATGTATTTCACCCCCGCAGTTTAGAAAACTGAAAACAGTTAAGAGAAAAGGGGGACATGAACTCACAGTCAGTGCGTCGCTATACCAGGTACTCCGAATGTCAGGCAGCTGTGCAACGACCTACATGTGCTAATTCTATTAGACGAATGGTCGTGCCTTAGCTTTATAGTTTTAGTTTCGGGAACAGTTAGACAACCGTTCCTTGTATATACTTGGTAATTAATTTCCTTCCCAAGGATGGGGGATTTAATACATGTGTATTCGTATCATCTCATTAAGTCCCACTTAATATATTTTTACTTCTCAATCCAAAATATAAACATTTTTCTCAAAAATATTATATTTTCTCTTCACTTAATACTTTCCAAAATAATACGTTGACAAAATACGCGTTTATGAATATTTCCGTATAAAGCGTAAGTTACGTTTTAACGATTAAGTGGTAATAATAATTACCGGTGTAACTTATATGCTCGTCGAGTAAGCGTTTGTATTATTTTGGGTTCGTCAACGTTTGTAAATATTATTTTTTTACTCTAAAAATAATATTTATATGTTTTCACAAAATAATCATAAACAGTGTGGTGAAAAATATATTAATCGAATAAATATTTATCACGTTTAGTTTTTGTGAAAATCCCACCTCCGATTATTTAATAAATAAAGTCATGGCGAAATATATTTTGAAAACATCTCAAAAATATTCTAACACTTGTAAATAATTCTAAGGGTTAGATTTTAGAAAAATTTCGCCA
This sequence comes from Helianthus annuus, assembly GCF_002127325.2. Taxonomy (NCBI): domain Eukaryota; kingdom Viridiplantae; phylum Streptophyta; class Magnoliopsida; order Asterales; family Asteraceae; genus Helianthus; species Helianthus annuus. Next base: position 125,044,521 of record NC_035449.2, read on the forward strand.
GAGTTTCCCCTATAACTGGAGGTGGCCACGCTTTCAAGCGTATCATTTTCTTTTACAAAATCACTTCAACAATTTCTTGATTCAATCAAACAATTTCCGACACATCAAACTAATCTCAACACACCAACTTGCCGACTAGTATGTAAATCGCATTATTACATGAACTTGTAGTTTTTCCGAAAACTATAGTGTAGATCTCCTTATATTTGGTGGATCTATGTGTAAGATAGTTTAATCTTGTAAAAACCCCGTTTTTAGAATAAATCATTCTTTACAACTTCCCGACAACTTTTATAAAAATGGTTACTTTGTCGGATCTTCCGTTTCACAAGTGTTTATACACTTGTAGTTTGTAAAAATCGTATTTGTTAGTGTGTCATACGACTTTTATAAAACATGATTTTCTCGACACCTGGTCTTACGAAAATACCACTTGCAGATCCGTAGATCCGCTAGTTTTAAACACCATTTTACTAGTAAAATTACTTTTACACAAGTTCATGTCTTTTGATGTGGTAGAGTTTCACCCTTTAACCCTTGTACCGATATAAACAAGCTTATGTCAAGATCTATGATCTTAACAAAGTCGGGTTAAACGATGATCCGAGCCACCACATCGTAGATCGGGCCTAAATAATCACCATATTCAAACACTACAACCTTTACACAAGTTATGATCTTTTATCCAACAAAATTCAAGTTTTAGTAAACTTTAAAGATTCAAAAGATGGGTTTCCGCATTTTAACCGTTATAAATCATATTAACCACTTTAGATATGTTCGAGAATGAGTTTTAAACATTATACCTCTAGCTCGGGGCTAGGGAAGAATCTAGGCGAAAAGGAGGTGGATAAAAGCAAAGTAGAAAGGTCCTTCCGCTTCCGTTTGCTCCAAGACTCCCGATACGTGACCCGTGAAGCTTGTATATACTTGGAATGGAGAGATCAAGATCGAACAATGGGTGTGTAGGTGGTGGGGGTTTTGGCCGAGAGCTCTTGGAGGGCAAGGAGAGAGTTTTGTTGGTGATTGTGATGTGCAAGAACTCATGAGTCTTAGTGATGTATTTATAGACAAGCTCTAGTGCCATAATCCAACGGTTAGTATGTCCCCTTGATTTGAGACAACTTCATTATTTTAATCATAAGTGTACTAATCTAGTTACAAGGGAACCAAACCGGCCCGGGGGGGGGGGGGTGTCCTATGGTTCGATTTCAAATGTGTAGTTAGGACTTAGTTACGTTAAGTAGGTTAACTTTAGGGGTTAACTCCGTTAGTTGTATGATACGTTATAAAACGGGTGTTAGGGTAATCAGGGACCCTAACTGGCTCAGAAAAAGACCAATAATACTTTTGGCAATATTTTCATGTTCCGGGTATAGTCCGGTTGTTCGGTTGGATAGTAATCCGTTAAAGTGCTTAAGTAATCTTTTAAGCGTCGTAAATAATATTTTTAGCGACACAATTTATTCTGCAAAGTGTCAGGAATATTTCCTCATGTTTTTGGCACTTTATTAGTTAGCTAGAAGCTAGTATGTTGATAAAAGTGCTGTGTTTCGTGCTTAGAGTACGCTTTAGGCACATCCAATCATTATATCTTATTCCTAGAGACGCAGTTCTACAACCCTTGGATCCCTACACACACTATGGGTGTAGTAAAATATTTCTGGCTCATTCAGGCCTTTAGAGGCAGTGTGTGCCTGATGCTGGCTTTATCAGCATGTTCAATAGGTTATCCGTTCAAATGCTACTGTGCTTTAAGTGCTTCATGTTTGTCACTAAGGTTTAACTTGTAAATAAAGTAGTGACGGAAATCAAAGTATGATGCAGGAATATACAAGTACTAGAAATCAAGTAGCAGTTCATCAGTATTTTCAGTTAAGCACAGTAATTAAGCAACAATTAATAGTTAATTAAGTCGTACGGATACCTGGTTTAGTGAGGGTTGTCACACTTGTTTCCTTTGACATCAACTTTTGAAACACGTTTCTTTTAAACCGTTGGGTTCTTATGTTGAGGAATGTCCTTGAATTCACATGATTCGAATAAGTCTTGATCTGATTTCGTGGTCATCCACTTTGATACTATTCGTATTTACCTACACATAACGTAACTCTAAAGAGTTAACGTAGTCTAAATTTCGAGGACGAAATTTCATTAACAGGGGGAGAATGTGAAAACCGGTGATTTATGGCTCCTGATTACGCGATTAACAAACATTATGACGATAATAAATAGTGTTTAAGACGTAGATTTACTCAATTAGGCCTTTGAAGTGCCTAGGAACGTCTATCCGACTTTACAATGCGTGAACGGTGGTTTACAGAGAAACCTGTTAAATGTTAAACAACAACGAACTGATACCGTACAAAATACTGACAACGCCGACAAGTATGAATGTTACACGAAAATTTTATGCTTATGAAATTAATTTTGTGAATTTATTAGGCTTCCGTGGGACACAAATGCAAACGTGAACTAAAAACGCGATGGTAGGAAATGCATCGGCAACGAAACGGAAGCGACGGAGACGTCTGTCACCTTCAGAACCTACATTTTACGCTATATTTAGCTTCGTAATGAAATTTTAGTAACTACAGTCGAAACCGGATCAGAAAACGAATTAGAAACGGTAACGAGGTAATTCTTCGCGATTTTTACCGTAACCGACTAACAAGGGCGTCCAACATCGAATACCGATACTGTTTTATATATTTTTAAATCAAAAATTATAACTCACGATATTTGTATGATAATGGGGTTATGATAACGGGTCTCGTAAGAACGAGCGGACCATAGAAACCCATCAAAACCAATTTATACAGATATCCAAAATACCACTTGATAACATCCTATTTATCCTACTATTTTAGTTGGAATTCTACCAGCTTTGTAGAAATTAGTTAAACTTTGACAACTATATTGTCTATCCTAATATACAAGGCTTGTATTATTTAAATAACATGTCTGTACTATGGCCTACATGTATATCTTATACTTAAATTCTCACTCAATATCCACACCCCAGATTCATATCTCATCTCCACCAAAACAAATCAATACACACATATTAGAGCATTCACATCCAAATAACCAAATTATGTGTGTGGTGTTTTTAAAATATAAAGAGTATAAAAAGTGGTTGTGAGTGGAGGAGAGAGAAAATGTTACTGTTCATCTGTATATTTGGGGGGACACTGTTCACCCCCTATAATTTTTTAATATATTTTGAAAGTTGTTGTGAGTGGAGGAAAGAGAAAAGATAATGATAAAGGTATAAAAAATATTATTTAATTGAAAATGAGAGAGAAAATGTTGTGTTTTTTAGTGTAATTTAGGGTGAAAATACGGTGGATTGAATGGGAATGCTCTTACTCCCACTCTTTCTCTCGATTTCATTCAAACAAAGAAACACAGAGAATACACCTTCTCAAAACACATACACATTCAAACCATACTTTTTTCAAATCCATACACAAATAACACACAACCACATCTTCTCAACCTCTCTCTTTCTCGCTGAAATCCGGCTACCGGAAATCCATCTCCGGCACCGGTTACCTCCTCCAAACACCACCAACATCCACCTACCAACCCGCTCCCCTCGGTTACACAGACGCAGAGAGAGAAAACAGTGAGAGAGAGAGAGGGGAGCCGACCCCTCTCCACCGCTCACGACAACGCGTGGCGGCGCGTGGAGACGTACGATGGTCCCCTTCAAGCTACACACCCAGTTACGAGCAGAGAGAGTCGACGGAGAAGAGAAGGACCGCGGGGAGAGAGAGAGATCGGAGAATCGGAGACGAAGGAGCCGCGCCGCCGCTCATGGCGGCGACAAAGGAGGCGACGGTGGTGCTATTCTGTCCGACGGGTTTGCCGGTCAGACTCGAATTTTAGTGTAACAGGTGGCTCAACGGTTCAGCTTCGGATGTGTATCGGGTTTGAGTGTGATGCGGGTCAACGTGGTTCAGGTTCAAGTTTCACGTGTTGCGGTTTAGTTTATTTTGGGCCTCGGGTTGGACTTGAATGGAATTCGGGTATTACGACTCACTCGATTCAGATCTGCTTCGATTTATGTTCGACTCGCTGTATTTCAGCTTAACTCGGTCCAACTCGGTCAACCGAGTCAACTCAGCCGGTCAACCCGGTTGACTCAGTCAAAGTCAGCCAGTCAACTCAGTTGACCCGGTCAACTCAGTCAAGCTGTTTGATGATTCGGCACGAGGGATGGTAAAATTTATAACGGCGCGTGTAAATTGGTTATACACGATTCATATAAATTGATTTTACATATATGTTGTGAATTGGTTGTTGAATTTTGAAAAATAACGACAACTTGCGTTGTCGGGGGCGTCCAAAAACAGAGAAAACTCTACCCGTTTTTTCTAGAAAATCCGTAAAATGAAATGCGTTTTTATTATAGAACGAACATCCGATTTCAAATACACTTCTAGAAAAACAAATACGAATATATAATTCCTTTTGACGATACTTTACAACTCACGAAAAAGACGATTCGGAAATTATTTACAACAATAAATATAGTTATTATATTTGTTTTAAACATCGAAAATTCGACGAATTCTTTTATAAAAGTAAATATAGTTACTTCAAACCTCAAACAATCCGATTCTTTTATAAAAATAAATATAGTTTTTATATTTATTTCGAATATCGTACCGCACGGATTCCTTTATAAAAATAAATATAGTTTTATATTTATTTCAAACACAACAACTCGAGGATTCTCTTATAAAATAAATATAACTTTTTATATTTATTTCAAATGCCGAAACGGCATATGCGCATATTTTGGCGAATGTATACAAGACGTAATATATATAATATAAGTTTATTATATATTACTTCATACGAATATTCTTATTTATACAACAACTTCTCAAGACGTCTAACGCGAACATAACAATATATTTATATATTTTTATATAAATATTTATATATTTTAAATCTCTCGAGAAACTAAGTCTTTCCAAGACTTAGTAATCTCACCGACATTAGACGAACCTTAACAAGCTTAACCTATTCGTTTCTTTCAAGTTAACAACTTACCGTTGAATCGTTCGGCTAACGATTCGGTAGAGCTCAGTGACACGTAGTTTAGTTACTGTGTTTATTTAGAAACTTATAAGATATTCCGTGTTAGGAATATCGTAGAATGCACGCTAGCGAGTCTCGTCTTGGAAACGACATCACGAAGTCGTAATTAGCTAGCTTCGCACAAGGCAATTCAGGTGAGTTCATAACCCCACTTTTTACAATTTTACATTCTAGTAAATGTTTTCGGAGTGGAAAGACATGCACGTTTTGCAAGAACATACAAAGTTTTTGAACGAACGAAAACTCATACTTCTAAATCATATTACGAATGGATTATACTAAATTTACCAGTTTTTACAAAACAAATGCGTATTATCGAAATGAGAATGATTTTCATGACTAGGGATGGATCGTCTGTTGATAATATATAGAGATTGGGGAGTTGGCCTTAGAGGTTGGGGAGGTTCAGCCTTAGAGGCTGGGGAGGTTCAGTCTTAGAGGCTGGGGAGGTTCAGTCTAAGAGACTGGGGTAAAATACATGTTATAAAGGAATACTTACAATACTATTAGTATGATTAGCCTAGGAAAGAACCATAGATCATGTGATAGGGTAGGCGGATACTTAAGGCCATTAATCCTCGTATCAGGACCGAGGGGCATGAGTGATAGATCTATTTGGGTGTAGCGAGCCCCATCCATGAGTCCGCAGAATGGGCCATGTGGTGACTATGTCATCCAACCAGAAGCCCGGTACAAAGTCTGCTAGGTTTGAGTCTTCCTACACCGTCACACATATCAGTGGCCTTGCAAACCATTGGTGATCTTTTCTTTGTTTGCTTTCATACCGGGATTTACATACATACATACTTACAGAAATACTTGATTTATACAAATTAAATACCAGGTTTTATACAAATTCAAGGCATAAGATTATGCGGGCATGGAGTCAAAGTCAGGGTGGGCATTGACGGTTATACGAACGTTACAAACTCAAGAGTTTACAAATACATGGCTTTACGAACATAATGCGTTACAAACACAAAGTTTCCATATAACTTGGCAAGAAAATGATTTTTAAATTCGTTTTCTCAATATTATTTCACAAATCGATTATTCAAAAGATTTATTTCAAATCTTTTACAAACAAACTATGAACTCGCTCAACTTTATGTTGACTTTTTCGCATGTTTCTTTCTCAGGTTACCCTTCAGAAACTATGGTACGGTTGGAATAGGAGGACCATGTGGAGTCGAGTACTTAGCGGGCGTTCGCATTCTAAAAGTCTTAGCTTTTTCGCTTCCGCTATGCAATGAAGATACCAGTCCAGTCACGCCAGCTCTGATAATTTCGGGGTGTGACACAAAACAACCGGTAATGTTTCAATACATCATTGAGTTTGGTTTCCTCAGGGAATCAAAACCCTTCTCGTAGTTTCACTAAACGACAATTGTGACACTTCCGGTTTTTCCCACACGTATTTTGTGTTGTTATTAAATCTATTAGAGTTGATTATTGGTTAATGCATGACATGTGACTTTGAATGTGTTATAAATATGGTATAGGGAGGTATCTAAATAATTAGATGTTGTATACATGCACACCAAACACCGAGTCACACATTCCATACTTCTTTTTGGGCTGCACACTCGGATGATAGGAGGGCCGCACACACTCCTCTCTGCTCTGGCCCAATTGCTCAGGCCCAAAACCCCCACCTTGTTGCCCTAATAGGTCGCACAATAGAAAGAATAAAGGGTAAATTACTTTTTGACTCCCTGTGTTTTATGGGTTTTAACTAGTTGAGTCTAAAAGGAAAAAGTTTAACGACCTGAGTCCCCATAAGCATTTTCTTTAACCATTTGAGTCCAAATTTCTAACCCAATTAGAATTTTGTTGTTAAGTTTTGTTAAATGACCAAGTTACCCCTATAATTAAAAAATAAAAATAAAAACCCACATGTTCTTCATTAGGCACACCATCTCTTTCTCTCTGTTTAAAGTCTGCAGCCTTCATCTCTCTCATATTTCTTTCCCTCTCTCTAGATCACCTACATCCTCCACCACCACCGTCACCACCACAGCCACAACCACCTCCACCTCCGTCACCAACCACCACCTCAACCACAAACCCCCAACACAACCACCGTCGCACCACCACCACAGTCACCGTCACACCACCACCACAGATCTCTCATCTTCTCTGCCATTTTAGCTCCCTTTCATCCTGAAATTAAGCATTAATCAATTAGATAAGAAAAAACCACAAATGTCTTTTCCCTTGTGTTTCCTATATAATTAAAACTTCATCGAGGGCTACCAGAAATGATATAATCCATTAAATGCATACAAGTGCCAAAATAAGGAACTTGAGAATTTGTTTCCTGTGCTCCAAAATAGGAGTCCAACTTGAACTTGATTTAAACTTGGGATACCTTTCATGAAGCTGGTAATAATAAATTGAGAACCACAATGAACACTATTGGAACTAAAATAGGTGTCCAACTTGAACTTTATTTATAAAATGGGCTTTCGTTTTTCATTAAACATCCAACAAAAATACTTTTTAGTTATAGGGAGAATTCAGCTATAAATCTAAGTGTCTAACAAATGAAAACTGCAAAACAGGGTGTACATATTGCTTAAAAGATGGAAAAATGAGAAACTTCAGTTAGTTTAGATAAAGCTAAAAACATAGAGGTTTACAGATATGAAATTAAACAACCTAGTGAGGTTAATTTACCACTTTGAAGAGTAACAGTGATCGGACCGTCACCACCATCACCACTGTCGTGATGGTTGTTAGCAGCAGTAAACATGGGCGGAGGCGACGGTGGTGATTTAATTCTCTTAGAAAACAGAACAACTTTGTTCTATCTGGTTTCTTTGTTGATTCATACCACCAGAAACAATCACCACCAAATACTTTGTTCTATCTTTCAAAATCACACTTTGTTTCTTGTACTCACTACTAAAATCCAAACAAGGCCTAAATTCAAGCCCATCAGGCTGTTTCGAAAACCCCTTCAACTCTTCATCTTTTCTTCATCTTTTTTCAAAGAACTTGAAACCCCATTTGGAATCAAGCTTAAACTCATCTTTTGGGAGACAATCCCACATGGATTTGGGTTAAAAGGGTCAAAATTGTACCACAACTTTATCATAAACAGAAAACCACAAACAAAAAGGAACAAAAACCATGTTTTGGGGTTCTTGAAAAGCTTTGATCTTGAAAAAGTTGTAGTCGTTGAAGCTTTTATGGGAGAGAAGAATTGAGTGGAGTGAGTTAGATTAGAGAGAGTTGATGATCTGAAGGTACAGATATGTAATTATTTTTTTATATATATTATATACAAATTTATGCATTAAAGACTTGTTTCTTGTACTTTGTGCATATAAAACTTGTACTTTGTGTGTAAATGACCAAATTACCCTCATAGTTAATACATTTGGTGGATGGCGTTAGAAATTTGGACTCAAATAGTTAAGAAAAGTGGTTATAGGAACTCAGGGTGTTAAACATTTTAATTTTAGACTCAACTGATTAAAACCATTAAAACACTATGACTCAAAAAGTAATTTATCCAAGAGTAAACAAATAGGAATGTGCGATAATTCCCTGAGGTTTTTATAAAGTCACCGGCCGACACCCAGGTGATTTTTGGTTGATCGCAATCAATTACAAATCCCAAAAATCATTCCACTACTCTCTCTCTCTCTCTAACCTTCTTCACCAAAACCTGCAACACAAAAATCATCTCCTCCACTTCTTAAAAACCTTCGGCGACCTCACCTCTCCCCATTCCGATCATCTAGACGGCAGCACACGTCCCCGCTACTCGGAACTCTGTTTCTTTTTCCAGCACACACACTGTTACGAACTCGAAACCAGGTTAGAATGTTAGCTTTTTTTGCGTTGTGCTTGATGATGATGATTCCCTGTGAACTATCTTTGAATAATGCAAACGATAATGATTCATGTCATATGATTTTAAGTGATGATGGCGACTCCCGTCGAATGCTAAAAGAATCTGTGTTAAATGTTAGAAGATATAGATACTGATTCTTGCGATGATGTAGTGGGCGGTGGGTCTAAAGGTGATAATTAAAACCTGCAGTAAATGCGTATCGTAATGAAGAAAAAATGAAGTTGTTACATATGTCCGATTAGGAAATCAGTGGGTGTCAAAAGATTTGAAATTTTGTTGGGTTAAATCCTTTAATGACACACCTCGCTCGAATCCGTAGAAGAGACGATGATGAATCTGTTCCGACATTCGATACTCGTAGGTTTGAATGTTTGAAGCTAATAGTTGTTTTTAGTGACAAGATGATGAGGAAAATCTGAATATTGATGCTTGAATAAGTATATCGTATGATTTGGATATGGGTGTTGCCATTTGAATGTTTGATGATGTGTTCATGAAGAGTACAACTGCATATGCTTAGGGTACAACTCACCTAAATATCAAATGATTTAGAATTAGAATATGGTATTATGTGATTTGAATGTTCTAATTGCATGGGGCACACTGAATGTATGATGGGGACCCGCAGAATGGGTGGATGGTGGGGGGCCACTCACAAAATAATTTCAAGCCAAATAAATTTGCTGCACATGTACACTATTGAGAGCATTGGTCGCACACTCTCAATAAGCCGTACACACAAAGAGCTTAAAAGTTAACCGCACACTAACTAACATGTTGCACACCTCCATATGGGTCTCACACACTCCAATTATGTTGGGCCGTAGGATCTGGTTGGGCCACGCAGAAAAGTAGTAGACTATATATAATTGAGAATCGCACACCTATAAAGGTCCATGACTGGGTCGGCTTATTTTACTATTCACAAAATTGGGGTCTGGTTGTCATAACCCAGTTATGTGCTAGATACGTGACGTCTAAATGTTATGTGCTAGATATGTGATGTCCAGTGGCGAAGCTTGAATTTTTCGGCCGGGGAGGCGAAAACGTATATACCAAAAAACTATTGGAGGAAAATGGATATTTGTAAAGGATTAGGGCATTAAAACAACCAAACCACGGGGAGCAAAACAGAAGTTTACTCTAGAATGAATCTAGACCAAAAAGGATTAATGGTTGATCCGATCGTTTTTATTTAAGCATCCAATAAAAATTTTATTGAGTAAACTTCTGTTTTACTCCCTGTGGTTTGGTCGTTTTAATGGTTTTACCCCAATCCTTTAAAAATAGCCATTTTACTTCCATTTTTCTCCCCAACTCTTAACTCAGTTAAATCATTCAATTAAATGTAGGGGTATTTCGGTAATTTTATATATAAGGATATATTTATTTACTATAAATTCTTTAAATCCATTTTTGAAATAGTATACATTATTATTAATATATATATACAATATAATAAAGGTAATTATTTATTATTAATCTACATTATATATAATAATGTATACATATCATTGCATATCTTCACCCTCACTTGAATGGCTACCACCACTACTAGAATCTCCATCGCTATCCTCCGACCTCTTACCGCCACCTCAATCTCCGACCAACTACCACCACCATCATCTCCAACCCTTAGACCGCTTGCAACCGCTAAACCACCACCACTCGATTTGCCCTAACTTGTCACTAATTTGACCTCTTGTTGCTTGGCTTCTCTTATTCGGTGGCCAGAGAGTTACGGGTGAATCATCCAACGCCGGTGACAAATCGGATTTGCCGCTAAGGGGGTGAGCCAGATCTGCTTAGGGTTCAAGTCAGATCTGCATTGTCACTGGCTAGGGTTAAGACATATTTGGCAACAATGCTGACAAGTCATGGTCTGACCGAAGGTTCAAAGGTCAAATCTACAACGAAGGGGGTGGCCTACAGTGATGGTGGTTGTGGGTGGTTACGATTTTGTAGGTGGCAATGGAAGATGATGATTTTTTAGTTGCTGTTGGTCGTCGTAGGAGGTGGCCAGGAGTTCAAATTTGGGGTTGCGGAATTTAGGGTTGCGAAGGTTTTCTTTTTTTAAGCGAAGTGGCCGGATTAGGGTTGTGGTGGCGGTGGTCGGCTTGTGGTTGTGGTGGCAGGCGGTAGCAGGGTTGTGGTGGTGGCGGATGAGGTGAGAAAGAAAGAGGGGAAGGCGGTGGTTAGGTGGAGTTGGTGCAAGGTGGTGATGGTGGTCGGGTGGGGATGGTGCAGCATGGTGGTGGTGATCTGGTGGAGCTGCAGTAAGGTGGTTGTAGGGTGGCGCTGGTGTACGATGGTTGTGAGAAGAGAAAAAGTGAATTGAGTTTTCTTTCTGTATTTTTATATATATGTATACATCTTGAATTTAATGAAATAATAACAAATATATAAACCTTATATATAAAATTACCGAAATACCTCTAATTTTAACTGAGTTATAGAAGGGGGGCGAATTGGAAAAAAAATGGTAAACTATTAGAGTAAAATGGCTATTTTTAAAGGATTGGGACAAAACTATTAAAACGACCAAATCACAAGGTGCAAAACAGAAGTTTACTCTATTTTATTTACTTACCATCCGTGGCGGACCTAAATTTTTTTCCAATTGGGTCTTTTTTTTGTGTTCAAACTTTTCATAAAATAACGTTAAAATTTTCGGATCGGTCCTCATTCAGGTAGGGTCAGAACCAAGTTTGAATTAGATTTAAAAAAAATAGAAAAAACTAAATATACAATGATTGAAACCGTGACCTCTTGTTGGGAAAGATGAGAGTTTACCACTACATCAACTTTCCTTTTCTTTTTATGGGGTCCACCTAATTGTATTTATTTGGTCCTTATAAAATTTAATATACCGGATCTACTAATTTTTTAAAACATTGGGGTCCGGGTATCTCGGCCTGCTCTATGTGGGTCCACCCCTGCTTACCATGACTTGGAGGTGTTTGTTTTTTCAGAAAAACCTCTTCTGACCACTTATGTCTGCGCCCCGCAGACCACGCGTAGACGTTTAGCTCTGCATACCGTTTGTTTTTTAGAAAACATTTCATTAAAAAAATGTCTTCAAACCTCTGCGCGTCCTCTTCCCCACGCAGACATGGTCCAATGTCTTCGCAACTGTTCCAACCTCTTCCAACCCTCTCTCCATACTTTTTTTCCCTTTCTCTTCCAACCCTCTCAAACCTCACGACCTGCAACTCCAAATCCTTAAACGTCTACCTATTAATTCCCTTCTCAAATTCCATACAATCTCCAAATCTTGGAACTCCCTCATCACAAGCAATCATTTCATCTCTTCATACCTTCGATCAATCACCCACAACAATCCTCAATCCCTATTCATCACGTACTTTGATCGAACACGTAAAATCGAGCAACACATCACAGCAAAAGAGACGATCAAACATTCAGGATCCACTTTTCCAACATCGAGTTCCAACACGATCATCCATGTCTATGGTTGTTTTATGAACCCGTTCATTCGTAAATCTGTACCGGTTTTGGTTCTGGATCAAGGGCGCAGCTTAAGAGGGGCTGGGGTGGGGGGTGGGGCGACCCCCGAAATTTTCGCTCAGTAGTGTTATACATGTAGTTTTCGTATAGAAATTTTTGGGTATATACGTTTTCGACCCCTCGTCTTCATTGTCAAGCTTCGCCGCTGTTCCGGATTATCAACAGAATTGTGGCTGGCCGCAATTTACTGTGTTACGGTTTGGTGTTTTTCCGGTGACTCATGATCCTAAGGTTGCAGTTCGTGAGGTTTAAGGATTTGGAGTTGCTTGTGACGTTTGAGGATCTGAAATGTTCAAGAGAAAGGGGTTTAGGAGAAGTGAAAGGGAAAAAAAAGTTTGCTGATGTGGGTAAAGAGGTGAGATAATCAAACACTCTTTTCAATACACTACACAGACATTTAGTCCACCTCTTCTCGTGCAGACGTTTACAGATGTGGTACGCAGACTGCAGACCTTTTCCATCTGAAAAACAAACACCACCTTAGTAATATACAAATCATTGGATGCATGTGTCAAAGACATGCACCATAAATATACCTGGGACATGATTGCGAATATCATCTCAGTTATGATATAAAACAAAATCCGAAATTTTAAATTTCTGCTCTGCATATATTCTTAAATGGAGAATGAAGTAGTGTTTCTTAACTGAAACCGTGAAATCTACGTGTAGAATATATGGGTGGAATATAAGAAGATTCTTGATACCTATCTATAAGTAAATATAAAAATATTGAGATTATAGTGACTTGATTTAAATCTTCTAGGGTTTCTCAACCCATTGCTCCCTATCGATACTCCCGAAGGAGTGGTATTTCAGCATCAATGAGTCTATGCATGAAAAACGCAGGTTCTGTTGATATGGGAAGCGTAATAGAGAAGCTATTAAGCATAAGAACAACTAAAGCCATGGTTGGTCTATCGTTGGAACTTTCTTGAACACATAATAATCCAATGTGGACATGTCTTATAATATCATGCATTGAACCGGATTTTGCCTTCAATGTAGGGTCGATTATATCTGATATTGTCCCATTCATCCAACTTTTCCTTGCCTAAAAGATATTAACAAATTCGCTTAGAATTCATATGATACATTTGAAAAATTATGTTTAGATATGGTAGAAAGGTGGACACTTACAAAGCTAAGAAGATCTTCTATCCTTCTTCGTTTTTAAAACATTGGTTCTTTTGACCGGTTACCATCTCTAGTACCACCACACCATAGCTAAAGATATCAGACTTTACTGAGAATTGGCCATGCATCATATATTCAGGAGCCATATAACCGCTATGAGAGTGAATAGGAAAAGGGTTAGTACTTGAACGCATAGTTAAGACCACATACCAACACACACTTATAAGTGTTGAATATTTTAAAATTGGTTATTAGTACAAGAAACATAAAAGTCGTGAATAAAAACAACATAATGAGATAAATAGGCATGTTATTTGGCAACCGTTGGTGTTCTAATGCATATTGTTAAAATAAACATTTTTCTTTTGAAAGGAAAACTTCATTAAAAACGACCAGCCTGAAAACCAACGGAAGGCCAAACCAACAAAAACAAACTATACAAATTTACACCATTCCTCCCATGAAACATCTATACACATGGACCTATTTTTAAACCAAAGGAAACCGAGGGATTTGATCGAGCAGAAAACCTCCTCAGCCTTTGGCGTTTTTCTACTAAAAACAAGCTCGTTCCTCGCCTTCCAAATTATCCAACAAGCAATGATAACGATACCTTGATACACTAATTGGTCCTTCCCTTTCAAACCACTGTGATGATGAGCCTCCAAGATGTCTTTGAATGAAAAAGCCACAAGATAAGGAATCTTGCACCATCTACTAACCTTCGACCAAATAGACATGGCAAGACTACATGCCGTGAACAAGTGCACCGCCGTTTCGTCCCTAGTAGCACACACCGTACAAGCGACGTCCGGAATCTGAATGTTCCGTTTTATCAGCTCCACCCTCGTAGGTAACCTCTCCAACTCAGCCCTCCAAGCAAACACATTACATTTTAAACGAATCCAACTACACCAATCCCAGACAAACCTGGCGCTGAAATCAACCTCGAAATCCAATAGACGATTAGTAGACCTCACCGTGAACTCTCCTGACTCATCTCCCATCCACCGCCACTTATCTCTGACATCGGACATATAAACGTTACCAAGAAGAGAGCATAGAGACAACCACCCCGCCCATTCATCATTGCTAGACGGAGGTCTTTTCCACTGCTATTTAGCATCCAGGTTGGAAAACGGTCTGACAATCTGATCGCGGACTAAACATTTCTTATGAGGGTTCTTATTCAACCACGGGTCCAGCCAGAAGGCGATGTCCTTCCCGTCTCCAACAATCCCACACATAAAATTCCGAAACCGATAAGGAGCCCGAATCGGCCTAGACACGACTTTAGCGATGCTTCCCCACACACCACCCAAAGACGCCCTAACCGGGAGAAACTCCCAGGTCGTACTATGCGCGTGAATCGCAGAGATGACTTTCACCCAAAGATTATTTTTTTTTGGTTTTGAACCTCCACACCCATTTCAGAAGCAACGAGATGTTGATAGAACCAAGCTTTCGAAGACTGAGGCCACCCCGATCGATAGGCAACGCCACACACTCCCAAGAAACCCAACTCAATTTTTTTTCAATACCTGTGCCGCCCATAGGAATTTCCTCATAATAGCCTTAAGGTGATTCACAACCCCAGCTGGCGCTTCATATAAATAGAAAACAGACAGGAAGACATTCCAAAACCGACTTTATAAGAGTGACTCTCCCTCCAATCGACAAAAGTGAAGCCTTCCAAAGCAAAAGCCTAGACTCGAAAATCTCAACAACCGGTCTCCAATTAGCAATACGGTTCATGTTAGCTCCCATCGATAACCCAAGATACTTGAAAGGTAACTGATCCGTCTTACAACCAACCACCGAGGCCATCGATTCAAGCTTAGAATCGGAGACACCGATACCAAAAATATTCGACTTAGACAAATTAATTCTAAGACCCGAGCAGATATGAAAACCTCTCAGAATCCTCACCACATTAAGAATGCTCGCCTTTGACCATTCCTCGATTACTAACGCATCATCCACATAAAGAAGATGAGACAGAGTTGGCCCATTATTGGGGAGCTGAACCCTAGAAACAGCTCCGATCTCAGTAGCCTTCTAAAAAACAGCACGCGAGAACCTCCATCACTATGAGGAAAAGAAACGGGGATAATGGATCTCCTTGTCGCATGCCCTTTTGGCACTGAAAATCAAACTTCGGGGATCCATTAACCAAAACCGCAGCTCTAGCCGAAGACAAAATCCCGTGAACCCATTTGCACCACAACGGAGGGAAATCCATTTGAGACATAACCATCTTAACGAAACCCCAGTTAACATTGTCATAAGCTTTTTCAAAGTCCAATTTCAACAAAAAACGCCTTCTTTTTGTTCTTTCTTAGCCAGTTGGTGGTTTCGTCGATAATTAGGGGCCCATCAAGAATAAACTTCCCTTTCAGAAAGGCAGATTGATTCACCGAGATGACCAAGGCTAGGACTTTTTTTCAGGTGGTTCGCAAGGACCTTGGAAATCACTTTGTTGATAGCCCCAACCAAACTAATCGGATGGTACTCGTTTAAACAAGTTGGATCTTTAACTTTAGGAATGAGCGTAATGAAAAAGGAGGCACACCCTCTGCTGACCGATCCCCTGATGTGAAACTCGTTCAAGATCTATACAAAATCAGCTTTGAAAACATCCCAAGAATGTTTAAGAAATTTAAAATTCAGCCCATCCAGGCCGGGGGCACGATCTCTGCCACAATCCGACACAGCGGCCTTGATTTCCTCCAAGCTGAAACCCGAAACCAAACTATCAGCCTCCTCCGGACTAAGTCTTTTGATATTCTCACAAATCACCGAAGGGTGGATACCCAAATTCTCTTTAAACTTCTCCCGAAAAAACTCAAAAACATTCTTTTAGATAATCGAAGGCTTAGAACACCAAGAACCGTTAATCAGTAACCCGTGAATCCTGTTGCTAGCCCTCCGACAATTAATCATCGCGTGGAAGAATTTAGAGTTTTCATCACCTACTTTAGCCCAGTTAACCCCCAATCGCTGTCTTAAATCTTTCATTTTATTCTTTTCAATCTCTCTGACTAGCCTGTTATTTTTCGATAAAATCCACTCCTAGTCCTCACATAACTCTCTATTTTCCATTAGAATCTCCAATTCTTCTAACTCCGTTCTGGCTTTCGCTTCAATTTCCCCTTCCTTCTTTAACATACCGTCCCTCCAATCCTTCACCCGATTTTTAATACGCTCAAACTTTTTCAGCAGAAAAAAATCAGCCAGCTCTTCCCAAAACAAACGATCGGGCCGCTTCTCTAACCATATCTTCATACCCCGGACGACTGAGCCATGAGTTGAAAACTCTGAATGGTTTAGGGCCGAAGTTGGAATCCTTGGTGACTAAAACGATAAGGCAATGATCCGACAACTGCCTAGCAAGGGCTCTAAGGCAGGCATACGGCTACAAACCAAAGAAACCTGGGCAAACAAGAAACCTGTCGATCTTACTGAGCTTCCTACCCTTATATGCCCATCTAGTAAATTTCCTATCTTTCATACTATATTCCATCAGCCCAGCATTGAAGATAAACGAGTTAAAGTTACCAGCACATGAGGGGATAAAGCGCGTATTAAGTCTTTCCTCCGGGGCCCAAACCGCATTGAAATCACTAAGTAAAACCCACAAACCCGTCGAACCCTCAATCTCACCCAACAACCGATCCCATAGCAATTTTTTGGTCGGAATATCCTACGGAGCATAGACATTTGCTACATTCAATTGATGCCACTCCCCTTAACTTTTCCTCTGATAATAAGAAAATTCATGTCCTTGATCGTGTCTCCAATATCAAACAATTTTTTGTCCCATATACTCACCAAACCCCCCGATGGTCGAATCCACCCACTCCAAGCCAAAATCTCTGCCTCTCCGAAGCCTTGAAACAGCCTTCTCATCCAATGTTGACTTCACCTCTGAAGCCCATCGTACCATTAGTCTCCTGGTCCTGAAGAGAAGATGTTGGTGCACGAAATGTCTGCTGACTACGTCTTATCAAGTCTTATGTCTAGATAGGTTAAACGGGTGCATAAACGAGATTAAAATAGGGTTTGTATAGGTTGAAATAGCCCGGGCCGTTTGAATGTTGCCTGACCGTTTGAAGGTGCCTGTTCGTTTGAAGCGTGACCGTTAGAACAAGATTTGTCTTGTTCAAACGGACAGCATGAGTCTATAAATAGATAGTTTAGTTCAAACGGTCAGTAGTAGGAATGTTTATGTGTGAGCGAAGGTGCTGCCGGATTTCTGTAAAAATCTCTGTAAAAGCTCACAATCAGTAATAGAAAGAAGAATTGAAAGGATTAAGCTGGTTTTGACTTGGTTTACTTTGATTCCGCCTTTGTAAACTGAGATGAACTACTTCTACTGATGTTTAAGGTCATCGGAACGGTCCTACAAGTGGTATCAGAGCTCAGGACGAGGAGTTCATACCAAATACAGCTTGAAATCGCCGGATTATCTCACTTCTACCTTTCTTTTCTGATTTGAACTAGTTGTCACGGTTAAAATGGCTTGAAACGTTCACATATCAAACGAAATTCACTTTTAACTAATCCTTGACAATTTGGATCTAAAATTCGACCTAAAACTAATAAAAAATCATTGTGTCCGTTTGAAGTTGTTCGAGAAAAAGTGACGTCATACCTTTTGAAAATGACACATTCCGTTTGAAAGTGGTCGCTTGAAAAACTGTCGTTTGAAACTATACCGTTTGAATACTTTCCGTTTGAAACTATTGGTATTTCAAACGGACAAGACCATTCCGTTTGAACAGGTTCCGTTTGAATCTGATATTTTTCTAAATCGAAAATTTTTCTAAGTGTTTGCTGATTTTTCAGGAAATTCACAAATATAAGCTCATGGCGAACGATGAACCTATTCCTTGGAAAGATGAACGTACTGAAGAGCAGAAGTATTGCTATCAGAAAATGCTTGCCGAATACAAAATTCTTAGGATTTCTCGCATTTATCGGGATGCAAAAAGAGCGGGAAGATGGGATTCGAAAAGGGAGTGTTACCTTGATAGGTATGGCAACATCGCGATTGATGATAAAACGCTAGATATTGAAGCCATCATCCAGGAGTACAAAGAAGAGGATGATTATTAGCAGAAGAAATGGTGGGGAGATGAAGAAGAGAAAAAGAAAAAGAAAGAGTTAATAGATGAAATAGAAAGAAACTCAGAAAATATAAGTTTGGATGAGTTTAGTGAATTAATCAAAAGGGTTAGAGAAGGAATAACAAAGATAGAATCTAAGAAGGATGAAACTTCAAAATGTGAAGTTGTATGCTCGAAATGCGAAAAATCAGAAGCAGACAGTGTGAAACTCTTGAAGGATGTGGAGAGTTTGACATTGGAAAACAATACTCTGAAGAATGAGAAGAAAGCTGATGATGAACAGATTCTGGGTTTGCGTTTAAATTGCGAAAAACTGAGATCTGATAATGACCAACTTTTAAAGATTGTTGAAAGTTTGTCATTAGAAAACAACAATTTTAAAAAATTGGAAAATGATTTCGAAAGTCAAATAAAGATTTTACAAGATGAGAGAGATATCTTTGGCAAGAATAATTTGGAGCAACAAAGCGAAATAAACTCTCATCTTGCTAAAATTATTCGACTTGAGCATGAAGTTGAAGATGCTCAAAAGAAAATTGCTGAGTTTGAAAAAGATTTTGAAAGCAAAAGAAAATCTTCAGAAGATGAAGATTTCTGGATAAAATTGGAAAACAAAAATCTGAAAGAAAATGAAACAAGATTTCAAGAATAGTTAAAAGGTTTGAAAAATGAAAAATCTGTTCTTGAAAATCTTAAAATTGAAAATGAAAATTCAATCAAGTCTCATCTTGAAATAATATCTCAGCTTGAAAACGAAGCTGAGAATTCAAGAATCAAGATTGATGAACTTGAAAAGAAATTGAAAGGTTTTGTGACTGCATCAGATAGTTTGAATTTTCCCTGTCCAAAACCAATCAATTCTGTTCCAATAAGTGACAAGGTCACAAATTTTGACAAAGTCAAAATTGAAGATTGTGATGACAAATCTGATGATAAAAAAGAAAAGAAAAGAAAAATATTTTTAGATTTACAAGAAAAATTTCAAAATACTGTTTTGCAATCTACTGAAATAGGTGAATGCTCAAAGCAAAAACCTGTTAAGAAGAATGCAGAACAGAAACAAAAAGATAAAAATTTGAAAAATTTTCAAAAAGAAAATAAAAGCTCATCAGATCAATCATCCAATCACAATAAAAAAATTACAAAATTTTAAAAATCAAAATTCAAAAATAGTTGGTAATCAGTGGTGCAGGTTTGACCACAGTGCTCAAATGCCAAATCAAGGATACAAGAAGAGAAATGACTACCACAAGGCAACTCAATGCTATGATTTAAGCGTGTGGTATGAAAATGGTGTATGATATGAAAGAGAGAAGAGGTATGATAACAGAGTGTGTTATTCTTGTGGCTATCAAGGACACATTGCTGTTAACTGCCAAAGCCGGAGATATGAGACGAGAAGGTGCTTTAACTGTAACATCAGAGGTCATATTGCCAGAGATTGCCCGAGGAGATCGATGGGAAGATCGAGGGCTGAATCTCAAAGTAAGGCAAAGAAACCAGTCAAAGTCAAGCCCAAAGAACCGAAGGTTCAAGAACCTAAAGTTCAGGAAACAAAAGTAAAGCTTTCTCAGGGGCAAAAAGACAGCCTGCGAAAGAAGAGGAAGAAGGCCAGAGAGTATCTGGAAAGGATTTTGTCCTCGGATACAACAAGTAAAACAGAGAAGAGTTCTGATAAATCGTCTTGCTCTCCAAAGAATGACAAATCAAGCAAAACGGATTCATCAGATACAAATCTGAGGACAGAATGCAGTGTTAAGAAAGAAAAAGTTCCTGGCAAGGAATTTGTTTCTTTGGAAACAAAGGAGCCACGTGTTGGCGATGAATCTGACAGATCAAAGTCAGACAAGCCACATTCAAGCAATGATTCTGGTATGTCAAAACTAGAAGAGTCATTTGTTGAGGTTAAAACTGTCAAACCCAAGGCTGGTCAGGCTTGGGTGAATCTGTTTAAATGAAAAACCTGACTTGCCGGAGTTCCCAGGTTGGTAAGTGTGGAACAGGTATCGGCATCTTTCTTGAGAAATTCACAGGTTGGTAACTGTGATATCTCGAATTATAAAAGACTAATCAAGGACATTAAGTTGTACTTGATTTCTCTTTCCGTCAAGTGATTAAAGGAAAACAATATGATGAAAGAACCCCGAATTTGTGAAATGACACACAAAACTAATTTTCCGGAAAAACCATTTTGATTAAAACAAACTTAAGTGTTTTGAAATCTAAATGGGAAAATAGTTTGTTGTCAGGGGGAGTTCTGATTGTTTATGCCAAATGAATGGCGAATTGAAGTGATTCGATATCAGTTTGTCACTTTATTTGTACAGTTTGTTTTTCAAATTTTCCTTGAAAATCAAAATTGAAACATATTTTGATTTTAGGGGGAGAAAAAATTTTAAAAAAATTAGAAAATTTGAAAATTCCAAAAACATTATAAAATTCAAAAATTTGAGTTTTTTTGAGAAAAGAGGAAATGATAGAAAATCAGTGGACTATCACAGCATGCTAAGGAAATGAAATGTCAAATGTGATAAACGGTCTCACTGATGATGTGTCGATAGGTTTTTGCACATTTAGTAGATTTATTCGGGATATAAACCTAAAATTTCAAACTTGTGAAATTCGTGGGGAACACTACTTGGATATATAGGTAACCCCTGAAATCTCGTTTGAAAGGTCTCTTATTCTGATATACTAGGTTTTATACTCAATGATGTCTGGGGTATTATTTCGGGACTTCTGCTGAACGGAAGTTCTGACCTAGTCCTTGGATAATGCTTTGCCTGAAATGCTTGAAACATAGCATAAAACCCTCAGCTGATTAGACAATAAAATTGATAATCATCTGTTGTAGCTGAAAAGATCCTCTAAAGGGGACATACTGCAAAGTCGAAACTGATATCTCTCTGCGCATACGGAAGTATCGACCTGAGATCCCTCAGTTCTCGCATTTAACCCCTAAATTATGTACAGATATCATTGTAGTATACTCACCTGTAAGACTGAATATTGAGATTCTGGATACGGGAGTATATTCAAGAGGTGGGACACATAAATGAGCTAAGTTCATAAAACATCTAAATCGTATCCTGAATAGATTGAAAATAGTGTGAAAATTTAAGAGGACAACTATATCGTCAATCTACGTGAATCGTTTAGAACTTAAAATGATTAAAGCTTAACGGTGCTAGTGATTTGTCTCATGAACTGATATGATCCTCTTACACAAACTCTCAAAAATATTATCTGTATATATTTGTTTACTGTTTTTCATTCAAAAACAAAAATTCAAAAAGATTTTTGGCAACTGATGATGAAGAGCTGATATTCAAAATTCTAAGTGCTAAACATGATGAATTGGATTGGGAAATTTTGTTGAAAATTCTTTGAATGACATATATAAATAGTTTGAAAGATTGTATATTTGGTTAATCAAGCTCATTCATTTGAACTTGATGTAACTAATATATGTGATAATGATATCTACCAGGAAGTTCAGTGTTATAAATTTGTGAAATTTATGTTGAGGTAGAGAATGTGTAGGTTAAACAGGTTTGGAGACTTCATTATTCCCATGGAAGCTAATTGTCAAAGCTTGAACCAGAAACCTCAGATCCCAGCATACTGAGAGGGGGAGTCTGTGAAAGGGGGAGTCTGGATCAACATCTAAAGGGAAGACTGAAGATGGAGCTAGGAAAAGATTTTGAATCTGTGAAGATTGAGTTGTTACAATAAGGAGACAAAGTTGTGAAGAGTCAAAGACTAAAGACTTGATGCCGAAGACTTCGTCAACATCCAAGGGGGAGTCTGTTGGTGCACGAAATGTCTGCTGACTACGTCTTATCAAGTCTTATGTCTTCATAGGTTAAACGGGTGCATAAACGAGATTAAAATAGGGTTTGCATAGGTTGAAATAGCCCTGGCCGTTTGAATGTTGCCTGACCGTTTGAAGGTGCCTGTTCGTTTGAAGCGTGACCGTTTGAACAAGATGTGTCTTGTTCAAACGGACAACATGAGTCTATAAATAGATAGTTTAGTTCAAACGGTCAGTAGTAGGAATGTTTATGTGTGTGAGCGAAGGTGCTGCCGGATTTCTGTAAAAATCTCTGTAAAAGCTCACAATCAGTAATAGAAAGAAGAATTGAAAGGATTAAGCTGTTTTTGACTTGGTTTACTTTGATTCCGCCTTTGTAAACTGAGATGAACTACTTCTACTGACGTTTAAGGTCATCGGAACGATCCTACAGAAGAAGAATCCTCGGATGCTACTCTGTGATTGAGATCGAACGGAACCCCACCCGGAGGAGGCGGCTGAGACACAGAATCGCTGGGACTACAAGGTTGACTACCAGCTCACTTGGCTGCCTTTTCATTCATTAAGCCCAACAGGTGATCAAGAGAGAAAGGATCACCATCCTCTTCCATTTGGGCCCTATTCCTCTTCGTGGGCCTAATATGTTCACTGGAGTCCAACATAAAACTTGGGCTACCCTTATTGTCATTAGCCTGACCCTTTGCCACAATTCTCCTAAGTCTCTTCGATTTCTTCCTAGACTTGAAAAAGAAAATGTCCTTGTTCCCTGCACCAGGAATATTGGAAACGTCTCCTGTACCAGAACTCGAAAAGGACTGACCTTTGGAAATATTCCCATTGGGATTCCCAACATCGCCGTCAACCTTGGAAAAAGACCCAACCGGCTCATCTCCCCTCAACGATCCATCCCCATGCATGCCTCCTCGACTCCTACGGAAACATCTTCCTAGTTCCCGGGATGCGTCATCCTAACCACCGGAGAGGAGGCCATCGACGACGACACAACCGGAGTGTCACCCTCTGCAAACCCCTAACAGTCCAGAATCCACTCGTCCTGCTCCTCTTCAACCCAACTCCTGTAGTTCTTGTTCTTCCACTTAACTTTCACGTTTTCTTTAATCCTCTGGGCTTTTCCTGCTAACACACCAACCCTGTTCACCGACATATCTTTTTCATCGACCAGAGAAATTTGCACGTGCAAAACTTTCCTGAACAATTCACCAACCATCTTAAGCACATCTAGATCAAGCAGATGCAGTGGTACCCCATATAACATAAGCCAAGCCACCCGTTCTAAAGGAAGGGACGGCCCTTCCCATGCAACGAGTTTCGAAAACTAAGGGCCCCGAACCTCACGAGAATCTAAGAACTTATTCACAGAAACCTCATCACTGAACGAGATAAGAATGGATAAGCCGCCCAGATATTGAATATTAGAGAAATCAGTTCTGGTAATTCGAAGAAGCCGGTGAAAATCCACCAACGTCTCCAAATCCACTGCCCTACCCACCCAAGCTTTCCCACACAAATCCTTAAAAGCTGCAGTCCTGTCCCAAACCACTACCGATTTCTCACACTCCTGCTTCTCCACCACCTGATTACTCCCTACCTCCTTCCAAACAGCGCCTAAGCTCCCACGGAGTGCAACCCTTAGGAAGGTTAGAAATGAAAAACTTGGTGATGTTCTTGCCAACTCCTTTCCGAGGGTCGAAACCAGCCTGGCCCTCTCCATCCATTTGGCAACCCCTCACAGATTTATGAAAGGTTAATAGGATTCGTATCGATCTAGCTAAACTACCAAGGCAGCCGCGATCAATCACAGACCTACTAAGCAATCGAAATCCGGATTTGGCCAACGAACCGCTAGAACAAGAAGAAAAAAACACTCCAAAGACAATCTAACCCACAGCTCTGCTAACAATGCTCGTACATGTAGCGAAACACAGGACCAACCATGCAATCACAGGAGAGTTACACAATGCCGGTACCAGACTGCTGGAAAAAAGAACAACCGGGGAGGGGGGGGGGGTTATCTTCCGACTTTGGGGTGGAAATATGGTTGTTGGAGGTGGTGTTTATTGTTAAAAATAAACATGAGTTTTGAAATTGATCCGACCAAATCCTACTTTTACACATCAAAGTAACATTTACTGGATTCTAAAAATGGTTTTCCACGTTCGTGATGTAAAGGCAAATCAATAGCCATGTTAACATACATTAGAATTTTGACCTTGCAATGTACAGTGGCGAAGCTTGACGTTTTCGACGGAGGGTCGAAAACGTATATACCCAAAAGTTTCTATAGAACTATGGGGTCGAAAACGTATATACCCAAAAGTTTCTATACGAAAACTACATATTTACCACTACTGAGCGAAAAGTTTGGGGGTTGGGTGCCCCCCGGGCCCCTTCAAAGTTACGCCAATGACAATGTAGACTAGGTCACTAAATGGGGATTGATTGAACGTGTAGCAACATTCCGACCACATTAAATGCAACTTCAGAAACATGGTGTGGTGAGTAGTCTATGAGTTATAATTATAACAATTCTATGTAATTCCCCTTACATTTTTTGCCAATGACTACCAGCTCAGCTAGTAATTAAGGAGAAAACTTGATAATGGCTATACATCAATTCAGGAGAAAACCTGATAAATCTGGAAAAAAAAACCTATACATCAAATAACGAGGAAACTCAATAAATACAGAAAAAACCCCTCTTATGTGAATCAAATCCAGAACCTAATGGTCCCTAATCTTATCCCACCTTTAGTGCCATTTATCATTGAGGGTAATGTAACATCTTAAATTAGAATGAATCTAGACCAAAAAGGATCAATGGCGTTTTTATTTAAGCATTCAGTAAATATTCTATTTCCTTGCCATGACTTGGTAATATATAAATCATGGGATGCATGTGTCAAACACATGCACCATAAATATACCTGGGGCATGATTGCGAATATCATCTCAGTTATGAAATAAAACAAAATCCAAAATTTTAAATTTATGCTCTACATATGTTCTTAAATGGATAATGAAGTTGTGTTTCTTAACTGAAACCGTGAAATCTACGTGTAGAATATATGGGTGGAATATAAGAAGATTCTTGATACCTATCTGTGAGTAAATAAGAAAATATTGAGATTATAGTGACTTGATTTAAATCTTCTAGGGTTTCTCAACCCGTTGCTCCCTGTCGATACTCCAGTAGGAGTGGCATTTCAGCATCAATGACACTATGCATGAAAAACGCAGGTTCCGTTGGTATGGGAAGCGTAACAGAGAAGCTATTAAGCATAAGAACAACTAAAGCCATGGTTGGTCTATCGATAGCATTTTCTTGAACACATAATAATGCAATGTGGATATGTCTGATAATATTATGCATTGAACCAGATTTTGCCTTCAATGTAGGGTCGATTATATCTGATATTGTCCCATTCATCCAACTTTTCCATGCCTAAAAGATATTAACAAATTCGCTTAGAATTCATATGATAAGTTTGAAAAATTATGTTTAGATATGGTAGAAAGGTGGATACTTACAAAGCTAAGAAGATCTTCTATCCTCTCTTCGTTTTTAAAACATTGGTTCTTTTGACCGGTTACCATCTCTAGTACCACCACACCATAGCTAAAGACATCAGACCTTTACTGAGAATTGGCCATGCATCATATATTCAGGAGCCATATAACCGCTATGATAGTGAATAGTAAAATGGTTAGCACTTGAACGCATAGTTAAGACCACATACCAACACACACTTATAAGCGTTGAATATTTTGAAATTGGTTATTAGTATAAGAAACATAAAAATCATGAACAAAAACAACATAATGAGATAAATAGGCATGTTATTTGGCAACCGTTGGTGTTCGAATGCATATTGTTAAAATACACATGAGTTTTGAAATTGATCCGGCCAAACCCTACTTTTACACATCAAAGTAACATTTACTGGATTCTAAAAATGGTTTTCCACGTTCGTGTTGTAAAGGCAAATCAATAGCATGTTAAGATACTCACATTAGAATTTTGACCTTGCAATGTACAGTGGCGAAGTTTGACGTTTTCGACGGGGGGTCGAAAACGTATATACCCAAAAATTTCTATAGAACCGGGGGATCGAAAATGAATATACCCAAAAGTTTCTATACGAAAACTACATATCTAACACTAATGAGAGAAAAGTTCAGGGGTTGGGCGCCGCCCCTTCCCCCGGCCCCTTCAAAGCTGCACCATGACAATGTAGACTAGGTCACTAAATGGGGATTGATTGAACGTGTAGCAACATTCCGACCACATTAAATGCAACTTTAGAAACATGGTGTGGTGAGTAGTCTATGAGTTATATTTATAACAATTCTATGTAATTCGCCTAAGTTACATTTTTGCCAATGACTACCAACTCAGCTAGTAAGATGTGTGAAGGTTTACCCACAGATCACGGGTTTGATCCCGGGCCAGTGGGGTTCCTGCACGGGGCTTAGGCCAGACCGCAGTGGCGGATCTAGGATTCTGACCAAGCGATAACATTTTATAAATAGGCGGTAACGAAATCGAAAAAACGTCTTTTTCCAAAATTTACACTAAAAACGTCAAAAATTTTCCGACCAAGCGGTAGCGGAGGCTACCCCTTGTTCCTCTTTACATCCGCCGCTGCCAGACCGACCGGAAGGTACCACATTGTGGGCCGGCGGATTCGAATCTGAGCGGGTACGCCTAGAGGCGGCCAAAGTAACCAGTTGATCCACTCCTTCCAAAAAAAATGTAATTCCCTTAATGAATTTCGTCAAAAGTATATGTACTTACTATGTTCCAACAATTTGACTTGTTTCTCCTTGAGATTCCTCCTCTTTAAAAAATCTTGCCATGCCAAAATCAGCAATTTTGGGATTCATTTATGCATCTAACAAAACATTACTTGCCTTCATATCACAGTGAATTATCCTTATACGAGAATCTTCATGCAAGTATAGTAGTCCTTTTGCAATGCCGTTGATGATAGTATATCGTTGTTCCCAATCAAGAAGTTTGTGTTTACTATGATCTACAAAGCACATCATTTATTTGGTATTAACAAATTCATTCATCAAAACTTCATTTGAACACATAAAATTTTCAAACATGATTTTTTCTTTCTTTTATAATATTACTTATGGTAGAGGGTTTTTTGCTATCAACTTTCCCAATGTAAACTAATCTATACTGGATGAAAACTTTCAAATTTGGTTACTATTGTTTAGTTAGTATAATGTTTGTGTTTCTTCGATGCAAGTTGTGGCACATAAAGGCTGTGTGCTCTTGAAAACTTACCAAATATAAATTGATCAAGACTCCCATTTGGTAAGTGTTCGTAAACAAGAAGTCGTTCGCTTCCTTCTATTAGCGGACCAGATCCTATCACTTTAGGAAATAGTCCATCTCCATAACTGCAGGAGATTTGTTAGGCACCCATTAGGAATGTTGTTATGTTGTAATGCTATTTATATGGTTCCCCTATTCATTGTAAATCAATCAATTGATACCACGGTTTAATATGGTATCAGAGCTATAGTTAAAACCCATTCCGATCTGTTCCCCTTTTTATTCCGGCGACATCATGACCGGAAAAGACACCTCCTCTTCCTCGGTTACGACCGACAACAAACATCTCCATCCCGTTTACTCTGTAACCAACATTCAGAACAAAGTCAGAATTCTCGATGGTGAAAAGGTCACCTACTCGGCATGGGTGAAACTCTTTAAACTCCACGCAAAAGGCTACGAGGTATTGAAGCATATCGATGGAACCAAGCCGCCAGCGGAAACAGACGAAGACTATGAATCATGGGCTAAAATAGACTCTATTGTCTTACAGTGGATCTACGGAACACTTTCAGACGACCTTCTGGTTCGTATCTTAGACGATCAGTCAACCGCTCAACAAGCTTGGAATAAACTCCAGTCGATCTTTCAGAATAACAAGAACTCACGTGCATCCTCTCTTCTACAGGCCTTCACCAACACACCGTTGGCTTCTTGCTCATCGTTGAATGAGTATTTCCAAAAGTTAAAAGGCATTGCTGAACAGTTGAAAGACGTCGACCAGCCCGTTACCGAATCCCGACTAGTCTTGCAGATGGTTCAAGGTCTACCACCAGAATACGACACTACCGCCTCGTTTATCAACCAATCGAACACCTCCTGGGATGATGCCAGAGACATGATCGAAAGAGAGCAGCGACGCCAAGCAGCCAGACAGCAACACTCAGCACTCGCCGCCCCTCGCACTGCCACACCAACGTCCGTCCCACCTACCGGCGTCAACACAAACCCCACCGGACTATTATCAGCCCCGACCATATACACGTGGCCGGGGTCGTGGTCGAAACTCTCGAGGAAGCCGTGGTCGTGGAAGAAGCTCTTTCGGTTACTATTCACAGCAGTGGAATAATGGAGGATATTCTCAACCACCCAATTTCTCTCAACAGCCAACTGGTCAACATTGGTACCCTACCCCACCTCCATGCCCTCATCCGGCCCAGTCCCCTTGGACGTCCCAGTGGTCTCGGCCCACTTCTCCTACACCACCACAACATGCGGCTCCACCCCAACAAGCATACTACGGCCATGGTCCTCAACCCGCATCAGGATATGGGCTTTCGGCCCAAACTCCACAGGCCCCACCCGGTTTTCCGCCTACACCAAGCCCATCCAATGTTGACCCTCCTAATCCTACAGAACTTGGTGCCGCCCTGAGCTCTTTATCATTTAATCAACCGGACCCACAATGGTACATGGACACAGGTGCGTCTTCTCACATTACTTCGGATGATAATAAAATTCAAAATCTATTATCTAAGTTTACTAATGCTAATATATTTGTCGGTAATGGCCAAACGTTGCCAATCACGGGTACCGGTAGCGGTGTTCACACCACACCATCAAAAACCTTTAAACTAAACAATATTCTTTATGCACCTACCGTTGTTAAAAACCTTCTTTCTGTATGAAAACTTACCCGTGATAACCAAGTTTCTGTGGAATTTGACCCTAACAGTTTTACTTTGAAGGATCTCAAGACGGGGCACCACCTTTCACGCCATGAGAGCACCGGCGAACTATATCCTTTCACTTCCCCAGTTCAAGCTTTTTTGGCAACCTCGACTTCAACAAATAAGTGGCATGATCGCCTTGGCCACCCGGGGTCGAACATTTTGCATTTTCTTTCTAGTCGTTGTTTGATTGATTGCACTAAGAACTCGTTTGAATTTTGTGATTCGTGTCATTTAGCTAATAGTAAAAGACTTCCTTTCGTTATTTCCAATTCATTTACTTATGCACCATTCGACATCATACATTGCGACCTTTGGACGTCGCCAATTTTAAGCAAAACGTCTTACAAATACTACTTGGTTCTAATTGACAACTATTCACACTATGTTTGGGTGTATCCATTAAAGTTCAAATCAGAAGCATTTACAAAAATTGCAAAATTTCATCATTTTGTCAAAACCCAATTTCAAAAAAATATTAAATCCATTCAATGTGATTTAGGGGAAGAGTTCGATAATCACGCTTTTCATAACTTTGCATCCTCCAATGGTTTTGTCATACGCTTCTCGTGTCCCCAAACATCGTCTCAAAATGGTCGTTCTGAACGCATGATACGGCGACTGAACGACATAATCCGTGCCTTACTTGTTGATGCTCACCTTCCTCCCGTTTACTTGGTGGAGGCCCTTTACACAGCCGCCTATCTTCATAACATCACTCCCACTACTCGTCTCAATTTTAATACACCCACGTTTGCTTTGTACAATTGTCACCTAACTTATGAACATCTTCGGGAGTTTGGGTGCGCTTGCTACCCAAATCTATCTGCCACTCAACCACATAAGATTCATCCTCGTTCCATCCGGTGCATCTTTCTCGGGTACCCCGAAAACTTTCGGGGTTACCGGTGCCTCGATCCTTCAACTGGCCGTGTCCATATTTCCCGTCACGTTACTTTTGATGAGAACACGTTTCCCTTCACCAACCCATCCAACCCAACAACGTACCGGTTCCTTGACGACGACTCACCTGACCCGGCCCACTTCCAATTTCCCACAGCCCCCCAACCCGTACCCCAACCTCATTCCACTGCCACCCATCCTTCCTCCCATCATCCACTTACCAGCCAACACACCCTACCCTCTCAAGTCGCTACCCAACCAACCCCACCGTCCCCACCCTCGCCATTATCACCGTCCCCACCCTCGCCACTACCACAGTCCCCGCCCTCGCCATTACCAATGTCCCCACCGACCACCACATCACCTCCTACCACAACACATCCGCCCACCAACACTAACTCTATGACTACTCGGCGGAAGGATGGCATTGTCAAACCCAACCCCAAATACAACCTTCACACATCCAATAAACCTACCATATCTCCCATACCCACCTCATACCTTAAAGCCCTTACCGACCCGAATTGGCAACAGGCTATGCTTAACGAATATAATGCATTAATAACTAATGGTACATGGGAGTTGGTTCCGAAACCGGAATCTCATCCTGTCATCTGGTGTATGTGGTTGTTTCGCCATAAGTTCCACTCTGATGGAACTCTTGCTCGCTACAAAGCTCGGCTTGTCATCAACAGAAAATCTCAAACAGTGGGTCTCGATTGTATGGATACATTCAGCCCCGTGGTCAAACCGGCCACCATTCGGACCGTGTTATCGGTTGCCTTATCACGAAAGTGGCCCATACATCAACTAGACGTCAAAAACGCGTTCTTACATGGGGATTTAAATGAAACGGTTTTTATGCATCAACCGCCCGGCTTTATAGATCAGTCTAGACCTCACCACGTGTGCCGCTTACGTAAATCGTTATACGGACAGAAACAAGCACCGAGAGCATGGTTTTACAGATTTGCTAACTTTATTACTTCCAAAGGTTTTAAGGGAAGCTTATGTGACAGTTCACTATTTGTGTATCGCCACGGCGA
This sequence comes from Helianthus annuus, assembly GCF_002127325.2. Taxonomy (NCBI): domain Eukaryota; kingdom Viridiplantae; phylum Streptophyta; class Magnoliopsida; order Asterales; family Asteraceae; genus Helianthus; species Helianthus annuus. The sequence continues at coordinate 125,076,099 of NC_035449.2, forward strand.
TAACATGGCTTTTCTTCTTTTATATGTTGACGACATTATCTTAACAGCATCTTCGAATACTTTTCTACAGCATGTTATTCAGCTTCTTTCAGGTGAATTTGCCATGACCGACTTGGGCACTCTACATCATTTTCTAGGCATCTCGGTTACACGAAACTCGAAAGGCATGTTTCTATCTCAAACACAGTATGCTTGGGACATTCTTTACCGTGCCAACATGACATCATGCAAACCTGGTGCCACACCTGTGGATACGTCCTCCAAGCTCAGTGCCACTGACGGTCCCCTTTTGCAAGATGGGACTCTATGCCGCAGTCTCGCCGGGGCATTACAGTATCTCACCTTTACTCGGCCAGATATATCATACGCGGTTCAGCAGATATGCTTATTCATGCATGCCCCTCGGGAACCACACCTTGTTTTCTTAAAACGGATTCTTCGCTATGTAAAAGGTACAATTGATCACGGAATACACATGTCGGTTTCCAAGAGCTCTACTCTAACAGCATACTCTAATGCCGATTGGGGCGGATGCCCGGATACTCGTCGTTCCACCTCGGGCTATTGCGTATACTTGGGGCACAACCTTATCTCTTGGTCCTCCAAACGCCAGCCGACCGTTTCACGCTCTAGTGCCGAAGCCGAGTACCGGGGGTTGCCAATGCCGTTGCCGAGACAAGTTGGCTTCGAAACCTGCTCCTAGAACTTCACATCCCCATACGACAGGCAACTATAGTTTATTGTGACAACGTCTCGGCTGTCTACCTGTCCGAGAACCCGGTACAGCACCAACAGACCAAGCACGTGGAGCTCGACATTCATTTTGTTAGGGAGAAAGTTCGACTCGGTCACATACGTGTCCTACATGTTCCTGCAGCTTATCAGTACGCTGACATCTTCACTAAAGGCTTGTTAAGACAACTCTTTCATAGTTTCCGATCCAGTTTGAACGTGTGTCAAGACCCACGTCCCAACTGAGGGGGAGTATTAGCGGACCAGATCCTATCACTTTAGGAAATAGTCCATCTCCATAACTGCAGGAGATTTGTTAGGCACCCATTAGCAAAGTTGTTATGTTGTAATGCTATTTATATGGTTCCCCTATTCATTGTAAATCAATCAATTGATACCACAGTTTAATACCTTCTACACTGAAACCTAGAAGTCGAACCAAATTACGATGGTGAAGTTCATTCTTGAATTTCATGTCACCTTGTCCAGAATCCATGCTAGCCTCTTTACAGCTATATTATGCCCATCTCCAAGCGTACCCTAAATATCATTCAAAAAAGCACATGGCGATGCTTTAATATCAATATTATATCTTGTTTCACGTGCTTTTAATAAAACAAATAACATTAATTAACGTTTTAGCAGTGATATGTGTATTATGTAGTTCTATTTAGAAGTCATGTAGGGATTAGTTAGATACACTTTCATTTTCTTTAGTAAGGAGGATAGTTGATAGTGTACACATTGATTTCAATTGAAACATATAACTTTAATTAACGTTTTAGCAGTGATATGTGTATAATGTAGTTCTATTTAAAAGTCATGTAGGGATTTACTGGATACACTTTCATTTTCTTTATTGAGGAGGATAGCCACACATTGATTTCAATTCTATCTTTATAAGTGCAAACCTTCTTTTATACAAATATAAGTACAAAAAAAAAAAAAAAAAAAAAAAAACTGTTGTCAGTTTGTCTATATTATTCATGTTAATACATGTAATCATTTGTTTATGATGAGTGTGAAAAGGTTTAATTATATATACATACAAATATAATTTATAAGAGGGTGGAAAAAACGAGCCGAGCCGAGCGAGCTCGGCCAGGCTCGAGCTCGAGCTCGATTAACTTATGAGATCTTGGGCTCGATTCGAGCTTTGTTTTCAAAGCTCGAGCTCGGCTCGTTTGTATTTTATCAAGCTCGAGCTCGGCTCGGGCTCGGCTCGTTTATTATCTATTAATTAGTATATTAAATAAACATAATATAAATAATATACTTTTTAGGCTTGCGAGCTCGATAAGTAAAGCTCGGGCTCGGGCTCGTTTACTAAATAAGCTTATTTTTAGGTTCAAGGTCGGCTTGTAAACAAGTTTAAATAAGCTCGGCTCGATTCGGCTCGTTTACACTAAGGCTCGACGAGCCTAATGAGCTTCACATGTGAGGCTCGAGCTCGGGCTCGATAAACAAACGAGCTTTGTTTTAAGGCTCAAGCTCGGCTCGGGCTCGATAAGGCTCGGCTCGTTTCGAGCTTTTTCTCAAGCCGATCTCGAGTAGCTCGCGAGCCGCTTGGCTCGTTTGCACCCCTATTTGTAATGATCATTGACAAATACAGGTTGGTTCGTACCTTGTAAACCGTTCCAAAACCACCTTGTCAAAGCTTATTTTCTTCAGAAAAATCATTTGTTGCTGCTTTCAGCATACTAAAGTCATATTGCAAAGATTCGGCTGTGCCAATACCCATAGTCGTTTCAGCTATTAAAACGAAGATGAGTTTTCTTTAGCAAACACTCAAACAAATGGTATGTTGTTTAATAGGAAAATGTCAGCCAGGATCATTACATTACAAACCACAACATAAGACTAGTGTTCACAATACAAACCATGAATACTTAGAACTTACTTTGAGTACTTTGCGGGGTTGGTGGAATCGTCATTTGCGATTTCTTCTGCCTTAATCTCGTAATGATACAAAATGCAGCATTTATTAAGACGATGGTGACTATCACAAAAATAGATATGATTATTACAGTCTGTAAAGTGTAATAGTTTTTGCCTGCAAAATATGGAAAGTATTAGCAACAAAGTGAATGATTTACGGTTTGAACATTACTGAAATCAACTTTCTACAAATGTGATTGAAATAAGTAGAAAGTTAATGAAGACTACCCTCCTCCCGTACCGAGTAGCCTAATCGATGATGAACGACCATGGAATTTGGGGGGATCGGGAGTGGGGTTTGTTGGATTAATCGGTTAGTTACGGTTCATGGCTCAACGGCTAACACGTTATCGGGTCACGGTTTAATTAGTTAATTGGTCAAGTGGGTTTAAAGGCATCTTCATAGCGTTCACGTTGGACACACGGCTCATGAAGTCTTTAGTCCTCTGTTATTTAATAGTTTAAGTTAGGTGAGAATTGGTATTTAGTTTGACCGATTTGTATGGCTATATATATTGGCCAGTTGTTAATGAATAAATGTAACCTCTTTTCTGTGATTATCGAACACTTCACTTTTCTTTTACACATTAATACTACATACATACGAGAGTGAGTTTGAGTGTGTATTTAGTAAGGACCTGAACCAACATTTGGTATCAGAGCCTAGGGCTCGTATCGGAGGGCAGTCGTAAAAGAAGGTGTTGTTTCGGGGTTGATTAACAGCAGAAGACGGAGGCGTTATGGTGTTTTCGGTAGGCCGTTGTTGTGGTAGACGTACCGGTTAAGACGACGGGGGTGACCGGTGATAAACACTTGTGTTCCGTGGCTGTTAGTGGTGATGAAAGGAGGAAGAACGGGGCTGTTCGGTTATTAGTTGCGGGTTTGAGCAACTGGCATATATCCGGTGACAACAGCAGGATTTGAAGTGCCTTGATCGGCTTGGTTCATGATAAGAGGAGACCGGCGTAGTGCGTGAAAAGCGGGCAAAATGGATCCGTCAAAGCAGGTGGCTTTGGATTCGTCTTGTTTGGCAATGTGAGAAAACGGAATAAGCAGGTGGCTTGTTTTCTTTGTCGGTGGAGTGGCCTCTTGAACAAGGGTGGTCGGAAAAAGGTGCGGGTTGTTGAGACAAGAAGAGAGTGGAGAAACTACACCGTTGTAAACATTATGGCGTTGGAGTTCAAATCGGGTGACTCGGATGTGACCGGGTAGAGGTCGTTGATCCGTGATGAGTCAAGATGTTAGTGAACGTTTCCAGCGTAATGCCATGTGACATGTTACAAGTGTAGCGAGTTTGTATTCGGGTTGAACCGTGAAGGCTTTGGGCGTGACCGCGGTTGATGTCAGGTGTCCGGTAGAAGTCGAGATGGTTCAGGATGGAAAAAAAAGGTGGTTTGGTGCTGTAAGTGACGGGTGTGAACAAACCGATTAAGGGGGTGATTGTTGGATTAATCGGTTAGTTACGATTCATGGGTCAACAATTAGTTATCGGGTCACGGTTTAATTAGTTAATTGGTCAAGTGGGTTTAAAGGCATCTTCATAGCGTTCACGTTGGACACACGGCTCATGAAGTCTGTATTCCTCTGTTATTTAATAGTTTAAGTTAGGTGAGAATTGGTATTTAGTTTCACCGATTTGTATGGCTATGTATATTGGCCAGTTGTTAATGAATAAATGTAACCCCTTTCTGTGATTATCGAACACTTCACTTTTCTTTTGCACATTAATACTACATACATACGAGAGTGAGTTTGAGTGTGTATTTAGTGAGGACCTGAACCAACAATGGGGTTGGAAGTTGAACTTTAAGCGTTACTATAGTCTTTTAAGTGTTTTTTAATCGCAAATACATTCACAAATTTACAAACCAAACAAGTTACATAATTCAGTTCTAGTAAATTCTAATTCACTCATAAACATATCCTCAACCAAATGCCCTGTGACAACTCGAGTTTCCAAGACTTCTTATTCGCATTTACTGCTCGTTGACTGTTTAGTTGCTTGATTGTTTGGTATGTAAACTTATAACTACGATGATTGTTTGACATGCCATGTGTATTATATGAAGTGTTTGATTTGTGAACTTATAACTACTTAAGATTTTAACAACCCGACAAAAACACAAGATGTGTTTCGCCAATAACAACTCAACGAAACAAAGTGATTAGCCATAACCAATCACGACGAAACAAAAGTGGTTTCGTCGTCCTCATCTCGAGGCCCGATTTCGCCCAAGCCTAGTTAGGCCCAACGTTATATCAGTTAAGTATAATACGTGTGCATATGATCAGTTATCGAAACCCTAAACTCTCATTAAGTGGGTGACGGCAAACATCATCGTCATCATTGAATCCTTCCGATTCCTTGCTTCAGTCGATATCCATCTAGGTTAGTGTTATCATTAATCGTTTCTCTTTATTCCTGTTTGTCATCATTCGATATCATATCATTGCATGTGAAGTCTTTATTTCTGTTGGTGCTTGGTCATCTTGAAAAATAAATAAAATAAAAATCAAAAGTCATGGGAAGTGCCATCATATAATCGGTCCAATCATGTGTGAGTTAGCTAAAGTCTTGGGCGGCTATTTTTGTCTTCAGTGCATGTGCATAGTCAGGTTTAATCATATGTATGTGTTGTATAATTGTCAAACCCACCAAACTATTTAGTCCAATAACACTTTGAGGTGGTTAAAAAGTTGTCAGCCACTGTGCTTGGAATTACATGAGTTTTCATTGAGATTTCATATAAATTGTCGGCTAGAATAGGTGAATCAACTCATCCTTGTAATTGTTCCAATAGCATGGGACTTTCACTTATATAAGGTCAAATATCAATAATGGTCGGTTCATTATAAATTGATGGTGGGTGGAATGATGATTACTAAAAGTGGCGGCTAGTAATTTATCTAGAGGTGCAGGTTTCAAAAATCAAAGTCAGTAGCATACATGAGGTCATGTGGTGAGATAAAGAGCTTATTTGATTGGTGGGGTTGGGCGGTCAAACGAAGAATATTAGCTGTGGGCTTCGGCCCAATAGTACTAGGATGCTACCAATAATTTGTTAGGAATTATTATTGCTTTTGGGTTGCCACGAAACAAAGGTACCGGCGAAACACCGGATGACGAAACCGACATGGCGAAACAAAAGGTGTTTCGCCAAGACCCATTACGACGAAACAACCTTGACGAAACAGAAGTGTTTCGTCGGAGAGGGGTCATGGCGAAACAGGGGGCGTTTCGCCAATTGGGTAATCTGCACAGTAACCTGGTTTAATTATGTTAAAGTTAACTGGATTTATTAACTACTGTTAGCTGATATGCATGACTTGTATGGACTTGAATATGTGTCTTATGTTGTTCGTGATTGCTAGTCCAACACTACTGTGATTGTATATGCTTAGTGGATATAAACTGATTATGTATACGTGCGTACTCTAGGACTTGATTGATTAACTGTGAGCACATACTTTAGCATACCGAGCAAACCAAGGTGAGTTCACACTCTTACTAAGGCATGGGATCCCTGAGGTATGGAATGGGATTGGTTAATGAATTGTACTTGCATGGTTATGGGAATTACTACTAGACTAGCGATACCTGGGGAAACCCCCACTACTCTTCGCACACATGCCTGTAATGGCAGCAATACTGATACTGTTCTTCGCACACATGCCTGGTATGGCCGCGATACTTATACTAATCTTCGCACACATGCCTGGAGGGCCGCGGTACAAATAAACTAGTCTACAATACATGGGAAACCCCCACTAATCTTCGCACACATGCCTGGAGGGCCGCGATGAAATTAATAATGATACATGGGTTACTAAACAAACAAACGATTTATGAAACGAACATTTTTACTAAACAACCCACTGTGAACTCGCTCAACTAGTTGTTGACTCTCTGTTACATGCCTTGCAGGTCGATAGGTACACTAGGAGCTTGCACTGGGAGGCGCGGTCGTTGTGGACAAGGATCGTGATCGCTTTGATTAAACATTTTGACATTTCATACTCTTACTTATGTTGGGTTTATTTTTACGCTTCTGCTAAACATTGACATTATACTTGTGTTTGGAACACCTTTCATATTTGGTTGGTTGAATTGCAATTACTTTTACTTAATTCTTATATGTTCAATATGATTGGTGGCTTGATCCTGGTCAGTCACGCCTCCAAGCGGTGATACTCCGCGATGTGGATTTTGGGGGTGTGACAGATTGGTATCAGAGCCATTGGTTATAGAGAACTTGGTTTTAATTTGGGGAAGACGTTTTATTAAAACCAGACTATAACCAGTACAGTGCTCAACGATCCACAACGACGCTTCGCTCCACGTGCAAGGCTCAACATCATAGGTACTACTATTCATGTTACTATACCTACTTGCTAGATTTACATAGAACTTTACTCGTGGTATGCTTAGATTATGTTGCCTACTATATGTTATTACTTGAGAACACTTGTGTGCTTTGCAATGAAGATCATGGCTGGACGTATTAACTTGACACAAGCCCAGTTGACGGCTCTCATCAACGAACAGGTTGCTGCGGCACTTGCAGCCACACAAGCAGGTAGCATACCCTGCAGTCGTGACTTACGCTAGGATCTTTAGATCCTACATTCATAAACCAAATCTTGTGTTTAATCTTGTCCTGTTCTTATACGCAACAGGTCAACACGCTCAGCCACATATTTGCACTTTCAAGAATTTCATGGACTGTCGTCCAAGCACCTTCAGTGGCACGGAGGGAGCAGTGGGACTCCTCCATTGGTTTGAAAAGCTCGAGTCTGTGTTTGAAATGTGTGAATGCCTTGAGGCTCGCAGGGTGAAGTACGCCACTGGCACACTGGAAGGAATCGCGCTGACTTGGTGGAATGCGCAAGTCCAACTTTTAGGATTGGCAGCTGCTAACGCCACTCCTTGGAATGATTTCAAGGAACTGATTAAACGGGAATACTGCACACATGACGACATCCACAAGTTGGAGGTGGAGTTCTTTCATCTGAAAATGACGGGGTCGGAAATTGAGGCATATACTAAAAGGTCAAACGAGCTGGCCGTTCTGTGTCCAACTATGGTGGACCCTCCTATCAGACGTATTGAGTTGTATCTCAAGGGGTTGGCACCAGAAATTCAAAGCCACGTGACATCGGCCAACCTTGCTAACATCCAGGATATTCAGCGTCTTGCTCATCGCCTCACGGATCAGGCAGTGGAACAAGACAGGCTGCCTAAACGTATCAGTGCTACCGGTGCTACTACTTCCGCTACTCCCAGTGACAACAAGCGGAAATGGGATGGGGATTCCAGCAAAGGTTCAGCTACAGCTCAGTCACAAGTTCAGCAGCGCAAGACAGATAACTACCAAAGCCCTGGTCAGCAATCTTCGGGCAATCAAAGACAGGGTGGATACCGAGGCAATCTCCCAAGGTGCAATACTTGCAACAAGCACCACAACGGCCAGTGCAACAAAGGTCGCTGTCAGCGGTGCCTCAAGATGGGTCATGAGGCTAAGGATTGTAGAAGCTCACGACCTGCAAATCAGAATTAGCAACAACAACCACCTGCTCCACAAAACCAGCAGCAACAACAGCAGCGAGGCAATAGAGGATGCTATCAATGTGGTGCTGAAGGCCACTTTAAACGCGACTGCCCCCTGTTAAACCAGAACCAGAACAACAACAATAACAACAATCAAGGCAATGGCAACAACAACAACGGGGGAAACAACAACGACAATGAAGCTAGGGGACGTGTTTTTGTGTTGGGGCAGGGTGACCCCCGGAATGATCCCAACGTGGTTATGGGTAAGTTTCTTCTTGACGACTTTTATGCTACTGTACTGTTTGATTCGGGTGCGGATACCAGTTATATGTCTTTGAAAGTTAGCCAAATGTTAAATCGTACACCAACACCCTTAAACACCAAACATGTCGTAGAGTTAGCCAATGGTAAAAGTGTAGAGGCCACACATGTAGTCAAAGGTTGTAACATCGTCTTAGCTGGTCAGACTTTCTCCATCGACCTCATTCCTATAGTTCTGTGTAGTTTCGACATTGTTATTGGTATGGATTGGTTATCCCGGCAGCAAGCAGAGATCTTATGCAAGGAGAAGATCGTTCGTATTCCACGTCCTGGTACAGGACCTCTCGAAATTCAAGGCGACAAGAGTGGAGCCGTAGTCGGTATCATCTCCTTTTTGAAGGCCCAGAAGTGTTTGCGAAAGGGTCACACTGCCATTTTGGTACTTGTTACTGATGCATCAGCAAAGGAGAAGAGATTAGAAGATATCCCAGTGGTACGTGATTTTCCTCAAGTGTTTCCTGAAGATTTGCCTGGGCTACCGCCTCACCGCCAGGTCGAATTTCAAATCGAATTAGCTCCTGGAGCAGCACCAATAGCTCGCGCACCGTATCGATTAGCTCCAACCGAACTAGAAGAAATGTCTAAGCAATTGCAAGAGCTCTTGGAAAAGGGCTTTATTCGTCCTAGCTCTTCACCCTGGGGAGCTCCAGTACTGTTTGTGAAGAAGAAAGATGGAACTTTCAGGATGTGCATAGACTACCGTGAACTAAACAAGGTGACTGTGAAGAATCGTTATCCTCTTCCCCGTATTGATGACTTATTCGACCAGTTGCAAGGGTCGAGCTACTACTCCAAGATTGATCTAAGGTCGGGCTATCATCAGCTGAGAGTCCGAGATGAGGACGTCTCCAAAACAGCATTCAGAACTCGTTACGGCCACTACGAGTTTCTTGTCATGCCATTCGGATTAACGAACGCACCTGCAGTTTTCATGGATTTAATGAACAGAGTGTGCAAGCCTTACCTAGACAAGTTCGTCATCGTTTTCATCGACGACATTCTGATCTACTCCAAGAGTCAGGAGGAACACGAACAGCATCTACGACTCATCATGGAACTTCTTCGAAAGGAACAACTGTACGCCAAGTTTTCAAAAGGCGACTTCTGGCTTCGTGAAGTTCACTTTCTGGGCCATGTGGTTAACAAGGATGGGATTCATGTCGATCCATCCAAGGTGGATTCGATCAGGAACTGGCCTGGACCGCGTACACCAACGGAAATACGCCAATTCTTGGGTTTGGCGGGTTATTACAGACGGTTCATCAAAGATTTCTCAAAGATCGCACAGCCGCTTACATTGCTGACACAGAATGGTGTTACTTATCGTTGGGGTAGTACACAGGAAACGGATTTTCAACACCTAAGGGATAGGCTCTGCAGCGCACCTATTCTCTCATTGCCAGAGGGCACAGACGATTTCGTGGTCTACTGCGACGCGTCGATTCAGGGTCTTGGTTGTGTATTGATGCAAAGGGATAAAGTCATTGCCTACGCTTCGCGGCAACTCAAAGTTCATGAACGGAACTACACAACGCACGATTTAGAGCTGGGAGCTGTTGTTTTCGCGCTTAAGATATGGCGACACTACCTGTACGGTACCAAGTGCACTATTTACACCGATCATAGGAGTCTCGAGCATATCTTCAAGCAGAAGGAATTGAACATGCGTCAACGACGATGGGTCGAGCTGCTGAATGATTACGAATGCGCTATTAAGTACCATCCAGGCAAAGCCAATGTTGTGGCTGACGCCCTCAGTCGGAAAGACACTACACCTAGGCGTGTACGAGCCTTGCAACTCACTATTCAGTCTAGTCTTCCTGCACAGATACGGGATGCTCAGATAGAAGCATTGAAACCAGAAAACGTCAGGGCTAAAGCCCTACGCGGCTCAAGGCACCGATTAGAACAGAGGGAAGACGGTGCCTACTACGTAACAGGACGCATTTGGGTTCCACATTATGGCAATTTACGCGAGCTGGTAATGGATGAAGCTCACAAGTCTCGCTACTCGGTACATCCAGGTTCGGACAAAATGTACCACGATCTTAGAACTACGTACTGGTGGCCTAGCATGAAGGCCCACATAGCAACTTACGTCGGCAAGTGTTTGACCTGTGCGAGGGTCAAGACGGAATACCAGAAACCATCAGGCCTACTTCAGCAACCAAGGATACCACAATGGAAATGGGAGGAAATTTCCATGGATTTTGTTACTGGTCTGCCTAGATCCCAGCGTGGGAATGATACTATTTGGGTGATCGTGGATCGACTCACAAAGTCTGCTCACTTCTTGGCTATCAAGGAAACTGACAAGTTCTCTACATTAGCAGACGTATACTTGAAAGAAGTTGTTTCGAGGCACGGAGTGCCAATCTCTATTATCTCGGATCGTGATGCACGATTCACTTCAGAACTGTGGCAAGCAATGCACAAATCTTTTGGCTCACGGCTAGACATGAGCACAGCTTATCATCCTCAGATGGATAGGCAGTCTGAGCGCACTATTCAAACTCTAGAAGACATGCTTCGGGCATGTGTTATCGATTTCGGCCACAGCTTGGAAAAACATCTCCCGTTAGTGAAGTTTTCATACAACAACAATTACCACACCAGCATACAAGCCGCTCCATTCGAGGCATTATACGGACGTAAGTGTCGGTCACCTCTCTGTTGGGCAGAGGTGGGGGATAGTTAAATCACAGGTCCAGAAATGGTAGTTGATGCTACTGAACGAATTGCACAGATACGACAACGCATAGCGGCGACTCGTGACCGTCAGAAAAGCTACACTGATAAGCGCAGGAAACCACTCGAGTTCCAAGTTGGGGATCGAGTGCTACTTAAAGTCTCACCCTGTAAGGGTGTGGTTTGTTTTGGCAAACGAGGCAAACTCAATCCGCGGTATGTCGGACCGTTTGAAATCACTGAAAGCATAGGCAAAGTGGCCTACAAACTGAACCTACCAGCAGAACTCGGTGCAGTTCACAACGTTTTCCACGTGTCGAATCTGAAGAAGTGTCTGTCAGATGAGACCCTTATAGTTCCTTTGAAGGAACTCACTATCGACGAACAGTTACATTTCGTTGAGGAACCTGTTGAAATCACGGACCGGGATGTTAAGGTCCTCAAGAACACTAGAATACCTATGGTTCGAGTTCGTTGGAACTCCCGTCGTGGCCCAGAGTATACCTGGGAATGAGAAGACCAAATGAAACTCAAGTATCCCCAGTTATTCGAAAACCGTGCAACCACTGCTGAGGCTGAAGCTACTGCTAAATTTCGGGACGAAATTCCAAATCAACAGGGGGATGATGTGACACCCCAGGAAAACCAGTAAACGATACAACTTACCTAGCTTCCTCAGTAACCGCATGCTAAATTTCAGGACGAAATTTCTTTCAAGTTGGGGATAATGTGACAACTCGAGTTTCCAAGACTTCTTATTCGCATTTACTGCTCGTTGAATGTTTATTTGCTTGATTGTTAGGTTTGTAAACTTATAACTACGATGATTGTTTGACATGCCATGTGTATTATATGAAGTGTTTGATTTGTGAACTTATAACTACTTAAGATTTTAACAACCCGACGAAAACACAAGATGTGTTTCGCCAATAACAACTCAACGAAACAAAGTGATTCACCATAACCAATCACGACGAAACAGAAGTTGTTTCGTCGTCCTTATCTCGAGGCCCGATTTCGCCCAAGCCCAGTTAGGCCCAACGTTATATCAGTTAAGTATAATACGTGTGCATATGATCAGTTATCGAAACCCTAAACTCTCATTAATTGGGCGACGGCAAACATCATCGTCATCATTAAATCCTTCTGATTCCTTGCTTCAGTCGATATCCATCTAGGTTAGTGTTATCATTAATCGTTTTTCTTTATTCCTGTTTGTCATCATTCGATATCATATCATTGCATGTGAAGTCTTTATTTCTGTTGGTGCTTGGTCATCTTGAAAAATAAATAAAATAAAAATCAAAAGTCATGGGAAGTGCCATCATATAATCGGTCCAATCATGTGTGAGTTAGCTAAAGTCTTGGGCGGCTATTTTTGTCTTCAGTGCATGTATAAAGTCAGGTTTAATCATATGTATGTGTTGTATAATTGTCAAACCCACCAAACTATTTGGTCCAATAACACTTTGAGGTGGTTAAAAAGTTGTCGGCCACTGTGCTTGGAATTACATGAGTTTTCATGGAGATTTCATATAAATTGTCGGCTAGAATAGGTGTGACACCTGTGTCACTTTACCCATCAAACAAATACCAAACCAATGAAATATTGTATTTCATACTTGGGATTTGTATAAACATGTGTATCATTTGCACTTATCTGCTCTTGTTCGATTTCGGGCTTTAAATCGCTTTCTGGAAGGTTATACGCGCACTGATGCGTAAATATAACCAGTTTAATGCAACAAACACTCTGGAATAGTGACATAGGCTTAACATACCTCAAATAACCTCCACATAACTTAGAAATAAGTTTTGGATGGTTTGCTATGCCGAAATCAAGTTTATTCGCTTACAGGGACTAAATTCGACAAACTGCGAAAGTATGTCAATTTGTACTGTATTCGGAACTTGATCATAGGTTACACATACCCTAAATATTCTTTACATAGCTTTGAAATAGGCTTTGAGGGGTTCGGTATGCTAAAATAAACTTATTTGATCAATAGAGACTAAAAGCGTCAAAAGTGCATAAGTTTGCATTTTTGTGCATATCTTTCGTCCTGAATATATCCGGACATCCAAAAATTTATGTAATCATTAAAATATTTTATTTTAGTGATTGGCATAATAAACCATTCGTCGCGTAATTTGGATCGTTTTTGCGTTCATTATGATTTCCGTCATAATTAACCAAACAACGCAACCGTACGACCAAACAAACCGACATCCGAGATGTTTTTGAGCATATTTTAAGTTCCCTATACTTTAACTTTATTTTAGAGCCTTGAAATGGGGTTAACGGGGCTTAAAAGTGCAAAAAAAAAAATCAAGTTTTACAAGTGAAGGGACCATTTTTGAAATTTCTGGCAGATACATTGAACCTGTTCCATTTTTGAGATATGATGGTTTGAACCCATGGTTTTAAAATACCATGGGCTGTTATTTAATGGTTTATAAAATACTATGTGCCATTCTAGGGGTGCCCATGGTATTACAAAACCATGGGCACATGTGTACGGTTGAGATTAAATCACGTTTTTCGACGAACGATCTTAACGGTTCAAGGAAATCTATAAATACCCAACCCAACTTCATTCATTTCCCACATTTAATCTGATTCAAAGCTTTCTAAGTGGAAGTATATACTTCCTACCTGAAAGCGAATCGGGTTAAATCTTGCGGGGACCTTCTGTAAGTATTCTTTCGCGTTTTTTCAGTCGTTTTAGCGTTAAAGTCAAACAGCGTTTGACTTTCTGCATTGACCAGTTTATGGTCAATGCGAAGTTCGTTTGAACTTCATAACGTGAGCGTAATCACGATGGTTATAGTCCCGAGTGACTATACCTACTGATTTCCACGTTATCTAGGCTCAGTGACGAGTCGTAGTTTCGGCCAAAATGCGTTTCCTCGCGTATTTTGTAACCAAACTACTCTAGGGTATCAAAACCGTTTGTTTTGATACCAAACCTGTTTTCTAACCTTACTAAACATGTTCTAGCATGTTTAGCTCGTCGCTTTTAGATTTGTGCTTGTTTAGGGTCGTAAAGGTAAGCGATCTAATCAATCGCTTATACTTTCGAACCCGACCCATTTGGTCGATCATTAGGATCCGACCAAACACTTTAGGTGACCATAGTTGTATATAAAATAACCTTTTAAGGTTATACCTTATGGTTACGTCGTTTAAGTAGTTGAATGATAAGTAATTCTTATGCCTTAGGAAAATTACCAAAATGCCCTTTTTACGCATAAATTCATTTTAAGCATATGTAACCTAAGTTTTGACATCTAAGCTGATTAGACAATAATATTAGACATGTTAAGGCATGCATTACTTATCATAGGACTAGTTAGGCGTTCCGAACGCGTTTTACGCGAACGACGCGTTAGAGTAGCGTAAGCTACCTAAACGGGTCGTAATGGGTCGTAAGCACTTAGGTTAGGTTTCATTTTAGTATGTAGGCTTTGCTAGACCATATCATATGAGTTCCAATACTCATTTGGTTTACGAAACCTCATACTATCTGATCCCCCGATTTAGGTCCGGTTATTTATGTAGTTTTCTATATAGGGTGCCGTTTGATTCCGTGATCCCTCTAGCTTTGCTTGGTTGTTGTTCAAGACTTCTAAGCACCCTCAAGTGAGTACATAGTCCCTCTTTTACTGTTTTTCAAACGTTTTGGGGTGAAACACATGTGCCTACTTGTTACTTTCATGTTTTCATATCATATACTTGCTATTTTCATTAGTACACTATTAGTACATGATTTCATTATGTTTTGCTATGTATGTTTACTTAACATGCTAGCACATTGTTTTACATTACATTTCTTTTGCTATATATGTTTACTTAACATGCTAGCACATTGTTTTACATGACTTTTATGCTTTGTATGTTAACTTAGCATACTTAGTACATTTGATTTACATTACCTTTTCATGCTATGTATGTTCATCATACTAGTACATTGTTTTACATCACATCACATGCTATGTATGTTCATTTAGTCCATACTTAGTACATTCACATCACATCACATGCTTACATTTGGTATAACATTTGGTTTGTAAAAACGGGACTTATATACATTCATTAACATTAGCTACGCCGCTCGGTAGTAAGTAATGGTACCATAGGACTTGACAAATCCCGTTCCTGACATCCTGGGTTGGTTTGGATGAAAGGAATGACTGAATCCGACAACATTTCACATTGATAACCTTTACTTAAGGTTATCCGTCTGTCTCAAGGCTTGAATGTATGCGTTTAACACACCGCATAAATGTTAGTATCAGTATAGCATGCATTTCCACAAAACATAACATTGATTTAAACTGAGTTTTACTTCAATACTTTGTTTTGTGCATTTTCACCTATGGTTTAGTGATACATATTTCACTTGCCATACATGACATTTTGTTTACACATTACATGATTGACATTTGACATAGACATTTTTGACATGGTTTTCACAATGACATTTAACAATTGGTTTAGACATGGGCAATTTACATTAGTGGTTTGTTTGGGTAAGTGATTTAAGTAACGAGATGTGTGTAATATGATGCAAGCATGGTGGATACGCCGCTGGTACTTCCTATATATAAGTGCTTGTATCATATTACATATCGTAGCGTTATTTGAAATATCTCAATTTGGACTTATACATTTTACACAAATAACCTATTTTTCACAAGACTTTGTTTTACAAAACATTTTATTTTACAAACTATTTTACTTGGTTATTCATTTAACCATACATTATACTTTATTTATTTATATATCATTTTTATCGCTTTTCAAATAATTTTCAAAACAAAACATTCTACAAGGATCATGACTGACGTTTGTTAAACAACTTTTTTTTTTCAAACTTATAAGTCATGAATCCTAAATCAATAAAACCTATGTACTCGCCGGCATTTTTATGCTGACGTACCTATTTTCACATGTGTTTCAGGAGATGATGCATAGGATTGATCAAGATACACATAGGTGGACTTGGGCCTTAGTGACAATAAAAGATGCAAGACTAGTTAATTTTGTTGTACTTATTTGTTTGTTAAGACGTTGTAACTCTTTTAATCAATAAAACAACATTTCAACTTTCCATGTGTTATGAAACAATGATTCTATTACAACACTCCCCGACGATTCCGCCACGTTTTGTTGTTTTACGTGGTCGGGGTGTGACAGAAAAGTTGGTATCAGAGCTCATGGTTATAGGGAATTAGGTTATTAGTAATGCTTTGACCTAGTCTATAACCTTCCTAGGACCCTAACGTGAGTTTACTTGCGTCTAGTCATAAAACAATACCATCACCTATCCTTAGGCGACAATCACAACAAGAACATAAATTTCAAATCTGCTTTGAAAACCAATCATCTGTTCTAGGATGATTTATTATAAGGTTTTGAACCTTCTAAGTTTTCAAAATCCCGTCAAGGTTTTGGGTTCTAAATAATGTGAACATGTGCAAATCGGAAGAGTGAATGCCTGTACTCTGAGTTTTCTGTCTAAGGCTAGAGTGTTCATACAAATCCGCAGTATCGGACCAGTCACTCTTACCTGGGAACTCTTGGGGTGAGTGTTCACTTATAGGCAAGCATGTCTTCAGCGATATATTATTATGACCCGTTTGCTTTGATTTGTCACCATCTCATTTGTTAGCCTTAGGTAACAAACAAATGATCGCAATTTTTATGCGTTGCCATTCTGTTTTGATTATCCGATAACCTTTCACTTGCTTCTTCCTATGCCTTTCATTTCCTTCTAGAATGTCTCTTCATCTCAGAACGGTCAAATGTCCGAGCAAACAGCCAAATTTGCCCAGCAAATAGGCGAAGTGATACTGAAGTCTGTGGATCTAGGCATTGCCGTGTCTCGTCTCTAAAAAATGTAGCCACTCAAGAGTCGCCGAAGGAAGCAGAAGTCAGGCCTGCACCAAAATCAAGGAAGCGTAAGGCTTCAAGGAAACCCGCAGCAGTTACACCTAATCAAGCGGGACCTAGCCAAGTGGCAGCGCCACCAGCTAGGAAGCCGTACATAGGAACTGCCCCATGGTGCAAACGATGCAACCGTCATCATTTAAACCTCGTACCCTGCTCCAAATGTACCTACTGTGGACGGTTGGGAAATTTGATTAACATATGCCGCTTTGCTATCCAGAACAAAGCTGCTATAAACCTTGCTGCTACCCAACTCCAAGTCAACCCTACTCAAGCTCGTTGAGACGAGCCATTTCAGGAACAACTGCCCGAAGATTGTCAATGCAAATTCAACCCTTGGATGAGCATTTGGCTAAGCAAAAGATGTTGCTGTCTTATGCCTTTGTCTCCTTTGTTTTCTTGTATTGTGAAACAATCTGCCTTGTTCATAAATAAAAGTTTCTGTTCGCAATTCTGATGTACAAATGTAGTTACATGTATGGCATTTCCCTATGATATCTACATCAAGGAACTATGTTCTTTACAAACTACTCTTGTGATTCTCCCTTTCAAGTAATCGCTCATGATTTCCTCGAAAAATTTTAAGTACTCGTTTCATTCTAGGAGACGAAGTACAAGAAATAAAGCGAAATTATGAGTAATCGTGCTTTTTGCACATCTGTGCCTTTGGATCCTTGGTTAGATAACTGAGGGGATATTCAATCCCATACCCATTACATTCTGATTTTTTTTTATCATGCATAACATAAGTTTTCAAAACAACCTTCATGATTTCAAAAACATTGTCTATGTTTTCAAAAACAACCTCCATAATTTCAAAACATTGTCTATGTTTTCAAAAACAACCTTCATGATTTCAAAATGTTATTAATACAGTATAATTACTTATATCAAGTGGATGATTTCAAAAGCATCATTCATGTTTTCAAAAAAACCCTATACATAATTTCAAAAATTCACCTCGCATGATTTTAAAACATTTTTTTTACTTACCTAGTACACCTACTTTATGATTTCAAAAGTATTATATATAAGGTTTCAAAAACATTAAACACATTTCTAAAAGAAACCCCATGCATAGTTTTCAAAAATATTTTCCTCATACATTGACTTAGCCTTCAAACTCCGCTTTATATGTCGCCTTAGCATATCTAGCATCTCAACTTCATAAGCATTTTTACTTCATGTTTTGACTTCAACACATCCAGTGCAATCAAAACATCTTCAACTTCTAAAATCCATATGGGATCTTTTTATCTTCACAATTAGATCCTTGTGGATGATTATCATTCAAATCAGAGTCCTTAATTGGATTCCTTGTGTACCTTAATTCGAACATTTCGGTTCCTTATAATCGAAATCGAATTTTCTCTTTAAGATCTTTCAATCTTCATAATTAAATTCTTGAAAATGTTTAAAGTACCAAATGAAATCCACAGAATGGATTCCTAGTGTGCTTTAAATACATGTGCTCTGTTGGCAGAACAAATTAACAAAATGATAACAAATTTAAAATCAAGTTAAACAATTATGTGATTATGTGTTTATGCATTTCGTGTTTTCTTATATGCATTTCGTGTTTTTGTATACTCTGGATATTCGTTATCCAAATCCTCGTAGAACCTTTCATATCTTCATATGAGGGATTCGTAGTAGGATATTCAAAAAGGTACTACCTTAAATCCTTATTGGGCTTCTACGTGATAGTCAAGACCCTTGGATTATATAGTACCATTCCATGATTCAAAGAGACCCCTTTGAGTGGTCTAGGTCAAAAGATTGATTCAAAATCTGGTTGAGAATGACATGTGATGATATAAGCTGAAAAGACCCCATGGTTGTCTATTTAAATCATTTATTGATTTAATTAAAAGGACACTATGGTGGCCTACTCACAATCATCATAGGCTCGTTCATTGTTTTCTTCCCCTACACGTTTTAAGATGCACTGTGCGGACTATGCAAGGAATTACATCATTATGGACGCGTACATAATTATGAAATTCAGTGCACAGAAACCCAGTAAGATTTACTATGTGTAAGAACCGATAGTGGCAACCATAACAAAATGTGAACAATGTAATAGAGGTACGGTGGACGCACCAGTAACGCTTTATATACTTGTGTATAAGTGGCTCTCTCACATTGCAAGCATGATGTTATTTAAAGTTACTAGAAGTTCAGGACTCTAACCAGTGTTGTTCGATCTTTTCAACTTCATGTTTCAAACTCTCACAAGTTTCCTCTAAATAAATTTCGGGACGAAATTTCCTGAAGTAGGGGAGACTGTGACACCTGTGTCACTTTAGCCATCAAACAAATACCAAACCAATGAAATATCGTATTTCATACTTGGGATTTGTATAAACATGTGTATCATTTGCACTTATCAGCTCTTGTTCGATTTCGGGCTTTAAATCGCTTTCTGGAAGGTTATACGCGCACTGATGCGTAAATATAACCAGTTTAATGCAACAAACACTCTGGAATAGTGACATAGGCTTAACATACCTCAAATAACCTCCACATAACTTAGAAATAAGTTTTGGATGGTTTGGTATGCCGAAATCAAGTTTATTCGCTTACAGGGACTAAATTCGACAAACTGCGAAAGTATGTCAATTTGTACTGTAACAGACATTTCGGAACTTGATCATAGGTTACACATACCCTAAATATCCTTTACATAGCTTAGAAATAGGCTTTGAGGGGTTCGGTATGCTAAAATAAACTTATTTGATCAATAGAGACTAAAAGCGTCAAAAGTGCATAAGTTTGCAGTTTGGTGCATATCTTTCGTCCTGAATATATCCGGACATCCAAAAATTTATGTAATCATTAAAATATTTTATTTTAGTGATTGGCATAATAAACCATTCGTCGCGTAATTTGGATCGTTTTTGTGTTCATTATGATTTCCGTCATAATTAACCAAACAACGCAACCGTACGACCAAACAGACCGACATCCGAGATGTTTTTGAGCATATTTTAAGTTCCCTATACTTTAACTTTATTTTAGAGCCTTGAAATGCGGTTAACGGGGCTTGAAAGTGCAAAAAAATCAAGTTTTACAAGTGCAGGGACCATTTTTGAAATATCTAGCAGATACATTGAACCTGGTCCATTTTTGAGATATGATGGTTTGAACCCATGGTTTTAAAATACCATGGGCTGTTATTTAATGGTTTATAAAATACTATGTGCCATTCCAGGGGTGCCCATGGTATTACAAAACCATGGGCACATGTGTACGGTTGAGATTAAATCACGTTTTTCGACGAACGATCTTAACGGTTCAAGGAAACCTATAAATACCCAACCCAACCTCATTCATTTCCCACATTTAATCTGATTCAAAGCTTTCTAAGTGGAAGTATATACTTCCAACCTGAAAGCGAATCGGGTTAAATCTTGCGGGGACCTTCTGTAAGTATTCTTTCGCGTTTTTCATTCGTTTTAGCATTAAAGTCAAACTGCGTTTGACTTTCTGCATTGACTAGTTTATGGTCAATGCGAAGTTCGTTTGAACTTCATAACGTGAGCGTAATCACGATGGTTATAGTCCCTAGTGACTATACCTAGTGATTTCCACGTTATCTAGGCTCAGTGACGAGTCGTAGTTTCGGCCAAAATGCGTTTCCTCGCGTATTTTGTAACCAAACTACTCTAGGGTATCAAAACCGTTTGTTTTGATACCAAACCTGTTTTCTAACCTTACTAAACATGTTCTAGCATGTTTAGCTCGTCGCTTTTAGATTTGTGCTTGTTTAGGGTCGTAAAGGTAAGCGATCTAATCAATCGCTTATACTTTCGAACCCGACCCATTTGGTCGATCATTAGGATCCGACCAAACACTTTAGGTGACCATAGTTGTATATAAAATAACCTTTTAAGGTTATACCTTATGGTCACGTCGTTTAAGTAGTTGTATGATAAGTAATTCTTATGCCTTAGGAAAATTACCAAAATGCCCTTTTTACGCATAAATTCATTTTAAGCATATGTAACCTAAGTTTTGACATCTAAGCTGATTAGACAATAATATTAGACATGTTAAGGCATACATTACTTGTCATAGGACTAGTTAGGCGTTCCGAACGCGTTTTACACGAACGACGCGTTAGAGTAGCGTAAGCTACCTAAACGGGTCGTAATGGGTCGTAAGCACTTAGGTTAGGTTTCATTTTAGTATGTAGGCTTTGCTAGACCATATCATATGAGTTCCAATACTCATTTGGTATACAAAACCTCATACTATCTGATCCCCCGATTTAGGTCCGGTTATTTATGTAGTTATCTATATAGGGTGCCGTTTGATTCTGTGATCCCTCTAGCTTTGCTTGGTTGTTGTTCAAGACTTCTAAGCACCCTCAAGTGAGTACATAGTCCCTCTTTTACTGTTTTTCAAACGTTTTGGGGTGAAACACATGTGCCTACTTGTTACTTTCATGTTTTCATGTTTTCATATCATATACTTGCTATTTTCATTAGTACACTATTAGTACATGATTTCATTATGTTTTGCTATGTATGTTTACTTAACATGCTAGCACATTGTTTTACATTACATTTCTTTTGCTATGTATGTTTACTTAACATGCTAGCACATTGTTTTACATGACTTTTCTGCTTTATATGTTAACTTAGCATACTTAGTACATTTGATTTACATTACCTTTTCATGCTATGTATGTTCATCATACTAGTACATTGTTTTACATCACATCACATGCTATGTATGTTCATTTAGTCCATACTTAGTACATTCACATCACATCACATGCTTACATTCGGTATAACATTTGGTTTGTAAAAACGGGACTTATATACATTCATTAACATTAGCTACGCCGCTCGATAGTAAGTAATGGTACCATAGGACTTGACAAATCCCGTTCCTGACATCCTGGGTTGGTTTGGATGAAAGGAATGACTGAATCCGAAAACATTTCACATTGATAACCTTTACTTAAGGTTATCCGTCTGTCTCAAGGCTTGAATGTATGCGTTTAACACACCGCATAAATGTTAGTATCAGTATAGCATGCATTTCCACAAAACATAACATTGATTTAAACTGAGTTTTACTTCAATACTTTGTTTTGTGCATTTTCACCTATGGTTTAGTGATACATATTTCACTTGCCATACATGACATTTTGTTTACACATTACATGATTGACATTTGACATAGACATTTTTGACATGGTTTTCACAATGACATTTGACAATTGGTTTAGACATGGGCAATTTACATTAGTGGTTTGTTTGGGTAAGTGATTTAAGTAACGAGATGTGTGTAATATGATGCAAGCATGGTGGATACGCCGCTGATACTTCCTATATATAAGTGTTTGTATCATATTACATATCGTAGCGTTATTTGAAATATCTCAATTTGGACTTATACATTTGACACAAATAACCTATTTTTCACAAGACTTTGTTTTACAAAACTTTTTATTTTACAAACTATTTTACTTGGTTATTCATTTAACCATACATTATACTTTATTTATTTATATATCATTTTTATCGCTTTTCAAATGATTTTCAAAACAAAACATTCTACAAGGATCATGACTGACTTTTGTTAAACAACTTTTTTTTTCAAACTTATAAGTCATGAATCCTAAATCAATAAAACCTATGTACTCGCCGGCATTTTTATGCTGACGTACCTATTTTCACATGTGTTTCAGGAGATGATGCATAGGATTGATCAAGATACACATAGGTGGACTTGGGCCTTAGTGACAATAAAAGATGCAAGACTTGTTAATTTTGTTGTACTCATTTGTTTGTTAAGACGTTGTAACTCTTTTAATCAATAAAACAACATTTCAACTTTCCATGTGTTATGAAACAATGATTCTGTTATAACACTCCTCGACGATTCCGCCACGTTTTGTTGTTTTACGTGGTCGGGGTGTGACAATAGGTGAATCAACCCATCCTTGTAATCGGTCCAATAGCATGGGACTTTCACTTATATTAGGTCAAATATCAATAATGGTCGGTTCATTATAAATTGATGGTGGGTGGAATGATGATTACTAAAAGTGGCGGCTAGTAATTTATCTAGAGGTGCAGGTTTCAAAAATCAAAGTCAGTAGCATACATGAGGTCATGTGGTGAGATAAAGAGCCTATTTGATTGGTGGGGTTGGGCGGTCAAACGAAGAACATTGGCTGTGGGCTTCGGCCCAATAGTACTAGGATGCTACCAATAATTTGTTAGGAATTATTATTTCTTTTGGGTTGCGAAGAAACAAAAGTACCGGCGAAACACCGGATGACGAAACCGACATGGCGAAACAAAAGGTGTTTCGCCAAGACCCATTACGACAAAACAACCTTGACGAAACAGAAGTGTTTCGTCGGAGAGGGGTTACGGCGAAACAGGGGGCGTTTCGCCGATTGGGTAATCTGCACAGTAACCTGGTTTAATTCTGTTAAAGTTAACTGGATTTATTAACTACTGTTAGCTGATATGCATGACTTGTATGGACTTGAATATGTGTCTTATGTTGTTCGTGATTGCTAGTCCAACACTACTGTGATTGTATATGCTTAGTGGATATAAACTGATTATGTATACGTGCGTACTCTAGGACTTGATTGATTAACTGTGAGCACATACTTTAGCATACCGAGCAAACCAAGGTGAGTTCACACTCTTACTAAGGCATGGGATCCCTGGGGTAGGGAATGGGATTGGTTGATGAATTGTACTTGCATGGTTATGGGAATTACTACTAGACTAGTGATACCTGGGGAAACCCCCACTACTCTTCGCACACATGCCTGTAATGGCCGCGATACTGATACTGTTCTTCGCACACATGCCTGGTATGGCCGCGATACTTATACTAATCTTCGCACACATGCCTGGAGGGCCGCGATACAAATAAACTAGTCTACAATACATGGGAAACCCCCACTAATCTTCGCACACATGCCTGGAGGGCCGCGATGAAATTAATAACGATACATGGGTTACTAAACAAACAAACGATTTATGAAACGAACATTTTTACTAAACAGCCCACCGTGAACTCGCTCAACTAGTTGTTGACTCTCTGTTACATGCCTTGCAGGTCGATAGGTACACTAGGAGCTTGCACTGGGAGGCGCGGTCGTTGTGGACAATGATCGTGATCGCTTTAATTAAACATTTTGACATTTCATACTCTTACTTATGTTGGGTTTATTTTTACGCTTCCGCTAAACATTAACATTATACTTGTGTTTGGAACACCTTTCATATTTGGTTGGTTGAATTACAATTACTTTTACTTAATTCTTATATGTTCAATATGATTGGTGGCTTGATCCTGGTCAGTCACGCCTCCAAGCGGTGATACTCCGCGATGTGGATTTTGGGGGTGTGACATGCCCCTTCAGCAGTAATTATTATATTAACATAACTCCTTTCCTTACATGATGAAATATAATCTTGATTAGATGGCATATATGTGGTGCATAAGTGGCGTGTATATGGCAATTGACCATTTTTTTAGGACGTGGCTTTAAAATTGAAATAACAAAAAAAATTAGATTAAAATGGAAATCAAATGTCATTAATTTATTTCGCATTCCTAAACATGCCAAAAATCTTTAATTGGACTGATGATGTCATTCTTCAAGAAGATATCAGACTACTATCTGTTAGGGGAGGATTTCCTAATGACCTGTGATCCTCATGTGTTATCCTGTTTAGTGATCCTTACTTCTGTGACAGATAGTGATCCTCAGAAGTGCTTCAGGATCAGGATCATAGATCATCCTAAGGATCCTTATACTAACGATTGTTCACTTTGAATTCGTTATTGTTTTGCAGGAGTAACAACTTGGACTTAGTCTTGGCAACGTCCCTGAAGAATATTCCACAGTTATTCCGCACGTGCTTGACTGAAAATGGACGTTATGGAGTCGTGGGAAGGCTTGCATGAATTGCGGGATGTTAGTTAGCATAGTTAACTTCTATTTTTAAAGGGGTAGCGAGCTAGTTTTTAGAACACTTGGCTAATTTTGGCTCCACACACTCGTACAACTGCACTCAACAGCTTACGGCAAAACACTTAGCAATTTTCACACATTTCTACACGATACACTATAGTGATCCTTGTACCTAGCTCGCTATCATCCAAAGTTGTCCCAGGATCCTCGCAGGTTCAAGGATCCTCTTATGTTCCAGGATCCTCTCAGGTTCAAGGATCCTCTCATGTTCCAGGATCCTCTCAGGTTCAAGGATCCTCCTATGTCCCAGGATCCTCGCAGGTCCAAGGATCCTATCAGTTTCATGGATCCTTAAGGAGTTTGCAATCAGGGAGTTCAGATATCCATCTAGGAGATTTTATTCCAATGCAGACCATTGCTTCTACTGGTCCTTCGATCATTCCGGAGTCTCAACAATATGGATTCACATCCACTCTTCCTAATTTGAACCCAGTGGGAGGTAACACTTTCAATAATTCTTATACCACTAACCATGGCCTCATGCAGGATACAGGTATCAATCATGCCATGGCCAGAGAATTGCAAAAGTTGAAGGATATGATATCAAGTGTCCCAGGAGTGGTTAAGCCTATCCCGGAGATTGCAGATGGGAGCCATAAGATATCGCGTTTTGCACCACCAATCTGTGATGCTGAGATACCCAAGAGGTTCCACGTGCCAACCATGAAGTTGTATGATGGTTCAACAGATCCTGAAGAACACATAGCACAATATAGGGAAAGGATGGAGATCAATCCCATCCAGAAAGGTTAAAGGAAGCATGTCTGTGCAAGGGATTTGGATCCACTCTTACTGGATCAGCTCTTAAATGGCTGCTAAGTCTTCCCCCTTACTCTATTACCTCATTTGCTAATCTAGTTAACCTATTTAATAATCAGTTTTCTTGTAGTAGAAAATTTGGGCGTTTAACTAGTGATCTGTATAGGATAACCCAGGGTCATAATGAATCATCAAGGGATTATATCACTAAATTTAGTAAAGAATCCTTAGATATTCCTAACCTGGATATAGCTACGGCTGTTGAAGCCTTTAAAATGGGATTGCTTATGGATTCATTATTCTATGATGATCTTGTTATGACACCATGCAGGAACTAGATGAGGTAAGAACCCGGGCACTCAGGTTCATCCGGCTAGAGGATGACAAGAGGATCCAGGATAGATTGGCAGGATCCTCAAAGCAAGAGAAACCAGGATCCTCGTTCAAGAACAACAAGTTCAGATCCTTTAACAAATCTGATAACCAGAATGTGCATGCTGTTGATCAAGAAGAGGATGATGAGGATTATCCTCCAATTTCTGAATATTGTTTTTCTGTTGATAACAATGAACTAATCCTTGCGATGCAGAGTTTAGGTGATAAAGCTAGATGGCCCAGGAAAAATGACAGACCAGCTGCAACTAAAGATAAGTCAAAGTGGTATGCATACCATGAAGACTTTGGGCATCTCACAGAAGAATGCATTGCAATGAGAAAAGAAATTGGATACTTGTTGAGCAAGGGGCACTTGAAAGAATTATTAGGGAGAAAGAAGTCAAGGACTCAGGATCCTGAAAGGATCCCAGAGAAGGATCCTGCCCCTCCAGCGGATGCACAAGTTATAAACTTTATTTCTAGAGGATCAGACATTTGTGGAACATCCTTCTCAGCAGCTAAAAGGCATGCAAAGGAAACCAAGATGGATAATGGAGATAGACCCATCCGAACATCCAGTGTCTCCGAAGGAAAAGTCATAACTTTTGATGAGGATGATCGTGTTGACATTCAGGATCCTCATCACGATGGTTTGGTTATCACTCTTTTTATTTCTAACCATTTTGTCCGCAGGATCCTTATAGATGGAGGAAGCTCTGTGAACATTATCCAGCTTGATGTTCTTAAGAAGATGAATATTCCTGAATCTGATATCATACCTGTTTTGGTTAAAAATCACACAAGGATAATGCAACCAAACTCTTTGTAAACGGGGAATGATGCTTGGTACGATGAACAAAGAGAAGGATCACTTAAATGAAAATTGCACAAGTGACACAAGGATTTATACGAGGAAAAAGCCCTTGATCAATGAATGATCTCCGGCATAAAAACCTCGGGTGACGGCAACTACCGATCACCAAACTTCAATATAACAAACAATGTTTTACAACTTCGGATGGTAACGAGCTAGGTACAAGGATCACTATAGTATCGTATGCTAAAGCGTGTGAGAAATGTGTTGTGTCTTCCAAATGCCGAAGAGTGCCCTTTATACAAGTGTGCGTGGTCGTATTTTAGGTAAATCACCTAACTACTAGCTCGTTACCCCTTTAGAAATAGAAGTGAATTTAGCCTAATTAATTGCCCTTGAATTGTGCTGAGTTTCCATATTCTTCATAACGTCCATCTTTGATTATGCAGGTGCAAAATTAGCGTGACAGATTCCTTGATTACGTTGCTAAGACCAGGTCCAACTCGTAATTCCTGTAAAATAACATTAAATCCAAAGAGAACAATCGTTAGTATGAGGATCCTTAGGATGTTCAGTGATCCTTATCCTGGAGCTCTTCTGAGGATCACTATCTGCCAAAGAAACAAGGATCACTTGTTAGGATACCAAGTAAGGATCATAGGTCATAAAAATCCAGCCCTAACAATACCAAGATCCTTTGTGCTCGTGGGATTCAGTGGAGACACTAAGAATACTCTGGGGGACATAAAACTCCCAATTTATATAGAAGGGTTGCATTCTTACCAAAAATTTTGTGTTATTGACTGTTTATCTTGTTGTAATGTTATCATTGGCAGGCCTTGGATACATGATATGAAGGCAGTCCTATCCACCTATCATCAAAGTGTGAAGCTTCCTAGTCCTTGGGGCATAGTGAAGATTGATAGTGATCAGCAAGAAGCTAAGAACTGCTACACCTCATCAATGAAACCAGCCTCAAAATCAAGGGAGCAATAGCAATTAAAGCATCCTCCAAGGGATGTCTTGGAGGCAAGAGAACAGGATGTAGTGGAAATCCTTATGGATCCTGATGATCCCGAATCCAAAGTTTATATAGGATCAGGGATCCTTGGCGAAATGAGAGAAGACCTCATATCCTTCCTCAAAAGGAGGAAAACTACCTTTTCATGGAAACACGAAGACATGACAGGTATATCTAAAGATATAATCACTCACAAACTTGGCATTGACAGGTCCTTCAAACCAATCCATCAAAAAAGGAGGAAGTTTGCACCAGAAAGAAATGCCATTATCCAGGAAGAGGTAGAGAAATTGCTCCGAGCAGGTATAATTAGAGAGGTCAAGTATCCAAGATGGTTGGCCAATGTGGTTGTTGTTCAAAAGAAAAACGGAAAGTGGAGGGTATGTGTCGATTTTACTGATTTAAATAAGGCATGTCCCAAGGATCCTTTCCCATTACCCCACATTGACTCCATGGTGGATGCAACTGCGGGTCATGAACTGTTAACTTTTATGGATGCTTCATCTGGATTTCAGCAAATTTAGATGGAACCATCTGATCAAGAGGATACAGCCTTTTTGACTCCCACTGGCATATACTGTTATATTGCTATGCCATTTGGACTAAGGAATGTAGGTGCAACTTATCAAAGGCTGGTGATTATGATGTTCAAGGATCAGATTGGACAAACTATGGAGGTTTACATAGATGATATGGTGGTAAAATCCAAAAAGGCTGAGGATCACCTAAGGGACTTGGAGGAAGCATTCGACATCCTTGACAAATATAACATGAAACTTAATCCTTCAAAATGTCACTTTGGTGTTAAAGCAGGTAAATTCTTAGGATATATGGTGACAAAGAGAGGCATTGAAGCCAGTCCAGAACAAATCAAACCTATAGTGAACATCAAATCTCCTGCCAATGCTAAGGATGTCCAGAGGCTAACAGGCAGGATTGCAGCTTTGAACAGATTCATATCTAAATCCTCAGAGAAATGTAAAGAATTCAATGATATCTTGAGGAAGAACAAGAAATTCGAGTGGACTGAGAAGCATGAAAGTGCCTTAAGAGCTCTTAAGGATTACCTGTCCTCGGCCCCGGCCTTGATGAAACCAGAAAAAGGGGATGTGTTATCCTTGTATTTAGCGGTATCCTCAAAAGCAGTAAGTGCCGTCCTTGTTAAGGATCACGAAGGTACACAACATCCTGTCTATTATGTAAGTAAGAATTTACTTGATGCTGAATCCAGGTATTCACACCTAGAAAAACTTATCCTTGCATTAATTATGGCCTCTACTAAATTAAGACATTATTTTGAAACTCATGCCATTATTGTTAAAACTAATTTTCCAATTAAGAATGTACTCAGGAAACCTGAAATGTCAGGAAGGATGGCTAAGTGGGCAGTGAAGCTCAGTGCATATGATATAAGATATGAGCCCAGGACAGCCATTAAATCCCAAGCATTAGCTGACTTTGTGGCAGATTTCAGTAGTGATTTGCAAAAGGAAGCTGAATTAGAAGTCCAGCAGCTAGAAGAGACCAAGGATCCTTGGATACTCTATACTGATGGATCCTCAAATGTCAAAGGCACAGGGCTTGGAATACTACTAAAATCGCCACAGGGGGACATAATACCCCACTCTATAGCTTGTGAGTTCCAAACTACTAACAATGAGGCTGAATATGAAGCCTTGATAG
The DNA here is from genome assembly GCF_002127325.2 of Helianthus annuus. Taxonomy (NCBI): domain Eukaryota; kingdom Viridiplantae; phylum Streptophyta; class Magnoliopsida; order Asterales; family Asteraceae; genus Helianthus; species Helianthus annuus. The sequence continues at coordinate 125,105,957 of NC_035449.2, forward strand.
CTGGTTCGCAAATTGCTAAGCATATGAGGATCAGGTATCTTGAGGTACATGTAGATTCATTGTTAATCACTAATCACTTTAATGGATCCTATGCTGTTAAAGGTGAAAAGCTAACCAAATATTTGGAGATAGTCAAAGAGTTGGCACTCTCTTTTGTTTCTTTTAGTTTGACACAGGTACCAAGGGAAGAAAATACAGAAGCTGATGCATTGGCTAATCTAGGATCATCTTTGAAGATCCCGGAGGATAGAGGCTGAATACAGAAGCTGATGCATTGGTAAGCTCCCTAAGGCACCTGGTGGAAAAGTGTTCATGCTTGCTGTTTTGGTCAAAAATCACACAAGGATAATGCAACCAAACTTTATGTAAACGGGGAATGATGCTTGGTATGATGAACAAAGTGAAGGATCACTCAAACGTAAAATGCACAAGTGACACAAGGATTTATACGAGGAAAAAGCCCTTGATCAATGAATGATCTTCGGCATAAAAAACCTCGGGTGATGGAAACTACCGATCACCAAACTTCAATATAACAAATAATGGTTACAACTTCGGATGGTAACGAGCTAGGTACAAGGATCACTATAGTATCGTATGCTAAAGCGTGTGAGAAATGTGTTGTGTCTTCCGAATGTTGAAGAGTGCTACTTATACAAGTGTGTGTGGTCGTATTTTAGGTAAATAACCTAACTATTAGCTCGTTACCCCTTTAGGAATAGAAGTAAATCTAGCCTAAATTATCGCCCTTAAATTGTGCTGAGTTTCCATATCGTCCACAACGTCCATCTTTGATTATGCATATGCCAAAGTTGCTGTGACGAGTTCCTTGTTTATGTTGCTAAGAGCGGATCTTACTCGAAATTCCTGCAAGATAACATTAAATCCAAAGAGAACAACCGTTAGTATGAGGATCCCTAGGATGGTCCGTGATCCTGATCCTGGAACTCTTCTGAGGATCACTATCTGCTAAAGAAACAAGGATCACTGGTTAGGATCACATGTGAGGATCATAAGTCATAAAAATCCAGCCCTAACACTTGCTATGACTGATTACTTCTCCAAGTGGATAGAGGCTGAAGCTTTTGCCCAAGTCAGAGAAAAGGAAGTTATATCCTTCATTAAAAGAAATATTATAACTAGATTTGGTATTCCTTCTGAAATTATATGTGATAATGGTTCCCAATTTATTGGGGGCAGAACTACTAACTTTTGTGACAGTTGGGGGATTAAGATGATAACATCAACACCAGTCCACCCACAAGCTAATGGTCAGGCAGAATCATCCAATAAGATCATCATCAATAATTTGAAGAAGAAGCTTGGATCCAAGAAAGGGAAATGGGCAGAAGAGTTACCTTATGTGCTTTGGGCTGATAGGACAACCCCCAAGAATGCTACAGGCTAGACTCCATTCTCTTTGGTATTTGGGGCAGAATCCGTGATCCCTACAGAAATGGTGGTCCCAACTGCTAGAACAAGTATTCGTGATCCTAAGGAAAATGATGAAAACTTGGTTCAAGACCTGGATACTATAGAAGAAATAAGGGATCTGGCTAGGATAAGGATGGCCAGTTATCAACAAAGAATGGCTTGTGCTTACAACAAAAATGTCAGGATAAGGAAGTTCCAAGTTGGTGATATGGTACTAAGGAAAGCATTTCAAAATACCACCAATCCTGCTGATGGAAAGCTGGCACCAAAGTGGGAAGGACCTTACTTGATTGAAGCTGAGGCAGGAAAGGGGGCATATCGATTGCTAACAATGGATGGTGATTTGCTACCTAGAGCCTGGAATGCTGTCCATTTGAAGAAATACTTCATGTGAGCAGAACCCGTGATCCTCACATCATAAGTATCCTTGAAGGATCCTTAGAGCACAGATGATCCTTACTTCGGTAACATTCTAATCTCAAACTATTTCATTTCCTTACTTTCTCACATAAGGATAAGGATCCTACATCCTTTATCCACCTCTCACGTGATTCTGAGTTTTGAAAGTTCAGGTATCCTTACTTAGCAAAAGAATGGTTATCCATAAAAGCAACCAGTTACTTGGGTTTGACCCCAGTTATTTGGGCTTGACCCCAGTTCCGCCTGTAGCGCATGATGATCCTGGTATAGTTCATGGCAGTGGGACCAGTACTCGCTTTAGGGGCTGATAATTCCATTGTACTGGCTATACCTAGGATCCTACGTATAATGGTATACGTACCATACATCCGTTCCTAACGTTTCTAACGTTTTCACGTTAGCTAAGGTTTTGGCATTTTCATGCCACTAAGTTTGGATAGTCGCCAGTTAGGGCCATACTCTAGTTTACACACGATCCTTGGGCTTGTCCCCAGTTATCCTTGGGCTTGTCCCCAGTGATCCTTGGGCTTGTCCCCAGTTGCTAACTTTTATCTTATATTGGCTTAGTCCCAAATTATATTCTATTTCAGGTCTTTGAAGTTAAACAACCAAGGATCCTTGATCCTTACTTCTTACTAAAGTTTGCCTTATACTTATCCTGACTATGGTATTAAGGACTAGGATCCTAACTTGGATCCTTATGTATGATCCTTAACTATTTTAATTTTGTTCGTTGTTTATTAGAATAACCCTTGTACTTTGACAACTGAACTTATGATCCTTAAAACATATTACTTTTTGGAATTTTTCAACTATAGGATATTTGATACTGGATCATATCCTAAATATTTTCTATCTAATTCGTTCAGCTTTTCTTATTTAGACAAGTATATATCAAAACAATTGAAAATTAAAAGGATATACAAGGATAACAACACATGATAAGCCAAAAAAGATTAAAGTTATTTTATTAACAAAAGATTAACCATCAAAAGTTGTCAAAATTGCCAACCCACGTTTCTACCAGCAAAACGTGGCCCGTCCACATGGGTTGGCAACGGGTGTCCATTGTTTGTGCGGTCTTAGCATGCAGGAAATAAGAGGCGGCAGGATCACAATGGCTTCATCCCCCAAACAGAGGATCCCTCCACCATTTGTAATCCTACCTATTGTCCAAAGGATCCTGGATCCTTAACCCTAAAGCTATTGTTTAAGTACAAACCAACAATTGTTCAACAAAACTACCATCAAAACTAAAAAATTGGGCTCCGGCTATGTCTAGAAGTGTCCATCATTTCCCAATCATACAGCCTACACCTTCGCTGCATCACCACCTCCAGCTCCACTAGCTTCACCACCATGATCCTTGCCACTGCTTCCAGCCTCGATCGTCAGGATCTCCTCAGCCTCCTCCTCATCATCTAGCTCAGCCAGCCTTGCCTTCCAGCCTTCCACATCCCAGGTGCTCCTATCGAAGTCGGGATCCTGAGCTTCCAAGGCCATCTGTAGTTTGGTCTTATACATCGCTATGGCAGCAGAGACTTTGGCATCCTTGGTGATCTCATGCTTCTCGTAGTCAGCATTAATTAGCACCTTGGCTGTCTCATTTTTGGCATTCTGGAGGTCTTTTTGGAGGTCGGCAATCTTGAGATCCTTGAGCAGTGCAACTTGTTGGAGGTCAGCAATCTTCCTATCCTGCTCCTCAACGTTCCCCACATAATCTTAAATCTCAGCAAATTTTTGCAAAGAGGATAAAGAACAGTTCAAGACCAGGTGATCCTCAAACAAGCAGGATATATAAGCAGGGACATTGATCCTTACATCGTTGAAGTACTCGAGGAATTGATGGCGGATCAGGGACCTTGCAGATCCTCAGCTTCAGAGGCTTTTCTTTTCTTGCCTCCCCTTCCTTTGGAGGGTGCCTTGGGGATTGAAGCAGTTGGGCTAGCAGGAAGCTTTTTCTTGGAGGATCGCACGTTATCCAGATCGGTCACACTGAACTTGGAAGGAGATTTGGAAGCTTTTCCAGCACCTGCACAATCGAAGCAAGATAAGTATCCTTATCCTACTTCTATTTAACTATTTATTTAAATTTTTAAACAGGATACTTACTTGACATGGTGACTGAGCCTGAGGATACCTCTTGTGAATCCTGGGTGATTGTTTTGAATGATCTTGTTTCAGGACCGAGTCTTCTAAAAGCAGCGAGTCGTTCCTCAGTGACGGGAGATGCTATGAGGTGTGAGACAGTAACAGCTGCACAACAAAAAACAAAAGGGTGTCAGTGATCCTTATACAAATAGAAGACTGTCTGGTGATCCTTCTCAGGATCCTCTATCCTACCATGGGTGGCCCATTTTCTTGGTAGATCCTTTCCAGTGGGATAGAATCTCTTTGGACGAAGAAGCAACGCCGTTTCCAGTTGGTGTCGTTCTTTGTGGCTTTAAAAATTGGATGTTCTTCACCAGGCTTACGTTTGAACAAGTACCGGTGGGATCCAAAGGTAGTGAGATCATACATCTCGGCCAACTCTGACATTCCTAGGTCAATCCCCTCCTGCTCAATGATCCTCTCAAGGGTATGTAAAACCCTCCAGATCATTGGCATGGCTTGGATATACGAAATGCCAGTAAGAGAGAAGAAGGATTGGGTAAAGGCCGGAAAAGGATAGGTATAGCCTATGGTGAACGGTGTAACAGGAAAGGCAACCCAATTTTCAGAAACATGATCACTCAGAGCAGTGGGATCAAAGGATTTAAATACGGTGTTCGCTGGGAAGCAATAGCAGATTCTATCGATCTGTGGATCAGTGAAACAACAGCGTTCTTTTGCGGAATCTTTGATGATTCCTTGACTTTTCAGAGGGCTGTTTTTCTGGTGATCCTTAGCGGGAGAGTTCCGGAGCAACATTTTTGGCAAGATGATGATTAAAGAAGTAAAACAGAGTAAGAGAAGGAAGAAGAGGAAAAGAGAATACCTGATTGATCTTCGGATGAGAATATAAAGGGAGTTTCTCTAATATTTAAATGCAAATTGATCCTATCTCTAACTCCTATTTATAATCATGATCTTGCAGGGTAGTCACTTCTGTGACGTCAGGATTGCAACGGATAGTTCGATTTAAACGGCTATATATCCGTTAGTTAGTTGCGAATAAGATCAACAAAATATAACTCATTTATTTTACATAATTACTCCTTATATTTTTGGGGCAATTGTTAGGGGAGGATTTCCTAATGACCTGTGATCCTCATGTGTTATCCTGTTTAGTGATCCTTACTTCTGTGACAGATAGTGATCCTCAGAAGTGCTTCAGGATCAGGATCATGGATCATCCTAAGGATCCTTATACTAACAATTGTTCACTTTGAATTCGGTATTGTTTTGTAGGAGTAACAACTTGGACTTAGTCTTGGCAACGTCCATGAAGAATATTCCACAGTTATTCCGCACGTGCTTGACTGAAAATGGACGTTATGGAGTCGTGGGAAGGCTTGCATGAATTGCGGGATGTTAGTTAGCATAGTTAACTTCTATTTTTAAAGGGGTAGCGAGCTAGTTTTTAGAACACTTGGCTAATTTTGGCTACACACACTCGTACAACTGCACTCAACAGCTTACGACAAAACACTTAGCAATTTTCACACATTTCTACACGATACACTATAGTGATCCTTGTACCTAGCTCGCTATCATCCAAAGTTGTAAAGAATTATTGTTTAATTTGAGTTGGTGATCGGTAGTTTCCATCACCCGAGGTTTTTTATGCCAGAGATCATTCATTGATCAAGGGCTTTTTCCTCGTATAAATCTTTGTGTCACTTGTGCAATACTTTTCTGAGTGATCCTCATTGTTGTTTACCAATTCAAGCATCATACCCCGTAACAGAGAGTTTGGTTGCATTATCCTTGTCTGATTTTTTACCAAAACACTATCCAATTCTCATTAATCGTAATGTTCAATACAATCGACAATATATAGAGAAGAGATTTATGATCTAACTAACTAACCAATCTCAACCACCTAACTAACTCTCAACAAACTCTATATAACAGAAAATACATACAACACTATAACTACTCTAATACGCCCCCTCAAGCTAAACAGGGAGCATCCACGTGAAGCTTGGACCTCAGACTGTCAAATCGAACACCATACAATCCTTTGGTCAAATATCCGCAATCTACAAAATAGTAGGAACATATCGAACACGTAGAGTACCCGCCAAAACCATATCATGAATGAAATTGAAGTCAATCTCTGGGTGTTTAGTGCGCTGATGAAACACCGGGTTGACTGCAAGATATGTAGCTCCAATATTGTCACACCGAAGAGATGGTGGACAAGTCAACGTAATACGCAACTCATGTAATACAGACGTAATCCATCGTAACTCAGCAGCTGTATGAGCAAGAGCTCGGTACTCAGCCTCCGTACTCGACCTAGCAAGTGTATGTTACTTCTTGGAACTCCAACTAATGAGATTGGGCCCAAGAAAAACACAATAACCTGTGGTAGAACGTTGATCATCGGGACAACCACCCCAATCCGCATCACTATAAGCATGTAAATCAAAACAAGTAGACGAACGTATGCATAACCCATGAGAAACAGTACCCTTAAGATACCGCAAAATACGCTTGACAGCGACCCAATGTCAGTCAGTAGGTGTCTGAAGAAACCGTGAGACCTTACTAACCGCATAAGCTATCTCTGGTCGTGTCAGCACAAGATACTGTAACGCACCAACCGTACTCCGGTACGTAGTAGGATCAGATAAAGGATCACCAGTATGTCGAGAAGGCTGTCTACCAGAAGAAACAGGTGTAGATAACGGTCGACAATCAGTAAGACCAGTACGTTGTAACAAATCAAGCAAGTAGCGCTGCTGTGATAAATGTAACACATCCTCAGAGAAAGTAGTCTGAACACTCAGAAAATATGACAACTGACCCAAGTCCTTAAGTGCAAACTGGGAGTGTAAGCGTCCAATCAATCCAGAAACAAAATCAGGAGAACTCCCAGTAATAATGATGTCATCAACATAAATCAAGACATAACAAAGCATCGAATCCTGACTATAAACGAAGAGTGATACATCTGAAAGCATCGAATCATGACATAACAAGTGACACAAGGATTTATACGAGGAAAAAGCCCTTGATCAATGAATGATCTCCGGCATAAAAAACCTCGGGTGATGGAAACTACCGATCACCAAACTTCAATATAACAAATAATGGTTACAACTTCGGATGGTAACGAGCTAGGTACAAGGATCACTATAGTATCGTATGCTAGAACGTGTGAGAAATGTGTTGTGTCTTCCGAATGTTCAAGAGTGCCATTTATACAAGTATGTGTGGTTCTATTTTAGGCAAATCACCTAACTACTAGCTCGTTACCCCTTTAGAAATAGAAGTAAATTTAGCCTAAATATTCGCCCTTGAATTGTGCTGAGTTTCCATATTCTTTATAACGTCCATCTTTGATTATGCATGTGCGAGATTAGCGTGACAGATTCCTTGTTTACGTTGCTAAGACCAGATCCAGCTCGTAATTCCTGCAAGATAACATTAAGTCCAAAGAGAACAGTCGTTAGTATGAGGATCCTTAGGATGATCCGTGATCCTGATCCTGGAGCTCCTCTGAGGATCACTATCTGCCAAAGAAGCAAGGATCACTTGTTAGGATCACATGTAAGGATCATAGGTCATAAAAATCCAGCCCTAACAATTGCCCGCAAAATATAAGGAGTATTTATGTAATATAAACGAGTTATATTTTGCTGAATCTTATCTATAACTAACTCAACGGATATATAGCCGTTAAGGTGGAACTATCCGTTGCGATCTGATGTCATGGAGGTGACAGCCCTGCACAATCATGATTATAAATAGAAATAGGGATAGGATCAAATGCATTTAAATTCAAAGCAACTCCCTTTATAACCGTATTCAGAAGATCAACCAGGTATTCTGCTTTTCATCTTCTTCTCTCTTGTTCTGTTTTTCTTCTTCTTTCCATTCTTCTGTAAAGATGTTGCTCCGGAACTCCCCCTGCAAGGATCCTAAGAAGAACAGCCCCTTAAAGGGTCAAGGGATCATCAAAGATTCCCCCTCCGAGAGGTGTTGCTTCACCGACCCTCAAATCGATAAAATCCATCGTTGTTTCCCGGCGGAAACCCTTTTCAAGTCTTTTAGTCCTACCGCTTTGAGTGATTTCATCTCTGAGACTTGGGTAGCTTTCCCGGTCACCCCTTTCTTGATAGGATATTCGTATCCTTTTCCTCAATTCACCCAATCTTTTTTCTCCCTTACCGGCATCTGCTATATCCAGGCTATGCCGATGATCTGGAGGGTGTTATACACCCTTGAAAGGATCATTGAGCAAGAGGGGATTGATCTTGGTATGGCAGAGTTGGGTGAGTGACGGGTGGTCCTTTGGACAACCCTTAAATGTGTTAAAAGATGAAATAATCCTCCACTTAATCGTGTAATTATCTTGAATTAGATAACTACGGTGTTTATGTTTCAAGTGCAATTCAGGAGTTAAAAGATGGATAAAACGCAGCTTTGGAGGCTTTGGTGATGAACGGGTCGAGCGTGGAACAAGAGACACAACAAAGAAAACAAGGCAGCTCACCACCGTAAATTACGGTCCTACCATAATTTACGGTGGACCTGGATTTTACCTTCTCCTCCACCGTAACACAGGTTGTTTATGCCGTAAAAGAACCATGTTCACCGTAAATTACGGTGGAGCCGTAATTTACGGTGGAGGCTGCGATCCAAAGTGTAACTGCCCTCATTTAAATCAGTTTTTGAGTGTCTTTTGGATATCTTTCATCATTGGACGGTTGTGGATGAACATTGGGGCGAATTTTGGCTACTTGCTTGGTTTGTGAACATTTCTTATCATTCGGTTTGTATTTTCGATTCGTATGAACACTAGTTTGATTATGATGATGATTCACCGAGCCATGTCCGGCTAAACTCTTCGGTGATCATCTTAGGTGAATGTTTCTTGAACTTTTGCGTGTTTAATTTCTGAATTTCTAGAATGATAACTTGCGTTGCTTGAATGTCATGGTGTATGTTTGATTGTTTATAGTTTGTTAATCAATATTGCAATTTCTAGTCTTAATCGTACGTTCTTGGTGGCGTTGGCAATCGAGATATCACGGGAAGGGTTAGGGTTGGTTATTGATTAATTAGTCATCGGGAAACAACCTCGCGTTTATATAATCCGAGTACTTTGTTCCCTTTTATCACTTCAATCATCTATACACGAGTTATGTCTATGTAACTCTTTCTAGTTAATTACACACAATTGTTTAAAGAAACTGAAACCTAAGGTGATCATTGTTCTCTCCTAATTTGTTTTACAACCAACTTTGATTTGAATTAGTTTTTAATTTAGTTTTCTAAAACAACAATCAAAACTCTTGAATTTTAATTTTCTGCAATTTAGTCTAATAATTAGTTTAAGTACAAAGCTATACATTCAACACATCTTCCACATACTCCCTGAGTTCGATACCCTACTACCACTATCTATAGTTGTTTGGGGATTAAATTTGCGTGACCCACGACATCACGTCAAATTTTGGCGTCGTTGCCGGGGAGCGCAACGTGTGTTAGTTTAATAGTTTTGTTTGTTATTTTCGGGTTTACGTTGGTTGTGTTTAGTGTGCAGATACTTCAGGTGTATGCATACTAGAGGCTCTCACAGGTCATCACCACTATCGTTTGATCCGGAAATTGAAAGAACGCTAAGACAAAACCGAGTTTTAGTGCGAGAAAACAAAATCAAGGGGAATAGAGGCACATTTCAGGCCAATCATTACTCAAAACCCTTCACCGGTGGTTATCCCTCACAACAACCAAGGGAGAACTTTTGAAGTAAGAACAAACTCGTTGCAAAGTTTACCGAAGTACAAAGGGTTAGCAACGGAGGAGCCGTATTTCCATTTAGAGGCCTATGACTCAATTTGCAACACTTTTGGGAGTCATGGTTTTTCGGCCGATGAAGTCAAGTTGGTCTTATTTCAGTTTTCTTTGGAGGATAAGGCAAAGAAGTGGTTCTACACTTTGCCTTCGGCATCTATTTACACTTGGGGGGAAATGCAACAAACTTTCTTAGACGAATTCTATACCGCCCAAAAGACCAATGATGCTAGAAAGGGGTTGAGGAGCTTCCAACAACAACATGGTGAGATGTTCCATGAAGCGTTTGAACGATTTAATATGATGATAAAGAATTGCCCTCACCATGGAATCGAATTGTGGGAGTTAATGAATGCTTTTCACGAGGGGTTGAGTGCCGAAGATGCTCGCGATTTGATGTCCATTACCGGTGGGACTTTTGGCACAAACTATGAGAACGACGATTGGGAGTATTTAGAGAATATGGCAATCACTTCAATAAGAAAGGCTCAAGCATCGAGGAGAGCGCGACCGGCCATTGCCCGACCTCAAGTGCACGCCATAGATGATGGTAATGTTCAAACCACTAACCAAATTTATGATGTTTGTGCTTTGTGTAATGAGATAGGTCATGCGACTGAAAATTGCCAAGGGATGTTGGAAGGGCAATACGAGGAAGTCCATGCGGTTCAAGGTCAAGGTCAAGGAGGAGGTGGTAGGAACTACAAGAACATGAATTCTAATACCTACCACCCCGGATTGAGGAACCATCCGAACTTTAGATATGGGAACCCTTCAAATCAAGCAAACCCAAATTTTCAAGGTAGCCAAGGTAATTTTGGTTCACGCCAATCTTACAATAATCAAGGTGGATACCAAGGCGGAAATAACCAAGGTTATCAAAAGCAATACCAAACGGGTCAAGAACAAGGGGGCCTTCGGGTGGAAACGAGGTGATGGAGATGCTAAAGAGCATGCAAATAGAGATGCAAAAACGGAACCAACTTGACGAAGTGCGAATGCAAAAAGATGAGGTTCGTGATAAAAGCATCCAATCACTAACAACCCAAATGGGTCAATTAGCAACCGATGTGGCGGAATTGAAGAAAGGAAAGGGTCAACTTCCAAGCGACACTAAGGTAAACCCTTCACATGGTTCGTCACGAGGTAATGTTAATATTAATCATGTTAGTGTTTTAAGAAGTGGGAAAGAATTTAAAGCCAATTTGTCACCCGAATTGGTTGAGGGGGTGGTTGAGGATATCACGGGAATTGAAAGTGATGATGAACTTTCACCGGTTAAACCAAAAGAAACAATTATTAAAAAACTGGGTTTGGGTGAAAGTGAAAAGAATGAAAAAGTTGAGGGTGAACCGAGTCAAGTTCCATTTCCATCGGCCCTACTTGACCCAGGAAAGAAAAATTTTATTGTGTCGAGAGGTCCTCAAAAAGAGGAGATGTGGGATATGTTCAAACAAGTAAAAATAAATCTCCCACTCCTCGATGCAATAAAACAAGTCCCCGCTTATGCAAAATTCTTAAAAGAATTATGTACACAAAAAAGGCAAAACAAGAAGAAAGTGCCTAAGCGGGTGGATTTGACCGGGCAAGTAAGTGCGGTGTTGAATGGAGAGCTTCCTCCTAAGCTCCAAGATCCGGGTACGTGACGTGATGTCGTGGGTCACGCAAATTTAATCCCCAAACAACTATAGTTAGTGGTAGTAGGGTATCGAACTCAGGGAGTATGTGGAAGATGTGTTGATTGTATAGCTTTGTATTTAAACTAATATTAGACTAAATTGCAGAAATTAAAATTCAAGAGTTTGGTTTGTTGATTTAGAAAACTAAATTAAAAACTAATTCAAATCAAGATTGGTTGTAAAACAAATTAGGGGAGAACAATGATCACCTTAGGTTTCAGTTTCTTTAAACAGTTGTGTGTAATTCCACTAGAAAGAGTTACATAGACATAACTCGTGTATATATGATTGAAGTGATAAAAGGGAACAAAGTACTCGGATTAGATAAACGCGAGGTTGTTTCCCGATGACCTATTAATCAATAACCAACCCTAACCCTTCCCGTGATATCTCGGTTGCCAACGGCACCAAGAACGTACGATTAAGACTAGAAATTGCAATATTGATTAACAAACTACAAACAATCAAACATACACCATGACATTCAAGCAACGCAAGTTGTCATTCTAGAAATGCAGAAATTAAACACACAAAAGTTCAAGAAACATTCACCTAAGATGATCACCAAAGAGTTTAGCCGGACATGGCTCGGTGCATCATCATCATAATCAAACTATTATCCATACGAATCAAAAATACAAACCGAATGACTGAAATTGTTCACAAACCCAACAAGTTCTCCAAAATCGCCCCCAATGATGTCTAGAACCGTCCAATGATGAAAGATAGTGAAAAGACACTCAAAAACTGATTAAATGATGGCAGTTACACTTTGGTTCGCAGCGTCCACCGTAAATTACGGCTCCACCGTAATTTACGGTGATCATGATTCTTTTACGGCCCAAACATCCTGTGTTACGGTGAAGGAACATGCAAAATCCAGGTCCACCGTACATTACGGCAGGACCGTAATTTACGGTGGTGAGCTGCCTTGTCTTTTTTGTTGTTTCTCTTGTTCCACGCTCGACCCGTTCTTCACCTAAGCCTCCAAAGCTGCGTTTACTCCATCTTTTAGCTCCTAAACTACACCTGAAACATAAGCTCCGTAGTTATCTAATTCAAGATAATTACACGATTTAGTGGAGGATTATTTTGTCTTTTAACATGCTTAAGGGTTGTCCAAAGGACCACCCGTCACATCCCCACACTTAACCGTTGCTTGTCCCAAGCAACTCATCCAAATGATTTCAAAACAAGTGATCAAATCAAACCAAGCAAAACATGCAATCTCTTTACCAACCCCTTTTTTAACATCCAAGAAATGCACCCCTCTCAAATTCTCTCCTCTCGGCTACAAGTGAAAACTAGCAAAGATAAGCTAGACACACACTAGGCAAACGGGTGGTTGCACAATCATAAGCTTGTACCTAAATCGATCATTCTCCTACAATGGGTCAAACATGAATGCAAATCAAAGGGACTTCAAGGTTGTAACGCGGCTAGGTGTATAGGTAGGAAATGGAATATATATGAAGTAGCGAAAATTCGACCCGGTCTTTTTATTACAAACAAAAACAAACTAACAAACAAAAGCACTACTATATACAAGACAATTAAGCCCCCCTTTTTTTTCTTTTTTTCTTTTTTTTTTCTTTTCATTGCTTTTCTCTCTTTTTTTTTCTGAATTTTTTTCAAGCAAACATACGATAACGCATTAACCATATCTACTTCAAACTAACAAAACTACTAATACTATCATTAACACTATCCGACCGGGTCAAATTTGGGTAAATTTTAAGGAAGTAGCTAGGGGAAACAAATGATAAGCTTCAAAGGCACAAAATGGGCAACTAAATGTCCAAACCCCCGCCCCTCTCACTACCATGCTCATATATATACTTAAGAGGTCCAACCCCCCAAGTCCCACACTCGCTCACACCATCGACGAGGCTACCTAATACCCTTATCCTTTCTACATTCATGTTTAACTAAGGATTCAAATCGTATTCAAGCACAAGTTCTAATGCACCCCCACCCGTAGCCACTCTCATCAAAGACAATTATTTATGTACAAGTGTGGCTACAACTCTCACCAAGAACGAAAAAGGTATCAAGGGTTTCCGGTGCATCAACTTGGGGTTAAGTTAGGGCGTTCAAAATCTCACATCATTTCGCTTGGCTCAAAATTTTTCAAAAACCTCAAAATTTCCCCCCATCCCCACACTTGGGATACATTGACCCCAATGTATGGTTTTGGGAGGCTTTGATCACTAAACTCAATCACCATCAACAAAAGCTTGTTTTCTCAAACCCCAAATTTCTTTTTGTATTTTTCTTTTTATATTTTTTTTATGTTTTTCTTTTTTTTTAAACACGACACCACCAACAAACAAACAACCCAACAATCAACCACATGATCAAACACCACCCATCCTCCCAACCATAACCAACATAAAATCAACAAATATGTACAAACTATACACAAGAGAGAATACCACCTGATCAATAGTAGCGCGGTCCCGGAGGTCCAAAGATGGATGACATCATATCATTCCACTCTCCAAATCCGAATGCGCCGCTGCTACTTCCCGCTTGTTGTTGTGCTCCCTCCTGTTGCCTTGGGTCAAGCCATTGAGAATGGTGAAGTGGTGGAGTCGGATATGAAATGCTACCATCATAAGGCGGCAACGAGGCATAATCCACATGTTGTGGATCTTCAACAACCGGCCTTCCGGCATGCCAATCCGCATGCATCCGCCTCATTTGATCATCATGATATCTATTATTAGCATCCACCTCTCGAGAGTATGCGTGGGTACGGTTCCATGACTCATTGCGATCGAAGCTATGTTTTAACGACCGCTCTATGCTTGCACTATTCCTCGTGTTTTGATCATACAACGTCCTCTCCGGCCCCGACCATGTATCAAAAATAGATGCCGGCGGACGTTGACTTTCGATCACCTCTTGCATTGAACCACTATAAGCCCACCCCGGCTCATAAGGTTGTTGCGCATAGTCGTAGAACATACCACCGTGACCTCCACCAAAACCCCCTAGACCAACATTTGCACCACCATGCGGCTCGTCCGCATAATCCTCGTCCCCGCTCGGAACCATTTCTACATCACTCTCCGGCTCATCCGGCTCTCCCGGTAACAACTCTCTTGCATTCAACTTTAATGCCCTCCACCTTTGACCTTCAGATTTCAGCTTATGATAACGTTCCGACTGAGTATACGTCCAAACATTCCCCAACCTATCCAATGTAAACGGCTGGTGCCTTTTTGTCAAACCTCGGTCTTCGGATGTTAGCGCTTTCTGTTGTTTCATCAAACCCGTAATTATGCGACAGTACGGGACGATGTCTCTTCCATATTTGTTCCGACATATCCATAAGTGGTGCATGATAAGGTAGCGTATCGGGAAGCGTGGGGATCCATGCATCAACGAATAAAGAACGGGTATCTCTGGATACCTCACCTGTTCTTTGTCTCCCCTTCTTGGAATGACATTGAGAAGGCAGATTATATGCAGCAATTTAGCTTCAATCTTCAAGTTCTTCCGGTATAGAATACCACTGTATCTACCGGGCAAAAACAATGCTGCCAACATGTCGTTCCACCTAACATGCTTTTCTGGTTTAAGCAATAAGTCATCAAGTGTGGGCACTATGTATTCCCTAGATGGAAGACTGTCATACTTTCCAAGCTTCTTCAGTGTATCATACGACATCTCCACCGGTACCCCATGTACCATCCCGATCAACTTCATTTGTGATGGCTTGTTGAAATTGTGACATTTTAGCGTTGCCATCCACTCTTGTATCTCCGTCATGAACAGATTACTCTTGTCTTTGTCAAAGCATTTAAGCGCCCCTTCCCAACCTAAAGCGCGAAACTTAGCAAACACCCCGAACTGACCAAATTGGGGCTCATCAACTTCTTTCTCACAAATAAACGCGGCTGCCTTGTTTTTCAACTTGTTCATGCAATCATTGTAAAGTGTTGGCTGCCAAATCTCGGGTTGATCATCCAAAGACCCCGAGTTCCATACCGGCTTTTCACTCGGGTTTAACGCCATCTCTTCTTCTTCTTCACTTTCGCTTTCACTAACCCTACCCAGATATTGCCTCTTTTTTGATGGTTGCTCCTTTTGTTTTCCCTTGCCTTTTGATGAAGATGAGCTTGATCCCGCTTGTTCCTTTGTCTTTGCCATTTCCTACACACATGAAACAAGCAACAAAACAAACAACAAATTAAACCCTCTCTTCAAAATCATCCCCACACTTGCTTGTTATCATGGTTGTAGATGTTAGTGAACCAAAAGTATATCAAGAATTTTTCAAAAATTGGGCATGGTGTCTCTACAATGTAGAACATCCCAAAAGTTCACTACTTAAACCACAAATCCTACATCTACAACCACAAACCATGTTCAATAATCAATTTCATAATCATATCTTAACAACAAGCAAGTGGGCAAGAACACATAACCTAAATCACCTTACTTTTCACAATGCAGCACCAAAATATAACAAAATAAGCGTTCATACCTTGTTTAAAGATGGAAGAGTGCTTGTGAAACCAAAAACCCCAAAACCCCCAAATTATCTCAAATTAGGGTTTCGAATTTGGACCCCAAATTTGCGTTTTCTCTGAAATCTCTCCTCACAATCACAAAGCTTATGAAAAATTAGTCAAGTTAGACCAAGATTTCACTTGATTTGGACAGGAATTGAAGGGTTTATGAAAGATGGAAGCTTTGGGAAGAAGAAGAACTATGGAGGAATGTGGGTCTTGAGAGAGAGAAAATGGTGACGGTGATAGAAGATGAAGAATGGAAAGAATATGTGGCTGGGGTTAACCTTCACGTGACCAGATTTCGTTTATTATATTTTTTTTTATTTATGTGCGGAACCCCTACCGACGGAGACAAATTTTCTGCGTACCGTAATTTACGGTGAGCGGAACCCCTACCGACGGAGACAAATTTTCTGCGTACCGTAATTTACGGTCTCACCGTAAATTACGGTGAGACCTTAACATCACTTCCTTCACCGTAGCACAGGAGACTTTCACCGTAAAGCCCCAAACATTCCACTTTCCACCGTAAATTACGGTAATACCGTAATTTACGGTAATCACTGGTCCTCAATCCTTTCACCGTAACTCAGTAGGGTTACACCGTAAAACCCCACAATTTGCAATAGCCACCGTAAATTACGGCTGTACCGTAATTTACGGTGCTCGCTGGGCATCCATATTTTTACAAAAATTGAGGTTTTATATGACAAATTTTTAGATTTTTTTAAATTTTTCGATTTTTTTTTTATGTTTTTTAATTTTTTCAAAAACTTGTAAAAATCACCTACCCCCCTCAAAAATCCCGTGTTGTCCTCAACACAATGTAAGAGCAATTCGTGACCCGAACATCCCCACACTTGTTTCGAACACGGACTTCGAGGAACTATGGCAATTGTGCAAATATACAAACAAAACAAAACAAAACTACTATGTACACTACCACCAAACCTGGGCCTCTCATGGTTGTTCCTCCTCGACCGGGCGTAAGATGTAGCCCGCTTTGTTAAGCTCCAAGTTGTTGATGTCATTTCCTTCCAATTACGGCTTCAAGCGGTGACCGTTCACCGTTTGTTGTTTCAACGTTTGCTCATCTTGGATGTCCACATCACCAAATCGCCCAACTCTTCGAATAACATACGGACCCATCCATTTGCTTTTAAGCTTGCCCGCGAACATCTTCAATCGGGAGTTGTACAACCAAACTTTCTGCCCCACTTCGAATGTTTTCTTGCGCAATTTCGCATCATGTACTTTCTTTAGCTTATCCTTGTAAGCCGATGCACATTCGTACGCCTCATCTCGAATCTCTTCTATCTCGCTCAATTGCAACTTCCTCAACTTACCTGCCTCATCGTAATCCGCGTTGATTGTCTTGATCGCCCAATGTGCCCGATGCGCCAACTCCATCGGCAAGTGACAACCCTTACCGTACACCATCCGGTAAGGTGTTGTGCCAATCGGAGTCTTGTAGGCCGTACGGTACGCCCACAAAGCATCATCCAACTTGCTCGACCAATCCTTTCTATCCGTTCTTACCGTCTTCATGAGGATGTCCTTGATTTGACGGTTGGACACTTCGACTTGTCCACTCGTTTGCGGATGGTAAGGTGTGGCGACTCGGTGGTTCACGCTATACCTTTTCAATAATTTTCCGAAATTGAAGTTCTTGAAATGTGAACCACCATCACTGATAATAACCCGCGGGATTCCAAAGCGAGAGAATATGTTAGATTGAACAAATTTACAAACAACCGAATGGTCATTTGTCCGTGTTGCAATAGCCTCAATCCACTTCGAGACATAATCCACAGCCACGAGAATATAAAGAAAGCCATTCGAATTCGGAAATGGACCCATAAAATCTATTCCCCATACATCAAATATCTCTACAACCAAGATTGGTTGTAGTGGCATCTCATCCCTCTTCGATATGCTACCCATCTTTTGGCAATTTACACAATTCCGGGCGAACTCAATTGCATCCTTAAAGATAGTGGGCCAATAAAACCCACAAGAAAGTACCCGATAGCCGGTTTTATGCCCACTAAAATGACCCCCGCAAGCGGACGAATGAGCATGAGTTAAGATTTCTAACACTTCCGTCTCGGGCACACACCTCCGTATAACTTGATCCGGTCCGATCTTGAAGAGATCCGGCTCATCCCAAATGTATTGCACCCGTGGCTAAATAGTTGACGTAATGAGCGTACCACGGTTCAACGAAAGTGGAAACGGCTAAAAGTTGCTCATCGGGGAAACTTTCATTGATTTCACTTACATCGTCGATCCCTTCTACCGGAATCCGAGACAAATGATCCGCTACTACATTCTCGCTTCCCTTCTTATCTCGGATCTCTAGATCAAACTCTTGTAATAATAAGACCCATCGAATCAATCGCAGCTTCGCATCCTTTTTCTCCATCAAATACCGAACTGCACTATGATCCGAATAAACCACTACCTTGCTTCCCCAAATGTACGAGCGAAACTTATCCAAAGCATACACCACCGCTAGTAATTCCTTCTCGGTTGTGGTGTAGTTAAGTTGCGCTTCGGATAAAGTTTTGCTTGCATAGTAAATAACCACCGGTTTCTTGTCAACCCGTTGACCCAAAACTGCACCAATAGTGGTGTCGCTTGCATCACACATTATCTCGAACGGCTTTGACCAATCAGGTGGTTGCAAGATAGGCGCCTTGACCAAGTGTTCCTTCAAAACAGTGAAAGCTTGCATACATTCGTTAGTAAAATCAAACGGGACATCTTTTAATAACAAATTGCATAAGGGTTTGGTGATAACACTAAAACCCTTAATGAAACGTCGATAAAAACCCGCGTGTCCCAAGAATGACCTTACACCCTTAACATTTTTTGGAGGTGGCAAAGATGATATTACCCGTATCTTTGCCTTATCCACCTCCATCCCCCTTTCTGAAATCACGTGTCCCAACACAATGCCCTCTTGCACCATGAAATGACTTTTCTCCCAACTTAGCACTAAATTTTTCTCAACGCACCTTTTCAAAACCTTTTGCAATTCGTTGAGACAAGCATCAAAAGTAGTGCCAAAAATGGAGAAATCATCCATAAATACTTCGAGCGACTCTCCAACCATGTCCGAGAAAATACTCATCATACATCGTTGGAACGTTGCCGGAGCATTACACTAGCCAAATGGCATTCGCCTAAACGCAAAGGTGCCATATGGACATGTGAAGGTGGTCTTGTGTTGGTCATCCGGGTGTATGGCAATTTGATTATAACCCGAATACCCATCTAAGAAGCAATAATATTTTTGACCCGACAACTTTTCAATAATTTGGTCAATGAAAGGTAGCGGGAAATGGTCCTTAGAAGTAGCGGCATTCAGTTTTCGGTAGTCAATACACACCCGCCACCCGGTAACCGGTCGGGTGGCAATTTGTTCACCACTTTCATCCTTGACTACTTGAATGCCGGCCTTCTTAGGCACTACTTGGGTGGGACTCACCCAAGCGCTATCCGAAATCGGATAGATGATTCCCGCATCCAACCATTTAATTACCTCTTTTTTTACTACCTCCCTTAGGTTCGGGTTCAAACGCCTTTGAGCTTCTCGTGTCGGTTTGGCATCTTCGGTTGTGATAATTTTATGCATGACGATGGATGGACTAATTCCTTTGAGGTCGGCAATCGTCCATCCAATAGCTCCCTTGTTCGCTTTTAACACCTCCATCAACGCTTGCTCTTGTGCCAACTCCAAATTAGAGGCAATAATGACCGGTAAAGTGTCATTATCCCCTAAAAATACATACTTCAAATGGCTAGGCAAGTCCTTGAGCTCTAACTTTGGTGGTTCTTCCAATGATGGTTTTGTACCCGAATCGATATCCACCGGTAGACCCTCGAATTGGTGGGTCCATGGTGGTCTACCTTCTTTCATTTCCATAGCATCTTGTGCTTCCTCTTCAACCCGTAGTGCATAAGCATGTACCTGTTCAGAAAAGTCACACAGGCAAATATCCAAACCATCCTCCTCATACTCATGCGGGTTGCATCCATCTACTATGTCTGCCATGAAACACTCATTAACACCGTTAGCATTAGAATTGTTAGTGAAAACATTCAAACGCATTTTTCGATTTCCAAACGCCATATCAACTGTACCAAATCTACAATCAATAATAGCATGTGCGGTGCTTAAAAATGGCCGACCCAAAATTATATTTTGTTGTTGTTTAGGGTCCGCCGATGAGTAATCCAAAACTAAGAAGTCCACCGGGTAATAAAACTCATCAATTTTTACAATAACATTTTGAACCATACCCCGAGGCAACTTATGAGACAAATCGGCCAAAACAACCGTCGTCTCCACCCTTGCTAATGGACCAAAGTCATATTGGTCGTATAAGTCCCCCGGTAAAATGCTAACTCCGGCTCCGAGATCTAGCAACGCCTTAGCCATTTGAAAATTACCAACTTGCACATTAATCAATGGCGTGCCCGGATCTTGGAGCTTAGGAGGATGCTCTCCATTCAACACCGCGCTTACTTGCCCGGTCAAATCCACCCGCTTAGGCACTTTCTTCTTGTTTTGCCTTTTTTGTGTACATAATTCTTTTAAGAATTTTGCATAAGCGGGGACTTGTTTTATTGCATCGAGGAGTGGGAGATTTATTTTTACTTGTTTGAACATATCCCACATCTCCTCTTTTTGAGGACCTCTCGACACAATAAAATTTTTCTTTCCCGGGTCAAGTAGGGCCGATGGAAACGGAACTTGACTCGGTTCACCCTCAACTTTTTCATTCTTTTCACTTTCACCCAAACCCGGTTTTTTAACAATTGTTTCTTTTGGTTTAACCGGTGAAAGTTCATCATCACTTTCAATTCCCGTGATATCCTCAACCACCCCATCAACCAATTCGGATGACAAATTGGCTTTAAATTCTTTCCCACTTCTTAAAACACTAACATGATTAATATTAACATTACCTCGTGACGAACCATGTGAAGGGTTTACCTTAGTGTCGCTTGGAAGTTGACCCTTTCCTTTCTTCAATTCCGCCACATCGGTTGCTAATTGACCCATTTGGGTTGTTAGTGATTGGATGCTTTTATCACGAACCTCATCTTTTTGCATTCGCACTTCGTCTAGTTGGTTCCGTTTTTGCATCTCCATTTGCATGCTCCTTAGCATCTCCATCACCTCGTTTCCACCCGAAGACCCCCTTGCTCTTGACCCGTTTGGTATTGCTTTTGATAACCTTGGTTATTTCCGCCTCGATATCCACCTTGGTTATTGTAAGATGGCCGTGAACCAAAATGACCTTGGCTACCTTGAAAATTTGGGTTCGCTTGATTTGAAGGGTTCCCATATCTAAAGTTCGGATGGTTCCTCAATCCGGGGTGGTAGGTATTAGAATTCATGTTGTTGTAGTTCCTACCACCTCCTCCTTGACCTTGACCTTGAACCGCATGGACTTCCTCGTATTGCCCTTCCAACATCCCTTGGCAATTTTCAGCCGCATGACCTATTTCATTACACAAAGCACAAACATTATATATTTGGTTAGTGGTTTGAACATTACCATCATCTATGGCGTACACTTGCGGTCGGGTGGTGGTCGGCCGGGCTCTTCTCGAGGCTTGAGCTTTTCTCTTTGATGTAGTTGCCATGCTTTCCAAGAACTCCCAATCTTCATTCTCAAAGTTTGTTCCAAAAGTCCCACCGGTGATGGACATCAAATCGCGTGCGTCTTCGGCACTCAACCCCTCATGAAAGGTATTCATTAACTCCCACAATTCGATTCCATGGTGAGGGCAATTCTTTATCATCATATTGAATCGTTCGAACGCTTCATGGAACATCTCACCATGTTGTTGTTGGAAGCTCCTCAACCCCTTTCTAGCATCATTAGTCTTTTGGGCGGTATAGAATTCGTCTAAGAAAGTTTGTTGCATTTCCCCCCAAGTGTAAATAGATGCCGAAGGCAAAGTGTAGAACCACTTCTTTGCCTTATCCTCCAAAGAAAACTGAAATAAGACCAACTTGACTTCATCGGCCGAAAAACCTTGACTCCCAAAAGTGTTGCAAATTGAGTCATAGGCCTCTAGATGGAAATACGGCTCCTCCGTTGCTAACCCTTTGTACTTCGGTAAACTTTGCAACGAGTTTGTTCTTACTTCAAAAGTTCTCCCTTGGTTGTTGTGAGGGATAACCACCGGTGAAGGGTTTTGAGTAATGATTGGCCTGAAATGTGCCTCTATTCCCCTTGCTTGTTCCCTAAGATGCCTTCTTGGAACACCCAATCGACCCCTTGGACGAATAGGACCCATTGGTCTTGGTATAGGCCCTTGTGGTGCAATTGGTTGTTAGGGCATCGGTGGGTATTGAATCGGCCTTTGAAATTGTGGTTGTACATGTTGTGGCCGAACTTGTTGCAATGGAATAGGTTGTTGTATTGGTGGCCCTTGTGGTCTTGGCCGAATGTGTTGTGGTATAATTTGTTGTTGTGGCATTCCACCAACACTTGCCATCCCTTGAGATTGACTTTGCAAATACCCAAGCTCCCCTTGATCACCATAACCTCCATAACCGTACCCATCATCTTCATAACCCTCATAATCTTCAAATCCCTCATCATAACCATCTCCTTGAATTCCCGAGGTCTGCCCAAATGGGATGGTCGAATACTGAAAGCCCGACTGTTGTTGTGGTCTAAAAGATGAAGTAGTATGCACGATAGTTGAATTGGGTGCAATTGTGAAGGTGGATGATGATTGACCCGTAGTTGGGGGAAAGAAGTGAGATAATGGTGGGATTGTGGTGGATGGATCGTAGGTGATGGTAGGCTCAGTTTGAGTGGTGATTGGTTGGGTGACATTGGATGGTGTAAATTCAGCAGTGGTATTAGGTAATGTAGTGTTTGGTGATGGTTGGGTGGAAGTAGGTATAAAGGATGAGGATGATTGACTGGTTGTAGGTGGAATTTGAGAATCAGCCATTATGTTTCTCGGTGTAATGGGTGAAGTGGGTGAACCAATGATTTTGTTTTCTCGCACTAAAACTCGGTTTTGTCTTAGCGTTCTTTCAATTTCCAGATCAAACGATAGCGGTGATGACCTGTGAGAGCCTCTAGTATGCATACACCTAAAGTACCTGCACACTAAACACAACCAACGTAAACCCGAAAATAACAAACAAAACTATTAAACTAACACACGTTGCGCACTACTCCCCGGCAACGGGGCCAAAATTTGACGTGATGTCGTGGGTCACGCAAATTTAATCCCCAAACAACTATAGTTAGTGGTAGTAGGGTATCGAACTCAGGGAGTATGTGGAAGATGTGTTGATTGTATAGCTTTGTATTTAAAATAATATTAGACTAAATTGCAGAAATTAAAATTCAAGAGTTTGGTTTGTTGATTTAGAAAACTAAATTAAAAACTAATTCAAATCAAGATTGGTTGTAAAACAAATTAGGGGAGAACAATGATCACCTTAGGTTTCAGTTTCTTTAAACAGTTGTGTGTAATTCCACTAGAAAGAGTTACATAGACATAACTCGTGTATATATGATTGAAGTGATAAAAGGGAACAAAGTACTCGGATTAGATAAACGCGAGGTTGTTTCCCGATGACCTATTAATCAATAACCAACCCTAACCCTTCCCGTGATATCTCGGTTGCCAACGGCACCAAGAACGTACGATTAAGACTAGAAATTGCAATATTGATTAACAAACTACAAACAATCAAACATACACCATGACATTCAAGCAACGCAAGTTGTCATTCTAGAAATGCAGAAATTAAACACACAAAAGTTCAAGAAACATTCACCTAAGATGATCACCAAAGAGTTTAGCGGGACATGGCTCGGTGCATCATCATCATAATCAAACTATTGTTCATACGAATCAAAAATACAAACCGAATGATTGAAATTGTTCACAAACCCAACAAGTTCTCCAAAATCGCCCCCAATGATGTCTAGAACCGTCCAATGATGAAAGATAGTGAAAAGACACTCAAAAACTGATTAAATGATGGCAGTTACACTTTGGTTCGCAGCGTCCACCGTAAATTACGGCTCCACCGTAATTTACGGTGATCATGATTCTTTTACGGCCCAAACATCCTGTGTTACGGTGAAGGAACATGCAAAATCCAGGTCCACCGTAAATTACGGCAGGACCGTAATTTACGGTGGTGAGCTGCCTTGTCTTCTTTGTTGTTTCTCTTGTTCCACGCTCGACCCGTTCTTCACCTAAGCCTCCAAAGCTGCGTTTACTCCATCTTTTAGCTCCTAAACTGCACCTGAAACATAAGCACCGTAGTTATCTAATTCAAGATAATTACACGATTTGGTGGAGGATTATTTTGTCTTTTAACATGCTTAAGGGTTGTCCAAAGGACCACCCGTCAGTACGCCATTGATTAATGTACAAGTTGGTAATTTTCAAATGGCTAAGGCGTTGCTAGATCTTGGAGCCGGAGTTAGCATTTTACCGGGGGGCTTATACGACCAATATGAGTTTGGTCCATTAGCAAGGGTGGAGACGACGGTTGTTTTGGCCGATTTGTCTCATAAGTTGCCTCGGGGTATGGTTCAAAATGTTATTGTAAAAATTGATGAGTTTTATTACCCGGTGGACTTCTTAGTCTTGGATTACTCATCGGCGGACCCTAAGCAACAACAAAATATAATTTTGGGTCGGCCATTTTTAAGCACCGCACATGCTATTATTGATTGTAGATTTGGTACAGTTGATATGGCGTTTGGAAATCGAAAAATGCATTTGAATGTTTTTACTAACAATTCTAATGCTAACGGTGTTGATGAGTGTTTCATGGCAGACATAATAGATGGATGCAACCCGAATGAGTATGAGGAGGATGGTTTGGATATTTGCCTGTGTGACTTTTCTGAACAGGTACATGCTTATGCACTACGGGTTGAAGAGGAAGCACAAGATGCTATGGCAATGAAAGAAGGTAGACCACCATGGACCCATCAATTCGAGGGTTTACCGGTGGAGATCGATTCGGGTACAAAACCATCATTGGAGGAAGCACCAAAGTTGGAGCTCAAGGACTTGCCTAACCATTTGAAGTATGTATTCCTAGGGGATAATGACACTTTACCGGTCATTATTGCCTCTAATTTGGAGTTGGCACAAGAGCAAGCATTGATGGAGGTTTTAAAAGCGAACAAGGGTGCTATTGGATGGACGATTGCCGACCTCAAAGGAATTAGTCCATCCATTGTCATGCATAAAATCATCACGACCGAAGATGCCAAACCGACACGAGAAGCTCAAAGGCGGTTGAACCCGAACCTAAGGGAGGTAGTTAAAAAGGAGGTAATTAAATGGTTGGATGCGGGAATCATCTATCCGATTTCGGATAGCGCTTGGGTGAGTCCCACCCAAGTTGTGCCTAAGAAGGCCGGCATTCAAGTAGTCAAGGATGAAAGTGGTGAACAAATTGCCACCCGACCGGTTACCGGGTGGCGGGTGTGTATTGACTACCGAAAATTGAATGCCACCACTTCTAAGGACCATTTCCCGCTACCTTTCATTGACCAAATTATTGAAAAATTGTCGGGTCAAAAATATTATTGCTTCTTAGATGGGTGTTCGGGTTATAATCAAATCGCCATACACCCGGATGACCAACACAAGACCACCTTCACATGTCCATATGGCACCTTTGCGTTTAGGCGAATGCCATTTGGCTTGTGTAATGCTCCGGCAACGTTCCAACGATGTATGATGAGTATTTTCTCGGACATGGTTGGAGAGTCGCTCGAAGTATTTATGGATGATTTCTCCATTTTTGGCACTACTTTTGATGCTTGTCTCAACGAATTGCAAAAGGTTTTGAAAAGGTGCGTTGAGAAAAATTTAGTGCTAAGTTGGGAGAAAAGTCATTTCATGGTGCAAGAGGGCATTCTGTTGGGGCATGTGATTTCGGAAAGGGGGATGGAGGTGGATAAGGCAAAGATACGGGTAATATCATCTTTGCCACCTCCTAAAAATGTTAAGGGTGTAAGGTCATTCTTGGGACACGCGGGTTTTTATCGACGTTTCATTAAGGGTTTTAGTGTTATCACCAAACCCTTATGCAATTTGTTATTAAAAGATGTCCCGTTTGATTTTACTAACGAGTGTATGCAAGCTTTCACTGTTTTGAAGGAACACTTGGTCAAGGCGCCTATCTTGCAACCACCCGATTGGTCAAAGCCGTTCGAGATAATGTGTGATGCGAGCGACACCACTATTGGTGCAGTTTTGGGTCAACGGGTTGACAAGAAACCGGTGGCTATTTACTATGCAAGCAAAACTTTATCCGAAGCGCAACTTAACTACACCACAACGGAGAAGGAATTACTAGCGGTGGTGTATGCTTTGGATAAGTTTCGCTCGTATATTTGGGGGAGCAAGGTAGTGGTTTATTCGGATCATAGTGCGGTCCGGTACTTGATGGAGAAAAAGGATGCGAAGCCGCGTTTGATTCGGTGGGTCTTATTATTACAAGAGTTTGATCTAGAGATCCGAGACAAGAAGGGAAGCGAGAATGTAGTAGCGGATCATTTGTCTCGGATTCCGGTGGAAGGGACCGATGATGTGAGTGAAATCAATGAAAGTTTCCCCGATGAACAGCTGTTAGCCGTGTCCACTTTCGTTGCACCGTGGTATGCTCATTATGTCAACTATTTAACCACAGGTGCCATTCCAACTCATTGGACCAAAAAGCGTCGACAACAATTTATGGTCCAAGTAAAGCAATACATTTGGGATGAGCCGGATCTCTTCAAGATCGGACCGGATCAAGTTATACGGAGGTGTGTGCCCGAGACGGAAGTGTTGGAAATCTTAACTCATGCCCATTCGTCCGCTTGCGGGGGTCATTTTAGTGGGCATAAAACAGGCTATCAGGTACTTTCTTGTGGGTTTTATTGGCCCACTATTTTCAAGGATGCAATTGAGTTCGCCCGAAATTGTATAAATTGCCAAAAGATGGGTAGCATATCGAAGAGGGATGAGATGCCACTACAACCAATCTTGGTTATAGAGATATTTGATGTATGGGGTATAGATTTTATGGGTCCGTTCCCGAATTCGAATGGTTTTCTTTACATTCTTGTGGCAGTGGATTATGTCTCGAAGTGGATTGAGGCTATTGCAACACGAACGAACGACCACTCGGTTGTTTGTAAATTTGTTCAGTCCAACATCTTCTCTCGCTTTGGAATCCCGCGGGTTATTATAAGTGATGGTGGTTCACATTTCAAGAACTTCAACTTTGGAAAATTATTGAAAAGGTATAGCGTGAACCACCGAGTTGCCACACCTTACCATCCGCAAATGAGTGGACAAGTCGAAGTGTCCAACCGTCAAATCAAGGAGATTCTCATGAAGACGGTAAGAACGGATAGAAAGGATTGGTCGAGCAAGTTAGATGATGCTTTGTGGGCATACCGTACGGCCTACAAGACTCCGATTGGCACAACACCTTATCGGATGGTGTATGGTAAGGGTTGTCACTTGCCAATGGAGTTGGCGCATCGGGCACATTGGGCGATCAAGACAGTCAACGCGGATTACGATGAGGCGGGTAAGTTGAGGAAGTTGCAATTGAGCGAGATAGAAGAAATTCGAGATGAGGCGTACGAATGTGCATCGGCTTATAAGGATAAGCTAAAGAAAGTACATGATGCGAAATTGCGCAAGAAAACGTTCGAAGTGGGGCAGAAAGTTTGGTTGTACAACTCACGATTGAAGATGTTCGCGGGCAAGCTTAAAAGCAAATGGATGGGTCCGTATGTTATTCGAAGAGTTGGGCGATTTGGTGATGTAGACATCCAAGACGAGCAAACATTGAAACAACAAACGGTGAACGGTCACCGCTTGAAGCCGTACTTGGAAGGAAATGACATCAACAACTTGGAGCTTGACAAAGCGGGCTACATCTTACGCGCGGTCGATGAGGAACAACCATGAGAGGCCCAGGTTTGGTGGTAGTGTACATAGTAGTATTTTGTTTTGTTTTGTTTTGTATAATTGCACAATTGCCATAGTTCCTCGAAGTCCGTGTTCGAAACAAGTGTGGGGATGTTCGGGTCACGAATTGCTCTTACATTGTGTTGAGGACAACACGGATTTTTGAGGGGGTAGGGTAATTTTTACAAGTTTCTTTTGAAAAAATTAAAAAACACAAAAAAATCGGAAAAGTTAAAAAATCTAAAAAAGTTTTCACATAAAACCTCAATTTTTGTCAAAACAGAGATGCCCAGTGATCACCGTAATTTACGGTATAGCCGTAATTTACGGTGGCTATTACAATCTTTGGGCTTTTACAGTAAAAATCTACTGAATTATGATGAAAGAATAGATGTTCAGCGATCACCGTAAATTACGGTCATACCGTAATTTACGGTGGAATTAAAATGTGCTGAGGCTTTACGGTAGAAGTCTACTATGTTACGGCGAAAAATTGATGTTCAGGTCTCACCGTAATTTACGGTGAGACCGTAAATTACGGTACGCAGGTTTTTGCTGTATGTCGTTTGGGGTTCCGCTTTTATATAAAAAAAATAATAATAATAAAATCTAATAAGAACAAAACATGGTCACGTGAAGATAACCCCATCCACTCATTCTCCTTCACTTTACCATCATCCCTTCTTTCTCTCAAGACCCACCACTCTTCCATAGTTCTTCTTCTTCCCAAACCTTCCATCCTCCATAACTTTCCAAATTCCTGTCCAAATCAAGTGAAATCTTGGTCTAACTTGACTAATTTTTCACAACCTTGTCGATTGTGAGGAGAGATTTCAGAGAAAACGCACTTTTGGGGTCCGAATTTGAAACCCTAATTCGAGATAATTTGGGGGTTTTGGAATTTTTGGTTTCACAAGCACTCTTCCATCTTTAAACAAGGTATGAAAGCTTATGTTGTTATATTTTGGTGCTACATTGTGAAAAGTAAGGTGATTTAGGTTATTTGCTCTTGCCCACTTGCTTATTGTTAAGATATGATTATGAAATTGATTATTGAACATGGTTTGTGGTTGTAGATGTAGGATATGTGGTTAAAGTAGTGAACTTTTGGGATGTTCTACATTGTAGAGACACCATGCCCAATTTTTGAAAAAATTCTTGATACACTTTTGGTTCACTAACATCTACAACCATGATAACAAGCAAGTGTGGGGATGATTTTGAAGAGAGGGTTTAATTTGGTGTTTGCTTTTGTTGCTTGTCTCATGTGTGTAGGTAATGGCTAAGACAAAGGAACAAGCGGGATCAAGTTCATCATCATCAAAAGGCAAGGGCAAACAAAAGGAGCAACCACCAAGAAAGAGGCAATATATGGGTAGGGTTAGTGAAAGCGAAAGTGAAGGCGAAGAAGAGAGGGCGTTAGACCCGAGTGAAAAGCCGGTATGGAACTCGGGGTCTTTGGTTGATCAACCCGAGATTTGGCAGCCAACACTTTACAATGATTGCATGAATAAGTTGAAAAACAAGGCAGCCGCGTTTATTTGTGAGAAAGAAGTTGATGAGCCCCAATTTGGCCAGTTCGGGGTGTTTGCTAAGTTTCGCGCTTTAGGTTGGGAAGGGGCGCTTAAATGCTTCGACAAAGACAAGAGTAACCTGTTTATGACAGAGATTCAAGAGTGGATGGCAACCTTACAATGTCACAATTTTAACAAGCCATCACAGATGAAGTTAATTGGGAAGGTACATGGGGTACCGGTGGAGATGTCATTCGACACGTTGAAGAGGCTGGGGAAGTATGACAGTCTCCCGGCTAAGGAGTACATGATTCCCACACTTGATGACTTATTGCTTAAACCAGAAAAGCATGTGAGATGGAACGACATGTTGGCAGCATTGTTTTTGCCCGGTAGATACAGTGGTATTCTATACCGGAAGAACTTGAAGATTGAAGCTAAATTGCTGCATACAATCTGCCTTCTCAATGTCATTCCAAGAAGGGGAGACAAAGAACATGTGAGGTACCCAGAGATACCCGTTCTTTATTCGTTAATGCATGGGTCCCCACGCTTCCCGATACGTTACCTTATCATGCACCACTTATGGATCTGCCGGAACAAATATGGAAGAGACATCGTCCCGTATTGCCGCATAATTACGGGTTTGATGAAACAACAGAAAGCGCTAACATCCAAAGACCGAGGTTTGACAAAAAGGCACCAGCCTTTTACATTGGATAGGTTGGGGAATGTTTGGACGTATACTCAGTCGGAATGTTATCATAAGTTGAAATCGGAAGGTCAACGGTGGAGGGCATTAAAATTGGGTGCAAGAGAGTTGTTACCGGGAGAGCCGGATGAGCCGGAAAGTGATGTAGAAATGGTTCCGAGTGGGGACGAGGATTATGCGGACGAGCCGCATGCTGGTGCAAATGTTGGTCTAGGAGGTTTTGGTGGAGGTCACGGTGGTATGTTCTACGACTATGCGCAGCAACCTTATGAGCCGGGGTGGGCTTATAGTGGTTCAATGCAAGAGGTAATCGAAAGTCAACGTCCGCCGGCATCTATTTTTGATACATGGTCGGGGTCGGAGAGGACGTTGTATGATCAAAACACGAGGAATAGTGCAAGCATAGAGCGGTCGTTAAAACATAGCTTCGATCGCCATGAGGCATGGAACCGTACTTTCGCATATTCTCGAGAGGTGGATACTAATAATAGATATCATGATGATCAAATGAGGCGGATGCATGCGGATTGGCATGCCGGAAGGCCGGTGGTTGAGGATCCACAACATGTGGATTATGCCTCATTGCCGCCTTATGATGGTAGCATTTCATATCCGACTCCACCACTCCACCATTCTCAATGGCTTGACCCAAGGCAACAGGAGGGAGCGCAACAACAAGCAGGGAGTAGCAGTGGCGCATTCGGATTTGGAGAGTGGAATGATATGATGTCATCCATCTTTGGACCTCCAGGACCGCGCTACTATTAATCAGGTGGTATTCCCTCTTGTGTATAGTTTGTACATATTTTTTTTGGTTTATGTTGGTTATGGTAGGGAGGATGGGTGGTGTTTGATTATGTGGTTGATTGTTGGGTTGGTGTTTGTTGGTGGTGTCGTGTTTAAAAAAAGAAAAACATAAAAAAATATAAAAAGAAAAATACAAAAAGAAATTTGGGGTTTGAGAAAACAAGCTTTTGTTGATGGTGATTGAGTTTAGTGATCAAAGCCTCCCAAAGCCATACATTGGGGTCAATGTATCCCAAGTGTGGGGATGGGGGGAAATTTTGAGGTTTTTGAAAAATTTTGAGCCAAGCGAAATGATGTGAAATTTTGAACGCCCTAACTTAACCCCAAGTTGATGCACCGGCAACCCTTGATACCTTTTTCATTCTTGGTGAGAGTTGTAGCCACACTTGTACATAAATAATGATTGTCTTTGATGAGAGTGGCTACGGGTGGGGGTGCATTAGAACTTGTGCTTGAATGCGATTTGAATCTTTAATTAAACATGAATGTAGAAAGGATAAGGGCATTAGGTAGCCTCGTCGTTGGTGTGAGCGAGTGTGGGACTTGGGGGGTTGGACCTCATAAGTATATATATGAGCATGGTAGTGAGAGGGGCGGGGGTATGGACATTTAGTTGCCCATTTTGTGCCTTTTTAAGCTTATCATTTGTTTCCCCTAGCTACTTACTTAAAATTTACCCAAATTTGACCCGGTCGGATAGTGTTAGTGATAGTATTAGTAGTTTTTGCTAGTTTGAAGTAGATAGGGTTAATGCATTATCGTATGGTTGTTTGATTAAAAAAAACATCGAAAAAAAAAAGAAAAAAAAAAGAAAGAAAAAAAAGAAAAAAAAAAGAAAGAAGAAAAAGAAAAAAAAAAGGGGGGGGGGCTTAATTGTCTTGTATATAGTAGTGCATTTGTTTGTTAGTTTGGTTTTGTTTGTAATAAAAAGACCGGGTCGAATTTTCGCTACTTCATATATATTCCATTCCCTACCTATACACCTAGCCGCGTTACAACCTTGAAGTCCCTTTGATTTGCATTCATGTTTGACCCATTGTAGGAGAATGATCGATTTAGGTACAAGCTTATGATTGTGCAACCACCCGTTTGCCTAGTGTGTGTCTAGCTTATCTTTGCTAGTTTTCACTTGTAGCCGAGAGGAGAGAATTTGAGAGGGGTGCATTGCTTGGGTGTTAAAAAGGGGTTGGTAAAGAGATTGCATGCTTTGCTTGGTTTGATTTGATCATTTGTTTTGAAATCATTTTATGAGTTGCTTGGGACAAGCAATGGTTAAGTGTGGGGATGTGACGGGTGGTCCTTTGGACAACCCTTAAATGTGTTAAAAGATGAAATAATTCTCCACTTAATCGTGTAATTATCTTGAATTAGATAACTACGGTGTTTATGTTTCAGGTGCAATTCAGGAGTTAAAAGATGGATAAAACGCAGCTTTGGAGGCTTTGGTGATGAACGGGTCGAGCGTGGAACAAGAGATACAACAAAGAAAACAAGGCAGCTCACCACCGTAAATTACGGTCCTACCGTAATTTACGGTGGACCTGGATTTTACCTTCTCCTCCACCGTAACACAGGTTGTTTATGCCGTAAAAGAACCATGTTCACCGTAAATTACGGTGGAGCCGTAATTTACGGTGGAGGCTGCGATCCAAAGTGTAACTGCCCTCATTTAAATCAGTTTTTGAGTGTCTTTTGGATATCTTTCATCATTGGACGGTTGTGGATGAACATTGGGGCGAATTTTGGCTACTTGCTTGGTTTGTGAACATTTCTTATCATTCGGTTTGTATTTTCGATTCGTATGAACACTAGTTTGATTATGATGATGATTCACCGAGCCATGTCCGGCTAAACTCTTCGGTGATCATCTTAGGTGAATGTTTCTTGAACTTTTGTGTGTTTAATTTCTGAATTTCTAGAATGATAACTTGCGTTGCTTGAATGTCATGGTGTATGTTTGATTGTTTGTAGTTTGTTAATCAATATTGCAATTTCTAGTCTTAATCGTACGTTCTTGGTGCCGTTGGCAATCGAGATATCACGGGAAGGGTTAGGGTTGGTTATTGATTAATTGGTCATCGGGAAACAACCTCGCGTTTATATAATCCGAGTACTTTGTTCCCTTTTATCACTTCAATCATCTATACACAGAGTTATGTCTATGTAACTCTTTCTAGTTGAATTACACACTATTGTTTAAAGAAACTGAAACCTAAGGTGATCATTGTTCTCTCCTAATTTGTTTTACAACCAACTTTGATTTGAATTAGTTTTTAATTTAGTTTTCTAAAACAACATCTTCCACATACTCCCTGAGTTCGATACCCTACTACCACTATCTATAGTTGTTTGGGGATTAAATTTGCGTGACCCACGACATCACGTCAGTGAGATGTATGATCTTACAACTTTTGGATCCCACCGATATTTGTTCAAGCGAAAAGCTAGAGAGGATCACCCTGTTTTCAAAGTGACCAAAAATGACACGAACTGGAAGCGACGATTCTTTTTTGTTAGGAGAGATTCCATCCCTAATGGGAAGGATTTGCCCAAGGAGTGGGCTACCCATGGTAGGATAGAGGATCCTGGAAGGATCACCATAGAACTTGTTCCTTAGGATAAGGATCACTAACATTTTCTTGTTTATTGCGCAGCTATATCCGTTGCTCATCTTAGGTTGACTTCTGCTGCCAAAGAGAGACTCTTGGCCTTTAAGAAGCTTGATCCGGAGATAAGAACTTTTCAGGTTGCCATCCAGGATTCTCAAGAAGTATCCTCTGCCTCTGTCACAATGTCAAGTAAGTATCCTCATTTAAAAAGTAATTCTATGTAGGATTTTCAAGTTTAATTAGAATACTTATCTTATTTTGGTTGTGTAGGTGCTGGGAAATCCTCTAAGTCTGCTTCAAAGTTTGGCATCGATGATCTTACAAATGTCAAATCCTCAAGGAAGAAGACTCCTGCTGCCAGCCCAACCGCTTCAGCCCCTAAAGCACCTATCAGGGGTAAAGGAAAGAAGAGAAAGGCCTCTGAGGATTTACAAGGTCTGCCCCTGCTCCGCCAACAGTTCCTGGACTACTTCAACGAGGTAAGGATCACTGCCCCTGTTTGTGTATCCTGACAGTTTTGAGGATCACTTGTTCCTGATGTTATGCCTTGTTTTCCTTGCAGAAATTTGTTGAGATAGAGACTTATGTTGGCCACGTCGAGGATCAAGACCGCCAAATTGCTGACCTCCAACAAATGGGTGTGCTGAAGGATCTTAAGATTGCTGATCTTGAGAAGGAGCTCCGGGCCACCAAGGATGATGCTACCAAAATGCTGATCAATCTTGATTATGAGAAGCATGAGATCACCCAGGATGCCAAGGTCTCTGCTGCAATAACCATGTATAAGATCCAGCTGCAGATGGCTATGGAGGCTCAGGATCCTGCCTTCGACAAAAGCACATGGGATGTAGAGGGTTGGAAGGCGAGGCTGGCAGAGCTTGATGATGATGAAGAGGCTAAGGAGATCCCGATGCTTGAGGGTGGAGAGGCTGGCAAGGATCATGCTGGAGAGGCAAGTGGAGCTGGTGGTGATGGTGCAGCGAAGGATTGAGCTGCAGGATTGGGCGATGAAGGAACTTCTAGACATAGCCGGAGCCCAATTTTTTGTTTGGTGGTTGTTGATGTTTGTTTTTTTTTTAAACAATTATGGTCTGTAATTCGAACAATAGGTTTAGGGTTAAGGATCCAGGATCCTTCAGACAATAGGTAGGATTACAAATGGTGGAGGGATCCTCTGTTTGGGGGATGAAGCCATTGTGATCCTGCCGCCTTTTAATTTCCCGCATGCTATGACCGCACAAACAATGGACACCCTTTGCCAACCCATGTGGACGGGCCACGTTTTGCTGGTAGAAACGTGGGTTGGCAATTTTGACAACTTATGAAGGGTTTTAAACCTTTGTTAATAAAATAACTCTAATCTTTTTGGCTTATCTTGTGTTGTTATCCTTTTAATTTCCAATTCATTTGATATATATTTGTCTGAGTGAGAAAAGCTTAACCAAGTTATGTTTAAGAAGTTTAGGATACGATCCAGGATCAAGTATCCTATAGTTGAAAACTTCCAAAAAGTAATTCATTTTAAGGATCATAGGTTAAGTTGTCAAGGTCTAAGGGTTATTCAAATGAATAATGAATGAAATTAAAAATAGTCAAGGATCATACCTGAGGATCCAAGTTAGGATCCTAACCTTTATCCAGGATAACCATAAGTAAAACTTTAATGGATAGTAAGGATTAAGGATCCTTAATTATTTAACTTCGAAAACCTGAAAAATGGAATATAACTTGGGACTAAGCCAATATAAAAGATAAGTTAGTAACTGGGGACATGCCCAAAGGATAACTGGGGACAAGCCCAAAGGATCACTGGGGACAAGCCCAAAGGATAACTGGGGATAAGCCCAAGGATAACTGGGGACAAGCCCAAGGATCGTTTGTAAACTGGAGTATGGCCCTCACTGGCGACTATCCAAACTTAGTGACATGAAAATGCCAAAACCTTAGCTAACATGAAAACGTTAGAAACCTTAGGAACGGATGTATGGTACATCTACCATTATACGTAGGATCCTAGGTATAGCCAGTACGATGAGGTTATCAGCCCCTAAAGCGAGTACTGGTCCCAAAGACGTGAACTATACAAGGATCATCGTGCGCTACAGGCGAAAACTGGGGACAAGCCCAAGGATCGTGTGTAAACTGGGGTTGAACCCAAGGATCTGAGTTGCTTCTGGAGATTGTCGACAATATGCTAAGGATACCTGGACTATCAGAACTCAAAACCTCATGAGAGAAGGATGAAGGATACATGATCCTTATCCTTAAATAAGAAAATATGTAAATAAGAGTTCAAGCTTAGGACATTACCAGAGTAAGGATCATTGATGCTTCAGGGATCCTTGAAGGATACTTCCAGTGTAAGGATCACTCATGCCAGAAGGATCCTGCTTACATGAAATATTTTTTCAAGTGGACAGCATTCCAGGCTCTTGGTAACAGACTACCTTCCATGGTAAGCAATCTATATGCCCCTTTCCTGCTTCGGCTTCGATCAAATAAGGGCCTTCCCATTTTGGTGCCAATTTCCCATCAGCAGGATTGGTGGTATTTTGGAATGCTTTTCTTAATACCATATCCCCAACTTGGAATTTCCTTATCCTGACATTTCTGTTGTAATCACCAGCCATTCTTTGTTGGTAGCTAGCCATCCTTATCCTAGCCAGATCCCTGATTTCTTAAATAGTATCCAAGTCTTGAGCCAGGTTTGCATTATTCTCCTCAGGATCACGGGTACTTGTTCTAGCAGTTGGAACCACCATTTCTGTTGGGATCACTGATTCTGCCCCAAACACCAAAGAGAAGGGTGTTTGACCAGTAGCATTCTTGGGGGTTGTCCTATCAGCCCAAAGCACATAAGGCAATTCCTCTGCCCATTTCCCCTTCTTGGATCCAAGTTTCTTCTTCAGATTGTTGATGATGATCTTGTTGGATGATTCTGCTTGACCATTGGCTTGTGGGTGGACTGGTGTTGATGTTATCATCTTAATCCCCCAACTGTCACAAAAGTTAGTAGTCCTGCTCCCAATAAATTGGGAACCATTATCACATACAATTTCAGAAGGAATGCCAAACCTAGTTATAATGTTTCTCTTAATAAAGGATATAACTTCTTTCTCTCTGACTTGGGCAAAAGCTTCAGCCTCTATCCACTTGGAGAAGTAGTTAGTCATAGCAAGCATGAATACTTTTCCACCAGGTGCCTTAGGGAGCTTGCCAACTATATCCATCCCCCATCTCATAAATGGCCAAGAGGATGGTATAGGATGTAGAAATTCAGCCGGCTGATGAATGATATTGTTGTGTCTTTGACAAGGATCACACTTCTTAGCATACTCCACGGCATCCCTTTTCATAGTTGGCCAGTAGTATCCTGTCCTTAAGATCCTTGAGAACAATGCCCTGCCCCCAGTGTGGTTTCCACAATCTCCTTCATGGAAGTCTTTTAACACTTCTTGAACTTCAGGATCCTCAATACATCTTAAATATGGTCCTGCAAGAGATCGCTTATATAGCATATTATTTAAGATTGTGAATTGAGATACCTTAATTCTGAAAGCCCTAGGATTTTCTCCCATAGGAATCTCCCCGTGTTGTAAGTATCTCATGATTGGTGAGATCCATGATCCTGAACTAGATTGAGTATCCTCACTAGGGATCATTGCAGAATTCTCTTCCATTTCCATGGCCACCTGATTTTCAATAGCAGGAGCCAGGATATGGATGATGGGGATACTTATATCCTCTGGGATCTTCAAAGATGATCCTAGATTGGCCAATGCATCAGCTTCTGTATTTTCCTCCCTTGGTACCTGTGTCAAACTGAAGGAAACAAAGGAGAGTGTCAATTCTTTGACTATCTCTAAATATTTGGTTAGTTTTTCACCTTTAACAGCATAGGATCCATTAAAGTGATTAGTGATTAACAATGAATCCACATATACCTCAAGATACCTGATCCTCATATGCTTAGCAATTTGCAAACCAGCGATTAAGGCTTCATATTCAGCCTCATTATTAGTGGCTTGGAACTCACAAGCTATGGAATGGGGTATTATGTCCCCCTGTGGCGATTTTAGTAGTATACCAAGCCCCGTGCCTTTAACATTTGAGGATCCGTCAGTATGTAGTATCCAAGGATCCTTGGTTTCATCCAGCTGCTGGACTTCCAATTCGGCTTCCTTTTGTAAATCACTACTGAAATCAGCCACAAAGTCTGCCAATGCTTGGGATTTGATGGCTGTTCTAGGCTCATATCTTATATCATGGGCACTAAGCTTTACTGCCCACATAGCCATTTTTCCGGACATCTCTGGTTTCCTGAGGACATTCTTAATTGGAAAATTAGTTCTAACAACAATAACATGGGTTTCAAAATAATGTCTTAGTTTAGTAGATGCCATAATCAGTGCAAGAATAAGTTTTTCAAGGTGTGAATACCTGGATTCAGCATCAAGTAAACTCTTACTTACATAATAGACAGGATATTGTGTACCTTCATGATCCTTAACAAGGACTGCAATTACTGCTTTTGAGGATACCGCAAGGTATAAGGATAACACATCTCCTTTTTCTGGTTTCATCAATGCTGGGGCTGAGGACATGTATTCTTTTAGGGCTTGTAAAGCATTCTCCTGCTTTTCAGTCCATTCAAATTTCTTGTTCTTTCTTAGGATATCATAGAATTCTTTACACTTTTCTGAGGATTTGGATATGAATCTGTTTAGAGCTGCTATCCTGCCTGTTAGCCTTTGCACATCCTTAGCGTTGGCAGGGGATTTGATATTCACCAATGCTTTGATTTGTTCCGGGCTTGCTTCAATGCCCCTCTGGGTTACCATATATCCTAAGAATTTACCTGCTTTAACACCAAAGTGACATTTTGAAGGATTAAGCTTCATGTTATAATTATCAAGGATATCAAATGCTTCCTCTAAGTCCCTTAGGTGATCCTCAGCTTTTTTGGATTTCACCACCATATCGTCTATGTACACTTCCATGGTTTGTCCAATTTGATCTTTGAACATCATATTCACCAGCCTTTGATATGTTGCACCAGCATTTCTTAATCCAAAAGGCATAGCAATATAACAATATAAACCGGTTGGGGTCATAAAGGCCGTATCCTCTTGATCAGATGGTTCCATCTGAATTTGTTGGAATCCAGATGATGCATCCATAAAGGTTAACAGTTCATGACCCGCCGTTGCATCCACCATGGAGTCAATGTGGGGTAATGGGAAAGGATCCTTGGGACATGCCTTATTCAAATCGGTGAAATCGATACATACCCTCCACTTTCCATTTTTCTTTTGAACAACAACCACATTGGCCAGCCATTTTGGATACTTTACTTCTCTGATCATACCTGTTTTGGTCAAAAATCACTTAAGGATAATGCAACCAAACTTTATGTAAACGGGGAATGATGCTTGGTATGATGAACAAAGTGAAGAATCACTTAAATGTAAAATGCACAAGTGACACAAGGATTTATACGAGGAAAAAGCCCTTGATCAATGATCTCCGGCATAAAAAACCTCGGGTGACGGAAACTACCGATCACCAAACTTCAATATAACAAATGATGGTTACAACTTTGGATGGTAACGAGCTAGGTACAAGGATTACTATAGTATCGTGTGCTAAAGCGTGTGAGAAATGTGTTGTGCCTTCCGAATGGTGAAGAGTGCTACTTATACAAGTGTGTGTGGTCATATTTTAGGTAAATAACCTAACTATTAGCTCGTTACCCCTTCAAGAATAGAAATAAATTTAGCCTAAATTATCGCCCTTAAATTGTGCTGTGTTTCCATATTGTCCACAATGTCCATCTTTGATTATGCATATGCCAAAGTAGCGTGACAGGTTCCTTGTTTACGTTGTTAAGAGCGGATCCTACTCAAAATTCCTGCAAGACAACATTAAATTCAAAGAAAACAATCGTTAGTATGAGGATCCCTAGGTTGCTCCGTGATCCTGATCCTGGAACTCTTCTGAGGATCACTATCTGCCAAAGAAACAAGGATCACTGATTAGGATCACGTGTAAGGATCACATGTAAGGATCATAGGTCATAAAAATCCAGCCCTAACAATTGCCCCCAAAATATAAGGAGTAATATTTTAAATAAACGAGTTGTATTTTGTTGATCTTATCCCCAACAAGCTAACGGATAGCTAGCCATTGGAGACGGACTAGCCGTTGCAAACCTGACGTCACTGAAGTGACTCTCCTGCAAATCATCATTATAAATAGAAGATAGGGATAGGATCGAATGCATTTAAATTCAAAGCGACTCCCTTTATAACCGTATTCGGAAGATCAACCAGGTATTCTCCTTCTCATCTTCGTCTCTTTTGCTCTGTTTTTCTTCTTCCTTCCATCCTTTTGTTAAGATGTTGCTCCGGAACTCCCCGCATTAGGATGCTAAGAAGAACAGTCCCTTGAAGGGTCAAGGGATCATCAAGGATTCTCCTACTGAGAGGTGTTGTTTCACCGATCCTCAGATCGACAGAATCCGTCATTGCTTTCCGGCAAACACTATCTTCAAGTATTTTACCCCCACTGCTTTGAGTGATTTTATTTCTGATACTTGGGTAGCTTTCCCGGTTACTCCGTTCTTGATTGAATATTCGTATCCTTTCCCACAGTTCACTCAATCCTTTTTCTCTCTTACCGGCATCTGCTATATCCAGGCTATGCCCATGATCTGGAGGGTGTTATACACCCTTGAAAGGATCATTGAACAAGAGGGTATTGACCTTGGTATGGCGGAGCTGGCTGAGATGTATGATCTTACCACTTTCGGATCCCATCGTTATTTGTTTAAGCGAAAAGCTGGGGAGGATCACCCTGTCTTCAAAGTCACCAAGAATGACACGAACTGGAAGCGACGGTTCTTTTTTGTTAGTAGAGACACCATCCCTGATGGGAAGGATCTGCCCAAAGAGTGGGCTACTCATGGTAGGATAGAGGATCCTGGAAGGATCACCATAAAACCTGTTCCTTAGGATGAGGATCACTGATATTTTCTTGTTTATTGTGCAGCTATATCCATTTCTCGTCTTAGGTTGACTCCTGCTGCAAAAGAGAGATATTTGGCTTTTAAGAAGCTTGATCCGGAGACAAGAACTTTCCAAGTTGCTACCCAGGATTCCCAAGAAGTATCCTCTACCTCTGTCACAATGTCAACTAAGTATCCTTATTTAAAAAGTAATTCTAGGTAGGATTTTCAAGTTTAATTAGAATACTTATCTTATTTTGGTTGTGTAGGTGCTGGAAAATCCTCTAAGTCTGCTTCAAAGTTCGGTATTGATGATCTTGCTAATGTCAAATCTGCAAGGAAGAAGACTCCTGCTGCCAGCCCAACTGCTTCAGCCCCTAAAGCACCTATTAGGGGTAAAGGAAAGAAGAGAAAGGCTTCTGAGGATTTACAAGGCCTGCCCCTGCTCCGCTAACAGTTTTTGGACTACTTCAACGAGGTAAGGATCACTGCCCCTGTTTGTTATCCTGACAGTTTTGAGGATCACTTGTTTCTGACGTTATGCCCTGTTTTCCTTACAGAAATTTGCTGAGATAGAGACTTATGTTGGTCACGTCGAGGATCAGGACCGCCAAATTGCTGACCTCCAACAAATGGGTGTGCTGAAGGATCTCAAGATTGCTGATCTTGAGAAGGAGCTCCAGGCTACCAAGGATGAAGCTGCCAAAATGCTGATCAACTTTGACTATGAGAAGCATGATATCACCCAGGATGCTAAGGTCTCTGCTGCGATAACCATGTATAAGATCCAGCTGCAGATGGTTGCGGAGGCCCAGGATCCTGCCTTCGACAAGAGCACATGGGACGTTGAGGGCTGGAAGGCGAGGCTGGCAGAGTTGGAGGATGATGAAGAGGCTGAAGAGGTCCCGATGCTTGAGGATGGTGATATTGGCAAGGATTAGGGTGGAGAGGCAAGTGGAGCTGGTGGTGATGGTGCAGCGAAGGCTTGAGCTGCAGGATTGGGCGATGAAGGAAACTTCTAGACATAGCCGGAGCCCAATTTTTTTTTGTTTGTTGATGTTTTTAAACAATTATGGTCTGTAACTTCGAACAATAGGTTTAGGGTTGAGGATCCAGGATCCTTCAGACAATAGGCAGGATTACACATGGTGGAGGGATCCTCTGTTTGGGGGATGAAGCCATTGTGATCCTGCCGCCTTTTATTTACCTGCATGCTATGACCGCACAAACAATGGACACCCTTTGCCAACCCATGTGGACGGGCCACGTTTTGCTGGTCGAAACGAGGGTTGGCAATTTTGACAACTTATGAAGGGTTTTAAACCTTTGTTAATAAAATAACTCTAATCTTTTTGGCTTATCTTGTGTTGTTATCCTTTTAATTTCCAATTGTTTTGATATATACTTGTGAGAAAAGCTTAATCAAATTATGTTTAAGAAGTTTAGGATACGATCCAGGATCAAGTATCCTATAGTTGAAAATTTCCAAAAAGTAATTCGTTTTAAGGATCATGGGTCCAGTTGTCAAGGTCCAAGGGTTATTCAAATGAATGAAATTAAAAATAGTTAAGGATCATACCTGAGGATCCAAGTTAGGATCCTAACCTTTAATCAGGATAACCATAGGTAAAACTTTAATGGATAATAAGGATTAAGGATCCTTAATTGTTTAACTTCGAAAACCTGAAAAATGGAATATAACTTGGGACTAAGCCAATATAAAAGATAAGTTAGTAACTGGGGACAAGCCCAAAGGATAACTAGGGACAAGCCCAAAGGATCACTGGGACAAGCCCGAAGGATAACTGGGGACAAGCCCAAAG
Organism: Helianthus annuus; assembly: GCF_002127325.2. NCBI lineage: Eukaryota > Viridiplantae > Streptophyta > Magnoliopsida > Asterales > Asteraceae > Helianthus > Helianthus annuus. Next base: position 125,148,431 of record NC_035449.2, read on the forward strand.
GATCACTGGGGACAAGCCCGAAGGATAACTGGGGACAAGCCCAAGGATCGTATGTAAACTGGAGTATGGCCCTCACTGGCGACTATCCAAACTTAGTGACATGAAAATGCCAAAACCTTAGCTAACGTGAAAACGTTAGAAACCTTAGGAACGGATGTATGGTACATCTACCATTATACGTAGGATCCTAGGTATAGCCAGTACGATGAGGTTATCAGCCCCTGGAGTGGGTACTGGTCCCAAAGACATGAACTATACCAGGATCATCGTGCGCTACAGGCGAAAACTGGGGACAAGCCCAAGGATAACTGGGGTTGAACCCAAGGATCTGTGATGCTTTTTTGAAGACTATCAACATTGTGCTAAGGATACCTGTACTTATCAGAACTCAAAATCTCATGAGAGAAGGATGAAGGATACATGATCCTTATCCTTAGGTAAAAAAAAGAAAATGGAATAGTTTAGGATTAGGACTTTACCAGAGTAAGGATCATTGGTATCACTGGGATCCTTCGAGGATGCTTTCAATGTAAGGATCATATGTGCCAGGAGGATCCTGTTCACATGAAATATTTCTTTAAGTGAACAGCATTCCAGGCTCTTGGTAACAAATTTCCTTCCATGGTTAGCAATCTATATGCCCCCTTTCCTGCTTCAGCTTCAATCAAGTAAGGGCCTTCCCACTTTGGTGCTAATTTCCCGTCAGCAGGATTGATGGTATTTTGGAATGCTTTTCTCAATACCATATCCCCTACTTGGAATTTCCTTATTCTGACATTTTTGTTGTAAGCACCAGCCATTCTTTGTTGGTAGCTCGCCATCCTTATCCTAGCTAGATCCCTGATTTCTTCAATAGTATCTAAGTCTTGAGCCAGGTTTGCATCATTTTCCTCAGGATCACGGGTACTTGTTCTAGCAGTTGGAACTACCATCTCTGTTGGGATCACTGATTCTGCCCCAAACACCAAAGAGAAGGGTGTTTGACCAGTAGCATTCTTGGGAGTTGTCCTATCAGCCCAAAGCACATAAGGCAATTCCTCTGCCCATTTTCCCTTCTTGGATCCAAGTTTCTTCTTCAGATTGTTGATGATGATCTTGTTGGATGATTCTGCCTGACCATTGGCTTGTGGGTGGATTGGTGTTGATGTTATCATCTTAATCCCCCAACTATCACAAAAGTTAGTAGTCCTGCTCCCAATAAATTGGGAACCATTATCACATACAATTTCAGAAGGAATGCCAAATCTAGTTATAATGTTTCTCTTAATAAAGGATATAACTTCCTTCTCTCTGACTTGGGCAAAAGCTTCAGCCTCTATCCACTTGGAGAAGTAGTCAGTCATAGCAAGCATGAATACTTTTCCACCAGGTGCCTTAGGGAGCTTGCCAACTATATCCATCCCCCATCTCATGAATGGCCAAGAGGATGGTATAGGATGTAGAAATTCAGCCGGCTGATGAAGGATATTGTTTTGTCTTTGACAAGGATCACACTTCTTAGTATACTCCACAGCATCCCTTTTCATAGTTGGCCAGTAGTATCCTGTCCTTAAGATCCTTGAGAACAATGCCCTGCCCCCAGTGTGGTTGCCACAGTCTCCTTCATGGAAGTCTTTTAAAACTTCTTGAACTTTAGGATCCTCGATACATCTTAAATATGGTCCTGCAAGAGATCGCTTATATAGCACATTATTTAAGATTGTGAATTGAGATACCTTAATCCTGAAAGCCCTAGGATTTTCTCCCATAGGAATCTCCCCGTGTTGTAAGTATCTCATGATTAGTGAGATCCATGATCCTGAATAAGATTGAGTATCCTCACTAGGGATCATTGCAGTATCCTCTTCTATTTCCATGGCCACCTGATTTTCGATAGCAGGAGCCAGGATATGGATGATGGGGATACTTATATCCTCAGGGATCTTCAAAGATGATCCTAGATTGGCCAATGCATCAGCTTCTGTATTTTCCTCCCTTGGTACCTGTGTTAAACTGAAAGAAACAAAGGAGAGTGCCAATTCTTTGACTATCTCTAAATATTTGGTTAGTTTTTCACCTTTAACAGCATAGGATCCATTAAAGTGATTGGTGATTAATAATGAATCCACGTATACCTCAAGATACCTAATCCTCATGTGCTTAGCGATTTGCAAACCAGCGATTAAGGCTTCATATTCAGCCTCATTATTAGTGGCTTGGAACTCACAAGCTATGGAATGGGGTATTATGTCCCCCTGTGGCGATTTTAGTAGTATGCCGAGCCCTGTGCCTTTGACATTTGAGGATCCATCAGTATGTCGTATCCAAGGATCCTTAGTTTCATCCAGCTGCTGGACTTCCAATTCGGCTTCCTTTTGTAAATCACTACTGAAATCAGCCACAAAGTCTGCTAATGCCTGGGATTTGATGGCTGTTCTGGGTTCATATCTTATATCATGGGCACTAAGCTTTACTGCCCACTTAGCCATTCTTCCGGACATCTCTGCTTTCCTGAGGACATTCTTAGTTGGAAAATTAGTTCTAACAACAATAACATGTGTTTCAAAATAATGTCTTAGTTTAGTAGATGCCATAATTAATGCAAGGATAAGTTTTTCAAGGTGTGAATACCTGGATTCAGCATCAAGTAAACTCTTACTTACATAATAGACAGGATATTGTGTACCTTCATGATCCTTAACAAGGACTGCACTTACTGCTTTTGAGGATACCGCAAGGTATAAGGATAACACATCTCCTTTTTCTGGTTTCATCAATGCTGGTGCTGAAGACATGTATTCTTTTAGGGCTTGTAAAGCATTCTCATGCTTTTCAGTCCATTCGAATTTCTTGTTCTTTCTTAGGATATCATAGAATTCTTTGCACCTTTCTGAGGATTTGGATATGAATCTGTTTAGGGCTGCTATCCTGCCTGTTAGCCGTTGCACATCCTTAGCGTTGGCAGGGGATTTGATATTCACCAATGCTTTGATTTGTTCCGGGCTTGCTTCAATGCCCCTCTGAGTTACCATATATCCTAAGAATTTGCCTGCTTTAACACCGAAGTGACATTTTGAAGGATTAAGCTTCATGTTATAATTATCAAGGATATCAAATGCTTCCTCCAAGTCCCTTAGGTGATCCTCAGCCTTCTTTGACTTTACCACCATATCGTCTATGTATACTTCCATAGTTTATCCAATTTGATCTTTGAACATCATGTTTACCAGTCTTTGATATGTTGCACCTGCATTCCTTAATCCAAACGGCATAGCAATATAACAATATAAACCGGTTGGGGTCATAAAAGCTGTATCCTCTTGGTCAGATGGTTCCATCTGAATTTGTTGGAATCCAGATGATGCATCCATAAAGGTTAACAGTTCATGACCCGCCGTTGCATCCACCATGGAGTCAATGTGGGGTAATGGGAAAGGATCCTTGGGACATGCCTTATTCAAATCAGTGAAATCGACACATACCCTCCACTTTCCGTTTTTCTTTTAAACAACCACATTGGCTAGCCATTTTGGATACTTTACCTCCCTAATCATACCTGCTCGAAGTAATCTTTCTACTTCTTCCTGGATAATGGCATTTCTTTCCGGTGCAAACTTCCTCCGTTTTTGATGGATTGGTTTGATTGACCTGTCAATGCCAAGTTTATGAGTGATAATATCCTTAGATATACCTGTCATATCCTCATGTTTCCATGCAAAGGTAGATTTTCTTCTTTTGAGGAAGGATACTACGTCTTCTTTCATCTTGCCAAGGATCCCTGATCCGATATAGATTTTTGATTCAGGATCATTAGGATCCAAAAGGATTTCGTCCACATCATGTTCTCTCGCCTTCAGGACATTCCTTGGAGGATACTGTAATTGCTATTGCTCCCTTGGCTTCGAGGCTGGTTTTATTGATGAGGTGTAACAATCCTTAGCCTCCTGCTGATCACTGTCGATCTTGATTATTCCCCATGGGCTAGGGAGCTTCACACATTGATGGTAGGTGGATGGGACTGCCTTCATATCGTGTATCCAGGGCCTGCCAAGGATGACATTACAACAAGACAAACAGTCAATAACACAAAATTTTTGATAATTATGTAATCCTTCCACATAGATTGGGAGTTTGATGTCCCCCAGGGTTTTCTTAGTTTCGCCACTAAATCCCACAAGCACGGAGGATCTTGGAGTGATATCTGATTCAGGGATACCCATCTTCTTCAGAACATCAAGTTGGATAATATTCACTGAGCTTCCTCCGTCAATAAGGATCCTGCGGACAAAATGGTTAGAGATAAAGAGAGTGATGACTAGACTATCATGATGAGGATCCTGGATGTTGATTCTATCATCCTCATCAAAGGTTATGATTTTTCCTTCCGAGACACTTGATGTTCGAATAGGTCTTTCTCCGTTATCCATTTTAGCTTCCTTTGCATGCCTTTTAACTGCTGAGAAGGATGTACCACAGATGTCTGATCCTCCAGAAATAAAGTTGATCACTTGTGCATTTGCCGGAGGGGCTGGAGCTTTTTCAGGGATCCTTTCAGGATCCTGAGTCTTTTGCTTTTTTCTTCCCAATAACTCTTTTAAATTTCCCTTGCTTAGCAGATATCCAATTTCCTTTCTTAATGCGATGCACTCTTCAGTTAAATGCCCGAAATCCTCGTGGTATGCACACCACTTTGATTTGTCTTTAATTCCGGCTGGTTTGTCATTTTTTCTGGGCCATCTGGCTTTTTCTCCTAAATTCTGCATTGCAAGGATTGGTTCATGATTATCAACGAAAAACAATATTCAGAAATCGGAGGATAATCCTCATCATCCTCTTCTTGGTTAACAGCATGCAGGTTCTGGTTGTCATTTCTATTGTAGGATTTGAATCTGTTGCTTTTGAAAGAGGATCCTTGCTTTTCTTGTTTTGAGGATCCTACTTGTCTCTCCTGGATCCTCTTGTCATCCTCTAGCCGGATGAACCTGAGTGCACGAGTTCTTACTTCATCTAGGTTCCTGCATGGTGTCATAACAAGATCATCATAGAACAATGAATCCCTAAGCAATCCCATTTTGAAGGCCTCAACAGCTGTGGCCATATCCAAGTTGGGAATGTCCAAGGATTCTTTACTGAATTTGGTTATATAATCCCTTAATGATTCATTATGACCCTGAGTTACCCTATATAAATCACTAGTTAATCGTTCAAATTTTCTACTACAAGAAAATTGGTTATTGAATAAGTTAACTAAATTAGCAAATGAAGTAATAGAGTAAGGGGGAAGACTTAGCAGCCATTTAAGAGTTGATCCAGTAAGAGTGGATCCAAATCCTTTGCATAGGCATGCTTCCATTAGCTTTTCTGGAATTGGATTGATCTCCATCCTTTCCCTGTATTGTGCTATGTGTTCCTCAGGATCCATGTACCATCATACAGCTTCATAGTAGGGATATGGAATCTTTTGGGTATCTCAGCATCACAGATTGGTGGTGCAAAACGAGATACCTTATGGCTTCCATCTGCAATCTCCGGGATAGGTTTGACTACCCCTGGAACACTTGATATCATATCCTTCAGTTTTTGTAGCTCTCTGGCCATAGCATGATTGATACCTGTATCCTGCATGAATCCATGGTTAGTGGTATAAGAATTATTAAAAGTGTTACCTCCCATTGGGTTCAAATTAGGAACGTTGGATGTGAATCCTTGTTGCAGGGATTCTGGGATGATGGAGGGACCAGTGGAAGCAATGGTTTGCATTGGAATAAAATCTCCTTGATGAACATCTGGACTTCCTGTTTGCAAATTCTTCAAGGATCCTGGTATCTGAGGGGATCCTTGAACCTGGGAAGATCCTGGAACAAAGGAGGATCCTTGAACCTGAGATGATCCTGGAACAAAGGAGGATCCTTGAACCTGGGATGATCCTGGAACAAAGGAGGATCCTTGAACCTGGGATGATCCTGGAACAAAGGAGGATCCTTAAACCTGGGATGATCCTGGAACAAAGGAGGATCCTAAGCTCATGAAGGATCCCATATGCTGAGTGTAGGATCCTGCCGGTCGGAAATATGATCCTGACGCCTGAGTCACTACTGCTGGGCCGAAATGCACTCCTCTTGATCCACACGTGTGTTGAACGTCTGAGACTTCTGATGGCTGAGAAGTAATCATCGGGGTATCAAAATTCAAAGATTTGGGCATTAGTGGGGAATGATCCTCTGCCGTTTTCTTTTGCCTTTTGAGATCTCCGATTTCCCTGAGGATCCTGTCATTAGTTTCATCCTGTTGCTGCATACGATCCCTCATCTGCAAAATCAAAGTAAATATATCACTAGTACTGGGAATAGAAGAAGTTAGAGCAGAAGATGATGGTTTAGAGGAGATAGGAGTTGGTCTCTTCTCAGCATTTTTCTGAGATCCAGCTGGTGGTGGAGGCAAAGATGGAATGCCATTAGATGAATTGACTACAGACATCGCTGTGGAAGTATTCTTCAATGATGAAGCCATGCAACACTTCCGGAATGATCACCAACAGAAAAACTTTCTTTTGAATGAAGCGCCAATTGCCCCACGGTGGGCGCCAAACTGTTTTGGTCAAAAATCACTTAAGGATAATGCAACCAAACTTTATGTAAACGGGGAATGATGCTTGGTATGATGAACAAAGTGAAGAATCACTTAAATGTAAAATGCACAAGTGACACAAGGATTTATACGAGGAAAAAGCCCTTGATCAATGATCTCCGGCATAAAAAACCTCAGGTGATGGAAACTACCGATCACCAAACTTCAATATAACAAATGATGGTTACAACTTTGGATGGTAACGAGCTAGGTACAAGGATTACTATAGTATCGTGTGCTAAAGCGTGTGAGAAATGTGTTGTGTCTTCCGAATGGTGAAGAGTGCTACTTATACAAGTGTGTGTGGTCATATTTTAGGTAAATAACCTAACTATTAGCTCGTTACCCCTTCAAGAATAGAAGTAAATTTAGCCTAAATTATCGCCCTTAAATTGTGCTGAGTTTCCATATTGCCCACAACGTCAATCTTTGATTATGCATATGCCAAAGTAGCGTGACAGGTTCCTTGTTTACGTTGTTAAGAGCGGATCCTACTCGAAATTCCTGCAAGACAACATTAAATTCAAAGAGAACAATCGTTAGTATGAGGATCCCTAGGTTGCTCCGTGATCCTGATCCTGGAACTCTTCTAAGGATCACTATCAGCCAAAGAAACAAGGATCACTGATTAGGATCACGTGTAAGGATCACATGTAAGGATCATAGGTCATAAAAATCCAGCCCTAACAATACCTGCTCGTAATAATCTTTCTACCTCTTCCTGGATAATGGCATTTCTTTCTGGTGCAAACTTCCTCCTTTTTTGATGGATCGATTTTACTGACCTGTCAATGCCAAGTTTATGAGTGATAATATCCTTAGATATACCTGTCATATCCTCATGTTTCCATGCAAAGGTAGATTTTCTTCTTTTGAGGAAGGATACTATGTCTTCTTTCATTTTATCAAGGATCCCTGATCCGATGTAGATCTTGGATTCAGGATCATCAGGATCCAAGAGGATTTCGTCCACATCCTGCTCTCTTGCCTCCAAGACACCCCTTGGAGGATACTTTAATTGCTATTGCTCCCTTGATTTTGAGGCCGGTTTCATTGATGAGGTGTAACAATCCTTAGCCTCCTGTTGATCACTATCGATCTTGATTATTCCCCATGGGCTAGGGAGCTTCACACACTGATGGTAGGTGGATGGGACTGCCTTCATATCGTGTATCCAGGGCCTGCCAAGGATAACATTACAACAAGACAAACAGTCAATAACACAAAATTTTTGATAATTATGTAATCCTTCCACATAAATTGGAAGTTGATGTCCCCCAGGGTTTTCTTAGTTTCGCCACTAAATCCTACAAGCACGGAGGATCTTGGTGTGATATCTGATTCAGGGATACCCATTTTCTTCAGAACATCAAGCTGGATAATGTTTACTGAGCTTCCTCCGTCAATAAGGATCCTGCGGACAAAGTGGTTAGAAATAAAAAGAGTAATGACCAAACTATCATGATGAGGATCCTGGATGTCAACTCGATCATCCTCATCAAAGGTTATAATTTTTCCTTCCGAGACACTTGATGTTCGTATAGGTCTTTCTCCGTTATCCATTTTAGCTTCCTTTGCATGCCTTTTAGCTGCTGAGAAGGATGTACCACAGATGTCTGATCCTCTAGAAATAAAGTTGATCACTTGTGCATCTGCCGGAGGAGCTGGAGCTTTCTCAGGGATCCTTTCAGGATCCTGAGTCCTTTGCTTTTTTCTTCCCAACAACTCTTTTAGATGCCCCTTGCTTAGCAGATATCCAATTTCCTTTCTTAATGCGATGCATTCTTCGGTTAAATGCCCAAAATCCTCGTGGTATGCACACCACTTTGATTTGTCTTTAGTTCCGGTTGGTTTGTCATTTTTTCTGGGCCATCTAGCTTTTTCCCCTAGATTTTGCATTGCAAGGATCAGTTCATGATTATCAATGGAAAAGCAATATTCAGAAATCGGAGGATAATCCTCATCATCCTCTTCTTGGTCAACAGCATGCACGTTCTGGTTGTCGGTTCTATTGTAGGATTTGAATTTGTTGCTCTTGAAAGAGGATCCTTGTTTTTCTTGTTTTGAGGATCCTACTTGTCTCTCCTGGATCCTCTTGTCATCCTCTAGCCGGATGAACCTGAGTGCCCGAGTTCTTACTTCGTCTAGGTTCCTGCATGGTGTCATAACAAGATCATCATAGAACAATGAATCCTTAAGCAATCCCATCTTGAAGGCCTCAACAGCTGTGGCCACATCCAAGTTAGGAATGTCCAAGGATTCTTTACTAAATTTGGTTATATAATCCCTTAATGATTCATTATGACCCTGAGTTATCCTATATAAATCACTAGTCAATCGTTCAAATTTTCTGCTACAAGAAAATTGATTATTGAATAAGTTAACTAAATTAGCAAACGAAGTAATAGAGTATGGGGGAAGACTTAGCAGCCATTTAAGAGCTGATCCAGTAAGAGTGGATCCAAATCCCTTGCACAGGCATGCTTCCTTTAACCTTTCTGGAATAGGATTGATCTCCATCCTCTCCCTGTATTGTGCTATGTGTTCCTCAGGATCCGTTGTACCATCATACAGCTTCATAGTAGGGATATGGAATCTTTTGGGTATCTCAGCATCACAAATTGGTGGTGCAAAACGAGATACCTTATGGCTTCCATCTGCAATCTCCAGGATAGGTTTGACTACCCCTGGAACACTTGATATCATATCCTTCAGTTTTTGTAGTTCTCTGGCCATAGCATGATTGATACCTGTATCCTGCATGAATCCATGGTTAGTGGTAAGAGAATTATTAAAAGTGTTACCTCCCATCGGGTTCAACTTTGGAACATTGGATGTGAATCCATATTGCTGGGATTCTGGGATGAGGGAGGGGCCATTGGAAGCAATGGTTTGCATCGGAATAAAATCTCCTTGATGGACATCTGGACTTCCTGTTTGCAAATTCTTCAAGGATCCTGGTATCTGAAGGGATCCCTGAACATGGGATGATCCTGGAACGAAGGAGGATCCTTGAACCTGGGATGATCCTGGAACGAAGGAGAATCCTTGAACCTGGGATGATCCTGGAACGAAGGAGGATCCTGAGTTCATGAAGGATCCCATATGCTGAGTATAGGATCCTGCCGGTTGGAAATATGATCCTGATGCCTGAGTCACTGCTGTTGGGCCGAAATGCGCTCCTCTTAATCCACCCATATGTTGAATGTCTGAGGCCTCTGATGGCTGAGAAGTAATCATCGGAGTATCAAAATTCAAAGATTTGGGCATTAGTGGGGAATGATCCTCTGCCGTTTTCTTTTGCCTTTTGAGATCTCCGATTTCCTTGAGGATCCTGTCATTAGTTTCATCCTGCTGCTGCATACGATCCCTCATCTGCAAAATTAAAGTAAATATATCACTAGTTCTGGGAACATAAGAAGTTAGAGCAGAAGATGATGGTTTAGAGGAGATAGGAGTTGGTCTCTTCTCAGCATTTTTCTGAGATCCAGCTGGTGGTGGAGGCAAAGGTGGAATGCCATTAGATGAATTGACTGCAGACATCGTTGTGGAAGTATTTTTCAATGATGAAGCCATGCAACACTTCCGGAATGATTAGCAACAGAAAATTTTTTTTTTATGAATGAAGCACCAATTGCCCCACGGTGGGCGCCAAACTGTTTTGGTCAAAAATCACACAAGGATAATGCAACCAAACTCTTTGTAAACGGGGAATGATGCTTGGTATGATGAACAAAGATAAGGATCACTATAATGAAAATTGCACAAGTGACACAAGGATTTATACGAGGAAAAAGCCCTTGATCAATGAATGATCTCCGGCATAAAAAACCTCGGGTGATGGAAACTACCGATCACCAAACTTCAATATAACAAATAATGGTTACAACTTCGGATGGTAACGAGCTAGGTACAAGGATCACTATAGTATCGTATGCTAGAACGTGTGAGAAATGTGTTGTGTCTTCCGAATGTTCAAGAGTGCCATTTATACAAGTATGTGTGGTTCTATTTTAGGCAAATCACCTAACTACTAGCTCGTTACCCCTTTAGAAATAGAAGTAAATTTAGCCTAAATAATCACCCTTGAATTGTGCTGAGTTTCCATATTCTTTATAACGTCCATCTTTGATTATGCATGTGCGAGATTAGCATGACAGATTCCTTGTTTACGTTGCTAAGACCAGATCCAGCTCGTAATTCCTGCAAGATAACATTAAGTCCAAAGAGAACAGTCGTTAGTATGAGGATCCTTAGGATGATCCGTGATCCTGATCCTGGAGCTCCTCGGAGGATCACTATCTGCCAAAGAAGCAAGGATCACTTGTTAGGATCACATGTAAGGATCATAGGTCATAAAAATCCAGCCCTAACATAAACAGTCTCAGAAAGATCCCCATGTAAAAAGGCATTGTTGACATCAACCTGACGAATAGACCATCCCCTAGAGAAGGCGATTGAAAGAACAAGACGAATAGTAGTAGGCTAGGCCACAAGACTAAAAGTCTCAGTGTTGTCAATGCCCTCAGTCTAATGAAAGCCCTTGGTAACAAGTCGGGCTTTATAGCGACTCACCGATCCATCAGGATTATGCTTAATCATGTAGACCCACTTACAACCAACAATGTTGGCATCAGTGGGAGCTTGAACTGTTAGGGGAGGATTTCCTAATGACCTGTGATCCTCATGTGTTATCCTGTTTAGTGATCCTTACTTATGTGACAGATAGTGATCCTCAGAAGTGCTTCAGGATCAGGATCATGGATCATCCTAAGGATCCTTATACTAACGATTGTTCACTTTGAATTCGGAATTGTTTTGCAGGAGTAACAACTTGGACTTAGTCTTGGCAACGTCCCTGAAGAATATTCCACGGTTATTCCGCACGTGCTTGACTGAAAATGGACGTTATGGAGTCGTGGGAAGGATTGCAAAAATTGCGGGATGTTAGTTAGCATAGTTAACTTCTATTTTTAAAGGGGTAGCGAGCTAGTTTTAGAACACTTGGCTAATTTTGGCTACACACACTCGTACAACTGCACTCAACAGCTTACGGCAAAACACTTAGCAATTTTCACACATTTCTACACGATACACTATAGTGATCCTTGTACCTAGCTCGCTATCATCCAAAGTTGTAAAGAATTATTGTTTAATTTGAGTTGGTGATCGGTAGTTTCCATCACCCGAGGTTTTTTATACCGGAGATCATTCATTGATCAAGGGCTTTTTCCTCGTATAAATCTGTGTGTCACTTGTGCAATACTTTTCTAAGTGATCCTCATTGTTGTTTACCAATTCAAGCATCATACCCCATAACAGAGAGTTTGGTTGCATTATCCTTGTCTGATTTTTGACCAAGACAGTTTGGCGCCCACCGTGGGGCAATTGGTGCTTCATTCATAAAGATTCTCATTCTCGTGATCATTTCGGTTCATTGCATCCAAGCAGATGGCTTCATCATCAAACAATACTTCTACTGCGATGTCTACAGTCAATTCATCTCAGGGCATTCCACCTTTGCCTCCACCACCTTCTGGACCTTAGAAAAATGCCGAGAAGAAACCAACTCCCATTTTCTCAAAACCTCCAACTTCCTCTGCCTCTTATACTCCTACTACTAGTGACATGTTTACTCTAATTTTGCAGATGAAGGAGCATATACAGCAGCAGGATAAGACCAACGAAAGGATTCTTAAAGAAATTGGAGACCTCAAGAAACAAAAGAGATCGGCAGAAGATCATTCCCTACTGATGCCCAGATCTTTGAATTTCGATACTCCGGTTGTATCTTCTCAGCCTTCAGTGGTTCCAGATGTTCAATATGTGGGAGGACCAAAAGGAGTACACTATGGATCATCAGCAATGACTCAGGCATCAGGTTCATACTTCCAGCCAGCAGGATCCCATCCTCGGCGTATAGGATCCTTCGCAAGCTCAGGAGGATACCCAGGAGCGCAGCAGATTCAAGGGTTCTGGCCATTCCAAGGATCCTCGCAGGTTCAAGGATCCTCCTATGTCCCAGGATCCTCGCAGGTTCAAGGATCCTCTTATGTTCCAGGATCCTCTCAGGTTCAAGGATCCTCTCATGTTCCAGGATCCTCTCAGGTTCAAAGATCCTTCTATGTCCCAGGATCCTCGCAGGTCCAAGGATCCTCTCAGTTTCATGGATCCTTAAGGAGTTTGCAATCAGGGAGTTCAGATATCCATCTGGGAGATTTTATTCCAATGCAGACCATTGCTTCTACTGGTCCTTCGATCATTCCAGAGTCTCAACAATATGGATTCACATCCACTCTTCCTAATTTGAACCCAGTGGGAGGTAACACTTTCAATAATTCTTATACCACTAACCATGGCCTCATGCAGGATACAGGTATCAATCATGCCATGGCTAGAGAATTGCAAAAGTTAAAGGATATGATATCAAGTGTCCCAGGAGTGGTCAAGCCTATCCCGGAGATTGTGGATGGGAGCCATAAGATATCGCGTTTTGCACCACCAATCTGTGATGCTGAGATACCCAAGAGGTTCCACGTGCCAACCATGAAGTTGTATGATGGTTCAACAGATCCTGAAGAACACATAGCACAATACAGGGAAAGGATGGAGATCAATCCCATCCCAGAAAGGTTAAAGGAAGCATGTCTGTGCAAGGGATTTGGATCCACTCTTACTGGATCAGCTCTTAAATGGCTGCTAAGTCTTCCCCCTTACTCTATTACCTCATTTGCCAATCTAGTTAACCTATTTAATAATCAGTTTTCTTGTAGTAGAAAATTTGAGCGTTTAACTAGTGATCTGTATAGGATAACCCAGGGTCATAATGAATCATCAAGGGATTATATCACTAAATTTAGTAAAGAATCCTTAGATATTCCTAACCTGGATATAGCTACGGCTGTTGAAGCCTTTAAAATGGGATTGCTTAGGGATTCATTATTCTATGATGATCTTGTTATGACACCATGCAGGAACCTAGATGAGGTAAGAACCCGGGCACTCAGGTTCATCCGGCTAGAGGATGACAAGAGGATCCAGGAGAGATTAGCGGGATCCTCAAAGCAAGAGAAACAAGGATCCTCGTTCAAGAACAACAAGTTCAGATCCTATAACAAATCTGATAACCAGAATGTGCATGCTGTTGATCAAGAAGAGGATCATGAGGATTATCCTCCAATTTCTGAATATTGTTTTTCTGTTGATAACAATGAACTAATCCTTGCGATGCAGAGTTTAGGTGATAAAGCTAGATGGCCCAGGAAAAATGACAGACCAACTGCAACTAAAGATAAGTCAAAGTGGTGTGCATACCATGAAGACTTTGGGCATCTCACAGAAGAATGCATTGAACTGAGAAAAGAAATTGGATACTTGTTGAGCAAGGGCACTTGAAAGAATTATTGGGGAGAAAGAAGTCAAGGACTCAGGATCCTAAAAGGATCCCAGAGAAAGCTCCTGCCCCTCCAGCGGATGCACAAGTTATAAACTTTATTTCTGGAGGATCAGACATTTGTGGAACATCCTTCTCAGCAGCTAAAAGGCATGCAAAGGAAACCAAGATGGATAATGGAGATAGACCCATCCGAACATCCAGTGTCTCCGAAGGAAAAGTCATAACTTTTGATGAGGATGATCGTGTTGACATTCAGGATCCTCATCACGATGGTTTGGTTATCACTCTTTTTATTTCAAACCATTTTGTCCGCAGGATCCTTATAGATGGAGGAAGCTCTGTGAACATTATCCAGCTTGATGTTCATAAGAAGATGAATATTCCTGAATCTGATATCATACCAAGATCCTCTGTGCTCGTGGGATTTAGTGGAGAAACTAAGAATACTCTGGGGGACATAAATCTCCCAATTTATATAGAAGGGTTGCGTTCTTACCAAAAATTTTGTGTTATTGACTATTTATCTTGTTGTAATGTTATCCTTGGCAGGCCTTGGATACATGATATGAAGGCAGTCCCATCCACCTATCATCAATGTGTGAAGCTTCCTAGTCCTTGGGGCATAGTGAAGATTGATAGTGATCAGCAAGAAGCTAAGAACTGCTACACCTCATCAATGAAACCAGCCTCAAAATCAAGGGAGCAATAGCAATTAAAGCATCCTCCAAGGGATGTCTTGGAGGCAAGAGAACAGGATGTAGTGGAAATCCTTATGGATCCTGATGATCCCGAATCCAAAGTTTATATAGGATCAGGGATCCTTGGCGAAATGAGAGAAGACCTAATATCCTTCCTCAAAAGGAGGAAAACTACCTTTGCATGGAAACACGAAGACATGACAGGTATATCTAAAGATATAATCACTCACAAACTTGGCATTGACAGGTCATTCAAACCAATCCATCAAAAGAGGAGGAAGTTTGCACCAGAAAGAAATGCCATTATCTAGGAAGAGGTAGAGAAATTGCTCCAAGCAGGTATGATTAGAGAGGTCAAGTATCCAAGATGGTTGGCCAATGTGGTTGTTGTTCAAAAGAAAAACGGAAAGTGGAGGGTATGTGTCGATTTTACTGATTTAAATAAGGCATGTCCCAAGGATCCTTTCCCATTACCCCACATTGACTCCATGGTGGATGTAACGGCGGGTCATGAACTGTTAACTTTTATGGATGCTTCATCTGGATTTCAGCAAATTCAGATGGAACCATCTGATCAAGAGGATACAGCCTTTATGACTCCCACTGGTATATACTGTTATATTGCTATGCCATTTGGACTAAGGAATGCAGGTGCAACTTATCAAAGGCTGGTGAATATGATGTTCAAGGATCAGATTGGACAAACTATGGAGGTTTACATAGACGATATGGTGGTAAAATCCAAAAAGGCTGAGGATCACCTAAGGGACTTGGAGGAAGCATTCGATATCCTTGACAAATATAACATGAAACTTAATCCTTCAAAATGTCACTTTGGTGTTAAAGCAGGTAAATTCTTAGGATATATGGTGACAAAGAGAGGCATTGAAGCCAGTACAGAACAAATCAAAGCTATAGTGAACATCAAATCTCCTACCAATGCTAAGGATGTCCAGAGGCTAACAGGCAGGATTACAGCTTTGAACAGATTCATATCTAAATCCTCGGAGAAATGTAAAGAGTTCTATGATATCTTGAGGAAGAACAAGAAATTCGAGTGGACTGAGAAGCATGAAAGTGCCTTAAGAGCTCTTAAGGATTACCTATCCTCGGCCCCGGCCTTGATGAAACCAGAAAAAGGGGATGTGTTATCCTTGTATCTAGCGGTATCCTCAAAAGCAGTAAGTGCCGTCCTTGTTAAGGATCACGAAGGTACACAACATCATGTCTATTATGTAAGTAAGAGTTTACTTGATGCTGAATCCAGGTATTCACACCTAGAAAAACTTATCCTTGCATTAATTATGGCATCTACTAAATTAAGACATTATTTTGAAACTCATGCCATTATTGTTAAAACTAATTTTCCAATTAAGAATGTACTCAGGAAACCTGAAATGTCAGGAAGGATGGCTAAGTGGGCAGTGAAGCTCAGTGCATATGATATAAGATATGAGCCCAGGACAGCCATTAAATCCCAAGCATTAGCTGACTTTGTGGTAGATTTCAGTAGTGATTTGCAAAAGGAAGCTGAATTAGAAGTCCAGCAGCTACAAGAGACCAAGGATCCTTGGATACTCTATACTGATGGATCCTCAAATGTCAAAAGCACAGGACTTGGAATACTACTAAAATCGCCACAGGGGGACATAATACCCCACTCTATAGCTTGTGAGTCCCAAACTACTAACAATGAGGCTGAATATAAAGCCTTGATAGCTGGTTTGCAAATTGCTAAGCATATGAGGATCAGGTATCTTGAGGTACATGTAGATTCATTGTTAATCACTAATCACTTTAATGGATCCTATGCTGTTAAAGGTGAAAAGCTAACCAAATATTTGGAGGTAGTCAAAGAGTTGGCACTCTCTTTTGTTTCTTTTAGTTTGACACAGGTACCAAGGGAAGAAAATACAGAAGCTGATGCATTGGCTAATCTAGGATCATCTTTGAAGATCTCGGAGGATATAAGTATCCCCATTATCCATATCCTGGCTCCTGCCATCGAGGATCATGTGGCTATGGAAATAGGAGAGGATACTGCAATTATCCCTAGTGAGGATACTCGATCTCATTCAGGATCATGGATCCTCCCAATCATGAGATACTTACAACATGGAGAGATTCCTACAGGAGAAAACCCTAGGGCTTTCAAAATTAAGGTATCTCAATTCATAATCTTAAATAATATGTTGTATAAACGATCTCTTGCAGGACCATATTTAAGATGCATTGAGGATCCTGAAATCCAAGAAGTTTTAAAAGACTTCTATGAATGAGATTGTGGAAACCACACTGGGGGCAGGGCATTATTCTCAAGGATCCTGAGGACAGGATACTATTGGCCAACTATGAAGAGAGATGCTGTGGAGTATGCTAAGAAGTGTGATCCTTGTCAGAGACACAGCAATATCCTTCATCAACCAGCTGAATTTTTGCATCCTATATCCTCCTCTTGGCCATTTATGAGATGGGGTATGGATATAGTTGGTAAGCTCCCTAAGGCACCTGGTGGAAAAGTGTTCATGTTTGCTATGACTGATTACTTCTCCAAGTGGATAGAGGCTGAAGCTTTTGCCCAAGTCAGAGAAAAGGAAGTTATATCCTTCATTAAAAGAAATATTATAACTAGATTTGGTATTCCTTCTGAAATTATATCTGATAATGGTTCCCAATTTATTGGAGGCAGAACTACTAACTTTTGTGACACTTGGGAGATTAAGATGATAACATCAACACCAGTCCACCCACAAGCTAATGGTCAGGGAGAATCATCCAATAAGATCATCATCAATAATTTGAAGAAGAAGCTTGGATCCAAGAAAGGGAAATGGGCAGAAGAGTTACCTTATGTGCTTTGGGCTGATAGGACAACCCCCAAGAATGCTACAGGCCAGACTCCATTCTCTTTGGTATTTGGGGCAGAATCAGTGATCCCTATAGAAATGGTGGTCCCAACTGCTAGAACAAGTATTCGTGATCCTAAGGAAAATGATGAGAACTTGGTTCAAGAACAGGATACTATAGAAGAAATAAGGGATCTGGCTAGGATAAGGATGGCCAGTTATCAACAAAGAATGGCTGGTGCTTACAACAAAAATGTCAGGATAAGGAAGTTCCAAGTTGGTGATATGGTACTAAGGAAAGCATTTCAGAATACCACCAATCCTGCTGATGGAAAGCTGGCACCAAAGTGGGAAGGACTTTACTTGATTGAAGCTGAGGCAGGAAAGGGGGTATATCGATTGCTAACAATGGAAGGTGATTTGCTACCTAGAGCCTGGAATGCTGTCCATTTGAAGAAATACTTCATGTGAGCAGAACCCGTGATCCTCACATCATAAGTATCCTTGAAGGATCCTTAGAACACAGATGATCCTTACTTCGGTAACATTCTAATCTCAAACTATTTCATTTCCTTACTTTCTCACATAAGGATAAGGATCCTGCATCCTTTATCCACCTCTCACGTGATTCTGAGTTTTGAAAGTTCAGGTATCCTTACTTAGCAAAAGAATGGTTATCCACAAAAGCAACCAGTTACTTGGGTTTGACCCCAGTTATTTGGGCTTGACCCCAGTTCCGCCTGTAGCGCATGATGATCCTGGTATAGTTCATGGCAGTGGGACCAGTACTCGCTTTAGGGGCTGATAAATCCATTGTACTGGCTATACCTAGGATCCTACGTATAATGGTAGACGTACCATACATCCGTTCCTAAGGTTTCTAACGTTTTCACGTTAGCTAAGGTTTTGGCATTTTCATGCCACTAAGTTTGGATAGTCGCCAGTTAGGGCCACACTCCAGTTTACACACGATCCTTGGGCTTGTCCCCAGTTATCCTTGGGCTTGTCCCTAGTTGCTAACTTTTATCTTATATTGGCTTAGTCCCAAATTATATTCTATTTCAGGTCTTTGAAGTTAAACAACCAAGGATCCTTGATCCTTACTTCTTACTAAAGTTTGCCTTATACTTATCCTGGCTATGGTATTAAGGACTAGGATCCTAACTTGGATCCTCAGGTATGATCCTTAACTATTTTAATTTTGTTCGTTGTTTATTAGAATAACCCTTGTACTTTGACAACTGAACTTATGATCCTTAAAACATATTACTTTTTGGAATTTTTCAACTATAGGATATTTGATCCTGGATCATATCCTAAATATTTTCTATCTAATTCGTTCAGCTTTTCTTATTTAGACAAGTATATATCAAAACAATTGAAAATTAAAAGGATATACAAGGATAACAACACATGATAAGCCAAAAAAGATTAAAGTTATTTTATTAACAAAAGATTAACCATCAAAAGTTGTCAAAATTGCCAACCCACGTTTCTACCAGCAAAACGTGGCCCGTCCACATAGGTTGGCAATGGGTGTCCATTGTTTGTGAGGTCTTAGCATGCAGGAAATAAGAGGCGGCAGGATCACAATGGCTTCATCCCCCAAACAGAGGATCCCTCCACCATTTGTAATCCTACCTATTGTCCAAAGGATCCTAGATCCTTAACCCTAAAGCTATTGTTCAAGTACAAACCAACAATTGTTCAACAAAACTACCATCAAAACTAAAAAATTGGGCTCCGGCTATGTCTAGAAGTGTCCATCATTGCCCAATCATACAGCCTACACCTTCGCTGCATCACCACCTCCAACTCCACTAGCTTCACCACCATGATCCTTGCCACTGCTTCCATCCTCGATCGTCAGGATCTCCTAAGCCTCCTCCTCATCATCCAGCTCAGCCTGCCTTGCCTTCCAGCCTTCCACATCCCAGGTGCTCCTATCGAAGTCGGGATCCTGAGCTTCCAAGGCCATCTGCAGTTTGGTCTTATACATCGCTATGGCAGTAGAGACTTTGGCATCCTGGGTGATCTCATGCTTCTCGTAGTCAGCATTAATTAGCACCTTGGCCGTCTCATTTTTGGCATTCTGGAGGTCTTTTTGGAGGTCGGCAATCTTGAGATCCTTGAGCAGTGCAACTTGTTGGAGGTCAGCAATCTTCCTATCCTGCTCCTCAACGTTCCCCACATAATCTTCAATCTCAGCAAATTTCTGCAAAGAGGATAAAGAACAGTTCAAGACCAGGTGATCCTCAAACAAGCAGGATATATAAACAGGGACAGTGATCCTTACATTGTTGAAGTACTCGAGGAATTGGTGGCGGATCAGGTACAGACCTTGTAGATCCTCAGCTTCAGAGGCTTTTCTTTTCTTGCCTCCCCTTCCTTTGGAGGGTGCCTTGGGGATTGAAGCAGTTGGGCTAGCAGGAAGCTTTTTCTTGGAGGATCGCACGTTATCCAGATCGGTCACACTGAACTTGGAAGCAGATTTGGAAGCTTTTCCTGCACCTGCACAATCAAAGCAAGATAGGTATCCTTATCCTACTTCTATTTAACTATTTATTTAAATTTTTAAACAGGATACTTACTTGACATGGTGACTGAGCCTGAGGATACCTCTTGTGAATCCTGGGTGATTGTCTTGAATGATCTTGTTTCAGGACCGAGTCTTCTAAAAGCAGCGAGTCTTTCCTCAGTGACAGGAGATGCTATGAGGTGTGAGACAGTAACAGCTGCACAACAAAAAACAAAAGGGTGTCAGTGATCCTTATACAAATAGAAGACTGTCTGGTGATCCTTCTCAGGATCCTCTATCCTACCATGGGTGGCCCATTTTCTTGGTAGATCCTTTCCATTGGGATAGAATCTCTTTGGACGAAGAAGCAACGCCGTTTCCAGTTGGTGTCGTTCTTGGTGGCTTTAAAAATTGGATGTTCTTCACCAGGCTTACGTTTGAACAAGTACCGGTGGGATCCAAAGGTAGTGAGATCATACATCTCGGCCAACTCTGACATTCCTAGGTCAATCCCCTCCTGCTCAATGATCCTCTCAAGGGTATGTAAAACCCTCCAGATCATTGGCATGGCTTGGATATAAGAAATGCCAGTAAGAGAGAAGAAGGATTGGGTGAAGGCCGGAAAAGGATAGGTATAGCCTATGGTGAATGGTGTAACAGGAAAGGCAACCCAATTTTCAGAAACATGATCACTCAGAGCAGTGGGATCAAAGGATTTAAATACGGTGTTCGCTGGGAAGCAATAGCGGATTCTATCGATCTGTGGATTAGTGAAACAACAGCGTTCTTTTGCGGAATCTTTGATGATTCCTTGACTTTTCAGAGGGCTGTTTTTCTGGTGATCCTTAACGGGAGAGTTCCGGAGCAACATTTTCGGCAAGATGATGATGAAAGAAGTAAAACAGAGTAAGAGAAGGAAGAAGAGGAAAAGAGAATACCTGATTGATCTTCGGATGAGAATATAAAGGGAGTTTCTCTAAGATTTAAATGCAAATTGATCCTATCTCTAACTCATATTTATAATCATGATCTTGCAGGGTAGTCACTTCTGTGACGTCAGGATTGCAACGGATAGTTCGATTTAAACGGCTATATATCCGTTAGTTAGTTGCGGATAAGATCAACAAAATATAACTCATTTATTTTACATAATTACTCTTTATATTTTGGGGGCAATTGTTAGGGGAGGATTTCCTAATGACCTGTGATCCTCATGTGTTATCCTGTTTAGTGATCCTTACTTCTGTGACAGATAGTGATCCTCGGAAGTGCTTCAGGAACAGGATCATGGATCATCGTAAGGATCCTTATACTAACGATTGTTCACTTTGAATTCGGTATTGTTTTGCAGGAGTAACAACTTGGACTTAGTCTTGGCAACGTCCCTGAAGAATATTCCACGGTTATTCCGCACGTGCTTGACTGAAAATGGACGTTATGGAGTCGTGGGAAGGCTTGCATGAATTGCGGGATGTTAGTTAGCATAGTTAACTTCTATTTTTAAAGGGGTAGCGAGCTAGTTTTAGAACACTTGGCTAATTTTGGCTACACACACTCGAACAACTGCACTCAACAGCTTACGGCAAAACACTTAGAAATTTTCACACATTTCTACACGATACACTATAGTGATCCTTGTACCTAGCTCGCTATCATCCAAAGTTGTAAAGAATTATTGTTTAATTTGAGTTGGTGATCGGTAGTTTCCATCACCCGAGGTTTTTTATGCCGGAGATCATTTGTAACATTTGTGCTTGTAATCATTGTGAACAGTTCAATTATCAATAAAACAATGTTATTTGATGCCAATGTTTGTTTGGTTGTGTTTTACATTTTTCATGTTTTGACTTTTGTTTAATTTCGAACTCTACATCGCTTTCTGGAGAGTTATACGCTAACTAGTACTTAAACGTACTCGGTTTAATGCGACAAATACTCTGGAACATCAACATATACTCAACATACCTTAAATAACCTTTACATAACTTAGAAATAAGTTTTGAAGGCTTTGGTATAGCAAAAACAAGTTAATTCGTTTACAGGGACTAAAATTGACAAACTGCGAAAGTATGCCAATTTGAACTGTAACAAACATTCCGGAACATGTCCATAAGTTAAACATACCATAAATATCCTTTACATAGCTTAGAAATAGGCTTTGAGGGGTTTGGTATGCAAAAACAAACTTTTGGATCATTCAGGGGCTAAAAGTGTCAAAAAGTGCACAAGTTTGCACTTTTGCGCATAACTTACGTTCTGAATACATCCGGACATCCAAAAATTTATGTAAGCATCCTAATATTATGCCTTAGTGTTTGGCATGAGAAAAATCCATTCGTCGCGTCATTTGGTTCGTCTTTCGCGCTTATGCGCATTCCGTCGTAATTAAGCGAACATCGCGATCGTACAGCCAAACGAACCGACATCCAGAACATTTTTGAGCATGTTTCATGTCCACAATGTTTAGGCATCATTTTAGGGCCTTAAAGTTGGATTTACGGGCCTTAGAAGTGTCAGAAATAGCTTAAACACGCAACAGGGACCAAATATGTAAATTCTGCAAGTGGTGCAGATCAGACGGGGCCAGGCGGCCCGCGTAAGTCTGACCTGCACCTTCACGCGGGCCGCATCAGACTAACAGATCAGATAAGATCGATTAGTCAGCGAATCTCAGCAGATTAAACCTCGTCCACATGTTTTCACTTGCCCTTTCAGCTCACTAAGGGGCATTTTCAGTAACCACAAGTTTTCGACAAGTGTACGCACGAGATTCGATCACGTTTTTCAAGAAACGATCCTAACGGTTCGGGAAATCCTATAAATACCCCCCCCCTTTTGGTTAAAACCCACAAGAATCTGATCTAAGCTCTAAGTTGGAACCTTTGTTTCATACCTGAGCTATTTTGATCTAGATTAGCATTCGGGGACCCTCCGTAAGTATTCTTTCGTTCTTTTATTCGCTTTTCGAGTCCGAAAGTCAACGTTTTGGTTAAGTTTCATTTTAGGTATGTAGGCTTTGTTCAACCATATTACACGAGTCCCCATACTCGTTTGGTTTACGAACCCGCATACTATCCGTTCCTCCGATTTTAGGTCCGGTATATTAACATAGCTACCTATTAGGTGCCGTTTGATATTCCGTGACCTAGCATTGTTTGGTTATTACACAAGAACTCCAAAGAAATCTCAGGTGAGTACATTGAACCCCTCTTTTACTGTTTTCTAAACTGTTTTGGGGTGAAACACATGTGCCTATCTGTTACATTCATGCTTTCCATGTTTTCACATCATATGCCTGCTATGTTGTTAGTACATTATAGTACACGATTTCATTACATTTCATGCTATGTATGCCCATTGTGTGCGTACTTAGTACATTGATTTACATTACATTTCTGTTGCATATGTTTACTCAGCATATGGACACATTGATTTACATGAACATTTCTGTTGCATATGTTTACTCAGCATATGGACACATTGATTTACATGAACATTTCTGTTGCATATGTTTACTCAGCATATGGACACATTGATTTACATGAACATTTCTGTTGCATATGTTTACTCAGCATATGGACACATTGATTTACATGAACATTTCTGCTTCGTATGTTTACTTAGCATACTTAGTACAATTGTTTACATCACATGCCTTCATTTTGTTATGACATTTGGTTTGTTTAACATGGGACAATACATTCATTAACATTGATCACGCCGTTCGTTAGTAGGTAGTGGTACCATAGGAATTGACAACTCCCGTTTCTGAAATCCTGGGTTTGATAGGATTGGAAGGAATGACCGAATTCGATATACATAACTTAGATAACCCTTTAATTTGTTTGAGGGTTTATCGCCACAGTCTCAAGGCTTGGATGTATGCATAGTTTATAATACCGCATAAATGTTAATATCAATAGAGCATGCATTTTTCCACAAAACATAACGTTAATTTAAACCACGTTTTACTTCAACGACTTGTTTTGTGCATTATACATATGGTTTAAGTTGATACATTTCGCTTACCATACATGATACATTTTGGGATACACATTACATGATTTACATTGAACATAAACATTTGACATGGTTTACACAATAACACTTGACATTTGGTTTATACATGAACAATTTACATGGTGGATTGGTTTGGGTAAATGATTTGAGTAACGTGGCGTATGTAATATGATACAAACATGGTGGATACGCCGCTGGTACATCCTATATATAAATGTTTGTATAATATTACATATCGGGGCGTTATCTAAGTCATTTCAGTTTAGACACATTACATTTTACACAAATATCATATTCTTCACAAGACATTATTTTCACAAACAACTTATCTTATTCAACTCATTTTACTAGGTTATCCATTTAACCTTACGTTTATCTATACCTATCATCTGATATTATCGTTTTTCAAATGGTTTACAAAACAAGACAATTTACAAGGTTCATGACTGACTATTATTAAAACATTTCTTTAAACACAAGTCATGAATCCTATTTTCACAAAACCTATGTATCTCACAGGCATTTTTATGCTGACGTACCTACTTTCACATGTGTTTTCAGGAGCTGTTCCATAAGATGATGATCACGATACTAGGGCGGACCTGTGCCTTAGAGCCTAAAAATGAAGATAGGCTAGTTTAAATATGTTATGAACTTTGTATTTCTTGTTTTGGAACAATGTAGCACTCTTGTTTATAAATAAAATACAACTTGTATGCCATGGTTATGAAACAATTAATTCTGTCCTCAACACTCCCCGACGTTTTCCGCCGCAGTTGCATGTTACACGCGGTCGGGGTGTGACAGAAGAGTTGGTATCAGAGCCATTGGTTATAGGGAATTAGGTTATTAGTAATGCTTTGACCTAGACTATAACTTTCTAGGACCCTAACACAAGTTATCTTGTGTTTAGAGTTTAAAACATGCACATCACCTATCCTTAGGTGATAACCACAACGGGAACTTCGGTTCCGAATCCGCTTTGAAAATTAATCATCTGTTCTAGGATGATTGATTACTAGGTTTTGAACCGTCTGTTATAAGGTTTTGAACCCTCTGTTATATGGTTTTGAACCCTTTGGATTCTCAAAAATCTCGTCAAAGTTTTGGGTTAATAGTGTGAACACGTGTGAACTGGAAGAGTGAATGCCTGTACCCTGGGTTTTCTGTCACTCTTACCTGGGAACTCTTGGGGTGAGTGTTCACTTATAGGCAAGCATGTCTTCGCGATACACTAATTCTGACCCATTTACTTTGACTAGACATTTCATGTCGCTTGTTTGCTTTGCGATGCATAACCGCCATCTTTGCTTTTGTTGATTTTGCTTCATCTCATTCTCTTCATCCAATCATCTCACTCGTTTCATTTCATGTTTTTCTCTTCTAGAATGCCTCCTCGACGCGACAACCAGATAGCTACTGCCGAGCTGGCAGAAATTATTGCACAGCAGATGGCTGCTCAATTCCCAAATCTCTTTGCTCAATGGAACCAGGCCAACAACAATAACAATGGTACATGCAAATACAAGGATTTAACTCGGCTAAGCCACTCAAGTTTAGTGGTTCTAAGGGAGCAACTGGGCTTCTTCAGTGGTTCGAGAGCATCGAGAACACTTTTCACCACGTGCAGTGTCCGGATAATCGCAAGGTCGAGTTTTCTTCAAGCGTGTTTCAGAAGAGGGCTCTTACATGGTGGAATGGGGTTATGAGAGATCAAGGTGCAGAAGTTGCTCTAGCTCAGACATGGGCTGAACTGAGAGCTCTTATGATGAGGGAGTTTTGTCCTCGTCATGAACAACGAGCGTTGGAGAAAGAATTTGATGTTTTGAGGCAAGATAGTGGCGAGCACAGGGCTTATACTGATAGGTTTGAGGAGTTGAGTCTGCTTTGCCCAACTATGGTTACCCCACTCGATAAGGCCATCGAAAGGTATATCGACGGCCTACCTGACTCAGTACAAGACATCCTCACTGGTAGCAACCCTACCACACTCCGTCAGGCAATCGAGTTATCAGCGACACTGACTGAGTCGCAGATTCGGAAGAATAAGCTACACAGGAAGGGCGACAAGGGCAAGAAACAGTCGGCTGACAAAGAAGATAGCAAGAAAGGTCAAAACAAGAAGGGAAAGGATTCTGGTTCCTCAAGGGGGTCAAGGAAGCGAAAGGCTTCCCAAAACTATGCTGTCACTGCCCAAGCTAACCAGGCAGCTCCCAACCAGCCTCCAGCAAAGAAGCCCTATTCAGGAAGTGCACCTTTGTGCAATCAATGCAACAGTCACCATCAGCCGCAATATCAGTGCCGTTTCTGTACTAACTGTGGGAAGTCGGGTCATCTTGCCGATGTTTGTCGGTTTGCTCAGAATCGCGCAATTCAGAACCCTGCTCAACAAGTTACTCAGCAACAGGGTCAGGCTGCACGACCAAACTACCCACCAGGTGCTTGTTATAACTGTGGGGATCTGACCCACTACAGAAATCAGTGTCCAAGGCTAGCCAACCAGAACCAGAATGCAAACCAGAATCAGGCACAGGCTCGAGGTCGAGTCTTTAACATGAATGCACAAGAAGCACAAGCAAACAACAAGGTGGTGAACGGTACGTTCTTTGTTAATAATCAGCCAGCATCTGTTCTTTTTTATTCGGGTGCCGACAAGAGTTTTGTGTCATTGTCTTTTGAGACAATGCTTCGCGTGTCTAGAACGAAACTAGGTAAACCTTTGACAGTAGAGGTTGCCAATGGAGAACCCATTGTTCTAAATTCTGTTCTACGCAACTGCCAGTTAAACCTTAACAACCATATTTTTCCTATTGACCTCACGCCAATGCAACTTGGAAGCTTCGATGTTATAGTGGGAATGGATTAGTTATCCAAGCATCGCGCAGAGATAGTTTGTTCTGAGAAGATTGTTCGTGTACCACTGTCGACAGGCGAGATCCTACAGGTTCGTGGTGAGAAGCCTGCCGGTGGTCTCAAACTCATGTCTTGTTTTAAAGCACGGAAGTATCTACGCAAGAACTATGTGGCTTTCTTAGCACATGTTACAGTAGATAAAGGCAAGGGTAAGACTATTTCAGATATTCCTGTCGTTCGGGATTATTCTGAAGTTTTCCCTGAAGAGTTACCTGGTCTACCTCCAGCACGCCAAGTCGAGTTCCGTATTGATCTCGTACCTGGTGCAAATCCCATAGCCAGAGCTCCAGACCGTCTTGCACCGTCTGAGATGCAAGAATTATCTAAATAGCTTCAGGAGCTCTCCGACAAAGGTTTTATCCGTCCTAGCTTTTCACCTTGGGGTGCTCCCGTTCTCTTTGTAAAGAAGAAGGATGGATCTTTTAGGATATGTATCGATTATCGTGAGCTTAACAAGCTTACCATCAAGAATCGATATCCCCTATCTCGCATTGATGATCTCTTTGATCAATTGCAAGGTGCTTCATACTTTTCGAAGATTGATCTACGATCTGGATATCATCAACTTCGAGTACATGAGGAAGATATTCCCAAGACAGTGTTCCGTACTCGTTATGGACATTATGAGTTCACAGTCATGCCATTCGGTTTGACTAATGCTCCTGCTGTTTTCATGGACTTAATGAATAGGGTCTGCAAACCTTATTTGGATAAGTTCATCATCGTTTTCATTGATGACATTTTGATATATTCTAAGACGCGAGCTGATCATGAGCAACATCTACGTCTTACTTTGGAACTCCTAAAGAAAGAGCAGCTTTTCGCCAAATTCTCCAAGTGTGAATTCTGGCTTAAAGAAGTTCAATTCTTAGGACACATTGTCAACGAACAAGGTATTCATGTAGATCCCTCCAAGATCAGTGCGATTAAGGATTGGGATACACCTACTACTCCTACTGAAGTTCGTTCTTTTCTTGGTCTAGCGGGTTATTACCGCCGCTTCATTGAGAACTTCTCAAAGATTGCAGTTCCTCTAACTGCTCTAACTCAGAAGAACAAGCCATTTGACTAGGGAGTCAAACAAGAGGAAGCTTTTCTGACTTTGAAACAAAAGCTTTGCGACGCGCCTGTCCTAACATTGCCTGAGGGCAATGATGATTTCGTCGTTTATTGCGATGCATCTAAATTGGGTCTTGGCTGCGTCCTGATGCAAAGAAACAAAGTCATAGCGTACGCATCAAGACAGTTGAAGATACATGAGAAGAACTACACCACTCATGATCTTGAGTTGGGTGCAGTTGTCTTCGCTCTTAAGATTTGGAGACACTACTTGTACGGTACAAAATGTGTGGTTTTCACTGACCACAAGAGTCTTCAACACATCTTCAATCAGAAAGAACTCAACATGAGACAACGACGTTGGGTTGAACTTCTAAACGACTACGACTGCGAGATTCGCTACCATCCTGGTAAGGCGAATGTCGTAGCCGATGCTTTGAGTCGCAAGGAACGTACTAA
The DNA here is from genome assembly GCF_002127325.2 of Helianthus annuus. Taxonomy (NCBI): domain Eukaryota; kingdom Viridiplantae; phylum Streptophyta; class Magnoliopsida; order Asterales; family Asteraceae; genus Helianthus; species Helianthus annuus. The sequence goes on from NC_035449.2 coordinate 125,176,946, forward strand.
GCTTCATTGTGTACGTGTCCAATCTGTTATTAGAACCGATATCCAAGCCCATATTTCTCAGGCTCAACAAGCTTGTGTTTCACAAGGTTTGATGGATAAGGAATTTCCTTATCACATAACGCCTGCTCTTGAACTGAAGGACAATGGATCATATTACTTCATGGACCGTTTGTGGGTCCCAACCCAAGATAATCTTCGTACGTTGCTTATGGATGAAGCCCATAAGTCTCGTTATTCTATTCATCCTGGCTCAGATAAGATGTATAAGGATCTTCGTATACAGTATTGGTGGCCTGGTATGAAGAAAGACATTGCCTTATACGTATCCAAATGCCTTACTTGTCTTAAGGTTAAGGCTGAACATCAGCGTCCTTCCGGATTATTAGAGCAACCAGAGATCCCAGTTTGGAAATGGGAAAACATTACTATGGATCTCATTACTAAACTCCCGCGCACAAAGAAGGGTCACGATGCCATCTGGGTAGTCGTGGATCGTCTTACCAAGTCAGCGCATTTCTTGCCAATCCGTGAGGATTTTTCGGCTGACAAACTTGCTCAAATATATGTAGATGAAATTGTAGCTCGACATGGTGTTCCTTTGAACATCATTTCTGACAGAGATGCTCGTTTCACTTCTCATTTTTGGAGAACCATGCAATCTGCTATGGGGTCCCAACTTAATCTGAGCACAGCCTATGATCCGCAAACAGATGGTCAATCTGAAAGAACAATCCAGACACTGGAGGATATGCTTAGAGCTTGTGTGATCGATGTTGGTGGTAGTTGGGATTCACATCTTCCATTGATTGAATTCTCCTACAACAACAGTTATCACTCCAGCATCAACATGGCTCCTTTCGAGGCTCTCTATGGTCGAAAATGTCGTTCACCAGTCTACTGGAATGAGATTGGCGAGGCTCAACTTACTGGACCTGCCCTCATTTTAGAGACAACAGATAAGGTTAAGAAAGTTCGTGAGAACCTTCAGACAGCTAGAAGCCGTCAAAAGAGTTACGCGGACCTAAAACGCAAGCCCTTGGATTTTCAAGTCGGTGATCGTGTATTACTTAAGGTCTCACCTTGGAAAGGTGTGATCAGATTTGGAAAGAAAGGAAAACTTGCACCTAGATACGTTGGACCATTCAAGATCGTCGAAAGAATCGGTAAGGTAGCCTACAGACTTAAGTTACCTCCTGAACTTGGAAATGTTCATCCAACTTTTCACGTGTCCAATCTCAAGAGGTGTTTAGCTGATGAGAACCTCCACATACCGCTTGACGAGATTCGTGTTGATAAAACACTGAAATTTGTTGAGAAACCGGTAGAAATAATGGAACGTGAAGTCAAGTGGCTTAAACGCAAGCGCATTCCTTTGGTCAAGGTTCGCTGGGAATCTAAACGTGGACCCGAGTTTACTTGGGAACGTGAGGATCAAATGAAGGTGAAATATCCGCATCTGTTTCCACGAGTTTCCTCTAAAGAAATTTCGGGACGAAATTTCCACAAGTAGGGGAGACTGTAACATTTGTGCTTGTATTCATTGTGAACAGTTCAGTTATCAATAAAACAATCTTATTTGATCCCAATGTTTGTTTGGTTGTGTTTTACATTTTTCATGTTTTGACTTTTGTTCAATTTCGAACTCTACATCGCTTTCTGGAGAGTTATACGCTAACTGGTACTTAAACGTACTCGGTTTAATGCGACAAATACTCTGGAACATCAACATATACTCAACATACCTTAAATAACCTTTACATAACTTAGAAATAAGTTTTGAAGGCTTTGGTATAGCAAAAACAAGTTAATTCGCTTACAGGGACTAAAATTGACAAACTGCGAAAGTATGCCAATTTGAACTGTAACAAACATTCCGGAACATGTCCATAAGTTAAACATACCATAAATATCCTTTACATAGCTTAGAAATAGGCTTTGAGGGGTTTGGTATGCTAAAACAAACTTTTGGATCATTCAGGGGCTAAAAGTGTCAAAAAGTGCACAAGTTTGCACTTTTGCGCATAACTTACGTTCTGAATACATCCGGACATCCAAAAATTTATGTAAGCGTCCTAATATTATGCTTTAGTGTTTGGCATGAGAAAAATCCATTCGTCGCGTCATTTGGATCGTCTTTCGCGCTTATGCGCATTCCGTCGTAATTAAGCGAACATCGCGATCGTACAGCCAAACGAACCGACATCCAGAACATTTTTGAGCATATTTCATGTCCACAATGTTTAGGCATCATTTTAGGGCCTTAAAGTTGGCTTTACGGGCCTTAGAAGTGTCAGAAATAGCTTAAACACGCAACAGGGACCAAATATGTAAATTCTGCAAGTGGTGCAGATCAGACGGGGCCAGGCGGCCCGCGTAAGTCTGACCTGCACCTTCACGCGCGCCGCATCAGACTAACAGATCAGATAAGATCGATTAGTCAGCGAATCTCAGCAGATTAAACCTCGTCCACATGTTTTCACTTGCCCTTTCAGCTCACTAAGGGGCATTTTCAGTAACCACAAGTTTTCGACAAGTGTACGCACGAGATTCGATCACGTTTTTCAAGAAACGATCCTAACGGTTCGGGAAATCCTATAAATACCCCCCCCCCCCTTTTTTGGTTAAAACCCACAAGAATCTGATCTAAGCTCTAAGTTGGAACCTTTGTTTCATACCTGAGCTTTTTTGATCTAGATTAGCATTCGGGGACCCTCCGTAAGTATTCTTTCGTTCTTTTATTCGTTTTTCGAGTCCGAAAGTCAACGTTTTGTTGACTTTCTGCATTGACCAGCCTATGGTCAACCCGAAGTTCATGGAACTTCATAACGTGAGTGTGATCACGATGGTTATAGTCCGTAATGACTATACCTACTGATTACCACGTTATCTAGGCTCAGTGACGAGTCGTAGTTTCGGCCAAAATGTGCATTCTTGCATATTTTGTAACCAAACTACTCGTGAGTATCAAATCCGTTTGCTTTGATGCCAAACCTGTTTTCTAAACTTAGTTAAGCATGTTCTAACATGCTTAGCTCGTCACTTTTAGTTTAGTGCTTATATAGGGTCGTAGGGTAAGCGATCTAAACCATCGCTTATACTTTCGAACCCGACCCATTTGGTCGATCATTAGGATCCGACCAAACGCATTAGGTGACCATAGCTATAACCTTCCGAGGTTATACCTTATGGTCACGATGTTAGGCGTTCCAGACGCGTTCTACGCGAACGACGCGTAAGGTAGCATAAGCTACCTAAGCGGGTCGTGATGGGTCGCAAGCACCTAGGTTAAGTTTCATTTTAGTATGTAGGCTTTGTTAAACCATATTACACGAGTCCCCATACTCGTTTGGTTTACGAACCCGCATACTATCCGTTCCTCCGATTTTAGGTCCGGTATATTAACATAGCTACCTATTAGGTGCCGTTTGATATTCCGTGACCTAGCATTGTTTGGTTATTACACAAGAACTCCAAAGCAATCTCAGGTGAGTACATTGAACCCCTCTTTTACTGTTTTCTAAACTGTTTTGGGGTGAAACACATGTGCCTATCTGTTACATTCATGCTTTCCATGTTTTAACATCATATGCCTGCTATGTTGTTAGTACATTATAGTACACGATTTCATTACATTTCATGCTATGTATGCCTATTGTGTGCGTACTTAGTACATTGATTTACATTACATTTCTGTTGCATATGTTTACTCAGCATATGGACACATTGATTAACATGAACATTTCTGTTGCATATGTTTACTCAGCATATGGACACATTGATTTACATGAACATTTCTGTTGCATATGTTTACTCAGCATATGGACACATTGATTTACATGAACATTTCTGTTGCATATGTTTACTCAGCATATGGACACATTGATTTACATGAACATTTCTGCTTCGTATGTTTACTTAGCATACTTAGTACAATTGTTTACATCACATGCCTTCATTTTGTTATGACATTTGGTTTGTTTAACATGGGACAATACATTCATTAACATTGATCACGCCGTTCGTTAGTAGGTAGTGGTACCATAGGAATTGACAACTCCCGTTTCTGAAATCCTGGGTTTGATAGGATTGGAAGGAATGACCCAATTTGATATACATAACTTAGATAAACCTTTAATTTGTTTGAGGGTTTATCGCCACAGTCTCAAGGCTTGGATGTATGCATAGTTTACAATACCGCATAAATGTTAATATCAATATAGCATGCATTTTTTCACAAAACATAACGTTGATTTAAACCACGTTTTACTTCAACGACTTGTTTTGTGCATTATACATATGGTTTAAGTTGATACATTTCGCTTACCATACATGATACATTTTGGGATACACATTACATGATTTACATTGAACATAAACATTTGACATGGTTTACACAATAACACTTGACATTTGGTTTATACATGAACAATTTACATGGTGGATTGGTTTGGGTAAATGATTTGAGTAACGTGGCGTATGTAATATGAAACAAACATGGTGGATACGCCGCTGGTACTTCCTATATATAAATGTTTGTATAATATTACATATCGGGGCGTTATCTAAGTCATTTCAGTTTAGACACATTACATTTTACACAAATATCATATTCTTCACAAGACATTATTTTCACAAACAACTTATCTTATTCAACTCCTTTTACTAGGTTATCCATTTAACCTTACGTTTATCTATACCTATCATCTGATATTATCGTTTTTCAAATGGTTTACAAAACAAGACAATTTACAAGGTTCATGACTGACTATTATTAAAACATTTCTTTAAACACAAGTCATGAATCCTATTTTCACAAAACCTATGTATCTCACAGGCATTTTTATGCTGACGTACCTACTTTCACATGTGTTTTCAGGAGCTGTTCCATAAGATGATGATCACGATACTAGGGCGGACCTGTGCCTTAGAGCCTAAAAATGAAGATAGGCTAGTTTAAATATGTTATGAACTTTGTATTTCTTGTTTTGGAACGATGTAGCACTCTTGTTTATAAATAAAATACAACTTGTATGCCATGGTTATGAAACAATTAATTCTGTTCTCAACATTCCCCGACGTTTTCCGCCGCGGTTGCATGTTACACGCGGTCGGGGTGTGACATCATTCATTGATCAAGGGCTTTTTCCTCGTATAAATCTTTATGTCACTTGTGCAATACTTTTCTGAGTGATCCTCATTGTTGTTTACCAATTCAAGCATCATACCCCGTAACAGAGATTTGGTTGCATTATCCTTGTCTGATTTTTGACCAAAACATGAACCAGACGCCAAGTCTAGTTGGTATGTAGAGCATCAGTCTCAGCGCGCATTGCATCCCACCAAACAGAGTACTACTGAGTCTGTCGAGATGTGGAAGGCTCAGTAGTGGGAGTAGTAGAGACATGAAGAAGAACATGATCCGAAAATTGTCGCGGCTGTCGTGTATGATCACGAGAGCGTGTAACCTTCGGATGAGTCGAAACAGGAGGAGGAGGAGGAGGAGAAGAGGAAGGAGGAGGAGAAGAAGAAACAGTAGGTGAAGAAACACCAGGATGAGATGATGAAGAAATAGAAGACGGAAACGAAGGAGGAGGAATATCAAAAGGCATAGAGACAGAGGAACATGTGGAAGTAGGCAAACTGCCCGGAATATCAAAAATCATCTCATGAAATCGCACATGTCGAAATGTATACGTATGAGATGTATGAGGATCGTAACAAAGATATCCAAGATGAGAGGTGTCACATCCTGGCTTTGCGGAAGCGTGGTTAATTTGGTGTGACTTCTTAATACCATAGCTTAATCATAACAAAGCTATATGAATTAAAAACATGCAAGAGTCATCCATTAAGTTTTAAAACCAAATATACCATAACATTGTTTTAACGGGAAACACCCTAACAACCATAACCTTGTTCAACAAACAGTACAACTTAAACACAACATAAACACAGTTTAAGGACTGTGACTTGTCCAGGAAAGAGTCACATTCCCTAAACCCCGGATGATCTTGGAAACTAGTGCAGCGGGAAAACGTGCCATACCGTGCCAGATCTTTTAATTCCCTGAAATACATGTAAGTTGAAAAATCAACAATAATGTTGAGCGAGTTCATGTGTAAGTGAGTAAGTAAACCTTTGTATTTATCAAAAATCCTGGTATGTAGCAAATAAAGAAAAAGAGATCACCAATGGTTTGCAAGGCCATTGATATGTGTGAAATGCAAGTAGGAGGGCTCAAACCTAGCAGATTTATGTGTCGGGTACAAAGTCATCCCGAGGTCCGTTATGTTGGGCCTGGGACTGGGCTCGCTACACCCAAATAGATCTATCGCTCCTGCCCCTCGGTCCTACCCTGAGGATTAATGACCTCAAGTTTCCGCCTTCCCATTCACATGATCTAAGAAGTAACCCTCCTTACGCTAACCATACCATGTATAAAGTAATCATAAACATTGTAACATGTATTTCACCCCCGCAGTTTAGAAAACTGAAAACAGTTAAGAGAAAAGGGGGACATGAACTCACAGTCAGTGCGTCTCTACCAAGTACTCCGAATGTCAGCTGTGCGACGACCTACATGTACTAATTCTATTAGACGGATGGCCGTGCCTTAGCTTTATAGTTTGGGTTTTTGGGAAATAGTTAGACAACTATTTCGTGTTTATATTTTGCATGTACTTGGTAGTTAATCTCTTTCCCAAGGATGGGGGATTTAATACATGTGCGTTCAATTTATAATATTAAGTCTCACTTAATATATCTTCATTCCAAATATAAATATTTTTCTCAAAAATATTATATTTCCATTTCACATAATTTTTCCCCAAAAATAATACATTGATAAAATATACGTTCATAATCATTTCCGTATAATGCGTAAGTTACGTTTTAGTAATCGTGTGGTAATATTAATTACCGTTGTAACTTATATGTTTATCGTGAAAGCGTTTGTATTATTTTGGATTCGTCAATGTTGGTAAATATTATTTTTACTCTAAAAATAATATTTGTGTATTTTCACAAAATAATCATAAACAGTGTGATGAAAATATATTTACCGAATATATATATTTATCACGTTTAGTTTTGTGAAAATCCCACCTCCGAATATTTGTAAATAAAGTCGTGGCGAAATATATTTTGAAATATATCAAAAATAATTCTAGCACTTGTAAATAATTCTAAGTATTATGTTTTTAGAAAAATTTCGCCAGAGTTTCCCCTGTAACTGGAGGTGGCCACGCTTTCAAGCGTATCATTTTCTTTTACAAAATCATTTCAACAACTTCTTGATTCAACCAAACAATTTCTGACACATCAAACTAGTCGACAAGCATGTAAATCGCATAATCACATGAACTTGTGGTTTTTCCGAAAACTATAGTGTAGATCCCGTTATATGTTGTGGATCTTTGTATAAAGTAACTCAATCTTGTAAAAACCTCGTTTTTAGAATAAATCCATCCTTACAACTTCCCGTCATCTTTCACAAAGATTGTTATTTTGTCGGATCTTTCATTTCACAAGTGTTTATACGCTTGTGGTTTGTAAAAATCACACTTGTTAGTGTGTTATCCGTCTTTTAGAAAACATGATTTTCTCGACACTTGGTCCTTTGAAAATACCACTTGCAGATACGTAGATCCGCTAGTTTTAAACACTATTTTGCAAGTAAAAATACTTTTACACAAGTTCATGTTTCTTGTGTGGTAGAGTTTCACCTTTTAACCCTTATACCGATAGAAACAAGCTTATGTCAAGATCTATGATCTTAACAAAGTCGGGTTAAACGATGATCCGAGCTACCACAACGTAGATCGGGTCTCAATATTCACAACTTTCAAATACTACAACTTTTACACAAGTATTAAGTTTTTATCCAACAATATTCATGTTTTAGTAGCCTTTAAAGCTTCAAAAGATAAGTTTCCGCATTTTAACCGTTATGAATCTTATTAACCACCTTAGAATGATTCGAGTATGAGTTTCAAGTGTTATACCTCTAGCTCGGGGCTAGGGAAGAATCTATGCGAAAATGTGGTGGATAAAAGCAAGATAACGAGGTCCTTCGCCTTCCGTTAGCTCCAAGACTCCTTATGCGTGACCCGAAAGACTTGTATGATGTTGGAATGAGAAGATCAAAGCTCGAAAATGGATGTAGAGGGGAGGGGTGTTTCGGCCGAGAGTTAGAGAGCAAGAGGGAGAGAGTTGGTTGAGTGGTTTGGTGATAATGATCTTCCATGTAAACCCAAGTTACTTATAGGCATTAGTTATGGTTATGATCCAATGGATCCCTTCTACTAGATATGGGACAAGTGATTATAAAATAATCAAAAATGGTACAAGCTTAGTTACATTGGGACCGAAATCGGTCATAGGGGGGGGGGTCTAGTTTGATTCCAACAAGTTGGTTGGTGTTTAGTTTAGTTAACTAGGTTAGATTAGGGGTTAACTCAGTTAGTCACATGTTGTGCTTTAACGCGGGTGTTAGGGTATTCAGGGACCCTAACTGGCTCAGAAAAAGACCAATAATATTATTGTTAATATTTTTATGTTCCGGGTATAGTCCGGTTGTTCGGTTGGATAGTAATCCGTTAAAGTGCTTAAGTAAGCTTTTAAGTGTCGTAAATAATATTTTTAGTGACACAACTCATTCTGCAAAGTGGCAGGAATATTTTCCTCATGTTTTGGCACTTTATTAGTTAGCCAGAAGCTAGTATGTTAATAAAAGTGTTGTGGCTTGTGCTTAGAGTACGTTTTAGGCACATCCAGTCATTATATCTTATTCCTAGAGACGCAGTTTTACAACCCTTGTATCCTTACACTCACTATGGGTGTAGTAAAATATTTCTGGCTCATACAGGCCTTAGAGGCAGTGTCTGCCTGATGCTGGCTTTATCAGCATGTTCAATAGGTTATCCGGTCACGGTGCTACTGTGCTTTTGTGCATCATGTTTGTCACTAGAGTACAGCATGTAAATTATGTAGTGACGGAAATCAAAGTATGATGCAGATATGTACAAGTATCAACAGTCAAGTAGCAGTTCATCAGTAATTTCAAGTAAGCACAGTAATTAAGCAGCAATTAATTATTAATTAAATCGTACGGATACCTGGTTTAGTGAGGGTTGTCACATTCTCCCCCCGTTAGAAAAATTTCGTCCCGAAATTTTAAATTCTGCTTGTAGAAGCAGGGTTCTTAGGAAATAAGTGGGGGTATTTCTCTTTCATTCGGTCCTCACGCTCCCAGGTGAACTCAGGACCATGGCGGGCATTCCAACGAACTTTGACGAGCTTGACACTGCTCCGGCGGGTCTTGTTTACTTTCCAATCCGTGACCTCAACAGGTTCTTCAACGAAATGGAGCGTGTCGTCAACATGAATTTCTTCGGTGGGAATGGCAACGGTAACTTGAGTTGGACTCTTCTTCAGATTGGATACATGGAATGTATCGTGAACACCATTCAGTTCAGCATGTAAATCCAACTTGTAAGCTACTAACCCGATTCTCTCCAAGATCTTGAATGGTCCAATATACCTCGGGTTCAACTTTCCACGTCTTCCAAAGCGTGCCACACCCTTCCAGGGTGATACCTTTAACAAAACCATCTCACCAACCTCAAACTCTAGAGGTTTCCTGCTTCGATCAGCGTAGGCTTTCTACCTGTCACGTGCCGCACTGATGCGGTCTCGTATCTGTGCGATCTTATCTGTGGTTTCCTGTACCACTTCAGGACCAACCAACTGTCTATCACCTGCGTCAGACCAACAGAGCGGTGATCTGCACTTGCGCCCATATAAAGCTTCGAATGGCGCGGCACCAATACTGGTGTGGTAGCTGTTGTTGTATGAAAACTCAACCAGAGGCAAATGTTTATCCCAGCTACCGCCCAAATCCATAACACATGCTCTCAGCATGTCCTCCAATGTCTGAATCGTCCGCTCGCTTTGACCGTCGGTCTGCAGGTGAAAAGCAGTGCTCAGATTCAACTTTGAGCCAAAAGCTTCCTGGAAGGATTGCCATATCCTTGACACGAACCTTCCGTCTCTATCAGAGATAATCGAGAGAGGTACTCCATGGCGTGTAACAATCTCTCTCATGTAAATTTCGGCCAGTTTGCTCGTATTATCCTTCTCTCGGATAGGTAGGAAGTGTGCTGACTTCGTTAAGCGGTCCACTATTACCCAAATAGTGTCATGGCCTCTTGGCGTTCTTGGCAACTTCGTAATAAAATCCATAGAGATTTGTTCCCATTTCCACTTGGGAATCTCTGGTTGCTGCAGAAGTCCCGAAGGCTTCTGGTATTCCGCCTTAACCTTAGCGCAAGTTAAACATTTGCTCACATAAACAGCCACATCGCCTTTCATCCTAGGCCACCAGTAATAATCTTTAAGATCCTGGTACATCTTATCCGCTCCAGGGTGGATAGAGTACCGCGACTTGTGAGCTTAATCGAAAATAACCTTCCTTAAACCACCAAACAGAGGAACCCAAATCCTTTTCTCAAAACACGACGTTCCTTCCCTGTTTGGTACCAATAACTTCTCCATCCCACGGAGATACTCTTCCTCAAGGTTTTTCTCCTTGAGGGCTTCCTTCTGCGCGGCACGAATGCGCAGAGGAAAGTTGGTTCGAATAACCATTTCCAAAGCCCTAACCCTTATGGGCTTGATCCTCTCTTTTCGACTTAGGGCATCGGCGACCACATTCGCCTTCCCTGGATGATACTTAATCTCGCAGTCGTAGTCACTCAACAGTTCTAACCATCGTCTTTGCCTCATGTTCAACTCCTTCTGGTTGAATATATGTTGGAGGCTCTTATGATCTGTGAAGATTGTGCACTTCGTACCATAAAGGTAGTGTCTCCATATCTTTAAAGCAAAAACTACTGCGCCTAGCTCCAAATCATGTGTGGTATAGTTCTTTTCATGTACCTTCAGCTGACGCGATGCGTAGGCAATAACCTTTTGGCGTTGCATCAACACACAACCCAATCCTTGATGCGATGCGTCGCAGTATACCACAAAATCATCTGTACCCTCTGGTAGGGCTAAGATTGGCGCGTTGCAAAGCTTATCTTTCAATATCTAAAATGCTTCCTCCTGTTTGATTCCCCAATCAAACTTCTTGTCCTTCTGCGTGAGGAGCGTCAATGGTTGAGCGATCTTTGAAAAATCCTCAATGAATCTGCGGTAATAGCCAGCCAAACCCAAGAATTGCCGAATCTCGGTTGGCGTCTTTGGCGTTTCCCAATCCTTGATCGCCTCGATCTTGGTGGGATCCACGTGGATTCCATCTCCATTCACCACGTGCCCAAGGAATTGCACTTCTCTTAGCCAAAACTCGCACTTAGAGAATTTGGCGTATAGCTGTTCCTTCTTTAGTAGCTCCAGAATAGCTCTTAAATGCTGCTCGTGCTCAGCCTTAGTCTTTGAATAAATCAAAATATCATCGATGAACACAATCACGAACTTATCCAAGTACGGCTTACAAACTCGATTCATCAAATCCATGAACACTGCAGGTGCGTTTGTCAAACCAAACGGCATAACGAGAAACTCGTAGTGTCCATATCGAGTTCTGAAGGCTGTCTTTGGGATACTCTCCTCCTGTATCCGTAGCTGATGGTATCCAGCTCGAAGATCGATCTTTGAATAAAAGCTTGAACCTTGTAGTTGGTCAAACAGATCATCGATTCTTGGCAGAGGATACCTATTCTTGATCGTTAGCTTGTTCAACTCTCTGTAGTCAATACACATACGGAAACTACCGTCCTTCTTCTTGACAAACAAAACTGGAGCTCCCCAAGGCGAGAAGCTCGGTCGGATAAATCCCTTGTCTAACAACTCTTGAAGTTGCGTCGACAATTCTTGCATCTCAGACGGAGCAAGTCTGTAGGGTGCCTTAGCCACAGGCGCGGCGCCTGGAACTAAGTCAATGCGAAACTCCACTTGCCTTTGTGGCGGCAAGCCAGGCAAATCTTCTGGGAAGACTTCTGGGTACTCCCTCACGACTGGGATGTCTTCGATCTTTGGTTCTTCAGCTTTCTTATCCACAATGTGTGCCAGGAAAGCAACACATCCTTTCTGCAAATATTTTCGTGCTTTCAAGCAGCTGATAATCCTCAACGGCGTCTCACGCTTCTCTCCGTGAACAACAATGGTCTCACCATCATCGGTCGGGATACGAACGACCTTCTCATGACAAACTATCTCGGCCTTGTTACTCGATAACCAATCCATCCCTACTACCACGTCGAAGCTTCCCAACTGGACTGGTAGTAGATCTAGAGCGAACTCACGCTCTCCCAATTCAATTACGCAGCCGCGAATCACCTCATTAGCTTCTACTAACTTCCCATTCGCCAATTCGATCGAGTACGGAACATCTAACTTACTAGCGGCTAAACCAAGCATATTCTTAAATTCTAACGACACGAAGCTATGATCGGCACCAGTATCAAACAAAATAGATGCAAAAGTTTTGGTTGTTAAAGAACGTACCAGTAATCACGCCTGGATCCTGGCATGCTTCACAAACTCCGATGCTGGGTGTTCTTTCACGGTCTTGTTTCAACTTCGGGCATTCTCTCTTAAGATGTCCAATGTCCCCACAATGGAAGCATCCTAGCACTCGGCCATTTCCTTTCCTGCTTCCACCTTGAGCGTTGTTACGATTTTCTCCTTGTCTGGGACTCTTCATCCCACAACCATCCTTGTTGTGCCCTTTTCTTCCGCACCTAGGCTTCCAACATCCACATTCATGGTGATACTTGCACCCAGCACGTCTTGATTTAGTTTCTAAGTAAATCTTATCATTGGCCTGTCTGTTGTTAGGGCAATCTTTCTTGAAAGGCCCTTTGTCTCCGCAGTCAAAACAACCTCGAATAGATCTTTGCTCATCATTATTCGTTCGGGTATCTTCGGTAAGCTTCCTTTTGTTCTTTCCAGACGACTCTACCTGAGTCTCCCTATCAGGGTTTGCAAGTTTTTCTAGTCTAATGGCTTCCGTAACGAGTGCCAAGCCCATCTTACTTGCAGCCATAGTTGTTGGTGGCGTAGATGCTGTCATTAAGCTCAGGACTTGAGGTGCCAATTCCCAAATGAAATGTCCTAGTCTCCTCAATTCTGGTTCCACCAAGTACGGAACTACTCGTGCCAAATCATGAAGTCTTTGCATGTATTCCAACATTTTTGGACCTTCCATCATCAGGCTCTGGAATTCCCCTTCCAACTTCTGGGTTTCCGCTTGGGAGCAATACTTCTTATGCATCATTCCCTTCAGTTTATCCCATGATAATGCATATGCTGCGGTTTCGCCCTTTATTTGAACCTGAAGGTTCCACCATAGTCGAGCTCCATCTTGAAACAACTCAGAAACGTATAGGACTTGTTGTTCTGGCGTACAACCACTCATTCGAAAGATGGAATCCATACTTTCAATCCATTTCACAAAAGCTATGGCACCTCCAGTGCCGTCGAACTTCGAAGGCTTGTAGTTGAGGAAGTGCCAGTAGGGACAACCGTTATTTTCTGAGGTGCCTCTGTGAGGTTCGGAGCGTAGGGCCTCGTGCTGTGATATAGCTGCAGCAATTATCTCTTGAAGTTCCGCCTCTGAGGTGGGCATGCGCATTTTGCGTCTCGGTGGCATCTTCTAAAAGATGTTTCACGTAGGTTAGGTCGTAGCAGGTAAAATGTACGTATGTATTCAACAATATCAGCACATAACATCTCATGCTATCAATAAATCAGTCACATAACATCTCATGTCATAGAACATAAACCATAGATCAAACATCACAAGTGATGAGAATACTGCGATTGCATTACCACAAATCGAGACCACAATGTAAAGCTTACACGTACATAACTGTATCATACAACAATAATGACTTAGTAGGGGACGACCCTAGGCAAGTCGTGCGATTGCTGGACATGTTAAGGAATCTCTGGTCTGTCCATTTTCAAATTCCAGAACTCCACCTTAAGCTTCTGAATTCCAGTCCTAGAGCAACATTTCTTCTCAATCATTTCCTTGAGCTCGTCCCAGCTCAGTGCATAAGTAGCATCCGTGCTAAGGGCCTGAACCTGATGGTCCCACCATGAGAGTGTGCCGTCTAGAAATGACCTCGAGGTAAAGGTATCACTCTGTTTGGGGCGAACAGTTAGTCTTTCTTAGAATGGAGTCAATCTTTTCGGACCAACGAACAAATGCAATGGCGCTTTCTGTTTCGTCGAAGTTCAAAGGCTTGCAGTTTAGGAACTGCTTATAGGTGCGGTCAGCTGGGGATTATTTCCAGTAGTGCCATTGCTGTGCTAGAAGCGGAGAGCTTCATGTCGTGCAATTGCCTGTGAGTTGCGTTTTTGCAGCTCGGCTTCTATCCTTGGCAACATACTGGTGTTTGTGTCACTCCTGGGTGGCATTCTCTTCTGCCGAAATGGCATGAAGTGGGTTAGACAACTTTCCAATTGTCTATGAGATACATAGCACCATAAGCCATCATGTAGTCACCCAATTTCACACGAAGATATATTCAATGTATAGGTGAGGAAATAAATTCTGAGCCTTCACACAGGCTTGCCAATGGCTTGTTGCTTGAAATAGAATGAACTCGAGGCTTCATCGCCTTGGTCATTCGTGTTCGAGTTATTTCCTGCTACATTGGTTTCCATTAGCTTGACCCGCAGAGTCCACCAGGATTTCTGTGCACTACAAGTCGTTATTACGTGGGCCCCCGTAATAATAAATTGTCTTGCACAGTTACCCCAAATTTTCTCTCGTCCAAGCAGATGATCAATCAAGGAGCAACAGCAGGTGCATTGGCATGAACAAGGTCATGCTCTAATGCGGGGTCAAGAGCAACGCCTGGCTCAGGGCCACGGCTGGCTCTGGATCAACAAACTCCATCTCAAAATCAGCTGGATCAACCATCACAGGGGGTTACAGGATCCTACAAGGGCTGGTCTAAGTGTATGAACTCAAGGTCATGGTCTGGATCAAAACCAGGTGGAAGAACAGGATCACCCTCAATACTGTGATCAAACTCAAAGCTGTGTGCGGGAACCGGTGCAGCTGATGATGCCGTATCAGGGTCGGCGTTGAGTGAATGGTGCTGCATTCCCTGTATATGCGAAAATGCGGATGTCAGAAACTCAAATGAGTCTGAGGCAGGGGAATGGACATGAGTTTCCCCTGCAGGAGCGTCCGCAAGCAGTAGGTTAATACCAGCAGCAATAGGGCCTCGCCCTCGAATGGGTCCTCCTCTAGTAGATCGTCATCGTCGTCTGAGGCCACGTCGGGGGGGGGGCATATCAACAACAGGATAAGCGGCAAGGGGCACAGGAGCAGGGATCACCGCGAATGGCAAAATTCCCAACAAGATGGCCATCAGTAGGCTCTGCTACGACATCAGGCAGCGCAAAAGGGCTGAAAGTCGTCATCGTCTGTGCCAGTAGTATCGGAAATGTACACCTCGTGCTCCGATGAAACTATGTCGTCTGATACTATGGCCATGGGATTCGTAGTGTCCATCTTTCTAGTACATGATGAAAGCATGACGTTTGTAACACAAACATATATACGTATAATAATCAATCATATATTCATATGAACATGTAAGTCAACAATAAACAATCAAATAATTCTCCTAGTCCCACTAGCCTCCCAGTCTCCTAGACTGACACTCCTAGTCCCACTAGCCAAACTCCTCCCAGTCTCCAAGACTGCTCTATCATCTACCTCGACCTCTTAGATTCGAGCCTCGGCCTCCAAGACTGAGCCTCAGCCTCCAAGACTGAGCCTACTCTTCCTAGTCTCACTAGCCATCTACCTCGATCTCTAAGATCGAGCCTCGGCCTCCAAGACCGAGCCTCAGCCTCCAAGACTGAGCCTATTCTTCCTAGCCTAGCTAGCCATCTACCTCGATCTCTAAGATCGAGCCTCGGCCTCCAAGACCGAGCCTCAGCCTCCAAGACTGAGCCTATAAATAATAAACATCTACCTCGATCTCTAAGATCGAGCCTCGGCCTCTAAGACCGAGCCTCAGTCTCCAAGACTGAGCCTAATCATAAATAAATAAAAGGTGCTCAACATTTGTTTGTAAAAACGTTTTGGATCTGGACTTAAGTGGTATGCAGTAAAAATGTTTTCGTGAGAGCCCTAGTAATCATAGTCTAGACTCGAGAAAGAATCCTAGTTCGCTATGATCAGAGCTCTGATACCAAGCTGTCACACCCTGGCTTTGCGGAAGCGTGGTTAATTTTTGTGACTTCTTAATACCATAGCTTAATCATAACAAAGCTATATGAATTAAAAACATGCAAGAGTCATTCATTAAGTTTTAAAACCAAATATACTATAACATTGTTTTAACGGGAAATACCCTAACAACCATAACCTTGTTCAACAAACAGTACAACTTAAACACAACATAAACACAGTTTAAGGACTGTGACTTGTCCAGGAAAGAGTCACATTCCCTAAACCCGGGATGATCTTGGAAACTAGTGCAGCGGGAAAACGTGCCATACCGTGCCAGATCTTTTAATTCCCTGAAATACATGTAAGTTGAAAAATCAACAATAATGTTGAGCGAGTTCATGTGTAAGTGAGTAAGTAAACCTTTGTATTTATCAAAAATCCTGGTATGTAGCAAATAAGGAAAAAGAGATCACCAATGGTTGCAAGGCCATTGATATGTGTGAAATGCAAGTAGGAAGGCTCAAACCTAGCAGATTTATGTGTCGGGTACAAAGTCATCCCGAGGTCCGTTATGCTGGGCCTGGGACTGGGCTCGCTACACCCAAATAGATCTATCGCTCCTGCCCCTCGGTCCTACCCTGAGGATTAATGACCTCAAATTTCCGCCTACCCATTCACATGATCTAAGAAGTAACCCTCCTTACGCTAACCATACCATGTATAAAGTAATCATAAACATTGTAACATGTATTTCACCCCCGCAGTTTAGAAAACTGAAAACAGTTAAGAGAAAAGGGGGACATGAACTCACAGTCAGTGCGTCTCTACCAAGTACCCCGAATGTCAGCTGTGCGACGACCTACATGTACTAATTCTATTAGACGGATGGCCGTGCCTTAGCTTTATAGTTTGGGTTTTTGGGAAATAGTTAGACAACTATTTCGTGTTTATATTTTGCATGTACTTGGTAGTTAATCTCCTTCCCAATGATGGGGGATTTAATACATGTGCGTTCAATTTATAATATTAAGTCTCACTTAATATATCTTCATTCCAAATATAAATATTTTTCTCAAAAATATTATATTTCCATTTCACATAATTTTCCCCAAAAATAATACATTGATAAAATATACGTTCATAATCATTTCCGTATAATGCGTAAGTTACGTTTTAGTAATCGTGTGGTAATATTAATTACCGTTGTAACTTATATGTTTATCGTGAAAGCGTTTGTATTATTTTGGATTCGTCAATGTTGGTAAATATTATTTTTACTCTAAAAATAATCTTTGTGTATTTTCACAAAATAATCATAAACAGTGTGATGAAAATATATTTACCGAATATATATATTTATCACGTTTAGTTTTGTGAAAATCCCACCTCCGAATATTTGTAAATAAAGTCGTGGCGAAATATATTTTGAAATATATCAAAAATAATTCTAGCACTTGTAAATAATTCTAAGTATTATGTTTTTAGAAAAATTTCGCCAGAGTTTCCCCTGTAACTGGAGGTGGCCACGCTTTCAAGCGTATCATTTTCTTTTACAAAATCATTTCAACAACTTCTTGATTCAACCAAACAATTTCTGACACATCAAACTAGTCGACAAGCATGTAAATCGCATAATCACATGAACTTGTGGTTTTTCCGAAAACTATAGTGTAGATCCCGTTATATGTTGTGGATCTTTGTATAAAGTAACTCAATCTTGTAAAAACCTCGTTTTTAGAATAAATCCATCCTTACAACTTCCCGTCATCTTTCACAAAGATTGTTATTTTGTCGGATCTTTCATTTCACAAGTGTTTATACGCTTGTGGTTTGTAAAAAGCACACTTGTTAGTGTGTTATCCGTCTTTTAGAAAACATGATTTTCTCGACACTTGGTCCTTTGAAAATACCACTTGCAGATACGTAGATCCGCTAGTTTTAAACACTATTTTGCAAGTAAAAATACTTTTACACAAGTTCATGTTTCTCGTGTGGTAGAGTTTCACCTTTTAACCCTTGTACCGATAGAAACAAGCTTATGTCAAGATCTATGATCTTAACAAAGTCGGGTTAAACGATGATCCGAGCTACCACAACGTAGATCGGGTCTCAATATTCACAACTTTCAAATACTACAACTTTTACACAAGTATTAAGTTTTTATCCAACAATATTCATGTTTTAGTAGCCTTTAAAGCTTCAAAAGATAAGTTTCCGCATTTTAACCGTTATGAATCTTATTAACCACCTTAGAATGATTCGAGTATGAGTTTCAAGTGTTATACCTCTAGCTCGGGGCTAGGGAAGAATCTATGCGAAAATGTGGTGGATAAAAGCAAGATAACGAGGTCCTTCGCCTTCCGTTAGCTCCAAGACTCCTTATGCGTGACCCGAAAGACTTGTATGATGTTGGAATGAGAAGATCAAAGCTCGAAAATGGATGTAGAGGGGAGGGGTGTTTCGGCCGAGAGTTAGAGAGCAAGAGGGGGAGAGTTGGTTGAGTGGTTTGGTGATAATGATCTTCCATGTAAACCCAAGTTACTTATAGGCATTAGTTATGGTTATGATCCAATGGATCCCTTGTCTACTAGATATGGGACAAGTGATTATAAAATAATCAAAAATGGTACAAGCTTAGTTACATTGGGACCGAAATCGGTCATGGGGGGGGGGTCTAGTTCGATTCCAACAAGTTGGTTGGTGTTTAGTTTAGTTAACTAGGTTAGATTAGGGGTTAACTCAGTTAGTCACATGTTGTGCTTTAACGCGGGTGTTAGGGTATTCAGGGACCCTAACTGGCTCAGAAAAAGACCAATAATATTATTGTCAATATTTTTATGTTCCGGGTATAGTCCGGTTGTTCGGTTGGATAGTAATCCGTTAAAGTGCTTAAGTAAGCTTTTAAGTGTCGTAAATAATATTTTTAGTGACACAACTCATTCTGCAAAGTGTCAGGAATATTTTCCTCATGTTTTGGCACTTTATTAGTTAGCCAGAAGCTAGTATGTTAATAAAAGTGCTGTGGCTTGTGCTTAGAGTACGTTTTAGGCACATCCAGTCATTATATCTTATTCCTAGAGACGCAGTTTTACAACCCTTGTATCCTTACACTCACTATGGGTGTAGTAAAATATTTCTGGCTCATACAGGCCTTAGAGGCAGTGTCTGCCTGATGCTGGCTTTATCAGCATGTTCAATAGGTTATCCGGTCACGGTGCTACTGTGCTTTTGTGCATCATGTTTGTCACTAGAGTACAGCATGTAAATTATGTAGTGACGGAAATCAAAGTATGATGCAGATATGTACAAGTATCAACAGTCAAGTAGCAGTTCATCAGTAATTTCAAGTAAGCACAGTAATTAAGCAGCAATTAATTATTAATTAAATCGTACGGATACCTGGTTTAGTGAGGGTTGTCACAAGAGGGTGCATAGCCAACAAAAATGCACGGAGTGGACTTGGGTGAAAGTTTATCCGCTCGTGTATCACCAAGAAACGGATAACACAAACACCCAAAAGTACGAAGAATAGAATAATCCAGTCGAGAACCAAACAATGTCTCAAAAGGAGAGGAGTAATGAAGAACCGGTGAAGGTAACCGGGTAATGAGTAAGCTGCAGTGGCATATGCATCATACCAAAATTTCTTCGGTAAATGTGCATGAAACAAAAGAGCACGAGCAATCTCAGAAAGATGATGGTTTTTCCGCTCAGCAACCCCATTTTGTTGGGGTGTATACGGACACGAAATACGATAAGCAATTCCTGACTCAGAAAGACATCGGGCCATCGGTCTATGAATAAGCTCCGGAGCACCATCATCACACTAAAGATGTTTGATAGTGCATGAGAAGAGATTCTTAACAAGCGGTTTAAAATGGTGAAATGAATCAACCGCCTGAGAGCGATGTGTCAACGGATAAATCCACGTAAATCTGCTAAAATCATCAATAAACGTAATAAAGTATTTAAAACCATCACGAGACACGATAGGGGATGGACCCAAATATCATAATGAATCACATGTAAAGGCACTATGGAATGAGAAACAACATAATCAAATCATAATCGTGTTGATTTCGAGATACTACAAGCAGTGCAATGTGTATACATGGATTTACTCTCAAAATGTAAAAATGGAAATCTAGCCATCACAGCATCAGATGGATGTCCAGGTCAAGAGTGCCACGTCTTTTGAGGAATAGCAGCAATAGCACTCAATGAATACAACTGATGTGGGCTACCACGCGTGTGGTGGAGGTGCTGTCCAGTGAGTGTCGGAATAGTCAATCCAAAATGTGAAAATGTGATAGAAAATAGGATGCTCAATAACAAGCTGAGTAATGGAAAGTAAGTTCTTGGCAATGCCAGGAACTACAAGAACATGTTTAAGTAAAAGAGTTTGACTAGATAAATGAAGTAGGCATAACCAATATGAGAAATGGTGAGAGATGTACCATTTCCAACAATAACACGTTCAATACCAGTATACGGAACAACACCAGCAACTCTCGAAGAATCAACAGTCATATGCGCGGTTGCTCCTGAATCAGGAACCCAAGAGTCCACATGATCACAAATCCTAGACAAATCCGCCATAAGCCCGAACTGTGGCCCATTAGGCCTAAAGGAGGTACTAGACTGCCCATTAGATCCAATATTCTGTTGGCTTGGCTTAGATGACCCAAAATGTGGCCCACTCGAATAACCAGCCCATTGAGCAACGTTTGATGGTCCAAACTGATTATCAAACAAAACAGATCCAGCTAAGTTCTGAGATGAAGACTGAAGCCCAGGAGAAAATGTTTGATCAAACACAAGAGTTGGGCCAGGCCCTAAAATCCCTTGTTGATTACTGAAGTCTTTATCACCAAAAATTCGCCTATCAGGACAGTCAGTAGAATTTCCCCCAAATTCCGAAACCCTAGTTCCACAATACTCAGCCACCATTCCTGAATGATTACCTCATTGACCATTGTAACCACCACGTTGACCATTGTAACCACCACGTTGACCATTGTAACCACCACGCGAGCCTGAACGACCACCACACGACCTCCATCTACCGCCATTGAAACGTCCGCCATTGCCAAATTGACTCACCGGCGAGAAACGTTGATAACAATTGCTTGCTTTATGTTCGATTTTATCACAAATTTGACATATAACAGCTGAATTTGAGAAATTCGACACATGTGGAGCTTGATTAACATTCATGGCTGCCATGACAACAATCAGAATGGACGTGGAATAAGCAGTTTGCAATTGTTTATGATGAACTTCGTGTGTTAATAGCTTTGCTCGCAACTGACAATAGGTAGGTTTAATATCTTGATTTTCAATATTATTGTCACAAACATCCGATAATCAGGATGCAAACCGTTTAAAATCTGTAACACCAGATTCTCTTCTGTGATTGGATCACCTATAGCTTGCAACGAATCGAACAAATTTTTTGCTGCACTACAAAATTCTAAAACTGATTTATCATCTTGTTTTAAGGAATGAAATTTTGTATGATACAAATTTTGATTTGCAAATGCTTGCTGATGAAACAGATCTTCAATTCTTTGCCACAGATCTGAAGAAGAAATTGTACCTCTTGCAATGTGTATGAGTGATTGTGATAGATTTGCTGTAATGAAAGCACTCACATATGCATCAGCTTTTTCCCAAGCAACTCTCGTATCAAGATCAACTGGTGGTGTATGATTCTGGTTCAAGAACTGAAGCAATCTAAGCGTTTTCAAAATTGTAAGTGTCTGATGTTGCCAATTCAATAAATTCGTGTCATCGAGTTTGATTGGCATTAGATTTGTAACGTTCGGAAAATTATTGCTCGAATTTGAAAAGGTTTCACTCACTGTAGATGTTGGAGATGACCGAGTAGCCATTAAAATGGAAATGGAAATTGAAATTGAGATTTGAAATTTGAGATTTGAGAAAAAATCTGAGAAGAACGAAATCTGAGAAGGATATGGAACAAAAATCTAAGATGAAATTTGAAAAGAATGATATGGAGATGACAAAAAACGAAAGAAAAGAGAAGAATCTGAGAGAAATTTGGAACAGATTCACCGGAGAAGATGACTGGTGATACAGCGGTTGCCGAAAATCAGATAAGAAAGGTAACAACCATGCTTAGAGCATAGCGCTGATACCATGAAGAAGATATCAGACTACTATCCAATTCTCATTAATCATAATGTTCAATACAATCGACTATATATAGAGAAGAGAGTTTATGATCTAACTTACTAACCAATCTCAACCACCTAACTAACTCTCAACAAACTCTATATAACAAAGAATACATACAACACTATAACTACTCTAATACTTCTCTCACCCTCACCGTCTTACCCATCGGTGGTTATCGCTTATCACCATGTCCATCGCCATAAAAAAAGTACATTCCACGTATGGTAAACCTTTCATATCAGTGATTTGATTTCTGGGAGTATAGGGCACGAAAACTTGTACTCTAGACATGTTGGTCCGGTTTAGTTTGTATAATTTAATAAAACTGGCATTGAAAAACTTTCTAAAAAAATTGTGTATGGTTGATTCACGAAGGAATTGAAAAACATTCGTTCAAGTTCCTTTTATTGATGAAATTCAACAATCTTTCAACAAAGTTTGTTAAAGATGTTTAAAATACAACTGAACTCTTAAAAAAGTTAATTATTCCATTTTCCTTTTGTTTTTTCATTCTATGGAATTGTTTAGTGGAAGAAGGAGTAGATTGGTTGTTGAATATTATTTTCAAAACTGGTAAGATGTCAAATTAACGGAGGAGTAGTGTCTTTGTTTTCTTTATAAGAGGAAAGGAGACACCTAATGTTTTGGTAACTACATAGGGATTAAGACATAAGATATAAAACGAAATGATGTGGTTCCAACCGATAATCGATTGGCCTAAAGAAAATAGGAGGAATCCAGATTAGAAAATAGATGAAAGTTTTAGATAATTTCTTCTTCATTTATAATCATAACTTAGAAACATAAATAGCTTTATATAGCCTTAAAAATAAATAACCAATACTACCACTAACACCACTGCCATAACTAAAAACATGCAATATAAAGGAAACAAACTACTTGCAATGTAGATGCATGGACTTCGTGGGTACTTCATGGGTTGACCGAATAAGGCACACATCAACCCACCCCTCTTGAACTCGACTTGTCCGCAAGTCAAAAATCCGGATATGACTTGGTGTAAACCATAGCGGACGCCACTTGACTCGTACTATAGCATTCGGAGCCGTTTCCAATATCAAGCACCATGCTGGGCGCCACTCGCGTTTCTCGGCTTCACCTTTGTCAACTTCTTCCCTGCTTACAAGATTAAAGAAATTGGATGTGGTGACAAGATTGTTGTGTATGCATTTCCCATGTGAGGATGAGGGTGAGGGACTGGTGCCTGGACTTGGAGACCACCATGAAATTGAATTCAAGTGGCATTTTGCAATTGAATCCATATTGAAGAATTTGTGGCTGGGAGTGAGGGAGGTTGGCCTTTACCTGGGTGATTTTTGTAGCAACGGTGGTAATGAAATAATGGGTTTGCAGGGGTGAGAACTGATGTCACTATTGGTTTGAATTGATAAGGGTGGTATGAGAGGTTGAACTTTTGTAGGAACTGAAACAGGTTTTGTGTTTGGAGCAGAGGGTGTTGGTGGTGGTTGTGCGGATATTGGGGTGGCGATTGGTGGTGGCCATGCAATGGTTAGGGATGGTGGTTTGATGGCAACTGTCGGTGGTGATGAGTTTTGGGTTTGGGGGGTTTCCCATGTGGTTCGTAGGGATCGAAATTCGTTGAAGACAATTTGCAACTGAGATTCAAGTCTCATAAGGGATTTATTCATCCATTGATAGAACTTGATTTCGGATAGAGTTTGAGCAGCCACTGGTCCAGGGGGATCACGACAGCTCTGATACCACTGATGTGGTTCCAACCGATAATCGATTGGCCTAAAGAAAATAGGAGGAATCCATATTAGAAAATAGATGAAAGTTTTAGATAATTTCTTCTTCCTTCATAATCATAACTTAGAAACATAAATGGCTTTATATAGCCTTAAAAATAAATAACCAATACTACCACTAACACCACTACAATAACTAAAAACATGCAACATAAAGGAAACAAACTACTTGCAATGCAGATGCATGGACTTCGTGGGTACTTCATGGGTTGACCGAAGAAGGCACACATCACGAAATTGATGGAATATTGAGTTATAGAGACCCGAAACACAAGTTACAAGGGACCAATTTGGATTTATGACATGTTAATCTATTATAGAGGCAATTCATATTCTAATGATATTGATGAAAACGTACTAGATGCTGAAGCGGAATTTGCATCTACTTATCATAGACCACTACAAGAAAATCGACCAATAGCGGCGACAACAGTCGCTGCTAAAAGTCATGATCTGCGCCGCTAATGTTAATAGCGGTGACATATCGCCGCTAAAGGGTCGACGGTAAAGGTTAGCTGGTAAAGGTCGAAACGGTTCGCGACGAAACGGTACACGTTGAAACGGTTCGCGTCGAAAAGGTTCGCGTCGAAACGGTACGGGTCGAAATGGTTCGCGTCGAACGGTACGGGTCAAAACCGTTTGTGTCGAAACGTTATGTATCGAAACCATTCTCGTCGAAACGGTACGCGTTGAAACTGTTCGCGTCGAGACGGTATGGTTCGAAACAGTTCAGATCGAAACCAGTATGGGCCGAAACGGTACGGGTTGAAACGGTGCGGGTCGTAACAGTTGAAGATTCCAATGAATTTACTTTAATTCCTTCACATATAGGAAGGATTTTGAATTCCGATTAAATTACAAGTTTTGTCTTTTATGTTTACATAAAATTGCAGATGATGTCCTTTTGGCCAAAAGTTACAGGCGATGTCCTTAATCTTTCAAAATCTTGCACGTTTTGTCCTTTAGGCCAAACCTAGTTAGAAATCCCAGTTAATTCTTGTAATGTGCAATGCCCATGAGGGTACAATGGTCTTTTTCCCTCTCAACTCTTTCTAATTCCCTATTTATAACCCTTAGTCCTTTTTCTCCAACCCTAGTCTGCAACACATAGCTAGTTTGAAGAAAAGGGACTGGGGTTATAAATGAGGAATTAGAAAGGGTTGAGAGGGGAAAAGACTATTGTACACTCATGTGCATTGCACATGACAAAAATTAACTGAGACTTCTAACCAGGTTTGCCTAAAGGACAAAACGTGCAAGATTTTGAAAGGTTAAGGACGCCGCCTATAAACTTTTGACCAAAAGGACAACGCTTGCAATTTGAGGTAAACATAAATGACAAAACTTGTAATTTACTCTTGAACTCCTTTAGTTAAATGAATTTGAAGGAATTATGCTTAATTCCAATTTTATTGTCAACCAATTTTATTCCAATTTTGACCAAAAGGACAACCAAAGATTGTTGGGATTCCAATTCCATCAAATTCTGTGAACCAAACATCTTAAAAGATGGAATGCAAATTCCAATTCCCTTAAACAAATGCTCCCCAATGGATCTACATATGGCCTGAAATAGATTAAATGGGCTGACGATAAATGGGCTGTGGGAAACGAAGGCCTACATTGTTAAAGAATTTATTATAAATTGGCTTAAGCATCAGTTCGTTGAACCGAGGTGTAACAGACACTCCTTCACTAATTTCGGCCTTATGAAGATTACTCAACAACAAGCCACGACTTTGGTGGCTCCTTTCGGGTCAAATGAAATTAAGGAGGCGATTAAGGGGTGTGAGGGAGATAAAGCTCTTGGGCCAGATGGGTTCTCAATGAATTTCTTCATTCCATACTGGGAGACGCTAAAGCCTGCGGTTACTAAAATGATGGTCGACTTTCATGCCTCGGGTAACATCTCAGCTGGTTGTAACGCGTCGTTCATATCTATGATCCCAAAATCTTCTGATCCGCAGGTTCTCTCTGATTTCTGCCCTATTTCCTTAGTGGGGTCTCTGTATAAAATAGTTTCTAAAGTACTCGCAATTCGGCTCAAACCCCTCATGAATGATCTCATATCCCTTACTCAAGTGGCGTTTGTGAGCGGAAGGTACATATTAGACAACCCTCTAATTATGAGCGAATTGGTTCCGTGGAAAAGGAAATCTAAAGCTAAAATGTTAATCTTCAAAGTTGATTTTCAAAAGGCTTATGACTCTCTTAATTGGAAGTTCTTGCTTAAAACATTGGAGCTTATGGGTTTTCATCCGGACTAGATCAAATGGGTTAAAGGGTGCCTAGGGTCGGGTAGAAGGTCGGTGTTGGTGAATGGATCCCCTACAAAGGAGTTCACTTTCAAACGTGGGTTAAGGCAAGGGGGCCTGATCTCCCCATTTTTATTTATATTGGCTATGAGGTGATAGGGATGCTAATGAACCGTGCGGTGAGTACGGGGCTATTTCAAGGAGTTAAAACCCAAACGAGGGACCCTGCATCTCCCATCTTTGCTATGCTGACGATGTTTTATTTATAGGGGAATGATCGAAACATAGTGTGGCTAGTCTGAGCCGCTTTATGAGATGTATTCACTTACTTACGAGGCTGAAAGTAAATCCTCAGAAATGTCAATTGTTCGGGGTAGGAGTCACTGAAGATGAAGTGTCCCAGATGGTAAGGGTGCTAAATTATAGGGAGGGGTCCTTTCCGTTTGTATACCTTGGGATCTCGATAAGTGGAAATATCAAGAGAATCTGATTATGGCAAACGGTTATCGAAAAGTTTAACAAGCGGTTGTCAAGTTGAAAGTCCAAATCTTTATCATTTGCTGGTAGGGTAACTCTTGCGAAAGCGGTGTTAGTGAGTTTAGCTTCTTATTTCCTTTCTCTCTTTAAAGCTCCCAAGGCCATCATTAACAAGCTTGAAGGCATTAGAAGGGATTTTATCTGGGTTTAAACGATATCGAGGCATAAAGTGAGATGGGTTAAATGGAACAAGCTAGTGAGGCCAAAGGACCGGGATGGGTTGGGAGTTGGGGGCATATACAACTTGAGTCTCGCCATGTTCTCAAAAGGGAAATTGGCCTATAATAATCTCACCTAGACCTTATTGGCCATTAATAATCCCAACTCAGAATATTCCCCTCACCAGTCCCACCTTTCACTTATTTTTCCTACAATGGTCCCCCGTTAAAAAAACTTAAGGTAGTTAAGCTTTTTTCCAAATTACAAACAGATTTTTTAGGGCTTTTGATTAGAACGAGATGTAAAACTTGTCTCGAAACGGTGGTCCAAACGATGAAAATGGCGCTTCAATTCGGGTGTTTAGATTTCCAATTAACCAAAATCAAGTCACTTGGAGCACTATTTCGAGGCAAATTTTACATCAATTGACTTGTTTCATCGTTCTGATCAAAAGTCCTAAAAAAACTGTTTGTAATTTGGAAAAAAGCTTAACTCCGTTAAGTTTTTTTAACGGGGGACCATTGTAGTAAAAGTAGGTGAAATGTAGGACTGGTGGGGGGAATATTTTGAGGTTGGATTAGGCCAATTCCCCTTCTCAAAATGGTGGTGGAGGTTTAAGAGTAACCCAAACCATCTGTGGGTAAAAGTGATTATGTCCATCCATAAGTCGGCAGTGGATCGCAAGTTGGTTCCGGTAAAAAATTCGATAATGGGAGTTTGGAAAGACATCGCTTCTACAGACCAGGTTCAGTTCTTGCTTGAGAGGGCATTCGGATCGAAGATAAGCTTCGGGTTGAGGTGGGGGACGGGTTGAGCACAAGATTTTGGAAGGACATATGGGTCGGTAAGAACACATTAATGGAGTTGTTCCCTGCCTTGTATCGCCTTGCTGAAAATAAAAATGGGCCAGTCGTTGACCACATTGTGAGCAGAGGAAATCCTTCCTATGGGGTGGGGTTGGTTAAAAGACCCCAGCTCAGATGAGGAGTGGAGATGCCTTAGAGTTCTAATGCAAACCCTTTACTAAGCTAGACTGAGAAATGGGAAAGATGTGTGGGCGTGGTCTAATAGTAAAGATAAAGGGTTCTCGGTTAAGGAGTTTCGGAAAGAATTCTTGGCTGTGACAGAGGGGACGGATACGGGTCATCCATTTTTCTGGAATTCTTGGGCTACGCAAAAGCTAATATTTTATCTTGGAGAGCGATTTTGGGCAAAGTAGCGTCAAAACACGGGTTAGTGACTCGCGAGATTCACCTCACGGACCTCCTTTGCAGCAGACGTGGATATGAGGAGGAATCGTGTTAGCATGTTTTTGTTAGGTGCCTTTTTGCCAAAGCTATCTGGTGGAGTTTCTTTGTTTGGGTAAGATTACCCATGCCCCAAAATTTAAATTCTTTGGCTGATATCTTTGAAGTAATTCGAGAGGCGCCAGGATGGAAAAAGTGGAGGAAGCTTGTGCATATGGCAGCTTTGGCAACTACGCGGAAGATTTGGCTAGCGAGGAACAAAAAAACTTTCAACGGCAAGTTCATTCCGATCCGACATACGATGGACCAGATTAAAGAGGACTCGTTTTTGTGGGTGTCAAACCGAACTAAGCTCCCCTCCATTTCCTGGGAGAATTGGGTTGAGTTTGAAGTCTCCATTTTGTTGTAATTTTGTTAGTCGAGTTGTTTTTTTCTGGTTATATCGCTTTCAACGGCTTGCTGGCTTTTATCTATATATATATATATATATATATATATATATATATATATATATAGAAGTTTTGTGGTTCAATTTTTATTTTTTTATAATCACGTTGCACCATTAGGATTGAGACGGGTATAAAAGTAGTTAGACTTAGAGCATTCACATTCTATCCATCAAAATATGTGAGGGGGAATTTTTATATTATAAAGGGTATAAAAAGTGGTTGTGAGTGGAGGAGAGAGAAAATGTTGCTGTTCATCTGTATATTTGAGGGGACACTGTTCACCCACTATAATTTTTTTAATATATATTGAAAGTAGTTGTGAGTGAAGGAGAGAGAAAAATGTAATGATAATATTATTTAATTGAAAAGGAGAGAGAAAAAGTATTTGTTTTTAGTGAAAATATATTGATATAGGAGTTGTTTTTTAGTGGAATGTATGTATAATTTGATGGATTGGATGTGAATGCTCTTAGTTTGACTCATGTACGAGACATTAATCATTGAAACATGGAAATGGGTAATTACAATTTCCAAGGCTCCCCACACCCACCCCCACCTCTTTAAAAGTAAAAAAGATAACATTTTTACATTAATTTTTCTCTTAAACCAAATTCTATCAAAAAGAAATATATGATAAACCAAATTCTATCAAAAACAAATATATGATGAATGTTACCTGTTTTCAGCACCAAATTCATATTTAATATATTAGTTTAAACACAGATTCATACCTGGCGGTGATGGTGGGACGATCTTATCAGTCTCGTTAAAAAACTGATATGTCTCATATCTAAAATTACACATAGGGAGAAAAATTCTTCCTCCTACTTTCCCATTAAACATATTTGAAATCTGATTGATTGCATCCTGCAAGCAACTACTACACTGCAGGTCCGATAAGTCTGGAGTACACTGTACAAGCCCAAAGATCCTTAAGAATTCTGGACCACTGGTGTTCCGCTAGCAAATTTCTGTAGCGGACCACCAGCAGCCGCATCACCTCTCAGCTGATTCAATAATGGCCACAGAGCACCGTTGAACCGATTAATATCCTTCGCATCTTAGGTGTTATACAAAGCCGCATAAAATTTTATATGTACGCTTCTCAATATAATTTCGTTGGAGTATTTCAACAAACAGTAGTCGTAATACCCTATTGCTTCCTTTTGGTTAGGACAGAGTTGTGGCAATTTAACAACGGAGTCATTTAGACAACTACGACACACATCAAGGTTGACGTCCCCTTGACAAAGGGCAATCGTGTGGACTGTATTATTATTCCCTTGACCGATGGTGAGATCGTAAAAACCGAAGCCGTTGTTGGTGGTAGGGAGCGTGGAGAGGGTGGTGTTTAGATTTCTTTGGTACGCGCTGTTTACAGTATAGTTATCCGCGTTTTCGCAGTAGTAGGAAATGAAATCAGGTTGGGCTAAGGTAGTGGTATGGATTAAATGTATGAAAACAAAAGATAATAGCAATAAGAGCAGTTTTCCATCAATAATGAACATATTTTCTTGTGATGGAGGAGAAATGAGATGGTTGATATTGACGAGTATGATTATATGGATACAAATAAAAAGACCCATAAACTTAGCGTATTTTCTAAGGAGGTGAAAGTAAATGCAAAGTCATCTCTATTGACTAGGTCAAAATGACCATATGAATATGGATTAGAAAGGGAAAACCATCAAAATGTCCATTGACTAAGAAATTCTACTAAATTAAACATTGGAGATTTCTAGGCTTAGAGAACTCATGCAAGAAGTGTTGGAGAAGCATCGGAGGTCCATTCTACTACAATGACTTCTAGGGTGGAGGGGATTCTTGCCCAAGTTGCTACACTTGACACAACATCATTCTCCTCCACGTCAACACCACATCGCCTTTCACCACTACGTGCCTGCTACTTGCCACAACTTGTCAAATCACAAGAAATGCATACGCCTCTCATGGCACAACAAATTTCTAAATTACAAACTGAAAACAAAAACTAACTAAAAATGATTGGTTAGTGGGAGAAGGTGGCACACCCCAATACCTTGTGCTTCTTGGCAAGAGTGGCAAAACCACAACCCACCTTGTCGCATGCCTGATTGTTGCCTAGGGCCATGGTGTAGCATGCTTCTCATGCCTAATGGTTACCGACATGCCGTATGCTTCATGCCGAAAGCACTCCTTGCCGCCATGAAATTTAAATCCATGCCAACTTTATCAAGTAATAATATAAATGTTGATTAATTTGAACGGTTTAGATTAGGTGATCAGTGTTTCTTTTTGTATCCACAAAACTATTTGTTTACTTACTATTACTTAGAACATATAAACCATGTTATGATGTCTCAAACGAAGAACGAAAACATGCCTTTCTACTAAATAGGAAAATCCAAACTTACAAATTTATGTTCAACATGTATTCCTAAATGGTAACTTTGTAAGTTCAAAAATAGCTTTTCTTAATGGAAACCATAAATGTCTGTATAGCATATCAAGTTTGTTATAAATACCTATCTTGGAACGAAATCAGATATTGAAACCTCATTTACAGAATATTGGGATGATCCTAAACCACCACTCCCTGTCAAAGAGTTGTACTCCTGTAAGAGTGGCACTTCAGGATCATAATTACTTCGCATGAAAAAAGCAGGTTCTGCTGGTAAGGGAAGTGCCATAGAGAAGCTATTAAGCATAAGAACAACTGAAGCCATGGTTGGCCTATCAATAACTTTTTCTTGAACACATAATAACCCAATATGGACACTTCTAAAGATGTCGTGCAGTGGACCCGATCCTGTCTTCAATGTGGGATCTATTATGTCTGTTGTTGTCCCATTATTCCAGCTTTTCCATGCCTAAAAGATATTAATATATTGTATTCAAGATTCATATACTACAAGGAACACTAAGATTTTTAGTTGAAATATTTCCTCAAAACAATATCGTCCCTTTGGTATATATATATATTAGCCAGATTTTGTATAAAGTGTGGATACTTGCAAAGCTAAGAAAATCTTCCCTTTTGTCTCCGATCTTAAAAATTTGGTTCTTTTGACCTGTTATCATTTCCAATAATAACATTCCATAGCTAAAGACATCTGACTTTATTGAGAATTGCCCATGCATCGCGTATTCAGGCGCCATATAACCACTGTAAGATTACATCGAGAATAAAGTTAACACTTGTGCACATCCTTACATGGCTTGAATAATATAAGTGATATAAATGACCGTGTTATTTGGCAACCCTTGGTGTGGGTATGCATGAAGGTCAAATCACTAAAATTCATGTTTTTAATGGTTAGGGGTGAAGGGGCACTCTAGGGTAAGTACCCTAGCCCTGACCAACCATCACTCGCCACATCAAAAAGTGTTCAAAATAGCCATTAACTAGTAAGTGGTGGCAGCGCCTACCCTAGCCGCAAACTTTCTTTTATTTAAATAAATTCTCAAAATTTAATATCATTAAAACTTAAAATTTAACATTAAAGAAAAATAAACCTACGAACTTAAAACATTACATATCATTAAAACTTAAAACCATACAACAAAATAAAACATAATACTTAAAACATTACATAATATAAAACCTAAAAACTTAAAACTTAAACATAGGTCGAAATAATGCGCTGGTTAAAGTACTCGTCGTAGTTGTGTTTGTAGTTGACAAGTGCCACTTGAATAACTTCCTCCTCCGAGAGCTCGTTGTTGGGATTTTGCACAATCAAGAGCCTACCATGGAATCTTGAAACCTTGTAACGGATAAACGCGAAACATGGGTCTATCATTACAAGAAATATAAGCAATACGGGCGACCTTTTTAGCGACGACTTCAGAAAAGTCGCCGCTAATGGTTATTATCTACGCCTATGTTTTAAAATCCATCCATAACCGTTCGATCACAACATCATCTGACTACTCTTGTTTTATTAACACTTGTCGCCGCTAAAAGGTTTATTAAAACCTTTGGCTCAGACCTTCAATAATCCCCCCCCCCAAAATCACACCCCTTCCTCCCATAAACCCTAGACTCACACCGCACCCCACGCCGGACCACCTCCTCTACGCCGCCGCTTCACCTCGCTGAACCACCTCATTAGTGCCGCCGAACCACCAGGTATTCTTGTTGTGTTTGATTGTCTCTAATTTGCATTATCTTTACAAATTTATTGAGTTAAAATGTTAAATTTCTTGAGTTAAATGTAGTATAGCAGGTTATTATGTGGTTGTGGACTTAAATTAGAGGTTAGTTACTGCATTTTTATGATAAATAGGTTTACAGTGTAGTTGAAGTTAGAGGTGCACAAATCGGATTAGGGTTCAAACCCGAACTAGGTTCAAACGGTTTGGAAAGCTTCAAAAAGTCAAACCGGGTTGGGTTCTGCCCTAGTTGTGTAATTGTTTCTCGGATGTGTTGAAAGTGGCAAATTATTGTTTCATATTATGTTGCCACATCTTATATTTTTCATTCATGGTATGGTTTCTTTGTCGTCGGTGGAGGCAGACAATGACTTGCAACCGCCTTCCCCAACTCTTTATCCGGCGCCCTTCACGCCACCTGAAGCAGCATTCACGACGCCTGTAACCCCTTCACGACATGTCGCCGCTATTGGTTAGCGACGATTTTGGGCATCAATAGCGACGACGATATGTTGTCGCTAAAAGTCGAATTTCTTATAGTGAATTTGATCCACGGTTCGGTTGGTCTCACCAACGTGGATACAAAATTGGCAGAAACCCGGTCCCAAGAAGTAGTCCTCCGACTAGGAGATGTGGGTTCATGATGGATTGTGACATAAGACAACGCCAACACGATGTCTTCCTCTTCGGTCCATGGGATTGCCATATTGTCGGTTGGTTAAATAGAGAAAGGGAATAAAATATTTGAAGGGACTTGAGGGTTTTGGTAATGAAGGGATTTGAGAGTGTGTGTGTGTGTTAAAATTATGTGGGTTAAATATATATATATATAGGATTAGGTTCAAACGTGAACAAAATCCCAAGAGTGAACTGCGTGAACTGATCTGGGCCCTTGATTTTTATGATCTTAAGATTAAAGTGAGTGGCATGATGGTAATTATTTGGTTAATTTTTTCCATTTAATTAAATACAAAAAGGGTATATGTGTAATTTTAATCTTAAATTGATTGCATAAATCTCTCATAAATCAAGTAATCAATTATCCTCTTAGATTGATTGCATAAATCTCTTACAAATCAAATCAAGGATTAGGAAAGATGTAACTTAATTCAATTATTAAAATAATTATTTGTTTAAATGCGATGTACACATGTGTATTCTGATTTTGCCCTCTTTTTAATGCGATGTACACATGTGTATATCGTCTGTTTTTGTGATATCTCAGAATTTTTTTTGTATTGAATATTGATGTACACCTATGAATTACTGTACACATATGTACGATGCTGACTACACATGTACTGTTCTATTTATATCCAAGTACACATGTGTATACCGTTGAAATATGAAGGTTATGTGGATCTTAAAAATCAAAATTTGAATTCTGGTGATGAAATCTGAAATAAAAATTAAAATTGAAATCTGGTGATTTGTTGTTTATTTTGATAATTATCTTATTAATAAATAAACATAATGTGGATAATGAATTTAAATTAGGAAAGATGTAACTTAATTCAATTATTGAAATTATGATTTAAATCTAATTTTTTATATAATTACAATCCTACCCTTAACAACTAAAAAGGAAATCAAGGGTCCATATCTGTTCACGCAGTTCACTCTTGGGGGGTTGTTCACGCTGGAACCCTACCCTATATATATATATATATATATATATAGGTAGAGGTTCAACTAAGAATTTAATCTTCCCTAAGTTTCCTAAGAAGCAATCTTGAGCTTACATGTGGCAATCTCATTAATTTAGATGAAAGGGTAATATTGGAAAATGCAAATTTCAAACAGATCTGTACTTAGTTTAATCACACGATTTTCATTCCTTCATCCATTCATTGAGCTTCATCGAGATCGTTTTCATCTAAATCAATCGCAAATCTCAATCTCAATCCTGCTGAATCGTTGATCGTTTTCATCGATTTGCCGGTACCTGCGAGATTGAGATCAATCCTGCTGAATCGTTCATCGTTTTCATCTATTTGGTGGAACCCTAGCTCCTCTGTTCATTCATTGAATTGCTGATTTATCCTCCTCTATTTTAATGATGTCTACTACTGTCGATGGTAAAATACCTTCTAGTTTTAATTTCATCTACTTTTTAGGTTTTTAGTTTTGATCTAAGTTGTGCTGGTTTTTATTTAAAAGTGTAGTTCTGAAGTTGTGCTTGTTTTTTGAAGTTGTGCTGGTTTTTGAAGTTGTGCTGGTTTTTTTATATTACATCATATTTTAAAGTGTAGGTTTGTAAGGTTGTGCTGATATCTTTATTTTGTGCTAGTTTATCTGGTAAAGTTGTGCTTGTTTTTTGTGCTGGTTTATTGTAAAGTTTGTGCTGATATCTTTTTTTTTGTTCTGGTTTTTTTATTTGTTCAGGAGTTCGTATCTGTCCAACTACTGGTAATCAGTATTATACTCCTATTGTTCCAGATTCTTCCAAACCTGTCGTTGGTATGCATTTCCAGTCAATTGATTCTGCCTTTAATTTCTATAAGAAGTATGCTAAGTTATCTGGGTTTGAGGGTCGAAAGCATACTCAATCTTCAAAAAATGGTGTTGTGATTAGAAAGTACTTTGTTTGTGCGAAAGAGGGTTCAGCGACATCCTGTGCTGTTGACACGGTAAATGACAGTGTTGGTGCTGATAAAAAGTTAAATGACCGAAGGAGGAGACCTTCTAAACGTACCGGATGTAAGGCACACATCCGTTTGGCTTTAACTCCAAAAAATACTTATAGAATTTCTCATGTATTTGAGGAGCATAATCATTCTTTTGTTGATGAAGAGGATTATCATCTTTTAGCTTCGTCTAGAAAGTTGACATTCACTGAAGAGCAACTGCTTTCTGATTTTTCTGAGATGAATATTGGTCCAGTTAGGGCATTCAACCTTATGAGAAAGATTCGTGGTGGATTTGATAAGGTTGGAGTGACGTCTACTGATTGTAAAAATTTTAAAAGAGATATTAATTTGTTCATTGGAGAGTTTGATGTGGATATGGCTGTCCAACGTCTTATGAATAAGAAGCAGTTTTTGCCGAATTTTTCTTGTGAATTTTATTGTGATGAAAAAGGTGCTCTTGCTGGATTATTTTGGGCTGATGAAGAAATGAAACTGAATTATGAGGTCTTTGGGGATGTTATGTCTTTTGATGCTACGTTCCGTACGAACAGGTATTTTATTCACTTTTTGTAGATCATTTATTCATATTTTTATTAAACTAGCACAATTCAGCAAGCAGTTGTAATATAATCAATTCAATTTTTAGGTATGACTTGGTATTTGTTCCGTTCACTGGAATCGATAATCATCATCACAATGTCACGTTTGCTGGTTCTTTGTTAGCATCTGAAACTGCTGAATCATATAAATGGCTTCTTCAAAGTTTTTTGAAGGCTTTTGGTGTTGCACCTAAGGTGGTTGTGACTGATCAGGACGCTGCAATGAAAATTGCCATCCGAGATGTTTTCCCAGATACCAGACATCGTTTGTGTATGTGGCATATAATGATCAAAGTTTCTGAAAAGGTAACTTTCTTAAACCAGCACACTTTTAGCATATAAACCAGCACACTTTAAACATCCATTTAAACCATCACACTTTAGCATATAAACCAGCACACTTTTAAACCAGCACACTTTGGCATATAACTCAGCACACTATTAAACCAGCACACTTTCTTTAAACCATAGTTTAAGCATCATAGTTTAAGCATCATAGTTTAAGTTTATACATCAACTAGCACACTTTAACATATAAACCAGCACATTTTAGGATTTGTTTGCTGTTTTAATATACTAATTTTTTTTTTTTTGTTATAGGTTGGTACTGAGCTATCACAAGATGAGGTTTTTAAAGATGATATATGTGATGTTGTATGGACTGATGCTCTTGAACCAGCACAGTTTGAGACACAATGGTGTGATTTAATGATTAAGTACAACCTTACTAGTAACAGCTGGCTGTCTGATATGTACAACTTGAGATCAGATTGGATTCCAGCATACTATCGTCATGAACATATGTCCGGTCTTATGCGTACAACATCTAGGTCTGAGAGTGAAAATCATTTTTTTGGTCAATTAACCAACACAAAATTGTCATTAGTTGAGTTTTTGAGCCATTTTGATACTGCAATGGAATCTCAGAGGTTTAAGCGCAGCAAACGTGATCATGATACCAGATACACACAACCTCGCATGAAAACCAATTATGAATTGGAACTGGAAGCTGCAAAGATTTATACTCGGGGGATATTTTTTGATGTTCAAGAAGAAATTCGACTTGCTTGCAAGAATTGTATGTGCAGGCGTGAAGAAGAAGTTGGTGATTCAATTAAGTTTTATATTCTACAGGTCAATCTTCCTGGCCTTCATGAGGTATTTATTTATACCTTTAGTAGCACAAACATGTTCTGCTTTTTACAATACCTTTTAAGTAGCACAGTGATTTATATTTACAATTAGAATTTTACATATATAAACCAGCACACTTTTGTTATAAACTAGCACAATATAAGCATTTGTTATTTGTGTAGGTTCTTTTTACTCCTAAGGATATGGTAATTAAATGCAGCTGCAACCGATATGAGCAGTATGGTTTGCTATGTAGGCATGCCTTTTGTGTTCTTCGTCTTTGTGGTATAAAGGAGTTCCCTAAAAAATATGTTATGGGGCGTTGGACAAGAGATGTTCCAAAAAAGACAAAAGTTTCGAGTTTTGATCAAAATGCTGCTGGTAATCAAGTTGAACGTGCTTCCAGCATTGTGCGTGAGATAATGACTGCAACTGAACATATTGTTAACCGTCTTGTTACAAATATTGACCTGTTATCGTCGTATAGAGACCAAGTGATCGAGTCGAAGTTGAAGGTTGATTCTGCTGACCTTCCTGCAGAATCATTTGACAAGAATGCAAGATTAGCTAATATTCTTCATGCTGATCAGCCATGTTCATCGTCTTCTGCTACCATTCTTCCACCTAGTGGTATTAGAAACAAGGGGTGTGGTTCAAACAAACGCTTAAAGTCTTTTCGTGAGGTATCATCTTCAAGAATATCAAAGAAAACTAAAACTAGAGGTTGTTTGAAATGTGGAGGTCATGGACATAATAGTCGGACTTGTAAGATGAAGACTACTGTTGCTGATTCCCAGAAGAGCAGTTAGTTGTGTGTGTTGGAAACCAGCACAATATTAATTGTATGAAACCAGCACAATTTTAAACTTCTTCTATGATATTTGGATTTGTTATTTTTTTCATTTCAGTTTGGATTTCTTGTATTCTTATTATGTTTACAACATTCAACCAGCACATTATTAGTTTTTGTTGATTTTGTAAA
This sequence comes from Helianthus annuus, assembly GCF_002127325.2. NCBI lineage: Eukaryota > Viridiplantae > Streptophyta > Magnoliopsida > Asterales > Asteraceae > Helianthus > Helianthus annuus. The sequence goes on from NC_035449.2 coordinate 125,215,267, forward strand.
TACATTTGTCAAGAATTATAAAACCAGCACAATTTCATAGAAGAAGTATAAAATTGTGCTGGTTTTATAATTAAACTCTGTTCTTTAAAACCAGCACAATTATAAAACCAGCACAATTTTAAACTTTCCTAATATAACCATCACATATTGTCATAGTGAAACCAGCACAAATATTAATTGTAAAACCAGCATAAAATTAACTTTCCTAATATAACTGTTAAAGCAGTACAATGTAATTGTTAAACCAGCACAAAATTGTCATAGTGAAACCAGCACAATATTAATTGTAAAACCAGCATAAAATTAACTTTCCTAATATAACTGTTAAAGCAGTACAATGTAATTGTTAAACCAGCACCATATTAATTGTTAAACCAGCACAAAATACTACAGACAACTACCAAACTAATGTTATATTGTTCAACCAACACAATCAATATTTCTGGTTCAGTCTGTCATTGATTTTCGTTTCCGCATTTTTCTTGCATTCCTCTTTCTTTTCAGGCTCCATCTTCTCATACTTCTCTAACAGTTCCATCATTTCACCTTTCGCTAAGTTGATGTCGGATAAAAGTATTTTGCTTAAATACTTGTATCTCAGTTCAACCAACTCTTTGTCTTGTTCCGGTGACTCTTTCGACAGCCCACTATCCCATTCCTTCTTGCTCACATGATTCCCTGTGTATGTCTCCATGTGTCTCATTGCAAAGACACCACAATCTACAAAGTTCTTTTCCGTTTGCCACGACATGTTCATTATTTCTGGTTCCAAGGGCGACATCTTTTTGTGCATTGTTGGGTATTCAACTTCAAGGTAATCACATACAATTTCTTTCTGTAATTTGAAAATTTTTCAAAATCAAAATCCCTAAGTATCACAAATATAATTAAAATAAACAGCACAGAATTAATGGGCATCAATATATTACCACTCTTTTAGCACGTGCCATTTTTTGTGCTTTTGCTTTCCCTTTCATGTTGTCTATAATCTTGATGGCTTCTCCCTTGAAATCAAAACATACAATGTAGTAGTGCTTGTGTTGTAGTATTGGAATGAACAACATGTCCACTTTCCTAATAGTTCCAAACTCGGTAGTCATCAATGTCGCGGCAATGTTTTCGCTGAAATTTTGTGCGCAGGTCTCTTTCTTCAGTTTTGGTTTGAAGTTGTTTTCTCCCTGCACAGAAACCAGCACAATGTGTTATAAACCAGCACCAGCACATTGTGTTATGAACCAGCACAATAATAGCATTTCATATATTAATAAAACATTAATTTTTCAAAACCAGCACAATGTGTAATAATCCAGCACATTTTGTTAAATGCGCTTTTTCTAATCTGTTATTAAAACCAGCACATATTAGAAAACATACCAGCATGTTGCATGGGCAGAAAACTCTTGCCGGCGAACCTTTGCTTCTGTAGACCTCTTCACTGTTTAGTACCAATGACCAAGCTGTTAGGACTTGGACATGTATGTATAAGTTCGGGTGAAGCGACTCCAGACATACCCTTGAAAGGTTTGTGTTAAATGCTGTCTCAAATATAAACACCCTGCATTGTTGTAATACACATTAGTTTAAATACTTATTTTTATCCAATTAAGATTTTGTTGGTTTTTATACTTACCAGGGGTCGTCAACTGTCGAGAACATCCATTCGGCTATCCTTACTTCAATTTTTTCAGTTTTTGTTTTTATTTGTACAACTCGCTGCATATATGGTGAACATAAAGGTTCGGCAGGGTGAGTTGTACGTTTGCTTTTCTTCTGGACTCCGGCATTTAGGTCTTCACCTATGAATTCTTGTTTTTCACTGTCTTTTTTGGGTTCCTTTTCTGGTGTTTTAAAAACCTCTCCTTGCCGTGCTGGTTGACCAGCAGCCTCATTTCCTTCTTTCTTTGCTGGTTGACCAGCAGTGTCACTTTCTCCCTTTGGTGGTTCATTAGCATCTTCACCTCCTTTCTTTGTTGTTTCCCCATCAGGTTTACCATCTTTAGCCTTTTCTCCACCTGCATCCTTTTCTTCTTCACCACCAACTCCATGATCAGCACCATCTTTTTTGCTGCTTGCTACTTGTTCTGCCTTTTCTATTTCTTTTATAACCTCTGGCCACATTGAACTGGTGATTCTGAAAGGAGTTGAATCAAATTGTGAGACCACCATTTTTTTTTGTGATTGGGTAAGTTTAACTTCATTTCCTTCTTCCTTTTCATTCCCTCCTTCTGTCTTCTCTCCACTTCCTCCTTTTTTCTTTTCTTCATTCCCTGCTTCTGATTCTTGCTTCTCGAAATTGTACTTTTCACCATATACTACCAATCTTTTTCTCCACTCATCCACAGCATCCACAACCTCATCACCTCTGTACTTTGTTAAACATTTTGTAATCATTTCGTGTGTTTCTTTGACATGCATGTCCAGCTCTTTTGTTTTGGTTTTTATCAGACAAATCCATTCCTGAAAAGATAACCAGCACAAATTGTAAAAGTAGCACATTTCAAACTAGCACAGTTTTACAATCCATTTAAACCAGCACACTTTAGCATATAAACTAGCACAATTTAACATTCCATTAAACTAGCACAATTTAACATTCCATTCCTGAAAAGATAACCAGCACATTCTTTTTATAAAGTAGCACATTTCAAACTAGCACAGTTTTACAATCCATTTAAACCAGCACACTTTAGCATATAAACTAGCACAATTTAACATTCCATTAAACTAGCACAATTTAACATTCCATTCCTGAAAAGATAACCAGCACATTCTTTTTATAAAGTAGCACATTTCAAACTAGCACAGTTTTACAATCCATTTAAACCAGCACACTTTAGCATATAAATCAGCATAATTTTTCAACAAATGTCATAAAAGTAGCACATTTTTTCAGTAATACTACAGATAAACACAATAAAATAGAATTTACCACTCCACTTGTTGGATTTGTAGGTGGAATTTGTGAGAGTTTTTCCTGGGATTGTGGAATGTCCAAACTTTGTGTAATGTTTAGAGATTCTGGGAAGTCACTAAAGTAACGATTTCTAGCTTCATCAGTTTCCTTCGAGATTTCTTGATATGTGGATAGAGGTTGTTCAGCTGGTGCTTTTTTCTTCATCTTCAGTTTTACCTTCAAATTCTTTCGTTTTTCATTTTCTTCTGTTTCACCAGTTGTTGCTGCTTTCAAACTTGTTTTCTTCTTACTCTTCACCACCATTTGAGTAGGTGTTTGTGTTGTCAAGGCGAGTTTCTGTGCTGGTTTCAAACTTGTTTTCTTCTTACTCTTCACCACATTTTCACTTCTCTTTCTTTTATTGCTTTCCACCACCGGACCAAGCTTTTTAATTGTATCATTTTTATGATACATTACAGCTGGTATCATCTTCTGTTTTGGATTTGTTCTTTGGTATGTATCATGAGCATAAACCAACTGATTGATTTACAAGTTAGTTTTTGTTATTATGTTTGATAAAAAACAATAAATATAGATCATTTTTAGATAACTACAACATACCACTAGAAATGTTATCGGCCCGATGTAATGTGCTGCTTTAGATTGGAACCAGCTTGTTGTCTTTCTGTTCAAGCAGTCGATCACGTAGCTGCACCAGTCAACATCCTTAATATCTACATCAGGTTGCAATGTTGTAAGGAATTTCATGTTGACGTTGCCACCGTGTGTGAGCTCTGCCATTATTGAGTTGAACATTACAAGAAAGTTCAGTTGAAATAGCCTTCCACTCTCCTTCTGTTCTTCCACAACATGAATAATATGATGCATTTTTGGCAGTTCATCATCAATTTCAAATTGATTTCTAAACTCTGCAACAACTGGATCACTCATTTTTGGTTTACTCAACTCCGTAACCTTCACTTTACCCATTGGTATGCCAAGAACTTCTTGTACAAGGTTAGGTGTTATCACTACATTATGTGTACCTAGATTCAGTGTGTTGATTGTAGGTTCATAATTGTTAGTGAGCCAGTATCCCAGATCAGTTGGTATATTTGTTATATCAAAGTTCTTCATGCTTTCAAATCCCATGTTATCTACTTCTGCTTTCTGTTCGTCAGATAACACTTGCATGAATTCAGCAAGGTTTTTTGGGCTGTTCCTGATTCTAATTCTTTTTTTCTTATCAAATTCCTTGAAAAGTGTTGATCGTATAGGTTCAGGGTTTGTGGCAACAGCTTTTAGTGCTGTTTTTTGTTTCTTTTCCGGGTGTTCGAAGTCACTGTCTGATGAGCCTGCAAGTAATTTCAGAAGAAACATAGTAACCAGCACAAGTTATAAAGTGTACTATATATTAAAAAAACAATAACCAGTACCATTTTGATCATTTAATACATAATAAACCATGATTTTTATAATTCAAAACATCATTGTTACATAAGGTTCAGAAAAACATGATCATAATACATAACAGCATTGATAACATTAGAAAACTAAAACAAACAACATAAACATGATGATCATAGCAGGAGCTGGCTAGATTGCTACTTCCTTCCAAAATTCTTGACTGAGATTATAGGTTTTTCCTCATCTTCTTCATGTTTAGGTTGTAGGATTGGGATCTTTTGTTTTTCATCATCTTCTTCTTTTTTGGGTTGTACAACTGAGATTTCAGGTTTCTCATCAATCTCTTCTTTTATGGGATCTGAAGGTTCACCACCAGAAGTAGGATGATTGGTATAGCTTGGCCACCAGATTGCTACTTCATTCCAAAATTTCGGACTCATATAATATTCCTTTTTTGTTGGTCTTACAACTTTTAGTGGAATGGGATGCAAAGTTTCATTATCAAAAGTAGGGATTGGTTCTCCTGGTTGTACAATTTGTAGTGGTTTGGGATTGTACAGCTCTGTTTTCACACACAAAAAACAACTGAAACTTATATTACTTATCTCCTGAATTTAAAAGTAGCACAGTCGGTAAACCAGCACAGATTTGGAACACTAAAGTAGCACTTGTGCTAGTTTCTTATAAAACACTAAAGTAGCACAGACGGTAAACCAACTAGAATTTGTGCTAGTTTACTAGAAAACACTAAACCCTTTGTGCTGGTTTCTTCTAAATCAATAAACTAGCACAGACGGTAAACCAACTAGAACTTTGTGCTAGTTTCTTAAAAAACACTAAACTAGCACGGAAGTTAAACCAGCACCGATTTCAAAACCAGAAAACCAACCACAACTTTGTGCTAGATATTTCTAAATCACTAAACTAGCACATAGGTTAAACCAGCACAGAAAATAAACCAGCACAAAAAATAAACCAGCATTATTTCATAAAAAACACAACGATCGATCTGTTTAATAAAATGCAGAACATGAATCAGTTTAGACATATTAAAACCCTAGAAATCTGTTCGTTTACAGATCCTTAACAAACCTTCGAAATCGTCATCATGTTTTGTTTCTTTATGCTTCTGGCTTCTTGTAGATCTCTTAGAACCTGTGTAATCGATTTGATTTCGAAGAAACTTAGAAAAACCGTACAAAATTGAAACGAATACACCAAAATGCAAAAAAAAAAATGGAACGTACTCTCTGAATCCATCGTTGATGCTGTTTTTGTTGTTGTTTGTTCGATTTTCGTCTCTCTGATTGTCGATTTTAGGTGATGTTTGTTAGCGATTGGGAAGTTTTGAGAGAGAGTGAAGAAGAAGTTTTTTTGAATCGTTGATAACTGCCAGTACTATTTGTTTGTTTATGGCAAAAATACCCCCGCGCGTTGTATTTTGTTTATTTATCTAGTTTAATATTAGGGATCTAATCTGGTCCATTGGTTGTTTAAACAAATGGTGTAGATTGCTTCTTAGGCAACTTAGGCAAAATAGGCTTCTTAGGGGAACCGCCCCCTATATATATAACTAATTAATTAATTAATTGATTTTTTTTAAACATGACCGTTACTCAACAGTCAAAACGTTGAATTCACCAAAATGTTTAGCAGGTTCGGGAGCTGACCATGCCAACCCGCCAAGCCTGCTCGTGGGTGTGGCGGCGTTGTGCTGGCCCGGGTTGCAACCCGTGGTAGGCTACCCGCATAGTGCCCCGACCTCCCTTATAGGCTTCTATAATATGTTTGGTGATGTAATGGAGAATCACTAGTTAGTTGTAAAATACGGTTTAAAGAAACAACAATAGAATCTTAATCGTGTACAACTGTTCATGAGAGGAGAATGACTATATTTCTAGCAATAACTGAACTAGATAGTGAGAGATTTGAAAACAAACAAAAAACAAGGTTTAGATATCCATGGGTTATAAATAAAACTACTCTAGTAAAATTTCATTGATGATTATCATGTAAAGAAAGTGTACTTACTAGGTTCCAACAATCCGGGTTGTATCTCCTTCAGTTTCCTCGGTTTTAAACAATCTTGCCATTCCAAAATCAGCAATTTTGGGATTCATTTGTCCATCTAACAAGACATTACTAGCCTTCATATCACGATGAATGATCCTTAGACGTGAATCTTCGTGAAGGTATAATAGTCCTTTTGCAATGCCTTTAATAATGCTATATCGCTTTTCCCAATCAAGAAGTGTACGTTTAGTTGGATCTACAAACAACATCATTTATTTGTTGTAAGAACGTATTAACTACTTAATAATTTCCTTTTCTATTAACTACTTAATAATTTCCTTTTCTTTACGGCACTATTTGTGACTTTATAGAAGAGTGTTTCAATTTAGAACATCCCACCTGTAAACCAATCAATTATTGCATTTAGTTGTATTTTGTTTATGTTTCTTCTATGCAATTTGTGATATTCAAAACAATGTGTACTCTAAGTAACTTACCAAATATAAATTGATCAAGACTTGCATTTGGCAAGAACTCGTAAATGAGAAGTCGTTCGCTTCCTTCTACACTAAAGCCTAGCAGACGAACCAAATTTCGATGTTGAAGTTTTGCAACCAGCAAAACCTCATTCTTAAATTCTAGGTCACCTTGTCCAGAATCCAATGCTAGTCTCTTTACTGCTATTTCGTTCCCGTCTTCAAGAGTACCCTAAATATTATATGATAGTATATGAACCAATGCAGAAATAATATCCCGCTTCTTATTTATTACAACAAATATCTTGTTTCGGCACTCTTGTTAGGTGTTGCACTCATAGTGAGTGCGTTTAAGAAACTCAACTTTTTGAGGCTTACAAATTTATAATCCTGTAAAAACATATAACTAGTTGTTTATGAAAATTAGTATGAGCTTTTAGGTCTGTACAAACATACAGCTTAGAGGAAGGTTCAAATGAAAACCACTAGTTAACGCGAAAACTTGAAAACTAACTAAAAAAGACTAAAAAACATACCAAAAAGTTTTTTTTTTTTTTTTTTTTTTGTTTCTGTATTATTCTTGCTGATGAAAATAAGCTTTTTGTATATTTTTACAAGTGATGAAGAAGTAATTTAATGTCTTATTTATTTATATAATACACGTTTAAAGATAAGTGCAAGTAATGGTTTTGTTTAGTGACGATTACCAAATAACGATTGGTTCGTACCTTGTAAACGGTTCCAAAACCACCTCGTCCAAGCTTATTTTCTTCGGAAAAGTAATTGGTTGCTATTTTGACGCTATTGAAGTCATACTGCAATGATTCTACAGTCCTAACATCCATAGTTCCGACTATTAGAAAGAAAGAGAAGTTAGAAGTTGCTTTCGGGACAATGTGTGAAACATATAGATGTAACGTTGTTTAGCTAAAGCCTAAAATAATTCCATTAACTGATATTGCTCACAATATAAACCATTAACCCTTACCACTAGTAGTGCTATTACTCCGAATAATTATTGCAGGTGGATGCATCGTTTGCTTCTTCTTCTTCCTCAATCTCATAACGATAAAAACTAAAGTGACAATGACAGTTACAATTACAATAACTATTATCACAATTCGTGTCGTGCTATTCTTTTTGCCTGCAAAGTGCAAAGTAATAAAGTGCAAATGAGTAATAATACCAAGGAAAATATTCAAAGTTTTATCATTGTTTTACTAAAATCCCTAAGTTCGTTTTTGAACTCAAGGATAGGTGACGTCTTAGGATAAGGGTCGAATGTTAAACAAATTTGGTTTATGTTTGTGCAATTCTTGACTGAGCAAATGGTTGGTTGGCTGACTATGGTGTTTCGTGGTAAGCCGAAGATGGTGCTAGGGCAGGTTTGACGTATACTCACATGTTTAATTCAAGGGGTAATTTTACTTATCCTTCTTTAAATTTACAAAATACTATATTTCTTTTAACCAAAATAAAACTTTCAATGCATAATAAATATCAAATTGACAAAATCTCATATCTTTAAAACACAAACTTTCAATTCGTAATACAGGGACCATCACATATATGGCCTTACAAACTTCATATACCCAATCTAAAATCTAAATTAAATATATATTCTTTCCTAAATTTCAAAATATTAAATATACTTGTTTTGATTTGTTTTATTAAAAAATAAATTATATATTTACTATTTTACCCTTTTTACTTGAAGTTTAAAACTTCAAATTAATCAAACTATCAAAAACAAACTACATTATTTACCAATTGAATATGCATGGCCGGCCCTGAGGATGGGCGAGGAGGACCACCGACCAGGGCCCGATATTTTGAAGGGCGCGGTATTCTAAAAAAAATCCGATATGTATATGTAAAAAAAAAATTAATACGATATACCCATACAAACACCAACATAAGCCCACTTACAAAACTATTTTTATGGTTTATATTAGTTAATAGCCCATTGGCATTAGGTTTAGACCTTTAGTGAGCCCAATACTCAATTTCGTTAAGGCCTAAGGGCACGTTTTTTCGAGCTCGAACAAAGTACACGAATTCTCAAGGCCGGCCTATGTGACTGATATAAATAAGATTCGGTAACAAGAAACTATAGTTGATTTGGTTGAGAAGCACCATAAATGAGTAATTGTCAATTCAGCCCGTGTTTTGATCTTATATGTATATTCAGTCCAAAATAAATAGTAAAGTACAATTTCAGCCCATGGGGTTTACACCGAATCATAGGTTCAGCCATCATTTGAAAAAATTCAACAATCCGGTCCCTGTGGTTACCGATTTCTAGCAATCAAGTCCCTGGGGCAAACTTCTGTTAGTCAATTGTTAGTTGACTTGGACATTTATGTCATTTTACTTTGAAAACAAAGGGCTATATGGTAATTTAGTATCTGAACACATCTTGTAACAAATATCATCCCCTGAACTCATAACATGAACCTTGTGATGTTATTTTACGGCGGCTGTAAACCACCACCCGATCCACTAATAAGAATAAATAGGATGTCCTTCAAAATCATATCACCATCCCTGCACTAGTTCTCTATTTCCGATAATGGTATGATTCAGATAATGAAAGCGAAGCAAAGTCACCCAGATGACTACGAGACGGAACTTGTTCAATTTGACGGTGGTTGTGGCGGAGACAGGATGGTCGTAAATTTGACTTCAACCACAAAGTTCAAAATTGGGGTTTTGCCATCCCAATATGAGCATGAAATTCAAAACTGATTTCAACAATGGTAACTCGACGATACATGCTTCTCTAAATCTAAATCATTTGCTAATAAACCAATATGTTCGTTAGACTCAGTAATCACGCTGTTGTTCAATGATTCGGTCTTAGTTTGATTCAGTGATTTCATTGTTTGTCACAGGCACACCTAGATCTAAAAACAAGTGTTATTTTGAAACTTGCCACAAACTAATATAGTCGGTTGCTTTTAGAATACAATAACACCCTAAATCCTAACTTACCATGAAAAATCTTATGAAATACGGAAGCTTAAAGAGAACTAAAGCCTAAAATGACTTTACAGACCACACTTACAGCTAATGACTGAATTTAAGCGATCAAAATTCAGCTGATTAATAGTAATAATGTATATAATCAATTAATCATAAGACTTATGGACAAGCTTTTCATTTTAAATTTAGAGCATTAATTAGAAGGATGAAGAATATTAGGAGTTGCAGGGTTTATAAAGAAGACAAGAAACTTTAGGTGTTGCAATTTCGTTCCCTAAGGGCTTTTTGGTCTTTTACCAGAAATCCCAACATTCAACTAACGTCCGTTTGCCAAAGGGACAACGACTGGACTGTTGAATTTTTTCAAAGGAGGGCCGAACCTGTGGGTGTAACTGAAACTGTACTTTCCTCAAAAAAATTAAGGGTTGGGTTATGGAAAACGAGTGAGTTCATACCAGATTGGTTGGGTTGCAATCATTACTCCATTCCCCGCAGTTATGACAAATAAATCCTCAGCTGCCTTATTTTCTGTTGCTACACAATTCACCCAAGCCCCTAGCGTTAGGACAAAATTTAAACTGGCTTGTTGATGTGCCAGATGTTGAGCGTCGATGGAATTAAGGTCCGATTCTTGGGTGAAATCCTCCAATCTGAAGTTAACCATCACTTTATGTCCGCATGTTTGCCTACAACAAGGAGATTCCCTACCAATTGTGTCTTGCGGCGCTTTGAAGATCGGCGGCTTAGAAGCATAAATATGTGAAATTTTGCACGGGCATGGAAATCTGATGAATTAAGAGGGAATGATGGATCATGAAGTTATTTTTTTAGCTAAAAGTAGAAATCCTCAACAAATTGGGTTTTTTTTGTCGAAGATGTGAATTGTTGAAGAGAAAGGGTGTGGGAAAAGTGGAAAGTCCATAATTGTACAGAGAGATAGGGAGAGATTGAAAGAAAAGAAGGGTTGGTGGGATTTGGAAATGGAATGGATGGATGGGTTTATGTTATTTTATTTAGTTCAAATTTCTTTAGATTGAGTTTGGGCTTGTGTTAATAAAAATTGATTGCAGATTGGCTTTAATTGGATTAAATAATTAAGTGAATAAGTGGTTAATAATTTTTTTTCCTAAGTGGGGCGGTTGAAAATTTTCAAGGGGTGCGGGTGAAAAATTCCAAGGGGTGCGGTCAGGATTTCCGGCGAAAAATAACACTAAAAAATATTTTTTCATGGGGTGCGCCCGCCCACCCTAGGCTTAGGGTGGGTACGCCCATGACCTGATGTTAGGGTTTGATGAACAAGGAGGTGGATGTTGTTGGTAGGGAGAAGATTACCAAAATGCATATGATTCAAATGGTCAACCAGACGTTCAACAAATAGAAGATTGTAAAATGTTGCGAATTGCAGATGTTACAGGCGTAACACTGTGTTCCCGAGTTAAAAGAAAAAAAAGGATTCTTTCATTTTCTTAATTTTTTTCTTTCTAAATTGGAAAGATTAATTTTAGACAAAAAATTTCTCATTTTCTCTTCTTTTCTCTCCTTTAATGAAACTCTGGAATACAACTAAAAATTATTTCCTTCTAAATCTTTTCTTTTCTCTCATTTAATGAAACTCGGGAACATAGCGTAAATGTACAAAGGTTTCTTAGGGGCATCTAAAGTGCTATGAGTAGGGCTGCGAACGAACCAAACGTTCGGCGAACCGTTCGTGAACCGTTCGACGTGAAGTTCATTTGTGTTCGTTCGTTTACTAAACAAACGAACACGAACACGAACAAGAAATTTCGTTCGTTTAGTTAAATGAACAAGAATGAACAGAGGTCGTGTTCGTTTGTGTATGTTCGTGAACGTTCGGTAACGTGTTCGTTTGTGTTTGATACTTCATTAGTGTTTTTAGTTTTTATATTTAATTAAATACTTCAAAATTCAAACAAATTAAATATCTAATAAGTGTCGGTGTATTATATATTCTATTCATGATGAACGATTGTTTGTTTTTGTTTGTTTCCATTTGTGTTCATGAAGATTAGTTTGTTCTCATTTGTGTTCGTCAATGTTTGTTGCCTAAAATTAAAAAACAAACACAAACGAACACGAACAAGTTCATTTCCTTAACAAACGAACACCAACATAAAATCTCGTTCGATAAGTGTTCGTGAACGGTTTGCGAACACATATATTTCTTAACAAAGGTCTTGTTTGTGTTCGTGTTCGTTTGGTTCGTTTGCAGCCTAGCTATGAGGGTCAAACCACAGGGTTGTAAACTGACATTTATTCCTTTTTAATCATCAGTGTCCGTGATGCTTCCCATTTTTTATCATTTTCATTCATCCCTCTAACTTCGTCTAAAAATATCAGTTAACTCAATGCTATTTTTATCACTTTACATACTTCTTTTTCTTTTTTGCTATTTTAATCCACACACAATAATGTTATTTAGTAAAATGTATTAAAACATGGTTCGTTAGGTCCTACGCGTTTAGATGGACGTTTGAATAAGATAAATTATTTCCGTATAAATTTCGGGATAATAACCATAAGTAAAAGCTTCCATTCACCGAAAGAGTATACATCATTGGCAAGTTGGAGAGAGCATCAACACATCTCTTCAGCTTGAATCCCTCTCAAATGGGATTTCACAGACTTACTTCTACCATGTGCATGAGCCTAGCCTTTATAGGCCACCTCATGAGCATGAGGCACTCATGTGTGAGTATGAGCCCTCATACGCACGTATGAGCTCATGCATACGAATGGGCACATCCTCATACGCACATATGACTCAATCGTGCATATGAGTGTTCTCTTTATCATACTAACATTCAAACCTGTACAATATTCAATGCATGCTCTATCTTGCCCATTTGCACAGTGGCAGACACACATAATATGCACCAACAGATTCCCCCTTGTACGTCACTATCAAATCTTGCTCTTTCAAATATGAGAACCGTGTTTGAATATTCTGTAACTTCAATCAAGTGCTGTAAACATCTTCAATTAATTCCCCATTGATTGATGATTCGGGTTTGCATATGATCCAATGTATTCCCCCTGAAATGATTCCACACTTCAGTTATCTATTTTCAACGTTCCTGGCCCAATCCTCTGATTTGCTAAACTGCAATCAATGTAGTTTCTCCATTTCAACTTTCACCACATATGTGTTTGGTTTTTGATTCACTCCCTTGCTAGCTCAATCTCTTAATCTTCAAAAACCCAACTGGTAATTGATATAAACTTCGAACACCACACTGGCAAACTTCAAATTTGTGAATACCCACGAAAATCTGAAATCCTGTTTTCCGTAATCAACTTTATGCCCAACTTGAATGACTGATCAGTGAAAACGGTAATCTCCACAATCAGCAAATCTTTATCGGATAACAAATCATCTGGTAATACACTTTGATCTTCAAGAAACATTATTTTAATGATCGAATTCATATTCTTCCTCTTTAGTCACGATAGCAGATGTATAGCCTTCTTCGTTAGTCTGCAACAACTTAATAAACAAACATCATCATTCTACGGCGGTTAGTTCAGAAAAAAAACTCATTTGCTTGAAGATTAACCATTCTCACACTTTAGACAATCACAGAACTGTCAGGTATCTTTGAAAGCCCTCTGATATCTTTTAAGTATCGACAATGCTGATGCATCCTCCTTTGACGCTAATCCTTTTAACCGGCTTGTACGAAGACAAAGACATCAATTTGATCACGAACTTAAGAATCTGAACTTCCTATGATCACGGACTAAAGCATCCAAGATCCTATGCATCCCCAGTCAATTTGATCGGAACCACCAGAATACAGTTACATATTGTCTGAAATTTCAAAAACGCCGGAATTTCAATATATTCCAATGAAATTTTATTCCCCCTTATTTTTGCAAATTCTGACCTCTTTGTCATCATCTCCTGAATTTCCAAGAATTTCTCCCTCAACTTGGCAAATTCGAGTCTCTCTTATCTCCGAAAAACTTAACTATGTGGAATATGTGCCATTTTGCTCCAGAAAAGTTCGTTTTTCATCAATGCGGATTTGTTTTTCGGCCCACTAATAGTCACTTCACCAAATGATAAACATTCTGCATAGGTATCCATGACTACCCCACTAACTTCAATTCTCTGTGATTCAATCAGGTTAAGCATTCTCTGAATCCTCCGACTGTGTCCCCAAACAACTATCGTTAAAATCTCGAAAAAAAAATTCTATCACCATTTTTTTCTGGACACTTGTCTCATCCCCGAACTACCCATTTTTTAGGAATTTTAGCTCATGCGCGCGGATGACCCTCATGCTCTTGGTAACATGCGCGAGTATGAGCTCATGCGCTTGGTCTCATGCGCGTGGATGGACTCATGCGCTTGGACGCGCTGAATCCAATTTTTTGATCCAAAATCTTTATTTCTTCGAATTTGATGATGATTCTTCCACAGAGTGGTGCAGGAATCAATTTTTGTCAATCCTATGGCTTAAATTTGACTTTTCATCTTTGAATTGACCTTTAATTTTGATAAAAACGTGTCTACACCTTCATTTTTATGTCTAAACCACAAAATCATGAGTGTAGGTGATTTAAACGATGACTAGTTTGATTGAATCGGTATCGTAGCTCTGATACCCTTGTTAAAACATGGACCGTTGTGTCCTACGCGTTTAGACGAAAGTTTGGATAAGATAAAACTAATGCGGTAGAAATTTCGGGATAATAACCATAAGTAAAAGCTTTCATTCCATACCGAAAGAGTATATATCATTGGCAAGCTGGAGAGAGCATCAACACATCTCTCCAAGTTGAATTCCTCTCAAATGGGCCCACAAACTTACCTCTACAATGCGCATGAGCCTAGTATTTATAGACCACCTCATGAGCATGAGGCTCATGTGCGAGTATGAGCCCTCATACGCATGTATAACTCAATCGTGCGTATGAGTGTTCTCTTTATCATACTAACACTCAAACCTAAACAATATTTAGCACACGCTCTATCTAGTATATTCGCATAGTGGCGGACACACATAATATGCACCAACAAAATGTAATTTAAAAAACACCCCCCCCACACACACATATATATATATAGGGAGAGAGAGAATCCACACCAAAAGAACCACACCACCATCATTACCAACAACACCTACCATAAACCACAACCACCATCACCCACTACCACCACTACCCACAACCACCATCACCCTTCATCACCCACAACCACCACACTAGCTACGGGGATGTTGAATCTTAGATCTTGATTTCGTCATGTTCGCCGGTATTTGTTAACATCCAAATCACAAGCCCTAGTCGCCACTTAAGACCACCGCCATTGTGACTAGATTCGTCAAAACCCTAACTCTTTACCACCATCGTCACTTGTTCACAAATTTAATATTAAAAGCGTCCAAGCCACAATTATTATCAGCCTGAAAAAACGAGGGTGACAGTGGGTGATTATAACAACCCTCCTAGAACTCTTAACGTGACCCTAAAACGTTCTTAAATACACCCCGTACGCGAGAAACGAGCACGAAATACCCTTATACTTAGAAAAATCAAAGAAAACAAAGTCTGGGTGTCGCCCGCGGGCCGCGGCCCACTGCTCAAAATCTGTTGCGGGGCGCGACAGCATGACTTGCCGGACACACAATGCCGACACGTGTCAAAGCTAGACTCGCTGACCCGACCAAGCTATGGCCTAGTGTAGAGTCCTCGCGGGCCGCGAAGACTGAAGCTTAGGCTTACGTGGGCGCGAGCCGCCTTAAATCTGGCCAATAAATAGGATCGATCGGCTTCACTTGAATTCATTCATTTCTCTGATTTCTCTCTCAATTTCTAAATAGTAGAAATTATACCTGGGCATAATACCCACTACAAAGCAAAGCTCTGGCTCGTTGTAAGTACTATAACCCTGTTATTACCCTACACGATCGATTTAGGGCTCCGTAACGCATGTCAAGGCTCTGCCTGACTCAGTCTCTATCTCGTGTTACACTCGATTGATCTAGGATTCCGTAATGCATGTCAAGGCTCTGTCTGACTCAGTCATTGGAATTCTGTCTCGAGTTATAAGGTTAATGTGATTTGGGTTATTTTACTAAGAAGTGTGCAATGTTTAATTTTAACAGATAATAACCAGGAGAATCACCAGAAAGCTATGGTAGTATCACCTAAATCTACAATGTGTGTACATCTGCTTTTTGCCACTTTTTTGTAAATTACTTCATGAGTCAAAATGTTTTATCAAAACCTCAAAATTTTGAAATAAATACTTAACACTAATTGAGTATTTGTGATTCTACAATTACTGTCGGTATGTTGGGGTTTTGTATACAAAATGTAAAAGACGTTACCATGGGACAATGAGATAGCCAATGAGTAATATGACCCAAAGGTCAGGTGTTGACAGTACTGAATGAGTAATTGAATAGATATAAGAAAACGTAATTGCGGATGCCCTCAATACTGTGAAGTTATAAAACTGTTTTGATTAAACTTGCATGCACTCGACAGTATTTCTTGCTGATAAAATCTTTTTAAAACGCGTTTCATGTAACAAAATGTGAAAGCCAATAGAAGCCAGCTGGAGAGCACTGAAGGCTTGGAAAAGTATATATAAAAGTTACCCAAATAAAAATGAGTTTTTATTTTTAACAATTAGGGTTATCCCTACAAATGTATTGTCAAAACAAACTTGGGTTTTATCCCAATGATTTATTATTATAAAAAGTTTGGTGTTTTACTATGATAAAAATACTTCTTAACTACGGTCCTGATGTATTCCGCTGCCAAATTAATAAACACCGATACCACTGATCTGGATCTCGCGACACCGCTCCCGGGGTTAGGGTCGGGGGTTACGTCAGTGATGGTGGTGGGTAATCGGCAATGGTTATGGTGTGGTTGTAGAGAGAAGAAGAAGAGAGCAAAGAGATATGGGGTCGGGGTTGGGTGGGTTTATTTGATATAAATACAAAATAATTTACTTATTTAAATAAGAAAATAAAATAGTAAAAGGGTAAAGGAAAAACAAAACAAATAGAAAAATGATCAAAATGTCTGTACTTTAACATTAAAAATATACGGGATTAGTGAAATGCACTAAAATGACAAAAATTGCAAAGGTCAAGGAAACATATGATAAAAAGAAAAAAACAAAGAGTAAATTGCTAAAATTATCCCTGAGGTTTTGGCATGTTTGCCAGTTTCATCCAAAACAACTTTTTTTGTACCATATTATTCTTCACATTTGAGATTTTTTGTCATTTTCATCCAAATATCTAATTTGGGTTATTTTTTTGGCATATTTATGGATGAAAATGACAAGAAATCCTAAACCTCAGGGACGGTTTTGACAAAAAAGTTAGATATTCGGATGAAAATGACAAATTAGCCTAAAAGCGAAGGGTAATATGATTCAAAAAAATTGTTTTGGATGAAACTGGCAAACATGTCTAAACCTCATGGACGATTTTGGCAATTTACTCAAAAACAAATAAAAAGAAGAGTGAATTGCCAAAATCGTCCCTGAGCTTTGGGCATGTTTGCCATTTTCATACAAAACAATTTTTTTTTTGTACAATATAGTCCTTCACTTTTGAGATTTTTTGCAATTTTCATCCAAACGTCTAATTTGCTTTATTTTTTCCATCAAACATTTGAATGAAAATGGAAAAAATCACAAATTTCAGGGACGATTTTGGCAAAAAAAGTCAGACGTTTGGATGAAAATGGAAAAAAAAATCCCAAAAGTGAAGGACTATATGGTACAAAAATGTTGTTTTGGATGAAAATGGCAAAAATGCCCGAACCTCAAGGTCGATTTTGACAATTTACTCTAAAAAGAATGTTATTGTCACTAATAACTGGGCCACCAGCTTATAAACAGACCTGGGTCTTACAAATTGGGCATCTTCGCTAAACATTTATTCACGCAAATTGAACAATCGTCATATGCGGCGATGGGGGCTTGGGATTCTTCCTGCTGCTGGTGGATGTGGGTCTGTATGTCATAGAGGAGAGGAGGAGGTGTGTGGTGTGGTAGAGCGAGAGAGAAGACGTCGTCGTCGGTGGGGCGAGTAGGAAATGGAAGAGGATGATTGAGTCAAGGGAAATGAAGAGGAGGTATAGTGACAGAACAAGAGAGATGACAGCCACTTTAAGGGGGTGTTCGACTAAGCTTTTCAACATCTTCTTATAACGTATTGACTTTTACAAAAAACTAATAAGGAGAAAAAGTGTTTGGCAAACTCATAAGCACTTTTCAAAATGACTTTTTACATAGGGAGGAAAAGTTAGTTTTGAAAAGTTAAAAAGAGTGACTTTTTGAAGTTGCTTAAGACTTTTAGTCATTTTACATGAATAAGCTAACGTAAACACTTTTTAAAAAAACAACATACTAACTTATTGGCTTTTCTCATCCAATAATCTAATCCAAACATTTTTTTAAAAACTCATTTTCAAAAAGTCATAAGTCAATAAGTTATTTTCACAAAAAATCATTTTTGAGTTAAATAAGTTTAGCCAAACAAGCCCGAAGGAAGATGCACAGGAACTTATGGATGGATTTATGAAAATAGGAGATTTTAGAGGTTCAACAGAAATATGAAACTAATTCTTAATAAAAAATGCCTCGCAATTTCAAAAGCGCACCTAAATATATGTAAAATAATCATAGACTCAAAATGGGTCAACCAGTAGAAGAGTTCACAATTCAACACATACAATTCTATCTTTTGAACATGGTTGCAACTAGAAGATGGGTAGGCCAAGAACGTATTAAGACGTAGTCAAATTAATCCGATTTGTTTTTTTAGGATATTACAGATGAAGAAAATATAATACATACCTGGTGGGGGCGTTTGTTGTGGGACTGACGGAGACGACTGTAAAATTGGTGGTGATGATGGCGGTGAGACGACCTGGGCAGTACTCCCGTTGAAAAACTTATATGTCTCATACCTAAAGTTACACATAGGTAGAAGAACTCTTCCTCCAACTTTCCCATTATAATATTGTGCCATTCGATTGATTATATCCTCCAAGCAATCCATGCACTGTTGCTCCGATAGGTCTGGAATACACTGCATAATCACATAGATCGTCGTGAAACCTGGACCAGTAACGTTCCCAGAGGCAAACTTCGCAAGGGGAGCCGCAGCGGCGGCATAACCTCTCAGCTGCCTTAATAGTGGTGCCAAAGCACTATTGAATCTTTCGCTATCAGTTGCATTTTGGTGATTGCTTAGATACACAAACGATATTCGTGGGTTATTCAATATAATCTCGTTGGAGTATGTCAGGAAACAGTAGTCGTAGTATCCTATTGCTGCCTTTTGGTTTGGGCAGAGTTGTGGTAATTTAACAATGGAGTCATTAACACAACTGTCACACACATCTGAGTTGACGTCTCCTCGACAAAGCGCGACAGTGTTCACTGTATCATTTCCGTTCCCGAGGGAGAGCTTGTAGAAACCAAGGCCCCTGTTGGTGGTGGGGAGGGCGGGGAGGGCGTTGTTGAGATTACTTTGGTACTTACTGTTTACAGTATAGTTAGCCGCGTTTTCACAGAAATAGTAAACGAAATCAGGTTGAGCTAAGCTGGTGGTGGGATAATTTGAATGTATGAAAATAAAACATAACATCCACAACAGCAGTTTCCCTGCAAGGATGAACATGGTATAGAGAGAGAGGAGATGTAGAATAGTTAAGTAGTTGGGTAATAGATTCACGAGTGCTCTAGAGTTAGAATATATGGGTAATAGATACAAAGCCTTCATAGGTATTAACCGGGTCAGATGGATGATATGCGTAGAAGTAGGGGTGGCAACAAAAACCCAACCATGATATTTTGGGTTATTTTGGGCCTTTTTAAAAAATGAAATAAGTTATAATGGGCTGAGAATTTAGTCAAGATGGGTTAGAATGGGTTTTAAAATACTCATTTAAATTCTAACATGGGCCAGGATGGGTTTTTCACTATCCAACCTAAAACACATCAGACTTCATACGGGAGTTGTGTGACGCTTTTGAATCCCCTTCGTGGATTAAACTCTAAATCACCTTCTTCGTCGATTTCAAACTCGTAATCACGTGACTCGGTCTTCCTTCCTTCTTTCATCACCATATTAAACGTTAACACCCTCTCTACTATGCACAATCAACCTTTGAAGACGCATTTTTAGCTGTTTACAGGTAATTCTGCAACAACCATTTGCGTTTCTTGATTGTGTGATTGTAGTTCTTGTAATTAAATGAAGAAATTGCACTTTCGTTGCCTTTTAATTGAAGTTTTCTGATGGTGAAAATGTTGAAATTGCTATGGTTTAGAAAATATGGTTTCATGCCCACCAAGTGTTTGTTTGATGATTTGCTTACTCGGTTGTGACGTTTGGATTGACATGTTTTTGTTTTCGTTGCCTCTGCTGGTATCCCCAACATTTTTTCTTGCCTGCTGATAAGATTTCCATGGCGCAATTGGTGCAGCCGATTGCCAACGGGGCGTTTGTGTTGAGCTTGGATACCGATTTTGACGGGTGTATGCGGTTGGTTAGGGAAGTGACGTCTGAATTGCCGATTTATTTGGCGAATAGTTTGAATAGTCTGAGGTTAGAAGGGTAGAAAACGGCTGCGATTGAGATCTTGCAGCAGTTTGATTGGGAAGTACCCGATTGGGTGATTGTTCCGGGTGGGAATTTGGGGAACATATACGCGTTTTACAAAGGGTTTCACATGTGCAAAGAGTTGGGATTAGTTGATAGGATTCCGAGACTTGTGTGTGCTCAAGCTGCAAACGCGAACCCGCTTTATTTACATTTTCAATCCGGGTGGGAGGATTTTAGTCCTGTGTAGGCGAAAACGACTTTTGCATCCGCTATCCAGATTGGTGATCCGGTTTCTATAGATCGGGCTGTGTACGCGCTCAAGAATTCGAATGGGATTGTTAAGGAGGCTACTGAAGAGGAACTGATGGATGCGATGGCGCAAGCGGATGCAACGGGGATGTTTATTTGTCCGCATACTGGTGTTGCGTTGACGGCTTTGGTTAAGCTTAGGAATAGTGGTGTGATAAAGCCTACTGATAGGGCGGTTGTGGTGAGTACTGCACATGGGTTGAAGTTTACGCAGTCGAAGATTGATTATCACTCTAAAGCAATCCCGGAAATGGCTTGTAAGTTGGCTAATCCGCCGGTGAATGTGAAGGCGGATTTTGGGTCGGTTATGGATGTTTTTTTTGAATTTTTTGATTTTTTTGAATTTTTTGAATTTTTTGATTTTTTTTTTATTTTTTTTATTTTTTTATTTTTTGAATTTTTTGAATTTTTTTATTTATTTTTATTTTTTTTTGATTTTTTGAATTTTTTTTGATTTTTTTTGAATTTTTTTTGATTTTTTTTATTTTTTTGAATTTTTTTTATTTTTTTGAATTTTTTGACAAAAACCTATCTTGACCTAAACCCATTCTAACCCATCTCTTAATAAACCCATCTTAACCCAAACCCATTCTAACCCATACCCATTCTAACCCATTACCCAAACCTACCCAACCCACCCATTTTGCCACCCCTACGTAGAAGCTACAAGGAAACCAAAAGGAAACCAAAAACATATATGGTCAATGGTCCACCACGTTTATAGAATACTAGAGTCTATTGCATTAAACAAGGTCTACACGTAACACAAATTAGGTATCTAGATTATTAGACCGGAGGATATGGAGAGTCTCATTCCCAAGGGGATGGGCCGTCACGTAGACGTCACACAGGGGCGGACCTATTAAGAAAGTACGGGTTCCCAGGAACCCGGAACCCATTCGGTTTTTAATTTTTAGTGTAAATATACATAAAAAACTGAAAAAGAACCCATAAGTAAAATATAATGAGAACCCATAAACAAAAAAGCCTTGGTTCTGCACTGGTTATGTTCGGGGTATCCTCCCCAAGACACCCGGGTTCGAATCCCGTATGAGGCACAATTAATATTTTTTGTTCCGTCACCTGTTAGGGCATATGCTTGTTTGTTTATAGGAAAAGAAAGCAGAAGAAGAATGGTAATGTTTATGCTATATTCGAAAATCTTAATCTTTCCAAAATGTGGATTACCTACAACGTTAGATCTTTTTATCTATAGGTTATGGTTCGAGAAAACAACTTTGGCAGTGACAAAAAGAAGGAAGATTGGGAATTGCCATTGTTTGACTTCAACACAATAGCAAATGCAACAAAACATTTTTTCAGATGATTGTAAGCTTGGTGAAGGTGGGGTTTTGGGCCTGTCTACAAGGTAATATTACTCATAAGATGGGCAACCACTTCGGCCTAATCATGTTTTATTTACCAAGATCTATCATTTTTGAAAATGGAAACTACAATCTTACAATAAATGGTATGAGTTTTTGATGTCCAGTTGACTTTAACCAGTTTGACTTGTTCAACCAATTATGTGATGAACCTTACCCGATTCGAACTGTCGAACCGATCTGAAATTTTTTAGGTTCAGTCATATGAAATTTGAGTATCTAAAAAAGTGAACCCAGTAAAAAAAAATCCTGGATCCGCCACTAACGTCACATCAACATCCCATGAAGGATAGCCCTCCTTGCATTTTGAGGGGGGTGGAGAATGGGCTTACCCCACATGAATTTATTTTTAGTGTTTAATTTATTTTATTTGTTTAACTTTTATGGTTTAATTTTTATTGTTTAACTTTTTTTATTTTTTTGACTTTATAAAAACAATTCAAAATTTAAATAAAAATAAGACATAAAAGAAGATAATAAAATCCATTACATAACATAAATAAAAATTACATAACCTAAAAAAAATTACACTACCAAAAATTTATAAAAAAGACTAGATTTAAAATTTTATAAAATTACACTACTCGCTATCGTCTTCGTCACCGTCCCCGCCGTTTGCGTTGTTCCATATATGTTCTACCAAATCGGATTGAAGGTTCGCATGTGTGAAATCGTTGGTTAGCGAGAACGAGTTTAAAACCTGTTGCGCCGGATCTACCGGGACAGTATTCCCGATAGATGCATTCTCATCATACTCATAAATCGCCCGACCTTCGTCTTCAATAATCATGTTATGGAGTAAAATGCAAGCGTACATACAAAGGCGCAACCTCTTCGGTGTGAACGCACGTGCCGGTTGATCAATGATGGCCCATTTTTTTGTAGAACACCAAAAAAACGTTCAATGTCTTTTCTTGCAGCTTCTTGACGCTTGTTGAATTTTTTCCTTTTTTCGTCCTCGGGATATGGAATAGTCTTGACAATTGTGGAGTAAGACGGATATATTCGTCAGCAAGATAATACCCGCGTCTATACTCAACCCTAGAAACTGAAAAACTGGTGTCCAGACCAGTTCCATTAACGTCATCGCTAAAGATCGCCGATTGGTATAACACGTTGAGGCCGTTAAGTGAACCAGGGAGACCAAAGAAAGAATGCCAGATCCACAAATCTTGTGAGGCCACGGCCTCAAGTATTAAGGTTGGATGGTCGTGATCAACTCGCGTATATTGGCCTCACCACGCATTCGGGCAGTTCTGCCACGCCCCATGCATACAATCAATGCTACCGAGCATTCCCGGAAACCCGTTGCGTGTTTCATGAGCTTGGTACAACTGTTGAACATCATACGCGTTTGGTTTCCGCAAGTATTTTTTGCTATACAGTTTCACCACATTATGGCAAAACCGATACAAACATTCCCGCGTAGTTCTTGCCGACATCTGTAAGTACTCGTCCAAAGCGTCGGCCACTGTCCCGTACGCCAGTTGGCGAATGGCCACAGTACACTTTTGTAACGTGCTGAACCCTTCATAACCACCAGCATCGGGTCGTTGCATGAAAAATGGGTCTTGCCCCGCCAAATCATCAGCAATGCGTGTGAATAACCGGCGACTCATTCGGAACTTGCGTCTGAAAATCTCGGCATTGTAAAGGGGTGCATCCGAAAAATAATCGTTCACCAATTTCTCGTGCGCTCCTGTCGTAAAAAATATAAATATGAGGAAATAAGGAATAAGGATAATAAAATTTATTAATGATAAACCTTGGCGGTCTCTGTTAATCCGTTGTCGCCAGGTAACGCTTTCAGACGACACGTCTTCCTCTTCCTCCTCCATAATAATCTGCGCAACCCTTAGCACAACGTTTGCGTAAAACATCTCCTCTTCCTCCTCTGAAGACGAGGACCACCAAGAATTAAATTGCATTGTGGGTGAAAAGATATTTTTTTATAAAAGAATGGTATAAAAATGAGAGTGTTTTGGGTTGAAAGTGGGAAGAAAATGGTGAAATAATGGTATAAAATGAGAGTGTTTTATAGAAAAGGGGGTATTTTTTTATTAAAGTAACTAGCCATTACTAACGGCTATAATTTGAAAAAAGACCCGCCGAGCACGTCATTGGGGAGCCGGTCAAGACGGGACGCTCCTATGGGGGGAGGTGTGGGGGTGCGGCGTTGGGCCACGCCGGGCCTAAGCCGGCCCCCATACCTTCCAGTCTTAACGTCAGTTTCTTTATTCCCATTCATATAACTACATTAAAAATAATTACATTTCGGGGTCCGGCGTGACTGGACCGGTATCTTCATTGCACAACGGAAGCAAATAAGCTAAGACTTCTAGAAAATGAACGCCCGCTAATTGCTCGAAATCCCATGGGTTCTCCTATTCCAACCGTTCCGTAGTTTGAAAATTTTAACCTGAGAAAGAACATGCGAAAAAGTCAACATAAAGTTGAGCGAGTTCATAGTTTGTTTTGAAAAAGATTTTAAACAAATCCTTTTGTTTACCGGTTTAAAAGTTGTGGAGAAAATTTAGTAAAATCATTTTCTCGACATGTTATATGAAAACTGTGGGTCTAGCCCACGAGTGTCTTTGTGCATTGCACGAGAGAGAATGGGCCGAGCCCAAAAGAATCTTTGTATGAAGGAGCAGCGCGTCCTCTTACTTAGGTATAATTTGAAAAACGTTACCAAAGTTCGCAACTCCATGAGTTTGTGAGTTATCATCAATTGAATCTTAAAAACATTTGAAAATACGAGTATCAAAAACTGGTATGTAAGCGTCTATGAAAAGATCATTAATGTTTTGCAAGGACATTAATATGTGTGGCGACATAGGAAGCACTCAACCCTAGCGGAATTCCCCCGGTCCACCCGGTTAGAACAACAAAAGCTCTATACGTATTAGTGTGCCTAGTTAGATAGATACACCTCCCTCTTCTATCTCATTCTCGCTACATTACGACATCACACTCATACTATGTTTTCTGATTATGAAGACAATGAGTGGACGCGGAAGAGGAAACATTAACATGACTCAGGCTCAATTTACTAACCTGCTTAACACGGTGGCTGCAGCTTTCGCAGCTCACCTGGAGGTAAATTCGTTATCTTAGGATGTTTAGATCCTACCGCCGCATCGTCTTTCACCCCTAAACCTATTCGCTTCGCTTCTCACAACAGGTTAGCATGCACCTGCGCAACCACACGTGTGTACTTTCAAAACTTTCATGGATTGCAAACCTCTCCCATTCAATGGCACTGAGGGTGCCATAGGTCTTCTGCACTGGATTGAGAAAGTCGAAGCCGTCTTTGCTGTCTGTGAGTGTCCCCCTGCGAATTGGGTGAAGTTTGCTACTGGTACGCTCGAAGGAAACGCGCTTTCCTGGTGGAAGGCGCAAATTCAGATGTTTGGTTTGGAAACTGCTAATGTTATTGCGTGGGAAGGTTTCAAGGACATGATTAAGGAAGAGTATTGTCACAGGGATGACATCCACAAGCTCGAAAACGAGTACTTTGAGCTCAAGATGGTTGGATCAGAGATCGAGGCATACACCAAACAGTCCAACGACTATGCTGCTCTTTGCCCAAACATGTCTCGACCCATGTACCGAAGAATCGAATTGTACATCAAGGGTTTGGCTCCAGAAATCCGAAGCCATGTGACTGCAGCCAACCTCAATACCATTCAGCCGGTCGTTCGTCTTGCTCACAAACTCACTGATCAGGCCGTGGCGGGTAAGTTCCTACTCGATGATCGTTATGTTTCTGTATTATTTGATTCTGGAGCCGATGCTAGTTATGTATCCCTACGTATTAGTAAGAAGCTTAAGCACCCGCCTACGTTGCTAAGTTCTAAGCATATCGTCGAGTTAGCTAATGGTAGAAACGTCGAGGCCTCGCATGTTGTCAGCGACTGCAAACTAGTGCTGTCTGGTCAGACCTACAGCATCGATCTTTTCCCTATCGTTCTTGGAAGCTTCGACGTCGTCATCGGTATGGATTGGTTATCCAAACATCGCGCGGAAATCCTCTGTCAAGAGAAAATGGTTCGTATTCCCCGCCGCTCTGGCAAACCCCTCATCGTTCAAGGTGACAAAGGCGGAGAAATCACAGGCGTCATCTCATTCTTAAAGGCCCAGAAGTGTTTACAAAAGGGGCACACCGCTATTTTAGCACTTGTCACCAACACACAAGAAAAGGAAAAGAGGATTGAAGATTTTCCAGTGGTACGCGACTACCCCGAGGTGTTTCCTAAAGAACTACCTGAACTCCCTCCCCACCGTCAGGTCGAATTCCAAATCAAGCTAGCTCCTGGAGCAGCGCCTATAGCTCGTGCGCCTTATCGACTAGCCCCCGCAGAACTGAAGGAACTCTCTACGCAACTACAGGAACTATTGGATAAAGGATTTATCCGCCCTAGTTCGTCGCCCTGGGGAGCAACAGTTTCTCTTTGTTAAGAAAAAGGATGACACCTTCCGAATGTGCATCGACTATCGTGAGCTGAACAAGGTTACCATCAAGAATCGCTACCCTTTCCCGCGTATCGACGATCTAATTGCAAGGATCGAGCTACTACTCTAAGATTGACCTACGATCGGGCTATCATCAGCTGAGAGTCCATAATGAAGACATCTCCAAAACTGCGTTCAGAACTCGTTATGGACATTACGAGTTCCTTGTTATGCCCTTTGGAATGACTAACGCGCCTGCAGTTTTCATGGATCTCATGAATCGAGTGTGCAAGCCTTACCTCGACAAATTCGTAATTGTGTTTATCGACGACATCCTGATCTACTCGAAAAGTCAAGAGGAGCATGAACATCACTTACGCCTTATCCTCGAACTCCTTCGCAATGAGCAACTGTACGCCAAGTTCTAGAAATGCGACTTCTGGCTTCGAGAAGTCCACTTCCTTGGGCACGTGGTCAATAAGGACGGAATTCACGTCGACCCAGCTAAGATCGACTCTATAAAGAATTGGCCTACGCCCAAGACTCCGACCGAAGTTCGCCAATTCTTGGGATTGGCAGGATACTATCGTAGATTTATCAAGGGGTTCTCGAAGATTGCTCAGCCTCTCACGGCTCTCACTCAGAAGGGTATTGCTTACAAATGGAATGAAGCTCAGGAATCCGCATTTCAGAAGCTAAAGGATAACCTCTGTAGTGCTCCTATTCTCTCGTTACCTGAAGGTACCGACGACTTTGTGGTTTACTGCGATGCGTCTATTCATGGGCTCGGTTGCGTGTTAATGCAACGCGAGAAAGTCATTGCCTACGCCTCTCGACAACTTAAGACTCATGAAAGGAACTACATTACGCACGACTTGGAACTGGGAGTAGTGGTTTTTGCTCTTAAGATATGGAGACATTACCTGTACGGTACCAAGTGCACTATTTACACCGATCACAGGAGTCTCGAGCATATCTTCAAGCAAAAGGAATTAAACATGCGACAACGTCGATGGGTCGAACTCTTGAATGATTATGAATGCGCAATCAAATACCATCCGGGCAAGGCCAATGTCATGGCAGACGCCCTCAGCCGAAAAGACACTACGCCCAAGCGCGTGCAAGCGCTACAACTTACCATCCAGTCTAACCTCCCTACTCAGATTCGAAGTGCTCAGGTTGAAGCTCTGAAACCGGAGAACATCAGGGCTGAGTCCCTGCGAGGATCGCGGCAGCGATTAGAACAAAAAGAAGATGGCGCTTACTATGTAACAGGGCGCATTTGGGTTCCACTCTTTGGAGATCTACGTGAACTCGTGATGGACGAAGCCCATAAGTCCCATTACTCAGTACATCCTGGTTCGGATAAGATGTACCACGACTTAAGGACTACATATTGGTGGCCTGGCATGAAAGCCCACATAGCAACATATGTCAGCAAATGTTTGACCTGCGCAAGAGTCAAGACTGAGTACCAGAAACCAGCAGGCCTACTCCAACAACCAGAAATCCCGAAATGGAAATGGAAGCAAATTTCCATGGATTTCGTCACTGGCCTACCTAGATCCCAACGCGGGAATGATAATATTTGGGTGATAGTAGATCGATTGACCAAGTCTGCACACTTTTTGGCTATCAAGGAGACAGACAAGTTTTCTACCTTGGCAGAGGTTTACTTAAAGGAAGTAGTTTCGAGGCACGGGGTGCCAACTTCCATTATTTCCGATCGAGACGCACAATTTACTTCCGAGTTGTGGCAAGCTATGCACAAATCCTTTGGCTCATGTTTGGACATGAGCACCGCTTATCACCCACAAACGGATGGGCAGTCTGAACGCACCATCCAAACCCTGGAAGACACGCTTAGAGCGTGTGTGATCGATTTTGGCAAGAATTGGGAGAAGCATCTACTGCTAGTGGAATTCTCCTACAATAACAGCTACCACACCAGCATTTAGGCAGCACCCTTTGAGGCATTGTACGGTCCTAAATGTCGATCACCTCTTTGTTGGGCGGAAGTTGGTGACAGCTAGGTCACAGGCCCAGAACTGGTGGTAGACACAACGGAGAAGATTGCCCAGATCAGACAACGCATGGCGGCAGCTCGTGACCGTCAGAAAAGCTACGCTGATAAGCGTAGGAAACCGCTAGAATTCCATGTCGGGGAGCGGGTTCTACTTAAAGTCTCACCCTGGAAGGGTGTGGTTCGTTTTGGTAAACGGGGCAAGCTGAATCCGCGATATGTTGGACCATTCGAAATTACCGAAAGAATCGGTAAGGTTGCTTATAGATTGAATCTGCCTGAGAGCTGAGTGCGGTGCACAATGTTTTTCACGTGTCTAATCTGAAGAAGTGTCTGTCAGATGAAACACTCATAATCCCATTCAAGGAACTCACTATTGACGAACATTTATTCTTTACTGAGGAACCGATTGAGATCATGGATCGAGAAATCAAAACCCTCAAACGTAGCCAGATACCTCTCGTGCGAGTCCACTGGAACTCGCGACGTGGCCCAGAGTTTACCTGGGAGCAGGAAGACCAGATGAAGCACAAGTATCCCCAGTTGTTCCCAAATGAAACACCCAGCACTGAAGCTATGACCGAATTTCGGGACGAAATTCCAAACTAACGGGGGGATGATGTGACACCCCGTTGAAACGCTCTCACTCACTAGCTTGTCAGTGGCTGCCTTAACTTTCGGGACGAAAGTTCTTAAAACTTGGGGATAATGTGACACTTCGGGTTTTCCTGAGCAACCTTCTTGTATTAGCACGATGTGTGCATATATTATTAAATGGAAATTGTGAATTATATTGGTGTGCTATGTGATCCTTGTATTAAACTATGTGCGTGTAATACATTTATATACATATATACGATTATAATAGTGAACCGAGACCAACGAACCCGACTCGAGACCACCCGGTCTCGAGTAAACAGTAAACAGTTGGGCCGGTTGGGCTGCAAACCCCCTTTGAGCCCACTCGGAACCTTAGTAGGGTGCACCACCCAAACCGAGTATAAAACCCATTCCCAAGCCAACCATCCCTCATTTTTCACCATTCTTCCACACTTACTCCCACACACACACTCCTTCACTCTCTCTCACTAAAACCCTAGCAATCAAGCTCACCTCCTTCTCCCTCTCTCGGATTCAATCGGCAACAACAACGAACCTCGGTCAAGCTCATCATCATCACTCGGACACTTCGTTTTCTCACCTTGTTCCTTGACTCGGTACCTTTTCATCAACCGGTTAGTGTTAAATGTGTGTTAAGAGTTATGTGTGCTTAATGAATAAGAAACATGACTAGTTTAGAGGTTTTTTGCATGATTTTTGTATGATTAGTGAGTTTGATAATGTGTGTGAACTATTATATGATAATGTTTTGCTAAGGTGTTCAAATGGCAAAAGAATGATAGTTTAAGAGTGTTTATGACCATCCGGATTATGTTAAATGTTATAAAATAAATGTTTCTTTTGTTTCCTGCAAGATGATCTTGATATCTCGATTATTTTTGTTCATAGAATGCATGGTTATGTAGGATGAACATGTTTGATAATATAGAAACCGTAAAAGATGAACCGTATGAATGTAATATGAATATGATATGAAGATTTGAATTGTTGTGTTTGATCCATTTGATTAAGGTTTTAGACAAGAAAACATGTTGGTGTGATTTCATTGGTTAGTACACGAAAATCATGGAAACAAATTCTGTTGGATAGTACAATGCGGGCAGATGCATCAGAATCAGCAGGCAAATGAATCGAGACCTCTGGTTTCGACTCGAGACCATGGAGCTACAACTCGAGACCGCAACGGTTGCGACTCGAGACCCAGACCAAGCAACTTCAAAACGGACTTCAGGGACTCGAGACCATCAAGGTCTCGACTCGAGACCATATCGTGACAACTCGAGATGGGACTCGAGACCTCTGAGGTTGCGAGTCATGCCTGCACCACTCGAGACCAGCCATTACAACTCGAGACCTCCTGGTTGCGACTCGAGACCGCATGTTCTCGAGTCGAGATCACCTTGTCTCGACTGGGCTGCTTGCTGAGTTATTGGGCCACAACGTGATTTGTTTGGGCTGCCTGTTTAACTGAACAATGTGTTAGTTGTTATTGTTGACTGATCCAATAGTATAGCAGGCCCAATAACTCTATATGTAACTGTATGCATGCTTTGTGTTAGATTATGTGTAAAATATACGTGACATTCTCTGTACCCAAACCTGACCTATACTGGTAACCATGTTAGGACGTGGTGACCAGCGTGCTTGACAAGTAACCTAATCTGCCGAGCAACCCAAGGTGAGTTCACACACTAAAAGCATGCGTCCCAGGGAGGGACACGGACAAACTGCCAACTTTGGGAAAAATACTTTTGAACGATAATTTTCGGGGGAAATCCAAATGGGTATTTACTTTCTCCGGGGGAGATACGTTTGGATATTATTTATAACTCACAACTAGCCAAGCTAAACAAAACTCTATCACCTTAAGTCCCTGCTTACAGTACCGATTAATCGCCGGGGGCGAACGGGTTATTAGTTGATAGCGCTATTAGGTTTGAAAACCTCACACCGTGACCGGGGGAGATCGGGCGTGAACTAGTAGACCTTGCATCTTGGTCAATGACGATAGACATTGACTCGGGGCACAACAACTTTCCGTCAACAGTTTCGGTATCTACAGTTTAGTGAGCTTACAGATGGGGTAGCTCCCCATAACGTGATTATAAATGCTTTATCGAAACAACTTACGTTTTCGAAAACTAAAAATTGACACCTCGTGGACTCGCCAACATTATGTTGATACCCTACTGCATGCTTTGCAGGTACCCAGTGATTCAGGAGCTTGCAGCTTGCGGATGTGTAGTGGTCGTCTAACCCGTGTGTTGGGTTCTAAACAAACTTGAACTAAGAATCTTGTTTTAAACTATTTTGTCTATGCTTCCGCTACTTATCTGAACTATTACTTAAACTCAAAACTTTTGAACTTTGACTATGATATTTGCTAACCTTACGGTTGGTGAGTATAACTTATGTTATTAATTAAACTGCTCAGTATAATTGGTGGCTGGATCCTGGTCAGTCACGCCTCCAAGCGGTGGTACTCCGCATGTGGACTTTGGGGGTGTGACAGAGTATCATCCTGAGTGCTATCAGATAATATTAAGTTCCTAACTCTCCGTTTAAGCTTAGGTATTATTACAACACCTAATTGCTTAAACAAGTGGCTTAGCTTATACTAAGGCATCTTTTCTTATGTTCAAGTCTAAATGCTATCAGATGTGCTACCAGTTAATAACAATCTCCTAACTCTTTTATTTAAGCTTAAGTATTATTATCACAACACATATAGGCTTAAAGCAGTGGCTCTGATACCACCTTCTGTCACGACCCCCGACCCACCCTGGACGGAATCGGGAGCCGCAAGCAGCCAAGTGGTACCGGTGGTTTATTTTAAAAACATTGCAGCGGAAATTTCATCAGGACCGTGAGTTAGGAAGAATATCAGAGTTTAGAAAACACCGGATTTTATTTGTTAAATAAATGGAGTAAATCCATGTTTTACAAAGGTAGCTTTAATAAGGGATAAACCCAATTACACAAAACAATATTTCTTAATTTGATTTAATTAATAAAATAAGCCACTTCTTTAGGCCTTTTAGTGCCGCATCCAAATCTTACTCCAATCTACTGTAATTACCTGAAACATGTTTTAAAAAGGTTTTGTCAGCGGGAAATACTGAGTGAGTTCATTCAGGTATTATAAAATGACACAATGTTATAATCCACAGTATTAAGAGCGATTACAATGTTTATATGTCAACCAACTACCCACAGTATTTGTCACTCGACTCGTTTTTGTGACTATGGTCATATCACTGTTGGGTCCGTTCACCCACAAGTGACGTGTATCACTATTTAGGTTCGTTCACCTAAAAGTGATATGTATCATGATTTAGGTACGCCCACCTAAACTGATAAAAACAATAGTAATATGCACAATACGCCACATACCGACTGTAATTGAAGACTACAAAGACTTAATCCCTGTAATTATAACTTTGGAAAATAATTTGGAGTATTGTAAAATAGTTGATAAAAAGAGAATGACTCACATTATAAGCATGCAGTATTGATTTAACAAGCTTCCTGATTCAAATTCTTCTGATAATTAGTATCTACTTTGGTTGTAAGTGTATGGGGTAGAGCTTAGCCTACGGATAAGCCTGATAACCTAATTTAAGTAATAATGCACACGAAACTAGGTAAGTAACTGAATACAACCTTTACGATAACTCACGAGATTAAACCCTCACAACGAATGACAAAGTGCTATACTTAAACATCCAGCGGATTCGCAACGAATGACAGAGTATAGCCCGAGTTCGGGCGGCACTCAACCATCCTGTCGGAATCACGATTAATGACAAAGTATAACATTTAAACATCCTGTCGGATAGTTTCAATCGATCGGATACTGAATCGTAGCAGCGATCAAGTTAATACCCTGTATCATAGCAGAATTCGAGCTAGTGTGTGTTTGGTAGTAATCAGGTGATATCTCGAAGTGAAAAACGAATTTGTTCGTCGTTCAAATGCAAAAATCTAAGTCCCACACCCTTCTATTTATAGTTGGAAAATGGTCTCCCCCGCGTGTCGCGACAGGGAGGCCTGTCTCCTTCGCGTGGCGTGACGGGTCCAATTTCAGCATAGGGTTGCTTCGTGTCTAGTAGCCTAGCTGAGTCGGCGGAAATTGAAAATTCTATTTTGAGAACAAACTGTGATGATAATCGTCAATGGGGAATACCTCCCCCCCCTGAGTTTTAGGGGCCCTGATCCTGATTCTGATTGTTCTGAAAATTTTAGGAGTTGTGCAGGATTACTTGGGTGTCTCAATTAGGATTTCCTATTGGGCAAATAAAATAATAAATAGTAGTTTGGGTGAGAGTTGTTATGGTTTGGGGTAAAAAGGAATAAAATGGTGAGAAAAGAGAATAGACCCACTTTATAACTTTAGGGTTCAACTAGAAAATCTCCAGGTATAAATTTTGGGTATAACTTCTAAGTTATTAAAAAAAAATATAATGCACTCGTGTTAAGTATAGTACCCCTAATTCAACCTTGTCCCGATGTCCCGAGACAGAATCCCAACAAACTTAGTCGGGCAGAGCCCTGACATGAGTTATGGGTTCCAGATCAATCGGAAAGGGTAGCGGTGATCGGGAGTTAAAATACTTAAAACGAGACAGAGCTTTATTATCATTAATAAAAATAAACAGTTTTATAAAGTTTTAGGGGCCGTTTGACAACATCTGAATGGTTAAGTGCTGAACCAGTAAGAGGTCTGAACCATTAAGTGCTAAACCAGTAAGATGTCTGAACCATTAAGAGTTTGTATAATGCTTAACCATTCAGAGGCAAATGTCTGAACAATTTAGATTAGAGGTCTTAACCATTCAGACTCTGTATAAATCTTAACATTCAGAGGCAAATGTCTGAACCATTCAGACATTTGCTCGTGAAACAAACAGTTTGAACCATTAAGTGCTGAACCAGTAAGAGGTCTGAACCATTAAGAGTGTCATTAAGAGGTAAACAAACAGCCCCTTAGAGAGAAACGAAAGCTAGGCAGAAAGAAAGAAACAAAGTAAAATGAAAAGTGTAGAATAGCATTCTATTTATAGAAGGAAAATCGATCCCTGTATGATGTGTTTCAATTTTCATTATTTCATTCATAATTTTAGTATACAGACACGTATCCATTTATTCCACCTCATTCCCATGGTTCTATTTGATGTAGGCCACATATCACAACATGTCAATTGTGTTTTCTTTTTAAACTTCACACGTACACCATTTCAATTGAATGCAAATGTTGAATTTTTTTTATTTTATATATATTTTTAATTTTCAATTCCTTTTGATATTAGCATACATAGACAATTTCAACAATGAAGTTTTATTATTATTATTTTATTTCTTTTCTATTTTTTTTCTCGATGACATTTACATAAAATTCTCAAATCTTCAAATGTTAAGTTTATTATTATTATCTTATTCGTATAATTAATTTACCTGCTTTACTTATTTGGCGTGTATAACTTCTAAAATATAGCGTTCTAGGAAATAATAAATATGTCTTTAGAACGAGAATATTTTTGTCTACATTTTGAACCAAGTTTCATTAAAAACGGAGTAGGTTCAAATGTAATGTATTTTTATAATTTAATTATTATACGGTTCCTAGGCCCGTCCCGATATTTCATATTTTTAAGGGTCAGCTTACCCGTAATCTACCTGTCTAATAATATAAGTTTTTATATACTTTTATTTTATTTAGAAAGGTCACCTATATACAGGCCAATTTATTAATATAATATTTCAACCAACTATATAAAATAGTGTTTAAAACTATTTGGGTTGAATATTTATATTAAAAATAAACTAGTTACTAGTTACTAGTTACTAGTGGTTAATAAATTTAACCAAACTTATAATTCTTTATATAAAAATATGAATGTTACACAGTCTCCCCCCGTTAAAAGAATTTCGTCCTGAAATTCAGGCTGATCTATCTCCCGCAGGAGTTTTCTTGAACAGGTGGGGATACTTTTCTTTGAACTGGTCTTCACGATCCCACGTGTACTCGGGTCCGTACTTAGAGTTCCAAGGTACTTTGACAAGTTTGACAGTGCTCCTCCTGGTCTTGTTGACTTTCCAGTCTGTAACCCCAACGGGTTGTTCTATAAATCGGAGGATGTCATCAATATGCACCTCATCCGCAGGGATGATCACGTTTTCTTGTGTTGGACTCTTCTAAAGGTTGGATACATGGAACGTATCATGTACACCATTAAGTTCTTCCGGTAATTCCAACTTGTATGCTACGGTACCAATCCTTTCTAAGATCTTGAATGGTCCGATGTATCGGGGATTCAACTTCCCACGTTTTCCGAATCTTACAACGCCCTTCCAAGGTGAGACCTTTAACAAAACTTTGTCGCCCACCTCGACTTCTAATGGTTTTCGTCTTCGATCAGCGTAGCTCTTTTGTCGATCTCGAGCTGCCTTAATGCGCTCTCAAATCTGCGTAATCTTGTCGATTGTCTCCTGCACAAGTTCAGGACCAACCATGCGTTTGTCTCCAACGTCTGCACAACATAAGGGCGATCGGCAGAGTTGTTGACACAATGTGTCTTACCGGTGAGTTTACTAGTATTTCTGACGCAACGCAGTTCATCAATGCTTAAAGCAATATCTTGTAGTATAAAACATGCACGAATTCACTTATTTAGTATGTAATCCGACAATGTTGGCATTTAAGCACATAATTGCAGTCATTAAATAATAATTAAAGTGTACGGAAATTACCGGTTTGGTGCCAGTTGTCACACATTGGCTCTGATACCAACTTTTCTGTCACACTCCGACCACGTAAAACAACAAAACGTGGCGGAGGGGAGTGTTGTAACAGAATCATTGTTTCACAACCATGGATTTAAACAGTTTCGTTTTATTGAATTAAATGAGTTACAATGTCTTAACAACAAAGAAACATAACATAATTAACTAGTCTTGCATCTTTTAATGTCACTAAGGCCTCGTCCATTCCTATGTGAGCATACACCAATATCATCATCATATTTCACCAACTATTGTACCTGAAACACATGTGAAAATACGTCAGCATATAAATGTCGGCGAGTACATAGGTTTTATGTGAGTGTCAGATTCATGGCTCATTTTACATGTTGTAATGCTTATTTAAAAACCTTATTTTGAAAAGTATAGCATTGCGACACAATTAACCAACTCAAATCAAGTTGATTATAATTTATAAAATCTCATAGCCATGATTCTTAACTCCAAAACATTTGTTTAATTAAACCCAGATTGGAAATCGTTTTTGAAATAAAAGCTTGAATAGTATATATATATTGTTAGAAAAACCTTGTAATATAACTTTGTTTTGATAACAATTGCCCGAGTGATCTAGATAACGCAACGTTATATAATGTGTTAAAAGCACATTATATACGTTACACCCGCCTCGTAACCTAATCACTTCCCTTAATCCCAATGGTTCAAACAGTTACAAATGGTTCACATAAATCAAACGGGTACAAATGGTTCACATAGATCAAAGGTTACAAATGGTTCACATAAATCAATCAGCTTCAAATGGTTCAAAATGTATAAAACAATGTGCTAGCATGCTCAGTCAACATACATAGCAGAAATGTAATGTAAATCAATGTACTAAGTATGCATTGAATGGACATACATAGCATAAAACATAATGAAATCATGTACTAATAGTGTACTAATGAACATAGCAAGTATATGATATTAAAACATGGAAAACACGAAAGTAACAAGTAGGCACATGTGTTTCACCCCAAAACGTTTGAAAAATAGTAAAAGAGGGGACTATGTACTCACTTGAGGGTGCTTAGAAGTCTTGAACAACAACCAAGCAAAGCTAGAGGGATCACAGAATCAAACAGTACCTAATATAGGTAACTACATAAATTACCGGACCCAAATTGGGAGATCGGATAGTATGAGGTTTCATAAACCAAATGAGTATTGGAACTCATATGATAAGGTTTAACAAAGCCTACATACTAAAATGATACCTAACCTAAGTGCTTATGACGCATTACGACCCGTTTAGGTAGCTTACGCTACTTTAACGCGTCGTTCGCGTAAAACGCGTTCGGACCGCCTAACTAGCCCTATGACAAGTATTATATGCCTTAACATGTCTAATATAGTTACCTAATCAGTTTTGATGTCAAAACTTTGGTTACATATGCTTAAAATGAATTTATGCGTAAAATGGGTATTTTGGTAATTTACCTAAGGCATATAAACTACCTATCATACAACTACTTAAACGAAGTGACCATAAGGTATAACCTCGGAAGGTTATTCCCTAAACAACTATGGTCACCTAATATGTTTGGTCGGATCCTAATGATCGACTAAACGGGTCGGGTTCGCAAGTATAAGCGATTGTTTAGATCGCTTACCTTATGACCCTATATAAGCAGAAATCTAAAAGTGACGAGCTAAACATGTTAAAACATGTTTAACGAGGTTTGAAAACAAGTTTGGTATCAAGAAAAAGGGTCTTGATACCCAAAAGTAGTTTGGTTACAAAATACGCAAGAAAACGCATTTTGGCAGAAACTACGACTCGTCACTGAGCCTAGATAACGTGGTAATCAGTAGGTATAGTCACTAAGGACTATAACCATCGTGATTATGCTCACGTTATCAAGTTCAAATGAACTTCGCGTTGACCATAAACTGGTCAATGTAGAAAGTCAAACGCAGTTTGACTTTTAAGCTAAAAACGCATAAAAAGAACGAATGAATACTTACAAAGGGTCCCCGCAAGCAAATCTTGATCCAAGTAGCTCAGGTATGAAGCAAAGGCCTCAACTTAGAGCATCTTAGATCAGATTTGAATGATAATGAAGAATGGGGGGGGGGTGGGGTATTTATAGGAAAACCAAGACCGTTAGGATCGTTTCTTGAAAAACGTGCTTCGATCTAGGCCGTCCAAGTGTGCCCCTTCTTTTCTAATACCATGGGAGCCCCTAATATGAGTCCATGGTATTATAAAAACCATTAAATATTAGCCCATAGTTTGCAAAACCATGGGCTAAAACCATCAAAACTTCAAAATTGGACTAGGTTCATTGAATCTGGTTAGAAATTTCAAAAATGGTCCCTGCACTTGTAAACCTTGATTTTTGGCACTTTTAAGCCCTGTTAACCCCATTTCAAGGCTCTAAAATAAATTTAAAGTATAGGGAACTTAAAATATGCTCAAAAACATCTCGGATGTCGGTTCGTTTGGTCGTACAATTGCGTTGTTCGGTTAATTACGACGGAAATCGTATTGAACGCAAAAACGATCCAAATTACGCGACGAATGGAATTTTATCATGCCAATCACTAAAATAAAAGATTTTAATGATTACATAAATTTTTGGATGTCCGGATATATTCACGACGTAAGATATGCGTGAAAATGCAAACTTATGCACTTTTGACGCTTTTAGTCTCCATTGAATCAAATAAGTTTATTTTAGCATACCGAACCCATCAAAGCCTATTTCTAAGCTATATAAAGGATATTTAGGGTATGTTTAACTTATGATCAAGTTCCGGAGGGTCTGTTACAGTACAAATTGACATACTTTCGCAGTTTGTCGAATTTAGTCCCTGTAAGCGAATAAACTTGATTTCGGCATACCAAACCATCCAAAACTTATTTCTAAGTTATGTAAAGGTTATTTAAGGTATGTTAAGCCTATGTCACTATTCCAGAGTGTTTGTTGCATTAAACTGGTTATATTTACGCATCAGATCGCGTATAACCTTCTAGAAAGCGATTTAAAGCCCGAAATCGAACAAGAATTTATATGTGCAAACGATACACACATTTATACAAATCCCAAGTATGAAACACAATATATCATTGGTTTGGTATTTATTTGATGGCCGTGGAGGCACAGGTGTCACATATTTTATGTTCACCAGACCGATTGGTAGTATGATATAGCGTTATAGGATTTGACACCCCATTCCTGTTGTCATGGAATGTCAGAAACCGATATTTTATCCAAATAGGGATTGCCTTCGTGGTATTTCTATAGTATCAATTGGTGTAGTTTGATGCTCTAAGGTTTGGTTGAATTCTAAAATCACATTTTTATTGTATATTTTGTTATACTCCCAAAAGTATAATTTGATATGCTCTCATGTGTGATATTATACAAAACAACATATATTTTGTTAATTACTAAAATATAGTTTAATATCTTATTTACAAAACCAAAGCGTAGTTTAATATGTTATTTATAAAACCAAAGCATACTTTTGATATACTACAGAAAACTGTTATTTTGACGACTAAAGTATATTTAATATACTATCTGTTTGACTATTTTGGAACTGAAATATATTTTAATATATTACTTATTCGACTTTCTTAAAACCAAAGTATATTTTTATATATACTACATGTTGTAAAACAACGGCCTACTAGCGACTAGTATATGTACATAATCAAAGGAACACATAGAGAAAGATTGAATAAAGAACTATTATTCATTGAGAGGTCCATCATTTATAAATGCCAATATATATAGGCACTATGACATTAATACATACATAAATAATATGGGAGTTGGTAATGTGGATGGTCACTAATAAATAATATATTCATAACACTCCCCCTTGACTATCCGCATATGATAAAAGAAAGGGGTACATTATCCTTTTAATATGCTTGGATATGCTGCCTCGTTAAAAACCTTGCCAGGAAAACCCAGTGGGACAAAACCTCAGCTAAGGGAAAAAGAGTGCAGCGCGTATTGTCTCCCCCTGATACTTCTGGATCAGGTATGTTGCCTCATTAAAAACCTTACTAAGAAAACCCATTGGGATAAAACTTAGTTAAGGGAAAAAGAGTGCAACTTGAATAAATCTCCTCCTCATTATAATATGTATCCTTTAAGTAAAGTGTGTCCATCATCCTCGAAAGTTGCTCAAAACTTTTGTAGAATGATTTGTCGTTTGATGCCTTGAAGTGCAATCTTTTATGTTGAGTAATGTTGTAAAATCTTCTTGTGAGACTTCTAGTTCTTCCTCTTGCGAACAAATATCATAAGATCCAAGACTATTTTTGTTACATTATTTATATCTACAAGACTAACAAAACTAGCTTTCATAGGTTAGTAAAATATAGACACATATCATTCTTACCTTTAGGGTATCGACATATCTGCTTTACCATTCAAATGTCTTCTCATTGGACATGTGCTATATCATGTTGATAAATTCAAATAAAAAATATATATTATCATGCATAGCACGAAAGTTAAGTTAATGTACAATTGCACTTTTAGCCATGGTACTTTTGAAATGAGAATCTCTACTTTGGTATGAGATGATAATAATCATTTCTTATAAAAAGTGTCTGAACAACCTTTAACATACTATAAGGTTGAGCTCTCTACATACTAAAATGTCCCACCAACATCTTCTAGATGTAGTTTGATAGATGAATAAAGTATGATTACAAATATATTCGAACTGCAAGTCGAGTAATAATTAGACTGTGCCAGGGTCATTAAAAAATTCCCATTCTAAAAGCTCGCCAGTTTCTCTTGATGATGCTCAGGCATCATCACTGTAAATTGCGATTATAGTGAACTTTTAAGAAAAAACATTTGATAAAGCTCGCCAGTTTCTCTTGATGATTACAAATATATTGCTCTTTATCAGAATATATCAGGAGTGGTACAACACTCAACTTGACTATTTTAGTTCATACTATCTTTAACTTTATAAAGATACATTCTTGGGGACTTGAAATCAATGTTTCAGGCATTGGCAATCATATACATACTTCTTTCAACTTGGAAAAACAATGTATGTGCATTCACTCTTTAGGAGTTCTATTACATATTCCTCCTCATTGATTTCTATATCATATGTAGGGATCTTTTGAATATTTAATCCAGATTGTACCATGCTTATACATTCTACATTAAGATGCCATAATAACCAGGCACAAGTTTCCTATGTATAGTTATTGGTGTACAAGAATTACATTATTAAGATGTTTCAACTAACCTTATAGGCACTTAAATGCTTTAGGATACTTGTGGGGAGTTCCAATTATATTCAATTCAATAACATATACAACATGTATATGTATTCAGATCTGAATTTATATAATAATCATAATATTCTCGAGAACTTATTTTATATGACTTAGTATCAAGTGATACATAACTTTCGTAAGACGCATGTCAATTCTCTATTATATATTACCAGACTAATAAGATATTGGGAAGTCAATGCATCCACCACTGGAGAATACGTTTTCTCATAATAAATCATAGGTATTTGTGAAAATTCTTGTGCCACCAATTTCGACTTATATCACTTAATTTGATTTTCACATGATTCGCGTAAAAGACACTTTTGTATCCAACATATTTTACAACTTCAGTTGTATGGACTGTTGGTCCAGACTTCATTAGAGAACTAAACTCTGCCTTATTTGCGTCTTTCTATTTTGGCCAATCATTTCTTAATATTCATTCATAGGCAGATCTTAAATCTTGATCCTCATCATTTAATCATTTTAAGCGCTACAATATATACAAAAGTATAACGACGTCGATTTTTATTCCGATTCCATACATATCTTAGACATGATACAACTTGGCGAGATCTCTTTATTTTCAGGTACCTGAGGTTCTTCTTGAACCATCATGTCTATTGTCCCTTCAGGGGATCTTATTGCTATAACCTCGACTTGACCATCTTAATTACTTGCTCCAATTTTCGAGGAATTTTATTGTTGGAATCAACTAGTCTACCACGTTATAGGCGTGCAATAGACTCATTACAAAAATATGAGGTTGTCCTCTTGGGACACAAAGATAACTGGAGCATAAGCAGTTGATTACGTGACTTACTTAGTCACTCACTCTATTTAGGTTAGTGAACTTGTCTGGTAATTTGTTCTTTAATATTGGTAAATGAATTATACTTTAAACTTCTAGTTCATAGTTTATAGTCTGAGGATCAAGATGACATAATAATTCATTTCACCTTTCACTTTCCAACCGCTTGTTATCTCCCCTAATGTTGGGAACATTCATTCACTAAAGTGAAAACCAATGAGCCATAAACAAATTTCTTACTAATGGCTTTAAGTATTTAATCATAGACGATTATTTATACCCAACATATTCTCAAACTTTTTAGAAGTCCCATCTTTGTGCGGTGTGGTGGATGAGTTTCAATATATGTCGCACAACCAAAGTATTTGATTAAACATCTTTTGTTTCTGACCAAAAAAACCAACTGTATGGGGAGAACTATAAGATATTGGCTTGATGTGAATTGATGGTACTATATATAAAATTACATGTACCAAAATGAACTTTTGCTCCTCTCATGATCATTGGCTTTGTAACCAATAGTAATCTGGATTAATATGCTTGCTATCACATTAGCTAAGCCACAATCTCACAAGCTTCAGGTTGTGGATTTAATAACCATTTAGACGATGCATCGATTTTAAAACACTAAATGGTATCATGTTTGTATAATTATTTTCATATTATTTCCAGAATATTTGGGGATTCACACCCTACTTTTGTTGATCAATACTTAACTTCACTTGAGAGCAAATATGGCATGTATAATTATCAAGACGAATCTTCTGGTTCTTCAATACTTTTCACATCATCATTAATGACTCGGTATGGTCTGACCGGTCATGCCAATCATTAAATGATAATATATACTTTACTTGCACTCATGTTTGTTTAATACACGATACTAAATACGAGAGGATAATGCATTATTATGTTTTATATCTTTTCCCATTTCATTTATTCTCGTATATTCAATCTGATAGTGCGCTACTTCTTGCTATCAGTTTCATTATTAGCATGCTTAATCTCATTATCAACATGGGCATCATTAAACTTTTTTTTTATGTACATGATCATGACCCTTAAATTGATATTTTCTACATCACATTCTCTTCAGGGAATGGATTGTAACTTTCATGGTCGCATCATTACAATTTCTTCACCATGTACATAATCACGACCATTATACTAATCAGTATATCATCACATTCACTTCAAGGAATGGATTAGAGTCACAAAACATTTATGGTGACTGTTTCAAACCTTATATATCTAGACTGCATTTGAGGTTTGACAAGTGGAATTTTTTTTTCAACCTTCTTATATGTAAATCAAGAAGTAGTTATATGACTGAGACAATAAAATTTGTCGATCGAAAATCTTACGAGCTTCCATAAATTTATAATGAGCTTACGTGAGACCCACACTTCATATGTCATGTGTTTACTTCAATTTATTTCAAATAAACGGGTCTTTTAAGCATGCTTATAAACTTTCATGGGAATGACAATAATACACAACTTTGGTATTTATAAGCCTTATTCAATAATATCTATATAAATGATAATCTCCAAATGAAAATCATTAGACATCATTAGGCAGCGTTATATATGTTTTTCAATATAATATTTTTACCATAAAGGAGATAATGGATATAAAATGAAAGGCATTATGAATCATAAATTGCTATATGATAAGAAGATTATTTATATGGGTAGAATAAAACAATTTGTATTGCCAAATTTCAAATATGCTATTGAAGTAGCAAGATTGTTAAAGAACATATAAAGTTTGAAACAACCACCATGTTTATAACTTATGATCATATACCACAAGTATGATCATTTTGTAGTTATCTTCAAAACCACTAACATATGAAGCACAATGTATAAATAAAACTAGATTATACAATTCATTATGTTATAAAATGTCACCAAATAATGAATTCGACTAAAATTAGAATAAGAATGTGGATATGAGTGTTGTATTTAATGCATAAGTTTGTATTAAAAAAACCTAAACGTCTTTTCTATTAGAATCATTTATAAAATGAGTTGTTAATTCATTTATGAGAATTAATCATTACATTAATATGTTTATTAATAGAGTCGTTTCAAATGGACAATTCAATATATGTTATTGAAATTGATTTTAATATGTGATCAACTAAAAATATATGTTAATAATCACGTTGAACTTATCTCTTTTCTTAATCTAAATGGAGATGATCATGAAATTTTGTCTTCATAAACCTACTAATATCATATATATTATTCAAACATGATCTTATTATTGAATATCTTTTATTAATCTGATGACGATGAGCACTACTAATACTACAATGTTTTATTAAGCTCCTTTAGTAAGTAAAAAAAAATTTTAAACTGTTATGAATGCAGACATTATACCCATAGGCCAAGCAATGAAATAATATTTTCACATCACCTACAAGAATATGCATATAATTTATGTATCACTTTATCACAAGATAACGAATCACAAGTTATTTTATATACCAACATGGATATATACTTTGCATATTAGCTTATCACGATATAAGCGATCACAAGTATATCTTATCTTATATAAATATATATGTGTCACTTTAACTGAAACATCAGCAAATATG
This sequence comes from Helianthus annuus, assembly GCF_002127325.2. Lineage (NCBI taxonomy): Eukaryota > Viridiplantae > Streptophyta > Magnoliopsida > Asterales > Asteraceae > Helianthus > Helianthus annuus. The sequence goes on from NC_035449.2 coordinate 125,259,927, forward strand.
TTAACCACATGAAATGTTGCTACAATTTCCAATCAAGGATGTTCTCATTTTAATGCCATAACAATATAAAAACAGTTTATTTGCAAATTTAAAGTATAATGGTTTGGTACCTAAAAGTTTAATTACCTATATTTCGAAATAGTGTAACCCCCAATTTAAATGTTATTTATAAGATGAGCCAAATCCTTTTTATAAAGATATTTTAGAAACATCTCAAGTTTCGTAATAGGCTAACACCAACCCATTAAACGAAATCGAATATAAACAGGATAGGAACAAATCAATTTGCCAGAAGAATAGTATGGAATAGCTTTCAGCATTTAAAACATTATATTATACGTTTATAACATTGAATTTAACTTCTTCAAATAAAACTACAATAGCCGACATAATAATACAACTATTTGTTTAACACTAAATAATAAAATAGTGGCATAAGAAAATCCATAAACGGCCACAAAAACAAACCCATAGATTCAATCATCATGCAAATCACAATAGTCAAAGATATAGTAAAACTATCAAAAGGATTTTCAAATTACCTGGTAAAGTCTGTTTAACGATTAAGATTCCCACATAGGCAACTTCTCGAGACTCCAAAACCCCATGGAAAAACACCTCATGATGATGGATTCAAAGTGAAACGAATAAGAAAGCAACGAGCGAACTCGTGCTGATAACGTGTTGTAAAACAACGGCCTACTAACGACTAGTATATGTACATAATCAAAGGAACACATAGAGAAAGATTGAATAAAGAACTATTATTCATTGAGAGGTCCATCATTTACAAATGCCAATATATATAGGCACTATGACATTAATACATACATAAATAATATGGGAGTTGGTAATGTGGATGGTCACTAATAAATAATATATTCATAACACTACAAACCTTTTTATCAAAATATTGTTTTTCAAACAACATATTTTATACAAACTCATTTTACTTAATTATTTATTTATGCATCTTTCTTTTATATCATCTGTTTTCTTATCAGTTATTATATGATTTATAAAAGAAAACATTTTTTTTAAAGTTCATGACTATTTTTTGTTAAAACATTCTTTTAAACCTACAAGTCAAGAATCCTATTTTCAATAAAACCTATGTAACTCACAGGCATTTTTATGCTGACGTACCTATTTTTACACATGTTTCAGGTGCTGCTATGTGATGATTGTTGATACATGCTATACATAGGATGGACTCGTGCCTTAGCGACTTTAAAATTTGAAAGACAATATTTGTATTCATTTAATTTGTAATAAAACAATGAGTTCAATAATTCAATAAAACGAAATTATATAATCCATGGTTGTGAAACAATGATTCTGTTACAACACTCTCCGATGTTTCCGCCACGTTTTGTCGTTTTATGTGGTCGGGGTGTGACATACCCCTTGATTATGAGGAGGTCACTACAGGATTAGGGTTCAAATCGGACAGTTCCTTAGCTAGCTCATCTGAAGGAACAGAAAATTCAACATCTACGGAACAAAGTGTTCCAACTGTTGAGGTCTGTGATTCGTCAGATGATGAATCAGATGTGAATGATCAGGATAAATCTCTTGATAAGATGAAAGGAGTAGAAATTCCCATTGAGAATCATATTCTGTGTGATCCTCCTACTCCTACTGTGCACTCTGTTGCTAAACAAGAGATAGATCCTATCAAGGAATCCGTGTCTACCGTTAAAAGTGAGAATGTGTTGTATACTTTAGTCGGTGATGGTAAAATATATTCAAACAAAGATTTTTCAATTAAAAACGTCAATCAATCTTTGATTGATAAAGTATTTGAAGATACTACTAGTAAGTTTTTGGGTAAGGAGATCCCGAGAGTTATTGTAACTCAGTGTGATCCTATTCCAAAATCTGAAGTCAGAATACAGTATGGGAATCAAAGATTACCGACAAAGCATCAATCTATCACTTCTAAGGGTAAACAGCAAGATCAACGAGCTCAAAAGCCTATGGTTTCGAAACCAAAGTTTGAAACAAAGGGAACTCGTTACAAGAAGAAAAGCAATGATGTTAAATTTGTAGCATCAAAGGGTATTGATAAAGTGGAGACTTTTGAAAATAAATCAAATACCGAATTTATTCAACAAGTCAAAATTTTAAAACGTAATAGTCAAAACAATTACACTCAACACACAAATGGGTGTGATGAAGGAACAAGTACCTTTGGTCTACAAGTTCAACATCAGGTTGTCAATCAGAATCTCCTAAGTTTGTTGAAAGGAGATCGTGTTTTAAATGTGGAGAGTTTGGACACATCATCAAAAACTGTACAAACTCTCCCAAAGAAAAGTTTGTTGAGAGAGCCCCTCCTGAAAAAGGTCACCAACAACGCCGTTCTGTTTCACCACAACAAGATAAACACACTGTTAAAGAACTAGAAACAAAACAACGACGTCAAAACGTCAAGGCGATTGAAAGGGCTTTAAAACCAGAAGTAAAATCTGTTAAAAAGGAACCAAGTTCATTACAACCGTTAAAATCAGAAATTTCAAAATCTGTTAAAAATACACGGTCTGGTAAACGAAAGGAATCTTGGAAACCTAAATCCGGTGAATTCTTAGGGGGGGACATGAAATTTCCAAATCATCAAGAAATCGAAATCACATTTCTTGATAATCAGGGACGACCCAAGACCACTAAGGCTTGGGTCCCCAACTCCAACTAATTGTTGAATGAAATGTGCAGGGTGTTCCAGGAGGAACTGTAAATAGTCATTGGATTCTTGACAGTGGAGCATCTAGGCACATGACTGGCGACTTAAGGCTTCTTTATGATGTAAAAAACATTCGAGGAGGTTATGTCGCATTTGTTGGAGACAAAGGCGGGTACATCACTGGAGAAGGAATGATCTCCAATGGTGTTGTGAGTTTCGATAAGATCAATTATGTGCGACAAATTGATCACAATCTTCTAAGTGTTTCGCAAATCTACGTTAAGAAGTTCACCGTGCATTTTGATGATGCCGGTTTCTACGTGCTGAAGCCTGGGTTTAAAATTCCAAAGGAATGGATTCTCTTATCGGCTCCAAGGATTAATGATCTTTATATTCTTGACATGAGCCAAGCGATTACAATATCTGCACAAGTAACTTGTTTTGTCTCGAAAGCCACAGAAAAGGAGTCTATATCTTGGCACAGACGAATGGGGCACATTCACTTGAGAAAAATGAACCATTTGGTGAAAAACAATCTTGTGAATGGTGTGCCTATGAAGAATTTTCATCTACAAGATGTCTGTGTTTCGTGCCAGAAGGGAAAGCAAGCGAAGAAGTCTCACCCGATTAAGAAAGTCAACACTGTCAGCATACCTCGTGAACGTCTTCATATGGACCTCTTTGGACCTATGAAACACAAGATAACCTTTGGGGATGCTTATTGTCTGGTGGTTACTGATAACTACTCTAGATTTTCTTGGGTATCGTTTATGGCACACAAGAGTGAAACTCCTGAAATCCTCAAGAATCTTCTAACTTTACTAGAAAATTTGTACACGTTGAAAGTAAAGAGGATCCAAAGCGACAATGGCACTGAGTTCAAAAACTGCATAATGGATGAGTTCTGTGCTACAAAGGGCATTCTTCATGAGTACAGTTCTCGCTGCACTCCACAACAAAACGGTGTCGCTGAGAGGAAAAATCGAACGATAATAGAAACTGCAAGAACGATGTTAGTAGAGTCGGAGCTTCCTGTTCAGTTCTGGGGGGAGGGTGTGGCTACTGCTTGCTATACTTTAAACAGAGTTCTCACAGTTAAAAGGCATGACAAGACTTGTTTCGAAATGTCACACAAAAGGAAACCGGATGTTTCTTACTTAGAACCTTTTGGCGGTCCATGCACTATGATTGAACCACACGGAAAGTTTGGCACCAAGGCTATCGAAGGATTCTTCCTTGGATATGCTACTCCGAATTTTCATGTGTGGAATTTGACAACCAAAAAGATTGATTTATGGGGTGAAGTAAAGGTTCAAAGGTATACTAATTCTGTAAGAGCACCGGGTGATCCTTGGATGTTCGATTATGATGGGCTATTCGACTCCTTTAATCTGCCAACCTTTGATGAAGCATCTGCAGCTGCTCAAATGCTATTGTAAAGTGATAATGCAGTTGACTCGTCTTTGGTACGACCAATTGTTGTTAACCCTCAAGCTTCTACTTCGGTTAACAATATTGCTCAAAATGAGGAAGTTAAAGGTGCCGCTGATTACAATGTGTTGTCGATGTTGTATTAAATGATACGATTGAAGGCTCTTCGGCTCCAGCTGTTCCTGTTCAAGGTACTTCTGAAGCAACTACTCATGTGCAGAATGTAGACACTGCTGAAGGAAACGCTTCCACATCTACGTCTATGCCAGGCGTGGATTTAGTTGTTGATCTTAATTTTAACAATTTGGGTATTAATACTCGTGTTCCTTGTCACACCCCGACCACGTAAAACATCAAATCGTGGCGGAAACGTCAGGGAGTGTTGTAACAGAATTATTGTTTCACAACCATGGCATACAAAGTTATATTTTATTTATCAAACAAACGAGATACATTGTCTTAAAACAACTGAAACAAAGAGTACATAACATGTTTTAACTAGTCTAGCTTCATTTTATGTCACTAAGGCCCAAGTCCACCCTAGCGTGTCACGAACATCCTATGCATTAGCTCCTGAAACACATGTGACAATAGGTACGTCAGCATAAAAATGCCTGTGAGTAACATAGGTTTTATGAAAATGGGATTCATGACTTAGCTTTAAAGAAATGTTTAATGAAAATTTGTCATGAATCTTGTTTAAGTGTTTGTTTATATAAATCATTTGAAAAGCGATAATAAATCAGATGTTATATATATTTAAAAGAATAATGCATGGTTAAATGAATAACCAAGTAAAATAAGTTGTATAAAACAAATTGTTTTGTAAAACAAAGTCTTGTGAAAAATATGTTTTTGGGTAAATTGTATAAGTTCACACAGGCACTTATATATAGGAAGTACCAGCGGCGTATCCACCATGCTTGTATAATATTACACATGTATCATTACTTCAATCACTTAAACAAACCACCAATGTATAAAGTTTATGTTTAAACCAACCATCAAATGTTCTTGTATAAACCAGCGTCAAATGTTAAAAGTCCAAATGTAATCAAGTAATTTGTAACAAATATTATGTATGGTGAGTAAAGTGTAATAACTTAAACCAAATGTAAAAATGTACAAAACAAGGTATTTTGAATATATCAAAAAGTTGTGTTTTGCAAAGTAAATGCATGTTTTAATGATACAGACATTTATGTGGTAAGTTAACGCATACATTCAAGCCTTGAGACAGACGGATAGCCCTAAGTCAAGGTTATCAAAAGAAATATTTTCGGATTCAGTCATTCCTTACACCCAAACAAACCTGGGATGTCAGGAACGGGATTTGTCAAGTCCTATGGTACCATTACTTACTACCGAGCGGCGTAGCTAATGTTAATGAATGTATATAAGTCCCGTTTATACAAACCAAATGTTATACCAAATGTAAACATGTTATATGAAAACATTGCACTAAGTATGCTAAGTTGACATACAAATCAGAAAAGTCATGTAAATCAATGTGCTAGCATGCTCAGTCAACATACATAACAGAAAATGTAATGTAAAACAATGTGCTAATATGCCAAGTAAACATATATAGCAAAAATAATGTAATGTAAATCAATGTGCTAGCATGCTAAGTTAACATACATAGCAAAACATAATGAAATCATGTACTATATGCGTACTAATGAACATAGCAAGTATATGATGTGAAAACAGGAAAGCACGAAAGTAACAAGTAGGCACATGTGTTTCACCCCAAAAGTTTGAAAAACAGAAAAAGAGGGGACTATGTACTCACTTGAGATTGCTCAATAGACTTTAGATATCCACCAAGCAAAGCTAGAAGATCACGGATTCAAACGGCACCTAATATAGGTATCTATATTAATAAACGGACCTATTCGGAGGATCGGGTAGTACAAGGGTTTGTAAACCAAATAAGTGTGGGAACTTGTGTAATATGGTTTAACAAAGCCTACATACTAAAATGAAACCTATCCTAAGTGCTTTTGACCCGTTACGACCCGTTTAGGTAGCTTATGCTACTTTGACGCGTCGTTCGCGTAAAATGCGTTCGGAACGCCTAACTAGCCCTATGATAAGCAAGATATGCCTTAACATGTTTAATATTGTTTCCAAATCAGTTTAGATGTCAAAAATTACGTTACATGGGCTTAAAATGAATTTTGGCGCAAAAAAGGCATTTTGGTAATTTTCCTATGGCATAAGAACTACTTATCATACAACTACTAAAACGACGTGGCCATAAGGTATAACCTCGGAAGGTTATTCCCTATACAACTATGGTCACCTAAAGTGTTTGGTCGGATCCTAATGATCGACCAAATGGGTAGCGATTGTTTAGATCGCTTACCTTTACGACCTAGACAAGCACTATCTAAAAAGTGACGAGCTAAACATGCTAGAACATGTTTAGTTAAGTTAGAAAATAGGTTTGGTATCAAGATGATGTGTGTAAAATGCAACATATAAATTACATCAAATGAGGCATAAAACTAACCCTTTTTAAGTACTAATGTTGGAAAAAGTGTGTTTTTGTCTTCCTTTTGTATTTTCAGGATTAAATGAGCTCAAATTAACAAAAGAAGCAAAACGACAGCTAAATCTAACATAAATACAAGAAAAGGAACAAAAGTGGATTGCCCAACCCCTCGACAGCATCCTCCCAAGCAAAACCGAGAAGGCAGAAGACTGAACACGCCCCGTGCTCAGCGAGCACGGGGCCGTGCCCAAGATGCAGCAGAAAAGACAAACCTGTAGAAGCTTCTATTGCTCACCACGGGGCCGTGCCCAGTGAACACGGGGGCGTGCCCAAAGTACTGCAGGCGCATTAATTGTAATTGCGAATTACAATTAATGAGGAGAGATAGTGTCAGACGGGCACGGGGCCGTGCCCAGTGGACACGGGGCCGTTCCCAGGCCTCTGTTCAGCCTATAAATAGGAGTGCTTTGGTTCATTGCAACTCATTCCTTGGCACCACCTCTCTCACACTTCATCCACCACCCACCACCATCACAACACCATCATCCACCACCATCATCCATTATCCATCATAGAGTGTGTGAGTCGTCTCGGTGTGACAATCAAGGCCATGTTTGCCTAAGTCTCTTACATCACTTGGTGTGACATCTGTGCTTATAATCATTGTAAACAATTCAGTTATCAATGAAATAAAGTTATTTGATCCCAATGTTTGTTTGTTGATGTTTGATGTTTTTTATGTTTTGACTTTTATTCGATTTCAAACTCTATATCGCTTTCTGGAGAGTTATACGCAAACTGGTGCGTAAACACAATCAGTTTAACACGACAAATACTCCGGAACATCAATTTATGCTTAACATACCTTAAATAATCTTTACGTAACTTAGAAATAAGTTTTGAAGGCTTTGGTATGGCAAAATCTAGTTTATTCGCTTACAGGGACTAAAGTTGACAAACTGTGAAAGTATGCCGATTTGAACTGTAACGAACATTTCGGAACATGATCATAAGTTAAACACACCCTAAGTATCCTTTACATAGCTTAGAAATAGGCTTTGAGGGGTTCGGTGTGCTAAAATAAACTTTATGCTCATTCAGGGACTAAAAGCGTCAGAAAGTGCATTCGTTTGCATTTTCGCGCATAACTTACGTTCTGAATACCACCGGACATCCAAAAATTTATGTAATCATTAAAATATTGTGTTTTGGTGATTGGCTTGTCAAAAATCCATTCGTTGCGTAATTTGGATCGTTTTTGCATCCGTTACGACTTCCGTCGTAATTAGCCGAACAATGCAATCGTACGGCCAAACGAATCGACATCCGGCATATTTTTTAGCATACATTTTGTTCCCTATACATTAACATCCTTGTAGAGCTCAAAAATGGGTTTGACGGGTGTTAGAAGTGCCAAAACACGACTATACGCTCACAGGGACCAAAACTGCCAAAATGCAAAATCTGCTGGTCTGCAGGGTCCTTACGGACCGTATGGGTATGCTTACGGTCCGTAAGCCATGTCCAGATCAGCAAAATTACATTCCAGCCATTTCCAGCTGTTACCCACCCTTGCACATGGTTTTGTTGAGTCTATGGGCTGGTTTAGGGCCCCCATGGTTTTCTAAAACCATGGGCTTGATGTGTACGGCTAGGATTGAATCTCGGATAACGAAGAACGATCTTAACGGCTCTACCAAATCTATAAATACCCCCCATTCCTTGCCCATTTCCCTCACATTTGATCTGAGTTTTTCTCTAAGTGGTTGTGTTTGTACACTTCCTACCTAAGATTACTTGGAATCAAACCTTGCGGGGACCTTCTGTAAGTTTTCTTTCGCGTTTTTCGTTCATTTTAGCGCTAAAGTCAAACTGTGTTTGACTTTCTGCATTGACCGGTTTATGGTCAACACGAAGTTCGTTTGAAGTTCATAACGAGAGCGTAATCACGATGGTTATAGTCCCTAGTGACTATACCTACTGATTACCACGTTATCTAGGCTCAGTGACGAGTCGTAGTTTCGGCCAAAAGGCGTTTTCTCGCGTATTTTGTAACCAAACTACTCTAGGGTATTAAAACCGTTTGTTTTAATACCAAACCTGTTTTATAACTTTACTAAACATGTTCTAGCATGTTTAGCTCGTCGCTTCTAGTTTTGTGCTTGTCTAGGGTCGTAAGGTAAGCGATCTAAACAATCGCTTATACTTTCGAACCCGACCCATTTGGTTGGTCCTTAGGATCCGACCAAATACATTAGGTAACCATAGTTGTATAGGGAATAACCTTCCGAGGTTATACCTTATGGTCACATCATTTAACTAGTTGTATGATAGGTAACGTATGTGCCTTAGGTAAATTACTAAAATACCCTTTTTGCGCTAAAATTCATTTTAAGCCTATGTAATATAATTTTTGGTATCTAAACTGATTTAACAACAATATTAAACATGTTAAGGCATATCTTGCTTGTCATAGGGCTAGTTAGGCATTCCAAACGCGTTTTACGCGAACGACGCGTTAAAGTAGCATAAGCTACTTAAGCGGGTCGTAAAGCACTTAGGATAGGTTTCGTTTTAGTATGTAGGCTTTGTTAAACCATATTACATAAGTTCACATACTTATTTGGTTTACAAACCCTCGTACTACCCGATCCTCCGATAGGTCCGTTTATTAACGTAGATACCTATATAGGTGCCGTTTGATTTCCGTGATCTTCTAGCATTGCTTGGTGGTTATCCTACGACTTCTAAGCAATCTCAAGTGAGTACATAGTCCCCTCTTTTACTGTTTTCCAAACATTTTGGGGTGAAACACATGTGCCTACCTATACTTTCATGCTTTCCATGTTTTCATATCATATGCTTGTTATGTTCAATAGTACACATATAGTACATGCTTTCATCGTGTTTTTTCTATGTATGTCCATTGTGTGCATATTTAGTACATCGTTTTACATGACATTTTATGCTACGTATGTTCGTTTAGCGCATACTTAGTACATTGTTTACATTACCTTTTCACGCTATGTATGTTCATCATACTTAGTGCATTTGTTTTTCATCACTTGCTTACATATTGGGTATGACATTTGGTTTGTTTAAGTGGGACCATATACATTCATTAACTTTGATCACGCCGCTCGTTAGTAGGTAGTGGTACCATAGGAATTGACAACTCCCGTTCCTGACATCCTGGGTATGTTTGGATGAAAGGAATGACCGAATTCGATTTAAACATAAAAACCAATAGACCTTTAATTTGTTTAAAGGTTTATCACCACAGTCGCAAGGCTTGGATGTATGCATTTTCACAATACCGCATAAATGTTTGTATTCAGTGTAGCACACTTTTTCCACAAAACATAACTTTGATTTAAACTGAGTTTTACTTCAATACCTTGTTTTGTGCATTTTCACCTATGGATTAGCTGATACATATTTCACTTACCATACATGACATTTTGATTACACACTACATGATTGACATTTGACATAGACATTTTGACATGGTTTTCACAATGACATTTGACAATTTGGTTTAGACTTGGGTAAATTTACATTGGTGGTTTGTTTGGGTAAGTGGTTTAAGTAACGAGACGTATGTAATGTAATACAAGCATGGTGGATACGCCGCTGGTACTTCCTATATATAAGTGCTTGTATTGTATTACATGTCGTAGCATTATTTAAATCATTCATTTTGGTTTTATACATTATTTTACAAAACAGTTTATTTGTTACAACTTATTTTACTTGGTTATTTGTTTAGCCATACATTATTTCTTTACTTATACATATCATCTGATTTTATCACTTTTTAAACGATTTACAAAACAAAACAATTTACAAGGTTCATGACTAACTTTTCTTAAACATTTTCTTAAACTTAAGTCATGAATCCTACTTTCACAAAACCTATGTATCTCACAGGCATTTTTATGCTGACGTACCTATTTTCACATGTGTTTCAGGAGCTAATGCATAGGACATTCGTGACACGCTAGGGTGGACTTGGGCCTTAGTGACGATAAAATGGAACTAGACCAGTTAAAACTTGTTATGTACTCTTTGTTTCAGTTATTTTAAGACAATGTAACTCGTTTGTTTGATTCAATAAAATATAACTTTGTGTGCCATGGTTGTGAAATAATAATTCTGTTACAACACTCCCCGACGTTTCCGCCACGGTTTGATGTTTTACGTGGTCGGGGTGTGACAGAAGAGTTGGTATCAGAGCCAATGGTTATAGGGAATTAGGTTATTAGTAATGCTTTGACCTAGACTATAACCTTTCTAGGACCCCAACACAAGTTATCTTGTGTTTAGATCTTAAAACGTGCACTTCACCTATCCTTAGGTGATCACCAAAACATGAACCCAATTTTCTGAAACGATTTTTGAAAAAAACAATTCTCTGTTTTTAAATGATTTCTTATATGGTTTTGAACCCTTTTTGATTTTTTGAATTTGATTTTGAAACTTTATCGTTTGTTTTTGAATGATTCTTTTGGCCTTGTGACTTCCAAGTTTTCAAAATATCGTCAAAGTTTTGGGTTCTAAATAGTGTGAACACGTGCAAACTGGAAGGGTGAATGCCTGTACCCTGGGTTTTCTGTCTAAGGCTAGAGTGTTCGTACAAATCCACATAATCGGACCATTCACTCTTACCTGGGAACTCTTGGGGTGAGTGTTCACTTATAGGCGAGCATGTCTTCGCTAAGCATTATTTATGAACCCATTTACTTTGATTAGTCACTGTGTGTTGTTTGTTTGCTTTGTGATACGGACAAATGACCACCATCCTTGCTTTGTTGATTTTGTTTCATCTCATTCTTTTCATCTAATCATCTCACTCGTTTCCTCTCGTGTTTTCCTCTTTTTAGCATGCCTCCTCGACGTGAAAACCCGTTGTCTAATGCTGAAATGGCAGACATTCTGGCACAGCACATGGCTGCCGCACTCCCAAACATTATCGCTCAGATAAACCAAGCCAACAACAATCAGAACGCTCCTTGTAACTTCAAGAGCTTCAATTCGGCTAAACCACTGAAGTTCAGTGGTACTGAGGGGGCAACTGGGCTCCTTCAATGGTTTGAGAGCATTGAGAGTACATTCCGTCACGTTCTGTGTCCAGAGAATAGGAAGGTCGAGTTCGCCTCTAGTGTATTTCAGAAGAGGGCGCTTACATGGTGGAACGGGGTTATGAGAGATCGTGGTGCTGAAGTTGCTTTAGCACAAACATGGGCTGAACTGAGAACTCTTATGATGAGGGAGTTTTGTCCTCGTCATGAGCTACGAAAATTGGAGAGGGAATTTGATGATCTGAAACAGGTTAGTGGTGAGCACCGGGCGTATACTGATAGATATGAAGAGCTGAGCTTATTATGCCCAACAATGGTCACCCCACTCGACAAGGCTATCGAGAGATACATCGATGGTCTACCTGACCCCGTGCAAGACATCGTTACTGGTAATAATCCTACCACTGTCCATCAGGCGATCGAGTTAGCTGCGACGTTGACTGAGTCGCAGATTCGAAAGAGTAAGTTGTAGGTCCCTCGGAGGTTGAGGTTTAACCTATTCCTTGTTATGTTCAACACTCTAGCAAGTGCGGAATCCAAGCTAGAGTGCAACCGGAGTTTAGATGAAAGCAAAGATTACAAAGAGAAAGATAGACACGCAAGATATCAAAGTTTTCTCTTGTATTTCAGTGGACACGGTTACAGACCTTGACCAAACTGAAATGCTCTCTATTACAGACCTGGGTTTCACACACAAAAGCTCTCTACTGTGAATACAAACTTTGGACAGAACTATTTGTGAAGTGAAACCCTCATGGATATATATACCCATACCAGATTCCCATGCACGAAGGATAGATATCCTGGTCGAAGGATCATCTGTCGACCAGAAAACCTATCGAAAGATCTCGAAGGATCTAGACATACCTCGAAGGATTGTATATCCTTCGAGGTCCATAAGGATCCTCCGAAACATCATCTTTCGAAGTCATCGAAGGATACTAAACATCCTTCGATGACATCCTTCGAGACATATCATCTTTCAACTACTAAGTGTTGAAGTTTGGCCAAGTCAAACACATATTACAACACATTACAACACATAAACAACACATACAAGACGTAAACACAACCGACAAAAGACATCGTTTTATACATTACAAAATATAGACAAAGTACAGACACAAAGTGCACCAACAAACTCCCCCTTGGCTGTAGCTTTGTCTTCGTCTTCATGTCTTAAGTCTCTAACGCCCTTTCCACGGCTAAATGATGCGACGACCATGCACTTCCTGCATTGATTAACAAGTTGAAGCAGTATCGAGCCATCCTTTGAAACTTCATGGCTTGATCACGATCTTGAACTAGGTAATTGATTTCATGATCCTTCAACACAATGATATCCGATCTGGACATGTTTGTAATCCACATCGGATCGATTATCCTGAAGTTCTCTGCATTGTCTCTGAACAAGATCACAGCTTCACCAGTGTCTGCATCATAAACCCAGCAGCGGAAATTACCAAGAAAGTCGGTCTTCATTTTCAGCAACGGAATCTTCTTCATCACCCTAGGAGGATCGTATACCAAACGATAACGAGCGGTGTTAGTCTCTGGATCAAGAGTGAACTTGATCTGCTCGTATCTTGGAAATTGAGGCTTGTACAGAGGATCCTTCCAACCCAATCTTCTCTCTAACCTGAGTTTCTTCGCAAAGAGATCTACCATCGATTCTTTAGCTCGATTGATTACATCAAGCTGCGCCAACACTGCCACATCATAATATGGAAGTGTGAGAATACTAAGGAGAGTTCTGAAGTATTGAAGACCAGATTCTCTCTTCACAACCATGCAGTGTAAGTCTTTCACAAACATCCAGCTGATGATGCGACCCCTTGCCTGATTTTTCTCCAACAACATGTAGTTAGCCTGTTCCAATGGGGCAAGCGGAGGAGGATTCCTAGCCAGGAAATCCGCTCGCCATTCATTAATAGTTCTCTCACGGCTTTCTTGAGCAGTTGGCGAATCAGAAGACAGATTTTCAAACTCTGCTGTCTTCTCAGCAACAAAGTTATCATCCAGAGTATTCATTTCAGCATCGTCCTCTCGAACATAGACAGGACGTTCAGGATCAGAACTGATGAAGATTTCATCAATTGAGGAGAAATCAGTCTGATCCTGTACTAGAGGAGTAGCATCAATCAAACATTCAGCAACGTCATCCAACTCAAACAACCTTGATAGCTGTTCATCTGTCATCTCAGATACAAACTCTCCCTCTTCCAGTAGTTCACCCGTGATAGGATGAAACTTTTGAGCACTTGAGGATTCAGGAGGATCTTCAGTAAAGGTTTCTGGTTCTAGGCTGATCTGTGAAGGATCTACAGACGTTTCCAATGTTTCAGTCTGTTCAGTTGGACCAGTAGAGGCTGTAGGAGGAGCAGACGGAGTCTCTTGAGAAGTGCCAGATCCGCCTGCAGCACCGGATGCAGCTGCACCGGAGCCTGAGGCTGCTGTTTGATCTGGATTAGCAGAATCATCATCCTGATCATCTTGACGTCTTGGGAGTACTATCCCTTGAGCGTTGCACCTCTCTCTCCATAATATCCCAACCTGTTTATGAACCCTACCAAAGTTTTCATGCATAGGTTGGAATGCTTTCTTCAGTCTTTCATCACGACTGCTAACTGTTTCCCTTAACGCTTTTGCTGAATTTTCCAGATTAGTGCTGTGTCTTTTCATGATCTCCACCTCTCTATCTCTTGCCAAGTTAGCCTTCTTTAATCTATCAATTTCTTCAGCTTGTTCTTTGATCTTCATACTTTGAGCATTTACAATAGAACACAGCTGATTGTGAGCCTCTGCATCCTTCACTCGTTGTACACGATGTTCTTCAATCGTTCGTGTATGACGGCCAACTATATCACCCAGTTCACTGATTTGTTCAATCAAGAACTGTACCTTATCAGCTTCAGAGAAACCCGACAAGGTTTCTGCCAGAGATGGCCTAGAGGGCTCAGGTCTCGATGAACCAGATTGACCTGCCTGACCCGAACCACCTGAAGGACCAGTTATAACAAGGGTAGGTCGAGGTTGTGTACCTGTGGTGGGAGTTTCAGGTGGCTGTTGATCAACAGACACCTGATGAGCTCCCGAAGACCTTTGTGGAGAAGACATAAGATCAATTGTCTCAGAAGCAGTTAACTGATCGCCAATTGGAGGAAGCTGCTGCTCAGGATCAGATGAAGGCTGAACTGACACTGGAACAGAAGTGTCAGCAGTAGATTTCTTTGATCCACGACCACCCTGTCGTTGAGCCTTCCTTTTCCTAATAAAGCCTGGAGATGTGAGCGTATAATCTTCATCATCCTTATCTGAGTCTCCAGTACCACCCGTCTTCTTGATTTTCTCAAACCTGGTATTCCCACGACTATCCTTGTATTTCCTCAACCCCGGAGGAGTAGGATTATCATCATCAGGCGAAGAATCACCATCATCATCACCAGAACCACCTGCTTCATCTTCAGAAGATGAACTGCTATCATCAACAAGTGTTCTCGGCTGATCCACTTTGCCCTTTCCCTTGTCAGTCGCAGCAACACTCGACTGACCAGCACCAACATCACCACCAGAAACAACTGGAACATCAGGATCAACAGGCATGTCCTGAGCCACTTCAGCAGTCACATTCACATCAACCTTAGCACTAGCTGCTGCACCAGAACTGCCAGCAGATCTTCTAGTGGCTTTGATTCCATGCTTAGATGTGAGTTGCTCATCAGCCATAGCAATCAATCTTGGTTCTTCATCGTCAGACACACTTCCTTCACGTCGCCATCTGTTGTTCTGTGGAGGCTCATATTCAGGAGCATCAAGATGACCAATCATTTTCCTATCTGGATGCGTTCCCGTGTAAACCCCCATAGACTTGACGATTAGCAGTGTGCGTTCGTTCATCGGATTCACAGGAAACACATCTGCCGTAGCTTTAGCAAGATCAGGAATCTGATCATCTATCATCATTTGTAGAAACCGAGGGTATAACCAAAACTTGGTGTTAGTTCGCTGCTTATCGGACGGAAGTGGCCTCTGAGAGTTTTCCTTCAGATTGTTGAAAACATACCGAGAAATGTTGAACGGCTTGTTCAGAATCAGCGCCGTAAACAATCCTGTCAGATCAATAGGAGACAAATCATACCCAGAGCGCTTGTTGCTTAGGCAATGAATGAGGATGTGCAGAAGAAACTTGTATTTAAGCGGTAGGTATTTCTTGTTGATTTGATTGGTAAGGACGTTCTGGCTGTACTTGATCCTTAACAATAACCCACGTTGACACTGCAAGTCTATAGAGGTTGGGTCTTCAGATTTATCACCAAAACGAAGACGTTCTCTGATAGAATTCTCAGTAATAACTACTGGCTTTTCAGCGACGATTGCCCTGATTACTTCCTGATTATCCACTGTTTCCACCCTAGCTGTATTCCAGAATGCCTTGATATGTGATTGATAGGCGACATGCTGTGTGGTGATAGCATAGTTGATTCGCGCCCGATGAAGATATTCCATAATCCCAGCAAACTCAGGACTGATGCCTCCTTCTGGTTGTAAGTACGCCACCATATTATGTCTAGATTCAGACATAGCTTCCAGTTCAGATTTCACTTTCTTGGTGGGTTTGGCCCGTTCAAACTTAACTTTTGGTGCCATTTCTGCACATCACAATTGCACGTAATAAGCACGGGTCAAACAGTCAACATTGAGTTTCACACTTAGAAAAATTTTCAATTTCTTGAAAATTTCCTAAGTGTTGAAACTATCGAAGGATACACTAAGTCCATCGAAGGATGAAATGTTATCCCGAAAGATGAAAATCAGTTCGAAGGATGACAAATGGTTTGAAGGATGATGATCAGTTCGAAGGATGATGATCACATTCGAAAGATGTTGATCCAACTCGAAAGATACTGTTTATCTTGAAAGATGTTTACCTTCTCGAAGGATCATCTTTCGAATGATCAAGATATTTTGAAAGATACCTTGATCTTTCGAAGGCTGATCCAACGAAGGATGATCTTTCGGGATATCCATTATCTTTCGAAATTCACCTCGAAGGATGCTGTTTAGCACATCTCTCGAGGTGATGACTCATCATCTTCCCAAACGGTTACTGTTCATCGGATTATCTTTCCGGTTGGTTTTCCGGTGATTTTAATGGTTTTTCCGGTCAAAAATTTAAATGATTTCAGTTATGTTTTATGCCAAACAATAACACACTAACATCATCAAATTATTACCATTAGCAAAACACAACACTTTAAATCAACCCGGAACATGAACACAAGCCAAACACATAAACTTTACCCAAACCCTAACCTCCCCTGTTTTACCCAAGTTCAAAACCCCTGTTATGATTATTCAAACCAAACAGTTAGAACATGCATGAACACTTTCAAAATCATCACATGACATCAACAAGTATCACTGATTCATATAGAGCATTCGGATTTTACATAAACAAAATAAGAACATATAATCTAACAAGAACACGATCAATGACATGTTTAAGATGTTCTTGTTTTGATTTTTGTTAACAGATTAAGACATAAAAATCCTACCAAATGCAAATACAAAGACGGATACTTGAGTTCTAAAGAAAAATGGGCAGAGGTTCGAGAGGATTTTGAGGTTTTTGAAAACTGATAATGACAATGATGAAGAAGACACCTTTTTATAACAGACCTCGAAAGTCGAAACGTCTCGAAAGACACAACTCTACTCGAAAGATGGACAGCTGTCACGAAGGATCCCTTTTTGTTCGAAGGATCCAGATATTTGAAGGATCTGGATCGAAGGATGCCAGATATTTATGGATCCTTCGAAAGATATCCTTCGATCTAGAATCATCCTTCAAAAGTTCTGGTCAACTCGAAGGATCACTTGGTCAAATCTTTCGTTGACCAAGCATCTTTCGACAGAGACTGTTTGACTTTCATTGACTTTCTTGACCATCTGATCTTTCGAGGGCCATTGCTTCCTCGAAGGATCAGATTTCCACCAACACTTGGATTTTTGGGGAATTTCCAATTTAACCCTTCAAATTTTGAGGTTTTCCAAAAATGACCATGTTGAAAAGTTGTCCATTATGAAGTTCTGCAAGGTTAATTTTATGAAGTATTTCGGCTTGTCAGGTATCGGATCGAGCACCAACATCATTCAATCAAAAATAAGGTTAAATTAAAAATCTTTTTGGTTTTTGAAGTTTGATAAAGATAAAAGGCAACAATTTTAGAATCCTTTGAATGTTATCAAACGACATCACCGCTAATGTCGTGCTGATATGCACCAAACGAACAAAAACTGTTTAAAATTAAAGCAGTAAATAAATATATACAAACACAACAATATTTTTGCGAGTTTCTGGTGAAGAGAATCATATCAGCTGGCGGTCTTTTGTCAAAACACATTTCCTTTTAACATTTTACAGAAATTGATAAATATTTTACCACAATTACCGATATTGTTATCCACTTAAACTCAACAATCAAGTGTAATCATAATACAATGAGATACGTTTAAGGTATGATTTACACTTACCGACCGGTGTTCATCCACTTCACGACACATTCCCGTATCAAGGTATGCACGCGATTCATCATACTGGGGAGTATACCGTTTATCATCCGTTTTCTTAACGTATATATATTTACAATGTGAACAAGTCACTTATTTTGAATTTGAAAACAAGCCCTATGTGATAGAATCACTTATTGATGAGGAACTTGATTTTCGATGCATGAGGGCACAGGAGCAAGTCCGTGAACAGGTCAGTACTTCCGTACAGCAGAGAGACGAACTTGACTCCCGGATAAATGTGATATTTTATCACTTATTTGATTTGGACATGTGATTGTTTATCACTTATTGAGGTCGAATGCAGTATGAGATATGTACACGTATGTATGGTATCATGGAAGAACTTAGACTTTGTCTTTTATAGAAACAACCATGATACCCAGATGATAAACAGCATAAACCCCGAATATCTCAGAACCTCGGCAATCTATCAAACGAAATTTCGGTACCAAGACCATATGCCAATGAACGGTTCCCACGCGGTTTTCAGTCTGTTATGTTTATATCTCCTGCATACTTTAAAATGATCGTGAGTCTACCGGTACATCATTAGTAGAGCTACTTATCATTTTCTTTTTCTTTTGATTTCTGGAAACATGTTTCAACCGACCTCTGATGTAATATCACTTTCTCTTATATTGCCAAGAAACTCATTTTTGTTTTTTTTATTGTTTTTGTGTTTTTCTGAATTTTCTCCCCCTTAAATGCAGAAAGTAAATAAATTAAAGACATATTTTTGTATTTTTGTGGTTTTTCAATGTTTTTGTATTTTTCTTGAAACTTTCTCCCCCTAAAATTCAAAAATAAAGAAAATGAAAAATATTTTTGGATTTTTGGTTTTTAGAAAAATATTTACAAAAACGATTTCCTGATGTCGGTTACTCTTGCTTCACCTTAATGCCGTTTACCAAAAGTAAATAATCAAATCTTGATTTATCAAATGCTTTGGTAAAAAGGTCGGCACGTTGGTGGTCGGTATGAATATGAACCACATCGATAAGTCTCTTTTCAAAGCAATCACGTATAAAGTGATATTTAATATCGATGTGCTTCGTTTTCGAGTGCTGTACAGGATTTCTAGTGATCTGTAAGGCAGCCTCATTATCAACATAAATAGGAGTAGTTAGGAATTCAAAACCGTAGTCCCGCATCTGTTGTTGGATCCATAGAACCTGGGAGCAGCAACTAGACGCAGCAATGTATTCTGCTTCACATGTAGACGTAGCCACACATGTCTGCTTCTTGCATTGCCAAGTGACTAGGCGATTGCCTAAGAACTGACATCCTGCTGTAGTTGATTTTCCATCTTTCTTGCAGCCGCCGAAATCAGAATCACTGAAAGCTTTAAGATCGAAGTTATCATCCTTAGGATACCATAACCCGGTGTCAGGGTAAGTCTTCAGATAACGAAAGATCCTTTTGACAGCAGCATAGTGAGAGACCTTCGGATTCGCTTGATACCTAGCGAGAAGACAAGTTGGATACATAATGTCGGGTCTTGATGCGGTGAGATACATTAAAGATCCAATCATAGCACGATAGAGCGAAGAATCCACAGCATCTCCTTCATCATCCGGAGTAATTCCATGATTCTGAGGAAGAGGAGTAGAAATAGGCTTCGCATCGGACATCTGGAACCGGCTCAAGATGTCCCCGATGTACTTGGTTTGATGAATAAAAATTCCAGATTCGGATTGATTAACTTGCAAACCCAAGAAGAACGTCATTTCCCCCATCGCACTCATTTCAAATCGATCCTGCATCACCTTTTCAAATTCTTTACACAACTTATCATCGGTAGAACCAAAGATAATATCGTCGACATATACTTGTACCAACAGAAGATCTTCACCATTTTCTTTGATGAAGAGGGTACAGTCGATCAAACCCCGTCTAAAACCATTGCTGAGCAGATAGGTAGACAACGTTTCATACCAAGCCCGAGGTGCTTGATGAAGACCATATAACGCCTTGTTTAGAAGTAAAACCCTGTCAGGATGTAATGGATCTTCAAACCCCGGTGGTTGCTCGACATATACTTCCTCCTCGACTACTCCGTGTAGAAAAGCACTTTTGACATCCATCTGGTACACCTTAAATTTCTTGAAAGATGCATAGGCTAGAAAGATTCTAATAGCCTCCAGACGAGCAACAGGAGCATACACTTCATTGTAGTCAATGCCTTCAATCTGACTAAAGCCTTGGACAACCAACCTTGCTTTGTTTCGGACAACAATCCCACGGTCGTCCTTTTTGCACTTGAACACCCAGCGAGTTCCGATCTTTTTGTAGTTATCGGGCCTATCAACCAATTTCCATACGCCCAATTTCTCAAACTGCTGAAGTTCTTCTTGCATTGCTTCCACCCAGGAATCATCCTTCAATGCCTCTTTCCAAGATTTAGGTTCTTCTTGGCTAACGTAGCAGGCAAAGGACCATTGATTCTGTTGTCCCGATTCTCGTATCTCAGCATACAAGCCAGCATTTTCGTTGTTTCTGATTTGATTTCTTGTCCTTACACCACTGAGAACATCACCTATTATATTCTGCTGAGGATGAATGTTATGAATTCGGGTTTCAGTAACTTGAGGAACTTCAACATTTGACCTCAAGTTAGTGATATTTAAATTCCCGATATCATTCTGAAGCTGGTGAGTTGTAGAAGAAGATGCATTTTCTTCTTGGATAATTGGCGCAGACACTGGATCCGTTGCTTCTGAAGTACCTTGAACGGGACGCAGTGCTTCACCATCATTTGCATCAACATACTCCTCATCTTCCGATGACAAATTGTAATCGACAGCATCATTAAACACCTCATTTGAAACGAGATTGTTGACAGAAGAAGACGCTTGTGAGTCAACAATGATTGGACGAGCTAACTGAGAGCCAGTCGCATTCTCGCTTTCAGACAACATTTGAGCAATTGCATTATCATCATCAAATGTAGGCAGATTGAATGAGTCGAAAAGACCATCATAATCGAACATCCATGGTTCACCAGAAGGCTTCGGAGGATTAGAATATCTTTGGACTCTTACTTCACCCCATTCTTCAATCCTTTTGGTAGTCAGGTTCCATACTCGCAGATTAGGAGTAGCATACCCAAGGAAATAACCTTCGATAGCTTTGGCACCAAACTTCCCGTCAGGCTCAAACATGGTACATGGTGCACCAAAAGGTTCTAGATATTCCAAGTCAGGAGTCTTCTTGTGTAGGAGTTCGAAGCACGTTTTTCCATGTCTTTTCACTGTGAGAACCCTGTTTAACGTGTAGCAAGCCGAGGCAACAGCTTCAGTCCAGAATCGAACTGGAAGCTGAGACTCAACCAACATGGTTCTTGCAGTCTCTATTAAGGTTCTGTTCTTTCTTTCAGCGACTCCATTTTGTTGTGGCGTGTACCGAGAGCTGTATTCATGAAGGATTCCTTTTGCAGTGCAAAACTCATCCATAACCCTGTTTTTGAACTCGGTACCGTTGTCGCTTCGAATTCGCCTCACCTTTAGAATATACAGATTTTCCAACAGGGTGATCAAATTCTTCAGAATTTCTGGAGTCTCGCTCTTGTGGACCATGAAGTCAACCCATGAAAATCTTGAGTAGTCATCAGTAACTACCAAGCAGAAAACTTCTCCGTGCACACTCTTGTGTTTGACAGGGCCGAAAAGATCCATATGCAAACGCTCGAGTGGCATGTTGACAGTGTTAACCTTCTTCAATGGATGAGATTTCTTGGTCTGCTTTCCCTTTTGACACGGCACACAGACATCTTGAAGTTGAAAGTGTTTCACATTGACACCTCTCACCAAGTTGTTTTTGACAAGGTGATTCATTTTTCTGAGGTGAATATGACCCATTCGCCTGTGCCAAGAGATTGTCTCCTTTTCAGTGGCCTTTGAAACAAAGCAAGTAACTTGTTTGGAATTCGTTACTGCTTGGCTCATATCAAGGACATACAAATCATTCACCCTTGGAGCTGATAAGAGAATCCATTCTGGGGGGATCTTGAAACCTGGCTTCAGCACATAACAACCGGCATCATCAAAATGCACGGTGAACTTCTTGTCGCAGATTTGAGAAACACTCAAGAGATTGTGATCCAATTGCTTCACATAATTGATCTTGTCGAAACTCACAATCCCATTAGAGATCATTCCCTCGCCAGTGATATAACCTCCCTTATCTCCCGCAAACGCAACATATCCTCCTCTTATACTTCTCACATCGAAAAGAAGACGATAGTCGCCAGTCATGTGCCTGGAAGCCCCACTATCAACAATCCAAAGACTATTAATAGTTCCTCCTGGAGCCGCCTGCACATGCAATTAACACATCAGTTTGAGAGGGGGACCCAAGCCTTTGTTGACTTGGGTCGTCCTTTATCATCAAGGAAAGTGATCTCAATCACTTGATGATTAGGAAATAAAATTTCTGGTGCCCCCCCTGACTTAATTACCTGTTTTTGTTTCCAAGCTTGTTTTTGTTTACCAGTATTTGAATTAATTGATTTTGTATTTACTGGTTTTGCATTTGTAGGTTTAGCTTGAACAGGTTTCTCATTCTTGACCTCCGATTTTAAGGCCTTCTCAATTACCTTTTTGTTCTTTTGTTTTTCTTTCTTTTCCCTTTCTTTCAAGACACGTGGGTCTTGTTTTGGGGAAACCGATTGTTTTTGGTAACTGGTTTCTTGTGGAACACTTGTTTGTCCTTTCAACTTTTTCAAGTATGGGCAGTATCTTACGATGTGCCCAATTGTTCCACATTCAAAACACATTCTCCGCTCTACGAACCTCGGAGAAACGTGTTGATTACCCGACGAAGAACCAGACACTGAAGTTTGTGATCTGGATGTGCTTGGACCTAAATCACATCCGTTTGTGTGTTGGGTATAATTGTTTTGCTCATTTCGTTTCAAAATTCTAACTTGTTTTACAAATTCATTGTTAGATTTGTTTTGAAATGTTTCAAGTTTGTCCGTACCCTTTGATTCAACAAACTTCACTATCGGTTTTTGTTTCTTAACAGGGGCTTTCCTGTTTTGCACCTTTTGAACCTTAGGTTGCTCAACCTTAGATTGTGGAACTTTAGGTTGTGCAACCTTAGGTTGTGGAGCCTTAGACTGTTCAACTTTAGGTTGTTGAACCCTTGGTTGTTCAGTCTTAGGCGACTGAGCTTTTGGTGCTTGAACATTCTTGTTCTGAGCCCTCTTTTCTTGCACCTGGCTCTTGCCTTTTCCAGAATTCACTTGTTGTTTTCGCTCAACTGGCAGTGTTTGGTTCCCATGTTGTTTTCTAATTTGTTCACGTGGAACTGGTTCACATTGAGTGACAGTGACTTTGTTACCTTTGTTTCCCAAAAACTTGTCAGTTCGTCCTTCAAAAACTTTCTCAATTAAATCTTGATTTACATTTTTGATTGGAAAATCTCTGTCGGAATAAATTTTGCTGTCTCCCTTGAGCGTATACAACAAGTTATTCGTTTCACTGCTAGGTACACTGGGCTTCACTGCCTTTGGTGTTTCAGCCTTACTCGGTTTCACTGGGGGATCACACAAGATGTGATTCTCAATTGGAATGTCTGGTGTAACCGAGTTAGGCTGTGGTTTCACAATTTCTTCAGATTCATCGTCTGAAGAGTCAGCATCCTCAATGATGGGAGGACTCTGTCCCTTTTCACATGATGAATTTTCCACATTCTCAGAAGCTGATTGTTCCGAGGAAGATGTACCAGTTTTGAACCCGAGGCCTGCAGCAAAGTCATCTCGCGCAAGTGGCACAGTAGGTTCAAAACGGGGCATATCCTCGTCATCAGGCTGTTTTGAATAATTGTGGCTCATTGGGGGGGGGGGACATTTTTTGTATCCAATACATTTTTTATCCCCCTTTTCCTTCTGAACACTGATAATGTGATCCAAAACAAAGCGGGAATTGGAATAACTGTCCAATTTCTGCTTGATTGCATCACACTCGCATCGAGCTGTAGCTAACTCCACCATTTGTTTCTCAATTGTGTCAATTAAGTTATTATTAGCATGTTGTTTTCTCAAAACAGCCTTTTGTAATTCAGAAACATCATGTTTTAATGACTTAATTGTTTCTTTAAATTCTTTTTCATTTTTGGTTAAAAAGAAGTTAGCTTCAGATGCTTTGGCAAGATCAACAATCAGTTCTTGATTGTGTTTTTGTGTGATTTCAAACAAACTTTCCTTTTCTGCATATTCTAGACATTTAGCACATTCAACAACAGCAGAAACAGAGTCAGGTTTAGAATCACATACCTGTGAGGTTTGTCCTTCAACATGAGCCATGAAGGCTGTAAGAAAAGAGAAAGATCCGTCTTCAGAGAAAAATTGAGAAAGCTTCTCAGAAGTTCCAGCAGCTTTCTGGCAAAGAATAGACTTTCTCTTGCATAATGCTTCAGCATCAGCCAATAATTCATCAACCTCCAGATCTAAAGCTTCACTTGATATATCACCAGTATCAAGTGATTCACCATCAACACTTCCACTGTAACCCGAGCTATCTTCATCTTCTGAAGATTCACCAGCAGACACGGGTTCTTCAACCTTTTCAACTACTTTGGCATAACAAGCTGTGCCACCATTACCTCCATTACCTCCTTCTCCAAGCTGAACACTCCAGTTACAAATCTCATCAGCTTGAACAACTAATCCTCTGTGGGAATTAGAGTTTGAGGATCCAGAAGTATTTCCTCCCACGGGAACTAATTGTCTGTCAGAATTGTTCTGTTGTTGCTGAGGCTGTCTTTGATTCCTGAAAGGATTCTGATTGCCTTGCTTGGGTGGCTTCTGACATTCCCGTTTGAAATGACCCTTTTCACCACAGTTGAAGCAGGTGACAGCATTTTTATCAAAACCATACTTGGTGTTGTTATTGCTTTCCAAGCTGGTTCTCCCCGTTCTTTCCATAAACTCTTTAGCTCTACGGATAGCACTAGCAAGAGCCCACTTTATATCCATCATCTCAAACTCTTCTTTATCAACCTGCTGATAATCTTCGTTGGTTAGGTTGATATTTCCAATCTGACCCGCAACCAACCCACAGTAGGCGCTAACCAAGGTGTTCAACATCTCCATATGTTCCTTGGCTATCTCAACACTGACTTTTGAAAAATTGGAAGTATCCAATCTGACAGTGTTCGGATTGGAAGTAGCTTGAAAGCTTGAAGAACTTCCATAAAATCCCTGCTGTTGTGGTTGTTGCTGTTGAGCTCTGTTAGGATCCAGGAAAGGCGGTGGAGTGAATTGTTGAGCTGTCTGCTGTTGTTGTTGTTGAGATGAAGAATCTGGTCTTGAATACATCATTGTGTATGCTGAAGGATCAAATTGATTTGCTGTTGGAGGTCCGGTGTTGGAAATGAACGCTGTTTGAAGCTTAGCATGCTGAGAAGCTGGCTTTTCTCCAGTAATACCACCTGCAATCCCAAAATACATCTCGGGATTCTGAGGAGTGGTTGTTCTTTTCGCCTTGAGCTTTTCTTCAACATCTTTGTTTTCCAATTTCTGGATTAGCTCATAAATGGTAATTGTATCCAGAACACCGTTTTCCTTGAGAATCTCAAGATAACTGCTCCACTTTGCTGGTAAGGCATCAGCAAATCTCCTCACCATATCTTGTGGAGTGGCAGAGACTTTGAAGGCAAACATTTCACTCAACAGATGGTGATATCTTGTAGACAATTCTGATAGACCTTCATTCTCCATGCAGGTAAAACCTTCAAACTCTTTCTTTAGCAGCTCCTGCTTGATCTTTCTTGATTGAGCATTTCCTTCACACCTTAACGTGAGCATATCCCACAAACTTTTGGTAGTCGTACAGTAGACGAATTTGTGGTATATATCTCTGTGAAGAGCCTGCGTGAGAATCATAAATGCTTTCTTTTCCAATTCAAACTTCTTCTTATCTTCATCAGACAGTGTGCTGTAAGTTTCTGGATTTGATCCTGCAACTTCCAACTCATTTTCAAACGAAGTGAAGAAACACATCCATAAGTCTTGACCTTGCCCCTGAACGTAAGTTCTCAACCTTTCTTTCCACCATCCCCAATCATTGATGTGATTAAGCTTTGGCGGTTTCGTGCTTGTACCAGTTTCACTATCGTTCTGCATCATTGCTTGAATGCTGTTGCTTTGATTAGTGACCAATGCCCATTGATTTGCCGTTATCATTGCAGCTTGAGTTGGGGCAATAGCCTGCATCCATGCAGTTTTGTTGAACTCTGGCGCAGATTGCGTGGTTGATGATTGCGTAGATGATGACTGTGGAGTCAAGGTTGTCGTAGTCCACGCAGAAGGATTCCATTGACCATTTGTTCCCATTTTATAATTAATATATTAGGTGAAAATAAATTTAGAAAATTGATTTTCACAAACTATATTAAAACTTGAAAAATGACAACAGCCGAAGGATAAGGATCGAAAGACCTGAAATCACACACTGTTAAATTCAAACAGATAAGACTCGAAAGATGGCCCGAAAGATAACACTGTTCGAAAGATCAACAGTATTCGAAAGACTACTGTTGAGTTTTCGAACAAAAACTTCGAAAGATTCCCCTACTCGAAGGATCCTTATCTTTCGAAGACAAACAGTAACTCGAATGATGGATCTTTCGAGAAGATTCCTTGACTCGAAAGATGGCACACTGACTTCGAAGGATTGTTCGAAGGATAGTTATCTTTCGAATCTCCTGAATCGAAAGATGATCTGTCGAGCTCGAAAGATATCTTTCGAACCCACTCTGACACACTGACACAAAGTTGACTGAAAAGTGACAGGTTGATGTGGTTGGTGAAACACCTTTCGGCAGAAAGGATGTTCTGCACAAACTTTTCACCAACTTTCACCAACTTTGAAAATTTTGCCAAAAAGGGAAGCTTCTTATCCACACCTAGCAACCGGAATATGACCGGAATATTTGCCGGAAAATAGCAAACCTTTCAAGACAAAATTTTAAGTTACCCAATCCTTCCCACACAACACCCGGTTAGTTTAAAACACGTTTTTAAGGCTAGAAAGTCCAGAAACACACTAAAAACGGGAGTTAAACCAAGAAAACTTTTGTCCAAACACAAACCAAGGTCTTGCACAAACCCGGTTTAACAAGGAAAAGAGCCACGGCTCTGATACCACTTGTAGGTCCCTCGGAGGTTGAGGTTTAACCTATTCCTTGTTATGTTCAACACTCTAGCAAGTGCGGAATCCAAGCTAGAGTGCAACCGGAGTTTAGATGAAAGCAAAGATTACAAAGAGAAAGATAGACACGCAAGATATCAAAGTTTTCTCTTGTATTTCAGTGGACACGGTTACAGACCTTGACCAAACTGAAATGCTCTCTATTACAGACCTGGGTTTCACACACAAAAGCTCTCTACTGTGAATACAAACTTTGGACAGAACTATTTGTGAAGTGAAACCCTCATGGATATATATACCCATACCAGATTCCCATGCACGAAGGATAGATATCCTGGTCGAAGGATCATCTGTCGACCAGAAAACCTATCGAAAGATCTCGAAGGATCTAGACATACCTCGAAGGATTGTATATCCTTCGAGGTCCATAAGGATCCTCCGAAACATCATCTTTCGAAGTCATCGAAGGATACTAAACATCCTTCGATGACATCCTTCGAGACATATCATCTTTCAACTACTAAGTGTTGAAGTTTGGCCAAGTCAAACACATATTACAACACATTACAACACATAAACAACACATACAAGACGTAAACACAACCGACAAAAGACATCGTTTTATACATTACAAAATATAGACAAAGTACAGACACAAAGTGCACCAACATAAGTTGCACAGGATGGGTGACAAGAAGGGTAAGAATCAGGAGTCTGACAAAGGGGATAGCAAGAAAGGTAAAAACAAGAAGGGGAAGGATTCTGGTTCCTCAAAGGGCTCTAGGAAGCGAAAGGCTTCCCAGAATTTTGCCATCACTGCCCAACAGAACCAGGCAGCTCCTAATCAGCCAGCGCAGCCTCCAGCAAAGAAGCGGTATGAAGGGAATGCACCTTTGTGCAATAGGTGCAATAGTCACCATCTACAGCAACTCCCGTGCCGTTTCTGTACCAACAGTGGAAAAACAGGTCATCTTGCAGAGGTTTGTCGTTCTGCTCGAAATCCAGCTCAGCAGGTAGCTCAACTACCTGTTCAACAGCAAGCACAAGCTGCACGACCTCACTATCCTCCTGGCTCATGCTTTAATTGCGGAGACCTGACCCATTATCGAAACCAGTGTCCAAGGCTGGTTAACGCGAATCCAGTTCAGGCTCAGGCTCGTGGACGAGCTTTTAACATGAATGCTATTAAGGCACAAGCAGACAATGAGGTGGTGAACGGTACGTTCTTTGTTAATAATCAACCTGCGTCTGTTCTTTTTGATTCAGGGGCCGATAAGAATTTCGTGTCGTTGTCTTTTGAGCCATTGCTTCGCGTGTCTAGAACGAAACTAGGTAAGCCTTTGACAGTATAAGTTGCTAATGGAGAACCCATTATTCTTGATTCGGTTCTTCGCAACTGCCAGTTGAACCTTAACGACCATCTTTTTCTCATTGACCTCACACCTATGTAACTTGGAAGCTTCGACATTATTGTGGGTATGGATTGGTTAGCCAAGCATCGCGCAGAGGTAGTTTGTTTTGAGAAGATTGTTCGAGTTCCGCTTTCATCTGGTGAGATTCTACAGGTTCGTGGTGAGAAACCTGTTAGTAGCCTCAAGCTTATGTCCTATTTTCAAGCTCGGAAGTATCTGCGAAAGAACTATGTGGCTTTCTTGGCACATGTTACAGCAGATAAAAACGAAGGTAAATCTATTCAAGATATCCCTGTTGTTCGGGATTATCCGGAGCTGTTCCCTGAAGAGTTACCTGGTCTACCTCCTGCACGCCAATTCGAGTTCCGTATTGACCTCGTACCTGGTGCAAATCCCATTGCCAGAGCTCCATATCGTCTTGCACCATCCGAGATGCAAGAGCTATCTAAGCAGCTTCAAGAGCTTTCTGACAAAGGCTTCATTCGTCCTAGCTTTTCACCTTGGGGTGCTCCCGTTCTTTTTGTCAAGAAGAAGGATGGATCCTTCAGAATGTGTATCGATTATCGTGAGCTGAATAAGCTTACCATCAAGAATCGATATCCCCTACCTCGCATTGATGATCTCTTTGACCAGTTACAGGGTGCTACTTGCTTCTCGAAGATCGACCTTCGTTCTGGGTATCATCAACTTCGTGTGCATGAAGAGGATATTCCCAAGACAGCATTCCGCACTCGATATGGGCATTATGAGTTCACAGTCATGCCATTCGGTTTGACCAATGCTCCTGCTGTTTTCATGGACTTGATGAATAGGGTCTGCAAGCCTTATTTAGATAAGTTCATCATCGTTTTTATCGATGATATCTTGATTTATTCTAAGACGCGAGCTGATCATGAGCAACAGCTTCGTCTTACTCTGGAACTCCTAAAGAAAGAGCAACTTTTTGCCAAATTCTCCAAGTGTGAATTTTGGCTTAAGGAAGTTCAATTTTTGGGACATATTGTCAACGAACAAGGTATTCATTGTCACACCCCGGCCGCGTTAAAACAACAAACCGCGGCGGAAACGCCGGGGAGTGAGGCAACAGAATTATTGTTCCACAACCATGGTAGTTAAAGGTTTTGTTTTATTGAAATATTATGAAATGTTCATTGTCATTAAACCAAATAAACAAACTACATATTGTTTATAATTGTTTTTAAGTCACTAAGGCCTTGTCCAGATCCTAAGTGAACTCGCTTCCTAGCAAGCAACATCAAGCAATACCACCTGAAACATATGTAAAAATAAAGTCAGCAAAGAAATGCTGGCGAGTACATAGGTTTTATGGGAGTATCGGATTCATGGCTCGTTTATATGTTGCAGTATCTCGTTAGACTACAAGAGTCAAAATACAAACCTTGTTTTGAAAAGTGTATTGCAACATAAATAACCAACACAAATCTAATTGGTTATAGTTTATATAATCTCGTAGCCATGACTCTTAACTCAAAAATATTTGTTTTAGTATAACAACTTGTAAACATCTCGTAAAAACTCGTTAATAAAACTCGTATGGTTTATATCGTTTCGAAAACCTCGTGGTGTGACATCGTTTCAAAATCGTTTCCCCAGTGAACTAAATAATGACACGCAATGTAACATGATAGAAGCACTTATATATAAGATGTACCAGCGGCGTATCTACCATGATTCTATCATACTACACCCGTCCCATTATCTAATCACTACCCAAAACCAATCGTTTCAAATCGTGTACCTCGTTTCAAATCGTTTAACTCGTCCCAAAATCGTATTCGTTTTAATAGTGAAACTACTTTTTTGGTCGTCTCGTTAACAACATTCAAACCTTCGTGACTCGTCAACTCGTTTCTCGTTTCGTATTAACAAACCACCAAAGGGTAAGTTAACAATCATCAGGTTCAGTCGTTACCTACATAACCCCCACACATAACCATGGGTGTAGTCTGATAACGGGATTTGTCAGATCCTATGGTACCATAACCTAATACTGGTCGGCTCGGCCAAAGCTAATGAATGTCATTCGTTATGTAATCACAACCAACAAGTCTTGTTCACCTTATTGAAATCGTTATTAGTTTAGTATAAACCATCGTTTTTGAAATTATCGTTTAAACCTTGAAATTCGTTTTGTACATATGAATCACCCCAAAACAATTGAAAACAGTAAAATAGGGGAACTATGTACTCACTTGGGATTGCTAATTAGTCTTGAGAATAAGACCAATTTAAGCTCCAAGGATCACGGAATCAACCGGCACCTAGTATAGTAACTATGTTAATAAATCGGCTCCTAAATCGGGAGATAGGATAGAATGAGGTTCTATAAATCAAACGAGTAATTGAACTCATATGGTATGATTTAATAGGCCCAACATTCTGATTAGAAAGCCTACCTAAGTGCTTTTGACCCGTTTCGACACATTATGGTAACATAAGTCACTATAAGGCGTCATTAGCGTAAAACTATGTTCGGATGGTTAACTATGTGCTATGCCAAGTCTTACATGCCCAATAATCCCTAAACATGTTACTAAATCAGGTTATATGTCAAAATTATGTTCACATAGTCAAAATACGGATTTATGCTTCAAAAGGGCATTTTGGTCATTTTCTATGGGCATACAAGCTAACAAGCATATGACTAACCAATCCTATGTGATCATAAGGTATAACCACAGTGGTTATTACCTATGTAACCATGATCACTAAGTGTGCTTGGTCGGATCCTAAAGATCGACCAAACGGGTCGGGTTCGGAAGTATAAGCGGTTGTTTAGACCGCTTACCTTACGACCCTAAACAAGCACAAACTAATAGTGTCGAGTTAAACATGTCAAAACATGTCTAACCTACTGATTTGGTATCAAAACAAAGTGTTTTGATACCCTAAAGTAGTTCCGAGGCAAAATGCATGCTAAAACGCATTTTGACCGAAACTTTGACTCGACACTATAACTAGCTAACGTGGTAATCAGCGGCTATAATCATGAAGGATTATAACTATCGTGATTACAATCACGTTTCAAAGTTCAATTGAACTTTGACTTGACCAATTGATGGTCAAAACCGAAAGTCAAACTGTTGGCCAAACTGTTTGACTTTCTGCTTAAACATAAAGAACAAGCATGAAAGAAGACTTACAAAGGGTCCTAGCTATCTTTTCTACAAAGAATAAAGTTCCAAGCAGATTAGAAAGCTCCCAAATCAGATAAGAGATGTGAAGAATGAGGAATGAGCAATGAACAAGTGAATGGAGTGGCCTATTTATACTTGTTGGTGATCAACAAGATCATGACAAGTGGTTTGTTTAGCCATTAAGCAATGAATCACAACCATACAAGTGTTAGGAGCAGGTGCAAAGCCTTGGAGAGGTGGTAACTTGGCTACCACACAAAGAAATTGCAAGATTGGCCCCTGAATTTACAAACTGATGCTGAAAACAAACTTTCTGCCCAGATGTGATTGTCGTGTAGCGCGACGGAATAGGCAGGGGATGGTCGCGCTACGCTACCATGTGTCTGATTCAGCAAAGTTTCAAAAATGACAGAAATGGTCCCTGCACGTGTTTAAGCTTGTTTTTGACGTTTTTAACCTCCGTTAACCTCATTTCAAGGCTCTAAAATGAAGTTAAAGTATAGGGGACTCAAAACATGCTCGAAAACATCTCGGACGTCGGTTCGTTTGGTCGTACGATCACGTTGTTCGGTTAATTACGACGGAACTCAAACGGACGCGTGTACGATCCAAAATGCGCGACGAATGGCGTTTTGGCATCCGAATCACTAAAATAAATATATTTTAGTGTGTACAAAAATTTTGGATGTCCAGATGTGTCCAGAACGTAAGATATGCGCGAAAATGCAAACTTACGCAGTTTTTGACACTTTTAGTCCCTGTAAGATCATGTATGCATGTTTTCGCACACCGAACCTATCAAAGCTTATTTCTAAGCCATGTTTAGGTTATATATGGTATGTTTAACTTATGATCAAGTTCTGGACTGTTCGTTACCTTACGAATCGGTAGACTTTTGCAAGTTGACGCAAATAGTCCCTAAGAGCGAATAAACTTGTTTTTGTCATACCAAAGCCTTTAAAACTTATTTCTAAGTTATATAAAGGTTATTTAAGGTATGTTAAGTCTATGATGATGTTCTGGAGTGTTTGTCGTGTTAAACTGACTGTGTTTACGCATCAGTTCGCGTATAACTTTCCAGAAACGATATAGAGTTTGAAATCGATCAAAAATCAACATGGGCACAAAACCAAACATAAATGACAAACATTGGGATCAAAACACACTGTATTATTGATAATTGACTTTGTTTCGCATTGTTCATCGATTAAAGAGCACAGTTTTCACATTCATGTAGATCCCTCCAAGATCAGTGCGATTAAGGATTGGGATACGCCTACTACTTCTACTGAGGTTCGTTCTTTTCTTGGTCTTGCGGGTTATTACCGCCGCTTCATCGAGAACTTCTCAAAGATTGCAGTTCCTCTAACTGCTCTAACTCAGAAGAACAAACCCTTTGAATGGGGTTTTAAGCAAGAGGAAGCATTTCAGACCTTGAAGTAGAAGCTTTGTGATGCACCTATTCTGACCTTGCCTGAAGGCAATGATGATTTCGTCGTTTACTGTGATGCATCGAAATTGGGTCTTGGCTGCGTTCTGATGCAAAGGAATAAAGTCATAGCCTATGCATCCAGGCAATTGAAGGTACATGAGAGAAACTACACCACTCATGACCTTGAGTTAGGTGCAGTTGTTTTCGCTCTCAAAATCTGGAGACATTATTTGTTCGGCACAAAATGCGTAGTTTTCACTGACCACAAAAGTCTTCAGCACATCTTCAATCAGAAAGAACTCAACATGAGGCAAAGACGTTGGGTCGAACTCCTGAATGACTATGATTGTGAAATTCGCTACCATCCTGGTAAAGCGAATGTTGTGGCTGAAGCACTGAGTCGTAAGGAATGTACTAAGCTTCATTGTGTTCGTGTTCAATCTGATGTTCAAGCTCGATCTGATATCCAAGCACGCATATCTCGGGCTCAACATGCTTGTGTTTCACAAGATTTGATGGGTAAAGAATTACCCTATCACAAGCTTGTTCTAAAGGAAGATGGATCGTATTATTTCATTGACCGTTGGTGGGTCCCAAGCCAAGATGATCTTCGCACTTTGCTTATGGATGAAGCCCATAAGTCTCGTTATTCTGTTCATCCTGGCTCAGACAAGATGTATAAGGATCTTCGTACTCAATATTGGTGGCCTGGTATGAAGAAAGACATTGCCTTGTACGTTTCAAAATGCCTTACTTGTCTCAAGGTTAAGGCTGAACACCAGCATCCTTATGGTCTTTTGGAGCAACCAGAGATCCCAGTTTGGAAATGGGAAAGCATTGCTATGGATCTCATTACCAAACTTCCGCGCACAAAGAAAGGTCACGATGCCATCTGGGTAGTTGTTGATCGTCTTACAAAGTCAGCGCATTTCTTGCCAATCCGTGAGGATTTTTATGCTGAAAGATTGTCCAAAATCTACGTGGATGAAATTGTATCTCGACATGGTGTTCCCTTGAACATTATTTCTGATAGAGATGCTCGCTTCTCTTCTCGATTTTGGAGAACCATGCAATCTGCTATGGGGACCCAACTCAATCTGAGCACAACATATCATTCACAAACAGATGGCCAAACTGAAAGAACAATCCAGACTTTGGAGGATATGCTTAGAGCTTGTGTGATCGATTTTGGTGGTAGTTGGGATTCACATCTTCCATTGATTGAATTCTCCTACAACAATAGTTATCACTCCAGCATCAATATGGCTCCTTTCGAGGCTCTCTATGGTCGAAAATGCCGTTCACCAGTCTGCTGGAATGAAATAGGTGAGGCTCAGCTTACTGGCCCTGACCTCATTTTAAAGACGACTGACAAGGTTAAGAAAGTTCGTGATAACCTACAGACAGCTCGAAGCCGTCAAAAGAGTTACGCGAACCGACGATGCAAGCCCTTGGAATTCCAGGTCGGTGATCGTGTATTACTTAAGGTCTCACCTTGGAAAGGTGTGATCAGATTTGGAAAGACAGGAAAACTTGCACCTAGATACGTTGGAC
This sequence comes from Helianthus annuus, assembly GCF_002127325.2. Taxonomy (NCBI): domain Eukaryota; kingdom Viridiplantae; phylum Streptophyta; class Magnoliopsida; order Asterales; family Asteraceae; genus Helianthus; species Helianthus annuus. The sequence goes on from NC_035449.2 coordinate 125,294,906, forward strand.
CATTCAAGATCGTCGAAAGAATCAGTAAGGTAGCCTACAGACTTGCATTACCTCCCGAACTTGGAAATGTTCATCCAACTTTCCACGTATCCAATCTCAAAAAGTATCTAGCTGATGAGAACCTCCACATACCACTTGACGAAATCCGTGTCGATAAAACACTTCGTTTTGTTGAGAAACCTGTGGAAATTATGGATAGTGAAGTCAAATGGCTTAAACGCAAGCGCATTCCGTTGGTTAAAGTTTGCTGGGAATCTAAACGTGGACCTGAGTTTACTTGGGAACGTGAAGATCAAATGAAGGCGAAATATCCACATCTTTTCCCACGAGTTTCCTCTAAACAAATTTCGGGACGAAATTTCCGCAAGTAGGGGAGACTGTGACATCTGTGCTTATAATCATTGTAAACAATTCCATTATCAATGAAATAAAGTTATTTGATCCCAATGTTTGTTTGTTGATGTTTGATGTTTTTTATGTTTTGACTTTTATTCGATTTCAAACTCTATATCGCTTTCTGGAGAGTTATACGCAAACTGGTGCCTAAACGCAATCAGTTTAACACGACAAATACTCCGGAACATCGATTTATGCTTAACATACCTTAAATAACCTTTACATAACTTAGAAATAAGTTTTGAAGGCTTTGGTATGGCAAAATCTAGTTTATTCGCTTACAGGGACTAAAGTTGACAAACTGTGAAAGTATGCCGATTTGAACTGTAACGAACATTCCGGAACATGATCATAAGTTAAACACACCCTAAGTATCCTTTACATATCTTAGAAATAGGCTTTGAGGGGTTCGGTGTGCTAAAATAAACTTTATGATCATTCAGGGACTAAAAGCGTCAGAAAGTGCATAAGTTTGCATTTTCGTGCATAACTTACGTTCTGAATACCTCCGGACATCCAAAAATTTATGTAATCATTAAAATATTGTGTTTTGGTGATTGGCTTGTCAAAAATCCATTCGTTGCGTAATTTGGATCGTTTTTGCATCCGTTACGACTTCCGTCGTAATTAGCCGAACAATGCAATCATACGGCCAAACGAACTGACATCCAGCATATTTTTGAGCATGTTTTATGTTCCCTATACTTTAACATCCTTGTAGAGCTCAAAAATGGGTTTGACGGGTGTTAGAAGTGCCAAAACACGACTATACGCGCACAGGGACCAAAACTGCCAAAATGCAAAATCTGCTGGTCTGCAGGGTCCTTACGGACCGTATGGGTATGCTTACGGTCCGTAAGCCATGTCCAGATCAGCAGAATTGCATTCCAGCCATTTTCAGCTGTTACCCACCCTTGCACATGGTTTTGTTGAGTCTATGGGCTGGTTTAGGGGCCCCCATGGTTTTCTAAAACTATGGGCTTGATGTGTACGGCTAGGATTGAATCTCGGATAACGAGGAACAATCTTAACGGCTCTACCAAATCTATAAATACCCCCCCATGCCTTGCCCATTTCCCTCACATTTGATCTGAGTTTTTCTCTAAGTGGTTGTGTTTGTACACTTCCTACCTGAGATTACTTGGAATCAAACCTTGCGGGGACCTTCTGTAAGTTTTCTTTCGCGTTTTTCGTTCATTTTAGCGTTAAAGTCAAACTGTGTTTGACTTTCTGCATTGACCAGTTTATGGTCAACACGAAGTTCGTTTGAAGTTCATAACGTGAGCGTAATCACGATGGTTATAGTCCCTAGTGACTATACCTACTGATTACCACGTTATCTAGGCTCAGTGACGAGTCGTAGTTTCGGCCAAAATGCGTTTTCTCGCGTATTTTGTAACCAAACTACTCTAGGGTATTAAAACCGTTTGTTTTAATACCAAACCTGTTTTATAACTTTACTAAACATGTTCTAGCATGTTTAGCTCGTCGCTTCTAGTTTTGTGCTTGTCTAGGGTCGTAAGGTAAGCGATCTAAACAATCGCTTATACTTTCGAACCCGACCCATTAGGTTGGTCCTTAGGATCCGACCAAATACATTAGGTAACCATAGTTGTATAGGGAATAACCTTCCGAGGTTATACCTTATGGTCACATCATTTAACTAGTTGTATGATAGGTAACGTATGTGCCTTAGGTAAATTACTAAAATACCCTTTTTGCGCTAAAATTCATTTTAAGCCTATGTAACATAATTTTTGGTATCTAAACTGATTTAACAACAATATTAAACATGTTAAGGCATATCTTGCTTGTCATAGGCCTAGTTAGGCATTCCAAATGCGTTTTACGCAAACGACGCGTTAAAGTAGCATAAGCTACCCAAGCAGGTCGTAACGGGTCAAAAGCACTTAGGATAGGTTTCGTTTTAGTATGTAGGCTTTGTTAAACCATATTACATAAGTTCCCATACTTATTTGGTTTACACACCCTTGTACTTCCCGAACCTCCGATAGGTCCGTTTATTAATGTAGATACCTATATAGGTGCCGTTTGATTTCCTTGATCTTCTAGCATTGCTTGGTGGTTATCCTACGACTTCTAAGCAATCTCAAGTGAGTACATAGTCCCCTCTTTTACTGTTTTCCAAACATTTTGGGGTGAAACACATGTGCCTACTTGTACTTTCATGCTTTCCATGTTTTCATATCATATGCTTGTTATGTTCAATAGTACACATATAGTACATGCTTCCATCGTGTTTTTGCTATGTATGTCCATTGTGTGCATATTTAGTACATCGTTTTACATGACATTTTATGCTACGTATGTTCGTTTAGCGCATACTTAGTACATTGTTTACATTACCTTTTCACGCTATGTATGTTCATCATACTTAGTGCATTGGTTTTTCATCACTTGCTTACATATTGGGTATGACATTTGGTTTGTTTAAGTGGGACCATATACATTCATTAACTTTGATCACGCCGCTCGTTAGTAGGTAGTGGTACCATAGGAATTGACAACTCCCGTTCCTGACATCCTGGGTATGTTTGGATGAAAGGAATGACCGAATTCGATTTAAACATAAAAAGCGATAGAACTTTAATTTGTTTAAAGGTTTATCACCACAGTCACAAGGCTTGGATGTATGCATTTTCACAATACCACATAAATGTTTGTATTCAGTGTAGCGTACTTTTTCCACAAAACATAACTTTGATTTAAACCGAGTTTTACTTCAATACCTTGTTTTGTGCATTTTCACCTATGGATTAGCTGATACATATTTCACTTACCATACATGACATTTTGATTACACACTACATGATTGACATTTGACATAGACATTTTGACATGGTTTTCACAATGACATTTGACAATTTGGTTTAGACTTGGGTAAATTTAAATTGGTGGTTTGTTTGGGTAAGTGGTTTAAGTAACGAGACGTATGTAATGTAATACAAGCATGGTGGATACGCCGCTGGTACTTCCTATATATAAGTGCTTGTATTGTATTACATGTCGTAGCATTATTTAAATCATTCATTTTGGTTTTATACATTATTTTACAAAACAGTTTATTTGTTACAACTTATTTTACTTGGATATTTATTTAGCCATAATTATTTCTTTACTTATACATATCATCTGATTTTATCACTTTTTAAACGATTTACAAAACAAAACAATTTACAATGTTCATGACTAACTTTTCTTAAACATTTTCTTAAACTTAAGTCATGAATCCTACTTTCACAAAACCTATGTATCTCACAGGCATTTTTATGTTGACGTACCTATTTTCACATGTGTTTCAGGAGCTAATGCATAGGACGTTCGTGACACGCTAGGGTGGACTTGGGCCATAGTGACGATAAAATGGAACTAGACTAGTTAAAACTTGTTATGTACTCTTTGTTTCAGTTATTTTAAGACAATGTAAATCATTTGTTTGATTCAATAAAATATAACTTTATGTGCCATGGTTGTGAAACAATAATTCTGTTACAACACTCCCCGACGTTTCCGTCACGGTTTGATGTTTTATGTGGTCGGGGTGTGACACTTGGTGAAGACAAGTGTTTAGTATAATACTTTTTATGTTTAATCTTTTGCACTTCTTAATTGGTTTTGTATTAATGACTTTAATAATTAGTTGCTTATGTTGAAGGTGATTCTTCCTTATCGTTTGTCCGTGGTGTCTTGGCATTATTTTACTATCTATATAAAATAAAAGATTTTCACCATTCATATCTCCATGGTCTATATGGAGGTACGTTGGCTACCTGGTCGGGGGTTAAGGGAACGGTTTGGTAAGGGTCTTGCCCTTGTTCAGCGTTTAGAGGTCCTGCAAGGGACCTGGGTCAAATTTAGTAGGACCTCCTTCAATACCCAAAGGTATTGGATGGCGGGGGTCCAAACTCTTTGATCCCCTCATAAGTTAACTACTATTAATACTATAACCCGGCTATTTAGGACTGTATCCCTGCTGACTCAGACTACTTAGTCGAGGGTAACGTCACCTCCAAAAGAGGGGCCTGCCATAATTTGCATTAATAACTTAATTAATTATCTTTCAATAATCCGACCCTTTAGGATTGTATCCTTGCTGACTCAAACTACTGGGTTGAGGGTAACGTCGCCTTCAAAAGAGGGGCCTACTACAATAACTAAGATAATCTCTTAAACAAGTGCAAAAGTGCGAAAATAATCAAAGGTTATACTAACACACGAGTCGGATCCAAGTGATTCATCTTGTCTATCTGTTTTTATTTTTATTTTATTTTTCAGCATTTAGTTAGTTTTATTTTCTTAGTTTAAAAATCTTTTTCTAACATTTTGATCTGATTAGACGTTGAGGATAAACCGGTACTAAAAGCTCTTGTGTCCTTTGACGACCTCGGTATCTTACCAACACTATACTACGTCCACGATGGGTGCACTTGCCCATATGTGTGTTTAGTGTTAGTAAATATCGTGTTTTATAAATTTAAAACTTGGCTAAAAAGTGTAAGAACGGGCTTAAAATATACATCCAAATTATAACACACTTCACGCACATCAAGTTTTTGGCACCGTTGCCGGGGACACAAGGATTTTAAGAAAGTTAGGAATCAACGGCCTAATCATTTTTTTTATTTTCTTTTTAATTTTTTAGGATTTTCTTAGTTTTTCAACTTCTGCAGAGCTCAGCACGGGCCATGACTGCTGAACACGCCCCCGTGCTCAATCATTGGAACTGGCAATCTTGTTTTAAGTAAGACAGTAAGCTGAACACGGGGCCGTGCTCACTCAACACGCCCCCATGCCCAAGATTCAGTTACTGAAAATAGAACCGTTAGATCCCGGCGGTTGGTAATTTCTGACACAAACATGAGTGATGGTAATTCTTTTTACTTTCGGCACTCTTATGGTACGTGGTGTCAATTATGTGGAGGCAACCATAAAGAATTAAAATGTTACTTTCTAAAACCATAAAGAATTAAAATTGTACGTGGCACAACCGTTAAGATCGTTCGTCGAGAAACGTGCTTCGATCTAGGCCGTACACATGGGCCCCTTGTTTTGCAAAACCATGGGCACCCTTGGTTTGAGCCCATGGTTTGTTTAAAACCATTTGCAAGTGGGAAAAGAGGGTATAACAGCTGTAAACAACTGTTTTCAACAATTTCGCACATCTGGGAGGGCCTTGCGGCCCGCGTAAGGTTCTGGAGATGTTTACGCACCTAGCCTGGGGGTCTTAGACCAGCAACAAGTTTGAAAAATGACAGTTTCAGTCCCTTTTGGTGTTTAAAGCCATTTCTGAAATATTTAAGGCCTGTCAAGCCAACTTTAAGGCCTTAAAATGATGCTTAAACATTGTGGACATGAAACATGCTCAAAAATGTGCCGGATGTCGGTTCGTTTTGTCGTACGATCGCGATGTTCGCTCAATTACGACGGAATGAGCATAAGCGCGAATGACGATCCAAATTGCGTGACGAATGGATTTTTCTCATGCCAAACACTAAAATAAAATATTTTAATGCTTACAACACAAGCATGTTGAGCCTGAGAAACGCGTGCCTTGATATCGGATCGAGCTTGAATATCAGATTGAACACGGACACAATGAAACTTAGTACGTTCTTTACGACTCAATGCGTCAGCCACGACATTCGCTTTACCAGGGTGGTAGCGAATTTCGCAATCATAGTCGTTTAGGAGTTCAACCCAACGTCTTTGCCTCATGTTGAGTTCTTTCTGATTGAAGATATGCTGAAGACTTTTGTGGTCAGTGAAAACCACTCATTTTGTGCCATACAAATAGTGTCTCCAGATTTGGAGAGCGAAGACAACTGCACCCAACTCAAGATCATGAGTGGTGTAGTTCTTCTCATGCACCTTCAACTGCCTTGATGCGTGGGCTATAACTTTGTTCCTTTGCATCAGAACACAGCGAAGACCCAATTTCGATGCATCACAATAAACGACGAAATCATCATTGACCTCAGGCAGAGTCAGAATAGGTGAGTCACAAAGCTTCTGCTTCAAGGTCTGAAATGCTTCCTCTTGCTTAGAACCCCATTCAAAGGGTTTATTCTTCTGAGTTAGAGCAGTTAGAGGAACTGCAATCTTCGAGAAGTTCTCTATGAAGCGGCGGTAATAACCCGCAAGACCAAGAAAAGAACGAACCTCAGTAGGAGTAGTAGGTGTATCCCAATCCTTAATCGCACTGATCTTAGAGGGATCTACATGAATACCTTGTTTGTTGACAATATGTCCCAAAAATTGAACTTCCTTAAGCCAAAAGTCGCACTTGGAGAATTTGGTGAAAAGTTGCTCTTTCTTTAGGAGTTCCAGAGTAAGACGAAGATGTTGCTCGTGATCAGCTTGGGTCTTAGAATAAATCAAGATATCATCGATAAAAACGATGATGAACTTATCAAGATAAGGCTTGCAGACCCTATTCATTAAGTCCATGAAAACAACAGGAGCATTGGTCAAACCGAATGGCATGACTGTGAACTCCAAATGCCCATATCGAGTACGGAATGCTGTCTTGGGAATATCTTCTTCATGCACACGAAGTTGATGATACCCATAATGAAGATCGATCTTCGAAAAGCAAGTAGTACTCTGTAACTGGTCAAAGAGATCATCAATGCGAGGTAGGGGGTATCGATTCTTGATGGTAAGCTTATTCAGCTCACGATAATCGATGCGCATTCTGAAAGATCCATCCTTCTTCTTGACAAAAAGAACGGGAGCACCCCAAGGTGAAAAGCTAGGACGGATAAAACCTTTGTCAGAAAGCTCCTGAAGCTGCTTAGACAACTCTTGCATCTCAGACGGTGCAAGACGATATGGAGCTCTGGCAATGGGATTTGCACCAGGTACGAGATCAATACGGAACTCAACTTGGCGTGCTGGGGGTAGACCAGGAACTCTTCAGGAAACAGCTCCGGATAATCCTGAACAACAGGAATATCTTGAATAGACTTACCTTTGCCTTTATCTACTGTAACATGTGCCAAGAAGGCCACATAGTTCTTTCGCAGATACTTCCGAGCTTGAAAACAAGACATAAGCTTGAGGCTACTAGCAGGTTTCTCACCACGAACCTGAAGGATCTCACCTGACGAAAGCGGCACACGAACGATCTTCTCAAAACAAACCACCTCTGCGTGATGCTTGGCTAACCAATCCATATCCACAATAATGTCGAAGCTTCCTAGTTGCATAGGCGTGAAGTCAATAGGAAAAAGATGGTCGTTAAGGTTCAACTGGCAGTTGCGAAGAACAGAATCAAGAATAACGGGTTCACCACTAGCAACTTCTACTGTCAAAGGCTTACCTAGTTTCGTTCTAGACACGCGAAGCAAGGGCTCAAAAGATCACGACACAAAACTCTTATCGGCCCATGAATCAAAAAGAACAGATGCGAGTTGATTATTAACAAAGAACGTACCATTCACCACTTCATTGTCTGCTTGCGCCCCAACAGCATTCATGTTAAAAGCTCGACCTCGAGCCTGAGCCTGAACTGGATTTGCATTCACCAATCTTGGACACTGATTACGATAGTGGATCAGATCGCCACAGTTCTAACAATAACCTGGTGGGTAGTGAGGTCGTGCAGCTTGACCTTGTTGCTGAGCAAGAGGCTGAGCAACTTGTTGAGCCGGGTTCTGAATTGCCTGATTCTGGTTGACAGGAATGCGGCATGTGGCAGCAAGATGACCATTTCTTCCATAATTAGTGCAATGACGACACTGAAGGTGTGGTAGGTGATGGCCGTTACACCGGTTGCACAAAGGTGCATTGCCAAGATAAGACCTCTTGGCAAGGGGTTGCGCAGGCTGATTAGGTGCAGCTTGAGCCTGTGCAGTAACGACATAGTTTTGGAAAGCCTTCCGCTTCCTAGACCCCTTTGCAGAACCTGAATCCTTACCCTTCTTGTTTTTACCTTTCTTGCTATCCTTCTTATCAGACTCCAGCTTCTTACCCTTCTTGTCACCTTTTCTGTGCAACTTACCCTTTCGAATCTGCGACTCAGTCAACGTCGCAGATAGCTCGATCTCCTGACGGACAGTGGTAGGATTACTACCAGTAACGATGTCTTGCATGGAGTCAGGTAGACCATCGATGTACCTCTCGATAGCCTTCTTGAGTGGGGTAACCATTGTTGGGCAAAGTAAGCTTAACTCATCATACCTGTCAGTATACGCCCGGTGCTCACCACTATCCTGCTTTAGATCATTAAACTCTCTTTCTAGAGCTCGCACGCAGTTCATGACGAGGACAAAACTCCCTCATCATAATAGTTCTTAGTTCAGCCCATGTTTGTGCTAAAGCAACTTCAGCACCACGATCTCTCATAACCCCGTTCCACCATGTCAAAGCCCTCTTCTGAAATATGCTAGAAGCAAACTCGACCTTCCGGTTCTCAGGACACAGAACGTGACGGAATGTACTCTCAATGCTCTCGAACCATTGAAGGAGCCTAGTTTCCCCTTCAGTACCACTGAACTTGAGTGGTTTAGCCGAATTAAAACTCTTGAAGTTACAAGGAGCGTTCTGATTGTTATTGGCGAGGTTCACCTGAGCTATAATGTTTGGGAGTGCGGCAGCAATGTGCTGTGCCAGAATATCTGCCATTTCGGCATTAGATAACGGGTTTTCACGTCGAGGAGGCATGCTAAAAAGAGGAAACATGAGAGGAAACGAGTGAGATGATTAGATGAAAAGAACGAGAGGAAACAAAATCAACAAAGGCAAAGATGGTGGTCATTCGTCTGTATCACAAAGCAAACAAATGACACACAGTGACCAATCAAAGTAAATGGGTCCAAAAATAATGCTTAGCGAAGACATGCTCGCCTATAAGTGAACACTCACCCCAAGAGTTCCCAGGTAAGAGTGACTGGTCCGATTATGTGGATTTGTACGAACACTCTAGCCTTAGATAGAAAACCCAGGGTACAGGCATTCACTCTTCCAGTTTGCACGTGTTCACACTATTTAGAACCCAAAACTTTGACGAGATTTTGAAAACTTGGAAGGCACAAGGCCAAAAATCAAACTGGAAGGGTTTAAAGCCATATAATAAATTATTTAAAAACAAAAGATTGTTTTTCAAAAATCGTTTTAGAAAAGTTGGGTTCTCGTTTTGGTGATTACCTAAGGATAGGTGAAGTGTATGTTTTAAAATCTAAACACAAGATAACTTGTGTTGGGGTCTTAGAAAGGTTATAGTCTAGGTCAAAGCATTACTAATAACCTAATTCCCTAAAACCATTGGCTCTGATACCAGCTCTTATGTCACACCCTGACCACGTAAAACATCAAATCATGGCGGAAATGTCGGGGAGTGTTGTAACACAATTATTGTTTCACAACCATGGCATACAAAGTTATATTTTATTTATCAAACAAACGAGATACATTGTCTTAAAACAACTGAAACAAAGAGTACATAACATGTTTTAACTAGTCTAGCTTCATTTTATGTCACTAAGACCCAAGTCCACCCTAGCGTGTCACGAATATCCTATGCATTAACTCCTGAAACACATGTGAAAATAGGTACGTCAGCATAAAAATGCGTGTGAGTAACATAGGTTTTATGAAAATGGGATTCATGACTTAGCTTTAAAGAAATGTTTAATGGAAATTTGTCATGAATCTTGTTTAAGTGTTTGTTTATATAAATCATTTGAAAAGCGATAATAAATCAGATGTTATGTATATTTAAAAGAATAATGCATGGTTAAATGAATAACCAAGTAAAATAAGTTGTATAAAACAAATTGTTTTGTAAAACAAAGTCTTGTGAAAAATATGTTTTTGTGTAAATTGTATAAGTTCAAATTGAAATGATTCAAATAACGCTACAATATGTAGTATCACACATGCACTTATATATAGGAAGTACCAGCGGCGTATCCACCATGCTTGTATAATATTACACATGTATCATTACTTCAACCACTTAAACAAACCACCAATGTATAAAGTTTATGTTTAAACCAACCATCAAATGTTCTTGTATAAACCAGCGTCAAATGTTTAAAGTCCAAATGTAATCAACTAATTTGTAACAAATATTATGTATGGTGAGTAAAGTGTAATAACTTAAACCAAATGTAAAAATGTACAAAACAAGGTATTTTGAATATATCAAAAAGTTGTGTTTTGCAATGTAAATGCATGTTTTAATGATACAGACATTTATGTGGTAAGTTAACGCATATATTCAAGCCTTAAGACAGACGGATAACCCTAAGTCAAGGTTATCAAAAGAAATATTTTCGGATTCAGTCATTCCTTACACCCAAACAAACCTGGGATGTCAGGAACGGGATTTGTCAAGTCCTATGGTACCATTACTTACTACCGAGCGGCGTAGCTAATGTTAATGAATGTATATAAGTCCCGTTTATACAAACCAAATGTTATACCAAATGTAAACATGTTATATGAAAACATTGCACTAAGTATGCTAAGTTAACAAATCAGAAAAGTCATGTAAATCAATGTGCTAGCATGCTCAGTCAACATACATAGCAGAAAATGTAATGTAAAACAATGTGCTAATATGCCAAGTAAACATATATAGCAAAAATAATGTAATGTAAATCAATGTGCTAGCATGTTAAGTTAACATACATAGCAAAACATAATGAAATCATGTACTATATGCGTACTAATGAACATAGCAAGTATATGATGTGAAAACAGGAAAGCACGAAAGTAACAAGTAGGCACATGTGTTTCACCCCAAAATGTTTGAAAAACAGTAAAAGAGGGGACTATGTACTCACTTGAGATTGCTCAATAGACTTTAGATATCCACCAAGCAAAGCTAGAAGATCACGGATTCAAACGGCACCTAATATAGGTATCTATATTAATAAACGGACCTATTCGGAGGATCGGGTAGTACAAGGGTTTGTAAACCAAATAAGTGTGGGAACTTATGTAATATGGTTTAACAAAGCCTACATAGTAAAATGAAACCTATCCTAAGTGCTTTTGACCCGTTACGACCCGTTTAGGTAGCTTATGCTACTTTGACGCGTCGTTCGCGTAAAATGCGTTCGGAACGCCTAACTAGCCCTATGATAAGCAAGATATGCCTTAACATGTTTAATATTGTTTCCAAATCAGCTTAGATGTCAAAAATTACGTTACATAGGCTTAAAATGAATTTTGGCGCAAAAAAGGCATTTTGGTAATTTTCCTATGGCATAAGAACTACTTATCATACAACTACTTAAACGAGGTGGCCATAAGGTATAACCTCGGAAGGTTATTCCCTATACAACTATGGTCGCCTAAAGTGTTTGGTCGGATCCTAATGATCAACCAAATGGGTCGGGTTAGAAAGTATAAGTGATTGTTTAGATCGCGTACCTTTACGACCTAGACAAGCACTATCTAAAAAGTGACGAGCTAAACATGCTAGAACATGTTTAGTTAAGTTAGAAAACAGGTTTGGTATCAAGATGATGTGTGTAAAATGAAACATATAAATTACATTAAATGAGGCATAAAACTAACCCTTTTTAAGTACTAATGTTGGAAAAAGTGTGTTTTTGTCTTCCTTTTGTATTTTCAGAATTAAATGAGCTCAAATTAACAAAAGAAGCAAAAAAGACAGCTAAATCTAACATAAATACAAGAAAAGGAACAAAAGTGGATTGCCCGACCCCTCGACAGCATCCTCCCAAGCAAAACAGAGAAGGCAGAAGACTGAACACGCCCCGTGCTCAGCGAGCACGGGGCCATGCCCAAGAAGCAGCAGAAAAGACAAACCTGTAGAAGCTTCAATTGCTCACCACGGGGCCGTGCCCAGTGAACATGGGGGCGTGCCCAAAGTACTACAGGCGCATTAATTGTAATTGCGAATTACAATTAATGAGGAGAGATAGTGTCAGACGAGCACGGGGCCGTGCCCAGTGGACACGGGGCCGTGCCCAGGCCTCTGTTCAGCCTATAAATAGGAGTGCTTTGGTTCATTGCAACTCATTCCTTGGCACCACCTCTCTCACACTTCATCCACCACCCACCACCATCGCAACACCATCATCCACCACCATCATCCATTGTCCATCATAGAGTGTGTGAGTTGTCTCGGGATCCAAGATTGATCGTAAGAGTTCTTGACAATCAAGGCCATGTTTGCTTAAGTCTCTTACATCACTTGGTGAAGACATGTGTTTAGTATAATACTTTTTATTTTTAATCTTTTGCACTTCTTAATTGGTTTTGTATTAATGACTTTAATAACTAGTTGCTTATGTTGAAGGTGATTCTTCCTTATCGTTTGTCTGTGGTGTCTTGGCATTATTTTACTGTCTATATAAAATAAAAGATTTTCACCATTCATATCTCCACGGTCTATATGGAGGTATGTTGGCTACCTGGTCGGGGGTTAAGGGAACGGTTTGGTCAGGGTCTTGCCCTTGTTCAGCGTTTAGAGGTCCTGCAAGGGACCTGGGTCAAATTTAGTAGGACCTCCTTCAATACCCAGAGGTATTGGATGGCGGGGGTCCAAACTCTTCGATCCCCTCATAAGTTAACTACTATTAATACTATAACCCGGCTATTTAGGACTGTATTCCTGCTGACTCAGACTACTTAGTCGAGGGTAACGTCACCTCCAAAAGAGGGGCCTACCATAATTTGCATTAATAACTTAATTAATTATCTTTCAATAATCCGACCCTTTAGGATTGTATCCTTGCTGACTCAAACTACTGGGTTGAGGGTAACGTCGCCTTCAAAAGAGGGGCCTACTACAATAACTAAGATAATCTCTTAAATAAGTGCAAAAGTGCGAAAATAATCAAAGGTTATACTAATACACAAGTCGGATCCAAGTGATTCATCTTGTCTATTTGTTTTTATTTTTATTTTATTTTTCAGCATTTAGTTAGTTTTATTTTCTTAGTTTAAAAATCTTTTTCTAACATTTTGATTTGATTAGACGTTGAGGATAATCCGGTACTAAAAGCTCTTGTGTCCTTGGAAGACCTCGGTATCTTACCAACACTATACTACGTCCACGATGGGTGCACTTGCCCATATGTTTGTTTAGTGTTAGTTAATATCGTGTTTTATAAATTTAAAACTTGGTTAAAAAGTGTAAAAAAGGGCTTAAAATATACATCCAAATTATAACACACTTCACGCACATCATAAGACAAAGGGTCTTGATACCCACAAGTAGTTTGGTTACAAAATATGCAAGAAAACGCATTTTGGTCGAAACTACGACTCGTCACTGAGCCTAGATAACGTGGTAATCAGTAGGTATAGTCACTAGGGACTATAACCATCGTGATTACGCTCACGTTATGAAGTTCAAACGAACTTCGCATTGACCATAAACTGGTCAATGCAGAAAGTCAAACGCAGTTTGACTTTAACGCTAAAAATGAATGAAAAGAACGAAAGAATACTTACAGAAGGTCCCCACAAGATTGATTTTCCAAGTATTTCTCAGGTATAAAGTGTTTTACACTTCAACTTAGAGAAAATCTCAGAAATCATGTGGGTTTTGCAAATGAGGATGGAGGGGTATATATAGGCATGACACAACCGTTAAGATCGTTCGTCGAGAAACGTGCTTCGATCTAGGCCGTACACATGGGCCCCTTGTTTTGCAAAACCATGGGCACCCTTGGTTTGAGCCCATGGTTTGTTTAAAACCATTTGCAAGTGGGAAAAGAGGGTATAACAGCTGTAAACAGCTATTTTCAACAATTCTGCACATCTGGGAGGGCCTCGCGGCCCGCGTAAGGTTCTGCAGATGTTTACGTAAATTTTTGGATGTCCGGGTGTTTTCAGAACGTAAGTTATGCGCGAAAATGCAAACTTATGCACTTTTTGACGCTTTTAGTCCCTGAATGAGCATAAAGTTTATTTTAGCACACCGAACCCCTCAAGGCCTATTTCTAAGCTATGTAAAGGATATTTAGGGTGTGTTTAACTTATGATCATGTTCCGGAATGTTCGTTACAGTTCAGATTGGCATACTTTCACAGTTTGTCAATTTTAGTCCCTGTAAGCGAATAAACTTGATTTTTGCCATACCAAAGCCTTCAAAACTTATTTCTAAGTTATGTAAAGGTTATTTATGGTATGTTAAGCATAAATTGATGTTCCGGAGTATTTGTCGCGTTAAACTGAGTACGTTTACGCACCAGTTTGCGTATAATTCTCCAGAAAGTGATATAGAGTTTAAAATTGAATTAAAACCAAAACATGAAAAACGTCAAACATAAACAAACAAACATTGGGATCAAATAACTTTATTTCATTGATAACTGAATTTTTTACAATGATTACAAGCACAAATGTCACATTCCTGATGTTCCTGAAATGAGAATTCATGATACTCATCCACAGCAGAATATTATTGGAGATGTCTGCACTGGAGTATAGACGCGTAATCAGCTGAGAAACAACCAGAATCTTGGTTTATATTCAGCTATTAGAGAATCAGGACAACAGAATAATTGGTCCTTCGCGTGTTATGTTTCACAAGAAGAACCAAAATCTTGGAAAGAAGCTCTAAAGGATAATTCTTTGGTGGAAGCGATGCAGGAAGAACTTCAACAATTCCAGAAACTGGGTGTCTGGAGACTTGTTGAAAAACTCGACGATTACAAGAAAATTGGTACTCGTTGGGTATACAAATGCAAAAAGGATGATTGTGGAGTGGTCATTCCCAACAAGGCGAGATTAGTTATTCAAGGCTTTTGACAAATCAAGGGAATTGACTACAACGAGGTTTATGCACCTGTTGCACGTCTGGATGCTATTCGGATCTTTCTAGCTTGTGCTTCTTTCAAAGGACTAAAAGTCTATCAGATGGACGTCAAAAGCGCATTCCTTCATGGTATCGTTGAAGAAGAGGTGTATATCGAACAACCTCCTGGTTTTGAAGATCCTATCCATCCCGATCGGGTTTGGTTTCTCAACAAAGCTCTATATGGTTTACATCAAGCACCGAGGGCTTGGTACGCAACTTTATCTACTTATCTGCTGGAGAATGGTTTTTGACGTGGTCTTATCGACTGTACTCTTTTTATCAAGGAAACAGATAGAGATCTTCTGCTAGTACAGGTATACGTTGATGATATCATTTTTGGTTCAACTAATGATGTTTTTTGCAGGCAATTCGAACGCGTTATGCAGGAAAAAATCGAAATGAGCGCAATGGGAGAGATGAATTTCTTTTTGGGCCTACAAGTTGAACAAACTGAGTATGGGATATTCATCCATCAGACTAAATATGTTGATGACATCTTGAGCCGGTTCCAGATGTCGGAAGCGACACCCATTGGTACCCCACTTCCGACTAATCACGAGATTACTCCGGACTTGAAGGGTGAAAGTGTCAACTCTTCTTATTACCGCGCTATGATCGGATCTTTAATGTATCTCACTGCCTCGAGGCCTAACATAATGTATCCAACGTGCCTGCTCGCAAGATATCAAGCCAACCCGAAGGCATTTCATCTGGCTGCTGTAAAGAGGATTTCGCTATTTAAAGGGTTGCCCGGACACCGGTCTCTAGTACCCTAAGGATGATAGCTTTGAATTGATCGTGTTCAGTGATTCTGATTGTGGTGGCTGCAAAATAGACGACAAATCCACAACGGCTGGATGTCAGTTCTTAGGAAATCGCCTGGTCACGTGGCAGTGCAAGAAGCAGACTTGTGTCGCTACATCAACTTGTGAGGCTGAATACATTGCTGCCTCAAGCTGTTGCTCTCAAGTTCCGTGGATTCAGCAACAAATGCGAGACTACGGTTTTGAATTCCTATCTACTTCTATTTTTGTTGATAATAATGCTGCCTTACAGATTACTAGAAATCCTATGCAAAGGCCAAACAAATCGAAATTAAGTATCACTTCATACGTGATTGTTTTAATAAAAGACTAATCGATGTTGTTAAGCTCCACACTGATGAACAACGTGCAGACCTTTTTACAAAAGCTTTTGACAAATCTCGCTTTGACTATCTTTTGTTGGTTAGTGGCATTAAGGTGAAACAAGAGTAAAACTTCTTTCAGCAGATCATTTTCATAAATATTTTCTTTAAACTCAAAAATACAAAAAGATTTTTAGTTTATTTATCTTTTTGCATTTTAAGGGGAGAAAATTCAAGAAAATACAAAAACATGTGAAAAATTCAAAAAGTACAAAAATATTTCTTTTACTTTCTGTCTTTAAGTTTGAAAAATTTGAGAAAGTTTAAAAACATTAGAAAATAAAAAATGAGTTTCTTGGATAAAAGAAGGGAAAGTGATGATATACACTGGTGGGGTATGTCAATATGGTCAAAAAAATTGAAAAATGATAAGTAGCTCTACTAACAATGTATCGGTATGCTCATAATCAGACTAAAATGTGCAGGATGATATAAACCTATCAGACTTCAAGTCAGGTGGGAACCATTCATTGGCAACCCAAATTTCGTTTGAGAGATTGCCGAGGTTCAGAGATGTGACAACCCAAAATTTCGAGTTCAGTGTCATTTAATCTTGTGATCCAAATCTTCCGTTATTCATTCCTCTCCTTGTGCTGAACGTTTTGTGCTAGAATAAAACATGCTAATATATTAGATTAATACACATTGCATTTGGGTCGAATACAACTGGGCTGTTTGCATTATATTTGGGCCAAATAAACTAGTTGCTACTTACACCACATGTTTAACAAACACATAAATGATGTGGGCCGATACACAGACATCTGGAACTTTAATTGGTTACGTTTGGGCTTGGAGGAGCCCAAGTGGGTCTTGTATTAGGGGGTGTCGGCTTTTAACTTAGCATTTATACATACATAGGTTACGTGACATGATAACACAATCATATCCCAAACCCTAGACTCCTCTAATCGCACACGGCAGTGATAGACACCCCCCTGTTCGAGATATCATCCTGATCAGTCAAGTTCCTGGTTAGTAGTTCGTATTTGTTGATCTTCATGGTTGTGTGATATTGTTCATGTGTGAAATCTCCTGTTTGATATATATATATACATGTATTCGTATTATGTTTTGCAATGGGTCCGATGGCCTTGTGAATTCTTAAACTGGATGTCATGGCATGTATGTAAACTAGGAAGTAGGTATCAATTAATTAATCATCTTGCTTTACATGTAAACTAAATCTTGTCTTATGATAGGATTATGCTAGAGGAATACATGTGATTAAATGCACTTGGTAATTTCGATGAACTGATGACTGATCTAATGTGCCATGCAATTTATATTAGTTTGTGTATTGAGTTATGTATAATATGTTCTTATGTGTGTGCTAAATTATTAACTTGTCATTATATGAAACAAGGAAAGCATGATTGATTATCTTTTAGAAACTGTTAGGTGCTTATCCATTGAGTTTACTGTTTGGAATTTCATAATTGTTTAATGGGCCGAACATTAGTTAGAGTATAACACTTAATATAATCAATTGTTGAGGGTTCTTGGTACTTGCTTGGGATGGGTTGTTAGATTAATTATATTGGTAAGTTAAACTATAGTATAAAACAGAATGTAATTGTCGATTATCATAGTTATGGGAAACCGTTGGGAATTATGTTAATGTGTACAATGTGATCATGTATGACTAGATGAAAACTTGTTAGGATCTGAGTTTGGATTGATTGTGATTTATGTTTGAATTTAGATGAACAATGAAAGAGTAGTGCAGCAGAATTTAAATGGAAGCAAACTTTTCACAATCAAACAGAAGAAATGCTTTCAATCATACATTTTCAACATAGAATTAAATGATTAAATTTATTTCAAACTTTGATTACAATGCATGTATGATTTGCAAACTCCCCCTCAGCCCGAGCTCAGTATTTGTTCGTGCAGGAAGAATGATGTTAAAAGAGCTAAACAAAACAGTACTGAGTATTGTTCTATTTATAGGCACTAGAAAACTACTGAGCATCTAAGCTGACGTCACCATGAAAGTGACATCTAACCTCCTAACAAACTCTTAACAACTGACCTATACAAACACTGTTATGCTAACTACTGATGTTACAATTCAATACATAAAGTAAGCATAAACTGCTATTGCATCCTTCCACTGTTGTGAACCCAGCAGTACATGTCATGCTCAGCAGTGCTTGAAACAAGGCAGTAGATTGAGTAGCAGAGCTTTAGTTCTTCAACAGACTTTGACTTGATCAGTAGTTGTAGGTCAGCAGTTTGCATGATCAGCAGATAGGAGGTCAGTAGATGTTGAAACCACTTTCAAGGGGAGAAACTTGCAACCAAACATCTGCTTATTCTGGATCCATTGCTCTGATCAAGTTTTGGCTTTCATTATTTGTTCCTTTGGTAGTGTTCAATCCCAACAATCTCCCCCTGGAACAGATAATGCCAAAACTCCATTATTGTAGATCTTTATTGCCTCATCAGCAGTTCCCTTATTTGCCCTTTGAGTTGTAATTCAAAGGTTAAGGCATCTGCATCATCATCATCCCTGCTAAGTGGAAGATCAAGGAGATCCTGCAAATCTTCAAGACTCAGGCCAAGAGCTTGTTCCCTTGTTAGTTTCTTCACTTTGCCACTAGACTTGAACACTGTCAGTACGTGGGTCTGTTTATTAGTTTTCCACTTTAGTACTTTTGAGCCTGGTGGGTTTCTTGGGAGATTTTTATTTGAAGAGGTATTTGGTGAAGCTGGCCTATTCATGACTGGCTGAGCAGTACTTGCAGTTTGTTCAAAATCAGGATCTTCTTTCAACATTAATCTAATGCCTTCTTTTACAAGGTCATTTCCAGTAATTAGATCTTGAATTATTTCAGAACCCAACCGGTTTTGACTCCTTCTTTTGTAGATAGCAGCACCAGTGGGAGCAGTGGTTCTTTTGGCTTGCAGCTTTGGTGCTCTTTTAGAAACCTCTGCTTTGGAGTAGTCAAGCTTTTGTGGAGCTGTTGGATCTTTCTTCCTAAGCTCCTCCAACCTTTTGTAGGTGGCCCTGACCCTAGATTCTCCCCACTTTGACACAAAATTCTTTGAACCATAATCAGCTGTGATAAGCTCCTCTTTCATTCTCTTCAACTCTAATGCCTTGTCGGCTTCAAACTGTTTGAAATTTTCAGGAGGAGTCTGCTGGACATTATCTTTGATCATTTCATGAATCCTGGCTACTTCCTTTTCAAGCTCAGAAATGGTCCAGTTTTTGTACATGTGTTTCTCCCCCCTTGTATTTCTTGTAGGTCATGATATTTTCAATGTAGTCTTTTCTCAGGGTCTCATCTGCCCTTTCTGAAATTTGTTGACTAACATTTTTGGCAAATTGCTCCATTGATCTAACCTGTGTAAGAAGAAACTGATAGTTTTGCTGAAATTCCCTATCAGATTTCCCTTGTTTATTTTTGTTAGCGATATCCTCTGCTTGCTTGGCTTTGATTTCTAAAGATTCTTCAATGTTGTTTGGCTTGGGATATCCTTTAACTGAAGGGAAGCTCCTTTTGGCAGGGTTATCCTCATAGTAGAAAGATTTGATTTCATCTCTAACTGCTATGAGTTCTAAAGGAAACACAACACCTGCAGGAGGTAATGGCTTTTGAGTTTGAGTTGAAGAGAGAGGAATGGGTTTTGGAATTGTGACAAGTGCTTTGGATTTTGAAGCTGTTGGTGGTGGTGATGGAGAATCATCATCTGGTATGATAATCCTTCTCCTTTTAATTTTAGGAGAGGCAGATGATGCTTTGGGTGGAACAGTGGAGGTGATTTGAGTGGCAGTGGTTTGTGACTGACTAACAGTTGTTGAAACAACTGGTGTTTCAACCACTGTTGTCATTACAACAGATGTTTTAACATCTGCTGTCTTCTGCTTTATGGCAGGAAATGATGGTGGAGATGTTGTTTTTGATGGTGATAAGGCAGTGGTAGTGGTGGGTGTTGGAGTGAGAGCAGTTGTTGTAACAACTGAAGTACCAGCAAATGTTGATACAACAAAAGTTGCAACAGCTATTTGGGTGGAAGTTTGATGTTGGTGGCTTTTGGACAGTGGTTTCGAAGTATGCTTTGGAAGATTGGATGGTGTGGACTTGGGTTTCCTTACTTTTCTAGTAAAATTTATTTTTGGAACATGATTTTGATCATCCTTTTCACCAGAACAACCCTGCGCATTCAACTCCATGAAAGCTCTCTTCTCCTCATTCCACCTTGATAAATCCTTTGCCGCTCTATCCCTTTTTACACTTATGACACCATCATCAAGTGCATTCTGGGTAACATCAACCTTCTTGCTACCATCTGGCAAGGGAATTTTTCTGAGCATTGCATCCTTTTATGTATCAAGATACAGCCCATTATCAATCTCTTTCTTTATCCACTCCTTAATTTTCTCCCCCTTTTTGACATTATCTAAGGGAATTTTATCATTGAAAAGAACCGTCGGAGGAGCAGTGCCAGTGGTTGTCAATAGATGGGCCTTGATAGCCTTGATGTCATCTTCTGTATCCTTGAACCTAGACTCCATTGCATTTTTGAGCTCTTGAACATGTTTTTCATGTTGCTGCTCAGCCATCTGGTGTTGTTGGTGGAGAAATGATTGAAAGAGATTCCAAAGCTCATGTGTAACATCTGCTGGTGGTGGAGCAGGTGCTTGAGGTGGAACAGCAGTGGATGGTACCATTTGAACTGTTAACAACTGTTGCAGCATTTCTTTGATTTCTACAACAGAAGTATCCAGTTTTTCAACTCGTTCCGTTAATTCCTTGTACTTTAAATCATCACCCAATTTAATGAGATCATCTGATTTCCCACTAGCAGTGGTTGTATCAGAGGTTGAGGTAGGGAGTGTACTCCTACCATCAACCACTGATGCCCCTTTTTCTTGGTACTGGGGTCTTCTTCCTTCAACACTTGATAATCTATTGATGGAACCAGTGGTTAAAACAAGCTCACTAGCAGATAACAGAGGTGTTATGGAAGGAATTGCCTCCAAGGAAGTCTTATTGATGTAACCACTGTCCAAGTGCAAACCTGTAGGTTCAACACTTGTAGTGGCTGCTTCACTTGGATTACCACCAAAAGTTACTTGTAACTCAGGGGGTGTAACCTCCTCAGGTTGTGTTGGTGGGCTAGCAAAGATTGATACATCAGGCCCAGTCTGTTGTTGAGGTACATTCTCATGGATAGGTGATTGAGAAGGACTGGTTTGTGCCAGGTTCAAATCAATTGCATCCAACAGTAGTTTGGTGTTTGGAGGAATTGGGGATGTGAGTTTGGGTGTAGAGAGATGAGATGCCCCGGGTATTGGGCTGTGGATGATGGAAACAAGTGCTTCCAGAGCATCATGATGTGGTGACCCTTGTGGTACAACCTGTTCTTTTTGTGAAGAGACAGGAGGAGTTTCGGCTAGGGTTTGAGATATTTTTACCAACTGCTGTGAGGAAGTAGCAGCAGTGATTTGTTGTGACTTTTGTGCTGTCACAGGCAGTTGCTCTGGTATCTCATCCTCCAGAGTTGCCTTTTTGATGGGTTTGGGGGGCTTTTGATTTTTCTTTTTCTATGGCATTTTGGTGATTTTAGGTGTGGGTTTCAAGGCAGTTGGTTGGCTACCTTGAGCACCTTGAGCAGTGGGCTCAGCAGCAGATACCTGAGGAGCATTGTTTGCTGCTAAAGTCTGCTCAGGCACCTCTGCTTGTGTTTTGCAAGGTGTTGACATTCTTGTAAATGTTTCAGCAGTTAAGCTGTTTATCTGAAAACATTCACCTTGGTTTATTACCGCAATATCATCCTTACTGAATTTTTTCTCAAAATAATAACTTAAAAATCTTGGAAACAGTAAGAATGATTTTGTTTCAACATTTTTAACCAAATCATTAAAGATTACCTTGGAATAGTTAAAATTTTCTTTTTGTAAAATAGCATATCCCAAGTTTTGAATCTTCATTGGTATTTCATTAAAGGAAGTTGTTTTATTTGAAACATACATAAGGAGGGTATGGAATAAAAATCTTGTTGCAGGAGGGAAGAAACCTTTTTGTAAGGTATCCCTCTTCATCATTGTGTCTGCATACCCTCTCTCAATGAAGTCATTTTTTAACTCGTTTTTAGGGAAAGAATCTGTACCTTCCTAATCATCGAGCTGAAAAACTTCTGATATGGATTGTGGAGTTATTTGAACTGCTTTCTTCTGCAGACTAGAGTTGATGGCTATGACATCTTCTCCTTGTTTTTCAAGGGTACAATTTTTCCAAAACTCTCTCTGAGTTTGCAGGTAAATGGGTGCATCAACGGTTAACAAAATTTTGTACTTTGATGCGTTGAGCATATCGAGGATGGAATCAAATGTATCGATGTTGCTGGGTTTTGTGAGAAGACCCAGAAGATTATGAGATGGTTTATGTGGGATTTCTGTGGAGGTAGCCTTTTGAGAGGCCCTTTTTGAAGATTTTGCGGATGATTTTGATTTTGTCATTTTGAAGATGAGGATCGAAAATGAGATTGGGAAGAAATTTGATGAAATGTGATGGAAACTGCTTTGAGAAGAGAACTTTTAAGAATTCTATTCGACAGTGAAACCCTGTTTGGGGTTTGAAAGGGGGTTTTATGGAAGAAAAGTGAATGCTGACGTGGCAGCGGTTACAAAGGTCTGACCACTCTGTACTGTCCGCATGCCATCCCCTGGTGAAATGAAGGACAGTACTTTTGAACAGTACTTTTTGTGAAAACAACTGGTGAAGACAGTAGTTGTAACGGTAATGGAGAACAGTGGATGCTTTTAACTATCAGTGGATAGCACAACAGTGGATACAACATTGATTTTGAACATCAGTGCTTATCAAGGGAAAATGAGAAAAGAGGATGACTTTCAGCAGAGGACAGACTTTTGAGGTAGAGCAGACTTTTGAACCCATCAGTGGTTATGGCAGACTTTTAGGCTTTTTAATGAAAAATTCATTTTTAGCTATTTTTAAGGATGGATTTTTGATTTTCTGAAAACATTTTAATGCTTTTATTCATAGAAAAACATGATTTTGCCTGTTATTCCATGTTTAGCATGCCAATCCTAGAGATCAAGCTTTCAAAGGTAGTTGTGTCTAATGCTTTGGTTAGCACATCTGCCAGCTGATCCTTAGTTGGAACATGATTGATGTGTGTAAAATGCAACATATAAATCACATCAATTAAGGCATAAAACTAACCCTTTTTAAGTACTAATGTTGGAAAAAGAGTGTTTTTGTCTTCCTTTTGTATTTTCAGGATGAAATGAGCTCAAATTCACAAAAGAAGCAAAAAGACAACTAATTCTAGCATAAATACAAGAAAAGGAATAAAAGTAGACTGCCCGGACCCTCAACGGCATCCTCCAAAGCAAAGAAGAGAAAACAGAAGCCTGAACACGCCCCGTGCTCAGCCAGCACAGGGCCGTGCCCAAGAAGCAGCATAAAAGACAAACTGGTAGAAGCTTCCATTGCCCACCACGGGGCCGTGTCCAGTGAGCACGGGGGCGTGGTGAAAGTACAGCAGGCGCATTAATTGTAATTGCGAATTACAATTAATGAGGAGAGAGACTATCAGACGGGCACGGGGGCGTGTCCAGCGGACACGGGGCCGTGCCCAGCCTTCTGTTCAGCCTATAAATAGGGGTGCTCGGTTTCATTCCATCTCATCTCTTGGCACACCACCTCTCTCACACTTCATCCACCACCCACCACCACCATAACACCATCATCCACCACCATCATCCATTGTCCATCATAGAGTGTGTGAGTCGTCTCGGGATCCAAGATTGATCGTAAGAGTTCTTGACAATCAAGGCCATGTTTGCCTAAGTCTCTTACATCACTTGGTGAAGACAAGTGTTTAGTATAATACTTTTTATTTTTAATCTTTTGCACTTTTTATTTAGTTTTGTATTAATGACTTTAATAACTAGTTGCTTATGTTGAAGGTGATCTTTCCTTATCGTTTGTCCGTGGTGTCTTGGCATTATTTTACTGTCTATATAAAATAAAAGATTTTCACCATTCATATCTCCACGGTCTATATGGAGGTAAGTTGGCTACCTGGTCGGGGGTTAAGGGAACGGTTTGGTAAGGGTCTTGCCCTTGTTCAGCGTTTAGAGGTCCTGCTTGGGACCTGGGTCAAATTTAGTAGGTTCTCCTTCATGCCCATAGGTATTGGATGGCGGGGATCCAAACTCTTTGACCCCCTCATAAGTTAACTACTATTAATACTATAACCCGGCTATTTAGGACTGTATCCCTGCTGACTCAGACTACTTAGCCGAGGGTAACGTCACCGCCAAAAGCGGGGCCTACCATAATTTGCATTAATAAATTAATTCATTATCTTCCAATAATCCGACCCTTTAGGATTGTATCCTTGCTGACTCAAACTACTGGGTTGAGGGTAACGTCGCCTTCAAAAGAGGGGCCTACTACAATAACTAAGATAATCTCTTAAACAAGTGCAAAAGTGCAAAAATAATCAAAGGTTATACTAATACACGAGTCGGATCCAAGTGATTCATCTTGTCTATCTGTTTTTATTTTTATTTTATTTTTCAGCATTTAGTTAGATTTTATTTTCTTAGTTTAAAAACATATTTTTCTCACTTTTTGATTTGATTAGACGTTGAGGATAAACCGGTATTAAAAGCTCTTGTGTCCTTGGACGACCTCGGTATCTTACCAACACTATACTACGTCCACGATGGGTGCACTTGCCCATATGTGTGTTTAGTGTTAGTGAATATCGTGTTTTATAAATTTAAAACTTGGCTAAAGGTGTAAAAAGGGCTTAGTTATATATCTAAATTATATACACACTACACACGCATCAAGTTTTTGGGCCGCTGCCGGGGACATAAGGATTTTAAGAAAGTTAGGAATCAACGGCCTAATTATATTTTTATTTTTCTTTTTAATTTTTAGGATTTTTCTTAGTTTTTCAGCTTCTGCAGAGCTCAGCACGGGCCGTGCCCGCTGGACACGCCCCCGTGCTCAATCATTGGAACTGGCAATCCTGTTTTAAGTCAGACAGTAAGCTGAACACGGGGCCGTGTCCACTCAACACGCCCCCGTGCCCAAGATTCTCTTACTGAAAACAGAACCGTTAGATACCGGCGGTTGGTAATTTCTGACACAAACATGAGTGATAGTAATTCTTTTTACTTTCGGAACTCTTATGGTACGTGGTGTCGATTATGTGGAGGCGAACATGAAGAATTAAAATGTTATTTTCTAAATTATAGGCCCCACTATATAGACCCACCGATTCCTTATAACCTTAAGAGCGGCGAAAGTAAAAATAAGCACTATCTCTCCCTCGAATGCGCCCAGCCAGATATTCTAGGGGAAATGCTCCTTGACGAGTTATTTCAACTAGAAGAACTAATTCTAAATTGGTCAAAGGAACTTAGGAAAGATTTTATTGATCCGCCCCAAGACGATGACCATGAGGAAATGTTGGAACCGCATTCCGACAACCTCGTTACTCCCGAAAATACCTTCATACCTAGAAAAGACTTGGACGATAGTCGTCCCTGTGCCGATTGTGCCGTGAAGGACTCTCCATCGACTTCGTTCGATGCATACATAGACCTGAGCGATTCGGCATACACCTTCTTTAACGAGAGCCCGGGAAAGGGTTGGACTTGTCCACCTAGAATGAAAATAGGAATTACCCTCACCGATAACCTCTTGCGTTCTCGCCTTAGTATAGGACAATTAAGGTATCTTAGGCACTTTGGGGTTGTCCCAACCAATCAAGAGCCACCCGATAACAGATAAGTTCCATAAAAAAACTAGACAACTTCATAAAAATATAGAGACCACTCGACACGGGGCCGTGTCTAGCCAACACGCCCACGTGTTCACCAAAAGATTCCCTTCTGATCAGAACGTCAGAATACGGACAAACTCTGTCAGAATTTCATCTGCACACGGGGCCGTGTCCAGCGAAGACGGGGCCGTGTCCAGAAGGCTATCGTTTTCTATAAATGCAGCCAAGAATTCTGCACATTTGGACCAACTTGGGACAGAGATTTGAAGGAATCTTCTCTCAAACAATCCTAGGTAAGTCTAAAAGAAGGTTCCAACAACCCATCTTGTCCTTTCCTCTTCTAGCCATTTCCTTCTTTTTCATCTTTCTCCAAGAACTACCATCAAAAGTTTGAATTCTTCAACCTTTGTGGTAGGAAACAATGAGTTTTGTTCATGGAATCTTGGTAAAAACATGTTGTGTAACATTGTTTAAAGTTATTAATGTCCAAAAAGCCTACATAAATTCAGAAAATAACTTAAAAGCCCAAGATTCCTTGCTTCAAAATTCTGCAGAAAGATGAACACGGGGCCGTGCTCAATGAGCACGGGGCCGTGTCCAGGTACTGTTTCATCACATAAACTGTTTTTCGGTTTATTTTTCGTAGAATGGCGAGTGAAAACAGCGAAACATCATCTGTTCATTCATCAAACAGTCGAAGGGGAAGGAGGCCCTCCGTTGAAGCTACGCTTGTGCACTATGTGATAGCATTGAGGGAAGCTCTCGACGAAATGACGTCAGTAGAGGAGGTCCTGATTGACCGTATTAACGATCTTACGGTGGGACTCGAAAGTAGCTTCCAAGAAATTAACCTCTTGCACCAGAGGTTAAATATTCTTGTAGCACCCCCGATGGAACCAATCCTTCCACAACAAGACTGGAACTTGGCACTCGGGGTTAACAACCCTACTGGGTGGGAAGACTTTCCCGCGGAACCTCCCATGGAACACCCACAAGAAATTCCAGCGGAAATCGAAACTCCTCAAACTAATGCAAATGAGCCCTCTTTTCTCCTTCCAAGGGAGGTGGAGGAGTGGCTCGCCGACATGTGAGGAGGACCACGCCCGGAAGGAGTTTCTAAAAGCCTTATCTAACCAAGATTAGTAGCTTCTTGGAAATTTTGCTAATTAAAATAAAACATAGGGCTAGAGCTCCATGGTTTAATATTTATTTTCATCTTTAGTTTTATGTAATGTCTCTCTATGTTTGCAATGATATGATGGTTTTTAAGATTGATGGTTATTGATGAATAAAACACACTTATGGTGGTAATGGATGAAAAAGGGAACGAGAAAAATGGCCCCATGCACAAAGAACAGAGCAACCCGACACAAATCTCCATCACAGAAGGCTCAACACGGGCTGTGCCCAACCAACACGGCCCCGTGCTGAGCCACCTGCAGAAAAATGCCCAGTTCAGGTAACTGGACACGGGCCGTGTTCACCAGACACGCCCCCGTGTCCAGGCTTCTGTCTCATTTCTTTAATTTCTGTTACTGGCACCTGACCACGGGGCCGTGCCCGGTCACCACGGGGCCGTGTCCAGGCTGCCAGTAACATAAATCTTTGCTTTTTAACACCACACCACACATCCAATCAGCCTAAAAATTTATTTTTGGGACACATTGAGGACAATGTGTAATTTAAGTGTGGGGGGGGAAGCTAACACTTTGAAATTTTGTAAGTCCTAACAACAAGCCTTACACAAAACTCTATTGGAACCGCTAAACACCCAAATTTTTTTCAAAAATCCTTTCATTTTTACTTGTCTAAAGTTTAAGTTGGGAATCACAAGATTAATAAGGTTATATTTTTAAAAAATTTACAACCGAAAGCGTCGTGATACAAGAACCAACATAAGAAAATTATGAAACGGCATAACAAGTCTAGTTAAAATTTAATTATATATACTTGATGACATTAAAAACTCATTCCCACAAAAGTGAGTTTTGAGCCTTTATTGAGCATACAAATTTACATCTTTAGACTAAATGCTCATTTTTCGTTTCTTGTGTGAATAGCCGCTTGGTTCTCACAACTCTAGAACTTGCCACGACGATTCATTCCCGGTCCTTACCAACTTAAACCCAAGTAAGTAAATGATGGAGGCATTAGGACTAACCATTTTTCTTTCTACACCATTATTCTTCAATTTTTTTTACCACATACCCAAAATCCCCCTAGTTAACCCCTTTGAGCCTAAACCTTTCATTTCATTACCCTAAAACCCTTTTTACCCACCAAAAACCTTTTTATTTTTTCACCCCTTATTTTAGTAACAAAGCTCGGTTTTTCGCAAGCCCGTTCTTTTATGTGACTATATATATATATATATATATATATATATATGTGTGATGATGAAGTTAAAAAAACAAAGCTATACAAACAAAAGCTTGTTTGGAAGAATACTTCAAAATAAAAAGTCACTAAAAATTTTTTTTTTCGAAAACCGACGCTTTTTACACTTTTCGCCCTTTTACTAACCACTAACCCAACCACCCACCTTTAACCCAAGCCTAACCCTTCACCCAAAAAGTCCTCTTGATATTTACAAAGGTAAAAAGTTAAAAAGGTGGAGGATTGACCGCTTGGCAAGCCTATGGAAGGCGTGAGTTTCATGCCGCTCTCGAGTGATTCACCAAAAATACACCTACGGCCGAGTGTTGAGTGATTTATCCCGTGAGGTATGTGAACTTGTATTTAAATAAAATTTAAAAAAAGGCATGTTAAGCCCAAATAAGTAATTTATCCTATGAGACGTTCTCAATAAATCATAACGAATAGGATTGTGAATAAATAAAAATAAAACCTAAAAAGATCTTTGGATTCCCGACACTCTATGACAAACCAAAAACATTCTCTTCTACCTATTCCATTTGGAGTGTAAGCCACATTTAAAGAGTTTTGCTTGAGGACAAGCAAAAATTCAAGTGTGGGGGTATTTGATGTGTGTAAAATGCAACATATAAATCACATCAATTCAGGCATAAAACTAACCCTTTTTAAGTACTAATGTTGGAAAAAGAGTGTTTTTGTCTTCCTTTTGTATTTTCAGGATGAAATGAGCTCAAATTCACAAAAGAAGCAAAAAGACAACTAATTCTAGCATAAATACAAGAAAAGGAATAAAAGTAGACTGCCCGGACCCTCAACGGCATCCTCCAAAGCAAAGAAGAGAAAACAGAAGCCTGAACACGCCCCGTGCTCAGCCAGCACGGGGCCGTGCCCAAGAAGCAGCATAAAAGACAAACTGGTAGAAGCTTCCATTGCCCACCACAGGGCCGTGTCCAGTGAGCACGGGGGCGTGGTGAAAGTACAGCAGGCGCATTAATTGTAATTGCGAATTACAATTAATGAGGAGAGAGACTGTCAGACGGGCACGGGGGTGTGTCCAGCGGACACGGGGCCGTGCCCAGCCTTCTGTTCAGCCTATAAATAGGGGTGCTTGGTTTCATTCCATCTCATCCCTTGGCACACCACCTCTCTCACACTTCATCCACCACCCACCACCACCATAACACCATCATCCACCACCATCATCCATTGTCCATCATAGAGTGTGTGAGTCGTCTCGGGATCCAAGATTGATCGTAAGAGTTCTTCACAATCAAGGCCATGTTTGCCTAAGTCTCTTACATCACTTGCTGAAGACAAGTGTTTAGTATAATACTTTTTATTTTTAATCTTTTGCACTTTTTATTTGGTTTTGTATTAATGACTTTAATAACTGGTTGCTTATGTTGAAGGTGATCTTTCGTTATCGTTTGTCCGTGGTGTCTTGGCATTATTTTACTGTCTATATAAAATAAAAGATTTTCACCATTCATATCTCCACGGTCTATATGGAGGTATGTTGGCTACCTGGTCGGGGGTTAAGGGAACGGTTTGGTAAGGGTCTTGCCCTTGTTCAGCGTTTAGAGGTCCTGCTTGGGACCTGGGTCAAATTTAGTAGGTTCTCCTTCAATGCCCATAGGTATTGGATGGCGGGGATCCAAACTCTTTGACCCCCTCATAAGTTAACTACTATTAATACTATAAGCCGGCTATTTAGGACTGTATCCCTGCTGACTCAGACTACTTAGCCGAGGGTAACGTCACCGCCAAAAGCGGGGCCTACCATAATTTGCATTAATAACTTAATTCATTATCTTCCAATAATCCGACCCTTTAGGATTGTATCCTTGCTGACTCAAACTACTGGGTTGAGGGTAACGTCGCCTTCAAAAGAGGGGCCTACTACAATAACTAAGATAATCTCTTAAACAAGTGCAAAAGTGCGAAAATAATCAAAGGTTATACTAATACACGAGTCGGATCCAAGTGATTCATCTTGTCTATCTGTTTTTATTTTTATTTTATTTTTCAGCATTTAGTTAGATTTTATTTTCTTAGTTTAAAAACATATTTTTCTCACTTTTTTATTTGATTAGACGTTGAGGATAAACCGGTATTAAAAGCTCTTGTGTCCTTGGACGACCTCGGTATCTTACCAACACTATACTACGTCCACGATGGGTGCACTTGCCCATATGTGTGTTTAGTGTTAGTGAATATCGTGTTTTATAAATTTAAAACTTGGCTAAAGGTGTAAAAACGATGGAGACTGGATTTTTGATGATATTTTTTGCTGCCTGACTATCCAACATAAGTGGTGTCTTCAAGGCAGTGATACCAAAATCCAGTAACTGATTTTGAAGCCAGAGCAGTTGGGCTGTACAGCTTGCAGCAGCTATATATTCTGCCTCAACAGTGGATGTAGAAACAACTGCTTGCTTTTTGCTTTGCCATGACACTAAGAAACAGCTGCTTGCTTTTTGCTTTGCCATGACACTAAGCAATTGCCTAGGAATTGGCACCCTCCTGAAGTGGACTTCCTTGTTTTGTCACATCCAGCAAAGTCACTGTCTGAGAAACCTGAAAGCTCAATTTTACCATCAGCTGGATACCAGATACCAAGTGTGGGAGCACCTTTGAGGTATCTGAATATCCTTTTTACAGCAATAAGGTTTGACTTTCTAGGGGCTGATTGGGATCTTGCACAGACACATGTTGCAAACATGATATCTGGTCTAGATGCTGTTAGGTACAATAAGGACCCAATCATGCTTCTATATAAGGTATGATAAACCGAATCATCCTTTTCTTCCGACATGACCAATTTATTGGTTGCAATGGGTGTACTACATGGCTTACAATCATCCATATCAAATTTCTTTAAAAGTTTTTGGCATATTTGCCTTGATGGATGAAAGTACCACTTTGCAACTGCCTTACTTGGAGACCAAGAAAGCACTGGAGTTCACCCATTGCACTCATTCTCACTTACACTACTTTTACTATGAAGAACAATGGCTGGACGCATTAACATGACTCAAGCCCAGTTTACGGCTCTTATCAATGAACAAGTTGCTGCGGCACTTGCAGCTGCAAACGCAGGAGGTATACCCTGCAGTCGTAACTCATCCTAGGATCTTTAGATCCTACGTTTCTAAACCAACTCTTATGTTTAACCTCATTCTGTTCTTACACATTAGGTCAACACGTTCAGCAGCCTGTATGTACTTTCAAGAACTTCATGGACTGTCGTCCAAGCACATTCAGTGGCACCGAGGGGGCAGTGGGACTCCTCCATTGGTTTGAGAAGCTAGAGTCAGTATTTGAAATGTGTGAATGCCCTGAGGCTCGCAGGGTCAAGTACGCCACTGGTACTTTGGAAGGAATCGCGTTAACTTGGTGGAACGCGCAAGTACAGATCCTAGGGTTGGCAGCAGCTAACGCCACCCCTTGGAATGATTTCAAGGAACTGATTAAACGTGAATACTGCACGCAGGAAGACATCCACAAGCTGGAAGATGAGTTTTACCATTTGAAAATGACTGGGTCAGAAATTGAAGCTTATACCAAAAGGTCAAACGAGCTGGCCGTTCTGTGTCCAACTATGGTGGACCCACCAGTCAAGCGCATTGAATTGTATCTCAAGGGGTTAGCGCCAGAGATTCAGAGCCATGTGACATTGGCTAATCTTGATAATATCCAAGCTATTCAGCGCCTTGCTCATCGTATTACGGATCAGGCAGTGGAACAGAACAAGCTGCCAAAACGTATCAGTGCTACCACTACTGCTGTTACTACTTCTGCTACTCCCAGTGACAACAAAAGAAAATGGGATGGGGATTCCAGTAAAGGTTCAGCTTCAGTTCAGTCACAGGTTCAGCAGCGAAAGACTGACAGTTATCAGAGTCCCAGTCAGCACTCTTCGGGCAATCAGGGGCAGGGTGGATATCGGGGAATTCACCCATTGTGTAATAGGTGCAACAGACACCACAGTGGACGGTGTCGTAAAGAGCGTTGTCAGAGATGTCTCAAGATAGGGCATGAAGCTAAAGACTGCAGGAGTTCGCGACCTGCAAATCAGAATCAGCAACACCCACCACCAGCTCCACAGGACCAGCATCAGCAGCAGCAACAGCGGGGCAACAGGGGATGTTTTCAGTGTGGGGCTGAAGGTCATTTCAAGCGTGATTGCCCCCAGTTGAACCAGAACCAGAATCGCAACAACAACAACAATCAGGGAAATGGGAACAACAACAACAATGGTGGGAACAACAACGGAAACGAAGCAAGGGGTCGTGCATTTGTGTTGGGGCAGGGTGATGCCAGAAATGATCCCAACATAGTAATGGGTAAGTTTCTTCTTGACGACTTTTATGTTACTGTATTGTTTGATTCGGGTGCGGATACAAGTTACGTGTCATTGAAAGTTAGCCAAATGTTAAAACGTGCACCAACTCCCCTAAACACCAAACATGTTGTAGAATTAGCTAATGGTAAATTTCTAGAGGCCACACACATAGTTCAAGGTTGTAATCTTATCCTCGCTGGTCAGACTTTCACCATCGACCTCATTCCTATAGTTATGGGTAGTTTCGACATCGTCATCGGCATGGATTGGTTATCCAAGCAGCAGGTGGAGATCTTATGTAAGGAGAAGATCATTCGTATTCCTCGTTCTGGTAAGGAACCTCTCGAAGTTCAAGGCGACAAGAGTGGTGCTGTGGTTGGCATCATCTCTTTCTTGAAGGCTCATAAATGTTTACGAAAGGGGCACACTGCCATTTTGGCACTAGTTACTGATGCATCAACGAAAGAGAAAAGAGTTGAGGGTATCCCAGTTGTACGCGAATTTCCTCAAGTGTTTCCTGAAGATTTACCTGGTCTACCGCCTCATCGCCAAGTCGAATTTCAAATCGAGCTCGCTCCAGGAGCAGCACCCATAGCTCGAGCACCGTATCGATTAGCTCCAACTGAACTGGAGGAACTGTCAAAGCAACTACAAGAGCTCTTGGATAAGGGCTTCATTCGTCCAAGCTCTTCGCCTTGGGGAGCTCCAGTATTATTCGTGAAAAAGAAGGATGGCACTTTCAGGATGTGTATAGACTACCGCGAACTGAACAAGGTCACAGTGAAGAACCGTTATCCTCTTCCACGCATTGACGATTTATTCAACCAGTTGCAAGGGTCGAGTTACTATTCCAAGATTGATCTACGGTCAGGGTATCATCAGCTGAGAGTCCGGGATGAGGACGTCTCCAAGACAGCATTCAGAACTCGCTACGGTCACTACGAGTTTCTAGTCATGCCATTTGGGCTTACGAACGCGCCTGCAGTTTTCATGGATCTTATGAACAGGGTGTGCAAACCCTATCTTGACAAGTTCGTCATTGTCTTCATCGACGACATTCTGATCTACTCCAAGAGTCAGGAGGAACACGAGCAGCACTTACGTCTTATCTTGGAACTTCTTCGAAAGGAGCAATTGTACGCCAAGTTTTCAAAATGCGACTTCTGGCTTCGAGAAGTCCACTTTCTAGGCCATGTGGTGAACAGGGATGGGATTCATGTCGATCCATCCAAGGTAGAGTCAATCAAGAACTAGCCTGCATCGCGTACACCAACGGAAATACGCCAATTCTTGGGTTTGGCGTACTACAGACGATTCATTAAAGACTTCTCCAAGATCGCACAGCCGCTTACAATGCTGACACAGAAGGGTGTCACCTATCGTTGGGGAGACTCCCAGGAAAATTTTCTCTTTGCCAGAGGGCACGGACGATTTTGTAGTATATTGTGACGCATCGATACAGGGGCTTGGTTGTGTATTGATGCAGCGTGATAAAGTTATTGCCTACGCTTCTCGTCAACTCAAGGTTCCTGAACGGAACTACACGACGCACGATTTAGAGCTGGGAGCTGTTGTTTTTGTGCTTAAGATATGGAGACACTACCTGTACGGTACCAAGTGAACTATTTGTAGGATCGTTTTCTGACCCGACGAGTCATTCAGAAGAGTGCTTAGACTAATTCAGAGGCGGAATTCATTGAATTAGTCTTCGTAAAGCTTGATTTCACTACTTAACGTCTCCTTTATTGATTAATTGTCAAATTACAAGTTTGTGGAGACACTCGGACAGGGCTTCGCCTTTACATACACACCTACGCTACTGGAACCGCTCATATGATCATCTATATATAGGAATCATGGGCCGCTCATATGGACAAGTCCATATGAGCGATCCAAACATCTACCACTCGAGCGGTCCAACAACAAGTCACTCGAGCGATCCAGATGTTATGTCATTCGAGCGGTCCAACTCATCTTCCTATAAGCGATCCTATCTAAAACAAGTTTTCTCGTTTTCCGATCACTATACAATCAGCCCTACCCTAAGACTCGAACTAAGATGTAGTCGACAGACAACTGCACCAACAGACTCCCCCTTGAATGTTGACGGAATCTTCAGTGAGAGTCTTTAATCATTCCCAGCTCTTCAATCTTGTTCGGTCTTCTTCAGGAACTCAGCCTGGAATCAAATCTTTTACAGGAACTTCTCCCTGAAAACATATGCCTGGATCTTTCTCTGGTTTTAACTTTCGTCAGACTCCCCTATCATCATGCTGGGATCTCTGTCTGGAAATCGTTATCACCATTGAAATCAACTCCTGGCTTTCTCTGTTTAAGCTCTTCTCTGGTTCTGATATGTCTCCTGGCTATCTGTAGCAACAGGATCAGAAACCTGCAAAACTCAACCACTCTATCACAAATCAGAATAATTGTGATTCAACTTAATGAATCAACTAATCATGTGATACTTTTTACAATTAACCACTGATTCACAAATTTGAAACACTCCAATTTCTGATTCAATCTAATGAATCATTTTAAACATTTCAAACGATTTAACCAACCTGTCTGTTCATCAAGTTTAGCCTTTGAGATTTTGAAAATCAGCTTTTCAACATCAGTCGTCGAAAATCTTTTTGGATTTTTCAAAATATGAAACGTAAATGCAAAGACAGAAATTTAAATGCAAAACAAACATATTTTTGTGAGTTTGTGCAAGAGGATCATATCAGTTTTTGAAACACATCACAAGCACCATTAAGCTTCTAATCGTTTTAAGTTCTAAACGATTCACGTAGATTGACGATATAATTGTCCTCTTAAAATTTCATACAATTTTCAATCTATTCAGGATACTATTTAGGTATTTTATGAACTTAGTTCAATTCATGTGTCCCACCTCTTGAATATTCCTCCGTATCCAGAATCCCAATATTCAGTCTTACAGGTATGAACACTACAATGATGTCTGTACATAAATTAGGGGAAAGATGCGAAAACTGAGGGATCTCAGGTCAGAACTTCCGTTCAGCAGAGAGATATCAGCTTCGACTTAACAATGTGTCCCCTTTAGAGGATCTTTTAGCTACAACAGATTATTATCAATTTTATTGTCTAATCATTCTGAGGGCTATAATGCTATGTTTCAAGCATTTTGCGGAAAGTATTAGCCAAGGACTAGGTCAGAACTACCGTTCAGCAGAAGTCCTGGAATAATACCCTAGACATCATAGAGTATAAACACCTAGTATATCAGAATACGAGACCTTTCAAACGAGATTTCAGGGGTTACCTATATATCCAAGTAGTGTTCCCCAAAAATTTCACAAGTTTGTAATTTTTAGGTTTATATCCCAAATAAATCTACTAAATGTACAAAAACCTATCGTCACATCATCAGTGAGACCGTTTATCACATTTGGCATTACATTTCTTTAGCGTGCTGTGATAGTCCAACTGATTTACTATCATTTCCTCTTGTTTCGCAACAAAACTCATTTTAAATTTTTAATGTTTTTGACATTTTCAAATTTTCAAATTTTTTTAAAAATTTTTCTCCCCCTAAAATCAAAATATGTTTCAATTTTGATTTTCTGAGAAAATTTGAAACAAACTGTACAAACTTGACAACATGATGAGAATCACATCAACTCTCCATCCGTTTGGCTTAAACAATCAGAACTCCCCCTCACAACAAACTATTTTCCCATAATGATTTCAAAACACTTAAGTTTGTTTTAATCAGAATGGTTTTTCCGGAAAATAAGTTTAGTTGTTTTTACCTGTTGTAAAATTGGGGTTCAAATCATCACTTTGTTTACCAATTTCTTTAATGATAATTAAATCAAGTTCAATTTAATGACCTTGATTTAACCACTTGTAAGATCTACACCAATCACAACTATTCAAACCACTTGTAGATATAGCAATTCAAGCTCTTCAAACCTGTTTTTCAACCAATTACCATCTTTTGGTTGAATTCTCAAGGTGCCGATTCCTACTCCTCGCTTACCAACCTGGGAGTTCCGGCAATTCCTGCAACTTCTCAAACACAGATTTTTAGAAAGATGCCGATTCATGATCCACAATACCATCTTGGGATCTCCGGCAAGTCAGGGTTTTTCATTTAAAAAGATCCACCCAAGCCCGACCAGCCTTGGGTGTTTTCGACAATTTTTCCTCAACCAATGGCTCTTCTGGCTTTGACGAACCAGAATCATTGCCTGAATGTGGCTTGTCTGACTTTACAGAGTCAGATTCATCGCCGACATGTGGCTCCTTTGTTTCCGAAGAAACAGATTCATTGCCACAGAATGTTACCTTTTTCTTCTTCTTCTCCTCTTTTGTCCTCAGATTTGTATCTGATGAATTCTTTTTGCTTGTCTTTGCAACTGAGGGAATAGATTCATCAGAACTGTTATTCTGTGTGTCTCATGAACCCGAGGACAAAATCTTCTCGAGATACTCTCTCGCCTTCTTCCTCTTTTTCCTCAGTCTGTCTTTCTGCCCCTGTGAAAGTTTCACTTTCTTTTCCTGAATTGACTGCTCTTGAACTTTAGGTTTCAAAACCTTCTGTTCCTGGGGCTTGACTTTGACTGGAATCTTTGCCATTTTCTGAGATACAACCCTCAATCTTTCACTTGATTTCCTTGGGCAATCTCTGGCAATGTGACCTTTGATATTGCAATTATAGCACCTCCTGGTCTCATAACTCCAATACTGGCAGTTAACAGCAATGTGTCCATGATAGCCGCAGCTGTAACACACTCTGTTATCGTACCTATCACCATTTTTAGTCCAAACGCTCAGATCAAAGCATTGTTTGGCATGGTGATATTCTTTTCTCAAACTTGCTGAATTTTGCTTTGAAGCACCGTGGTCCGACCTGCACCACTTATTACCCACATTTTTTTAGTTTTCATTTTTTACATTTTTTAATTTTTTTCTTTTGATTGGATGAACGATCTGATGAATTTTTTCTATCTTTTTGAACAATTTTCTCATTTTTAATCTTTTGATTTTGTTCTGCTTTCTTCTTCAAAGGTTTTTGCTTCGAGCATTCACCCTTTTCAGTTGATTGCAGAACAGTTTTCTGAAATTTTTCCTTTTTATCATCAGATTTTTCATCACAATCTTTAACTTTGACTTTGTCAAAGTTTGTGACTTTGTCACTCATTGGAACAGAATTGATTGGTTTTGGACAGGGAAAATTCAAACTGTCTGATTGAGTCACAAAACCTATCAATTTTTTCTCAAGTTCATCAATCTTGCTTCTGGAATTCTCAGCTTCTTTTTCAAACTGAGAGATTCTTTCAAGATGAGACTTGATTGAATTTTCATTTTCATTTTTCAAGTTTTCAAGAACAGATTTTTCATTTTCCAAAACATTTATCTGTTCTTGAAGTTTCACTTCATTAGCTTTCAGATTTTAGATGAGTTGGACCGCTCGAATGGCATAACATCTGGACCGCTCGAGTGTCTTGTTATTGGACCGCTCAAGTGGCAGATGTTTAGATCGCTCATATGGACTTGTCCATATGAGCGGCCCATGATTCCTATATATAGATGTTCATATGAGCGGTTCCAAGAGTCCATATGTGTGTATGTAAAGGCGAAGCCCTGCCCGAGTGTCTCCACAAACTTGTAATTTGACAATTAATCAATAAAGGAGACGTTAAGTAGTGAAATCAAGCTTTACGAAGACTAATTCAATGAATTCCGCCTCTGAATTAGTCTAAGCGCTCTTCTGAATGACTCGTTAGGGAAAATTCAAACTGTCTGATTGAGTCACAAAACCTATCAATTTTTTCTCAAGTTCATCAATCTTGCTTCTGGAATTCTCAGCTTCTTTTTCAAACTGAGAGATTCTTTCAAGATGAGACTTGATTGAATTTTCATTTTCATTTTTCAAGTTTTCAAGAACAGATTTTTCATTTTCCAAAACATTTATCTGTTCTTGAAGTTTCACTTCATTGGCTTTCAAATTTTTGTTCTCCAATTTTATCCAGAAATCTTCATTTTCTGCTGATTTCTGTTTGCTTTCAAAAACCTTTACATTTTCTTTCAACTTCTTGTTTTCTGATGTCAAACTGTTCATTTTACTCAACAGTTTGTCATTTTCAATTTTCAACTTCTCACAATTTTCCTGAACCATAAGAATCTGCTTATCATCAGCTTGCTTCACATTTTCTAACTTCTTGACTTCCGATGTCAAACTTTCCGCATCCTTCAAGAGTTTGTCATTTTCAGTCTTGAAGTGGTCACATTTTGCACAAACTGATTCAGAACATCAAGTTTCATTCTTCACAGATTCTTTAACTTTTGGAGCATCCTTCGTTTCCATCTTGTCGATTCCTGCACGAAAGAGTTTAACAAAATCAAAAGGATTCAGATTATCATCAATATAACATTTCCTTTTGATATCATATTTCAGAATACTCTTTGTTGCAAGAAAACCACAAACTCTTCGATCAACTTCAATGAGTACATCCAGCTCCAGTTTATGTAAATTCTTTTCCATCTCAGCCAAAAACTCTCTCCTTTTCCTTACTTCTTTATAATACTCTGTTCTAACTTCATTAAAGAACTGATGTGGAGAAAGCTCTGGAAAGAAATCTTTCTGTTTTAGTTCAACCATGAACTCATCCCATTTAGCAGGTAATGCCGTTGTCAATTTTGATAGAAATTCATCATTCGACATCCTAATACCTCTCCTCCACATATTATCCGTTAAAATTTGAAAACGATCTTCTATCTCTTTCAACGTTTCCTCCTTTTGGCATATGAATAATTCAAAACTTTTAACCCAAGTGTCAGTACTCACATTTTTATAATCGGTATCCATATTTCTCATATACCAATTGTTAAAATCCTCAAGCTTAATGTTTTCTTGTTCATCAAATACCATCGTCATTTTTCACAAACTCCCAATACGTATTTGTTAACTAAGAGCGAACCAACTGTTGATCAGATGAACAGTCCAAAGCAGTTCAAATAAGCGATCTAATCAAATTTGTCGAATAAGCCGACCAGGACAATGTCTAAATGAGCGGTTCAAACAATATACGTTCGAGCGGTTCAGACAGTCTCAGATAAGCGGTCCAGATAAGGTCTGTTCAAGCGGTTCAAGGTGGTCCGAATATGCGATTCATCAAAGTTAATTTGGAGCGGTCCAAGATCAATCCGACCGAATGAGCGGTTCAAGATCCGTCCGGATGAGCGGTCCAAGATCAGTTCGGTCGAGCGGTCCACAATTTCAAATCCAATTTTGACCCACTTAAACTTCGAATTTTGATCTGAAACTTTCCAGGGTTTGTCACGGTACTATTGCGCACAATACCTGAGATTTTCAGTAAATTTCGACCGTGAAATCTCTTCGAATCAGAAAAAGAAAGTGTAGAAGTGAGAATTTCGAGCAAAAATCGAGCTAAACGGTAAGAACTCTTCCTCCTGAGCTCTGATACCACTTGTAGGATCGTTTTCTGACCTGACGAGTCGTTCAGAAGAGTGCTTAGACTAATTCAGAGGCGGAATTCATTGAATTAGTCTTCGTAAAGCTTGATTTCACTACTTAACGTCTCCTTTATTGATTAATTGTCAAATTACAAGTTTGTGGAGACACTCGGACAGGGCTTCGCCTTTACATACACACCTACGCTACTGGAACCGCTCATATGATCATCTATATATAGGAATCATGGGCCGCTCATATGGACAAGTCCATATGAGCGATCCAAACATCTACCACTCGAGCGGTCCAACAACAAGTCACTCGAGCGATCCAGATGTTATGTCATTCGAGCGGTCCAACTCATCTTCCTATAAGCGATCCTATCTAAAACAAGTTTTCTCGTTTTCCGATCACTATACAATCAGCCCTACCCTAAGACTCGAACTAAGATGTAGTCGACAGACAACTGCACCAACACTATTTACACCGATCACAGGAGTCTCGAGCATATCTTCAAGCAGAAGGAATTAAACATGCGTCAACGACGATGGGTCGAGTTACTTAATGATTACGAATGCGCCATCAAGTACCATCCAGGCAAAGCCAATGTTGTGGCTGACGCACTCAGTCGAAAAGACACTCTACCTAGGCGTGTACGAGCTTTGCAGCTCACTATTCAGTCTGATCTTCCTGCACAGATACGAGATGCTCAGGTGGAAGCATTGAAACCAGAAAACGTCAGGGCTGAAGCCTTACGTGGCTCAAGGCAACGATAAGAACAAAGGGAAGACGGCGCCTACTATGTAACAGGACGCATTTGGGTTCCACTATATGGCGGTTTACGAGATCTTGTGATGGATGAAGCTCATAAGTCTCGCTACTCGGTACATCCAGGTTCGGATAAAATGTACCACGATATTAGAACTACATACTGGTGGCCTAGCATGAAGGCCCACATAGCAACTTATGTCGGCAAATGTTTGACTTGTGCAAGAGTCAAGGCAGAGTATCAGAAACCAGCAGGCTTACTTTAGCAACCAAAGATACGACAGTGGAAATGGGAAGAAATTTCCATGGATTTCGTTACTAACCTATCCAGATCCCGGCGTAGGAACGATACTATTTGGGTGATCGTGGATCGACTCACCAAGTCTCCTCACTTCTTGGCAATCAAAGAGACAGACAAGTTTTCCGCACTAGCAGACATATACTTGTAGGAAGTAGTCTCAAGGCACGGGGTGCCCACCTCTATCATTTCGGATCGCGATGCACGATTCACATCAGAACTATGGCAAGCAATGCACAAAGCTTTTGGCTCTCGATTAGACATGAGCACAGCTTATCACCCTCAGACAGATGGGCAGTCTGAGCGCACGATTCAAACCTTAGAAGACATGCTTCGGGCATGTGTTATTGATTTTGGCAACAGCTGGGAAAAGCACCTCCCTTTAGTGGAGTTTTCATACAATAACAGTTATCACACCAGCATACAAGCCGCTCCATTCGAGGCATTGTACGGGCGTAAATGCCGGTCACCTCTCTGTTGGGCAGAGGTGGGGGATAGTCAAATCACGGGTCCAGAACTTATAGTGGGCGCCACGGAAAAGATTGCACAAATACGACAACGCATGGCGGCAGCTCGTGATCGCCAGAAAAGCTACGCTGACAAACGCAGAAAACCGCTCGAATTCC
This sequence comes from Helianthus annuus, assembly GCF_002127325.2. NCBI lineage: Eukaryota > Viridiplantae > Streptophyta > Magnoliopsida > Asterales > Asteraceae > Helianthus > Helianthus annuus. Next base: position 125,336,943 of record NC_035449.2, read on the forward strand.
AAGTTGGGGATCGAGTGCTACTCAAAGTCTCACCCTGGAAGGGTGTGGCTCGATTTGGTAAACGAGGCAAGCTCAATCCACGGTATGTTTGACCGTTTGAAATCACTGAAAGAATAGGCAAAGTAGCCTACAGACTAAACCTACCAACTGAACTCGGTGCAGTTCACAATGTATTCCACGTGTCGAATATGAAGAAGTGTCTGTCAGATGAGACCCTCATAGTTCCTTTTAAGGAACTCACTATCGACGAGCGGTTGCAGTTCGTTGAGGAACCAGTTGAAATCACGGACCGGGATGTCAAGGTCCTCAAGAACACTAGAATACCTCTTGTACGAGTTCGTTGGAACTCCCGTCGTGGCCCAGAGTATACCTGGGAACGAGAAGATCAAATGAAACTCAAGTATCCCCAGTTATTCGGAAACCGTGCAACCACTACTGAGGCTGAAGCTACTACTGCAGAATTTCGGTACGAAATTCCAAATCAACGGGGGGATGATGTGACACCCCAGGAAAACCAGTAAACGATACAACTCACCTAGCTTCCTCAGTAACCGCATGCTAAATTTCGGGACGAAATTTCTTTCAAGTTGGGGATAATGTGACAACTCGAGTTTCCAAGATTCCTATTTCGCATTTATTACACGTTCATTGTGTCACACCCCGACCATGTAAAACATCAAATCGTGGCGGAAACGTCGGGGAGTGTTGCAACAGAATTATTGTTCCACAACTATGGTAATTAAAATAATATTTTATTCATCACCCAAGGGTGGAATACATTTTTTCAAACGAGAACCCACAAGTCACATTGTCTTAAGATAGAAGAAAAACAAAAGTACATCACAAAATTAAACTAAGTCTAGCTCCATTTTATATCACTAAGGCCCAAGTCCACCCTAGCGTGTCACGAACGTCCTATGCATTAGCTCCTGAAACACATGTGAAAATAGGTACGTCAGCATAAAAATGCCTGTGAGATACATAGGTTTTGTGAAAATAGGATTCATGACTTAGGTTTAAGAAAATGTTTAATGAAAACTTGTCATGAATCCATTTTGCTTATAAAATGTTTGAAAAGTGATAACAAATCAGTTAATATGTATGTATATAAAAGAATGATGTATGGTTAAAAGAATAACCAAGTAAAAATAAGTTGTATTTTGAAAAAACGAAGTCTTGTGAAAAATATGTTATTTGCAAAAATGTATAAGTCCAAAATCGAATGACTTAAATAACGGTATGTCATGTAATACAATACAAGCACTTATATATAGGAAGTACCAGCGGCGTATCCACCATGCTTGTAGCATACTACACACATATCGTTACTTAAGTCACTTAAACAAACCACCAAAGTATATAGTTCATGTTCAAACCAATCATCAAATGTTCTTGTCTAAACCATTGTCAATGTTTAAAACCCAAAATGTAGTCATGTAGTTAAGTATGTGTAAACGAAAGTTATGTATGGTAAGTAACAAAATGAGAATACTTAACCATAAGTAAAAAGGAACAAAACAAAGTATTTTGAATAAATCAAAAAGTTATGTTTTGCCAAGTAAAAGCTTGTTTTATTGATACAAACATTTATGTGGTAAGTTAACGCATTACATTCAAGCCTTGAGACAGCAGGATAACCTTAGAGTAAAGGTTATCAAAGTAAAAATGTTTTCGGATTCAGTCATTCCTTTCATCCAAATCAACCCAGGATGTCAGGAACGGGATTTGTCAAGTCCTATGGTACCATTACTTACTACCGAGCGGCGTAGCTAATGTTAATGAATGTAGTAAAGAACTGTTTATGCAAACCAAATGTTATACCAAATGTAAACAAGTTATGTGAAAACAATGTACTAAGTATGCCAAGTAAACATACAAAGCAGAAAAGTCATGAAAAACAATGTGCTAATATGCCATGTAAACATATATCGCAAAGTAATGTAATGTAAATCAATGTGCTAGCATGTTAAGTAAACATACATAGCAAAACATAATGAAATCATGTACTAATGGTGTACTAATGAACATAGCAAGTATAAGTTGTGAAAACATGGAAAGCATGAAAGTAACAAGTAGGCACATGTGTTCACCCCAAAACATTTGAAAAATAGTAAAAGAGGGGTCTATGTACTCACTTGAGATTGCTTAGAAGTCGTAAGATAACCACCAAGCAATGCTAGAAGATCACGGAATCAAACGGCACCTATATAGGTGTCTACATTAATAAACGGACCTATCGGAGGATCGGGTAGTACGAGGGTTCGTAAACCAAATAAGTATGAGAACTTATGTAATATGGTTTGACAAAGCCTACATACTAAAGCGAAACCTATCCTAAGTGCTTTTGACCCGTTACGACTCGTTTAGGTAGCTTATGCTACTTTAACGCGTCGTTTGCGTAAAACGCGTTAGGAAAGCCTAACTAGTCCTATGACAAATAAGATATGCCTTAACATGCTTAATATTGTTGTTAAATCAGTTTAGATACCAAAAATTATGTTACACAGGTTTAAAATGATTTTTTTGGCGCAAAAAGGGTATTTTGGTAATTTACCTAAGGCATAAGAACTACTTATCATACAACTACTTAAACGTCGTGACCATAAGGTATAACCTCGGAAGGTTATTCCCTATACAACTATGGTCACCTAAAATGTTTGGTCGGATCCTAAAGATCGACCAAATGGGTCGGGTTCGTAAGCATAAGCGATTGATTAGATCGCTTACCTTTACGATCCTAAACAAGCACAAATCTAAAAGCGACGAGCTAAACATGCTAGAACATGTTTAGTAATGTTAGAAAACAGGTTTGGTATTAAAAAAAACGGTTTTAATACCCTAGAGTAGTTTGGTTACAATATACGCAAGAAAACGCATTTTGGCCGAAACTACGACTCGTCACTGAGCCTAAATAACGTGGTAATCAGTAGGTATAGTTACTAGGGACTATAACCATCGTGATTACGCTCACGTTATGAAGTTCAAACGAACTTCGCGTTGACCAAAAACTGGTCAATGCAGAAAGTCAAACACAGTTTGACTTTAACGCTAAAACGAACGAAAAACGCGAAAGAATACTTACAGAAGGTCCCCGCAAGATTGATATTCCAAGTATTTCTCAGGTATGAAGTGTTCAACACTTCAACTTAGAGAAAATCTCAGAATTCAAGTGGGTTTTGAGCAAGACATGGTGGGGGTATTTATAGATGTAGTAGAACCGTTAGGATCGTTCGTTGAATAACGTGCTTCGATCTAGGCCGTACACATCAAGCCCATTGTTTTACAAAACCAGGGGAGCCCCCAAACCAGCCCATAGATTGCCCAAAACCATTTGCACAAGTCAGGAACAACTGGATCAAGCTGGATTGCATTTTCTGGTATCTGGAACCTGCTTACGGATCGTAAGGATTAGGTCTTACGGTCCGTAAGGACCTTGCAGGTCAGAAAGATTGAATTTGGCAGAACAGGCCCCTGTACCTCCAAACTTGATTTTTGATGCATTTTGGCACGTTTAAGCCCCGTTAACCCCATTTTAAGGCTCTAAAATGAATTTAAAGTGTAGGGAACTTGAAACATGCTCAAAAATATGCCGGATGTCGGCTCGTTTGGCCGTACGATTGCGTTGTTCGGTTAATTACGACAGATGTCGTAACGGATGCAAAAACGGTCCAAATTGCGCGACGAATGGATTTTTGACAAGCCAATCACTAAAACATAATATTTTAATGATTACATAAATTTTTGGATGTCCGAATGAATTCAGAACGTAAGTTATGCGCGAAAATGCAAACTTATGCACTTTTTGACGCTTTTAGTCCCTGAATGACCCAAAAGTTTATTTTAGCACACCGAACCCCCCAAAGCCTATTTCTAAGCTATGTAAGGGATATTTAAGGTGTGTTTAACTTATGGCCATGTTCCGGAATGTTCGTTACATTTCAAATCGGCATACTTTCGCAGTTTGTCAATTTTAGTCCCTGTAAGCGAATTAACTTGAATTTTGCCATACCAAAGCCTTTAAAACTTATTTCTAAGTTATGTAAAGGTTATTTAAGGTATGTTAAGCATAAATTGATGTTCCGGAGTATTTGCTGCATATAACCGATTACGTTTTCGCACCAGTTTGCGTATAATTCTCCAGAAAGCGATATAGAGTTTGGAATCGAATAAAAGTCAAAACATGAAAAACATCAAACATAAACAAACAAACATAGGGATCAAATAACTTTATTTCATTGATAACTGAACTGTTTACAATGATTACAAGCAGAGATGTCACACATTGCTTGTTTAGTTGTTTACTTGCACAATTAGTTTGCCGTGAAACTGTAACGTTGTATTTGAGCATGGTTATGTGTTAATTGTGAAAGATTTGTCAAATATATGAATTTGGTGGTGAAACTGTGAAATTGTTTGAGATGGTGTACTATTGAAAAATATAATAATTAAGGGTGTATAAAGTAATTAGTGAAACTTAAATTATTCTTAACCCTAACCCCTTTTCACTAATCATTACACAAAACAAAACACGTACTCTCATTCTCTGATTCTCTGGCAATCATCATCATCTTCATCATAGGCACCACCCCAGGGTGGGAATGGGATTGGATTATTTACTGTACTTCTCTAGATAATGGAACGTAGTGATATGATCCTCGGGTGAGGAAGGTGATTGGTTAAGATACTGCTAGACTAGTGATACTAATAGAACTGATCTTCGCATGCACGCCAGGGTTGGCCGCGATAATATGACTGATCTTCGCACACATGCCTAGAAAGGCTGCGAACTATTCACTAAACTTCGCACAGATGCTGGGTGGCCGCGATACAAATATACCTAGTCTAGAATACTTGAGAACTTTCCTTAAATCTTCGCATACATGCCTAGAGGGCCGCGATACGAACTATTACGATACATGACTTAATGAACGAATACAAGGCTTACTATGCTATTACAATTACTGAACTATAAACTGTGAACTCACTCAACTAGTTGTTGACTCTCTGCTGCATGCCTTGCAGGTACATATGGAGCTTGCACAGGGAGGAGCAAGTCGTTGTGGACAAGGATCGTGAATGCTATGATTGAACGTTATGACGTTACATACTTATTTATGATTGGGCTTTTACTTTTGCTTCCGCTAAACGTTGAACTATTACTTATGTTTTGAACACCTTTCATATGGATGGGTTTGGTTTAATGACATTTACTTTTACTATATACATTGTTCTATATGATTGGTGGCTTGATCCTGGTCAGTCACGCTCCCAAGCGGTAGTACTCCGCGTGTGGATTTTGGGGGTGTGACACTATGGACTTGCTATCTTGGAGCGATGGAGTGGTCATGGATCGAGATTCTTGGATACAACTTAATTGATTATGAACACAATGCTTAAAACATTTGAATTACTACTTACTTTATGCTTCCGCTGAATACTTACTTTGATTTAACTCATGATTTGGATTTATATTTTGAAAAGAATGGATTGTTTTTATTAAATATTATGCGTAGTTCAATGTGATTGGTGGCTTGGATCCTGGTACGTCACATGTCCCGCGGTGCATCCGCATGTGGTAATTTGGGGGTGTGACAGTTTGGTATCAGAGCCACTGGTTATAGTGAACTAGGTTTTAAAACGTTTTTATAAAACTAGACTATAACCGAACAACTTCGAAATTCGACCATGACACTCAGCTCCAGATTGCAAGGTTCATCTTCTGTTTATTTTATGCATTACTTGTTTAGTAGTCACACATTCACAACTTACATGAAACGACATATTAGATGTTATGGTGATTTGATAGTGTAACCCTACTCTTCGACTTTTGTGAATCATAATCCTGTAGTACCTTCTGTTTTGCTACGTGAATGCGGGGGAAACTTTTAGCACAAGTTAAGAGGCACTGAGATGAGCATGCAAATTGCCTTATTATTGTGGGTGCACACATGATAATAACGTGAGATGCATGTAAGTCCCAGTGAGGCTTAACGAGTGTGAGAAGGGTTCTGCCCTATTGTGTCACACCCCGACCACGTAAAACAACAAAACGTGGCAGAAACGTCGGGGAGTGTTGTAACAGAATCATTGTTTCACAACCATGGAATAAATAGTTTCATTTTATTGAATTATTAAATTAAATGTTTTGATACAAATTAGATAAATACAACTATTATCCTCCAAGTTTTAAAGTCGCTAAGGCCTTGTCCATTCCTATGTGAGAATACACCAATATCATCATCAAGCATCATCAACTATTGTAGCTGAAATACATGTGAAAATAGGTACGTCAGCATAAAAATGCCGGCGAGTACATAGGTTTTGTATGAGTTTCAGACTCATGGCTAGTTTGCATGTTGCAATACTTATTTAAAAACCCTGTTTTGAAAAGTATAGTATTGCGACATAATTAACCAACCCAAATCAAATTGGTTATAATTTATAAAAAAAAACTTCGTAGCCATGATTCTTAACCCCAAAACATTTGTTTGATTAAATCCAGATTTGTAAATCGTTTTTGGAATAAAAACTCGAATAGTATAATATATTGTTGGAAAAACCTTGTATTACAACTTTGTTTTGTTTACCATTGCCCAAGTGATCTAGATAACGCAACGATATATAATGTGTTAAAAGCACTTATATATAGGAAGTACCAGCGGCGTATCCACCATGCTTTTAACACATTACACCCGCCCCGTTACCTAATCACTTCCCTAACCCAACAGTTCAAACTGATTTCAAATGGTTCATGTCAATCAACGGTTACAATCGGTTCACATAGTCAAGTAGTCACAAACGGTTCATATAGTCAAGTAGTCACAACGGTTCATATAGTCAAGTAGTCACAACGGTTCACATAGTCCAACGGTTCATCTATTCACATAGTCCAACGGTTCATCTAGTCAACGGTTACAAACGGTTCACATAATCAACGGTTACTAATGGTTCACATAGTCAAATGGTTACAAACGGTTCACATGATCAAATGGTTACAACGGTTCAAATGATCAAATGATTACAACGGTTCAAAATGTAAAACAATGTGTCCGTATGCTGGATGAGCATATGCGACAAAATGTAGTACATGGAAATCAATGTGCTAGCATGTTAAGTGAACATACATAGCAAAACATAATGAAATCGTGTACTAATAGTGTACTATTGAACATAGTAAGTATATGATATAAAAACAAGAGAAACATGAAAGTATCAAGTAGGCACATGTGTTCCACCCAAAAACAGTTTGAAAACAGTAAAAGGGGGGACTATGTACTCACATGAGGGTGCTTAGAAGTCTTGAACAACAACCAAGCAAAGCTAGAGTGATCAGGGAATCAAACGACACCCTATATAGGTAACTATGTAAATAACCGGACCTAAATCGGGAGATAGGATAGAATGAGGTTCTATAAATCAAATGAGTAATTAAACTCATATTGTATGATTTAATAGACCTTACATTCTGATTGGAAAGTCTACCTAAGTGCTTTTGACCCGTTTCGACACATTATGGTAACATAAGCTACTATAAGGCGTCGTTAGCGTAAAACTATGTTCGGATGGTTAACTATGTGCTATGCCAAGTCTTACATGCCCAATTATCCCTAAACATGTTACTAAATCAGATTATATGTCAAAAATATGTTCACATAGGCAAAATACGGATTTTAGCTTCAAAAGGGCGTTCTGGTCATTTCCTATGGGCATACAAGCTAACTAGCAAATGACTAACCAATCCTATGTGATCATAAGGTATAACCTCAGTGGTTATTCCCTATGCAACTATGATCACTAACTAAGCTTGGTCGGATCCTAAAGATCGACCAAACGGGTCGGGTTCGGAAGTACAAGCGGTTGTTTAGACCGCTTAACATACGACCCTAAACAAGCACAAACTAATAGTGTCGAGTTAGATATGTCAAAACATGTCCAACCTACTGATTTGGTATCAAAACAAAGTGTTTTGATACCCTAAAGTAGTTCCGAGGCAAAATGCGTGCTAGAACGCATTTTGACCGAAACTTTGACTCGACACTACAACTAGCTAACGTGGTAATCAGCGGTTATAATCACGAAGGATTATAACTATCGTGATTACAATCATGTTTCAAAGTTCAATTGAACTTTGACTTGACCAATTGATGGTCAAAACCGAAAGTCAAACTGTTGGCCAAACGTTTGACTTTCTACACTACATAAGGAAAAAGCCATAAAAAGAATGAAAGAATTGTCACTAAGGGTCCTTGTTATCTTTTCAACAAAGAAGACCAAGTCCCAATGCTTGAGAGAGCTCCCAAGTCAGATGTGAAGAAGAGGAAATGAGAATGAGCAAGGAAATGAGGAGTTGAAGGTGGGTATTTATACTTGTAGATGACGAACAAGATCATTACAAGTGTTTTGATTAGCCATTAAGAAATGAAATCTAGCCATACAAGTGTTAGGAACAGCTGGTATTACTTGGAGAGTCGTTTACTTGGAGCCCAAAACAAGAGAATTGCATGAAAGTCCCTGAATTATCAAACTGCAGCTGAAATTCAAGTTTCTGTTACTGGGCATGCTTTACGGACCGTAAGGTCCAGTGCATACGGTCCGTAAGGACCTGCAGACCAGCAAGTTTCACATTTTGAGAGCTTTGGCCCCTGCACTTGTTCGAGTCCATTTCCGGCACTTTTGACACCCGTTAAGCCATTTTCAAGGCTCTACAAGGTAAATAAAGTTTAGGGGACTCAAATTATGCTTGGAGCACTCTCGGATGTCGGCTCGTTTGGTCGTACGTTCGCGTTGTTCGTTAAATTACGACGAAACACAAACGGACGTAAAAACGAACCAAATTAAGCGACGAATGGAATTTTTGCATGTCGATCACTAAAATAAAAATATTTTAGTGTGTACAAAAATTTTGGATGTCCAGATGTGGTCAGAACGTAAGATATGCGAGAAAATGCAAACTTACGCCGTTTTTGACACTTTTAGTCCCTGTAAGATCATATAAGCATGTTTTCGCACACCGAACCTATCAAAGCTTATTTCTAAGCCATGTTTAGGTTATATATGGTATGTTTAACTTATGATCAAGTTCCGGACTGTACGTTGCCTTCGAAACGGCAGACTTTTGCAAGTTGACGCAAATAATCCCTGTAAGCGAATAAACTTGATTTCGGCATACCAAACCATCCAAAACTTATTTCTAAGTTATGTAAAGGTCATTTAAGGTATGTTAAGCCTATGTCACTATTCCGGAGTGTTTGTTGCATTAAACTGGTTATATTTACGCATCAGATCGCGTATAACCTTCCAGAAAGCGATTTAAAGCCCGAAATCGAATAAGAATTTGATATGTGCAAATGATACACATAATTTCACAAATCCCAAGAATAAAACACAATATTTCATTGGTTTGGTATTTGTTTGATGGTCACAGTGACACAGGTGTCACAGTCTCCCCTACTTTAGGAAATTTCGTCCCGAAATTTATTCGTAGGAGTCTGTCTGTGACTTTGTGTCAAATAACCACTAGAGATATGCAAAGCATAATCCTATCATTTCCTTAGCAGACATTCTTCAGAAACGAAAATGAATGAACGGAGTCATTTTCAACAGATGCTTCCTCAGAAACGGAAATGAGAAGGATAATCAAACGGATATTCATTTACTTCAACGGATATTCTTCAGAAACGAAAATGAACGAACGGAGTCATTTTCAACAGATGCTTCCTCAGAATCGGAAATGAAAAGGATAATCAAACGGATATTCATTTTCCTTCAACGGATATTCTTCAGAAGCGAAAATGAATGGATGATCCATTTTCCTCAACGGATTCTTCATCAGAACGGAAATGGAGGATTAAACAAACGGATATTCATTTCCATCAATGGATATTCTTCAGAAGCGAAAATGAATGGATAATCCATTTTCCTCAACGGATTCTTCATCAGAACGGAAATGAAGGATTTAAACAAATTTCCATCAACGGATATTCTTCAGAAGCGAAAATGAATGGATAATCCATTTTCCTCAATGGATTCTTCATCAGAACGGAAATGAAGGATTAAACAAACGGATATTCATTTCCATCAACGGATATTCTTCAGAAGCGAAAATGAATGGATAATCCATTTTCCTCAACGGATTCTTCATCAGAACGGAAATGAAGGATTAAACAAACGGATATTCATTTCCATCAACGGATATTCTTCAGAAGCGAAAATGAACGGATGATCCATTTTCCTCAACGGATTCTTCATCAGAACGGAAATGAAGGATTAAACAAACGGATATTCATTTCCATCAACGGATATTCTTTCAGAAGTGAAAAATGAATAGCTAGTTCATTTTTCTTCAACGGATGCTTCATCAGAATTGGAAATGAACAGGGTTCACTCAAGGCTCATGACAAAACTCGATGTGGTTTCTGTGCACTAAATTCCATAATTATGTAGGCCTCCATAATTATGTAATTCCTTGCACAGTCCGCACAGTTTGTTTTGTGATGTGAAAGGGATTGAATTACAACAAGCTTGAGACATCATTGATTGGGTTAACATATAAACACATAGGCACATAAATGTTTCTCTTGGATTATTATCTTGTTATTGGTTACTATTAACTTGACGTCGATTTGAACATAGGTATATAAGGTATATCAGGAACCTAGTCGATGGGCCTTAACGTCCTGAAGCATCTTATCTGAAAAGATAGAATGATCCTCCAAAAATCGACTTTTGATTACTAGGGATCACTATATTCGAATTAAGGTATACAACAATTAAGGACTTACGGAAATACCTTTAGGTATCCTATCAAGGATTGGGTATTCATCCAGAGTTGTAACTTGCGCCTTGTACTTTGTTTCCTTGGAGGAAAACAGGTACTTAGGATTGTCGTGGAAAACGCAAGAGATCATGAAATGGAAGAAATTTGGGGGTAGGTCTATTCTTCAAGGAATGCGACTCCTTGATTGTCGGTGTTGTAGGGGATATGTTGTTTATACATGCAACCATAACAATATATTGCGATGTAAAATAAAAATCTTTATTTATAAACAACAACAACAACAACAACTGTTTCTTAGACCTTGACAACAAAAGAAAATAATACAAAAAGATTGATTATTTCCAAACAGTGTTGTCTTTCTGTCGGTCAGATGCTCATCCCTGCGCTGGATTTGCATTAGCAAGCCTTAGGCAATTTCTTCGGAAATGGCCCATCTTGCCACAGTTGAAACAAGAACCTGGTTGAAAACGACCTTGAGCAGGATTGTTGCCAGCTTGATTTGGTGCAGCTGCAGCTGGGCAAACTCTTGCTGTATGGCCTATGAGTCCACAAACTTGGCATGTGCGGCACTTCATACCAGCATGATGATGTAGGCTACATTGGTTGCACAAAGGTGCAGTTCCGTTGTAGGGCTTCTTTGCAGGGGGTTGAGCTGGTTGGTTGGGAATGGCTTGATCATTGTGAGCAACCACGGCGAAGTTCTGAGAAGCCTTTCGCTTCTTTGACTTCCTGGAGGATTCAGTCTGTTCATCCCTTGGTTTCGATTCCTCAACCGGTTTCTTGTCACTTTTTCGGGAAAGTTTACCTTTCCTGATCTGAGATTCAGTCAAGGTAGCGGATAGCTCAATGGCCTGTCTAACTGTAGTGGGATTACTACCAGTCACAATGTCCTGTACTGAGTCAGGGAGGCCATCGATGTACTTTTCGATTGCCTTATCTAAAGGCGTAACCATGTTTGGGCATAACAGACTTAATTCCTCATAACGGTCCGTGTAGGCTCGATGCTCACCGCTGACTTGCTTAAGATCGTCAAATTCCCTTTCCAAGACCCTGATCTCATGACGAGGACAGAATTCCTTCATCATCAGAGCTCGAAGCTCTTCCCACGTTTGAGCCAGTGCCACATCGGCACCCCTATCTCTCACCAGACCGTTCCACCACGTCAAAGCTCGTTTCTCAAAGACACTAGATGCGAAATCTACCTTTCGCTTGTTTGGACATTGAACATGTCTGAAGGTGCTCTCTAAACTCTCGAACCACTGCAGAAGTGCAGTCGCTCCTTGGGACCCAGAAAACTTTGATGGCTTAGCTGAGTTGAATGTCTTAAAGGTGCACTGAACATTGTTATTGTTATTGTTTGCCTGATTTATCTGGGTGATAAGGTTCGGGAGTACAGCAGCGATTTGCTGAGTGATTAAAGCTGCCAAAGCGGCATCCTGAGCTTGATCACGTCGAGGAGGCATATTCTAAAAGGGGAAAGAAACATGAGAGAAAATGAGTGAGATGTCATTGGATATTCAAAACTGGATGTTGAGAATATCGACAAGGCATAATGATTGTGATCATTTGTTCGTTACTTAAAACAAACAAACGACACTGAGACAAATCAAAGTAAATAGGTCAATATAATGCATCACCGAAGACATGCTCGCCTATAAGTGAACACTCACCCCAAGAGTTCCCAGGTAAGAGTGACTGGTCCGATACTGCGGATTTGTACGAACACTCTAGCCTTAGACAGAAAACTCAGGGTACAGGCATTCACTCTTCCAGTTCGCACGTGTTCACATTATTTAGACCCAAACTTTGACGAGATTTTGAAAACTCAAAAGGCACAAAGCCAAGGATGAATCAAACCGGAAGGGTTCAAAACCATATAACATAGGGTTCAAAACCTTATAACAGAAGGTTCAAAACCTAGTAATCAATCATCCAAGAACAGATGATTAATTTTCGAAGCGGATTCGTTATTATGTTCTCGTTGTGGTTATCACCTAAGGATAGGTGACGGTATTGTTTTATGACTAAACGCAAGTAAACTTGCGTTAGGGTCCTAGGAAGGTTATAGTCTAGGTCAAAGCATTACTAATAACCTAATTCCCTATAACCATTGGCTCTGATACCAACTTTTCTGTCACACCCCGACCACGTAAAACAACAAAACGTGGCGGAAACGTCGGGGAGTGTTGTAACAGAATCATTGTTTCACAACCATGGAATAAATAGTTTCGTTTTATTGAATTATTAAAATAAATGTCTTGATACAAATTAGATAAATACAACTATTATCCTCCAAGTTTTAAAGTCGCTAAGGCCTTGTCCATTCCTATGTGAGAATACACCAATATCATCATCAAGCATCATCAACTATTGTACCTGAAACACATGTGAAAATAGGTACGTCAGCATAAAAATGCCGGCGAGTACATAGGTTTTGTATGAGTTTCAGACTCATGGCTAGTTTGCATGCTGCAATACTTATTTAAAAACCCTGTTTTGAAAAGTATAGTATTGCGACATAATTAACCAACTCAAATCAAATTGGTTATAATTTATAAAAAAAACTTCGTAGCCATGATTCTTAACCCCAAAACATTTGTTTGATTAAATCCAGATTTGTAAATCGTTTTTGGAATAAAAACTCGAATAGTATAATATATTGTTGGAAAAACCTTGTATTACAACTTTGTTTTGTTTACCATTGCCCAAGTGATCTAGATAACGCAACGATATATAATGTGTTAAAAGCACTTATATATAGGAAGTACCAGCGGCGTATCCACCATGCTTTTAACACATTACACCCGCCCCGTTACCTAATCACTTCCCTAACCCAACAGTTCAAACTGATTTCAAACGGTTCATGTCAATCAACGGTTACAATCGGTTCACATAGTCAAGTAGTCACAAACAGTTCATATAGTCAAGTAGTCACAACGGTTCATATAGTCAAGTAGTCACAACGGTTCACATAGTCCAACGGTTCATCGAGTCAACGGTTACAAACGGTTCACATAATCAACGGTTACTAATGGTTCACAAAGTCAAATGGTTACAAACGGTTCACATGATCAAATGGTTACAACGGTTCAAATGATCAAATGATTACAACGGTTCAAAATGTAAAACAATGTGTCCATATGCTGGATGAGCATATGCGACAAAATGTAGTACATGGAAATCAATGTGCTAGCATGTTAAGTGAACATACATAGCAAAACATAATGAAATCGTGTACTAATAGTGTACTATTGAACATAGTAAGTATATGATATAAAAACAAGAGAAACATGAAAGTATCAAGTAGGCACATGTGTTCCACCCCAAAACAGTTTGAAAACAGTAAAAGAGGGGACTATGTACTCACCTGAGCGTGCTTAGAAGTCTTGAACAACAACCAAGCAAAGCTAGAGTGATCAGGGAATCAAACGGCACCCTATATAGGTAACTATGTAAATAACCGGACCTAAATCGGGAGATAGGATAGAATGAGGTTCTATAAATCAAATGAGTAATTAAACTCATATGGTATGATTTAATAGACCTTACATTCTGATTGGAAAGTCTACCTAAGTGCTTTTGACCCGTTTCGACACATTATGGTAACATAAGCTACTATAAGGCGTCGTTAGCGTAAAACTATGTTCGGATGGTTAACTATGTGCTATGCCAAGTCTTACATGCCCAATTATCCCTAAACATGTTACTAAATTAGATTATATGTCAAGAATATGTTCACATAGGCAAAATACGGATTTTAGCTTCAAAAGGGCGTTTTGGTCATTTCCTATGGGCATACAAGCTAACTAGCAAATGACTAACCAATCCTATGTGATCATAAGGTATAACCTCAGTGGTTATTCCCTATGCAACTATGATCACTAACTAAGCTTGGTCAGATCCTAAAGATCGACCAAACGGGTCGGGTTCGGAAGTATAAGCGGTTGTTTAGACCGCTTAACTTACGACCCTAAACAAGCACAAACTAATAGTGTCGAGTTAGATATGTCAAAACATGTCCAACCTACTGATTTGGTATCAAAACAAAGTGTTTTGATACCCTAAAGTAGTTCCGAGGCAAAATGCGTGCTAAAACGCATTTTGACCGAAACTTTGATTCGACACTACAACTAGCTAACGTGGTAATCAGCGGTTATAATCACGAAGGATTATAACTATCGTGATTACAATCACGTTTCAAAGTTCAATTGAACTTTGACTTGACCAATTGATGGTCAAAACCGAAAGTCAAACTGTTGGCCAAACGTTTGACTTTCTGCACTACATAAGGAAAAAGCCATAAAAAGAATGAAAGAATGCTCACTAAGGGTCCTTGCTATCTTTTCAACAAAGAAGACAAAGTCCCAATGCTTGAGAGAGCTCCCAAGTCAGATGTGAAGAAGAGGAAATGAGAATGAGCAAGGAAATGAGGAGGTGAAGGTGGGTATTTATACTTGTAGATGATGAACAAGATCATTACAAGTGTTTTGATTAGCCATTAAGAAATGAAATATAGCCATACAAGTGTTAGGAACAGCTGGTATTACTTGGAGAGTCGTTTACTTGGAGCCCAAAACAAGAGAATTGCATGAAAGTCCCTGAATTATCAAACTGCAGCTGAAATTCAAGTTTCTGTTACTGGGCATGCTTTACGGACCGTAAGGTCCAGTGCATACGGTCCGTAAGGACCTGCAGACCAGCAAGTTTCACATTTTGAGAGCTTTGGCCCCTGCACTTGTTCGAGTCCATTTCCAGCACTTTTGACACCCTTTAAGCCATTTTCAAGGCTCTACAAGGTAAATAAAGTTTAGGGGACTCAAATTATGCTTGGAGCACTCTCGGATGTCGGCTCGTTTGGTCGTACGGTCGCGTTGTTCGTTAAATAACGACGAAACTCAAACGGACGTAAAAACGAACCAAATTAAGCGACGAATGGAATTTTTGCATGTCGATCACTAAAATAAAAATATTTTAGTGTGTACAAAAATTTTGGATGTCCAGATGTGGTCAGAACGTAAGATATGCGAGAAAATGCAAACTTACGCCGATTTTCACACTTTTAGTCCCTGTAAGATCATATAAGCATGTTTTCGCACACCGAACCTATCAAAGCTTATTTCTAAGCCATTTTTAGGTTATATATGGTATGTTTAACTTATGATCAAGTTCCGGACTGTACGTTGCCTTACGAAACGGCAGACTTTTGCAAGTTGACGCAAATAATCCCTGTAAGCGAATAAACTTGATTTCGGCATACCAAACCATCCAAAACTTATTTCTAAGTTATGTAAAGGTCATTTAAGGTATGTTAAGCCTATGTCACTATTCCAGAGTGTTTGTTGCATTAAACTGGTTATATTTACGCATCAGATCGCGTATAACCTTCCAGAAAGCGATTTAAAGCCCGAAATCGAATAAGAATTTGATATGTGCAAATGATACACATAATTTCACAAATCCCAAGAATAAAACACAATATTTCATTGGTTTGGTATTTGTTTGATGGTCACAATGACACAGGTGTCACATATTGTGTGTAAACATCGTAGTTTGTAGATTTCAACATGATACTTGACTTTTACCTCGTTTCGACACTTAAATCTGTTCCCTCTCCTTATATAGAATCATGAGTGGACGAGGACATGGATGTGGTCACATTGCGATGACCCAAGCTGAGCTGACAAACTTAATCAACACACAGGTGGCTGAGGCTCTGGTAGCCTACCAAGCTGGTCAACCAGCGAATCAAAACAATCCACCTGCCTGTACGTTCAAGATGTTCATGGATTGTAAGCCATAGACCTTCAGTGGGACTGAAGGGGCTGTAGGACTTCTGCGATGGTTTGAGAAGGCAGAATCAGTATTTGCAATGTGTAACTGTCCTGCTGGGGACAGAGTGAAGTATGCTACGGGCACACTCGAGGATGGTGCCCTGACATGGTGGAATGCCCAGGTTCAGATGTTAGGTATCGAAATGGAAAATGCCACCACTTAGGAAGACTTTAAGGAGTTGATGAGGGAGGAGTATTGTCCTCATGATGAGGTTCAGAAACTGGAGAATGAGTACTACAATCTGAAAATGGAGGGATCTGAGGTTGAAGCATTCACGAGGAGGTCTCATGATCTAGCAACTTTGTGCCCCAATCTGTCTCGACCCCCACATCGGCGAATTGAGTTGTATCTCAAGGGCTTAGCACCAGCTGTAAAGGGGTATGTCACTGCCGCAAACCTAGACAATCTGCGCCGTATCATCCGTTTGGCACATAAGATTGCTGACCAATAGGTCGAACGTGGTAATTTGCCGCCACGTGTTTCTTCTACTACCTCTACTGCTGCAGCTATCACACCTGCCAGTGATAACAAGCGCAAGTGGAACGATACTGACAAAGCAACCAGTGCAAGTCAGTCTCAGAAAAGGCTTGATAACAGCAACAACCGCAGTCACAACCAGTCCTCTTCAGTTAATCAAGGCCAGGGCAGCAACCAGAATCAGGGTTCTTACTTTGGAAAGAAGCCACAATGCAACAAGTGTGGCTCTCATCACTATGGACAGTGTGTCCGGACTTGCCGTAGGTGTTAGAAAGTGGGCCATGAGGCCAAAGACTGTAGAGCCCCGCGGCCAAAGCAGCAACAGCAGCAAAATCAGTAACATCAATGACAGCAACCTCAACAGAACCAGGGCTTTAAGAAAGGGTGTTTCTAGTGTGGGGATGAGGGCCACATCAAGCGGGATTGCCCTCAGCTGAATCAAAATGCTGGTGGTAACAACAATGGGAACAACAACAATGGGGGCAATGGTGGAAATGGCGCGCATGGGAGAGTGTTCACTATTGGAGCTGGGGAGGCTCGTAACGATGACAACGTCGTGACCGGTACGTTTTCTGTGAACAATCTGATTACTTCTGTTTTATTCGACTCTGGTGCTGATTGGAGTTATGTGTCTTTGGGGTTCAATCGTCAGTTAGGGTTGACTCCCACCCTCTTGTAGATAAGCATGTAGTAGAATTAGCTGATAGTAAATCGATAGAAGCTTCTCATGTTCTTTTTAGTTGTAAACTTGATCTCATGGGTCAAGTGTTCAACATTGACCTACTTCCCGATACTCTTGTAAGTTTGACGTGGTCATCGACAAGGATTTGGTTATCTATGCATCAAGCGGAAATTCCCTGTAAAGAGAAAATCGTGTGTATCCCTCTCCCCAGTGGGGAATCCTTATCAGTTCAAGATCATCGTAGTGGTGCCATGGTTGGCATCATCTCAGCCATGAAAGCTCAGAAGTGTCTACGGAAGGGCTAGCCTGCTATTCTAGCCCTCGTCACCAATGCGCCACCTGAAGAAAGGAAGATCGAGGATCTTCCAGTTGTTCGTGAATTTTCCAATGTGATTTCTGAAGAGTTACCTGGTTTACCTCTACATCGTCAGGTGGAATTTCAGATTGACCTTATGCAATTTCAGATTCCTTCTGAGATACAGCAATCCCTTGTGTTCGCTGGATACTATCGCAGATTCATCATAGGATTTTCGAAGATTGCGCAACTTCAGCCTCCTTAGAACAGCGGGGAGCTGTGAATTCATGGGAAATAAAACAGGGGAACGTCTTTTCCGCTTTTGAAACCCAACCCTACAACACACTGAGCATCACTTCTATCCGAGGGTACCGATGATCTGGCGGTGTACCATGATGGTTCGAATCAGAGTCCCAGTTACACATCGATGCAACATGAGAAGGAGATGGCCCACGTGGTGGACTTACAGGAAGAACTGCACGAGTCACGACCTGCGGTGGAAGCCGTAGTCTTTGAATTTAAATTGGAGGCATTACTTGAACGGTACTGAATGCACCACTTAGACCGATCACAAGGGCCTCCCGTGTACCCTTGTTTCAAGGGAGCTAAACGTGTGATGACAACGCTGGGTGGAACTTTTGAATGAATACGACCGTGAAATCTGGACGTGTACGAGCTTTGCAGCTCGCTATCGACTTTAACAGACCTGATCAGACTCGCCTTGTTCAAATTGAAGAACTGAAGGAAGAGAGTTCTCAAGATCGACCCATGCGGGACATGGGGAAGCAACCTTCGGCAGGTCGAACGATATTTGTTACTTCATGGAACGAATATGGACCTCACTATACAGCAACCTTAGGGTACCGGTGCAGGTAAAGCACACGGGCCTCGATATCCTATTCATCTGAGTTTTGATAGGATGTATTAAAACCTGAAGACCATGTACGGGTGACCTGTGGGAAGTCAAGGTGGGATATTAGCGACCGGAAACACATGTATGGAAATGAGAACAGACTGCCGTGGATTTGGCACTAGTCTACGTACAACTCGAAACGGAAGCATTATCACCTGGGTGATCATTGATTGTCTAACGGTACCAGCACACTTTCTTGCAATTAAGGAATCTGACGAGTCTTCACAGCTGTGAATGTACCCCTGAGAGAGGCGGCTTTCAGGCACGAGGTGCCAACAACTGTTACCTCTGATGGTGAACTATACTGATTTATGACAGGCAACACACAACACCCTTGGCTCACATCTAGGCATGAGCATTACTCGTCATCATAGGACTGATGGTCAGAGTAAACGAAACCCCCTGACACCCCAAGACATGCTGCGAGCATGTATATGATTGACGTGGTGAAAATGTGGAGGACACACACCTTTGGCTGAGTTCTACCGTAGCAATCACCATTCTAGTATTCAGACAGCTTTGGTGGAGGCATTGCCCGAGCAGTAACGTTTAACTCCTTGTTGGATTAGAATGGGTGACAACCTAATCACAGGTCTAGGACTTGTACTCAAAACCCCTGGAAAGGTTGATCAGATCTGAAATCGTTTGGCGGTAGCGCGTCACCGTAGAGGAAGCTGTTAAACTTAGGAAACACTGGGAGTTCGTTGCAGGAGAACGAGTTATAGTTGAAAGTTTCACCCTGGGAGGGTGCTTTGCGCTTTCGGAAGCGTGGCAAGATTAATTTTCGTCACGTTAAGCCATTCAAATTCTGGAAAGAATCAGGGTCATGACCTGCAAACTCGAGTTACCTGACGGATTGGGTAACGTACACAATGTCGTTTAAGTCTTGAATCTAAAGCGGTGCTTGTTTGATGAAACATTTGTGACACCTTTATTAGACAAGTTGCAGTTGGCAAGGAGTCTATCGAAAACATAGACTAGGGAGTCAAGATTCGTTAGCATAGTCAAATCTTGATCGCGAGAGTTCGTTGGAGCTTAAAGCGTGGATCGGAATCCACGTGGGAATGCAAAGATCTGATAAAGCTTTGGTACCCTCAATTGTTCAGACGGTTGTATCAACTTTTGCTATCAATAGTGAATTTCGGGACGAAATTCCCTTTCAAGTTGGGGATGATGTGGTACCCGCGAAAAATTCCAGTCATCCTGACTTAACACTTTGCCGTTTTGGGATTACTTGTCAAATTTCGGGACGAAATTTCTTTCAAGTTGGGGATGATGTGACAACCCGAAATTTCGAGTTCAGTGTCATTTAATATTGTGATCCAAATCTTCCGTTATTCATTCCTCTCCTTGCGCTGAATGTTTTTTGCTAGAATAAAACATGCTAATATATTAGATTAATACACATTGCATTTGGGTCGAATACAACTGGGCTGTTTGCATTGTATTTGGGCCAAATAAACTAGTTGCTACTTACACCACATGTTTAACAAACACATACATGATGTGGGCCGATACACACACATCCGGAACTTTGATTGGTTACGTTTGGGCCTAGAGGAGCCCAAGTGGGTCTTGTATTAGGGGGGCCGGCTTTTGACTTAGCATTTATACATACATAGGTTACGTGACATGATAACACAATCATATCCCAAACCCTAGACTCCTCTAATTGCACACGGCAGTGGTAGACACCCCCCTGTTCGAGATAGCATCTTGATCAGTCGAGTTCCTGGTTAGTAGTTCGTATTTGTTGATCTTCATGGTTGTGTGATATTGTTCATGTGTGAAATCTCCTGTTCGATATATATATATATATATATATATATATATATATATATATATATATATATATATATATATATATATACATGTATTCGTATTATGTGTTGCAATGGGTTCGATGGTCTTGTGAATTCTTAAACTGGATGTCATGGCATGTATGCAAACTAGGAACTAGGTATCAATTAATTAATCATCTTGCTTTACATATAAACTAAATCTTGTCTTATGATAGGATTATGCTAGAGGAATACATGTGATTAAATGCACTTGGTAATTTCGATGAATTGATGACTGATCTAATGTGCCATACAATTTATATTAGTTTGTGTATTGAGTTATGTATAATATGTTCTAGTGTGTGTGCTAAATTATTACTTGTCATTCTATGAAACAAGGAAAGTGAAGAAGCAAGAACCCGAGCGGGTCGGTACTTCTACGGTGATGAATACGGATATGGCCAAACCTCGTCTTCTTCGCCCGAATCCTAGACCTGTAAACAATAAGAAACAAACGTGGGTAATGTTGAGACGGCCGGTAGAGGAAGAATCCCCTATTTCCAGCTACAAAAGTGTGTTGCCCTATATCTCATGCCCTAATGAGCAGGTGGAGACCTCCTTATATAGGAGATATGGGAAAACCCTAACCTCAATGGGCCAGGCGCAGTTAGGGGTTGTCTCTACGAGCCCACAGCCTAGTGTAGTATAAACTACAATGCGTTGGGCTTCGCGGGTTAGGACACAATAATAATATATAATTAATATAAAAGTAATAAATAGCAGAAAAGTCCGACCGTTCGGGTCGGGTCTAGTACCATACCTCGTCATGTCCCCTAGTCTTGTGTTGCTCCTGCGTGCAAGCGTGGGAGGAGCACTTAGACTGATTAGGAGCTCGGGAGTGAAGATCACTAATTTTAGGCTTACATGCCGTCCGGGTGTGAGAAAGTTGTTGGCCACGTTTGTTGTGGTTGTCGTTGGCTGTGAGTAGAGATAATGGAGATATGAATAGTATACGATTGTTCATCGTGGAAATTGGTTGGGTAAACCTGATGCACGCTGGTTGGTTATAGACAATTGCCATTTGTACTGGCGCATTACCATGAGCTTGTTAAGGTTGTGCGTATGCGGTTGGGTCCCGCGTGTGAGCCTTGGAGCAGGCTGAGTTTTGGTAGTTCAGTGTCTCACCCTTGGATGACTTTTGCGGATGTGGCCCTGCCTTAGCGGTGTGCATGCAGTTGTGTTGGCTACTGTAGAATATCCACCCTGTGGTGTGACTTTTGTTGGTTAATACATGGTGCGCTAACGGCGTTCAACTCATTGAAAGAGTTGATGTTGATGTGACGATGGTCCCTACCACGCGTCCGTGTCATCGAGGTCTCCGTTGTCGTAATGTGCAGCCATTGGTGGTCATAGATGCATATGCGGATGTTATGCCACCTTAGGCGAATGTGAAACCGCTGGTGGTTGTACCAGTCGTTATTATTGATGATCCGGTTATAGCAGTTATCGTTGCCGTCGGAAAGAATGATATACAATGCACCCCTGCAGAAGGGCTTGCTATGCTCAGTGACCTCGGAAGGGTGCTTAGAGCGTTATTTATGTTCCCTACAATGTTTGTATAATTGTGGGACAAGTACTTGGTTTTTCATCAGTGGTTGTGCATCTATTACCAAGATACCCACTAGAGTAGTAGTGGTTGAATACATCTATTACCAAGATGTCCACTCTTAGAGCTGTATAATTTGATCATCTGACTTTGTTATTATGAAAAATATTTCGTGTCAGAGTTATCCTTTACCGTGATATGCAGTTCAAATGCGGTGGTAATATTTTGTACCGTAATATGCAGTTTAAATGCGGTGGTATGTTGTGTTTACAAATGTTTATATGAACACTTGTAGATATCAGAAAGTGCTTTATAACCCGCGCGGCGTTAATGAACACTTGAACAACAAAGTGCTTTCTACGCGTTTGGCGTGAGTGAACACTCATTGAGATAATAAAATGCTTTATACGCGTTAGGCGTGAAAGAGCACTTTATGTAAGCTACTAAGTGCTTTTGCTGGACGCTCACTGGCGTGTAGAATGCTTATAGTTCGTGGCTTGTCTGTTTTACCTCTCCGACTATGGCGTGAAGGTTTTCTTTTAGCCGTGTCGCAGACTGGTGTGGAGAATACATATCCGAATAAGTATTTTTCCTGTCGCATAGCGTGTGGAATACTTATTCGAATAATCAAGTATACTAGTTTTGTCGTGCGTTTGTCTTGACTACCAAATTGCATATGCGTGTCAAGTGGTATAGTCGTAGGCCAAATGATGTGAGAAGTATAAATGTCGTTTGGCGTATTGAAACATCCACATTATATAAGAACCAATGCGGTATAATGTGCAGTGGATATCACCTTAATGGGCAGCCCGAGGAAAACTGCTCACTTTTAAGGCGTAATGGCGCTATACCCTGCTAGTCCCCAGTTCAGTGCTGCTAAAGTATGTTAGTAGCCTTGAACTTGATAGGTAATAAAAAGTAATCGACAAGTATACATGAAGTATAGCATGCTAAGAAGACTCCGACATGCTTATTACTCGGTTTAAATGTATTGTAGATAAGTGTGCGTAAAATAGAGGTGAGACCTTTATCGACACTTTTTGTTTAGTGGACAATTCTGATAGGCGCTTTTTTAATATATGACTTATGGAGTAATCCGTCCAGCTATCGAGTTATGTGAGAGTACCATATTTAAGGATAAGATTAAGAACTTGTCACCCGCGAGTCTTGCGCGTAGATGTCTGACACAATGGTTGCCCCGTGAGTCTTGCGCGTAGTTCAGCAATTGAGGCGGCGTAGTGAAAAATTACCTAGCTAAGCCCGCGTGCTTGAATAAGGATTATTCGATGAATAGTTTAGCACGTGTAAATATTATGACTATGTCCGCTCAAAGTCTTGTTGTCCCGAGTAGATTACCCGGTTCAACGATGTTAAGCATGTTAGGACTTAAGTGATGATATAGGCGCATACGACATGCCAGATATCCGATCGAGCGTTGCCTAATGCATGTGTGGGCAATGAAATTTTCGATTCACGCGTTTAGAATTTTGTATTTTTAAGGTGGCATCACCATGTCAGGTTTTTATATATATATATATATATATATATATATATATATATATATATATATATATATATATATAGGGGATGGTTCAAATGAAAACCACTTTTATTGTGAAAACTCGAAAACTAACTAAAAAAAGCCTAAAAACACACAAAAATTTTTTTTCTTTCAATTTTTTTTATAAAAATCGCTAGTTTTTATATATAAAAAAAACTTTTTTTCAAAAAAAAAAAAAAAAAAAATTTGGTAGTGCACATGTGTAATAATACACATGTGTAGTACACATACATATGTGCAGTATTACACATGTGCACTACACAAAATTTTTTTTTTTTTTTTGAAATTTTTTTTATATTAAAAAACCTGCGAAATTTTGATTGCAAAAAAAAAATTAAAGAAAAAAATTTTTTGTATGTTTTTTTGGCTTTTTTTAATTAGTTTTCGAGTTTTCACAGTAACTAGTGGTTTTCATTTGAACCTTCCCGGGGAAGGTTCAAATCTAATTAAAAAAAGCCAAAAAAACATACAAAATTTTTTTTTTTTAATTTTTTTTTTGCAATCAAAATTTCGCAGGTTTTTTAATATAAAAAAAATTTCAAAAAAAAAAAATTTTTGTGTAGTGCACATGTGTAATACTGCACATATGTATGTGTACTACACATGTGTATTATTACACATGTGCACTACACAAATTTTTTTTTTTTTTTGAAAAAATGTTTTTTTTATATATAAAAACTAGCGATTTTTATAAAAAAAAATTGAAAAAAAAAATTTCTGTGTTTTTAAGGCTTTTTTAGTTAGTTTTCGAGTTTTCACAATAAAAGTGGTTTTCATTTGAACCATCCCCTATATATATATATATAGCCAAGTGAACCAAAGGCGTGCAATAAGATGCCAAGCGCGTTTGAACAAATAAAAGTGTATCACGCAACTAAATAAAGCAATAAAATAGGATTGTACCTGGAATTGCATTCCGAAATATGTAGCTTCACATAATGAATTCTAGCTTAGGTCTATCCTTACCAAAGTTGTACCTTTGGCTTTGGCTTTGGTGACTACGTTTTGTAGCGTTTGTAGTGTTACACTGTCCCCTTTCCTTGTTTCAATGTTGCTAGATAATGTTAGCAGGAGAATCATGTGGTGTCATGTTGGAGACGACGAGAACATATCAAGAAGACTGTCTAGCTTGAGGATGTCAAATCCTACCGATGTGCCGCTCGGTTTTACAAAGTGTCATCTTTTAAGACTTAATTGTAGCTGGGGCGTGATTTATTAGCCCGATGTGCTAGTCTCCCGGTCTATTGCTGCTTAAATAAACATTAGTAGCATTGAAATAAAAAGGGAGAAAATTGCATTATTTGTATGTATACATAAGGTTTGCCAAAACACGTCCTTCTTAGACAAGGACTATTTTATGTACAAGTCGAAATGATCGAGCTTGGTTGCTTTTTAACACATCTTGCCCATGGCGATATTATACTGCAACGATAATATTTATGTAGTTTCGATCATTTTGAGGAAAATGATTTTCGTATGCTCTTTTTAGTGGTAGACATGATCTATGTCGCCAAATTTCAGGTACCGACTTTATGGTTGTAAAGGATCTCATGTTGGTTAAAATGCATGTCCACGATGTGGAAGATGATGTAGATGCTAGGGCGGTTACATGACACCCTGTGGTCCTTGTTAAATGGATATACGCTCATATATGTTTAAAAGTAGTGCAACGACGATAGTATGATCCTGTGCTATAAGGCATCGACACATGTAAAATGTGATGTAGTGTATAGAGAAAAGCATTGAACCATTATAAGTGACATGGTTCCGTTAAAGGCTTTAGTAACACAAATTAAAGCGACACGCCGGTGTATGTGCGACATACACGGGTGGAGCAGTGGCGATGTAGGCGCTACAGCGGTGGCGTGACTAAATGTGCCACAACCCTATCTATAATAATAGGCCAGAAGGTTGGAAGATACATCTCTCTGCATGACAAGCTGAGAATTTCCAATAGCTACCCTCGTATTTTGTTGTATGGTAAAGTAAATTTATAAGCGTGACCAAAGGCGTGACTTAGGATAGTGCTCACCGAAGATGGCGCGAGCAAGGAAGGTATACGCCAGAGACAGTGGCACGACCGCAAATTCAAAATCCGCCGAAGTGGGGGTAGAATGAAAGCTCCCGCTAAAGGCGCGGGTAGGCCGATAGTATCCGCCGGAGGTGGCGGAGTATGTAAAAATGTTCGCCAGGGGCAATGTAGTGAACCGAAGCATCCGCCATAGGCGGCGAAGTTATTAAGTAATCGGCCAGAAGCGGCGTAGGTGGAAAAACGTCGGTTTGAAATGTTTCGGGGTGAATAAAAGCTTCCGCCGGTGGCGGCGGGTTGTATAAAATCTTCCGCCGATAGTGGCGGGTTGGGACGATCTCGTAGCCCAATCGGTAAGGTGTCTAAGAGTGTGCTGATTAAACAGCGAATCTCGCTTGAGAGTACCATATAGTAAGGCGTTTCGAGTTTCAACCAATGTCACGACCCCCGACCCCATCTTGGCCGGAATCGGTGCCGTGAGCAGTCCAGTGGTACCGGTGGTTATTTTTGAAAAACGTTGCAGCGGAATTTTCATCAGGACCGTGAGTTAGGAAAAATATCAGAGTTTATAAAACACCGGATTTGATTTAAATGGGATAAACCCCTGTTTTACAATGGTAGCTTTAATAAAAATAAATTTTATTCTATAAAACAATTTTTCTTAATTTGATTAAAATAAACCACTTCTTGATGCCTTTCAGTGCCGTATCTAGCCTTTATTCCAATCTATGGTAATTACCTGAAACATGTTTGAAAAAAAAGGTTTTGTCAGTGGAAAATACTGAGTGAGATCATTCCATTTTTATAAAATATATTGTTATACCTTACAGTATTAAGGTTTTTATATTTATTTGTATTTACCCCACTTAATCAGTATTTTTGTCACATGATGGCAGTTCCAATATAACAGCAATAATATCACTCATTGGCTTACTTTTGTCCAATAGTGAATTTATCAAATAACTATACTTTACTATTATTCAATTTATCTGTCATTAGGCGATTCCTGTACGGGGTCATATCACTGTTGATCATTCTTTCAACTAGTGACTCTGGTTATATCACTGTTGATCATTCTTTCAACTAGTGATTCTGATTATAACACTGTTGATCATTCTCTCAACTAGTGTCTTTGGTCATATCACTGTTGATCATTCTTTCAACTAGTGACGCTGGACATGATGATGTCCTATGACATTACTTTGTCAAATATATTATTTATGGCACAAAAGCATGTAATCCAGAATAATGACATTTTATGTCAACTATTATAACTTATTCAATATGTCAATTCACTAATTGTAATATCATGATATAGTAACATGACTACAAATAGAATACATTGACTTTATTATGGTATCCACCATTTAGATTTATTCTTAAACATACATTAAATTTATTAACAATTTAATGTTAAGATAATATTAGTTATAACTGTGGTCATGCTATTATTAGCTAACTTTTTGGTTAATCGTAAAGAGGATCAAATAATGTATAAAACTTCCCATACCAGCAGTTATTATAAAATATAATAATTTAATCACTGTAAGTATAACTGGTAACCATTTAAGATTTTTAGAAAGCATTTGTAATATAATTGTATCACAAAAAGGTGATAAAAATGTGATAAAAGAGTATGGACTTACAAACGGTGAGAAAAGAGAAATGAACTCACATTGCAGATTTCTACATGCAAAGTTTAGTCTACAGATAAGCCTTGATATATTGCTGATTCAATTTGGGCAGAGTCTAGCCTACTGATTAACCTAATAACAATTCACACAAACGGGGTTGTAACTAATACAGCAGTTACGACAATTCATGAGATTAAACCCTCACAACGATTAACAAGTGCAATACTTAACAATTCAATCGGATTCGCAACGAATAACAGAGCATAGTCCGAATTCGAACAACACTCAAATATTCAAGTCGAAATCACGATGAATAACAAAGTATAGGCTCAATTTGAGCAGCACCCGGACAATCGTTGGATAGTTACAATCGATCGGACGTTGAATCGTAATAGCGATCGAGTTATTACCCTGATTGCCGCAGCGTTTCGAGGTGTGTGTGTGTTAATTGGGTAAACAGAGCATAACTTCGTCTAATTTCCGACTTTGTTCGTCGTTTAAGTGCCCAGAAGCAAGTCCCGAAGCCTGCTATTTATACACGAAATTGCTCCTGCTTACGGACCGTAAGCCTGAGCCCTTACGGTCCGTAAGGGACACCTATAATTCTTTGGCTTGCCCCCCACGGGACTAGCCCTGATGAGTCAGAAATTTGGTCCAATTAAATTTCAACAACGTTTTAAGTGGATAATCGTCAACTAGGTTTTACCCCCCTTGAGTTTTAGGGGTCCTGATCCTGATTCCGATTGTTCTGAAACTTTCAGGGTTTGTGCAGAATTACTTGGGTGTCTTAATTAGGTTTTCCTATTGAATAAAATAATATAATAAATAGTGGTTTTTACGAGGGTTGTTACAACCAATGCTTGAGAGGGGATTATTAGGCCAAAAACGGCGAAAGAAGTGTGCGCTGGGAATGGCGCGGCAAAGGAAGTCATCGCCGGATTTGGCATAACCATAAAAAACTGTCCGTTGCTGATTGGGGTGGCGTGACCAAAAACTCTATCCTTCTGAAGAAAAAGCATAGTTTCTAAGTAGACGGCATGATAGAAGGCGAGTGGCGTGAATGCCAGTTGTGCGGAGGAGGATGCAGGTTGGTATAAAAGGTAAATGGCGTGAAGGCTGATCGGCGTAAGGCGAGTGGCGCAAAGGCCAGTCGAAGCAGGGGCATGAAAGCAAGAGTGCGGGCGCGTGGACGCGAGCCGCATGAAGAAAAGTGTGTCATCTCAAGAAAACTGTGCAATAAATGGAGTTGTATCCACCTTTTCATAAGATTAGGGAAAATAGTTGTTTAAGCTCCCCGCGAGTCGCCCACCGGATCATGTGGCGGCGCCATATCTTGCCCGCCCGACCCAGGTGGCGGCGTGTGCATTATGGCGCGGAGTGGTGGTGTGTGATTGAAGACTTTCGCCGGACGTGGTACGACAAAGAAAAAACACCCGCCATATGTGGCGGGGTAATATAAAACGTCCGCTATGAGCGGCGCCGACGAAAAGGGTGTTCCCGCGAGGAGGTCCGACCACTAAGATCTGTATGGTAGATTGAAGTGAAAAGGATTTTGATTCGGACCTCGAATTTCTAAGGGGGTTCAATGCGAATTTGTTGCACGAAGGGAGGTTGCTTAGGATCCCATGCCACAGTAGCTGTGCATGTAATTTCTTTGCCTGAATGAACATTAGTTTCTCATTTATTATCCATTTTGCTACATCTGAAGGTTATTAGGTCGTGATGGGAATGCCGTGTTTATATTTGATTTTGCTTGATATCTTTAAAAGATGTAGGGTAGCACGAGCTGGCCATAATTAGTGACTACATGTCCAAGCACTAAGATCTTTTGTGAATCTCTGTTCGCAATGAGGTGTTATGAATGGTAAACTGGTGATGACAAGAAGCCTTTGAAACTGGACGCCTAATAGAGAAAGTCATAGGGTGGTTGAGTACAAGTGTCAAAGGTTGGTACGGAGACCGGACACATCTCCTATGGTGCGGAGGCCGACGGCGAAGAAACCGGTGGCGTGCAGCGCGGATGCCTGTGGTGCAAACTATCCGCATAGCGCCTGTGTTGGCGGCGCAAAGCAGGTTGCGCAAAGGCGAGAAAAACTTCAATGATGTTGCATCATAATGGTTCACCACCCGGTGCGGGTGTCAGCAGTGCGAAGCAGGCTCTAATGATACTTCATTGTCATGGTGGTACGCTGTAGGTGGCCGAATAAGATGGTAGCTTGCGCGTGGTTAGGGAGGCATGTTCCGCTACGGGAGCATTATGGTAGCATACCGGAGATGACGGCTGATACGCCAACGCATCAGAGAAAAGTCTGCCGTTGGTGGTGAATGGTTGATGCGCACGAGGGCGTGAGAGAGTTGTTTGCCACGGCTGGCGCATAGTGGAAGCGCCGGTGGGTGGATTTCATTACACGCAAACGAGTGCCGATGTCACGTAGACCGGCGGCCGAACTTAGGTTTCACAGCGGCGGAGAATGGAGACAGATTAAGATAGAGGATGCAACCAGAGCATGTCGACAAAAAAAAGGTGCAAAGATATACTAGTTGGGGACATCTGGTACATCCTATGTCTATCATCTCAGTATCCATCTCCCCTAAAAGATATATATATGTAATAGGAGGCATACCTTGTGCAATACTATTATACCTTGATAATCGTAAATCACAACCTTTTCTTTTTTAGAATGGTAAACAATTCTCTTCATAGATATATGCTAAAGAATACTACAGTATGTTCTTCATCGATATATGATAAAGAATGTGTATTCAAATTGCATTAATTAATTAATGAACTATTTAAAGAAAAGTAGGTGGAAAGGATAGGAGATCCGATGAAAACTTTAAGAATAATTCTCAGATATGGGAAACCTTGAGAAGCGAAGATATGTGCTTTTTCAATTATAATTCATATTTGAAGGTTGGATAATCACATACCTTGTGTAATAACATATCTGTACCCGCCGTTGATCCTTTTGCCGATCTTGTGCAAAACAGATCTAGAAATTTGGGTTGGAAAGAATAGCGAGATGTGGTTCGTTTCGGTCCCAGGGATGGCGCCAATGAAGAAGCATGAACCCGAGCGGGTCGGTACTTCTACGGTGATGAATACGGATATGGCCAAACCTCGTCTTCTTCGCCCGAATCCTAGACCTGTAAACAATAAGAAACAAACGTGGGCAATGTAGAGACGGCCGGTAGAGGAAGAATCCCCTATTTCCAGCTACAAAAGTGTGTTGCCCTATATCTCATGCCCTAATGAGGAGGTGGAGACCTCCTTATATAGGAGATATGGGAAAACCCTAACCTCAATGGACCAGGCCCAGTTAGGGGTTGTCTCTACGAGCCCACAACCTAGTGTAGTATAAACTACAATGCGCTGGGCTTCGCGGGTTAGTACACAATAATAATATATAATTAATATAAAAGTAATAAATAGCAGAAAAGTCCGACCGTTCGGGTCGGGTCCAGTACCATATCTCGTCAGAAAGCATGATTGATTATCTTTTAGAAACTGTTAGGTGCTTATCCATTGAGTTTATAGTTTGGAATTTCATAATTGTTTAATGGGCCGAACATTAGTTAGAGTATAACACTTAATATAATCAATTGTTGAGGGTTCTTGGTACTTGCTTGGGATGGGTTGTTAGATTAATTATATTGGTAAGTTAAACTATAGTATGAAACAGAATGTAATTGTCGATTTTCATAGTTATGGGAAACCGTTGGGAATTATGTTAATGCGTACAATGTGATCATCTATGACTAGATGAAAACTAGTAACATGGATGAGTTGTGAAATTAGGTTACATGATCATGTTGCCTGATTTATTTGTTATATTAGAGATTGATAGGGAAGTATAACAAGGAAATAGTTATGCAATGCATTTTGGTTTATTTGAAAAGTTGGAAATTATTGTGTATAAACTGGGATCGGGCCTCGTATGACTACTGGGCTGCACAAACAGCAAAGGTACCCAGCTTACTTTGGGCCGCATGCTGCTTGGGACAGCGGCACCCTTAGAGTGGGCCGGGCTTTCATGGGTTACTCACACATGCCACTACTAGAAAAAACACCTTTCTTGACATGCATTGCGTGTCATAAAAGGGTCTTTATGACACGCAAATGCGAGTCGCTGATTGAGGAATCATAAAATTAACATGACATGCATTTGTGTGTCATGTTTCTATGACATACATTTAATTACACGCATTCATGACACACATTTAATGACACACATTCATGACACACTTCATGACACTCATTTTATGACACTTTTTAATGACACACATTCATGACACTCATGTTATGACACTTTTTAATGACACACGTTAATGACAAGCATTTATGACACATACGTATGACATTCATTTACGCGTGTCATGCTTTTAATTGTATAATTTTTTTTATAAAATTACTAATTTGCCCTGGATACATGTATAATAACAAAAACAATAAATCTTTTTTTCATAAAACAAATACACATATATATACCAAAACAATCTATTACATAATCATTTGTCAAGTATACTACAAATATTTTAACCTTAACAAAAAAAGAATTGTTTGTCAATACATTATCAACACCTAGATACGATTTATAACTTAAAAATAGAGTTAACCGCATAAGTCGACCAATCTTCACGAATGCCATCCATATCCACAGCCGAGTATTCTTCTACTCCTTTCCCAACCTGTGACAACAATTAAATAAAATAAGTCTTAAAAATCAGAATTTAATCATAATATATGAATTTAAGCATTTGTTTGGATATATAAGTACATATTTCTCTAATATACAGACTAAAATATGCCTAAACTTACATTATCATTGTCAAGTATTTCAACTCCTTCGTAAGATATCTCCTTCATGAACTTCATCACATAATAGCCGCATTCAGTACTTCCTGGCTGACGTGGACACTACCACAATTAAAAATATCAAGAAATGTGAAACCATTGCGATTTAAGTTTAAACTAAAGGGTTTCAATATTTACAATATCATTACAACCGCAATTTAAATAAGGGATTAAGTGCTTACCCTAGCGTTAAACCAGATGAGTTTAACCCTTATGTTGGCACTACTTCGTGAAGCATACACGACCATTGCCCTATAAAAAATCAAAATTATATCAAAGTATATTCCAACTCTTTTATCATCCATTAATGATAATCCAGATGAGTTTAACCCTTATGTTGGCACCCAATGGTTTCTTCAAAATCCAAAATCCAAAATCCGAAAATTCAATCAAAATAAATTAAGATAATAGGTCTTTATGAATACTTATTTAAAAGGAAAATCAAACCTGGGATTGTAGAGAAATAGGATGATGTCATTGCCCTTTCTTTTATACAATCGATCTGCAACCACTCTACTTACATCCTCGATGTGTTTGGGTTTGGGTTTGTGTTCAGCCCATAAATATTTTGTCTTGAACTACACAAACACATCATAATAATCCTCAAAAGCTAAAGTAGACTGTACTAACGCATCCAAAATTCAACTACTGAATAAGTTTACCTTTTCTTTTAAGACCATTCAAAACTATTTGTGTAGACTTTGCGATCATCGAGGTCGTAATCCCGAACTCCTTCGAGCTAAATTTCTTCCATTACGATGCCAATTTTCTGCCTTCGTAAAATCAAAATATCAAATTCATCAGTACATGAATTAAATATTCAAAACAACACAATTAACAAAACTAGTAAATTTATTATTTTTTAAAATTTTTACTATTTTTATTTTTTATCATTCTTTATTAATTTTTAAAATTTTTTATTATTTTATTTATATATATATATATATATATTTTAATTATTTAATTATTTTTTCATCTCATCTTTACCCAAACCTATCCTAACCTAAACCCATCCTAACCCAAACCCATCTTGACCTATTACCCATCCGACCTTTTCTGTAATACACCCATCCTGACCTATACTCATCCTAACTCAATCCCATCTTGGCCCATTACCCAAACCCACCCAACTTGCCCACTTTACCACCACTAATAGTGTCCATTGGAATTTAGTGTTTTAAATTGGCTAGTTCCATGTTTTTCCTACAAATGTTGAACTAGGTTCCTCTTGGTTACTAGGATGAGAATGTGAGATATATATAGTTGAGTCTCTATTTCAATAAACATGTATTCTATAGGGAAACTATCAATAATGTCTCTATAGGTCTTAGAAATTGAAAAAAATTAATTTGTCGAGATGTTTAAACCAAAAAAATCCCAACAATCAAACTAAATAGTTAGCTATATTATGCTAATTTAAAATAATAATAATATGTGCAAAAAATATAAAAAAAAATTCCGGTTCAAACAGGTCGAATCCGACAGGTTAAGAAAAGAAATTTGTACCTTAGTATGTGTCTAAAGCTTCAAAGTGTCAAAGATTCACCACGAGATTAATGGTATCTACAACGAGCATTGTAAGAACCTGGTCAAAGACTTCTTCTAGTTGCTCATTTTCCTCTTTAAGCAATTCTCCTTCCTCGGCATCAAAATCTTCAACTTTAGCCCCTTCTGCTCTTTCGGTTTTTCTACTCGAACTTGCTGTGATCACCTGCTTAATTTCATCCACTATGCTTCGCACCTGATTTTCATCTAAAAGTGGTCCAGATACCTACACCATGTTGAAAAAAAAAAAACACTTAGTTAAGTGAATTTACCATATTATATGCAGTTATCCACTGTCTAAAACTATGAAGATTATAATTAAGAATTCACATGTTTAGTGAAAGTCATATTGGCTGTGAAGTGAACAAAAATAAACTAACTAACCTGTATACATTCATTCAAGGCATCCAGCATACTTGCGCAGATTTCTGTATCGGGTTCCTGCAACGACTAAGAATAACAAATTAATTAAAACTTTAGCCCCTCAATTTTAATAATGACATGTTTAGCCTCTCCACTGCGGTAATAACATGTTTAGCCCCTTAATTAAAATAACTTTTGCCCCTCAACTTTATTAATAAACAACTTTAGCCCCTCAACTTTAATAGTGACAAGTTTAGCCCCTTAACTAAAACATCAAACAATTTTAACTCTTGTGATTTGCTTATTTTTATCTACATTTCGATCCCGTTGCGGAGCGTGGGTGGTAACCCACAATATCTATTAAAAAATTAAAACAATTGTATATAATGTTTAAATTTTGTTTTTATCATTCTTTTTTCTTACTTATATAAAAAAGTTGACTTCTACAACTAAAAAGCTGAAGGTTTCATAATGGCCAGGTTGCGCGTGAGACTCGGAATTCGTTTTATATAATATAAGACTGCTTCTATATAATTAGCGAGTCAAATGTAATTACAAACTATACTATGTCAATAATAATCTAACTTTACAAACGAAATGATCTAGTTCGACTAACTTGGCCCGTTTGCTTTCTAGCTAACTTTTTAATTATACTTGTTTGACATGTTAAAGATATAGAACAGAACCCCAATCAACCAAACGTTCAACAGGAAGTTCATTAATGAAGATACTTTTTGTAAAAATATAAATAAATCAAATGACTTTCATCGATAAACTTAAAAGTGAAAGGGGGATTTATTCAAGCAAAAATAACATCAAGTGACATATGTTTTATGTGCAAATTGAGCAAAAGTCCATAGGCTTATTTTATTTATTTTTTTATCGACTGTTCTAAAAATTAACACCTACTTAAAGCATGTAGCTGGTAGTGGGATCATCAGTCTCCATTTGAGATCCTTGCAACGACATGAGCACTTCATTACCTTAACAAACAATCAAAAACCACGTCTATAAGTTCCATATTATATATAAGATGAGAATGTAAATATAAATAAATAAATAAATATATATATATATAGAGAGAGAGAGAGAGAGAGGCCGGTTATCATACAAATAACCTAATCGTACATTATGTACGCTTCATCCACAACCGTCGAATCATCTTTCTTAAACAGCGCGTTTTTCTATTAAATTTATCAACATAGGATTAATAAAAAGAAACCGCCAAGGTTAAAATCGTCAAATTTAAGATCAAAACACCTGACAAACGGCAAACAAAACCTAAAAAATCATAACGTAAGATCCTAAATCAAAACCAAAAACGAAATTATAACAATTAACCAAAAATCGATCGATTCCTATTCACCAAATCGATCGATTCCTATTCACCAAATTCTTCTGAGAAAATGAACTTCTGATGAATTTAGAAATTCTGGATGGACTGACTATCGAAGAAGATGATGCAGAATGTCAAATCATGTGCTAAAACGTCGACAATGCAAATGCGAATTCAGTAAAAAAAGAATTCTTTGACATTTCACATAGTTTGCGAATTCATAGGATGCACATGCGATATCAGTAAAAAGTTACGTATTCTATGAGATTTCATATAGTTTGCGAATTCTTGATAATGCACATGCGATTTCAAAACATTTCAAAAAACTCTTCATATAGTGTGCGATTTCAGATAATTTACACATGTGATATCATAAAAAAGGATATTTAAATGTTTGGTTTCTTACAGTTTGCGAATTTGTTTCCAATCAAGTGCGATTTTGAATAAAGAACACTGCAAAAAAAAATTTAAAAATACTTTGTAATAAAAATGCAAAAAAAAAAAAAAAAAAAAACTACCAATCTTAAAAACTAAAAATAATATTATTTTATATAAAAAAACTTAATTTATTAACGATGTGACTATAATTACTGTTTTCGTCCCTGTGGTTTGTCAAAAATCACTGTTTCAGTCCATTAGTTTAAAAATTGCGATTTTAGTCCCTGTGGTTTCACTTTTGTAACCATTTCAGTCCACGTCATAACCATTTCAGTCCCTGTACTTAACAGAATAATGGATTGAAATAGTTACGAAAGTGAAACCACAAGGACTGAAATGGTTATGAAAGTAAAACCACAGGGACTGAAATCGCAATTTTTAAACTAATGGACTGAGATAGTGATTTTTGACAAACCACAGGGACGAAAACAGTAATTAACTCCTATATTAATATAAAAAACCTTGATAACTACCTTCCATATTAAGACATAGAAGACCAAATAAAACACACACAAAAACACAGACCAAACAAAAATGGCATCTGAAGATATAGAAAAAATCAAAAACATTGCAATCAAAGAGCTATTGTCAACTCGCACCTTGACAGAAATAAGCACTGATGTCACCTCTTCTCATCTGGTTCTTGATGTGCAGGGCAAAATCCTTGAACAAATCAAGAACAATCAAGCAGTATGGGAAAAGCTACTTCAAGAACCACCAACAAGCTTCAGAGACAAAGCTTTGGATCACATAAAAGAGCAATCTCGAGCTGATGACTTAGCCTTCTCTTTCCTGACAGATGCTCTAAACACTGTGAAGGAGAAGATGGAGTTCAGCTCTAATGAACGTGACAAAATCTTTGCTTCAAGTAACTAAATTTCTGTTTAATCGTTTTATGGTTGTAGCTGTGTTTGACAATAACAACTATTTTGTATTTTCGATATATGTTTTGAACAAATCTTATGCTTTATTATAATTTAAAATCGCATGAATGAATTAGAGATCTTTGAACAAATCTTATGCTTTATTATAATTCAAAATCGCATGTATTAAAAGAAAAATCGCATGTGAAAAATGATATAAACTAAATATAAACTTATGCATATAAAATCGCAAGTTTATACTACTAAAATCGAATGTGAAATATGATATACACAAATGAATATAAAATCGCATGTGTTTCGTATAAATTCGCATTTACATTTAAAAAAACATTACTCATCCTCGTCATCTTCATCTCCAGACACCTCTTTCCACTGATCTTCTTCTTCAGATCCATCATCATCACTACTGTAATCTTCAAAGTCATCTTCCTCTTTGTCGTCTTCACCCTCATTGTCTTTCTCTCACACCATCTTCAATCTGGACACCCTTCATCTTCTTTTTTCCCTGTTTACCTTGTTGTTTGGCTTTAAGCTCGCCGCAAGTCCGAATGTCATGACCTTTTTCATTGCATACGCTACATGTCCTTGACCTTTTCCCTTTGCGGCTGATCATTTGTTCCTTCTTAGATTTAATCCTTCTATGCGAGCCGCGGCCTTTGTTTCTTATACCAGCCGGCACACGAACAGTAGGGGGAGCATTAGTTACTGGTTGTTGATAGCCAATCAACTTTGAAAATCGGTCAAATTTTGGATGAAGTTGCTTGGTTATGCGACTCTGATCAACTCTCTCTTTAAGCTGCATCATTTAATCCCTCACTAAGACAAGTTGATCAAGGTCGGAAATCAAATTGCTAACCAAATACTCCCCTGTGTGGATGATTTCACAAGCAATCCGTTTAGCCTTGTGTTGCACATCCTTACCACCAATATTAAGATTGTACTTCACATTTAACTCATTGGGTACCACATCCTTCGTCCATCTCTTCGTAACATATTTGTTTGGAATTTCTTTAACACCAAACATCTTGAAAAGAAAATATATGTGTTTGCATAGCAGCCCATCCTGCTCAAAACTCAAACAGCTACACTGTGCAGTTACATCATTTTCAAGATTCTTGAACCACACCTATCAAATAACCAAATAAAAAAAATAATAAAATTTAAAATCGCAAGTATAAATATAACAATTTCGCATGTCTAAACAATCATGCAAGTGGATAAAATTAATATCGCATGTGCAACATAACAATTTCGCATGTCTAAAAAATTATGTAAAATAAATAAACTAAAATCGCATATGTAATGTAACAAATTTGCATATTTAAAAAACATGTAAAATACCTCCAATAAACCATCTCCATGTGCTTTAAAGTCCTTCAACAATATTCTGATACGTGGACCTTCAACTTTGGTGTCCATCGGCAAACATTCGGAAATTGTTCCATTTATCTCTAACTGCTGATCAAAAAATATAGACCTGGTGTAGATCTTAGCAGCATCTTTTTCCAATGTAGTTTGACTCCAATCAGCTGGCTCAGTATATCTTGAAATATGATCATTTTTTCTATGATTGAACCTTTGTACATCCATTGCACCATCAAAATGATTCATAAACTCTACAAGTGTGAGTTGTGAATTAGCAATCTGACAAAAAAAATGGTTCTCACTCTCTGATGTTGAAGTTGTTCTCAGAAGACCTGACATTGGCTCGTGCCGGTAAAAAGCCGGAATCCACATGGATCTCATCCCAAACATATCATCAATCCATTTGTTTTCAGTAAGACCGAACTCAATCATCAGCAACTTCCACTGTCTCTCGAATTCTTCGGGCTCAATCGAATCAGTCCAAACAATGTCGCACATCCGCCTTTTAAACTCATCATTATTGCACAACTCGTGTCCAACCTTTAACAATAAAACCTTGATAACTACCTTCCATATTAAGACATAGAAGACCAAATAAAACACACACAAAAACACAGACCAAACAAAAATGGCATCTGAAGATATAGAAAAAATCAAAAACATTGCAATCAAAGAGCTATTGTCAACTCGCACCTTGACAGAAATAAGCACTGATGTCACCTCTTCTCATCTGGTTCTTGATGTGCAGGGCAAAATCCTTGAACAAATCAAGAACAATCAAGCAGTATGGGAAAAGCTACTTCAAGAACCACCAACAAGCTTCAGAGACAAAGCTTTGGATCACATAAAAGAGCAATCTCGAGCTGATGACTTAGCCTTCTCTTTCCTGACAGATGCTCTAAACACTGTGAAGGAGAAGATGGAGTTCAGCTCTAATGAACGTGACAAAATCTTTGCTTCAAGTAACTAAATTTCTGTTTAATCGTTTTATGGTTGTAGCTGTGTTTGACAATAACAACTATTTTGTATTTTCGATATATGTTTTGAACAAATCTTATGCTTTATTATAATTTAAAATCGCATGAATGAATTAGAGATCTTTGAACAAATCTTATGCTTTATTATAATTCAAAATCGCATGTATTAAAAGAAAAATCGCATATGAAAAATGATATAAACTAAATATAAACTTATGCATATAAAATCGCAAGTTTATACTACTAAAATCGAATGTGAAATATGATATACACAAATGAATATAAAATCGCATGTGTTTCGTATAAATTCGCATTTACATTTAAAAAAACATTACTCATCCTCGTCATCTTCATCTCCAGACACCTCTTTCCACTGATCTTCTTCTTCAGATCCATCATCATCACTACTGTAATCTTCAAAGTCATCTTCCTCTTTGTCGTCTTCACCCTCATTGTCTTTCTCTCACACCATCTTCAATCTGGACACCCTTCATCTTCTTTTTTCCCTGTTTACCTTGTTGTTTGGCTTTAAGCTCGCCGCAAGTCCGAATGTCATGACCTTTTTCATTGCATACGCTACATGTCCTTGACCTTTTCCCTTTGCGGCTGATCATTTGTTCCTTCTTAGATTTAATCCTTCTATGCGAGCCGCGGCCTTTGTTTCTTATACCAGCCGGCACACGAACAGTAGGGGGAGCATTAGTTACTGGTTGTTGATAGCCAATCAACTTTGAAAATCGGTCAAATTTTGGATGAAGTTGCTTGGTTATGCGACTCTGATCAACTTTCTCTTTAAGCTGCATCATTTAATCCCTCACTAAGACAAGTTGATCAAGGTCGGAAATCAAATTGCTAACCAAATACTCCCCTGTGTGGATGATTTCACAAGCAATCCGTTTAGCCTTGTGTTGCACATCCTTACCACCAATATTAAGATTGTACTTCACATTTAACTCATTGGGTACCACATCCTTCGTCCATCTCTTCGTAACATATTTGTTTGGAATTTCTTTAACACCAAACATCTTGAAAAGAAAATATATGTGTTTGCATAGCAGCCCATCCTGCTCAAAACTCAAACAGCTACACTGTGCAGTTACATCATTTTCAAGATTCTTGAACCACACCTATCAAATAACCAAATAAAAAAAATAATAAAATTTAAAATCGCAAGTATAAATATAACAATTTCGCATGTCTAAACAATCATGCAAGTGGATAAAATTAATATCGCATGTGCAACATAACAATTTCGCATGTCTAAAAAATTATGTAAAATAAATAAACTAAAATCGCATATGTAATGTAACAAATTTGCATATTTAAAAAACATGTAAAATACCTCCAATAAACCATCTCCATGTGCTTTAAAGTCCTTCAACAATATTCTGATACGTGGACCTTCAACTTTGGTGTCCATCGGCAAACATTCGGAAATTGTTCCATTTATCTCTAACTGCTGATCAAAAAATATAGACCTGGTGTAGATCTTAGCAGCATCTTTTTCCAATGTAGTTTGACTCCAATCAGCTGGCTCAGTATATCTTGAAATATGATCATTTTTTCTATGATTGAACCTTTGTACATCCATTGCACCATCAAAATGATTCATAAACTCTACAAGTGTGAGTTGTGAATTAGCAATCTGACAAAAAAAATGGTTCTCACTCTCTGATGTTGAAGTTGTTCTCAGAAGACCTGACATTGGCTCGTGCCGGTAAAAAGCCGGAATCCACATGGATCTCATCCCAAACATATCATCAATCCATTTGTTTTCAGTAAGACCGAACTCAATCATCAGCAACTTCCACTGTCTCTCGAATTCTTCGGGCTCAATCGAATCAGTCCAAACAATGTCGCACATCCGCCTTTTAAACTCATCATTATTGCACAACTCGTGTCCAACCTTTAACAATAAATGCATTTTATATCAGTCTATTACAAAAAACTATAATAATAAGAAATAACACCAACAAAACACAAAAATATTGCATGCTATACCTTATCTGCCATTTTTTTCATTATGTGCCACATACACAATCTGTGTCTGCTAATAGGGAAAACCTCCTCAATAGCCTGTTTCATAGCAGGGTCTTGATCCGTCACTACAACATTAGGCTGCCGACCAAATGACTCAAAAATGAATTCAGAAGCCATTTATATGATTCAATACTCTCTGATGCCACAAACCCAGCTGAGAGTGTTACATTACGACAGTGGTTGTCAATGCCTGTGAACGGAACAAACACCATCTTGTACCTGAACAACATATGCGAAATCACGTTTATTATATGTGAATTACTAAAAATCATATGCGAAACCAGGAAAAAGGCATGCGATATATTCAACACCACTCTGTTTGTCTACACATGCGATATTGAACACTCATTATCAAACAAACATGCGAAAATCAGTAACAAAACATGTTTGTCTTTGAAACACTTACCTGTTTGTCTTGAAGGTTGCATCGAACGATATCACATCGCCAAATTCCATATAGTTAAGTTTGCATAAACCATCAGCCCAGAACAAACCAGTTAACCGTTTGCCATCATCAACAGAGTATTCAAATGAAAAATCAGCTAAATATTTTTTTTTGTCAGACATCCTATTTATTACCATGTCAGCGTCATACTCTCCTATATAGTTGTTTATTCGCTTCCTAAAATTTTTGCAATCATCAACCGTAGCACCAACGTTCTCGAAACCACCAAAACGTTTCCTCATTATATGGAAAGCTTTGACAGGACCAAGGTTTAAAGTGCCTAGTTCCCATACCATCTCCTCCTGGACATTTGACAATTGTCTGTAGGCTAGGAGCATGTGAATGTCATTTTGACATACAAACTTATGATTATGACCATCAACAAATCTCTTTACTGTATATAATCTACCATCCACAGTGCAAATCATAAGTTGAGCTTTGCATCCGGTCCTAGTAGTCCCCCTGTTCCTTGTTTTGAATTGCTTTTTTGACTTCAAATGATCATCAATACACAGAGGCTTATGTCCCTCTTTAGAACAAACAAAATACTTAGTTTTGATTATACCACCACTTCATACTTCACCACCTTTCCGAATAGAAAAACCAGCTAACTTAGCATATGATTGATAAAACGCATATGCTTGTTCAATAGAGATAAATTGCATTCCAACAACAGGTGTAGCTGATGCCTGAACCTCCGAAGTGTAAACCCTTTCATCTACATGAATCAAAAATAAAAAAAAAAACATAAAACGTCATATAAACCACATGCGAATTGTCTGATCAAAAACATGCGAAATGATGATATTGATAAATCTGAATTACATATGCGATTTATTACATAGTAACATGCGAAATTGCAAAAAAAATAAAATAAAATCAAATGCGAATTGTAAGAGTAATAACATGCGAAGTTATACATATTGCTTTTCAAAATACAAAAGTGTAATCAAAACATTCAAACTACAAAAACAGCTACAACAATGCTACGATTAAACAAAAAACAATTATACGAACAATTTAGATATCTGAATTAACATAATTACCAATAGAAAACTCGTTTGCAGCACTTGAACTTGAACTTGAAATTGGAATTGGAATTGGATTTGCAGGTCGCGGATTTAAAACATCCTCAATCGAAACTCTCTGATAAACAGATAATTGAGCATGATCATCGATCGGTCGATTTTCTTCAAAATCAACTTCTGTTCGTCCAGTGCTACTCTGTGGATCCATCGAAATAGACAAATTGAATGAAACCCTAACACATAAGAACGAAAACTGCAAATTGTGAATTATGGAAAATTTGAAACTGATTTGAATAATAATTACCAGGATATCAGTGTAACCAACTTCTCGCTGAATGAATGAAGAGACGAATTTGCCCTCTAGTGATTAGGTTAATTGTCTGATTTAACCTTATTAAAACGAAATGAATCAGGACACGTGTACGGCTCACAATATAGCGTATATAATGTAGGATAACCATATTTGTACCATACTCTTTACCTATATATATATATATATATATATATATATATATATATAACAAACAAAAACATACCTGCTTAGCATCATCTTTAATTTTTTCCTTCCCAACAGCCATTCCAACCAAACTAATGCATTCCATGGCTTTAGCTCGAAGCATACGATTGGCTTTATCATTTGCATTAACTAATATAGCTTTTAAATAAGGCATGACTGCATCATAGTACTTTTGGAAGTGTTCCTATTGATGTACAAAGTGTAAGTGAGACACTAAACGTAAACTAGAAAAGTTGCAAGACTAGAAACTATAAATGACGATGTGTGAGTTACCTGTGATGAATCAGCAACAGATACTAACATATATGCATATTAATAAAGTAATAAATAGATTTTACCTGAACTCGCGGGTTATTAAAGCCATCCATTGCAGTAGCTAGAGCTGGTAGCACTCTTTGATGGTATTGAACTTGCAAGTCTGGGCCTAGATCTGTGGCCAATTGTCCAATTGCATTAATCGTCTGCAACAATCTGAAAACTAGGGATGGCCATCAAACCCGAACCCGTTGGGTAAACCCGAAACCCGACACATTTGGGACGGGTTTGGGGTCGATTAATCTGGTTTGGGACGGCTTTGGGAATAGTTTTTATTTTTTTCGCGGATTTGTGACGGGTTTGGAATTTAGTGATATACCCATATACCCGACCCAATTACCCGATAAAGTGTACCCGTTTATCCGATTGTATACCCGTTATATTTTCTTTTATATTATTAAATATGTATATATATATGATACATCCATTTTTCCAACTAGTGGTATTTGATTGGTATATAAACAAAATCAAATTCTATACTCAATTCCAATGGGGTTAAGTTTTAGGTAAAATAATAATATAACAAATTACATTATGTCGAAGTCCACTAAAGCAAAACTTATAATCACGAATTGCCCAGATAGTATATCATAAACCAAATCAAAGCTGGAGCTTGACTCCACTATCTTCTCAAGTTCTATCATGTAATGTTTTTTTATAGAAAATAACAGATGCCCTTCAATAACAACATCTTTTGATAGCAAAGATTCATCAAGGAATATGTACCTGACC
This sequence comes from Helianthus annuus, assembly GCF_002127325.2. Classification (NCBI taxonomy): domain Eukaryota; kingdom Viridiplantae; phylum Streptophyta; class Magnoliopsida; order Asterales; family Asteraceae; genus Helianthus; species Helianthus annuus. Next base: position 125,381,370 of record NC_035449.2, read on the forward strand.
ATACATGTTCACAAGCCTTCTGAAAGACAGCTACTGTTGGGGCCTCGGACCAACAAATTCTTAATTTTTAAAGAGCTTGCCATTTTTACCACAAGCACTCACGTGTTATCCTAAAACAGAAAATTCAAAAACGAGTTCAATAATGTCATGAAACTAAACTTTAGAACACTGCATCTAACATATCATCACGAATACGAGAAAATGTCATACAACAAAGATAGAATGTCTGGTACCTTCCCTATAACTCTACAAAAAGGTCTCTGGTTGAAAAAAAAACAAAGATAGAATGTCTGGTACCTTCACTATAAACCCTAAATACCCATCTTCAGAAGATAAACACCATATATTTCACAATTTCTATAATTTGGATTCTTATATCAAAATTCATTAGAAACCCCCAAATACCCATCTTCTTGATTTCATCATATAATTGAAATCTAGGACTCACAATGTCTAAGATGGATGAATCAAACAAAAAATGTTCTATGACTCGCCTGAAATAGCGACGGAGGTGGTGACGTGACGGGAATGGGGTGAGTGGTGGTCGTGGCGGCAGCGGAGGTGGTTGCGGTGGTGATGGCGGCAAGAGGGTTGCGATGGTGACAAGGGAAAAATTTGGAAGTGGTGGTGACGGCGGCAAGGGGGCTGCGATGGTGACAAGGGAAAAATGTGGAAGTGATGGTGACGGCGGCAAGAGGTGGGGATTGGTTGTTGGGGTTACAAGACCTTGGAAGCTAGAGTTAGGGAAATGGGGTGAAGATTAGGAGGGAAATGAAAATAAGGGGGTGTTTGGTCTAGCTTTTATTTTTTTGGCTTATGCTTATATTTTAAAGTAACTTATGCTTATTTTCTTTCATTTGATAAGCTATTTTTAAGGTCTGGATTAGCTTATATTCTACAAGTTGATAATTAATAATTAAGCTTTAGTTGTTTGTTAAGTTATTTTGTACTATGGGAAGGGGTATAATATCATTGTGTGTAATGAGTAAAAAACCATCTTTTCAAACAAGCTTATTCAAATAAGCTAAAAAACCATGTTCCCATTAGCTTCTTAGAATTAGCTTATATAAACTAATAAGCATAAGCTTAAAAAGCTAAACCAAACACCCATTAGTGCTTATTTTGTAAAAATAAGCTAAAAAAGCTCTAAGCTTAGATAAAAAAGCTAGGCCAAACACCCCCTAAGGGTAGATGTTTGGCGCTGGGGGATGAGATATGAAATTTTTTGACTCGTCAACACTTCATAGGTTAATTAATTTAATTTAATTTCTTAAAACAATCCCAACAAAATGAAAATTGTATTTATAAAATAAAAAAAAACCTATTTTTTTGCCTACTGTATTGATAATAAAATTAATTATATACAGACATACAAAATATACACACACGTACACACATATATACGCGTAAACTATCTACATACATACATATATACATTCATACACTAACACATAGGGATGAGCATGGTACCTGTCAGTATTGAACTGGTATCGGTACCGAAAATCCTCAAAAGTGGGTACCGTTACCGATACCGAATATATACCCGGTACGGTACCGGTATTTTAAAGACAACATGCCGTCTCTATAAGTTAAAACATTTTTTAAAGTTTTCAATTCAACAAACTAGAGAATAAGAAAAAAGCAAAAAAAAAATTATTTTCACATTATATAGAGGATATGTCGTCCCTACAAGGTAACATGTCTTAAAAGACACAAAAACCCTATAGAAACGACATGTCGACTCTATAGGGTGATCTATGGAGAGGACCTGTGTTGTCCCTATAAGTATAATCCCAGTGTTGTAAAAGTCGGATTCCAAGGCCGAGTACTCGGTCCTCGGAACCCCTCCGAGGCGACTTCCTCCTAGGCGGACTCAATTAGTCGGCCTCGGTCAAACTCGGCGCCTAGTCGGCCTAGCCGGCGCCTAGTCGGATGTAGTCGGAAAGAGTCGGCCTAGTCGGTCTAGGCGGTCAACGTGGTTTGTTGACTTTTAATTAGTCAAAATCGGTCAACATCGGCCTACTCGGCCTTGTACTCGGACTACTCGACCTTGTACTCGGACTACTCGACCTTGCACTCAGACTAGTCGGACTTGTATTCAGAATATTTGAACTTTAAACATGTTTCATTTTAAATTATACTCAGTTGACATGAAGTATGCTTACTTTAACATATATATAATATATAACAATTAATTTTCTTTATAGTTACCATGTCCGCGTACTCTCCGAGTACTTCGATTACTCCCAACTCCCCAGTCGGCCGACTAGGGACCGCCTAGCGACTTTTACAACACTGTATAATCCCTATAGGTGTTTTTTCTTGTAGTGAGACTCATATTCTAGTTAATAATGTGCTTACCATAAACTAATAACTAAAAATAGTAAGCCAATAGATATTTATCTAAGCTTATGGACATGGGTGACTGAAACTTACTATCATCGCACTCGTTGGACAACATATTTACAATATGTGTAGCTGAAGCATCTAAGCCCTCTACATCATCTGTAGCACTAGTTTATTTTATGAATTGATGATGAAATCATAGTCATACACGTGTGCAAATCAACGGTCAAGATTTGTTCATTCAGTTCGCAAATACACTAGTGTTCACTCTTGAACCCCACCCTATCTATCTATACTAATAAATAAAAATCTTTGTTTTAACACGTCTCAATATCTGGTGCTTCCTTACCTTACTTTTCAATTTCTTTTTCCTATTAAATAATAATTTAACTAAATATAATTTAGATAAGGATAATAACTTTTTTATCAACTTTTGAATTAATAATCTCCTTATCTTATTTTTTCAATTTTTTTCCTATTAAACAATAGTTTAACTAAATATAATTTAGATAAGGATAATAACTTTTTAGTAAATTTGAATTAATAATAATATTATTTTTTTATTTTCTCTTTTAACAGTTTTCAAGTTTTACCCATAATTTGCTATTGGAAATTAACCATAATGTCCATATTACATAAACAATAACAACTATAGGAAATTAACCCTTATGTTTATATAATGTTTTTTATGACGCTAAAAAGATGACATACAAAAACAGTTTCATAAATTTATTAAATTTTGTACAACCATGACATTTTTTTCTTGATACGCATTTAAATGTCATAAAATAAGCGTGTGTCATTAATCGCGTGTCAAGATAGATCTTGTTTTTTAATGACGCTAAAATGATAAGACACAAAAAGTGTGTCATAAATTTTGTAAAACCATGACATTTTTTTTCTTGACAGGCACTTTCGAATGTCATAAAAATCTGTGTGTGTCATTGTTTGTATGACGCTAAATGTCACACCCCGACCACGTAAAACAACAAATCGTGGCGGAAACGTCGGGGAGTGTTGTAACAGAATTATTGTTTCACAACCATGGTAATTAAAAGTTATGTTTTATTCATCAAGCAAAGAGTTACATAGTCTTAAATTAACTGAAACAAAGTGTTCATCACATAATTAAACTAGTTCCATCTTTATTTTAGTCTCTAAGGCATAGGTCCGCCCTAGTGTGTCACGAACATCCTAAGCAACAGCTCCTGAAAACACATGTGAAAATAGGTACGTCAGCATAAAAATGCCTGTGAGATACATAGGTTTTATGAAAATAGGATTCATGACTTAAGTTTTTAAGAAAATGTTTAATAAAATTTTGTCATGAACCTTGAAAATTGTTTTGTTTCGTAAATTATATGAAAAGCGATAAGATCAAAAGATGTGTATAAATGAAAGAATAATATATGGTTAAATGAATAACCAAGTAGTATGAGTTTGTATAAAACAGACTATTTTGTAAACCAAAGTCTTGAAAAATATGTTGTTGTGTAAAATGTACAAGTCCAAAAGTAGTCAACAAATGTTATGTATGGTAAGCAAAGTGTAGTCACCTAAACCAAATGTAAAAATGTACAAAACAAAGTATTTTGAATATATCAAAAAGTTATGTTTTGCAAAGTAAATGCATGTTTAATTGATACTAACACTTATGTGGTAAGTTAAACGCATACATTCAAGCCTTGAGACAGACGGATAACCCTAAGTCAAGGTTATCAAAAGAAATGTTTTCGGATTCGGTCATTCCTTACACCCAAACAAACCTAGGATGTCAGGAACGGGATTTGTCAAGTCCTATGGTACCATTACTTACTACCGAGCGGCGTAGCTAATGTTAATGAACGTATATAAGTCCCGTTTGCACAAACCAAATGTTATACCAAATGTAAGCATGTTATATGAAAACAATGTACTAAGTATGCTGAGTAAACATACATAGCAAAACAATATAATGTAAATCATGTACTATAAGTGTTCTAATGAACATAGCAAGTATATGACATGAAAATAGGAAAGCATGAAAGTAACAAGTAGGCATATGTGTTTCACCCCAAACATTGGAAAACAGTAAGAGAGGGGTCTATGTACTCACAGTAGTGCGTCTTGAATCGAATCTCAAACCCTGTCCGCTACACGACAACCTACAACGTACTAATGTCTATTAGACGAGCGGGTCGTGCCTTGGCTTAGAGTTTAGTATTTTGGGTCACGTTTCTTATATTGTTCCGTGTGGTAATTATTTGTTAAAATAGTTAATGTTTTAACTTAATCATATGACATGTTGGGATATTTGTTCATTCAATGCTCTAGTAAACTTTTGTCTAGAATATATTTACTAAGTGTTGGATTTTCGGAAAATTTCGGCAGAGTATCCTCTGTAAATAGAGGTGTCCATGCTTTAATAGCATATCATTTTCTTTTATATAAAACCAATATTTCATTTTCAATCACCAAACCGACATATCGACAAACAAAACGTTGCATACTTCATTTCAGCTTTATAACTCGAAACCGGACTGTTTTCGAGGATTTTTATAAAATAGTTAGCCTTTTCTAAAAATCACCAAATTTTTACAGAATATGACATATGTTCCAAAATTTATTGTGTAAAAATATCAAAGTCCAATTCATTACCCATATTTTATAAAAAATCATTTTCTCGACTGCAATCAGATTTGTTACCTTCTGATCGCAGTTTACGGAAATATTCACTAAAAATCAACCGTAAGTCCGTTTGACGAAATTCCAGTTGGAGGGTCGTCCTGACAACGGTGTCCATCTACTGTAAAAATTTCATGAGTTGATTTTATTCAGGTCTTAAGTTGTGACTCCGAAAATGTCACACTTTTTCTGCCATAAAAATGCAGCTTGAGCTGCTGTCCAAAAATAACCCTTTAAAAATAGTAAACGATCTCGAAAAATTATGATTCCAGTGCCATTTGTTTGCTTATTCCAAAATACTCATTTTAGGCTTTAGAAAATCCACTTTTCGACTTAAAATGATCCAGTTACAGCCTGTTGAAGTTGGCTGGAAATGTAAATCAGCACGTTTCTTGTTCATATTTCTTGTTTAAACTTTTTAGTGTTCTTGCAAATTTCATCATACTACATATCTTGACTAAGAACAAAATGAAGCAAGGTGTAAGACTTACTACTAGCACAAAGCTAGGGTAGAAATTCTAGTGAAGATGATGGTGAGAAAGATGATGAACAAGACTAGAACAAAGCTCCTTTGAATGCCCTTCAACTTGCAACCTCCATGGATCACCTTCAAAGCTTTGAATGAAGAACAAGTCTTGAAGATTTGAAGGTAGAGAGAGAGGGAGAGATGGGGGACGATTTTGAGGAGAGAGGGAGAGGGGAGTGATGATGGTTCTTGGAAGTTGGAGGATTATATGGAAGATATGGGGAACATGGAATGATTACATGCACCACACTTGGCCAATGAGAGTAAAAAGGAATATTTCCCTAATCTTGCAAAAATTTGGTGGGGGGCACATTGCTAAAACCGAAAATTAGGTGGGGGAGGGGGTCCATGTGTAAATTTTTATATAAATATGCCATATGTAGGCTAAAACGGGTGTTTAACTAGATACCGGGTATTTTATCTAGCGTTTAAATCCCGATTTATGGCGTTCTAAATTATTTTTATTACTCTACAAAAATAAACCTACCAAAATATTGTTGGAATAAAATTTCAGTTGCCAAGACTGGTTGCGTTGTCTGCGTTTTGCAGTAGAAGCACTGTGTCGCGCAGAAACACGCGGTACGCGCTTAAACTTGAAAAATTAGCGTTTTTAGGCGTTTTAATTCATTTTTCAACACGGACCTGATAAAAATAAAGTTTTAAATCATAACAGAATATTTTTGGGATTTAAATATTATCCGGGCGGTCACCAGCGTTAGTTTCGCAGTTTTGTCGTAAATAGTCCTTTAGTTCAAATGAACATGTTTTTGCCATACAGAATCCTTTGGAACTTATTTCTAAGTTATGTAAAGGATATTTAAGGTATGTTAAGCTTACGTCATAGTTCCGGAGTGTACGTTGCGTTAAACTGATTGCGTTTATGCACAAGTTTTGCATATAACTCTCTAGAAAGCGATTTAAAGCTTGAAATCGGAGTCGAATCAAATTGTAAAATCATCAAACATAAATACACACATAATAACACCAAAGCACATTGTTTTATTGATAATTCACATTGTTTTACATTATACGACGCTTACAGAACACAGTTGTCACAGTCTCCCCTACTTTAGGAAATTTCGTCCCGAAATTTTATTTAGAGGAAACTTGCGAAAACAAATGCGGATATTTCGCCTTCATCTGGTCCTTACGTTCCCAAGTAAACTCAGGGCCACGTTTGGATTCCCAGCGAACCTTGACCAAATGAATCCGTTTGTTCTTCAACTGCCTGAATGTACGGTCCACTATCTCCACAGGTTTCTCGACAAAATGCAGTGTTTTATCAACACGTATTTCGTCAAGCGGTATGTGGAGGTTCTTGTCAGCTAAACACTTTTTGAGATTGGACACATGGAAGGTTGGGTGAACGTTTCCAAGTTCAGGAGGTAACTCAAGTCTGTAGGCTACCTTACCGATTCTTTCCACGATCTTGAATGGTCCAACATATCTAGGTGCAAGTTTTCCTTTCTTTCCAAATCTGATCACACCTTTCCAAGGTGAGACCTTAAGTAATACACGATCACCGACTTGAAATTCCAAGGGCTTGCGTCGTTGGTCCGCGTAACTCTTTTGACGGCTTCGAGCTGTCTGAAGGTTATCACGAACTTTCTTAACCTTATCAGTTGTCTCTAGAATGAGGTCAGGTCCAGTAAGTTGAGCTTCACCTATCTCATTCCAGCAGACTGGTGAACGACATTTTCGACCATAGAGAGCCTCGAAAGGAGCCATGTTGATGCTGGAGTGATAACTGTTGTTGTAGGAAAATTCAATCAATGGAAGATGTGAATCCCAACTACCACCAAAGTCGATCACACTAGCTCTAAGCATATCCTCCAAAGTCTGGATTGTTCTTTCGGTTTGGCCATCTGTTTGTAGATGATAGGCTGTGCTCAGATTGAGTTGGGTCCCCATGGCAGATTGCATGGTTCTCCAAAATCGAGAAGAGAAGCGAGCGTCCCTATCAGAAATAATGTTCAAAGGAACACCATATCGAGATACAATTTCATCCACATAGATTTTAGCTAACTTTTCAGCAGAAAAATCCTCACGGATTGGCAAGAAATGCGCTGATTTAGTAAGACGATCCACAATTACCCAGATGGCATCATGACCTTTCTTAGTGCGCGGAAGTTTAGTAATGAGATCCATAGCGATGTTTTCCCATTTCCAAACTGGAATCTCTGGTTGCTCTAAAAGACCAGAAGGATGTTGGTGTTCAGCTTTGACCTTAAGACAAGTAAGGCATTTTGAAACATATAAGGCAATGTCTTTCTTCATACCGGGCCACCAATACCGAGTACGAAGATCCTTATACATCTTATCCGAGCCAGGATGAATAGAATAACGAGACTTGTGAGCTTCATCCATGAGCAAAGTGCGAAGATCATCTAGGCTTGGGACCCACAAACGGTCCATGAAATAATACGATCCATCGTCCTTCAGTTCAAGATCAGGCTTAATGTGATAGGGTAACTCCTTACCCATCAAGTCTTGTGAAACACAAGCATGTTGAGCCTGAGAGATGCGGGCTTGAATATCGGGTCGAGCTTGAATATCAGATTGAACACGAACACAATGAAGCTTAACACGTTCTTTACGACTCAAAGCATCGGCTACGACATTCGCCTTACCAGGATGGTAGCGAATCTCGCAGTCATAGTCGTTTAGAAGCTCAACCCAACGTCGTTGCCTCATGTTGAGTTCTTTCTGATTGAAGATATGCTGAAGACTTTTGTGGTCAGTGAAAACCACACACTTTGTACCATACAAATAGTGTCTCCAGATCTTAAGAGCGAAGACAACTGCACCCAACTCTAGATCATGAGTGGTGTAGTTCTTCTCATGCACCTTCAATTGTCTTGATGCGTAGGCTATAACTTTGTTCCTTTGCATCAGAACACAGCCAAGACCCAATTTAGATGCATCGCAATAAACGACGAAATCATCATTGCCCTCAGGCAAAGTCAGAATAGGCGCGTCACAAAGCTTCTGCTTCAAGGTCTGAAACGCTTCTTCTTGTTTAGAACCCCATTCAAAGGGCTGATTCTTCTGAGTTAGAGCAGTTAAAGGGACTGCAATCTTTGAGAAATTCTCTATGAAGCGGCGGTAATAACCCGCGAGACCAAGAAAAGAACGAACCTCAGTAGGGGTAGTAGGTGTATCCCAATCCTTAATCGCACTGATCTTGGAGGGATCTACATGAATACCTTGTTCGTCGACAATATGCCCCAAAAATTGAACTTCCTTAAGCCAAAATTCGCACTTGGAGAATTTGGCAAAAAGTTGCTCTTTCTTTAGGAGTTCGAGAGTAAGACGAAGATGTTGCTCATGATCAGCTTGCGTCTTGGAGTATATCAAGATGTCATCAATAAAAACGATGATGAACTTATCCAAATAAGGCTTGCAAACCCTATTCATCAAGTCCATGAAAACAGCAGGAGCATTGGTCAAACCGAACGGCATTACTGTGAACTCATAATGCCCATAACGAGTGCGGAAAGCAGTCTTGGGAATATCCTCTTCATGCACACGAAGTTGATGATACCCAGAACGAAGATCGATCTTCGAAAAATAAGAAGCACCCTGTAACTGGTCAAAGAGATCATCAATGCGAGGTAGGGGATATCGATTCTTGATAGTAAGCTTATTCAGCTCACGATAATCGATACACATTCTGAAGGATCCATCCTTCTTCTTGACAAAAAGAACGGGAGCGCCCCAAGGTGAAAAGCTAGGACGGATGAAACCTTTGTCAGAAAGCTCCTGAAGCTGCTTAGATAGCTCTTGCATCTCAGACGGTGCAAGACGATATGGAGCTCTGGCAATAGGATTTGCACCAGGTACGAGATCGATACGGAACTCGACTTGGCGTGCTGGGGGTAGACCAGGCAACTCTTCAGGAAACAGCTCCTGATAATCCCGAACAACAGGGATATCTTGAATAGACTTACCTTTGCCTTTATCTGCTGTAACATGTGCCAAGAAGGCCACATAGTTCTTTCGCAGATACTTCCGAGCTTGAGTACAAGACATGAGCTTGAGACTACTAGCAGGTTTCTTACCACGAACCTGTAGGGTCTCGCCTGACGAAAGCGGCACCCGAACAATCTTCTCAAAACAAACTACCTCCGCGTGATGCTTGGCTAACCAATCCATACCCACAATGATGTCGAAGCTTCCAAGTTGCATAGGTGTGAGGTCAATAGGAAAAAGATGGTCGTTAAGGTTCAATTGGCAATTGCGAAGAACAGAATCAAGAACAACAGGATTACCACTCGCAACTTCTACTGTCAAAGGCTTACCTAGTTTCGTTCTAGACACGCGAAGCAATGGCTCAAAAGATAACGACACAAAACTCTTATCGGCACCAGAATCAAAAAGAACAGATGCGGGTTGATTATTAACAAAGAACGTACCGTTAACCACTTCATTGTCCGCTTGCGCCTCTTGTGCATTCATGTTGAAGACTCGACCTCGAGCCTGAGCCTGAGCTGGATTCGCATTCACCAATCTTGGACATTGGTTACGGTAGTGTGTCAGATCCCCACAGTTATAACAAGAACCTGGTGGGTAGTGAGGTCGTGCAGCTTGACCTCGTTGTTGAGCAAGAGGCTGGGCAACTTGTTGAGCCGGGTTCTGAGCTGCCCGATTCTGATTAGCAGGAATGCGGCATGAAGCAGCAAGATGACCAGGTCTTCCACAGTTGGTACATTGACGACACTGGAGGTGTGGCTGATGATGACCGTTACACCTGTTGCACAAAGGTGCATTGCCTAGATAAGGCTTCTTGGCAAGTGGTTGCGCAGGCTGATTTGGTGCAGCTTGGGCCTGTGCGGTAACGGCGTAGTTTTGGGAAGCCTTTCGCTTCCTAGAACCCTTCGAGGAACCAGAATCCTTACCCTTCTTGTTTTTACCTTTCTTGTTATCCTCTTTGTCAGACGCCTGCTTCTTACCTTTCTCCCCCTTCCTGTGCAACTTACCCTTCCGAATCTGCGACTCAGTCAACGTCGCTGCTAACTCGATCGCCTGACGGACTGTGGTAGGGTTACTACCAGTAACGATGTCTTGCACTGAGTCAGGTAGACCATCGATGTACCTTTCGATAGCCTTATCGAGTGGGGTAACCATTGTTGGGCACAACAAACTCAGCTCCTCATACCTATCAGTATATGCCCGATGCTCGCCACTATCCTGTTTCAAGTCATCAAACTCCCTTTCCAAGGCTCGCAGTTCATGACGAGGACAAAATTCCCTCATCATAAGAGTCCTAAGTTCAGCCCATGTTTGTGCTAGAGCAACTTCTGCACCACGGTCTCTCATAACCCCGTTCCACCATGTAAGCGCCCTCTTCTGAAACACACTGGAAGCAAACTCGACTTTGCGATTATCAGGACACTGAACGTGACGAAAAGTATTCTCAATGCTCTCGAACCATTGAAGAAGCCCAGTTGCTCCCTCAGAACCACTAAACTTGAGCGGTTTAGCCGAGTTAAAACTCTTGAAATTGCATGGAGCGTTGTTGTTGTTAGCTTGGTTCAACTGAGCAATAAGATTTGGGAACGCAGCAGCCATCTGCTGCGCGATGATTTCCGCCAGTTCGGCATTTGGTAGCGGATTTTCGCGTCGAGGAGGCATTCTAAAAAGAGGAAACATGAGAGGAGACGGATGAGAAGGTTAGATGAAAAGAATGAGATGAAACAGAAATCAACAAAAGCAAAGATGGTGGTCATTCGTCCGTATCACAAAGCAGACAAACGACACACAGTGGCTAATCAAAGTAAATGGGTCAAAAATAATGCTTCGCGAAGACATGCTCGCCTATAAGTGAACACTCACCCCAAGAGTTCCCAGGTAAGAGTGACTGGTCCGATTATGTGGATTTGTACGAACACTCTAGCCTTAGACAGAAAACTCAGGGTACAGGCATTCACTCTTCCAGTTTGCACGTGTTCACACTATTTAGAACCCAAAACTTTGACGAGATTTTGAAGACTTGGAGGGTTTAAGAGATTAATGATCCATTTTGGCTTCGTGCCTTCCATTATGTATTGTTTTTGGTAATCACCTAAGGATAGGTGAAGTGCATGTTTTAAAATCTAAACACAAGACAACTTGTGTTGGGGTCCTAGAAAGGTTATAGTCTAGGTCAAAGCATTACTAATAACCTAATTCCCTATAACCATTGGCTCTGATACCAACTCTTCTGTCACACCCCGACCACGTAAAACAACAAATCGTGGCGGAAACGTCGGGGAGTGTTGTAACAGAATTATTGTTTCACAACCATGGTAATTAAAAGTTATGTTTTATTCATCAAGCAAAGGTTACATAGTCTTAAATTAACTGAAACAAAGTGTTCATCACATAATTAAACCGGTTCCATCTTTATTTTAGTCTCTAAGGCATAGGTCCGCCCTAGTGTGTCACGAACATCCTAAGCAACAGCTCCTGAAAACACATGTGAAAATAGGTACGTCAGCATAAAAATGCCTGTGAGATACATAGGTTTTATGAAAATAGGATTCATGACTTAAGTTTTAAGAAAATGTTTAATAAAATTTTGTCATGAACCTTGTAAATTGTTTTGTTTCGTAAATTATTTGAAAAGCGATAAGATCAGAAGGTGTGTATAAATGAAAGAATAATATATGGTTAAGTGGATAACAAAGTAGTATGAGTTTGTATAAAACAGACTACTTTGTAAACCAAAGTCTTAAAATATGTTGTTGTGTAAAATGTACAAGTCCAAAAGTAGTCAACAAATGTTATGTATGGTAAGCAAAGTGTAGTCACATAAACCAAATGTAAAGATGTACAAAACAAGGTACTTTGAATATATCAAAAGTTATGTTTTGCAAAGTAAATCATGTTTTATTGATAATAACATTTATGTGGTAAGTTAAACGCATACATTCAAGCCTTGAGACAGACGGATAACCCTAAGTCAAGGTTATCAAAAGAAATGTTTTCGGATTCGGTCATTCCTTACACCCAAACAAACCTAGGATGTCAGGAACGGGATTTGTCAAGTCCTATGGTACCATTACTTACTACCGAGCGGCGTAGCTAATGTTAATGAACGTATATAAGTCCCGTTTGCACAAACCAAGTGTTATACCAAATGTAAGCATGTTATATGAAAACAATGTACTAAGTATGCTAAGTAAACATACATAGCAAAACAATATAATGTAAATCATGTACTATAAGTGTACTAATGAACATAGCAAGTATATGTCATGAAAATAGGAAAGCATGAAAGTAACAAGTAGGCACATGTGTTTCACCCCAAAACATTGGAAAACAGTAAGAGAGGGGTCTATGTACTCACAGTAGTGCGTCTTGAATCGAATCTCAAACCCTGTCCGCTACACGACAACCTACAACGTACTAATGTCTATTAGACGAGCGGGTCGTGCCTTGGCTTAGAGTTTAGTATTTTGGGTCACGTTTCTTATATTGTTCCGTGTGGTAATTATTTGTTAAAATAGTTAATGTTTTAACTTAATCATATGACATGTTGGGATATTTGTTCATTCAATGTTCTAGTAAACTTTTGTCTAGAATATATTTACTAAGTGTTGGATTTTCGGAAAATTTCGGCAGAGTATCCTCTGTAAATAGAGGTGTCCATGCTTTAATAGCATATCATTTTCTTTTATACAAAACCAATAGTTCATTTTCAATCACCAAACCGACATATCGACAAACAAAACGTTGCATACTTCATTTCAGCTTTATAACTCGAAACCGGACTGTTTTCGAGGATTTTTATAAAATAGTTAACCCTTTCTAAAAATCACCAAATTTTTACAGAATATGACATATGTTCCAAAATTTATTGTGTAAAAATATCAAAGTCCAATTCGTTAACCATATTTTATAAAAAATCATTTTCTCGACTGCAATCAGATTTGCTACCTTCTGATCGCAGTTTACGGAAATATTCGCTAAAAATCAACCGTAAGTCCGTTTGACGAAATTCCAGTTGGAGGGTCGTCCTGACAACGGTGTACATCTATTGTAAAAATTTCATGGGTTGATTTTATTCAGGTTTTAAGTTGTGACTCCGAAAATGTCACACTTTTTCTGCCATAAAAATGCAGCTTGAGCTGCTGTCCAAAAATAACCCTTTAAAAATAGTAAACGATCTCGAAAAATTATGATTCCAGTGCCATTTGTTTGCTTATTCCAAAATACTCATTTTAGGCTTTAGAAAATCCACTTTTCGACTTAAAATGATCCAGTTACAGCCTGTTGAAGTTGGCTGGAAATGTAAATCAGCACGTTTCTTGTTCATATTTCTTGTTTAAACTTTTTAGTGTTCTTGCAAATTTCATCATACTACATATCTTGACTAAGAACAAAATGAAGCAAGGTGTAAGACTTACTACTAGCACAAAGCTAGGGTAGAAATTCTAGTGAAGATGATGGTGAGAAAGATGATGAACAAGACTAGAACAAAGCTCCTTTGAATGCCCTTCAACTTGCAACCTCCATGGATCACCTTCAAAGCTTTGAATGAAGAACAAGTCTTGAAGATTTGAAGGTAGAGAGAGAGAGAGAGAGATGGGGGATGATTTTGAGGAGAGAGGGAGAGGGGAGTGATGATGGTTCTTGGAAGTTGGAGGATTATATGGAAGATATGGGGAACATGGAATGATTACATGCACCACACTTGGCCAATGAGAGTAAAAAGGAATATTTTCCTAATCTTGCAAAATTTGGTGGGGGCCACATAGCTAAAACCGAAAATTAGGTGGGGGAGGGGGTCCATGTGTAAATTTTTATATAAATATGCCATATGTAGGCTAAAACGGGTGTTTAACTAGATACCGGGTATTTTATCTAGCGTTTAAATCCCGATTTATGGCGTTCTAAATTATTTTTATTACTCTACAAAAATAAACCTACCAAAATATTGTTGGAATAAAATTTCAGTTGCCAAGACTGGCTGCGTTGTCTGCGTTTTGCAGTAGAAGCACTGTGTCGCGCAGAAACACGCGGTACGCGCTTAAACTTGAAAAATTAGCGTTTTTAGGCGTTTTAATTTATTTTTCAACACGGACCTGATAAAAATAAAGTTTTTAATCATAACAGAATATTTTTGGGATTTAAATATTATCCGGGCGGTCACCAGCGTTAGTTTCGCAGTTTTGTCGTAAATAGTCCTTTAGTTCAAATGAACATGTTTTTGCCATACAGAATCCTTCGGAACTTATTTCTAAGTTATGTATAGGATATTTAAGGTATGTTAAGCTTACGTCATAGTTCCAGAGTGTACGTTGCATTAAACTGATTGCGTTTATGCACCAGTTTTGCATATAACTCTCTAGAAAGCGATTTAAAGCTTGAAATCGGAGTCGAATCAAATTGTAAAATCATCAAACATAAATACACACATAATAACACCAAAGCACATTGTTTTATTGATAATTCACATCGTTTTACATTATACGACGCTTACAGAACACAGTTGTCACAGTCTCCCCTACTTTAGGAAATTTCGTCCCGAAATTTTATTTAGAGGAAACTTGTGAAAACAAATGCGGATATTTCGCCTTCATCTGGTCCTTACGTTCCCAAGTAAACTTAGGGCCACGTTTGGATTCCCAACGAATCTTGACCAAATGAATCCGTTTGTTCTTCAACTGCCTGAATGTACGGTCCACTATCTCCACAGGTTTCTCGACAAAATGCAGTGTTTTATCAACACGTATTTCGTCAAGCGGTATGTGGAGGTTCTCGTCAGCTAAACACTTTTTGAGATTGGACACATGGAAGGTTGGGTGAACGTTTCCAAGTTCAGGAGGTAACTCAAGTCTGTAGGCTACCTTACCGATTCTTTCCACGATCTTGAATGGTCCAACATATCTAGGTGCAAGTTTTCCTTTCTTTCCAAATCTAATCACACCTTTCCAAGGTGAGACCTTAAGTAATACACGATCACCGACTTGAAATTCCAAGGGCTTGCGTCGTTGGTCCGCGTAACTCTTTTGACGGCTTCGAGCTGTCTGAAGGTTATCACGAACTTTCTTAACCTTATCAGTTGTCTCTAGAATGAGGTCAGGTCCAGTAAGTTGAGCTTCACCTATCTCATTCCAGCAGACTGGTGAACGACATTTTCGACCATAGAGAGCCTCGAAAGGAGCCATGTTGATGCTGGAGTGATAACTGTTGTTGTAGGAAAATTCAATCAATGGAAGATGTGAATCCCAACTACCACCAAAGTCGATCACACTAGCTCTAAGCATATCCTCCAAAGTCTGGATTGTTCTTTCAGTTTGGCCATCTGTTTGTGGATGATAGGCTGTGCTCAGATTGAGTTGGGTCCCCATGGCAGATTGCATGGTTCTCCAAAATCGAGAAGAGAAGCGAGCATCCCTATCAGAAATAATGTTCAAAGGAACACCATGTCGAGATACAATTTCATCCACATAGATTTTAGCTAACTTTTCAGCAGAAAAATCCTCACGGATTGGCAAGAAATGCGCTGATTTAGTAAGACGATCCACAATTACCCAGATGGCATCATGACCTTTCTTAGTGCGCGGAAGTTTAGTAATGAGATCCATAGCGATGTTTTCCCATTTCCAAACTGGAATCTCTGGTTGCTCTAAAAGACCAGAAGGATGTTGGTGTTCAGCTTTGACCTTAAGACAAGTAAGGCATTTTGAAACATATAAGGCAATGTCTTTCTTCATACCGGGCCACCAATACCGAGTACGAAGATCCTTATACATCTTATCTGAGCCAGGATGAATAGAATAACGAGACTTATGAGCTTCATCCATGAGCAAAGTGCGAAGATCATCTAGGCTTGGGACCCACAAACAGTCCATGAAATAATACGATCCATCGTCCTTCAGTTCAAGATCAGGCTTAATGTGATAGGGTAACTCCTTACCCATCAAGTCTTGTGAAACACAAGCATGTTGAGCCTGAGAGATGCGGGCTTGAATATCGGGTCGAGCTTGAATATCAGATTGAACACGAACACAATGAAGCTTAACACGTTCTTTACGACTCAAAGCATCGGCTACGACATTCGCCTTACCAGGATGGTAGCGAATTTCGCAGTCATAGTCTTTTAGAAGCTCAACCCAACGTCGTTGCCTCATGTTGAGTTCTTTCTGATTGAAGATATGCTGAAGACTTTTGTGGTCAGTGAAAACCACACACTTTGTACCATACAAATAGTGTCTCCAGATCTTAAGAGCGAAGACAACTCCACCCAACTCTAGATCATGAGTGGTGTAGTTCTTCTCATGCACCTTCAATTGTCTTGATGCGTAGGCTATAAATTTGTTCCTTTGCATCAGAACACAGCCAAGACCCAATTTAGATGCATCGCAATAAACGACGAAATCATCATTGCCCTCAGGCAAAGTCAGAATAGGCGCGTCACAAAGCTTCTGCTTCAAGGTCTGAAACGCTTCTTCTTGTTTAGAACCCCATTCAAAGGGCTGATTCTTCTGAGTTAGAGCAGTTAAAGGGACTGCAATCTTTGAGAAATTCTCTATGAAGCGGCGGTAATAACCCGCGAGACCAAGAAAAGAACGAACCTCAGTAGGGGTAGTAGGTGTATCCCAATCCTTAATCGCACTGATCTGGGAGGGATCTACATGAATACCTTGTTCGTCGACAATATGCCCCAAAAATTGAACTTCCTTAAGCCAAAATTCGCACTTGGAGAATTTGGCAAAAAGTTGCTCTTTCTTTAGGAGTTCGAGAGTAAGACGAAGATGTTGCTCATGATCAGCTTGCGTCTTGGAGTATATCAAGATGTCATCAATAACAACGATGATGAACTTATCCAAATAAGGCTTGCAAACCCTATTCATCAAGTCCATGAAAACAGCAGGAGCATTGGTCAAACCGAACGGCATTACTGTGAACTCATAATGCCCATAACGAGTGCGGAAAGCAGTCTTGGGAATATCCTCTTCATGCACACGAAGTTGATGATACCCAGAACGAAGATCGATCTTCGAAAAATAAGAAGCACCCTGTAACTGGTCAAAGAGATCATCAATGCGAGGTAGGGGATATCGATTCTTGATAGTAAGCTTATTCAGCTCACGATAATCGATACACATTCTGAAGGATCCATCCTTCTTCTTGACAAAAAGAACGGGAGCGCCCCAAGGTGAAAAGCTAGGACGGATGAAACCTTTGTCAGAAAGCTCCTGAAGCTGCTTAGATAGCTCTTGCATCTCAGACGGTGCAAGACGATATGGAGCTCTGGCAATAGGATTTGCACCAGGTACGAGATCGATACGGAACTCGACTTGGCGTGCTGGGGGTAGACCAGGCAACTCTTCAGGAAACAGCTCCTGATAATCCCGAACAACAGGGATATCTTGAATAGACTTACCTTTGCCTTTATCTGCTGTAACATGTGCCAAGAAGGCCACATAGTTCTTTCGCAGATACTTCCGAGCTTGAGTACAAGACATGAGCTTGAGACTACTAGCAGGTTTCTTACCACGAACCTGTAGGGTCTCGCCTGACGAAAGCGGCACCCGAACAATCTTCTCAAAACAAACTACCTCCGCGTGATGCTTGGCTAACCAATCCATACCCACAATGATGTCGAAGCTTCCAAGTTGCATAGGTGTGAGGTCAATAGGAAAAAGATGGTCGTTAAGGTTCAATTGGCAATTGCGAAGAACAGAATCAAGAACAACAGGATTACCACTCGCAACTTCTACTGTCAAAGGCTTACCTAGTTTCGTTCTAGACACGCGAAGCAATGGCTCAAAAGATAACGACACAAAACTCTTATCGGCACCAGAATCAAAAAGAACAGATGCGGGTTGATTATTAACAAAGAACGTACCGTTAACCACTTCATTGTCCGCTTGCGCCTCTTGTGCATTCATGTTGAAGACTCGACCTCGAGCCTGAGCCTGAGCCTGAGTTGGATTCGCATTCACCAATCTTGGACATTGGTTACGGTAGTGTGTCAGATCCCCACAGTTATAACAAGAACCTGGTGGGTAGTGAGGTCGTGCAGCTTGACCTCGTTGTTGAGCAAGAGGCTGGGCAACTTGTTGAGCCGGGTTCTGAGCTGCCCGATTCTGATTAGCAGGAATGCGGCATGAAGCAGCAAGATGACCAGGTCTTCCACAGTTGGTACATTGACGACACTGGAGGTGTGGCTGATGATGACCGTTACACCTGTTGCACAAAGGTGCATTGCCTAGATAAGGCTTCTTGGCAAGTGGTTGCGCAGGCTGATTTGGTGCAGCTTGGGCCTGTGCGGTAACGGCGTAGTTTTGGGAAGCCTTTCGCTTCCTAGAACCCTTCGAGGAACCAGAATCCTTACCCTTCTTGTTTTTACCTTTCTTGTTATCCTCTTTGTCAGACGCCTGCTTCTTACCTTTCTCCCCCTTCCTGTGCAACTTACCCTTCCGAATCTGCGACTCAGTCAACGTCGCTGCTAACTCGATCGCCTGACGGACTGTGGTAGGGTTACTACCAGTAACGATGTCTTGCACTGAGTCAGGTAGACCATCGATGTACCTTTCGATAGCCTTATCGAGTGGGGTAACCATTGTTGGGCACAACAAACTCAGCTCCTCATACCTATCAGTATATGCCCGATGCTCGCCACTATCCTGTTTCAAGTCATCAAACTCCCTTTCCAAGGCTCGCAGTTCATGACGAGGACAAAATTCCCTCATCATAAGAGTCCTAAGTTCAGCCCATGTTTGTGCTAGAGCAACTTCTGCACCACGGTCTCTCATAACCCCGTTCCACCATGTAAGCGCCCTCTTCTGAAACACACTGGAAGCAAACTCGACTTTGCGATTATCAGGACACTGAACGTGACGAAAAGTATTCTCAATGCTCTCGAACCATTGAAGAAGCCCAGTTGCTCCCTCAGAACCACTAAACTTGAGCGGTTTAGCCGAGTTAAAACTCTTGAAATTGCATGGAGCGTTGTTGTTGTTAGCTTGGTTCAACTGAGCAATAAGATTTGGGAACGCAGCAGCCATCTGCTGCGCGATGATTTCCGCCAGTTCGGCATTTGGTAGCGGATTTTCGCGTCGAGGAGGCATTCTAAAAAGAGGAAACATGAGAGGAGACGGATGAGAAGGTTAGATGAAAAGAATGAGATGAAACAGAAATCAACAAAAGCAAAGATGGTGGTCATTCGTCCGTATCACAAAGCAGACAAACGACACACAGTGGCTAATCAAAGTAAATGGGTCAAAAATAATGCTTCGCGAAGACATGCTCGCCTATAAGTGAACACTCACCCCAAGAGTTCCCAGGTAAGAGTGACTGGTCCGATTATGTGGATTTGTACGAACACTCTAGCCTTAGACAGAAAACTCAGGGTACAGGCATTCACTCTTCCAGTTTGCACGTGTTCACACTATTTAGAACCCAAAACTTTGACGAGATTTTGAAGACTTGGAGGGTTTAAGAGATTAATGATCCATTTTGGCTTCGTGCCTTCCATTATGTATTGTTTTTGGTAATCACCTAAGGATAGGTGAAGTGCATGTTTTAAAATCTAAACACAAGACAACTTGTGTTGGGGTCCTAGAAAGGTTATAGTCTAGGTCAAAGCATTACTAATAACCTAATTCCCTATAACCATTGGCTCTGATACCAACTCTTCTGTCACACCCCGACCACGTAAAACAACAAATCGTGGCGGAAACGTCGGGGAGTGTTGTAACAGAATTATTGTTTCACAACCATGGTAATTAAAAGTTATGTTTTATTCATCAAGCAAAGAGTTACATAGTCTTAAATTAACTGAAACAAAGTGTTCATCACATAATTAAACTAGTTCCATCTTTATTTTAGTCTCTAAGGCATAGGTCCGCCCTAGTGTGTCACGAACATCCTAAGCAACAGCTCCTGAAAACACATGTGAAAATAGGTACGTCAGCATAAAAATGCCTGTGAGATACATAGGTTTTATGAAAATAGGATTCATGACTTAAGTTTTTAAGAAAATGTTTAATAAAATTTTGTCATGAACCTTGAAAATTGTTTTGTTTCGTAAATTATATGAAAAGCGATAAGATCAGAAGATGTGTATAAATGAAAGAATAATATATGGTTAAATGAATAACCAAGTAGTATGAGTTTGTATAAAACAGACTATTTTGTAAACCAAAGTCTTGAAAAATATGTTGTTGTGTAAAATGTACAAGTCCAAAAGTAGTCAACAAATGTTATGTATGGTAAGCAAAGTGTAGTCACCTAAACCAAATGTAAAAATGTACAAAACAAAGTATTTTGAATATATCAAAAGTTATGTTTTGCAAAGTAATTGCATGTTTAATTGATACTAACACTTATGTGGTAAGTTAAACGCATACATTCAAGCCTTGAGACAGACGGATAACCCTAAGTCAAGGTTATCAAAAGAAATGTTTTCGGATTCGGTCATTCCTTACACCCAAACAAACCTAGGATGTTAGGAACGGGATTTGTCAAGTCCTATGGTACCATTACTTACTACCGAGCGGCGTAGCTAATGTTAATGAACGTATATAAGTCCCGTTTGCACAAACCAAATGTTATACCAAATGTAAGCATGTTATATGAAAACAATGTACTAAGTATGCTGAGCAAACATACATAGCAAAACAATATAATGTAAATCATGTACTATAAGTGTTCTAATGAACATAGCAAGTATATGACATGAAAATAGGAAAGCATGAAAGTAACAAGTAGGCACATGTGTTTCACCCCAAACATTGGAAAACAGTAAGAGAGGGGTCTATGTACTCACAGTAGTGCGTCTTGAATCGAATCTCAAACCCTGTCCGCTACACGACAACCTACAACGTACTAATGTCTATTAGACGAGCGGGTCGTGCCTTGGCTTAGAGTTTAGTATTTTGGGTCACGTTTCTTATATTGTTCCGTGTGGTAATTATTTGTTAAAATAGTTAATGTTTTAACTTAATCATATGACATGTTGGGATATTTGTTCATTCAATGCTCTAGTAAACTTTTGTCTAGAATATATTTACTAAGTGTTGGATTTTCGGAAAATTTCGGCAGAGTATCCTCTGTAAATAGAGGTGTCCATGCTTTAATAGCATATCATTTTCTTTTATATAAAACCAATATTTCATTTTCAATCACCAAACCGACATATCGACAAACAAAACATTGCATACTTCATTTCAGCTTTATAACTCGAAACCGGACTGTTTTCGAGGATTTTTATAAAATAGTTAGCCTTTTCTAAAAATCACCAAATTTTTACAGAATATGACATATGTTCCAAAATTTATTGTGTAAAAATATCAAAGTCCAATTCGTTACCCATATTTTATAAAAAATCATTTTCTCGACTGCAATCAGATTTGTTACCTTCTGATCGCAGTTTACGGAAATATTCACTAAAAATCAACCGTAAGTCCGTTTGACGAAATTCCAGTTGGAGGGTCGTCCTGACAACGGTGTCCATCTACTGTAAAAATTTCATGAGTTGATTTTATTCAGGTCTTAAGTTGTGACTCCGAAAATGTCACACTTTTTTTGCCATAAAAATGCAGCTTGAGCTGCTGTCCAAAAATAACCCTTTAAAAATAGTAAACGATCTCGAAAAATTATGATTCCAGTGCCATTTGTTTGCTTATTCCAAAATACTCATTTTAGGCTTTAGAAAATCCACTTTTCGACTTAAAATGATCCAGTTACAGCCTGTTGAAGTTGGCTGGAAATGTAAATCAGCACGTTTCTTGTTCATATTTCTTGTTTAAACTTTTTAGTGTTCTTGCAAATTTCATCATACTACATATCTTGACTAAGAACAAAATGAAGCAAGGTGTAAGACTTACTACTAGCACAAAGCTAGGGTAGAAATTCTAGTGAAGATGATGGTGAGAAAGATGATGAACAAGACTAGAACAAAGCTCCTTTGAATGCCCTTCAACTTGCAACCTCCATGGATCACCTTCAAAGCTTTGAATGAAGAACAAGTCTTGAAGATTTGAAGGTAGAGAGAGAGGGAGAGATGGGGGACGATTTTGAGGAGAGAGGGAGAGGGGAGTGATGATGGTTCTTGGAAGTTGGAGGATTATATGGAAGATATGGGGAACATGGAATGATTACATGCACCACGCTTGGCCAATGAGAGTAAAAAGGAATATTTCCCTAATCTTGCAAAAATTTGGTGGGGGCCACATTGCTAAAACCGAAAATTAGGTGGGGGAGGGGGTCCATGTGTAAATTTTTATATAAATATGCCATATGTAGGCTAAAACGGGTGTTTAACTAGATACCGGGTATTTTATCTAGCGTTTAAATCCCGATTTATGGCGTTCTAAATTATTTTTATTACTCTACAAAAATAAACCTACCAAAATATTGTTGGAATAAAATTTCAGTTGCCAAGACTGGTTGCGTTGTCTGCGTTTTGCAGTAGAAGCACTGTGTCGCGCAGAAACACGCGGTACGCGCTTAAACTTGAAAAATTAGCGTTTTTAGGCGTTTTAATTCATTTTTCAACACGGACCTGATAAAAATAAAGTTTTAAATCATAACAGAATATTTTTGGGATTTAAATATTATCCGGGCGGTCACCAGCGTTAGTTTCGCAGTTTTGTCGTAAATAGTCCTTTAGTTCAAATGAACATGTTTTTGCCATACATAATCCTTTGGAACTTATTTCTAAGTTATGTAAAGGATATTTAAGGTATGTTAAGCTTACGTCATAGTTCCGGAGTGTACGTTGCGTTAAACTGATTGCGTTTATGCACAAGTTTTGCATATAACTCTCTAGAAAGCGATTTAAAGCTTGAAATCGGAGTCGAATCAAATTGTAAAATCATCAAACATAAATACACACATAATAACACCAAAGCACATTGTTTTATTGATAATTCACATTGTTTTACATTATACGACGCTTACAGAACACAGTTGTCACAGTCTCCCCTACTTTAGGAAATTTCGTCCCGAAATTTTATTTAGAGGAAACTTGCGAAAACAAATGCGGATATTTCGCCTTCATCTGGTCCTTACGTTCCCAAGTAAACTCAGGGCCACGTTTGGATTCCCAGCGAACCTTGACCAAATGAATCCGTTTGTTCTTCAACTGCCTGAATGTACGGTCCACTATCTCCACAGGTTTCTCGACAAAATGCAGTGTTTTATCAACACGTATTTCGTCAAGCGGTATGTGGAGGTTCTTGTCAGCTAAACACTTTTTGAGATTGGACACATGGAAGGTTGGGTGAACGTTTCCAAGTTCAGGAGGTAACTCAAGTCTGTAGGCTACCTTACCGATTCTTTCCACGATCTTGAATGGTCCAACATATCTAGGTGCAAGTTTTCCTTTCTTTCCAAATCTGATCACACCTTTCCAAGGTGAGACCTTAAGTAATACACGATCACCGACTTGAAATTCCAAGGGCTTGCGTCGTTGGTCCACGTAACTCTTTTGACGGCTTCGAGCTGTCTGAAGGTTATCACGAACTTTCTTAACCTTATCAGTTGTCTCTAGAATGAGGTCAGGTCCAGTAAGTTGAGCTTCACCTATCTCATTCCAGCAGACTGGTGAACGACATTTTCGACCATAGAGAGCCTCGAAAGGAGCCATGTTGATGCTGGAGTGATAACTGTTGTTGTAGGAAAATTCAATCAATGGAAGATGTGAATCCCAACTACCACCAAAGTCGATCACACTAGCTCTAAGCATATCCTCCAAAGTCTGGATTGTTCTTTCGGTTTGGCCATCTGTTTGTGGATGATAGGCTGTGCTCAGATTGAGTTGGGTCCCCATGGCAGATTGCATGGTTCTCCAAAATCGAGAAGAGAAGCGAGCGTCCCTATCAGAAATAATGTTCAAAGGAACACCATGTCGAGATACAATTTCATCCACATAGATTTTAGCTAACTTTTCAGCAGAAAAATCCTCACGGATTGGCAAGAAATGCGCTGATTTAGTAAGACGATCCACAATTACCCAGATGGCATCATGACCTTTCTTAGTGCGCGGAAGTTTAGTAATGAGATCCATAGCGATGTTTTCCCATTTCCAAACTGGAATCTCTGGTTGCTCTAAAAGACCAGAAGGATGTTGGTGTTCAGCTTTGACCTTAAGACAAGTAAGGCATTTTGAAACATATAAGGCAATGTCTTTCTTCATACCGGGGGTCCATGTGTAAATTTTTATATAAATATGCCATATGTAGGCTAAAACGGGTGTTTAACTAGATACCGGGTATTTTATCTAGCGTTTAAATCCCGATTTATGGCGTTCTAAATTATTTTTATTACTCTACAAAAATAAACCTACCAAAATATTGTTGGAATAAAATTTCAGTTGCCAAGACTGGTTGCGTTGTCTGCGTTTTGCAGTAGAAGCACTGTGTCGCGCAGAAACACGCGGTACGCGCTTAAACTTGAAAAATTAGCGTTTTTAGGCGTTTTAATTCATTTTTCAACACGGACCTGATAAAAATAAAGTTTTAAATCATAACAGAATATTTTTGGGATTTAAATATTATCCGGGCGGTCACCAGCGTTAGTTTCGCAGTTTTGTCGTAAATAGTCCTTTAGTTCAAATGAACATGTTTTTGCCATACAGAATCCTTTGGAACTTATTTCTAAGTTATGTAAAGGATATTTAAGGTATGTTAAGCTTACGTCATAGTTCCGGAGTGTACGTTGCGTTAAACTGATTGCGTTTATGCACAAGTTTTGCATATAACTCTCTAGAAAGCGATTTAAAGCTTGAAATCGGAGTCGAATCAAATTGTAAAATCATCAAACATAAATACACACATAATAACACCAAAGCACATTGTTTTATTGATAATTCACATTGTTTTACATTATACGACGCTTACAGAACACAGTTGTCACACTAAACATGACACACAAAAAAGAATGTCATAAATTTATTAAATTTTGTAAACCTTGACATTTTTTTCTTGACATACTCTTTTGAATGTCATAAAATATGTATGTGTCATTGTTCGTGTGTCAAGAGGAGTGTATTTTCTAGTAGTGTGCGCACACCCTGTTAAGGGCCGGCTGTACTTGGGCTTACACATTCCACTTGGTGGGTCTTATAGAAACGGGCTGCACAACGGGCCCAAAAGTTTACTTGACTGGGCTTCAAGTGGACTAAACCGTGTATGGGCCGAAGGCTCCTTTCATGCTGGGCCGACCCACTGTGTGTGGTTATTAAATGTGTTGTAGGATGCATTGAATATGTTTGCATATTATGTGCTGGTTGCATACTTTGGGCGGGTCACACGCACACCTTGAGTTGGGTCGTGGGTTGATTGGGCCGCATACTGTATATCAAATATATAGATTGATGTGAGTCAGGAGCACTCGATTTTGTGGAAATTGGTGGACTGTTTTGTGGCATGGCTAGCTAGTGTGACTCGTACGATAACACGTGAAATACCTGTGTACTGTTTGTGTTGAAAAACTAAGAAATTATGTGACATGAGTCTATGTGAAACTGATTAGCCTTGTTAACCATGCTAGGACATGATTGACCAACTTGAATACATAAATAAACACACCGAGCAAATCAAAGGTTAGTTCACTGCTCTTTTTTCAAGCATGCATCCCGGGGAGGGATATCGGGTAACGTTCCGGGGAGGAATGTCAGGTTAATGGGATGTTTGTTATTATACTCAGTTTCTATCATATAAGACCCCTTACATCTACCGATAGTTGTCGGGGAGGCAACGAGTTTATTAGTTGATAACGCTATTAGGTTTCGCATCCTCACACCGTACCGGGGAGAACGGGCGTGAACTAATTTCCTTAAAGCATGACCAATGTTTTGATAGAGACATTGGGGTTGGGCAAATACATCTTGTAGCCATCTGTGGTAATCGAGTTAATAACAACATCAAATCAAATTATTAAACTGTTGAACTGTTTTATACACATACCTAGTAACTAAACTTGTTAACAAAACTTTGAACTCACCAGCGTCGTCTGACACATTTGTCTGCGTGCTTGCAGGTCGTTAGATTTCTGACTATGGACTTGCTATCAGGGAGCGATGGAGTGGTCATGGATCGAGACTCTTGGATACTCGCTTAATTGATTATGGACACAATGCTTGAAACATTTGAATTACTACTTACTTTATGCTTCCACTGAATACTTACTTTGATTTAACTCATGATTTGGATTTATATTTTGAAAAGAATGGAATGTTTTTATTAAATATTATGCGTAGTTCAATATGATTGGTGGCTTGGATCCTGGTACGTCACACGTCCCGCGGTGCATCCGCATGTGGTAATTTGGGGGTGTGACAAGAGATATTCGGTCTTTTTGCTGTCTTATCATCTGGGTATCATGGTTGTATCTTTTACCGAGAAATAACGGAGAAGAAGTCTAGATCTTCCATGATACTATACATACGTGTCATATTGCATACGACATCAATAAGTGATAAACAATCACATGTCCAAACAAAATAAGTGATAATATATCACAACTTTCTTGCGGGAGTCAAGTTCGTCTCTTTGTCTGTACATTGGTACTAACCTGTTCACGAACTTGCTCCTGTGCCCTCATGCATATGAAAATCAAGTTCCTCATCAATAAGTGATTCTATCACATAGGGCTTGTTTTCAATAAAAAATAAGTGAGTTTCTCACATCTTTTATACGGTCAAACGAATGATAAGCTGTATACTCACCGGTAAGATGAACTCTCGTGCATACCTTGATACGGGAATGTGTCGTGAGTGGATGGACACCGACAAGTACATATAATTCTACCGTAAATCGTATCTCCTAATTATGATTACATCTGATAGGTTGAGCTTATGTGGATAACAACACCAATAATCGTGGTAGGGTACTTATCTAAAGCTTTAAACAGAAATCATAAACCGTTTTGACAAAGACTATAAGCTGGTATTGATTCTCTTACCTTGAAACTCGCAAAAAGTTTGATATTGTACAGTCTCTTACTGTTTGTTATTGTCTTTCGTTAGTTAACCCCTTTTTAAATTCTATGAGCAGTTTTGTGTTTCCTGGTTCGCTTTCCAATTCACCCATTCTATCTATAATTCTGTTTAAAGTTCGTTTTTGTTTAGCCGAAGTTAAAACTCAAAGTTTTCTGCCGAAAAGCCCGAAACCGACTTGGTTGTGATTCCACTACTCCACAAAATGTCCTTTTGCATTTGGTAAATCTAACACAAGGCAAAATCATGTTCAAAACTGTTCAAAAATGTTTCAAAATCAAAGACTTGGTGTTTCTGTGTTGACTGGTCAACGAAGACTCCTTTTGATCTTCGACGAACCTCATTGTTCGACGAAGATTAATTCTTCGTCGAGATCAGAATGGACTAATTCATTCAGGCCTAACAAGAGTCTTCGTCGGGCCCAAACCAATCTTTGTCGCATCAGTCTTCGTCGGCCCAAATCAATCTTCGTCAGCCCAAATCAATATTCGTCAGCCAAAACCAATCTTCGTCGCATTTCAGTCTTCGTCGTGGGTCCAGGTATAAAAAGGGAACCTTGTGCATTATTGGTCTCACTTTTTCAAAATGACACTCCAAAACACCCACTGTTCATCATCTCCTTCACCGACAAACCTTCAACCGACGTAAAACCTCTTTGTTTTATCAGTTGTTTTTAAACAATCCAAGGTATCATCACGGATCAAAAACTCGATCAAAACCATTTAAACCAACTGATTTTGACCATTGATTGCTTGAAACCCTCATTAACTCGTTGATGCTTGTTTATTCAATATACATATTTGCTTATGCTCTTTGATTACTTGTTTCATAATGACTTGATATGATAGAATGTAACAGGTATGTGTGATTGTTTTGAGCATATGTTTTGGTTATTCATAGCCTAGGTTTCTATTTGGGTTTATAATAGGGTTAATCAGGGGTGGTTGTTATTGAATCAGTTTTTGTTTAATGATTATGTGTTTTGTTTTGAATCATAAAGGGGTGTCATATACCGTTGATGTGTTTGAAATGGTAAATCAATTCAACAGGGGGTGTGGGTTAATGTTGGTTAAAAAATTTAGGGTGTTGAGGTTCCAAATATTGGTCATGTGATTGTGGTTTACTGTTTGTTTGATGTTGAATGAACTGTAAAATCAACACAGTTCGGCGAACAATCAGTATGGCGAAAACCCCCAAATTTCTATTTGGAACGGCGAACCCTAAATTGACGAACCTTAAAGTGACGAAGATTCAATCTTCGTCATAAATCTTGTGCGACGAACCCCCTATGGTCAACGGAGAAACAATCTTCGTTGACTATATTTGACTTTCATTGACTAGAGAATCTTCGTCAAGCTACAGCGACGAAGAATCAAGTCTTCGTCAATAGATTGAATCTTCTTCACAGGGACCATTCTTCGTCAGTTCAACACTTAGAAAATTTTTAAGTGTGTCCATGTTTAACACTTTATATAGTATGTATGTCTATATGTGATTAATGTTCACAATGTACATTAAAAGTGTATACATGTATGTATTCTATAAGGGTTATGTAAGTGTTATGTATTGTTGTCTTATTGCGAGTTTTTGTTATATGCAGAATGGCTCCAAAAGCACAAAAACGCAAACCGACCACCAAGAAAACTAACAAAATGGAAGAAGAAATCATGTCTGAACCTCGACACAATATGGTAGCATACTTAGATCCAGAAGGAAAGCTTGACGCTTACAAGGAGATTACTCAATGGTTGAGGGAATCACGGATAAACAAAGCAATCACATTATCAACGCCTGTTTACAAGCCTCTTATTAAAGAAATCTGGAATTCAGCAAACGTGATTAAAGTTGACGGAAAGGAGCTGATTCAGGGGCAGGTTAACAAGTTGAATGTGGATGTGTCTCCGGATATCCTGAACTCTGTTTTGGAACTTCAAGATGATGGAAATGCTCCAGATTCTATTCCAATCATGTGCACGCGTGGCTGTTTACTTAGAATGAAGTGCACCGGTGATATCTTTGCAGGACAGATCAACAAAGCTAAATTGCCTCTGCAATACAAATTCTTACTTCACGTATTGATTCAATGTTTAAGCGAAAGCCGTGCTGGATATGATATGGCTGGAATGATCTCGTTGGTTTGATGGTCGTGTTAGTGTTAAACAAGCCTTTCAGTATTTCAAAATTCATCTTCACAAACATGAAAGAAAACTTAAGAAGAACAGGATCTCGTAGTTCCGGCAACAAATTCTGGATGTATCCCAGATTTATGCAGATGATTTTGAATGTTCAACATCCAAATCATCCAAAGGTAGATAACGACATTCTTAAGATTGATGCTATGCACGAACAGTCTTTACTGATATTCAAGGGTTTTTCTGCAAGGAGATACGTAGAATCTGATCCTCCAAGGAAGATGTTTAGAGCCTTGGACAACACAGAGTACGTCGCTCCTGCAAACGATAAATGGCATCACGACGACAGCCAATCGGAAGACGAAGAGCCAAAGTTGAAAAAGATGATGGAAGATAAGTTTAGACGCAAGAAGTTGGATTCTTTTGAAAGCAATAGTGACGGTGATAATGAAGGCGATGATGGAGGTGATGGTGAAGATACTGGTGCTATTGGTGCATCTGCTACTGGTACAACTGGTGCTAGTAGTGCAAGAGGTGATGTAGAGGATTCTGAGTCTGATGATAATCGACCAGAGCCAGGATATGAGTTCTATCTTGATGAGCGTGGGGTTAGGAAGACACGTCGGATTAGACAGGAGGAGGATGCTGACTATGTTCCGACTGATACAGAGGCTAAACGTTTAAAGAAAAAGGAAGCTGCTACTCGAAGGAAGAGAAAGAGCAGGAAGTATGTTGGTGCTTCATCTGTACAGCCAACCGCGTCACAACAAGAAACTGTTCACGGAGCAGAAATGGATCCAAATCTTGGTCTCACAGCCGAAGAAGCTTCCACTATGATATCTTCTCCTCCGCGATCAACTGAACCACCTCCTGTGGTTTCTTCAACAGTTGAAACGCCAACGGTTACGGCACAAGCTGCACATGCGCGCTCAATAGCATCAACTATTCGAGAAACAACATCTCAGCAGGCATCAGAACGCCGACAAAGAAAATTCTCTGAAATACAGAGAGACGAAAAGGTACATTTCTTATTTTCTCAATTGCAAGTTGCTACACGTCAGATTAATAGGCAATCGGAGTTCATGAATGCTACAAGAAGCGACGTTATCAAGCAACAGTTGGAGATGAATAGGTTGAAGTCCACTGTTGATCGTCAACAAGGTGAGATTACACGCCAACAAGCTGAGATTGAACAACTTCACACTGAGAATGCACGTTTAAAGGTTGCTGATGAAGAAAGGGTACGCCAATTACAGCAAATGCGAGCTGCTGATAATGCTTGTGGTATTGATATGAATCATTTGAAAGAAAGAAGCACTGTTGTTCAAAGGTTGGCCGAAACTCTTAAAGCAAAGCATGATGATATGAAAGAGTGGTACAACTCTCGCAATACCATGATAACAGATGCGGCCAAGAAATATAATGATGGTTTTGAGATGGTCAGAAAGCGTGTTAACATTATGTGGGCTGACCGATGCAAACAACAGGAAGCCTTGAAGAAACGTGATCATGATTCTGAAGATCCTGGTAACCCAAACCCCTCCGCTACATCTAAACAACCACCGGTTCCATAGATTGAATCTACACAAGGAACCTCCGGTGGAGCTTTAGAAGAAATGCAACAGCTAGAGAGCAGTTCTTACGTTGAAAGCTCCTTGACTGGTACATCCACTGTTCTTAGCTCTGCTGACATTGCTTTACAGGTTGTACATCCTATATCTGGAGAAGTTCTAGAAGAAGGGGAATTAGTTGCTGACCTCACGGATGAACAGATTTTAGCACTTAATGAAATGAAAGCAGTAGAAGATTCTGCTATTGATCAGATCCCCAGTGAACCCGAAACATCAGACTTAGAAAATCTCGAAGAGATTGTCTTTGAAGGTGATAATAACAAATCTACTTACGTGCGAGAAGACGGAACAGAGTTCATTCCTTTCAATGAAGATTGGTTGAAAGAAAATGTGGACGACATCGACGAACATTTGAAAAATCGTGATACTATAGATAATCCACCTGATGCGTTCACAGAATGGAGAAAACAGTTCTTGTCCAAGGTTACAAAGCCTACGCCAACTGAAGCTCAAGTCGATTACTTGAAATACGAGAAAGAAAACTTGCACGGGAAGATACTTTGCTGGATGTTTGTCAAAGAAATCCATTGCATGGCCGTCAAACGTGAACACAACATTCAGTATGTCAGATCATTGCTTAGCATTCTGTCCTTACCATTTTATGATGTTGCAGCCTTAACAGAACTGCAGCTGATTAATCGTTCAAATTTCGAAGGAGCAGCGTTGTTTGCTCGAAAGTTGAAGATAAATCGGAGGATAGGCTGGAAAGACGAGTTATATAAGCCACAGTTTCCGATGTATCAGCAGATAAAGTACACTTTGGATCCGTCAACCAACACGGCAAGATACAAGCTCGTTTATCAGCCGGTACCGGTGAAGGTTATGGACAAGATCCCACTGATGCCAATGAAACAGAACTTCTTGGAAAACATGGCCTTATGGTGTTATGACTCCGATTCGCACGAGGCCGTTATTGTGTTCAAAGACGATCCAGAGAATTTTCGCATGCTCGATCCGATGTGGATAGTGAATATGTCTGCGGTCGACATCAACAAGTTATTCCGACATGATATCTTTTATGAAGACAAGGACGCACATCAAGCGTTACGATTTCAACGTGTCGCTTGTTTCTGTTATTACCGTGGTATTCATGCTGGAAGCACCTGGTCGGCAAAACACTGAAGACTCAAATAGCGAAGACCAAGCAACAGACAAGGGGGAGTTTGTTGGTACATTTATGTTTCTGTAACTTTGTCTTGTTTACGTTGTATGTTATGCAGTCTTTTGTAACCGAGTCTGTAAGTTCCATCAAGTCTACCTAGTCGGATATCCTCCTATCTTACTTGGTATGACGCTTGTCTTTGTTTTGTATCTTAATCTAATGCTACTGTGCATTATGGTTAATGTTTGTTTGTAATCATGCTTAACTGTTTAACAGTTAGATGTGTTCTGTCACTGTTTGTTGCTTGACGAAGAATCAATCTTCGTCGAACACTATGTTTGGCGAACCTTCTATAGTTCGTCGATGTGTGTGTGTGACGAAGAATCAATCTTCGTCACACATAACCTTCGCCACATAGGAGTTCGCCAGTGGACAGTATATATTGTTTGTTATGTTTAACAGTTTAGCATGAGAGGGGGTGTGTTCACTGGCGCTATGGGGCGTTATGCTCAAAGTTGGAGCCCCAAAACGAACTATTACACATGGCCTTATTGCTCAGAACTAGATTGCCAAACTATAATTGTGATTGATTATAAACAACCATACTTGACCTAGATTGATCAAGTAAAGTTTATTTTTTAAAGGTGATGTTTCTCTCAAAGCTTTAACCCTTGAGCTTTAAAGGTAGCTACACTTTAACTTCAAAGATTTTGCTATTTGACCAAACGATATTTAGGTTCTGAATGATAATGATTGACCTAAACGAACCAATATTAAGGGGGAATGGTTTTAATTGACCAAGAATGACTAATGTTAGCCATGATTGACCAATGTTGACAAATCGTGATCAAGTATAGATGAGTAACAACCGACCAAGTATAGTTATGATTCCCAAAGTTTAGTTGCAACTAACCTACATTTTATAACCCGTTGACGATCCTTCCAAACCACTGACCATAGTTCGCCTACGGATTGCGGGTGGCAAAGTTAAATATCACTTGCAGTTCGTTGGTAATTATGGTCGGATTACGGATGAGCTTTAAAAATTTTACTTTTTCTTATAGGTCCATTTAACGAATCGGATCTACGAATCCACTACATGTACTATGTGCAGTGCTTGTATGTGCGGTGCTTGTATGTGCGGAATCCATACAAACACAAACGACGAATACACACATTATTGTACGTTTAACATGGAGGAGGCAGGGAGAAAGAGATAACGAAACCCACATTTAAACCCATAGTCTCGTTATTAATTCTTTTTAGCACAAAATATTAAACATATCAACTTGTTTTTTAAGTACGAACAAAGAAGCATGGTTCACACAATCTAATGCTCTTAAGGGTAAGATATAAACTTCTCATTTACGCAGCTTCTGCAAATCCAACTCTAAGATTGTCATAATCAAATACAGTGTGATAACGACGCATAAAAACATCACCCATTTTCCTGCATCAAGAAATAAATGTTAAACTTGAGTTCGAAAGGGTTTAGATTATCCAAAATTAGAAGTGGAATCCTCCATTTGGATGGATCACAAAATGCACACGTACCAAAGTGGGCCATCGGGTTGAGGAATATCCAAAGGAACGAAACCACTAAAACATTGTACATCAGCGCCCTTGCCAGTCTTAACTATGTACTGCAAAACAATTGCGAGCGTGTTTAAGAAGTTTAAATAATAGCCAAAGTAATACAAAAAAACTGTCTTCTACCGAGTTCCAGCAAGTGACAGATATATAGGGATATTCATGGTTCGGTGTGAAAGAATGAGATCATTCATCGGTTTGGTTTTCAAGTCAGTTGTTTAAAATATTTTACTAACGATTGCTTTATGGTTTATACTAATTCGGCCTTTATTTATGTTATGTTGAACTCTACACATGATTGAGTTTTGCTGAACAACACAAAGGGAGTTGCTCTTCTACGTTTTAACGGTTTTAGTATTTTGGCTTCTGTTTAATTATCGTATTTTATGAAACGTTTCTAGGGGCAAATTCATGATATACCCCTCTAAATCTTGAATAATTAAATATTTTCCAAATGAAGGTTGAAGAACAACTACGTTTTGAGAAAATGTGTAATTGTTCAACTTTAGAGGGCATTAGAAATTCTCCCATAGTCCCATTTTTTATTTTTGTAAAGTCAAAACAAACCCCACACTATGAAATCAACCCATAAGGACAAACCGTTGGTAAAAGTTTTGTATGGTTCGGTGTTTGGTTTTAGCGGTTTTGTTTTTGTTTATGATGGTGACAGACCATTGTTAATGGTTCAACTTACGGTTTAAACTAAAAACCGTCAAAACCAGATTGTGAGCACCCCTACTCAGAGATAACAAATAAAGGTAGAAATTACATCATCAGGAGAAAGCTTAAATTCTTTGCCACCAATAATGAACGAAATGGTAGGCATTGAAGGAAGTCTTGCGCAGTCGACCGCAGGCTCTTCCATTGGCAGCAAGGTACATATCTACAACATTGGACCCCTCATAAAATCAACAGAATGATTTAAGCCAAATTGTATTAAAAGTAATGAAAATAGAAACTCACGGTGGTTGCAAATTTTGTAACGATTTGTTTTGTCTGGTTTATCGGCACTGTGTCATGAAGAAACCCAAGAATCAACTTACAGATAGTACACGTTGGAGGGGTAAGTTGACTAATTTCTAATGCAGCTGATCCATCATCACTCCTATCTACAACACTTGCAATGCCAGTGCTGCATATCGCGTAATTAAGATCAACAGAATAACACATCAAGTTGTTAAAAGTGTACATGGTATGGAACTGTTGATGTACTATTCCAATAGTGATACCCTATTTAGATATAGATCTTATATAATAATACAACTTGGGTTTTTCAACAGACACCCAAGTTCAATCCTAACTTGTATGACTTTGGTGAATTAGGCAATGATGGATAGAGTCTAACCTCCTTACAAAGGTGCCAAACTCTATCCTGAGCCCACACGGGTTTCATCCCATCGTGTGTTACGCAGAACTGTGTTACGCCAGAGAGTTCTGCTCTTGTGGTGGCATAACGACTGTGAATGGCAGCCGGTGGTATGGTTTCCCGAGGGAAAACCCAGGCCAAACTTTGAAGCCATGGTGGGCCCAATTAAGACAACATAGCCGCATTCGTGGGCATTTGTGGGATTATGCATCGTGGGTGCACAGTCCGGAAGCTCAAGAACCCGGCCCTCTCTCTTCCTTATTTCTCAATTGCGGCTATCAAGAGCCTCCTCAAGTAAGAACTATCTCTCTCTCTCTCTCCCTCTCTAATGGCATTGGACAACCTAGGGTCAATGACGCACCCTAGACAAGTATAAGCAAGCCCGAGTTGTATGATTTTATGAAAAGTTAAGTATGTTAATCAGGCTCAAAATGAAGTAAATTAAGAAAGAGAAAAGGAAAAGATTGTCATCATGCATAAGTTAATCAAACAAAAGAAGGAGATACGAATCTAACCTAACTTGAAGATCTTCATTCCTAGGACAAAGTGCAATAATGGGGCATATCATCTTTGGATCAATCTATTTTCATGAAAAATAAGAGAGGATGTAAGTAGATCAACTAATAGAATCCCAACCTACTTAAATCCTAGTGTATAGAAAGTTGTTTACCCCAAATGCAAGCATATCAAATATCATGTTAGTAGTTGCTTCTACCACACTCTTGCAATACACATTGATAAGTCCAGTTGCCCCAATGGCACGATTTATTAGTGTGATCACACTCTGAAATTAAAGACAACCAGCACACTTAACCAAGTGTTATACGATCACCACCTACTTTCAAGAATTTTTGAATACTAACTAATGGATCATCAACATCATTCCAATCAACATTTGATAAACAATCAAATTTACTCTTTTAGTAAAATAGAATACAAAGAAAATGAATTGTACAAACCGTTGGGCCTGCTATGAATGAAGTTCCCGAATCTGCAATTGCCGAACATCCACTCTTACAAACCCCTACAAGAAAACATGGCAAATCATTCAAGTTTGAAGAACGAAGATTCAACTTATAGTTGATTCTAACACCTTACAATTGCATACCTGTAGGTTTTCCACCAATAAGTACTCCATCGATATCAAACTAGCAAGGAATGAAACAACAAAGAGAATTAGAATAGATATGTATATTTTTTATTGCTAATGTATGTAGTGTAAACCAATATCTAATATATATAATGTAATCCATATACACACATAGAGAGATATTTTATGATTTCATTTACATCTAACAATGGGTAGAGTAATATGTTTTTAACGTAGCACCACAATTACACATGTAATAAGTTAAAAGTTTAACTTATTACACATGTAATAAGTTAAATATAATAAGTTAAAAAATCCAAGTTATAGTTCTCAAATTTTATATGTAGTAATATATTTATATATTTCTAATTGCAATCTATGTTTATTTAACAATGCTAAAGAACATTTAATGAGCTTATTACATTTTGACGAATTAGCATTTTTCCAAAATAGAACTTTTTCAATTCATGATCTGCTCTACGAAGGGAAAAGTGAAGTCTCATTTGATTGCTATTTAAGATAGACACTTTCTAATTTTCATGTCCGTCTATCAATCAAGGAAACAGTTTAATTGTCATTTTTCAACTGTATGATACTTTCGAATTTGAATATTCTTCTTAGCCGATCGATTGGCTTGAATCTCTCTTTCTTTTGAATCGTAACCTACTATTAGTGCATGCCTAAAACTAAACTAAGGGACATCCTTGAGGACTAGGATGATCATATAGGTAAATCCCCGCTAACTTACAAATCTAACTACCTGAAAGGGTCTTAAATGTGATTCAGTAGAATTGGGTGGCTTATCTGAAAAACTCAACGACTTCCAGGCCTCCAAGATTTGCCGAAGGAGACATGATGACAATATAATGACTGATTTATGACTTTGCGATCTCAGAGCAGCATAAGACAATTATAGCTCTTTTTTCGCCTTCTCAATCTCATCTCAAGTCAGGGTTCAGTTGCACTAAGATAGAAAGATTTGTCTTTTTTTTCATGTCTTTATCCAGTCGAGCTTGTCTCAAGACTAAATCGAATCTAACTAACTAACATTCTTCATCAAGCTGTCAGTTTCCTTCCTCGCCTAAAGTAGCCTAAAGTATATGATGCGGTTGTAATGGGACTCAAGTTGTAAAACACACTTAGTCTTCTATGTTCGATAGATTGGTCAAGAAGTCAAGATGAATATAGCTTCTTACGGATTCATTTATATCCGTAAAGGTTATCTAAATTGAAAAGAAAAAAAAGAATAGTCTAACTTCACCTATGTCCTAAATATCAAAGTTGGATGATTAGTGACATTTATCAGTTTCTTGTCATTTCTAGCCTTCATCAAGATAGAAAGAAAGGATCCCTCCTTACTACCATCCATTTTTCTAAGACTACGATCGATAGACGAATGCGCCCCGTGATAAAGAGAAACTTCCTAGTCCTAGAGTCTTGTAACTCGCTTTGTCTTGAAACTCAGTGCTGAAAGCCAAATCAGCTAAGGAAGCTCAATCAGTTGAAAGATATAACAGTAGTTGCTCTCCTAGCTGCACATTCATCTTGCTCTCTTGCTCCACTTTCACTACCCTTGACTATAGCATCAAAGCTTGGAGATTCCTGAATAGCCTTCTACTTTCCTTCATTTTCATAAGAATGGTGATGCATTTGTTTCACCTTATCTATATTTTCTTGGCATGGCACTGCATTTGATTCTTTGGGAAGAATGACATCAAGTACGTATAGCTCTTCATTAGAAAGCATTTTCAATCTATTTACTATAGATTTTGCTGACCCAATAATGTGACTGGCATTTTTATATCATTTTAGATCTCTGTTTCAAACATGAAGGTCTCTGCACAACTTTCTGTTCAGTAGGTTGAGTAAGGGTTTGGCTATGATTCGGGCACTTGACAGTTGAATACCTCAATTCTTTGCCAGCTAAATCATTTCAAAGGTTTCCATTCCAAGGTTAATCCACCTTTCTAGCTAGAAAGTAGTCAAGAATAAAGTAAACCTCTACGCAATCTACCACCCTAACTAAACTACTAAGAGCGGATAAGGCTACAGGGTGTCAGCACCCACTCCTGGCCAAAAGCATGCTAAGAACGATGCTTACTCCTTCAATAGCAGATTCAATAGCAAATAAAAGAAGCGCTACCACGAAGACTAGTCGCACTGGTCGACAGGAAGAGCTCAAATTAGTAAACGGAAAAGAAGATGCAAAAGCTTGTACTTACTCGCAAAAACACTTTCTTTTCTGTTTTGGTACTTGTACTCTACGTAAGTCTCATTAGTTAATAGTAGAGCTCAGCTGGACTAAGCGAGGCAGTACTCTGAGTCATATCCAACACTAGTAGCATTAGTTCCCCTCTCACCAAACCTTTCGAACTTGTGCGGGTCAATTGTGACAACTTTTGGCAATTGATACCCAATTGAAACAAAAAAAAAACTTTTAAAAATTAATGTAACAGAATTTATATATGTCACGTTAAAGTTCATTTATAGGACATACCTTGACGACTGTATGTGTTAGTAGATTATAGTGTATTTTGTTCAACTAGTCTAATACGCGTGTCTATTCAAGTACATTAGATGAGTTTTTTTAAGAACACATTTTTTATTACTAAGTATATAACATTATATTTAGTTAGCTTCTCTATACACAGAATTCTAACATATTTTATGCAGAACACTATATATTGCGAAAAACTGCCGAACAAAATGGATCGCTCATTTTTATCAAAGCTAAGAACTAAAAAGGTGTTATAAAGTTAAGAACTAAAAATGTGTTATAAATGTAATGTTTGTTGTTTCTCACTTTGGAACTCAAAAAAGTGAGATGTTTTCGCTAATTATATAACCTATACACATACAGGTTAACTTATCTAGACAAATGTAAGCTATGTGTAAATAAATATACAAATGTAAAAACATATGAAAAAAATAGTTTGATAGTTTTTTATTTACATAATATACACATATTAATGCAAGACCAGTGAATTTGAAAATATATGAACAATTAATAAAATATAACTGATTTAAAGTTTCTTTTTGTTCTCTCAAAAGTTTAGTTTAGTGTAAAAGTTTAGTTTAGTGTTCTGTAATGATTTTCGTCAGGTGTGTGAGTGTGTGTGTATATATATATATATAGGGTAGAGATTCCTGTAAAAAATACCTTTTTCATGAGAAGTGTGACATGTATACATCATGTCCTTGGGCATGAATGTATGTATAAAGACTAGTCAATCAAACAGGGGCGGATGTATCATATGAGAAGGGGTAGCCTCCGCTACCCTTTGGCACTCCGGTGGTAGTGTAAATTTTGGAAAAATTTGACCTTTTTTTAACGTTTTTTCGATTTTGTTACCCCTTTCGTTTAAGACGTTACCCCGATGAAGGTTTTCTAGATCTGCCACTGCAATCAAACCTGCCAATAACCCTTTTGTGTGACTGGAACGTAACACTAGTACACAAGTAACCATTAGACGGGGTTCAATTTTGTTTTTAGACGCGGTAATGCACATAACCCCGTCTAAAAATCAGGATCCTAACAAAATATCCTTTAAACACTAATAAAATTGAGTCTTTTGATACGAACCCCGACTTAAAATATGCTTACATAGCTTTAGACGGTGTTTTACAAACCCTGACTTAAAATATAATTTAACACTAATAAAAATCACGTCTTTTGACACGAACCCCGACTTAAAATATGCTTACATAGCTTTAGACGGTGTTTACAAACCCCTGACTTAAAATATAATTAAAAAACCCATTAGAGATATATATTATTTGATTTTTTTAAGTATATGGATAGAGATAAAAAACCATGTTTCCTAGTTGTAGTAAGTTTGTAATTAATTAGGATAGTAGCTTAGGTTTATAAATATGCAAGGTTGAGTTTTGAATAAGAAAAAAAGTTTGTTTCCTTTTGGTGCTATAACGTTTATTCTCTTTGTTCAAAGGCTGTAAGCAAGAGTATAATTGGAGTTGTGCGTCACTTGTGTAAACGACCTCAGGTTTAACAATCATCTCCATCAAAATTCTACATTTTTTAACCCATCATTGATAACCATCAAGAGTTAAAAGGTTAGTAATTTTGTAATGATATTAATATCCTGTTTAATTGTAGAATCATAGTAATATATTTTTTCTTGCTTTTACAAAATTATTATACATGTGTTTTATGTGGTGGATGATGGATCTACATTGATGTGATATAACTGTTTTATTGACATCTGTTATGATTTTACTTCAATTCCTATTGTCAAATGCACAATAGCCATACGTAACAAAATATCAATAATATTGATAACAATAATACTTATTATTATTATTTTTACAGAAAGGCCTGATAATAAATAACTATAACACGTGATAAAATTTCTATTTGTCACAGCCGACATTTTCCCATTAAAAATACGACCTCATCTTTGTATTTAACTGTAGACCCTTATATGCTAGAGGACAAAAAAAAATACAACCTCAAAAGAATATTATAAATTATAAATAATCTTTTGTTCACACAGTTTGTAACCAATTTGACTTTGCTACCATATATGAATTGGGTACCCTCCTGGGTTTTCGTGATCCAACTGTCATTTTGTTATCTACCAACATCAGATGTCGGTGTCAATGTTAATCTATATTTATTTATTTATTTATTATTATTATTATTATTATTATTATTATTATTATTATTATTATTATTATTATTATTATTATTATTATTATTAGTATCATCATCATCAATGTAGATAAGCCCAAACTTTTATTTATTTTATCTAAAAACGACATTATCTTTTAGTGGTAGGATAAGACTTAGAGACCATTAGGTCTTGGATTCGATCAAATTTCATAGACAATTCATAAAATCGAAAAATATGCAAGTTATTTATTAGTTTTTGGTCGAAACATATATAAACTTTTGTTTCTACTAGTCGTTTATTTGTATGTATGTATGTGTTTGTTTTTATATTTTGGATGGACACATGTTTTAAAAAGTAGCAACAACTGAAATTTTAATTTCCGAACTAAAATCACTTAGTCACTGCTAATTTAATAAAAATTTAAAACTAAAAGTGGTTGAAACAAAAATTGGCCACTCGATTTATTTGTAAATTTTAATTTCAGATGGATCGTGACGATTGGATGTACAAACAAAGTCCTGTTAGTGCAAATTATATAATGGGTGTTCAAAGTTTTCTTAAGGCCGCCGAAGCTCATCGGGTTCGGGTGAATGCCGAAGATCAGCTCATTTTTTGTCCTTGTGCATCGTGTAAAAATTTTCAGAAACATGATATTAAAGAAATAAAGTTTCATTTGTTGAGAGATGGTTTTGTGCCTGGATATACTTGTTGGTCAAAGCATGGGGAATCGCTTTCAAATCGTGGCACGTCGTCGTTCAATGAAGACAACGATCAAACATATAACAACGAACAAGATACTGATCAAGAAAATGACACTTTAAATGAAGACAATGACAACTTCAATGAAATGTATGATGATTTAGAGACTAATGTTGGTGATAATGGGCAAGAAAAATTAAGGAAATTACTTGAAGATGAGTTAAAACCATTATATGTGGGTTGTAATAAATATTCCAAACTTCGTGCGGTTTTAAGGTTGTCTATCTTGAAGTCAACACATGGGTGGAGCGATAAGAGTTTCACAGATCTATTAGTGCTATTAAATGACATGCTTCCGGAAGGTAACGAGTTACCACTTTCGTCATACCAAGCAAAAAAAATGATGTGCCCAATGGGATTGGAAGTTGAAAGAATACATGCATGTCCAAATGACTGTATGTTATATAGAAATGAGTTCAAAAATCATCATAAATGTCTTAAGTGTAATGCATCTAGGTATAAGCGTAAAAGTGAAACAGATGAAGTTGACGATGATGTGACGAAAAATGGACCACCGGCTAAAATGTTGTGGTATCTCCCGATTATACCGAGACTGAAACGGTTATTTGCAAACGAAAAAGAAGCAAAATTGTTACGTTGGCATTCAGATGACCGTATAAATGATGGAAAATTAAGACATGTGGCAGATTCACCCCAATGGAGAACTATTAATAATAGGTATCCAGAATTTGGCAAAGAGATTAGAAACATACGATTTGGACTTAGCTCAGACGGGATCAACCCTTTCGGAAACATGAGCAGTCGCCACAGTACATGGCCGGTTCTTCTTTGCATCTACAACCTTCCACCGTGGTTATGCATGAAAAAAAAATACATAATGATGTCGTTGTTGATTCAGGGTCCGAAACAACCTGGTAATGACATTGATGTTTATTTGGCTCCATTGATAGATGACCTTAAAACCCTATGGAGTCCAGGTGTCAACGTGTATGATTCTTATAAGAAAGAATATTTTGATTTGCATGCCATGATTTTTTGCACCATAAGTGATTTTCCAGCATACGGTAATTTGTCAGGATATAGTACCAAAGGTAAACTTGCTTGTCCTGTTTGTGAAGATGACACGAGTTCAATGTGGTTAAATAACTGCAAAAAAACCGTATACATGGGCCATCGAAGATTCCTTCCAATCAATCACCTTTACCGGAACAAAGCTCTAGAGTTTGATGGAAAACCAGAGCACGGAAAAGTAAGGAAACAATTTGATGCGTTCTCAAAAGTCAGAAATTTAAACGTCGAGTTGGGGAAAAAATCTCGTTTGGAGCCAGGCATTTGGAAAAAAAAGTCTATCTTTTGGGATTTGCCTTACTGGAAGCATTTACAAGTTAGACATTGCTTAGATGTTATGCATATCGAGAAAAATGTATGTGAGAGTTTGCTTGGCTTGTTGTTAAACATTCCCGGGAAAACTAAAGACGGGATCAATATCCGTAAAGATATGCAAGAAATGGGAATACGTGAAGGGCTCCATCCTGTTGCGCAACCTAAGGGTTTTTTTCTGCCACCGGCATGCTATACAATGTCAACAAAGGAAAAAAAAATGTTTTGTGAATGTTTACACGGTATTAAAGTTCCATCCAACTATTCTGCAAACATAAAAAGGTTGGTGTCATTGAAAGACTATAAATTGCTTGGTATGAAGTCTCATGATTGTCATGTTTTGATGACACATATGATTCCTATTGCAATCCGTGGATCGTTACCGGAAAAGATCCGACATACAATCACAAAACTTTGTCTGTTCTTCAACACGATTCATTCGAAAATAATAAATCCTCAGTCACTAGAAAGTTTGCAAACAGAAATTATCGTCACACTCTGTGAACTTGAGATGTATTTTCCACCATCCTTTTTTGATGTGATGGTTCACCTGGTGATCCATATCGTAAGAGAAATTCAGTCTTGCGGTCCTGTGTTTCTACGCTACATGTACCCCTTTGAAAGATACATGGGTTTCTTAAAAGGTTATGTAAAAAATCGTAATCGGCCCGAGGGTAGTATTGTTGAAGGATATACTTCTGAAGAAGTGAATGAGTTTTGCACAGGTATGATATCATAACGTTTACAATATTTTAGTTTTGTTAAAATTAATTATAATGCAATGCTTAACTTATTCACAGGTTATTTGGATGGTGTCAAAAGTATTGGTGTTCCTCAATCTCGTCACTCAGGTAGACTTCAAGGGAAAGGGGTTATTGGTATGAAAACAATAACCCCAAGTTACGATTCTTTACAACTTGCGCATTTTGTTGTCTTACAACACATGACATGTATTGCTCCTTACGTTAATGAACACAAGGAAATATTACAATCGACATACCGGGGCAGGACAACATATTGGTATGATAAAAAGCATAATGAAGAGTTTGCTAGCTGGTTGAAGAGTAAGGTAACGGAAAATGGCCAAGATAATCTTGATATGACTGTGAAGAAGTTGGGCAAGGGTCCAAATTTTAAAGTAACATCTTATCAAGGGTACGACATTAACGGTTATACGTTTTATACCAAAGATCAAGATGAGAAAAGTACAATGCAGAATAGTGGAGTTACAGTAGTAGCCACATCGACCCAATACGAAAGGACGAATCGTGACATACTCATAAATATCGCTAAAGACTCTTATTACGGTGTCATACAAGAAATTTGGGAATT
The DNA here is from genome assembly GCF_002127325.2 of Helianthus annuus. Lineage (NCBI taxonomy): Eukaryota > Viridiplantae > Streptophyta > Magnoliopsida > Asterales > Asteraceae > Helianthus > Helianthus annuus. The sequence continues at coordinate 125,425,823 of NC_035449.2, forward strand.
GGATTATGGTTTCACCGCTGAAACCATACCTCTGTTCAAATGTAAGTGGGTGAATAATCAAAGAGGCGTAACAGTGGACAAATATGGTTTTACACTTGTGGATCGTAACACAAATGGCTATGCATCTGAACCATTTGTTCTAGCAAAACTAGTAACACAAGTATTTTTTGTCAATGATCCGAGCAAACCAAAATGGGATATCGTACTGCAGGGTAAACGACGTATACTAGGTGTAGATAATGTCATCGACGAGGAAGAATACAACCAGTTTGACGACCTACCACCATTTTCTGTCGGTATTCAACCAGTGAATGATGCAGTTAATGATTCTGCTACATATAAAAGAACAGACCACTACGAAGGGATGTACGTTGACGAACCACTCTTAAACAAAAGAAAAAGGTTGATTTAAATTATTACATATTTTTTCTAATTTAAACTTATGATATATATCAACTTATTAATACTTTTATTTTTGCAGGACTTCCCGATCACGATAATTATTCGGTTGTGGAAACTATTTTCGTATTTCCTTTTTATTTAATATATTTATGTTTTGTTTGATTAAGTGACATGTAAATTTCTTTTAATTAAGCTATCTTTTAATATATTTATGTAGATAATTCAGGAGTCGGTCAAACTATTATAGCAATCTTTTAATATATTTAATATTTTATTTTTCTTAGTTATAATTTTGCTTTTTTTAAATAAAAAAGATGGTTATTTGTATCTTAAATCAAACAACTACTCATAATTATTAATATATTATACATAAAAAAATAAAATTTTGTATGGACTCGTTTAGGCTCACGAGCCTAAACAAGCTTTGTATTTCAGGCTCGAGCTTGGGCTCGATAAAAAACGAGCTCTATTTCAGGCTCGAGCTCGGGCTCGGGCTCGGGCGCGGGCTCGGGCGCGGGCTCGTTAAGGCTCGGCTCGTTCAAGCTTTTAACCGAGCCGTTCACGAGTAGCTCTCGAGCCTCTGGGCTTGTTTACACCCCTACTAATAATCATATGCATAAAAAAATAAAAAAAAATTAAACTTTTTTTAACGGAACATGTTCTACGTTTTAGTTGAAGAAAGACCTTTAACTTATAAACTTAATAATAACATAAAAAACTTTTATAATCATAAAAATAATTCAGATGTTCCTTCAACTTCTCCAACTTTTAGATAACAAAAAATCCAAAGCCCTTTCAAAAACCAAAACCCCTTTGCCTCCATTCAAAACCTAAATCCGCTTTGCAGAAGAAACCGTCGCTCATCTAACCGCCGTCGTCCCCAACGACTGTCGACGCCATCTAACCGCTGTCATCCCCATCGACTGTCGTCATCCCCATCGCTGCAATCCGTCATCCCCACCAAGCTACGCTCTAATCCGCTGTTGTGTCGGCATTCCTCTTTAGGTTGTCATCTCCACCAAGCTCCGCTCCAATCCGCCGTCCCCATCCCCTCCCTCAGTACCAACGCCGGCCCCCTTCCCCTCTCTCAGCACCAACGACTGATTAGGTAAGATTCTTTGTATTTTTGGTTGTATATTAGGGTATATATGATTGTTTGTGGTTCCAAATCATCTTTGATAGCTTGCGAATTGCTGTTTTTGTATGCATGTATATGTATGAATGCTTATATATAATTGATTTAAACAAGTTATTGCACGTGTATGGTTGTGGTCCCGGTGTTGTTTATTATTTTCAATTAATTTGGATATATTAGTCCAATATGGTTGTTTGAGAATCTATTGTTGCACGTTGGTATTATTGTGGGAATAAAACAAACAGAAATGGTATCCGGCTCGGAACCCGGATCCGGATCTGGGTACATGTTAGGTTGCGGGTCGGGTCGGGTAGTGACTTAAATGATGAATGAATTAAGGTGTTGAGGAGCCACTTAGATGATTCTGTTAATTTGTGATGTTTGTGAATTTGTGGTTCATGTGTTCCATACTTCCATTAATTCAGCTCTCACTTAGAGATAATGCTAACTGTCTATGCTTTTGTTTGTTTGATATTTATATTGTCATTTTATATATATAAGATACCAGTAACTAGCCCATCCCCCATCCTTACATTTTAATTTATGATATAAGTTATCTTTTGCAGCTTCTTAATTTTTTAACAATTTTGGTAATGCTTTTTTGATGGTGTTTTAAGGTGATGGAGGTGCACATGTTGTTGCAAGGATTTTAAATGGACAAATGGAAACCGATAATCCCATGTATTTGCTTTAAGTAGGTGTTATGTTTTAGGTTACTTATAAAAGAAAAAAATCTATGGAGTTGTCTAAATTTGTACATTTTTCCCAAGGATTAGTCGATTTTATTTCAAGTACTTTCATTACATTGGTTAAAAAATATAACTTTAATCTTTCCTTATTAACATCACCTTTTGGTTTTTTTATTACAATTTCCGTTTCCTACATTTAATGTAAAATTACGACTTCTCTAAACATTCTGTTGTGACATAAGGTATATAGAACATAGCCTACTATCATTTAACTATCTGTTGTACCCATCAAGCGTAGGTGCGTATATAATTTTTTATAGATTCATGCCCTATATATTGTTATCTTTATTTTTTTTGTTTGAATTATGTTCCTGCCCATATTGTAAGCTCCGCTGCAACGCGCGGGTTTCCCACTAGTATAATAAATCTAAATTCACTCAGATCTCTAACCACATTGGTATTATGGTGGGAATGAAACAAACAGGAATGGTATCCAGCTCGGAACCCGGATCCGGGTCTGCTAAGCGTGGTAGAGGTAAACGCGGTCCTGCTAAGTGCAAGAACCTAAAACCGGAGGACATGTACATTGAGGTGAATCAAAATAATCTACCGATAGGTAAAAAAGGAAGAAGTTTTGATTCTTGGCTTGGACTGGCAGCGAGATCAACTTTTCCAGAATATTGGATCTCGTCAAAGGACTTCGATAAGCAAAAATGGAAAGACTTTTGGTTGTATGTTCAGGTATTTCATTTAAAGTTATGTAAATCTTTTGAAATATAAAATACATGTTAGTTACTTTATATGTTTAACTTTTTTATTTGTACATATTTAGAAAGAGTGGCATCTTGATGACAGTCTCGAGGAAATTACCGTTACAAGAGCTAAAAATATGCGTACGGGTTATATCAGTAAGGATCTTTGGAGGAAATTCCAAAGGACAGGGGAAAATCCTTGTCTCGATAAAACTTTTTTTAATCCAAAGATGTGGGACACTTTCGTTGAAATGAAGAATACGGAGGAAGCTAAAGTATGTGTTACTTATTCTATGTTATTATTATTATTATTATTATTATTATTATTATTATTATTGTCGTAAAAGTACGACAGGTATATATTTTAGATTCACTATTCAAAAAGGGCAACAAGAATCCTAGCCGCTATCTTCTTACAAGTGTGATTGAAAGCGCCTTGCTGCCAATAAAGCCCACATTTGATATGGTTAATGTAAGTTTGTTTTCTATTTCTAGTTTGATTTTCAAAAATTTGAATAAATAATGATTGTTAATTTATTGTAGTGCAATCAACAAGCTGAGACATGGGAATGCGGCTATATACTTCTTCAATCTATGTTCGACTTTGTCAATGTGTATCAAAAGCAATTTCCCAGAGTAAGTCTATTTCTTAATTATTTTTTAGATGTGCATAAGTATATACAAGATAACATGCGCAAAAATGCTCACACACACATACGTGTAGTTATGTGTTGGTAACAATTTGTTCGTTGATGTTAACTAATTTCTAATAATTATAATATTTTCTATTTTTTAGATGTGGAACGACACTAAAGTGGCTACAGATGAAGATATAGAAAAGACGTTGAAGGAATTGATGCCAATTTTATTTGATGGGTTGAGCATTCCTTAGTTTAAATATAGTTTGTTCGGGTTGAATGTGTATTGGGTCACTTTTTACTTGTCCAGATTTGACTACGTTGAATATATAAAAGGATTGATTGGATTTGACGTCTATATTGGAGTGGAGATTATTTTTTTTTACTGCATATTATGTCATTTTTACCTCTCTTTTTTACTACAAATTTTTGTTTTGAAATTTGACAGCACTTACAACATTGGTTATAAGTCGCGGTTCATCCAACACCGACTAAAACCTTTCTTAAAATTGTAAAACGACTTTAAGTCGCGGTTCATCTAACACTGACTAAAAACTTTTCCTAAAATTGTAAAACGACTTTAAGTCGCGGTTCATCTAACACTGACTAAAAACTTTTCCTAAAATTGTAAAACGATTTTAAGTCGCGGTTCATAATGCTGACTAAAAATATATCTGTGAAAGTATGAACATCTTTTTAGTCGCGGTGGTTTATTTTAAGACGGGGTTCAGCAAACCGCGTCTTATAAACAATACATTTTTAGCCACGGCATTTTAAGTCAGGGTTAGAAACCGCGACTAAAAACTATTTTAACCGCGTCTAATGCTCACTTCTGTACTAGTGTAAGTGTGCTTCCCCTTGTAGTGCTTTGGATTTGAACCACCAAACACGATTTCACCACCTTCACTGTCTTCAGATTGTCGATTCAGCCAAAGTGAAAACACATGATGCTTAACTAGATGTAGACATTATGTTTTGGACTTAGGCATGATGTTTTGGTAAGAAAAACAGCAAACATAAAAATTTAAAACACAATACAATGTATTACGGGCATGTAATTTAAAACACAACAAAAATTCACTACTTAACATTCTTGGCATGGTGTTATAAGTTTTAAGCCTAAAATTCATTGCATTGTGTCTTTTATTGTTATGTTTGGTGTTTTTCTTGACAAAACAACCCAAACCATTATAACCAAGTCTAAAATACAATGCCTACATGTCAATCCTTATGCTTTCTCACACTTCTCCCGAAAAGTGTCATTTTTACAGGATCCTAAGACTATATATATAGAGTTTATGCGAGAACAAATTTTAAGAATAGAACTTGAAAACTAGTGTGAACAAAAACAAAATAAACTCAAAATAAATAAATAAGACATAAACAATGAACCCCCACCCCACCACCCGATAACCTAAACCCCTACCCCACCCCTATCCCCCACCCAAGTTAAAATTAAACTCTAAAGCTAAATTCTAAATTAAATGCTAAAAACAATTATTTTTTTAATTTTCATTAAAATTGAGAATTTTAATTAATAAAAAAATTCAAAAAAAAGATTTTTTATTTTAATAAAAGTCTCGATTTTATTGGAAATTAAAAAAAATTGTGTGCTTTTTAAGCTTTTTAAAGTAGTTTTTTTTTGTTCACACTATTTCTCAAAGTACTCAACCTCTAAATAGTGGTTTGTGAATTATCCTCAACATATATATAAGGATTATCAGAAAACTCATTTAAGTGACAAAACAAAAATATATAAAAAAAAACAAACTTATAAAATAAAAAAATAAAAAAACACTAGTATTACAAATGTGTAAAACTACAAAAACACCTAAACCCTCTAACCCCCCCCCCCCACCCCACAATTTAAACCCTCCAAAAACCAAAACCCCGATCCAAAAAAAATAAAAAATAAATAACCCCCACCTAAATACTAAAGCCTAAACCTAACCCCCCCCCCCCCGCCAAATAAATAAATAAATAAATAAAATACCTAACCATCAAATTAAAACCTAAACGTTAAGTCTAGAATGCATGTACAACATAACATATGTTGCACAATTGTAATACTAATTTGTTTTTTTTTTCAAATTTTTTTTATCTTAAAAATGATAGATTTATAGCAAAAAAATGTTAAAAAAAGTTTTATGTGTTTTTAATCTTTTTTTTTTGGATTTTTTTTTCTCACATTTAAGTAGTTTTCACATGATTCTCTCCAAATATACATAAGAAAACATGGTGCGAATATATAGAAAATAACAATACTACAGAAATTAAAAATAATAAAATTCTTGATTATTGTAGAAATTTATAAAATTATAATAAAGTATATAGCAGTCATTTGAATTAATAATGTTGTAACTAGAATTAAACAAAAAAAGACGACAATCAACAATGAGCGTTAAGTCACTCTATACTCTTTTTAAGCGGCCTTAAGTTCATTGTGATTTTGCCACACCATCATCACTGTTGAAATAGTCGTAACTATTGAAATAGTGTGATCAATTATTTTTATCACTTACCTAAACTTTGTATCCAAAGGCTCTCCATATATGTAAATGGGTATGTAAACATATGTGTATGTATGAATGTATGTATAAAGACTAGTCAGTCAAACCTGCCAATAACCCTTTTGTGTGACTGGAACGTAAGTGTGCTTCCCCTTGTAGTGCTTTGGATCAAAACCACCAAACACGATTTCACCACCTTCACTGTCTTCAGACTGGCGATTCAGCCAAAGTGAAAACACATGATGCTTAACTAGATGTTGACTGACAATATTGTCCCTAGAAAACATAAGTGTTTAATTTTTAAATGTCGCATGAGTGGCACCAACCACCAAAGTTGAAAAGTATATATGTTTCCCTTGTTCATATGCTTCAAGATATATAGTCACCAAATATACGCTAATAACATACCACACTGTGATAGCATTGCCAACTGAGTTTTCCTTAAATCCAAGCCCAAGAATACCATCAAACTTCCCCGCCAAAAACGTCACACTGGGATCTTTTGTTACCTCTATAAATTCCTGATTATTTTATGGATCTCGTTTATCATCAACTTCAACCTTTTAAAAAATTGACATCCAATTACAAAACTTGAGGGAAAAGTTTTTAAATTCACCTGATGTTTAACAACCAGATCACCAACTTCTACATTGTCTTTACTAAAGTACCCTGATAATGATCCATTTCCATAATTGATAGCAGCATGTCTCCCTATAAGAATGGAACCAATATGTGTAAGAAACACCATTTCCAAATAGTAAATGTTTGTAGACAACTTGAATACTTATTGGTTTAAGATTTCCATGCAACAATGTGGGTTAACAAAATAACCTAAGGCAATGTAGATTTCAGACATAAAGTCAATGGAACATTCAACAAACTTCAGGCTTATAAAAGAGAATGTTCGGTTGAGGTCTTAATTTAATTGTATGACCATCAGAAATTTAGAAATTTACTACGATTGTCTAATATGGATGAATATGATACTTGCATCGGAAACAAAGACTATGGATAGAAGATAAATGGTTGCAATAGGTGAAGAGGATATACACACAATAACCATACTTTATCACTACAACACCCAACAACAACAACAACAATTCTTGTTTACATATATACTAAATGAATGGGTCTCCAACCGGTGTACTCTTTCAGGTGGTGGTTGGAATAACTACATATAACCAACTTAGTAATATAACTTGGGATATATTTTGCTTAGGGTATAACTATAATTCTACTACTGCTGCTCCGACCACCACCAATACCACCATTAATAATAATAATAATAATAATAATAATAATAATAATAATAATAATAATAATAATAATAATAATAATAATAATAATAATAATAATAATAATAATAATAATAATAATAATAATAATAATAATAATAATAATAATAATAATAATAATAATAATAATAATAATAAATAATAATAATAATAATAATAATAATAATAATAATAATAATAATAATAATAATAATAATAATAATAATAATAATAATAATAATAATAATAATAATAATAATAATAATAATAATAATAATAATAATAATAATAATAATAATAATAATAATAATAATAATAATAATAATAATAATAATAATAATAATAATAATAATAATAATAATAATAATAATAATAATAATAATAATAATAATAATAATAATAATAATAATAATAATAATAATAATAATAATAATAATAATAATAATAATGAGGAGGAGGAGGAGGAAGATAAGTCTAGATTATATATTTTAACACACCCCCAACGTTAGAGTTATATTCTTTGTTGCAAACTTATTCTTTGATGACTTTACATTATAAACTTCGGAGATAATGCTTATTGTATTTTCATTCTTTTATGTGCTGTGAACTAAGGTTTAAATTCTAACCAGTTTTGCATATTGTTGTTGTCCATTGATGTGTTGTTGACTAATCTTCGACACCCAAATTGTTTTTGCAATTTTCTTGTTATCCTTTGGTGTTTTACGGATTAATCTTTGAGTCCCAACCCGGTTTTTAAATCTTTTTACAAACTTGTTTCTCATGTTCTTTCGAACTTGAGGTTGCATCCATTAACTTTTTTATTTTTTTCCATGTATTACCAATCTTGGAGGCTTTGCGTTTGTGTTCTTCAAACTTTGCCGCCATGTAGAATTCCATAACTATAAGTTTTACTCATATAATTGCTATCTTTTTATGGTTTTGTCCTCCATGAATAATGTGTTCTTTTCATCATATATATTTATGGACCTATTAGCTTAGTATCAAGAATAACTTCGCATCTTCATCAATATCATATTTGTTTGGACTAAAATTTAAAGTCCTCTTCTTCATTTATTTTTCTTTTTCTGGTGGAGTTCTAGAACTTCCAATATGCCAAAATAGTTCTTATCTAGTTGGTTTGGCGTTTGTATGTTTCAATGTATATCCTTTTTATTTGTTCCCTCTTTATTTTTGTAAGACTTATTCTTGTTTTAACAAAAAGAATTTTGATCGATTGGTAGATACTTCGCCTGAAAAATTTATTGTTCTTACATTGAGTGTTCAACATAAAATATGTTTCTCGGTTATTCTATTATTAATATGATGGGCAATGATTGTTTTATCCCAGGTGGTTCAAATTTGATTATTACTTGATTTGTTGATATTATTCTCTAAATTATTTTTTTTATTACATTCACTAGGTTGATTAACATAATACTTGATCTAACGACTTTTTTTTGGCTTTGGATTTCCTTGTAGAAAGATGTATATAGAAATTGTTTGTAGAAACATATTGCATAAATATTCTTTGGTTGCGGCCATTGATCTTCTTGGTTTGCTTCTATGTATCTATCGAATATGGATAAACTTACTACTTGTACCATATATCAAGATTATGGATAGAAGATAAACTAAATTGCAACTGGTCAAGAGTAAAAATACACAATAAACATATTTTATTATTATAGCATACAACAAAAATTATTTTTGTTTACATATAAATATAGCTCTATATACTATGAAAGGGTGTGTCTCTAATGATTGAACATTTTATAGTGGTATCTGCAATAATGTTCTATAACTAACATAACAATGGAACTTAGGATATACTTAGCATATAAGTACAATAAAACTAATACTAATAATAACAAGGATAAGTCTACATTATATACTTTAAGATTAATTACAAATTAATCAACTCGTTGGCTTTAGTGGTCATGAAAGGTTGTTAAGTGTTATTAAGGTTGATGATCACCAAAGTGTTGAGCTAAACCGATATTAAAGTATGTTGCTGATGCTGAAAGTCTAGGGGCGTTGAAGTTGACTGCAGAAGTATCATGCATACTGCTGATTTTCAATAGTACTATAGATCTATTCCACCTCAACAGTGTTAGGTAGTGCGCCGACTATTCTCCACTACTGACAATTGTCTTTGATATTGTTGTTGTCCGTGTTGTCGCATGATGTTGTTTTGTCTATTTGTGCTAGCCTATCACTTAACAGGATTATGTTAGTTATTTGTTTTGTTATGATCAATGGTTAGTTTTGTTATGATCAATTGTTAGTGTTGATCTTTCTAGAATAAGTGTTTATTTTAGTACTAGTAAACTACCAACTTTGTTCTGTTGATGAGTTATATAGATATAGCTCATTCTCAATTCTAAATATTGTAATATGAAAGTACTATACATTAGAGTTTGAAGTAATTTGTCTGTTTTTAGTGTTTTTACAAAATACTCAAATCATATAGTTTGATTCGGGCCACTAAAATGTTTGGAAAAAGATAATACGTTAAGATATTCAACAATGATTGGATTGTGTTTATTATATTGTACAAATAATTTTATGTTGGTGACTTAAGAGTTTAAGGGTTACGTTCTAGTTAGTTATATGGTGACTAAGATAATATAGATGAACATATGCATATTTCTTTTACAACTACCTAAGCTAAAAAACAATGACAATTGGTGTATTTGAAGGAAAGACTTTCTAGGATGATTCAGCAAAGTTGTGGAAAACGACTATGAGTAGCCATAAGATGTTAAGGGCATAACTCAAGAAGGAAAATGAATTAGTTCTTGTAAATAAGCAAAATGGTCACTTAAATCTAATCCAATGCGCATATGTTTTAATACGTTTGAAATTGAAAAGATATACGATGTAACATTGTTAAAAGACAGTCTCGAAAGGAATAAAAACATAACCACATATTATATAATATGTTTTATGGTTAAGTTACATGACAAGCTTAAGGAAAGGAAAATGATGGACTTACAAAAGGTTCTAGTAATAAATCAAATCATGTTGTGATTATCATACAAAGAACGGAGTTGTTGATGTATTAGGGATGAAAATTTAATTCATGAAGAACATGTGAAATATGATAACACAGTAATGTTTTGTATGAAGTTAGTCTTCCAAAGAAAGGTTAGGATTCAGTTGATCTATCATAATATGTTTTATATACAACAAGAAAAAGCCACCACAATTATCAACCTAACATCAACCATTTCAAACCAATATATAATAACAAAAAAATGAGTAATTTCTTTGCTTTCAATAGTTATAACTACAACAAGTCATGTTAGTCTTGATATCTAGTAATCGACACACACATTAGTGACTTTATAAACTAATCATTAAGGCATGTTAGTGTCGTTAACACACTACAAGGTCCATTAAGGACCATTGGTGTACTAATCATCAAACAAATTTCCTTAATACCAAAATGACTTGTCATAGCTCAACGTGGCTTTGTGGAATCTAAACTAAGTCATTAACACATGACTAGACCAATTAACATGCATCACTGTACATCCACGATCATAATAGACGTGTAATTTAACACAAAATGGCTTGTTATGACGTGACACGGGTCTGTATAACCTAAAACAAGTCAACAACACATCACATAGACCATTAAAGCCCATGACTATATTGATCGCCATATAGCAAAGATCATAAAAGCCCATTAGTTTTTTTTTATCATCATACTCATGTAATTTAAGTCAAAATAGCTTGTTATAACCTAATGTGACATCATATAACCTAAAAACTCACTAACAAGGCCCGTTAGTATATCGATTATCATAGACATGTCAATTAACACAAAATGGCTTGTTATGGCCTAATGTAAATCCGTATAACCTAAAACAACTCATTAGCAAATGACAAATCTCATTATGATCCATTAGTGTACCCAACATTAGACACATGTAATTAAAAATGGCGTTTTATGACTTAATATAACTCTATATAACCTAAAACAACTTATCAACACATGGCAATGCCTAGTGTCGCCATTAACTTGGGTCATTAGAGTTTCAGCCTAATCCTTAAGACCCTTAAGTATAAGACTTATTATAAGCATGTAATTCAATAGAAAATGTTTGTCATGACCCAATGTTGCTTTGTGTAACCAACACTAAGTCTCTAACAAACGACAAGGCTCATTAACTTCCAAAAAGACTTTTTAATCAGAAGGAATTATCTTTAATCTGTCGGTGATTACCGATAGGGTACAGAGGAAATACCATATGAAGATGATGTCCATAAACTTGTTGGTACTTCCTATATCAAAAGAGCCATCAATCTGCTCATTTTTTGTCACTCAACCCCTTCACTAGATTTCCCTTAATCACCATTGGCGAATCCAGCCCTCGTCGGACCTCCACAACCTAATCCAACTCTCACTTGATCTCTACCGCCTAATTTAGTTGTCGCATGACTGAATTTGTTTCCTTCTTTCACTCATTTACTTTGTGTATGTTTGTGCATTTATAAGTATGTGACTTTTATATGTATGTATATTGATTTTGGGGATTTTGTGATGGATTTTAGATGTAGTGTGAATTATGGTTTCTATCACTTATGACAATTTTATGTATTAGGAAGTTGTATACAGAACTCTATTTTCTTGTGTAGGAACTTGTATATGGAACTCTAATTTGTGTATAGGAACATGTATATGGAACTCTATATCTATATGGAACATGTAAATGGAACTCAAATTATATGTTGTTTTAGTTTTATGGTTGTTGGTACTTGTATGTTTGGTTAATTTGTATGTTTGGTAAATGTTGCATGTTTAATTAAATTGTTTTGTATATGGAAATCTAATTTTACAATTTGGCGCCCGTGTATGTATGTAAACAAGTATTGCATTGTCAAACTTGTGTTTGTATGCTTTGGGATTGTGAAACTTGTGTGTCTATGCTTTGGGATTGTGAAACTTTTATGTTTTAGAACTTGTCTGTGTTTAGACCTATTGTGAATATGATATAACTTATTATCAAGATGAAAATACATGGGAAGGGTATGAGCAGCAAAGGTCAACAACCCTGCTCGATGACGGATTTCTTCGGTACAAGGAGTTATATGGCTGTGCCATCAGTTTTCTTTTTTAGTAATTTCCATGTACAGTTAATAATAAAATAGTATCTTGTAACATTTATAATTATCATGGACTGATTTGACTATTACTCAATATCATGGACTGATCACAGAACTAATTGCAATGATACATTTTTCAAGTTATCATAGTGGGAAATTGGAACACTAACCGTTTGCTTTGTAGGTGCTTGACTGACTTGAGTCGTATTTTGAGTGCATTAAGCATGATACCTGCATGATTAGCACATTAAACTTGTGTTGATATCCTAGATGTAATAATTAGCATATGCATGAATATAGAAGGTCAAAACCAAAATCGCATACACATGTATATTCATTACCTTAACTTTGACAAAAAAAACCATTTCTCTTTGTCTCTACATAATGTTTTTAAAGTATTACGTACAAGTAATTATGTATATACGTATGACTAGCTTACAGAAGTTGTGCATTCGGACGACGGTATCCACAAGTTAGCACTACCAGTATCAAAGATGACTTTAAACTTCTGAGGTGGGGTGCCAATACCAATCTCACCGAAGTATTGGGCATCCATATAGTTGTTCAATGATATGATACTAGACTCTTGGTGATCACCAAGTTTGCTCACACTTTGTCTATACATCCTAATAGCGGTCTTTAAATAATCGCCCTCATGCAACCCGAGGTTGGAAGCAACACTATTTTTTTCATCAAATTTCTCTTTTTTCAGCTCGATTCTAATTAGCCCATCATTCGATGTTGAAAATATTGGAGCAGAAAGCAAGGTCGATAAGAGAAAGAAAGTTGATATTGTGTCCAATTTAGTTCCCATGTTATTGACCTACAAGTTAATCTGCGATTAAAATATCATTAGTCGAGTAATTAAGAAGCAAACAAAATGATAAATACCGTTGTTACAAAAACCATATCAAGGATATATATATAAGAAGGGTATGGACAATATATAAACCATTGTTAAAATATTGCTAATTGAAATTTATCGTTGTTACAAATACATATCAAGGATATATATATATATATATATATATATATATATATATATATATATATAGGGGAAGGTTCATTTGAGAAGAAATTTAATGTGAGAAGAAAAAGAAGAAAGGGCATAATGGTAAAACATTAAATAGTTTATAACTCCTCCCATTAATTATGTTATCTCTCATTAAAAAAAACAAAAAAAAAAACATTTTATCCTACACATTTCAAAATTTATCCTACGTATATCTTACACTTACCGAAATTTACCCTACGCATATATAAATTTATCATACACATTTAAGAATTTATCCTACACATACTAAAATTTATCCTTCACATACTAAAATTTATCCTACACATGTCGAAAATTGTCATTCACCCTAAATTATTTTATCTTGAAAGAGTATATTTAAAATGGGAGTTACAAGTTTAATAAATTAGCTAATTAATTACAATTAGAAATTTACCTATATGCCCTTATTAATAACATTAAATACACATATTAAATGAACTAAAATGGAGCATTTCTATTGGTTTAAAACTTATTCTTTTTATTCTTACAAAAATTTTCTTCTCATTTGAACCTTCCACTATATATATATATATATATATATATATATATATATATATATATATATATATATATATATAGGGTAAGGATAGTGTAAAAAGGGCCTAAAGTGTGAGAAGTGTAAGAAGTTTATTAAAACACTATATATAATACTATATAACACCATATAAACACCGTATAACAATATGTAATACCATATAATATCATATAACACTATGTAACACTATATATCATTATATAACAAATATAACACTATACATCTATCATAGACATGCTATCAGACAAACTATAGTGTTATATTTGTTATATAATGATATATAGTGTTACATAGTGTTATATGGTATTATATGGTGTTACATATTGTTATACGGTATTTATATGGTGTTATATAGTATTATATATAGTGTTATAATACACTTCTCACACTTCTTACACTTTGAGCACTTTTTACAGGATCCTCTACCTATATATATATATATATATATATATATATATATATATAGGAGATTGATCCGTTAGAAACCACCCTTTATTATGAGAACCGTGAGAATTAATGTGAACACAACCAAAAATAACTAAAAAAAATCTAAAAACACACAAAAAAAATTATTTTTTTAATATTGTTTTATAAAAAGTCGCTAATTTTCTTCAAAAAAAAATTATATATATATATAAAAGGGTATGGACAATAAATATAAACCATTGTTGGACTATTGTAAATTGACATTTAAAACGGTATACTTTAAATATGAGGTGTTCTGGTTTAACATGTATTTTTTCCCCCAAATTTCTGGCGTTTATTTTGTGCAATGTTAGAGGATATCCGATAAGAAGAACAAAAGGCAAAAAACAAATATGTCTAGTCATCACAGAAACACTCATCCTTAAAAAAGGGGTCACTAATTTTTTTTTTTTTTTTTTTGAACGGCAAATTTGGATCACTGACGGACCACTAGAGTATCATCGTGCCACCAGCGGAACCACCCGATCATATCCATCTCCACTAGGCATAAAGCCTATACACCAATTCAGGAGAAAACCCAATAAATATGCGAAAAACCCCCTTATGAGAATCGAACCCAGGACCTATTGGTCCAAAGTCTTATCTCACCCCCAAGATACCACTAGGCTAATGGCAAAATAATATTCATGATCAGCTCCTAATTAGTCACAAAATGAGATTTCCATTTAGATTTTTGTCACCACAATTTTGGTCGCAAAGGCTATTTGGAGCCGCATATACCTAGTTTTCTGATAGTAAATAATTACAATATTCCCCCAAACCCGTATCAAGGTTTTACACATTTCATGCTCGTTTTATTGCTTGACACGGACTGATTCCGAATGCGCTCAAGAAATTGAAGTAACTCGGCAAATTTTCGTTCACATGAAAGTTGAAAACTTGAACGTATTTTGGGTTCTTAGAAATTCGAAAGAATAAACAAAACTCAAACAGGTTGCATGCAACCTCTAGCAGTGGCGGACATAAGGCTTACTGGGGGGCAACCTCCGCTACGACTTGGCGTGGAAAAATTTGGAAAAATTAGTGTAAATTTTGGAAAAATTTGACGTTTTTTCGATTACGTTACGACTTATTTATAAAACGTTACGGCTTAGTTTCGTTTCTAGATCCGCCACTGACCTCTAGAACTTCTAATGGCAAGAAATATATATTGAACAATGAAAAAAATAAATCGTGAACAAATTTACTGGATTTAGTGGCTAAGTAACATGATACACTGCAAGAAATTTAGGGTTCATACCGGTGAGCTGCTGATCAATGCTGAAATATATACATTCAGATAAAAATATAGAGTGAATTTTATATATAGCGTGCAAGGTGTAACATCTTTCAATTCTAATGGTTACAGTTACTGGGTTACGTGACGTCTAATCTGGTGATTCCCTGAAACATACCTATGATGTGGTATAACCAACCTTGAAAATTGTATTTAAATACGATTAATTAAAAAAAAAAGTTTCAATTGAAAGGTGAGTCCCAAATGTCACCATACTTCATACCTTCATACCCATGTTACAAAAGATTATATTCTAGAAATATGATTATTAAGAATACCACCTAACTTGTATAAAGTTGTTCTTGTGATTATGATAATCTATATAGACAAGTTTTTTTAGTTGTAATTAAAATATAATATCGTTTGTAATTAAAATTGAGAAGAAAAAAAAGCAACAAGCATGATGGCTATTGTATTTTTGTAACTTTTATTCTAAACACCTAAAAGATATATATATTTTTTTTCAAAAGTGGGGCCATTTGATGTGGTTAAATCTAGCGGGTGTTAAACGGGTCGGGTTGGCAGGTTGGTGGTTCAACCCGACATGAACCCGAAAAAATTACACAAACCCGAACACGGGCCCGAAATTCTGCTAGGCATGTGAACCCAAACACGACTCGATTTTTCACGGCTGACTCGAAAACGACCCGCTTGACCCGAATATTTAATTTTCAGCTCTAAAGTTTGAAAACCATACTTAAAATAGAATCTACTACTTCTAATAAAGCAAAACAATCTTTGCGAGGTGTCGTTTGCTTAGACCACTTTTTTTTCTTTTTTCCGCCAAAATCATCTTCCGCTTCTTTTCTAAAGGCCGTGATTGAACAATTCCTTCTACAAACCCTGCTCAAACCCTAAAAAACTATATTGCCGCATTTTGCATCTTCTTCAATCCATCTCTTCAATCCTCTTATTTGATTTTCGGTTGTAAGTAATAAGCCCCTTAATCTTCCAAATAGCCATTGGCAACCACATAGCCAACATTGTCCATGAAATCAGGCCTAAGAAGATATGAAATCATAGCCAACATCTGATAACTTTTTGACGAGTTAGGGTTTTTTAATACCCCGTAAGTAGAGAAGAAGATCAAGGTTAGTATATGCTTTCGTATGTTTGATTCTAAGCGTGGCCCTTCCTGATTGTTGTATCTCATATGGATTTAAGGTATCTACAGGTCTCTAACTTTGGATTTAAATATCGATTTTCCTCTATTTTTTCAGCATCAATCTCTTCGCGGATTGGGTATCACCCGGATATCATGTTTCAGGTTAGGGTTTTTGAAAATCTTGATTAATACATGTTAAGTTGCTGTTGTGGTAGTAGTTTCCCCTTGGGGTAGTATATTTCATTATAACAGGGGATATATAATGTTTTCAACTTAGTTTGTAACCATTCGGTTACCTTAGATTACAGATACTGGTTGTTAGGGTTTAAATATCTTTTCAACTTATTATGAACAAATCTGATGATTTTGCTTCTGTTGTAGTTTTTGTTTATATTCGGTTTCCGGTGGTGCTTTTTTGGGCTCTAATGGAACAGAACGGATGAGATGAAAATAAGTTATGTGGAGTATGATTTAACTACCAATTTTGAATCCATCAAGGTTTCTTTTAAAATTAGGATTTTTATTCTATATTTCTAAATTCTAAGGTTACCTTTTTCTTGCTTCTGTCAAAGATTTATGGATATGGAACTATCTTTTACTCATACTCTTTTCTCCACTGTTGTTGAGAAGTTATAGACTGTTTCATCAAGAGCCCATCTCAACGGTGATTGTAGTAATCATGGGTATCATGTTTCTTGGTGATGTTCTTCGTGTAGGCAGGTAAATATTAAGTATATTTTTTCAAGATTACAAGTTGGTTTTTTCCAAAGATTATTACTAGATGCTTTAACTGAATGAAACGTTGACCAAGAATTGATCTTGACTTTCTTACAGAGCAATTATAATTATACAGTGTTATATGGGCAATCCAAATACAGTAATTTGACTATTAGTTATGTTTCAAGACTCGAATTAGCAACTGAAAACACCGATTTTCTCCAAAAATGAATGGGTCAATATTTTGTTCACACTACCTAACTCTGCACAGTTAGTACTTTCTTACCTAGATCCTGAAGATTTTGGTCCAATGTAGGGACAGGGAGAGACTTATGGAGCCATATTC
The DNA here is from genome assembly GCF_002127325.2 of Helianthus annuus. NCBI lineage: Eukaryota > Viridiplantae > Streptophyta > Magnoliopsida > Asterales > Asteraceae > Helianthus > Helianthus annuus. The sequence continues at coordinate 125,443,854 of NC_035449.2, forward strand.
ATTATCTGTCCAAGACCAGCTCGAAACTTGACAGTGGTATTTTTCAGATTTTTATATTAATTTCACACCTCCCTCTCTCTCTTCTTTCCCCATTTTTATTTCATCCTCCTTGACATTCAAAAACCCTAATCTACGTCGTCCTCTATAGCCACTTCGTTCATATTATATTTATCACAAGAGATTTTGACCACTTTGTTTTGAGTATTCAATGTTTTCATTTGTGGGTCTTATTTCTAGTGTATTTCCTAAAACTTTACAGCGAAAAGGTGAGTATTCACATGTTTGTGGCATATGAAGGTGTTAACTTAAATAGAAAAATGAGTAGTAAAATACTTTGGATAGGTTAATTTTATATTTGGTATTTTGAACTTGATTACTTGATATTATACTTCCATGTTGATTTTATGTGGATGTTTTGTTCCATCATTATATTGACTTAGGCTATTCGACTTTGTGGGTTTGTAAATCACTAGGTTAGTGACGGCTTATTCCTATAAGAGAGTTATGTTGATGTTTGAATTTATCAGTTGATATTTAATAATTATTGCGTTAGATGATTAAAGCTGGTTGTTATAGGGTCTTTGTGTTCAATATTATTACAGGTTAAACAATCTAGAGGTAGGATTGATTATTATAGGCTTGAAATAGGAATTTTTGTTTAAGATTATGTTGAATTAGATATGATTTTTTTCGTGTTCTGTAACGCCCCAAAAACCGGTTACCAATTAAAATAAATGAAAATGAACAAAAAAAAAAAAAGTAACCTAGTTGATGGGTTATGATAAGAAATAAGTTAAAAATTTGAAATAATACTTGAATTAAATACTTAACAATTTATAAGGGGGGTAATGTGTAAAGTTCTAATAAATAAGGATTTATAGTGGGTAAACCCACAAACACACATCCTGTGCGTGGGGTTGGATCGATCAAGCAGAAGGAGAACAAGGTGAAACCCTTGTTCTCCAAATTCAGCAAATTGAAGAGGAAATTCAAGGATAATCCAATGCATGAACTTCGATTTACACTCATCTAAACTCGATTATTGAAGTGGTAAGCTTAATTTTCTGAAATCACGAATTATAGAATGAGGGGTTCAACCAATCTCGATTTCTTGTACCATATATGGGAAATTTGAGTTAGAATTGCCTCCTAGAACAAGAATCATGTGTGATTTTAGATTGCATGAAAGATTGTAGTGAAAACCCACTTTGTGAAATTGTGTTATGATTATGAAGATCATAATGATGGTGATTGTATGTTATCTTGATGTATATATGATCTAGTTTGTAATGCTTGAATGTTAGATAAATTGATGAAGGAGGAATTAGTTATGCAAAATTAGATTAAATATGAATGTTGGGTGATGATGAACTAGTAAAAATGTGCTTTAGAGACTTGTACCTCATACCTTAATTATGATGCCTACCAAGTGTTTGATGAAATGCTTAAGAGAATATTTATGTGAAATTCGGAAAATTATGATGATGTTGTTTCATGATAATACACGAAAATAATGAAATGATGTTCGGATGGATTAAATGATAGAATGAACATGTTAATGTAGGCGTGAAAGAAGAAAGTTCAAGCACTAAGAAAACGGAAGACACGCATGATCGAGGTATGTTCTTTGCATACGAGTCCTTGTTATCCTTTCTATTCATATAAATTTTGATGTAAACTTATCTTTGTATGACAAATACGACAAGTAGTAAGTAAGCGACAAATCCCTTGCGGATTTGGGAATGCTATTGAATGTGGTATTAAGCTATGCATTTGATCGATTGAGATTCAATCGTGTCAAGTAATGATGAATGCCATCCGTTCTAACGGATAGCTCGAATGCTATAATAAAGAATGTGTATGCTTAACTCTCTACGAGAGTGTTTATGCTAAACCCAATTAAACGGGTTGAATGTGTATGCTCAACTCTCTACGAGAGTGTTTATGCTAAACCCAATTAAACGGGTTGAATGTGTATGCTTAACTCTCTACGAGAGTGTTTATGCTAAACCCAATTAAACGGGTTGAATGTGTATGCTTAACTCTCTACGAGAGTGTTTATGCTAAACCCAATTGCACGGGTCGAATGTGTATGTCAAACTCTCTATGAGAGTGGTTATGCCTAACCCAATTATTGGGTTGTTGTATGCTTAAGAGTAGGAATGTTTTATATGGATAAAGCTAAAACGAAAGGTTATGATTTTCTATGGCGATAACTAACTTTTTTTTTTAATTTGTGGATGTTAATGTAGGTAAAGCACCTCTATAGGCGATTTGGAGGTATGGGACGAGCACATGTTCAAGCCTTATAATACCAAGCGCTTCCGCAACTTATATGCATGCTTTCGGGTCCATGTTTTGTTACTTGGTTAAACTTTGTTAAATTGTTTTAGATTTGAAAACTCGTTATTTTTGTTGGAATGATTTTATGTAAAACGGGTCGTATGTAAACGTTGTATGTTATGTCAAAACAGGGGGTATGTCCGTTTTACAAACGGGTCATGCCCAATTTTTGTAAAAAAAATTCTATTAAGTGTCAAAGTGGTATTTCAATGTTCGAAAAATCTTGTTTATGTAAGAAATCTATTATTTTGGGAAAAGCGGACCTAACAAGTTGGTATCAGAGCCAAGGTTTGAGGGATTCGGGCAAGAGTCTTAGCGCTCGAACTCAAACCATGGCTCGTGCAAATGTGCTCGCTCCGAGATCGCCAATGAGGTAAAATTTTAAACATTCGCTTGATATGAGTATGTATAGTGCGTTACGGTTTAAGATTTAAGATTACTTATGTTAAGAAATGTTAAGATGGGTAAAATGAGAAGTCCCTGGACCCGGGTGGCTGAAAACGGACCCGGGAAATGGTCGGAACTGTCAAAATAAGGTTCAGCAGCGTTTCAGCAAAAGAGGGGCCGTCGCCGACGGGCTGTAATGCCGTCGCCGACGCCCCATGTTTGTCGACGGCCTATCTTTCTGTCTACGGACATTGTGGGCGACGCCCCATTTATGAAGCCCGTCGCCGACGGGGTGTGAAGCTGTCGCCGACGGCTAGCGGAAATCAAATCCGCTAAGGATTTTTGTTTTGTTTTGGTTTTCGTATTTTGAGTTTCCAAAGTGTTTTAAGGCCTATTAAATGTTCGTGTAGGATCTATATAAGGCCCAATAAGATATATGTAACCACGATTAGTGGTTACGATGGAAAGAAAATTTTAAGGGTCGAAAGTAATGTGTCGAATGACACGAATGAATGCTAAAAAAAAAAAATATGAATGAAAAATGAGTAAAGTTTAAAATGTGAGGATGCGAATGAAGTAAATACGGACTAATGAACTATGATGTATTGAAAGCTTGTGAACTATAATTTAAGTTACCATACTTCTCAGAAATGCCCGTTTTATGCTCCTGGCAAGTTAATAGAAGATATAATAAGTTATGTAAGGTTATGTAGACCGTTGGCGATAAAGTAAAAATTTATGAAAATTCGGATGAATGTATGCTTTGATCAGAATTATGCATTAGAGGCGTGTACCTTGTACCAGAATGGTGTGATGCTTATGTGTAATTAATAATTTACCATATTATGATTAAGGGGCGAATATGTGCTAAACGCGAATCATATGAGCTTAATAGTAAAAGATACGTTGGAATTATGTTATATAGTTAACTTGAATGGTAATTACCATTTGTAGAATCATGAAGCATTAGTATGCGAAAATACGTGAAGGTGAATGTACATATGTGTATTGTTTGGGGGATTACGTAAATTATATGTATGAAATACGTAGAATATTAGTATTACGGTCTATCATGTTTTACATGTTCAAAAGTTTGAAGTATGTAAGCAAGACAGTTGACTATCTAAAAGTCAACAGTATAGGAATATTATGAAATGGTCATTAGACACAAAAGCTAAAGTGAAGAGTTGATGTGTTATGTATTAAGTGATTTACGTGTTATGCTTGACGATAGTTTAGTTGTATGGATTGGAAGTGAGATGATTAATAATAAATGCCTTGTTTTTACGAAATTTGACTAACGAAAGTCAATTAACTTATGAATAGAAAGAAAATGAATAGTTGTATGTATGCTCACATAAGCTAACAGTGTTATGAATGTAGTAATATATTAATATGTAAGGATGGAAGTCTTGTCAGTTAATTCAAGTATGGATGGCAAACGGAGTAAGAGGAAGCAATGAGGCAAGCATGAACATGAACGCTAAAGGTAAGTGATTTCGCAATCGCTTCGAATTCATCTACATGAAGGTGTATATATGTTTGAGTATTCGAAATCAAAGCGAAATGTATAAATAAATGAGAAAGGTTATGGTATGTTTTGTTGAGATTGTTGGCATAATGTTAAACCGATAAGACCTCATTATAAGGGTAAATCGGTCATAAATTTTAGTTGAGAAATTCTAAGGCGGAAATGAGGACTTGGTAATGTTGATGAAAGGTATGGGAAGAATATTAGTTGGGATGTTAGTTAAAGACATTTTTGTAAAGATGTTCGAATTGAGAGTAAGTGCAACATGTACTGAAATACTTATATACAAAAAGTATTGGGTGGTGATTGACCTTATAAGGTTATATTGTAGAAGACAGTAAATAATAACTACTTACAAACTTTGGAAATATTACGTAAGAAATGCAACGTGTAATGTAGGATACTCATTAGTAAGGGACATGCTAGAGAACGTAGGTGAATTAACACCAAATACGGTGAACGAACAAATGGAAATGATATATTAAGAAATGGTCATGAATTGACCGAAGCTCTAGAAAAACACGAGAATCATCTCACTTATGTCCAGTCAAGCTAGCAAAAAGGGGTCTAACGATTCTTAAAGGATTGGATCAATATAGGAAAGAAGGATAAGAATGAAAAGTTTAAGCTTACGATTGAATGTGAATAAAATTTAAGAAAGAATGGTGGGAACACCACTAGAAATAGGATGTAGAGTGTGGCGTAGAGACGCGCTACATGAATTAGGACATGGAATTAGTGCTAGAACCCAACACTTGAAGTTGAATGTAGAAGATTAATACGAAAATATATCATAAGAAATATCATGGTAATTGATACGACAGAAGAACGTAAGGTACAGATGAAAATATTAGAATATGAGAAATGGATTCAAACTAGTAAAAGTGAAAAGTAATAATTTAAAAGTTCGAATCCGTAAGTGAAGACGTATTAAAGAAGTGAGAATAAAAACGAAGTACCAAACTCAAATAAAGTTATACGGGTCAAAGGACGATCGCTATTTGAACCCGGTATTCAATGTTCGATTTGTCAAGTTTATTACTTATAGGTGAGCATAATGTATGGGCATGCTTTGTCACAGTTTGGAAAGCATTGTCGTCGCAAAGTATAAATAACGAGTCACGGGTTTTGACCCGCGCCAGGTACGTATAAAAGATTATATTTTTAATAGGATCTTAGGGTTCGACTAGAGAATGATGTGTCAAAATAAGATAACTGATACCCATATGTAAGAATGCATTTACAATTAGACTTCCGAAAAGTCGAACGAAATAAATGAAGCCCTTGCAATTATGTAAGTATAAGGTACGAACGTGTACCTCGATGCGACCACAATAGGTAAGGGGGTGTTAGTCTGACCTTGAAAGGTCAAACTGCGAAAGTTGGAGAAATAACCAATAAAAAGAAAGAATTGTATGTAAGAAATGGAATGTATGATATGTTTAGCATGTACGTAAGAAAATTTTGAAAGATACAATAGGCGAACAAACACCCTGTAGGACACAATTATGAAAGGCTATGTGCTAATTAATTATTTATAGATAAATATGATGGAACTCTTAGTGAAATAATAGTATTGAAGCTAGTGGGAGGATGCCCACGAGTGAGAGCATATTTCATGAATAAACGAGACAAATTCTAGCATGGAAGGTACATATAAAGAAGCGGATCGATCCGGCACACGGATAACCGACTTATACGTTGAAAGCGAGGTTAGTAAAATGTTTATTTCTTAGTTAATGATTAAGGATCCGTAGGTTTATTCGTAAATGTGAACAAAATGAATGGTAGAATGATTGTGGTATGCTATACAGCGATCGACCTGTACTGGTCAGCGTGAGAAAGTATGAATGACATTAAGAGGGAGAATTAAAGGCCTTAAACTAAAGTTTGAGTTGAATTGGTTAAACGCTAGTATGGTGCTCGTACACAACATACCTAGTTGTTATCGTAAGTAGTTCATGCAAGGAGCTGATAATAAAGTGTGCGAATGATTAAATTCAAGGCTAAAACTCAAACATGTAATTAGTTCAAGTGACGGTTGTAACCGTAGAATGACGCCTTATACTCGTATTAAGTATGAAAAAGTAATTAGGAAGTGGGAAGTTTTGTATTAGTACCATTAAGTCATTAAATGTCTATAGTATACGTATAAAGTTGTGCTAAGCCCTCATATGAGCAAGAAAGTAATTGGAAGAACGTTAGTAATGGAATGATGGGGTTGCTTATAATTACAATAATGAATTATGTCGTGCATGATTCGTGTGCGGAATAAAATAAATCGATTTATTTATATTAGTAAATGTATGAACATGTCACTTATTTAGAAAGATAGAAACAAACCGTAAGCATAAGCTTGTACGACCAATAGTATACATTGGAATAAATTCCAATGAACGAATCGCTAGTGATGATGTATGCTAGAAACTGGCATTATAAACTGAAAACGACACTAATAAAAGCCCTGGATCAGATTCTGACTTATAGGTGATTATGAAAGTAATTTACTTGATTTAAGAACGGAGGGACAATGCGTACAAATACGTTTATGCATGAATAAAAAAAAAAAAAAAACTTTTGCCAAGATCCCGAATGCGTCTATATTGTATTAAGCATCGTGAATGAATAGATGAAAAAGTAAGAGTAGAAGTGGTCTAGTTGGAATGAGAAAGGTTTCGGGGACGAAACCTCCTTTAAGGGGGGTAGACTTGTAACGCCCCAAAAACCGGTTACCAATTAAAATAAATGAAAATGAACAAAAAAAAAAAAAAAAAGTAACCTAGTTGATGGGTTATGATAAGAAATAAGTTAAAAATTTGAAATAATGCTTGAATTAAATACTTAACAATTTATAAGGGGGGTAATGTGTAAAGTTCTAATAAATAAGGATTTATAGTGGGTAAACCCACAAACACACATCCTGTGCGTGGGGTTGGATCGATCAAGCAGAAGGAGAACAAGGTGAAACCCTTGTTCTCCAAATTCAGCAAATTGAAGAGGAAATTCAAGGATAATCCAATGCATGAACTTCGATTTACACTCATCTAAACTCGATTATTGAAGTGGTAAGCTTAATTTTCTGAAATCACGAATTATAGAATGAGGGGTTCAACCAATCTCGATTTCTTGTACCATATATGGGAAATTTGAGTTAGAATTGCCTCCTAGAACAAGAATCATGTGTGATTTTAGATTGCATGAAAGATTGTAGTGAAAACCCACTTTGTGAAATTGTGTTATGATTATGAAGATCATAATGATGGTGATTGTATGTTATCTTGATGTATATATGATCTAGTTTGTAATGCTTGAATGTTAGATAAATTGATGAAGGAGGAATTAGTTATGCAAAATTAGATTAAATATGAATGTTGGGTGATGATGAACTAGTAAAAATGTGCTTTAGAGACTTGTACCTCATACCTTAATTATGATGCCTACCAAGTGTTTGATGAAATGCTTAAGAGAATATTTATGTGAAATTCGGAAAATTATGATGATGTTGTTTCATGATAATACACGAAAATAATGAAATGATGTTCGGATGGATTAAATGATAGAATGAACATGTTAATGTAGGCGTGAAAGAAGAAAGTTCAAGCACTAAGAAAACGGAAGACACGCATGATCGAGGTATGTTCTTTGCATACGAGTCCTTGTTATCCTTTCTATTCATATAAATTTTGATGTAAACTTATCTTTGTATGACAAATACGACAAGTAGTAAGTAAGCGACAAATCCCTTGCGGATTTGGGAATGCTATTGAATGTGGTATTAAGCTATGCATTTGATCGATTGAGATTCAATCGTGTCAAGTAATGATGAATGCCATCCGTTCTAACGGATAGCTCGAATGCTATAATAAAGAATGTGTATGCTTAACTCTCTACGAGAGTGTTTATGCTAAACCCAATTAAACGGGTTGAATGTGTATGCTCAACTCTCTACGAGAGTGTTTATGCTAAACCCAATTAAACGGGTTGAATGTGTATGCTTAACTCTCTACGAGAGTGTTTATGCTAAACCCAATTAAACGGGTTGAATGTGTATGCTTAACTCTCTACGAGAGTGTTTATGCTAAACCCAATTGCACGGGTCGAATGTGTATGTCAAACTCTCTATGAGAGTGGTTATGCCTAACCCAATTATTGGGTTGTTGTATGCTTAAGAGTAGGAATGTTTTATATGGATAAAGCTAAAACGAAAGGTTATGATTTTCTATGGCGATAACTAACTTTTTTTTTTTTATTTGTGGATGTTAATGTAGGTAAAGCACCTCTATAGGCGATTTGGAGGTATGGGACGAGCACATGTTCAAGCCTTATAATACCAAGCGCTTCCGCAACTTATATGCATGCTTTCGGGTCCATGTTTTGTTACTTGGTTAAACTTTGTTAAATTGTTTTAGATTTGAAAACTCGTTATTTTTGTTGGAATGATTTTATGTAAAACGGGTCGTATGTAAACGTTGTATGTTATGTCAAAACAGGGGGTATGTCCGTTTTACAAACGGGTCATGCCCAATTTTTGTAAAAAAAATTCTATTAAGTGTCAAAGTGGTATTTCAATGTTCGAAAAATCTTGTTTATGTAAGAAATCTATTATTTTGGGAAAAGCGGACCTAACATGTTCGTAGGTTGTTTTTGTCGCTGATTCTTGGCTCTCCATGGAATTGGTCCGATTTGATTGAACGTTTGAATTTGTTGTAATTTAGGTATGATATTGTATGTTTTTATTTATTCATTATAGTTTCTGTTTGAAATTGTACAACCGTAAAGAGTTGAATTGTGTGTACAGGGCCTCCAATCTTATGTGAGAAGCAGGTTCTTCCTATTCATGGACCACATACTGTTGTTCAACAAAATTAATTACTTTTACAAGGTAACACTTTACCCTTCAGTAGTTCGGTTCTCTTTATTACTGATTTATTTTATTAAATCATATGATTTGGGTGAATTCTGATTAGGTTGGATTTTGTTTTTCTATGCTAAGGTTTTCCAAAAGCCCTAAATCTGATTAATTTTCTAAGAGTCCTAGCTAAATTTTGTGATCATAAGGATTCAATTTATTTCAGATCTGCTCATTTGCATACATTATCTCCAATGACATTACTTATTAAAAATTTGACCATGATTGTCAAAATCTGAAATAAGCAGTGAAGCCATCAAAGTTATTTGGGATATCACTTAGAAAGGTATATCATCTTTTAAAATTTCTGATTTCTATTAAGAAAAAGTATTTGATGGTTAGTATTATGTTTTAGTCATGTTTACTTACCAGAATGTTGATCAGTGGAGATCATAGAGATGCTTTTTTAACGGTTAGTGGAATGTTAATGGAGCTCCATTTAATACACAGCTTTGGATATGTATGAATTTGACTGTATATACAAATTTAACATAATTACAGTTATTTTTATGTGTGTGGGTTACGGTATACAAGATTCAATACGTTTTGATGTGTATTAAATTTGGTGACTAGCATATTCCCTAATTACAATTGCTTTCCACTTTTCACAGTAGACAAACCCAAAATTGATTTATATGTCGCATGCTACTAGCAAACACCACAATCGTACAACTTAGCTCTCATCAAGGTAATTTACGTTTGTTCCGATTTGATTTTTGTCTTTGAAACATTACGATTAGCCACTGTTTTGTTCACTGATTAGGTTTTTTTCGTTTTTTTCTGTTTGTTTTTTACCTTGGTAAGATTACGATTGATGTTGGAAACAAAGGACAGTTTGGAGAGAACGGGATAGCCGCCCACCGCACCTGGCGGTGACTCGGCTGAGCTACACGGATGCTCAACAACTTTGTCGATGGTAACTTTGACTACAAAGGCCATCCAGTCCTCCGATCCAAATTCGGTTATTGTCGGTCCACATATTTCATTATATAGACTTATAGACTGACTAGATCAGCGCATATAGATTTTAATATGTTTAGAATTTATTTTGAAAGAATATGGTATCTTTCCCAAGGCATTTTACAACATGGTCCATTTGAGGTCAGTAACAGTAGTTATAGTATACAAGTTACAAACAGATTGTGGATATTTTGAGTAAATGTTATTGACACATATATCATATTATGGTTCATAGGTTCTTGACCAAAAAGCGGTGGGTCAATTGATCAAGACGGCTACTGAGAAGGGCTGTGCGGCCAATCCTAAGTTAAAGGGGAGCGCGAGTCACTATACGTTGTTGTGTTCCTGCTGTAAGGTTATGATATAGATGGGTTGAATAATACGTTAAAATAGATGTTTCTAAAATGGGCCAGCTTACACTTGTGAATATCATCAAGAACTTACATAAGTTGATTTTTTTAATAAAATGATTTTGAATATTTTAAGCATATAAACTTTTGATGACTAAATGTGGCTGGCCCTTTTTTGCCGCCATACGATGCTAATTATTTTTTTTTACGTATGTAGCTTTGTAAAATGATTCAAGAGGCCATACTTATTTCTAATACATTTTGGTTTACTTCTACCTGGCCCATTTGACCCGTTAAGGGTCAAAGTACATCTTGCCTTTTAATTATATGTCGTTATCGAATCTTGAAGCTTATGAAACAAAGAAGTTCGAGTGAGTGTTTGTCATTTGAACTAAATAATAATTGTATGCACCATATTGTAACTTTTTCATTAAATCTATAAACTCTTCTGACTAGCAACCAGCTCAAAACGGTGAAACCAAGACCATATTAACTAAGCACATCACCAACAGGAACATGTTGGAGCGGAAGATGACACTATATGATCATAATCGGACTGGACCAGGGCTCGATGTGGCCGAGCCATCTAAACATGAAGATACGTGATTTTGGTTACTGAAAGGTAAGCATTAATTTACTTTTCGTAATATTAATTTTGGTTTGATTTGTATATGATCTACTTCGGTCTTCATTCCTGCATTCACAACCAAAATCTATAGTTGGAACACCGGTGTAAATTGCCCCAAAAGTGTCACTAGCACAACATTTTGTGTTTATTTGTTCGAAATCTGAATTGGTTTTTGCTTTGTTATTTGTCTTGGGGTGAATTTTTTTTACTGTCACTTTCATATGACTCATTTTGTATCATGACTAGATTACATGTTTGTATAAGTTGATCCAATTGTAAGTTACTCGAGTCTTTGACATGATTATTGTGCAGTATTTCACTTTCTTTTTGGCTTCTTAATCTTGAAACTATTAATGACTTGGAAGCCTACAGATAAAACATCAAATGTGGGGTATAAAGAAGTCCATCTCTGAGCTTCATAAAAAGGTAACTTGTAACCTTTTCTATTGAGAATTACCTCTTGCATATTTGAGTCACATGTTTACATTTATTCATAGGTACTGATAAATGCTTTCAACAAAAAATTTCAATTGAAAATTACCTCCATTCATATTGAGTCGAAGATTCCAAATCTTTTAAAAATTATCATCCTTTAGAAACATATTTGAATGATGGCAACAAAGTCAAACAAGAGGTCAACTGGCTTACAAAACTGGAGGGACATTGATATTGTTAATGACATTTGCCGATGTGGATGAAACATATAAAAGAACGCGTTTTAAATCAATGTTAAAAGTTGCAGCTCCAAGGAGCATTAAGGATCATCATTAGTAAGTATAGGATTTAGATATGTTTATTTCTCTGTTGTTGCTAAATTAATGTTTAAAGCTTTCTAATGCTTGGTTATGTGGAAACTGTGTTTTAATTTGTGTACTTTTAAGGCCATCTTACAAATTAATTATGTGATTTTTAGGCGAATTATATTGTTAGTTGATCTTAATTACCGTTTTAATTGTTAGTACAAGGAAAAACATGATTTGTTTCCGAAAATGCATGCTCCAAGTTTTGTTAGAGAGTGAGCAGGTAAGTTGTTATGGAATTAATAACTTTAATTTTCCTAAATAAAGCGTTTATCAAGTTGTATGTGTTAAAAATACACATGAAAAATTTTGACTCCTTTGGCCCGTATCATTTTTAGCGAAATAGGTAACCTAATGCTCTTCTCAACTTTTTTATTGAATGTACTTTTTAAGAATTAAATTTGGTTGCTACGTCATCCAAATTTTAATAAAGATTAGAGGTGGCAAGATGGGCATTCTAGGCCAATTTTGTAGTACGGGTCAGGTTATGTTGAATCAACCCGAAAACACCTTTTAGTCTATCGTTTACAATAATTACTTTGTTTATCATTACAATAATAATCTAAACTTTTTACACAGTTCTTCTAGGAGGTTCTATGCTTAAGAATGTAGCCTTTGGTATACTTTCAAGTTTCAATCCATTTGTTACATTTTTACTTTTTAGCCATTTTTTAGTTTGACCCGTTTGAGATAAAATAAAACCCAAATCGACCCATTTATAAGTAAAAGGGTAGTAGTTGCCGCTTTTTATTACTAGAGATTAAACTTACAGCTTCGATGTTTGTGGGCACGCAGATAAGGAAGTGGCTGAAATCACAGGACAATGTACGAGTGGTGGATGGATCTTGGTTCGAAAATAGGTATCTTTTTAATATTCATTTGGTTTCGGGAGGTCAAATGATCTTATTATGTGATAATGCGCTTATAACCGATGCTTATGAAGTGATTATCAACTTTTTATTTCTATATTTCACAATTTAACTTTTGGTGTTGGTTATGGTTATAAATATATAACTTATTGTGTTTGTTTTTATTTTCATTCTTGGTCAATTATTAGATCGAGCCGTCTGAAGTCCAAATCGAAGCAACCTAGCAGATTCTGTAGTTTACGATTGTTACAATACAGTTCAAACGCCATTTGATCAACAATTGTAAGTTTTTATTTTATTACCATTAATGTTGTTCTGAATTTATATGACTTCTGAGTTATAATTAAAATAGTTTACCTGAACTTGAAATGAAGTAGAAAATTATTATTGTTGCTTTCATTGCATGTTCTGAAGCAACATTTGGGAATGTACACATCATTCATGTTTACATGCAATAGATGTTTTTAAGTTTGATTATGATTTTGCAGTAGCTTAGCTTCTCTATTATCAAAAGTTTTCATTACTCTTAAGAGTGTTGTATATAGGTTTTAAATCTTACATCGAGATACTTTACTTCTCATCCTCACTAAACCTCAATATTAATTGTAAGTCGTCTAAACTAAATGTTACAGGTTTTAACACCGTCACCGTATCTACGTTTTGCACGCATAATGGAGTTTGGTGCTGATCAGATCCCCACCGGATCTCCACGGCAACGTGTGAGTTTCGGAGTTTGCAACGTTATCATACCAAGAATGATTCGGTTAAGCGCAACGTGGCATTGTGTATAAAGGTGGTATTTGGTTTTGAATAGACAAATAAAAATAAATTACAATTGTGCTAATCTTTAGAAAAAGAAACTTATGGTTACATGTTCAATGAACAATTACTATTTGATGTTTAATTTTATTAGAATAATATAATATAATTTGGTCATTGTTTCAGATTATGAGCTCTATGAGATGTTTAAAGTGTTTTATTTTTCTAAAATTACACTTTCGTGATGACTTCAATTATGTAACATTTAGGTTTTCGCCCATATGAATTGTAGTGTTTATTGATAGATCAATGATGGGTCTACATGTTATTTCTTGAATTTGCTTAAATAGAAGTACTAATTCCAAAAAAGGTTCGGATTCTGATCCATTCTTTTTCCAATTTCTCAAAAAAATTCAAAGTTAGTCACTAGACCCTTAGACGTGAAGCCTAAGTTTGGAAAGGCCTAGAACAAAAATGATGATCTACATGGGCTTTAATGCCAGTAGATATTATATGTTTATGTTAACCAACCCGCGAAACTCGCAGGATCTTAGGCTAGTATAATATAAAAAGTGTCAAAAACAAAAGAAGCAGCTTCAACAAAACATAACATGTGCTCGTTTTCAATCTTGATAGTCCATTACATCTTCAACATCCATAATGTGTTCAGATTTAAGTCAATAACATCTTCAATAATAAATTCCATTTCTTCTTTTATTGGAAATCTTATGACGAGAAAATAAACACAAAGAATCATTGCTACATAGAGAATCATTGCAACTGATGTATTTAATACAAATCCTGTATTCAAAAGTTTTGAATCAAAACAAGCCACATTATTCTAATCACATATATTTGCCACTGTGTATTCACGTATCTTTACATTAAATTGGAACATATTTAATTGCTACATAAAGAATCATGTATACTATATATAAAACTAAGCAAATGTTGAACGATACCTTAGTGGCTTGGTTTTTTGAGTTTTTCTTTGTTGTCTATTGAAGATCAGATGCTGCAACCAAAATTAAGCATAAATCAGACCTTACCTCTCAAATCTGACTATTGTAAAATTGAAATTTTGATTATAAAATAACCAACCATCAGATATTTATATATACTCTAATTTGCAACAACTTGCTGCAATGAGGTTGGTACATTCTGCTTAGAATTATATTATATATACTCTAATTTGCAACAACTTGCTGCAATGCGGTTGGTACATTCTGCTTAGAATGTTGTACTAGGTTTATGGGATTTGGTTAGACACTATAAATTCCAGATGAAAGAAACAGAGTGATACAAAGGAAGAGGGGGAGAGCGAAGAGAAAGAAAGAGTGAGAACGAAGAGAAGAAAGAGCGAGAAAGAGGGATTCGGAAGAAACAGACAGATCCGGCGGTGGCGGTGACTTCAAAAACAAACTCAAGTCGGCGGTGACGGTGACTTCACAAACAAACTCCAGTGACCCGACTAGGGTTTCAGCGAGATTCCGGTTACCCCTTTTTACACAGTAAATTTGATTTTGTTGAAGGTTCAAGGACCAAAAATGATGGTATCGGCCATGAAAGTGATTCTGATAAGCCTCTTATCGGGCGTGAGATACACAAATTAGTGTGTAAAAGCTTGATTTCTCTCTATATAGACGGATGAACAATTCAATTTCATCTATTCAATCATCCAGTTATTAACCCTAATTTCACTTGTAACAGGTTTCTTATTCTGTAAAACCTACCTTGGATGGACTTACTCTTCTCAGGGTCATTTAATCTCCAATTTCATAGCTTTTTTTTATTGTTAGTTGTCTTTCTGATGGATTTAATGTTAATTGCAATATTTAAAGAATCAAATCATCTTCAAATCGGTTATGATATTGTTGAGAGGCATGAGAATGGACATACGGAAGAGCCTGAAGTTGTAGAGTAAAAGAGCAGGGATGAGTAATGGCAAGTTGTTTTACTATTTTCCCATGTTTTTTGTTACAAGTTTAGATGAGTTGAATGATTTTTGTAGGATTAAATGCATACTTATGTTAATTATTTGTTACGTTGTAGCCCAGCCACCTAAAGCATCTTGCTTGAGAGAGTTTGGGTGTTGGTGATGTTTCTGCCTTCGTAGCCTCCTGCGGCGTAACGCGCGCAGGGTAAATATCTAGCTATATTATAATTTTCAACATATATAGGTTGTTTGCGTTTGTACCTGCTGCATAAACGGTGCTGTACGCTTTTGCTGTTGTATGGTATGTTTTGAGGTTTGTATGTCTTTGTATTGTGGACGTTTGTATACCTGGCTGGCTTCCTACTGCCTACGCACAAATAACACTTCATCCATCCCTACAAAGTTTTAACTGACATCCACGTGTTGAGAGAGAGACGAAAGACAATACGGAGATGGGTTTCGAAGTGATGGATTGGTGTGCGGCGATGGTGGTTCCAGGCGTGTGGCGGTTTGTATTGGTGGTAGTCAAAGGCCGGCATTGTCGATTAGGGTTCCGGCCACCCCTTTGGGATTCTTCCCTTTTTATCTTCTAGCATCTTTTATTCTTTTTACCCCCTCTATGGACCATGGTGAATTGATTGACGGCCAGAATCAGTTGTTTAAATCGCTCGACTTTTTATCAGAATGATTTTCTTAAATCGGTGGGCTTAGGGTTCTTGATTGCCTTTTCTTCTTATTCTTCTTCTCGAGTAAGGGTTTCTTATAAAAAGTAATATGATGTTTTGTTCAGTTGCGGTACAATAGCTTATTGAGTTAGGGTTTAAGTAATCAGTTGAATAATAAATATGTATCCTGATTGATGTAGATGTATATTTTTGATGATATGGAAAAGTTTATAGGTTTCTGACATGGGTTTTATTTTCTTTTGTTACATGATCATGTAGTTTCAAGATATATTGGGTGTTGTTTTAGTGGAGCATGCAGTTAATGATTTACACATTTACATCGTCTGCTTATTGAAATAGGTTAATTTGTTATGAAATGGTTACATGTGGCTGAACACTTCAATTAAGAACATGATCTTTTTAGGTAGAGCAATGCAATGTCAATTAACTTAAGACAAAAGCTTGGTTTTCCAAAGTAAAGTGTAAATTTCATCGAAACGGCCATAAATTTTATTTCATGTTAACTAATATATTTTTTATGCTGATTTTGTAGGTCACATAAACTCTGTAAACTTTCAGTGCCAAGTCGTCCTCAGGCCGTACGGAAAAGGTATGTAAGGGGCTGCTTGGCAACATCTGAATGGTTAGGTGCTGAACCAGTAAGAGGTCTGAACCACTAAGAGCTAGTATAATGCTTAATCGTTCAGAGGCAAATGTCATACCAATTCAGATTAGATGTCTTAACCATTCAGACTCTGTATAATTCTTTACCATTCAGAGGCAAATGTCTGAACCATTCAGACATCTGCTCATGAAACAAATAGTCTAGACCAGTAAATGCTGAACCAGTAAGAGGTCTGAACCATTAAGAGCCTCTTTAAGAGGTAAACAAACAGCCCCTAAATCATATCCTAACTGAATGCAAACCCTAATATTTGCTTGCATCAGTTTTTGTTGTCAGGATGAATGCGGTAGGTTGTCAGGTGCACAAAGGTGGTTGAGTGGTGCGAGTGATTTGTTTGTTGACCCGTTGACGCCGCCACAAGAAGAAGTATGGTGGTAGTGGTGGTGATTAGACCGATGCTTCAGTCCTGGCCTGTTTCAAGACGTTGGTGAGGAACCTGGGGTGACTTCATCGAATATTCTTTGCATGTGTTATGCTATGTTTTCATGGTAGATTTCAGTTTTTATATCGTCATATGCAAGTGAATATGCGTAAGTTACTTTTTTTTTGCCTTGAATATTGTGTTGTGTATGCTTTTATTACGTCTATGTTGCTCTGTTGTGTATCCAGATTGTCCTGAAGAATGCGACTGTACATATTATTGAAGGACTGGAATGTGTGGCAATGGCGATAATCGTAACTTTTATCTTTCAACCTACAATTGGCAGGTAATTACAAGTTTATATAGAACAACAGAGCCTACGTGTCTGAAATGGATTGTTTATTATGGGTTTTTTTTTTTTTAATTCTTAGTTGTCAGCAAATTTATAGGATAATAGATTCGAAGGTCATCTTCTGCCATGGAATCTGATCATTCTATTGTTGTTGCAGGCTACAAAATGTAAATATATTTTTTTTCAACTAAAAAGCTTACATATCTATGAGTTGTTATGAATTTAAGTTGCGGTGGAGGAGAATCAAGTATAAGGCGGACACAAATCAATCTTTTTAAATTACATCCCTTGCATTTATATCTTTGTTAATTGACGATTGAAACTACTCAAACAGAGGGTCTGCGGACTGCGTAGGAAAAGCAGTGTTCAGGTTGTGCGTAGGATAAGCGGTGTGAATCTTGAACTCTTGAAGAAACAATAAAGCAAATGTTATGATCTGTAGGGTGTGCGTAGGAAAAGTAGTTTTCAAGGTGTGTGTAGGATAAGCAGTGTGTATATTGCTTATGTGTTTTTTTTTTTTTTTTTTTTTTTTTTTCTGTTTATGGCTTTTGAAAATGGCAGTGGCGTATGTTAGCAGAAGTCAGAAGAAAATATTGCATAAGGTTGTTTTGTTGCCAATTTTCATCATTTGGGATGTCATCTCTCTATCTTGCGCCGCTAGACAGCCACCAGCTTCTAGACAGAAACTTCAGGTTCAGAAGCACCTTAAACGCCTCAATAAACCCCATGTTAAGCCTATTCAGGTTTGCAAAATTTAAATTATCTGTTTAATGTTTAATATATATTTATCTTACACTTTTAGCAATACAACTAATTCAGGCAGTGAAGATGTAGAAGCCGAAATACAAGCAGGTTTTTCTCTATTATTGTGTTGAAGCCGAAGAACTTGCTCGCAAAATCACCAATCAACCAGATCACAGTCAGTTACAATCCGTCAACTGAGAATTTCTTTCACACCTTTTATCCAAAGTTGTCTTTTTTTTTTTTTTTAAAATTTTTGTTGCTTTACCTTTATCTCTCAAGCTCTCCTTGTCTTATACATTCCACGCAATCGGTCTTCTACGTTCCAGGTAATCTCAGGATTCAACAATGGAGATGTTATGATCAGTGTTGTTTAAACATGAAGAAATAAGATAATTTCGTAGGTAGATTAATTAGCTTTTCACTTCAATCTAATATCCTTTTGTATTGTTTAGACCAAGATTTCCTTAAATTATCTTCTACGTGTTTAGATACAACATTTAGTGGTTGTAAGGGCGATTAGAAATGTGATATTTATTTATAGTGTGCGTCTATTATTACTTGTAAGTGAAATAAACGATTACAAAGTTGTTTATTTGAATTGCAAGCAGCCTTCATTATGAGTGGATTGGTGGGGTGTTAACTGATATTTTCATTTGTGCTTTTCTTTTTGTTTGTTCTTCCCACTTTTTCATTATATGTTATGATATTCATATCATAGGTATGTGGGTGCTTTTTTATTTGATAAATTGTTATATGTTTTAATATTCACTTCAAGTACGTGGGTGTTTTTTTCTTTGATAAACAGAAAAATATAATATTGGTTGTGTTGAAGAGGTGAGTGCGAAAACGAAACATGAAGGGCGTATTGGGATTAAACTATCAGGTGGTCATGGTGGATACGCAGCGCATCGCGCGCGAGAGCTAAATCTAGTTAATATAAAGTAGGATGATTGGATAGGATGACTATGTTAGATATATTAATGCCAATTAAACAATATGAATATTATATTAGGTATGTTGTTAAATAACAACAGTCAACAAATTAAATAATTGTGGACAATATCTGAGAGGAAATTGATCTAGGTACCTGAATAGAGACAACACTAATCCATTGAAAGAGACAGGTCGTATGGTCATCTTCACCAAAACCCCAAATAAATATTAAGAGGGTGTCTTGGATTGCTTATTTAACTTTAATTTTTTTTTTTTTTTTGTTAAAGGTGCTTAATTACCTATTACTTTTTGAAAATGTGTTTTTAAAAAATTGTTTGAATTAACTTTTATGTGGAAAATAGTGAAAGGGTGTTGCTAAATGCACTCCCATCTTTTTAAATTTTACTGGTTGCACTCCCCCTAAAGTTTGTAAATAAATACAATCAATCCTTGTATTTTCTATTTTTTGAAAATTTGTATTAGAAAACATCCCTATTTTTTTCTCTTTATTGAAATATTCTATGCAATTTTCATCTGATATATATGCTCAACAATGGCGTTTTGATCACGAGGCACTTCCAGCTGATCTAATTAGCAGGTAATACTAGATTTTTACCACATCTTTTAAACATTAAAAGAAAACATATAAAATAAGAAATCCACATCATCATCAGCAAATATTTAAAGGGTTAAACCAATAATTTTTTTAATAACCTACAGGTTGTTTGGGGAAATTAGATAATAAAAACGTCCCCATCAGTTTGGTCATTGGTGAATGGTTTTGTAATACTAGATAGTAAGAAAAAACTCGAGTTACAGTAACCAAATTTCTTCAATTGTTTTAATAAAGTCATTTAAATTCTTTTTTCTTTTAAATTTACTCAACTATTTTTAGGTGTTCCAATCTTATATGAATTGGGTGTTGCTAAATGCCCTCCCATCTTTTTTAATTTTACTAGTTGCACTCACCCCCTGAAGTTTGTAAATAAATACAATCAACCCTTGTATTTTCTATTTTTTGAATATTTAGGAAAAATAGGGATATTAGTCGGAAAGCTTGAATAGAAAAGCTTGAATATTAGTCGGAGTTTTGAGAGCAGCAATTCCTTTAAATAATTATAAGTCGGAATTTTTTTTAATCTTATTTTCAAAAAACAGAAAATTCAAGGGTGGAATTTAAAAAATTATAAAATGATATTTTTAGAAAGGATGGTATAAACAGTAAAAATGGAGGTGCATTTAGCCACACCCATAGTAAAATGACTGAAAAAAGATACGGTAAGTTTTCATGTTTGGTTGCAATTTTAAAAGGTAGGGTTAGATATGTAATTTTATATTCAAAAAGTCAAAAGTTATTCAAAACAACTTTTGACTCCTTCTCAAAAAGGTAAAATAAAAAGTAATTTTGTTAATGCCAAAAAATTTTTAACTTATTGAGTTTTTGAAAAATTAATGTCAATGCCAAAATTTTTTTAACTTATTGACTTTTTGAAAAATTAATAAGTCTTTTTTAAACTCAATCCCGAACACCCTCTAAATCTGCCATAAACAACGATTGTGTTTTCTATTTGCGAACTGCCAGACATTATATATTGGACTTTTGCGTAGGGTTTAGGCGATTTGAGAATTGAGATTGGCGCGGGAATCATTTCATCTTTTAGCTAAGAATGAAGCAAATCTGCCATTATGTCGCCCTAAATGCCCAATCAAATATGTGATCGTATATTTTCAATAAAGTTTAATTATATATTGGACTTTCACATACATTGGTTTTTGAAACATCTGAACAGTGTTTTACTATTTGCTTCCGCTGAATATGTTAAACTTGGATTATGTTTATGAACGTTTTATCATTATTAATGGAAACTTTGTTTTATAACTTGATGTTAGTTCAATGTGATTGGTGGCTAGATCCTGGTACGTCACACGCCTGGCGGGGTCACCGCATGTGGTATTTTTAGGGTGTGACAGTTTGGTATCAGAGCCACTGGTTATAGTGACCTAGGTTTTAAAACGTTTTTATAAAACCAGACTATAACCGAACAGTTCAGAAAGCGACCATGACACTCAGTTCCAGATTGCAAGGTTCGTCTCTCGTTTACTTATTGCACATCATATTTAGTGAACACTTGAGTATGACACTATATGTGAATGCACACCCAGTATTAAAGTATAAGTTCTTGTGTTACTAGCCTATGTTACATGATTGATAAACCTTCCTGATCTATGTGGTGGTGTTTTGTCTTGCTACTCGAATTTGAGGAACCTTTTAAGCATGAGTTGGGAGGAGCTGAGATAAACATGCAAATCGCATTGTTATTATGGGTGCACACATAATAATAATGTGGGGTGCATGTGAGTCCCAGTGAGGCCTAACAAGTGTGACAGGGGTTCCGCTCTATTGTCTGATGTAAACTTAGTAGTCTGTAGAAGTTATCGTGAGGTTTGACTCCTACCTTATCTCGAGTCTTAACCTTTTCCCTTTTCTTATATATAATCATGAGCGGACGAGGCCATGGACGTGGTCACATTGCGATGACTCGGGCCGAGTTAACAAACTTGATTAACACACGTGTGGCTGAGGCTTTGGCAGCCTATCATATCAAGCTGGTGCGAAATGTGCCAAATACTCTTTATTCTTATCTCGCGTACTCAACTCTTACTCGTGTGCTGTATTTTCTTTAGTCCTTAGGTCAATAAGCGAATTAGAATCAAAACAATCTGCCTGCTTATACGTTTAAGACGTTCATGGATTGTAAGCCACAGACGTTCAGTGGGACTGAAGGAGCTGTGGGACTACTACGTTGGGTTGAGAAGGCAGAATCAGTGTTCGCTATGTGTAACTGTCCTGCTGGGGACAGAGTGAAGTATGCTACGGGCACCCTGGAGGATGGTGCCTTGACTTGGTGGAATGCCCAAGTCCAGATGCTGGACATTAAGATGGCGAATGCCACTACTTGGGAGGATTTCAAAGAGTTGATGAGAGAGGAGTACTGTCCTCGTGATGAAGTACAGAAACTGGAGAACGAGTATTATGATCTGAAAATGGTGGGGTCTGAAATTGAGGCATACACGAAACGATCCTCATGAGTTAGCTAATATGTGCCTAAACTTATCACGACCTCCACACCGAAGAATTGGATTGTACATCAAAGGATTAGCCCCGCAGGTTAAGGGCTTGGTTTTTGCAGCAAACCTCAACAACTTACCCCAGATCATCCGCTTAGCTCACAAGATCACAAATCAGGAGGTGGAGTGTGGCTCGCTACCACCGCGTGTTTCTACTACTGCCACTACTGCTGCAGCTACTACTCCTACTACTGACAGCAAACGCAAATGGAATGATGTGGACAAGGTGTCTAACTCGAACCAGTCACAGAAGAACCAGAATCAGAGCAACAACTCGAATCAAGGCTCATACGTAGGGAAGCAGCCAAAGTGTAACAAGTGCAACTTCCACCACCGCGGGTCGTGCACCCGAGTCTGTCACAGGTGCAACAAGGTGGGCCATATGGCTAGAGACTGCAGGGTCTCACTTCCAACGCAGCAACAACAGCAGCAACCCCCACAGCAACAGGAGAGGCAGCAGCCTCAACAGAATCAGGGAAATCGTAAGGGGTGTTTTTAGTGTGGTGACGAGGGTCATTTCAGGCGGGATTGCCCTCAACTAAATCAAAATGCTGGTAATAACAATAACAACACTGGGAACAACAATGGGAAAAATGGTGGGAACGGTGCGCGTGGGAGAGTGTTTACCATTGGTGCTGGGGAAGCTCGCAATGATGGCAACGTGGTGACCGGTACGTTTTCTGTGAACAATCTATTTGCTTCTGTTTTATTCGACTATGGTGCCGATTGGAGTTATGTGTCGTTGGAGTTAAGTCGTCAGTTAGGATTGAGTCCTGCACCTCTTGTAAACAAACACGTTGTAGAGTTAGCCGATGGCAAAACGATTGAAGCTTCAAATGTTCTTTTTGGCTGTAAACTCGATCTTATGGGTCAAGTGTTCGACATTGACCTACTCCTCATTACCCTTGGAAGTTTTGATGTGGTCGTTGGCATGGATTGGTTGTCTAAGCACCAAGCGGAAATTCTTTGTAAAGAGAAAATCGTGCGTATCCCTTTTCCCGGTGGAGAATCTTTGTCAGTTCAAGGTCATCGTAGTGGTGCAATGGTTGGCATCATCTCAGCCATGAAAGCCCAGAAGTGTCTACGAAAGGGTTACCCTGCTATTTTAGCTCTTGTTACTAATACTCAACCTAGAGAAAGAAAGATCGAAGACCTTCCTGTTGTCCGCGAGTTTTCTGATGTGTTTCCTGAAGAGCTTCCTGGTTTACCTCCACACTGTCAGATGGAATTTCAGATCGATCTCACACCAGGAGCAGCCCCGATTGCTCGTGTACCTTATCGTCTTGCACCAGGAGAGTTGCAAGAGTTTTCAAATCAACTTCAAGAACTGTTGGATAGAGGTTTTATCCGACCCAGCTCTTCGCCTTGGGGAGCCCTAGTTTTGTTTGTGAAGAAGAAAGACAGGTCTTTCCGTATGTGTATTGATTATCGGGAACTCAACAAGGTGACAGTCAAGAACCGTTATCCCTTGCCACGTATCGATGACCTGTTTGACCAGTTGCAAGGGTCAAGTTTCTACTCGAAGATCAACTTAAGATCGGGTTACCATCAGGTGAGAGTCCGAGAGGAGGATGTTCCAAAAACAGCTTTTCGAACGTGGTATGGCCATTATGAGTTCTTGGTTATGCCATTCAGGTTGACAATCGCACCGGCGGTTTTCAGGGACCTCATGAATCGTGTTTGCAAGCCGTATCTCAATGATTTCGTCATTTTGTTTATCGATGACATCTTGATCAAATATAAGAGCAAGGAGGATCACGAGCGATACTTGCATCTTATCTTGGAGCTCCTAAGGAAGGAGCAGCTCTACACGAAATTCTCTAAGTGTGACTTCTTGATTCGAGAGGTACACTTCCTCGGCCACATTGTTAACGAAAAGGGGATACACGTGGATCCTACTAAGATTGATGCTATCATGAATTGGGCCGTACCAAAGAATCCTTCGGAGGTGCGACAATTTGTTGGTCTCGCTGGGTATTATCGCAGGTTTATTAAAGACTTCTCGAAGATCGCTCAACCTCTTACCTCGTTGACACAGAAAGGCGTGGTATATTCTTGGGGAACGAAGCAGGAAGATGCTTTCCAACTCTTAAAGCAAAAACTCTGCAGTGCACCAATCTTCTCTTTACCTGAGGGAACCGAAGATTTCGTAGTGTACAATGATGCTTCTATTCAGGGTCTCGGTTATGTGCTAATGCAACACGAGAAGGTAATAGCTTACGCTTCTCGGCAGTTGAAGGTTCATGAGAAGAATTACACGACTCACGACTTGGAATTGGGAGCCGTGGTTTTCGCCCTAAAGATTTGGAGGCATTATCTATACGGTACCAAATGCACTATTCATACCAATAACAGGAGCCTCCAGCATATTTTCGATAAGAAAGAGTTGAACATGTGACAGCATCGGTGGGTAGAACTCTTAAAGGACTACGACTGTGCAATCAAGTATCACCCAGGTAAAGCTAACGTTGTAGCTGACGCCCTTAGTCGAAAGGAAACGAAACGAAACCCAAACGTGTACGAGCCCTACAGCTCACTATTCACTCAAATCTTCCTGATCAGATCCGTTCTGCTCAGACCGAAGCATTGAAGGAAGAAAACCTGGAAGCTGAGCATTCGCTGGGCATGGAGAAACAACTCGTGGAGAGGTCAGATGGCATTTATTATTTTATGGAACGGATATGGGTTCCTTTGTTTGGAAATCTTAGGGAGCTTGTGATGGACGAAGCGCACAAGTCCCGATACTCTGTTCACCCATGTCACACCCCTAATTTCCACGTATCACCGGTGGGCCCGGTGGGGGTTCCGTGACGTAGTTGATATCGTCATAGTCAAACATACATTAATTAAATGCACAGCGGAAGCAAAAGAAAGATTTATTTCAACATAGATTATTCTAATATTCAAGTATCACAAAATGTCGAAATAGAATCCACAGGCAGAATCAAATAAAGAGGAAACTTCATTTCAACAGACTTCGTACATCCTAAGCTTGCGAGACTTCTATGGATGCTTACGGAGTGACCAGCCTATTACGCGTAGTACCTGCACTTAGCCTTTTTGGAAAATACGTCAGTTTACACTGGTAAATACAATTTAACTGACTCATTTTGAAAAATGTTTAAAATTGATTTAAATGCCCGTGGCATAAAACTTTTTATAACTTGGGATAATTATTTGCTTAATAATCTTGTAAAAGAATTACATGTTTATCCTGCGTTCGGTAGCCCGGGTCGTGCCGGGTTAAAGATTAATAGACACACCACTTAATATAATTCCGCCGCGAGACTTCTCTCGTACCGACGATTATACATGTTGTACTGCACTACGGGTGTACGCCTACACCCGAGTGCTAAGGTCGTGGCCATTCTTTGAATGATGCCAAGGATATCCGGGACATGGTCATTAAACTCCCAAAGGCATTAAACAAACAAAACAACATTTTTAAACGGGTCACTTGACTGCACATAACCACAGACCGGTTAAGGTCAATTACACGACCAAGCGGTATTTTATATACCATACCCCAAGCCCGTATAGGGAAAATAAGTTAAACGTATTTACCTGAGCAAAGTATAAATCAAAAACAGCGAGTGCACGTAGCTTTTACTGGGCTCCTAGATCTGGAAATTAAGGTTTTAATAACCTATTAGAATTCTAACGGGTCTTAAACTTAGACCAGTTAGTTAAAAAGGAAGATTACGGTTTTAAACGCACAATAAGGCGAAGACCGTTTTAGAATGTGGTTTTGACCCAACAAGCTTGCACACTTGTTTAATATGGGTAATATAATCACATTCTGGATTTTGAGACCAAAAAGATATGGTTTGACCCGTTTCGGCTAAAATGGCCAAACTAGTCACATAAGCCGATCCGAAACGCGTATAGTGCGTAACGAGTAACCATAAGAGTCAAATACAATTTTCTGAAGTCAATATGCTTAAAATATGTTGTGATATCAGAATGATACCTTCCATTATGCCCCAAATGGTTTTAAACCAAAACTATGCCTCATAAGGGCGTTTTGGTCATTTTATAAGGTGTAAAAGGGTTAAAAATAATAACCTGAGTTACAGGTCTGAATAAATTAGTAAATATACTTAATTTACTAAGTTATAACAGTAGGGTATCAAATCTATGTGAAATTTATTATCTTTAACCTTGCTATGCACCGTAGGGGCATTTTGGTAATTTCACATGTGCCTAAAAGGTCAATTCTGGAATTCTGAGTTCAAACATTTGCCTACTGTTTAAAATATAAAAATTCACTAATTACATCAGTAGGTTCAATCCCTTAAGCTTAGTAAGGTTCTAGAGTACACTTATGCACTAAAAATGCCTAAAAAGGCGATTTGGAGCCATTTCCGGGTTTTCTGTAAAAAGCTGATAATTTTTATATTCCAGAAGGCTCAAAATAATTTATTTATCATAACAAATCAGTAGAAATTGGTTTGAGATCAAAACGATTTGTAAAACTCATTTTATGGCTAAAAAGGGTAAAACCGGCATAAACCGAATTAATCTTAGAACACTAAGTTATGCTCAGCCTAAAAATAAATAAAAATCACCAAAAATCCCAAAATATTACTTTATAACAGTGGGTAAAGAGTTTGGTATAAAAATTTGGGTTTTGGTAGGTTATACGTAATTTACGCCATTTAATTAATAAAGAAGCTCATAATTACGCTATTGAGCATAACTCCTAATCTAGACCTCAAACTGACTTCAAATTTTGGGTGCAAGTTTATAAATCAGTAGCTAAGGTGCCTACCCTTTTACATTTTCAAAAATCACGTTTTAAGGTCAAATGGACATAATGGTCAACATATAAGCGATTAACGGAAACATGCATGTGAATAGGATATCTAATGAACCAAGTTGTATAATCTCAGAGAGTTATACTAACATGTAAATAGGTTCAAAAGAAGCTCTAAGGTAATCCTAATCTTGGCTTAAACGGGTCAGAACTGATAGTCAAAGCAATAGTCAAACTTTGCGACTTTCGGTTCCAAACCGAGCCTAAACTGAAAATTGTCGAGTTGAACATGTTGGAACATGTTCTTACTTTAATTACCAAGATATTTTAATGATTAAACAGGTTGCATGTACCCTACATTGCTAATTATGCATTAATTTGCAAATATCCTTTCTGTTGACTTTTTATAATAAACTTTGACTCGACAATTAGCATAGCTAGATTGGGAACCTGGAAATACCCTTTTAAGGGTTTGTTACCCACATAATTACCTACTTAAAGGTACTTTTAATTCGTGATTTGACAGAGCACAATTTAATTAAACACGAAGTCAAACCTTAATTACGACGGTTTGACTTTTAGCTAATTAACTAAGTTAAAACGAATTAAGGGAAGTTAAGGACACTTACAAGAGTCCTAAGAAGGATTAGAGGCTTAAGGGAATCTTAGTTGATGTCCAGAGAAGCTCCAAGAGTGCCTTGAGTGAAATGTAAATGAGCAAGTCCAAATAGTCACCACTCAAGTCCCTTTTATAGTGAACCAAGAGGCTTAAGATCATGCCAAGGTAGTCTAGGGTAGTTACAAGATCATCCCAGATGTCCCTAGAGGGCTAAATACTGCTTAGCAAGGCCATTGTTTCGAAAACCACCTTCCTAAGTCGGTGTAACAGGCTGAACAGGCAGCTGTCCAAATCCTGCTGCCAGCGACAGGCTTACGGACCGTAAGCGTAAACTCTTGCGGTCCGTATGCAGCCTTTGCGGACCGTATGCTCAGATTGTTGCGGTCCGTAACCGACCTTTGCTGAACACGCCCAGGTACCCTCCTTACGGACCGTAAGCCTAGGGCCTTGCGGTCCGTAACCGATGGTCAGAGGACAAAAATTTGTAAACTTTCCAAGTCTTGACCATGCAATCAACAAACCCGAATTCAAGCCATCTTTTTCAGTTGTGGGACCATCTGTTCAGCCATTGCATGCTTGCATGGTTCTTACATGTCCCCTTTTTAAATTGGATTCTTGTGGGACTTGCAAATTGACGGAAGTTACAAGGAAAGCTTGAATTCTCATCAACTCCCATTTCTCACTAGATTAGGATTTAAAATCAGAAATTATTGTAGTAACACTTATTAATAATCCAACTTCCTTACAAAGGATGGAGTTTTATTTATTTAGAATTAGCCGGTAAAATATACAAGATGTTTATCAAATAGTTTATGGATCTTGGGATTTATAAATTCGGGTCGCTCAGAGGTATTTTAATAACATGTCGCCCTTGGGTCGTTCAGAGGTGATTTAATAACATGACGCCCTCTTAAAATCCTACCACACATCTTTGTATTTGACCCGGTTTCTGACACATTTGTCCCACATGACACGTGTCTTTATTTCGTTGGACAGGAATTTTCAAGGTGTTACAACCCAGGTTCGGATAAGATGTATCAGGACCTCAAAGTCTTGTATTGGTGGCTGAAGATGAAAGCTAACATCGCGACGTATGTGAGTAAATGTTTGACTTGTGCGAAAGTCAAGGTAGAGTACCAAAAACTCTCAGGCCTGCTTCAACAACCAGAAATACCCTTGTGGAAATGGGAACAAATTGCTATGGATTTTTTCACAGATTTGCCAAGAACTCAAAACGGAAATGATACCATCTGGGTGATTATTGACCGTCTCACAAAATCAGCACACTTTCTAGCAATCAAGGAAACGGATAAGTTCTCACAACTTGCTGCTGTTTACCTAAAGGAAGTGGTTTCTAGGCACGGGGTGCCAACCTCTATTATCTCGGATCGTGGCCTACGTTTCATATCGGATTTGTGGCAATCAATGCATAAATCATTCGGCTCACGTCTCAACATGAGCACTGCTTACCACCAACAGACGGATGGTCAAAGCGAACGAACCATCCAGACGCTTGAAGACATGCTGCGAGCATATGTGATCGATTTTGGTAAAGGCTGGGAGAAACACTTGCCATTGATCGAGTTCTCCTTCAACAACAGTTACCATACTAGCATCCAGGCAGCTCCGTTTGAAGTGTTGTATGGCCGGAAATGTCGTTCCCCTCTTCGTTGGGCTGAGGTGGGTGACAGCCAGATTACAGGTCCGGAACTTGTTCTTGAAACTTCGGAAAAGATTGTCCAAATCAGAAATCGTATGGCGGCGGGCGCGCGACCGTCAGAAAAGCTACGCTGACAAGCGTAGGAAACCCTTGGAGTTCGCTGTAGGCGATCGTGTTATGCTGAAAGTCTCACCCTGGAAGGGTGTGGTGCGTTTTGGGAAGCGCGGAAAGCTTAATCCACGCTATGTTGGGCCATTCAAATTCCTAGAGCGAATAGGTAAGATGGCCTACAAGCTCGAGTTACATGTTGAGTTGGGTAATGTTCATGATGTCTTCCATGTTTCGCAACTAAAGAAGTGTTTGTCTGATGAAACACTGGTGGTACCACTTCAAGAGCTGAGAATTGACGACAAATTGCAGTTTGTCGAAGAACTAATAGAAATTATGGATCGGGAAGTCAAGGTTCGTAAGCATAGTCTAATTCCAATCGTGAGAGTTTGCTGGAATTCAAGACGTGGACCGGAGTTCACGTGGGAATGCGAGGATCAGATGAAGCTCAAGTACCCACATGTATTCCCAACCGACCAATCTAAATCTGATGCAACTTGGGAATTTCGGGGCGAAATTCCCTTTCAAGTTGGGGATGATGTGGCACCTACGGAAAATCCACAGTCATCCTGATTTAACATCTTGCCGTTTTGGATTACTTGTCAAATTTCGGGACGAAATTTCTTTCAAGTTGGGGATGATGTGACAACCCGAGATTTCAAGGTCTTTCCTATACACATCACTGACTTCACAATCCTGTTTTTACAATTTGATTTACGTGGTGTCTGTGTAGTTTATCTGAATGATTAATGTCTTATGTGTAATTCTTGGTTGTTAAATGTGTAGTGTTAAATATAGTTTATTTAAGGTTTAATAATAAGGTTCTTCCTCACAAGTCTTCCTCGACGAAGAATGAGTTCTTCGCCACCTTTTGTCTCGACGAAGAATGGGATTCTTCGCCACCCTCATCTCGACGAAGAAAGGATCTTCATTGAGCAGGGTCCATCGCCGAATAAGGGCTTCAGCCCAGTTTGTTTAAGGCCCAGGATGGCCTGGTTGTTATTGTTATACGTTTAATCATTCACAACTAGTAACCGCAAATATCAAACCCTAACACGTCCTCCCTTTCCTCTTCTTCCTGTGTGACAGCTTTAGTGGGTCTCGAAGTCTTTTCATCTCGAGCAAATCAATTATTCCGGTGTCACGGTTAGTGTTCATTATTTCTAGTTGTTTGCTATATTGATGTGTGATCATATGTGAGACTAGGGTTCCACTATAGGGTTGATATTGATGATTTGTATGCGGTTATGTTCGTGTTGTGATTCGATCATGTGTTTGTTGAACTGGTGTCATACTAAACTAATAAATCTAATTGGGTGCAATCGTTGTATGGTTAGGGTTAATGATGGTTAAGCATGATTTGTATGATGAACCTTGTTATGTTTTGGTTGGCTAATGATTATTCATGAGTAGATCACACAATCATGGTGTAAAAATTGTCATTTGATCTGATTGAGAAACTATCAAAGTGTTAGCGTATGTTGCGGCTGAGTTTAAGGACAAACTGTAACTGACTTTGGAAAGCAGCGACGAATCCTGTCTCGACGAAGAACACAGATTCGACGAAGGATGGTTCTTCGTTAGAGGATTCTTCGTTGAACCCTTGGACGACGAAGGTTGATTCTTCGTCAACATGATCTCGAGGAACCATATAGATTCTTCGTCATGACCATCCTTGACGAAGTTTAGTCCTTCGCCGAGGGATTCTTCGCCAGGGGAGCACTCCACGAAGAATGGATTCTTCGTGGAGCTGCTGTAAGTGTGTAAGCCAACAGAAAAATTAATGATGTGTTCTATAATGGATGTTTTGTACTTATGAAAGCTATTGTGGTATGTTAATAAGAATAAAAGATCTAGTGTGACTTGCGTGAATAGCAAACACTTCTGTTATGTGTGTTACGAGATAAACACATAGGATATGGACTTGTATGAGGATTGGGTGCTTGCTACATGTGTACAAATATCTTTGTGATATATGCAAACTATGTAAAATATGTGACTTGATTGTTTATGAGACTGATTGTGATTGATAACCACAGTAGGGTTTGGGTTGACCAACTTGGACGGGTAACTTAACATACCGAGCAAATCAAAGGTGAGTTCATTTCTCTTGAGCATGTGTCCCGGTGGGTGGGACAGTCAAATGGGTATTCCTGAGAGGAATAAGTCTTTGGGTAAATCATTGGGTATTCCTGAGAGGAATAAGTCTTTTGGGTAAAAACTGGGATGTTGGATAATATACTCAATTCCTATCACCATTAAGTCCCATCTTGTTTGTTACCTGAGAGGTAGCGGGGTATTAGTTGATAGCGCTATTTAGGTTTGGCACCCTCACCCCGTACTTGAGAGGACGGGTGTGAACTAATGACCCAGTCATGACCAATGCTTAGATAGGGGCATTGGGGAAGGGCAAAAATAATCTGGAGCCATCTTGTACGGTACTCGAGTTATTATCAACATTATTATCAATGAACTGAACTAAACACTTGGTAACTAACGTTTTCGTAAAACTATGAACTCACTAGCGTTGTCTGATACACTTGTTGCATGCTCGCAGGTCGATAGGTACTTTGGATAAGGAGCTTGCTATCTGGATGGCTGGAGTGGTCATGGGTCGTACTGCGTAGATGTACAAGACTTGTTTACTGATTTCACATACATTGGTTTTTGAAACATCTGAACAGTGTTTTACTATTTGCTTCCGCTGAATATGTTAAACTCGGATTATGTTTATGAACGTTTTATCATTATAAATGGAAACTTTGTTTTATAACTTGATGTTAGTTCAATGTGCTTGGTGGCTAGATCCTGGTACGTCACATGCCTGGCTGGGTCACCGCATGTGGTACTTTTGGGGTGTGACACATCAAATCCTTTGTTTAACACTTTTTGATCATAACCAACTTTATAAATATTTTGCCATAGTTTCCTTTAAACTATGGACTTTTCCCAAGTTTAAACAACCTTGTGTTCAAATCATTTCAACTCAAAATATCATCAAGTATCAACAATCATCCTATTTTGACAACAAAAGTGTTATGAACATGTTGTAGTCTCCATCTTTCCCAAAAAGGAAACTTTATTCATGATTTTTGCCAAAATTTGTAGAACATAATTTTATTTAAAAACTCATAGTTTAGGTGATATATGTAGTCATTTTGAGTATAAACATGTGTTCAATACACTTTTATTAACAAGTTTCATGTTCATGATTCTTTCCAGAAATAGAAATTTTATTCATTCATTTTAACAAAAAATTAAGTTCTTGGATTTTAAATAATTACTCATGTTTTCTAACATGCATGTAACTATTTTAAGAATAAAAACCCATGTTCATAACTTTTGTTGATGAATCTTGTTAGATATAACATGCATGTGTTTAGATCATATTTCTGTACAAGAATAAACAAGATTCATAATCACTAACTTAAACTTCCTCGAGTTCATCCAAAATCACCAAGAGATTTAAGATCAAAATAATAGTTTTAGTTTTTCTTATTGTTTTTCAAGTGGGTTTTTGTTATGTTTGATTCAAGATGAACTTGTATTTTTAAGAAAAATAAAAAAAATAATGAAGATGTAGAAGCTAGTGATGATTCTTACAAGTTTGCTAGTAAAAACAAAGATGAAGATATGAAGATATGATGATCAAAGAACTCCTAGTGCTACCAAGGTGCTTCTAGTGTATCTTCAAGTCTTGTAAACGTCTTGAATCATCCATGCACCTCCATGTTAATATGATTTTCTTGAGTTTGAAGCTTGAAGAAGATGAAGTTGGGAGTGTTTGGTTTGGCCGATTTTTAGAGAGAGAGAAGGAGGAGATGAAAGGTTTTGATGGTTTTGTTGGAAAGTGGAAAATGATGGAGTGTTTAGAGGATTTGCCTGATCTTGTTCTTCCACTAATCATCTTCTTATTTTTCCAACACATCAAGTTAGAGGTGAGTGGGCATGGGGGGACCCACCGTTGCCGTGAATCACCAAGGGGGGGGGGAGTTATTTTGCATTTTTTATAAAATCTTGATTAAATATATAAACTTCAAGAACTTTGGTAATTTATATAAAAATTTCTACAACGTTTTAAGGTTCAAAATTTTAAAGTAATGTGAAACTAGGTAAAACTAACCCACTAAAATTATTAGTTCGTTGATCGGGTGAAAAATTTGGTTCAGGTCTTGTACCAAATGCTGACACTGCGTTTTACTTATATAAATCCATGACAAAAATTGTTTTTGCACATGTTTTATCATGCAAATTATTAATCCATCTTTCCGGACTAAAATTTTTTATTATTTCTGACACAGTTCCTTCCTGTACCGGCTTTGTTGTCAGGCAATTTATTGAACTAGCTGTGCAGCTTATCACAATAAGATTTAAGTGTGGATTTGGTTTCGTTTTTAATACCAGTTATATTATTTATGACAAATAATATTTATTTTTGGGGGTTTTTGGACAGTTACTGTTTCATTCTGCGGAATGTTGTACACTTCCGCAGGATTAATGTACTTTTCTGCGAACTTGGACAATTTGATTTTTAAATGGATTTTTCTAAAAATATAAGGCACATGTTATTTTTAGACGAAGTTTTAATAAAATATTTGTGGAGACATATCTTCATGTCTTGTTTTTGTCGTGTTAGACTCTAACGCGACTGGTACCGACAAGTTTTGTCTGTTCGCATTTCTTCTGTAAATCTAGGATGTAGTTTCTTCGCAATGGATTTGTCATCATAATAAGCTATGATTTTATAATTCCTAGACTTATAAAACTTAATCAAATAAAAATCATGTCAAATATGTGAAAAAATAATGTAATAGTTGTTCGGGTTGTATGGAATTACCGGAATTTTGCCGAATGTCACATTCTCCCCCGTTAAAGAAAATTTCGTCCCGAAATTTTAAGTTGCGTTATTCTTTGCTAGGAATTTCTTAAACAGGTGAGGGTACTTTCTTTTGATTTTGTCTTCTCGTTCCCATGTGAACTCGGGTCCGCGTTTCGAGTTCCATCGGACTTTATTAGTTTGATACGACTTATCCTCGTTTTCTGAATCTTTGAATCCAAAATATCAACAGGTTCTTCGATGAAATGGAGTTTTTCGTCTATACGGATTTCGTCCGGGGGAATAATAAGTGATTCATCCGAAAGACACTTTTTAAGATTTGACACATGAAAATTGTCGTGGATGCTACTAAATGCTTCGGGCAATTTCAACTTGTAAGCGACGGTTCCAATTTTCTCAAAGATTTCGTACGGTCCTAAGTGTCTCGAGCTAAGCTTTTCTTGCTTCCCAATTCTAGCAGGATAGTTGTTCGACCCAGATTCAGCATACAGTAAGTATTTTCATGGGTAGTTAAAGTTTAGAATTTTGCATCTGTTACTTAATGTTTTGCATGGGTTATTGTTGATTATGGTCTAAAACAAATAAAAAGACTCACCAAATTCTATATTTTTATTGACTATTAATTAGGGGGTCAACCAGGAATGTTCTCTGTGAAGTTCAATCATAGAGGTGTTTTTTTTTGCAAAACCATCCTTTAAAATACTATGTGATGAGGAAAATGACCCACCTTTAAAATACTATTATCAAAAGTTTAAAAAGATATGGGATTAAGGCACACGTCAAGAAGCTTGCAGTTAATAGTAGAAGGCAGCTACAAATTGTTAAAAATGGAAAAGCCAGGTTTTCGTGTAGTTTGTGGTGGATTAGATTGTTACACCCCAACCTGTGATGAATTATCAGTCGGGAAGAGATGATTGTCCAAAGCTTATGACACTATTAAATATTTCATAATTATTCAAGTCACTTTATTAAAATGTTACATCAAAACATAACAACTTGCATATAATTATCTAAACATAATCCAAAATGAAAATACATAGAAATTCCGTACATTTAGTTCTAAGGTATTTCCTAACTGACTTCAATCCTTGCATCCTCAAACTTCATTTCCTATACCACATGTAAAATATTTGGGTCAACTACGAGAGCTGGTGATTAAATCTTAGTTCAATAAAAATGATATAATTTGAAAACAAACATGCAACTTATGTGTTAACCGAATATAACAAATAATGGACAGGAAATAAAATAAACCAATGTGTGAGTCTCAAGCCCGCCCTGAAGAGCGAGACTGTATCAAGCCCCGAAGAGCAAGACTGAATGAAAACATTCCATAACCATGGGGAAAGGACAACTAGTGGATCCATAATATGCTCGCTTGAGTTGAATAAAACAAATACTAACCAAATAAACACATAAACAAATAGCACCTAATCTATATAATGAATTTGCATGCTTAATAAGTAAAAAAAAATGAATATGTAATTTGTGTTACACGTTGATACACCCCCAAAATCTTTAAAGTAAAAAAGGGGAATGATTTACTCACTGTTGCGAAGCATAATCCCATGAATGATAACGCACAAAAAATAAATATCCAAATGAAGTTATCCTAAAATATATAAATAACACAAACTAAAAAAAAACGGAATGATATAAACAAAACTAAGGATTGGTATTCTTTTATTTGCGGACTTTTGTGTAAAACAACACTATTTGATATATATAAATTCCTATATATATTGAATTAGATGATTATATAAATAAATGTGATCTTGATAATTTTACAAGTCTTAAATGTTGATACAAAATTTCCATCAAAATTAATAAACAGATACATGAATTCCTAACCCGATATATACTTAAACATTTCTATGAGTCTATACATGAATAAATATAAATTTTTAACTGAACATATTAACAAACAATAATAAAATAATTTATATATGTTACTATATTTCTGTGTTTATTAATTTTAGACAATTCTAAATAATTCATCAAATAAATTCTATCAACTAGGAAATTACAACTCAAATGGAATATCATTTTTTATTCCCAATGATTATTTTTTTGTAAAAATAAAATTGGTCATTGATATAGAAAGAATATAACTAGTTTTACACATTATTGAATCAACATATTATTAAAAATTACAAAATTAAATATAAAATTTGTTATAAAAATTCCACAACTAAACTAACCACTAGAAAATCAGATTACAAGATTTGTGATGAAATATTTTGATTATTTGTATTTTATCATAATTTTCTAAACTAATATAACAAGTTTAGTTATCCAATAAAACCATAGAATATCCTAAAATAATATGTTTGAAGATCAATTTGGTATGTTCAATTTCATGAAAACACAAAATTAGATTAAAAAGTCCCAAATTTCAAGTTCAAGAACCCTAGAATCATAATAATTTAAATTCGAATTCATTGACTCTCTATCACAAAAATGGATAGAGGATTTTTCAGAGCATGAAAAGCTACGAGAATGGACTCAAGAATCAACTGATTTCGTTGAGAATTGAGGGTGAAATTACGAGATGACGTTACGAGCCTAGATTGTTCTTGCCTTGAATTCGTGAATTATGATGATTGTGAAAGAGATTTGAGAGTGGGAATGATAGGAAAAGCTTCAAGGATTAGTTTGCTATCAATATTACCAGCTATAGTTCATGAATTCGTCATAAACTTATTTTGTATTGTTAAATTCGATTTTTTGCTTGTAATGTATTAGATTAGCCTTATTTTGGATGTGTTCTTTTAAACTATTGAAAAATATTTTAGACTACTGAATTTTAAGGGTATGTATTAGTTTTTCCTTTTGCAATCGAGTCAAACCAAGCTGAGCCAGAGCTTAGATTTCAGCTCGGTTTCAAATCCAAGTCAAGCCGAGCCAGTTCGGTTTATAATCGAGCCGAGCTCGAGCTTGATCTAGCTCGACTCGACTCATGAACAACCCTACATAACCATACCATTCGCCAGTACATCCCTCACTTGGTTCTTGCGATGGCATTCAGAAAAGTGGTAGCAAAGTACCACGGTGGACGCTCCTCGGTTATCCCAGTAGCATTCGGACCCTTGTCAACATCATTACAAGTTCTTGATTTTCCATTGTTTCTATTGGAATTCACAATATGAAGGACAACAGTGAACCCAAGTTCCTTTCTTAAAAGTGTACCCATTAAAGCAAATTATTCCCTCCATCGTAAGAAAACTCTCTTCCACCATGCCCAGATATATCAATCATTTTCCAACCATCTTCATTTTAGTGGAAAAAGAGCCCATCAATTGGCCTGTAAATGAACCGAACGAACACGAGCATAGACATGTTCGTGTTCGTTCATTTAACTTTAACCGAACACGAACATATAATCGAACACATTTTTTTGTTCCTGTTCGTTCATTAAGAAATCGGGCATGTTCGTGTTCGTTCGTTTAAAGCCTATACGAATAGTTCACGAACTGTGAGGCCTCCTAATCCAAGATCTCACTCAGCTAAAGCAACCAACAGGTGTGCGAAATCCACCTGATGATCAACCACTGCAGATGAAACACTAGTATTCAAGGATTTGAGAGAGAAATCAAGAATACACTAAGTATTCTTGATGAAGCAGATGAAGATGAATGACGTCACTCACACAAAGCAGCCGCCAGACAAAACATACACAATGATTAGGGTTAGGTGCACAGAAATTCACACAGAATCGTTACCTTGTCTATTCCACATAAAGGTATATATACAAGGCAAAGCCCGGACTTTCAAGACTAACTAGAAAGCCCGGACAAAACATATAGCACAAAGCTCAGACCTTTTGCCTAGACAAAACTCAGACAAAGGCTACACACACAAACTCTGACCTTAGTCCATACGAAAACTCTGACTAATGAAAACATCTAAAACTTGGACAAAATGTCCCTAGGATAAACTTGGGACTAATTTTCAACATATGTACAATAAAGACCCTATAACTTGGGAGACATGCACTTATCACCTAAAGTGCATTAACAAACTCCCCCTTGATCAGTGCATGGTCTTCATTGCTCTTGAGATCTTCATACTCTCTTCGAGAAGCGGCTTCCTGCCCAGACCTTGTTCTTCACACAGAACTGAACCACCTTGATGAACTGGTCTGCTAGAACACGATCTTCTTCATTGTACTTTAGAGGCAGGCGCCGAAGCTTCTTCAGATGAGCTTCTCTAAGGTTGGCAAGCCAAATCAGATCCAACACTTTAGCAATCTCAACCGTCACTTTCTTTTCAGAAATCAATGCTTCCCCAGTCTTGATGTCACACCCCCAAAATCCCACACGCGGAGTACCACCGCTTGGAGGCGTGACTGACCAGGATCAAAGTATCAATTATATCAAACATAGCATTTTATAGTAATCATAAGTATAATTGATGTTCAAAACCAAACGTTATATATGTAGCGGAAGCATTAAATGTAAAACCCAAATCGTAAGTATCAATGTGTGAATGTAAAAGTGTTTAATATGCATTCATATGTCCTTGTCCACAACGACCCGCTTCTCCTCTGGTGCAAGCTCCAAAAATACCTAAGGTCCTGCAAGGCATGCAGCAAATAATCAACAACTAGTTGAGCGAGTTCACAGAAAGTAAATGCGTAATAGTAAGTTCGTTTGTAATAAGTGGCTCTTCTGGGCCGATTGTATGTTCTATTGGTGGTGGTGTTCCACGTTACTTGTGGTGGTGTTCCACATTTCCTGTGGTGGTGTTCCACGTTTCCTGTGGTGGTGTTCCACGTTTCCTGTGGTGGTGTTCCACGTTTCCTGTGGTGGTGTTCCACGTTTCCTGTGGTGGTGTTCCACGTTTCCTGACCACTAGACTACTCGTAACTATAGGTATCCTTCACAACCGAGGATAGTGATGTGGTAGTCTAGTCATAGTGTCAATAGAGTATCTAATCAACCTTTCAATCCCATTCCCAACACCCCGGGAACCCCATGCCTTGGTAAGAGTGTGAACTCACCTTGGTTTGCTCGGCAGATACACAAGTGAACAGGTAGCAAGTAATGGTCAATCACGTCCTATCATGCATTTATTCAAGTCAGGTTCGATTCACGTATAGCACGTAGGGTTACACAGAGTAAACAAGTTGCAAGCATACAAATCATGGCCCAAACAAAACTAATCAATCGTGCGAGTGGTAACCCATCCGTCCGGATGGGCATTCCGTGCGGGTGGCACTTCGTGCGGGTGGCCACTGGTCCATCCGGATGGAGATCCGTGCGAGTGGTCTATCATTCCGGGTGACCGTTCGTGCGGTTTTAGCAGCCCGTCCGGATGTGGTTTAACAATTCGTGCGGATAGTCGGATCGTGCGGATTGACCATCCGTGCGGGTAGTCAGTTGGTCCGGATTGGCAGTTCGTGCGGATTGTCAATCCGTGCTGACTGTTGGTTCGTGCGGATGTCAGTCCGGGTGATAGTTCGGTTCGTGCGAGTGAGCAGTTCCGCTCGTGCGGACAGTGAGTATGGACAGTCCGTGTTACTCGGTCCATTCTATCACTCGTGTGATCCAGTTCATGCTTACCCTTGTGCGATCGGTTGAATATCCGGATATTAAGCATTCGGTTACAATCACATAACAGTTTCCAATTTACCAATCAATTAATCATCTTAACAGTCATCAATTAACATCGATCCACAAATCAATTAACCCAAATATCGGCTAAACATGGCATTTTATCAAGAACCCTTACGAACCCTAACAACATTCTTATCGATTCACATGAGCAGGACATTTAGACAAAATCATCCAATTCAGCATAACAACATAATCGATTAACAAATTAACATCATACAACAATCCGGCCGGTTTAACAACTACGTCCGGCCGATCAAACAAATATGTCCGGCCGATCAGTAAACAAGTCCGGCCGATTCAGCAAATTATTCGATTATCATTCAACAATATCCGATTCAATCACATACATACTCGGTTAATCACATACAATTATGCACACAACATCCGGCCGGTTAATCAAACATGTTCGGCCGATCGACTAAATCAACATCTCAAATTGTTCATGCGATCATGTAATCAATCAATAACTAAAACACAATTAAACACTAACCGATTACAAGAGGTGATCCGATTCTTGCTTGTGCCGTCCGGTTGTGCGTGAGAGAGAGAGATTAGCTAGGGTTTAGTGTGTGTTAAGATATTTTGTAACAAATGAGAAAACTAACCAAGTCCCTAAGGTTATTTGCGCATAGAGGGAGTGGGCCGGCCCATTCGATCGGGCTGCCCTTGGGCCGAGTGTGTTGTGCGATCCAATTTTTATTAACAACAACCACATTTAATACACAATACACGTAGCACATAATGACATATCATTTATTTAAATCAAATCTCGTAATCATAACATGTACGAAGTAGGTCTAAAATCCGAGTTGTCACATTATCCCCAACTAATTGGAAATTTCGTCCCGAAATTTGGTATGCACTTACTGAGGAAGCTAGATAAACTGTATTGTTCACTGATTTTCCTGGGGTGTCACATCCTCCCCCCGTTGATCTGGAATTTCGTCCCGAAATTCCGAAGTAGTAGCTTCAGCCTCAGTAGTGGTTGCCTGGTTCCCGAATAACTGGGGGTACTTTTCTGTCATCCTGTCTTCGCGTTCCCAGGTGTACTCTGGGCCACGTTTGGAGTTCCAACGAACTCGGACAAGAGGGATTCTCTTGTGTTTGAGGACCTTCACATCCCGGTCCGTGATTTCCACTGGTTCCTCAACGAACTGCAACCGCTCGTCGATAGTGAGTTCCTTAAAAGGAATGATGAGGGTTTCATCTGATAGACACTTCTTTAGGTTCGATACATGAAAGACATTGTGAACTGCCCCGAGTTCAGCTGGTAGGTTCAACTTGTAAGCTACTTTGCCAACCGTTTCTATGATTTCAAAGGGTCCGACATACCGCGGATTTAGTTTGCCCCGTTTGCCAAAACGTACCACACCCTTCCAGGGTGAGACTTTCAATAAAACCCGGTCCCCGACCTCAAATTCCAATGGCTTTCTACGCTTGTCCGCGTAGGCTTTCTGACGGTCGCGTGCTGCCGCCATGCGTTGTCGTATCTGTGCTATCTTTTCTGTGGCGTCCACAACAATCTCTGGACCCGTGATCTGACTATCTCCCACCTCTGCCCAGCAGAGTGGTGACCGGCATTTACGCCCGTACAATGCCTCGAATGGAGCGGCTTGAATGCTGGTGTGATAACTATTATTATACGAGAACTCCACCAAAGGGAGATGCTTTTCCCAGCCGTTGCCGAAATCGATAACGCATGCTCTTAGCATGTCTTCAAGCGTTTGGATCGTTCGCTCAGACTGCCCATCCGTCTGAGGGTGGTATGCTGTGCTCATGTCTAATCGTGAGCCAAAGGATTTATGCATTGCTTGCCAAAGTTCTGACGTGAATCGTGCATCGCGATCCGAAATGATAGATGTGGGCACCCCGTGCCTCGAGACAACTTCTTTGAGGTATACGTCTGCGAGTGTGGAGAACTTATCCGTTTCCTTTATAGGTAGGAAGTGTGCAGACTTGGTGAGTCGATCCACGATCACCCATATGGTATCATTTCCCCGCTGGGATCTAGGTAGGCCCGTAACAAAATCCATGGAAATTTCTTCCCATTTCCACTGTGGTATCTTAGGCTGCTGAAGTAGGCCAGCTGGTTTCTGGTATTCGACCTTAACTCTTGCACAGGTCAAGCATTTTCCAACATACGTAGCAATGTGGGCCTTCATACTAGGCCACCAATAGGTAGTGCTGATGTCGTGGTACATTTTATCCGACCCTGGATGTACCGAATAGCGAGACTTGTGAGCCTCATCCATTACAAGTTCGCGGAGACCGCCATAAAGAGGGACCCAAATCCGGCCCGTTACATAGTAGGCTCCGTCTGCCTTCTGTTCCATTTGTTGTCGTGAGCCGCGTAAGGCTTCAGCCTTGACGTTTTCGGGCTTCAATGCTTCTACCTGAGCATCTCGTATCTGTGCTGGAAGGCTAGACTGAATCGTAAGCTGTAGCGCTCGTACGCGCCGTGGTAAAGTGTCCTTTCGACTAAGGGCATCAGCCACAACATTGGCTTTGCCTGGATAATACTTGATAGCGCATTCGTAGTCATTAAGTAGCTCGACCCATCTTCGTTGACGCATGTTCAAATCCTTCTGCTTAAGAATATGCTCGAGACTCCTGTGATCGGTGTAAATCGTGCACCTGGTACCGTACAGGTAGTGTCGCCATATCTTAAGCGCGAAAACAACAGCTCCCAACTCTAAGTCGTGCGTCGTGTAGTTCCGTTCATGAACCTTTAGCTGACGAGAGGCGTAGGCAATAACCTTGTCACGCTGCATTAGCACACATCCCAGTCCCCGGATTGATGCATCACAATATACTACAAAGTCTTCTGTGCCCTCTGGCAGTGAAAGAATAGGTGCGCTGCAAAGCCTATCCTTCAAGTGCTGAAAAGCAGTCTCCTGGGGCTCTCCCCAGCGATAGGTAATACCCTTCTGTGTTAATAGCGTAAGCGGCTGAGCAATCTTCGAGAAATCCTTGATAAACCGTCTGTAATAACCTGCCAGACCCAAGAATTGACGTATCTCTGTTGGCGTACGCGGTGCAGGCCAGTTTCTGATCGAATCTACCTTGGATGGATCGACATGGATCCCATCCCTGTTCACCACATGGCCTAAGAAGTGGACTTCACGAAGCCAGAAGTCGCATTTAGAAAGCTTGGCGTACAGCTGTTCCCTCCGAAGAAGTTCCAAAATAAGAC
Source organism: Helianthus annuus (assembly GCF_002127325.2). NCBI lineage: Eukaryota > Viridiplantae > Streptophyta > Magnoliopsida > Asterales > Asteraceae > Helianthus > Helianthus annuus. The sequence continues at coordinate 125,486,986 of NC_035449.2, forward strand.
GAAGATGCTGCTCGTGTTCCTCCTGACTCTTGGAGTAAATCAGGATGTCGTCGATGAATACTATGACGAACTTGTCAAGATAGGGTTTGCACACCCTGTTCATAAGATCCATAAATACAGCAGGCGCGTTCGTTAACCCGAATGGCATGACCAGAAACTCGTAGTGACCATAACGAGTTCTGAAGGCTGTCTTGGAGACGTCCTCATCCCGGACTCTCAGCTGATGGTACCCTGACCTCAAATCTATCTTCGAATAGTAGCACGACCCCTGCAACTGGTCGAATAAGTCGTCTATGCGCGGAAGAGGATAACGGTTCTTGACCGTCACCTTGTTGAGTTCACGGTAGTCGATGCACATCCTGAACGTACCGTCTTTCTTTTTCACGAAGAGTACTGGAGCTCCCCAAGGCGAAGAGCTTGGTCGAATAAAGCCCTTTTCCAAGAGCTCTTGCAGTTGCTTTGACAATTCCTCCAATTCTGATGGAGCTAAACGATATGGTGCGCGAGCTATGGGTGCTGCTCCTGGAGCGAGTTCGATCTGAAATTCGACCTGACGATGAGGCGGTAAGCCAGGCAAGTCTTCAGGAAACACCTGAGGGTAATCACGTACAACTGGAATGTCTTTCAACTTCTTTTCCTTTGCTGCGGCGTCTGTAACAAGAGCCAGGATGGCTGTGTGACCCTTACGTAAGCATTTCTGAGCCTTCAAGAAAGAGATGATGCCAACCACTGCACCACTCTTGTCGCCTTGAACTTCTAGGGGTTCCTGACCCAAACGAGGAATGCGAATAACCTTTTCGCTGCATAAGATTTCTGCCTGGTGTTGGGAAAGCCAATCCATCCCAATCACGACGTCGAAGCTACCCAAAACTATGGGAATGAGATCAATAGAGAAGGCTTGACCAGCTAAGATGAGATTACAACCCTGAACTACGTGCGTGGCTTCTAGACTTTTACCGTTAGCTAACTCGACTACATGTTTGGTGGGTAAAAGTGTTGGTGCACGTTTTAGCAGTTGACACATTTTCACAGACATATAGCTTGTATCCGCACCCGAATCAAATAAAACAGTAACGTAAATATTGTCGAGGAGAAACTTACCCATAACAACGTTGGGATCGTTCACTGCATCGCCTCGACCTAGCACAAAAGCACGACCACGAGCTTCATTGCCGTTGTCGTTGTTGTTCCCGCCGTTATTGTTGCCGTTGCCCTGGTTGTTATTGTTGTTGCGGTTCTGGTTCAACTGGGGGCAATCGCGTTTGTAGTGTCCTTCTGCCCCACACTGGAAACATCCCCGGTTTCCACGCTGTGGTTGCTGCTGCTGGTTCTGTGGAGCTGGCGGTGGGAGTTGCTGGTTCTGATTTGCAGGCCGTGGACTCCTACAGTCTTTGGCCTCATGACCCGTCTTGAGGCATCTTTGACAACGAACCTTATTACACTGGCCACTGTGATGTTTGTTGCAGGTGTTACACTTCGGAAGGTTTCCTCGATACCCTCCCTGTCTGTGGCTGCTAGAGGAGTGCTGACTGGGACTCTGATAGCTGTCTGTCTTTCGCTGCTGAGACTGCGACTGCACTGAAGCTGACCCCTTGCTAGAATCCCCCTCCCATTTTCTTTTACTTTCACTGGGAGTAGCAAGTGTAGTAGAAGCAGTAGCGGTAGTGGTAGCACTGATACGCTTTGGCAGTTTGCCCTGGTCTACTGCCTGATCTGTGATGCGGTGAGCGAGACGCTGAATTTCTTGAATGTTGTTGAGGTTAGCCGACGTCACGTGGCTCTGAATCTCTGGCGCCAAACCCTTGAGATACAACTCGATGCGCTTGTATGGAGGGTCTACCATAGTTGGGCACAACACAGCCAACTCATTTGACCTTTTGGTGTAAGCTTCGATTTCCGAACCAACCATCTTCAGATTGTACAACTCATCCTCCAACTTGTGGACGTCTTCTCTTGTGCAATATTCCCTCTTAATCAGTTCTTTGAATTCATTCCAGGGTGTGGCGTTAGCAGCTGCCAACCCTAAAATCTGTACTTGCGCATTCCACCAGGTGAGCGCAATCCCTTCAAGTGTGCCAGTGGCGAACTTCACCCTGCGAGCCTCAGGGCATTCACACATTTCGAAAACCGACTCGAGCTTTTCAAACCAGTGGAGGAGTCCAACTGCTCCTTCCGTGCCACTGAACGAGCTAGGACGACAGTCCATGAAATTCTTGAAAGTACACACAAGTTGTTGCTGAGCGGGTTGACCTGCTTGAGCGGCTGCAACTGCCGTAGCAATGAGAGCCTCTAGCTGGGCTTGTGTCATGTTAACTCGTCCAGACATGATCTTCATTGTAAAAAGGTAGCGTGGGTAAGAATGGTTCGCGAATAGGGCGATGACAGAAAAGCATAGGCATATAGGTGTTCTCATGAAATCAAAGCATGTGTATCTAAGCGTAATGCGAGCAAGGTTCTAAGCGGTTCTAGCAAGCAGGCAATAAACATAAACCTTATTACCTAGGATGTCGAGTCTTGCACGTGGAGCGAAGCGTCGTTGTGGATCGTTGAGAGCACTGTACTGGTTATAGTCCGGTTTTAATAAAAACGTTTTCCCATATTAAAACCAAGTTCTCTATAACCAATGGCTCTGATACCAATCTGTCACACCCCCAAAATCCCACACGCGGAGTACCACCGCTTGGAGGCGTGACTGACCAGGATCAAAGTATCAATTATATCAAACATAGCATTTTATAGTAATCATAAGTATAATTGATGTTCAAAACCAAACGTTATATATGTAGCGGAAGCATTAAATGTAAAACCCAAATCGTAAGTATCAATGTGTGAATGTAAAAGTGTTTAATATGCATTCATATGTCCTTGTCCACAACGACCCGCTTCTCCTCTGGTGCAAGCTCCAAAAATACCTAAGGTCCTGCAAGGCATGCAGCAAATAATCAACAACTAGTTGAGCGAGTTCACAGAAAGTAAATGCGTAATAGTAAGTTCGTTTGTAATAAGTGGCTCTTCTGGGCCGATTGTATGTTCTATTGGTGGTGGTGTTCCACGTTACTTGTGGTGGTGTTCCACATTTCCTGTGGTGGTGTTCCACGTTTCCTGTGGTGGTGTTCCACGTTTCCTGTGGTGGTGTTCCACGTTTCCTGTGGTGGTGTTCCACGTTTCCTGTGGTGGTGTTCCACGTTTCCTGACCACTAGACTACTCGTAACTATAGGTATCCTTCACAACCGAGGATAGTGATGTGGTAGTCTAGTCATAGTGTCAATAGAGTATCTAATCAACCTTTCAATCCCATTCCCAACACCCCGGGAACCCCATGCCTTGGTAAGAGTGTGAACTCACCTTGGTTTGCTCGGCAGATACACAAGTGAACAGGTAGCAAGTAATGGTCAATCACGTCCTATCATGCATTTATTCAAGTCAGGTTCGATTCACGTATAGCACGTAGGGTTACACAGAGTAAACAAGTTGCAAGCATACAAATCATGGCCCAAACAAAACTAATCAATCGTGCGAGTGGTAACCCATCCGTCCGGATGGGCATTCCGTGCGGGTGGCACTTCGTGCGGGTGGCCACTGGTCCATCCGGATGGAGATCCGTGCGAGTGGTCTATCATTCCGGGTGACCGTTCGTGCGGTTTTAGCAGCCCGTCCGGATGTGGTTTAACAATTCGTGTGGATAGTCGGATCGTGCGGATTGACCATCCGTGCGGGTAGTCAGTTGGTCCGGATTGGCAGTTCGTGCGGATTGTCAATCCGTGCTGACTGTTGGTTCGTGCGGATGTCAGTCCGGGTGATAGTTCGGTTCGTGCGAGTGAGCAGTTCCGCTCGTGCGGACAGTGAGTATGGACAGTCCGTGTTACTCGGTCCATTCTATCACTCGTGTGATCCAGTTCATGCTTACCCTTGTGCGATCGGTTGAATATCCGGATATTAAGCATTCGGTTACAATCACATAACAGTTTCCAATTTACCAATCAATTAATCATCTTAACAGTCATCAATTAACATCGATCCACAAATCAATTAACCCAAATATCGGCTAAACATGGCATTTTATCAAGAACCCTTACGAACCCTAACAACATTCTTATCGATTCACATGAGCAGGACATTTAGACAAAATCATCCAATTCAGCATAACAACATAATCGATTAACAAATTAACATCATACAACAATCCGGCCGGTTTAACAACTACGTCCGGCCGATCAAACAAATATGTCCGGCCGATCAGTAAACAAGTCCGGCCGATTCAGCAAATTATTCGATTATCATTCAACAATATCCGATTCAATCACATACATACTCGGTTAATCACATACAATTATGCACACAACATCCGGCCGGTTAATCAAACATGTTCGGCCGATCGACTAAATCAACATCTCAAATTGTTCATGCGATCATGTAATCAATCAATAACTAAAACACAATTAAACACTAACCGATTACAAGAGGTGATCCGATTCTTGCTTGTGCCGTCCGGTTGTGCGTGAGAGAGAGAGATTAGCTAGGGTTTAGTGTGTGTTAAGATATTTTGTAACAAATGAGAAAACTAACCAAGTCCCTAAGGTTATTTGCGCATAGAGGGAGTGGGCCGGCCCATTCGATCGGGCTGCCCTTGGGCCGAGTGTGTTGTGCGATCCAATTTTTATTAACAACAACCACATTTAATACACAATACACGTAGCACATAATGACATATCATTTATTTAAATCAAATCTCGTAATCATAACATGTACGAAGTAGGTCTAAAATCCGAGTTGTCACACTTGAGATGCACGATCCAGATGCACGATCCAGACGCACACAGCTGTTGGGAATCATGGTATCAGAAAAATAGCGGAAGCGGTTTATATAATTTACCAAAAGCCGATTATATAAATTTGATTTATTAATCCGATTAATAAATATTCCCAATCAGGATCAAGGTTATACGCGTATAAACAAATAAACTGAATAAACAACCATAGAGGGTTTTAGTAATCAACCTTTGACGACTACACCGGAATTGTAACACGCGGGTTACAACGAATCCTCGCTAGTAGGAAGTTCACAACCGAGCACAAGATACCTCTAGTAGAACCGGCCAAGAAGAAGGTGGTTATTCAAAAAAAGTCTCTTTGGGTTTCCACCTTAAACATCCTTTTATTCTAAAAGGTGTCTCTTGGGTTTCCACATTAAACATCATTTTATTAGAAAAAAGGTGTCTCTTGGGTTTCCACTATTATTATTTCACAAATAATAATCTACCTACTCGTGAACATATACGATTCGTGTACCAACGTGTAACTCTTCGGATCGTACCAAGTTAGTTACGTTGACTTTAATTAAGGTCGGACATACATATATCCAACAATCTCCCACTTGGACGATTCTAATTAAATGAGTCAACGTGTGCAGAGTTGGACGCCTAGCTGCATCGCACTGCTCTTAACACGGCATGACACTTTACAGTCGTCAACTAGTTCTTTGCGTTCAAGTAACACTTTACTTAACCAAATACTATAGCCCTGATAATTCTATCAATAAGTCCCTTCTGTATAGAACATTCGTTGATCATAAGACATGGATCATTCATTCTTATATAGTGATCAACCATTCTCTATTCTCGTCTTTAATTCAAAGTGGTCTAACGAACTACTCTTAGTCCGAGCGTGGCCACGCGTTTATTCCAGTTTGAGTTTAACGAGGGCGCCAGAATGTCTAAACTTCTAATCCCATAGAAGTACAGAATTCCATCAGCACCATTCAACTCCCACTTAACCTTGGATTCCTCCCAACGCTACCCGGATTACTACCCATGTTTCAGGACAGTGTTAGATAACATCAAAGATTGTCCTTGATCAATGTAGTTTAATATGTGCCAAAAGAAAAAGGACAGATTGAACATATCAATATCAAAACATCTCATGACTTAGATCCATGGAGATCGTTTTGAAGCGAGTCACATCCAATATCATTCCCTAGTGATATCTGTGAATTTTGATTCTCAAACTCTTGAGTTATTCATCTCATGAATACAATCATCTCAATTCACAATAGTCTTACATTCAAATTCATTCCCATGTAATTTGATCGACTACGGATATTTTAGAATACGCTTATTCAAGGATATAAACATACAAATAACGAACACAGTTACAAAATAATTAAACTTGCATTTAAGCAATAAATCAAATAACTATTTCAATGTAACTGTTGTAGTTCAAAATTAAAACACCAATACTAACTACAGATCATGCCCACTGTCTAGCAAATCTAAGCCCTATTTTTCCAGCATGCTCCTCATGTTTAGCTTGAGGTAGAGGCTTAGTAAAGGGGTCAGCCAGATTTAGATCTGTATGAACTTTGCTTATTACGATGTCTCCACGCTCTATTATCTCTCTAATATAGTGGAATTTTCTGAGTATATGCCTTGTGGTTTGATGCGACCTTGGTTCTTTTGCAAGAGCAATGGCACCAGTATTGTCACACAGCATCTCGATTGGTTTCTTTATGCTAGGCATAACATCGAGATCAGTAATGAACTTCTTCATCCAGGCAGCCTCCTTAGCAGCATCCGATGCAGCATTGTATTCTGATTCACAGGTGGATTGAGCAACCACACTTTGCTTCGAGCTCTTCCAAGTAACAGCCCCACCATTCAGAATGAAAACATATCCAGTCTGTGATCTTGAATCGTCACGATCAGTCTGGAAACTTGCATCAGTATAACACTTAACTGATAGCTCCTCATCCAGTCCTCCATATATTAAGAACATGTCCTTAGTCCTTCTTAAGTACTTAAGAATGTTCTTCACTGCAGCCCAGTGGCTTTCTCCTGGATTCTGTTGATATCTACTCGTCATGCTAAGAGCATACGAGACATCAGGTCTGGTACATAACATGGCGTACATGATGGAACCGATAGCAGAAGCATATGGAACTCTTTCCATTTTCTTCTTTTCCTCTTCGGTCTTAGCACACTACTCACCATTAAGAATGGTTCCATGTGCCATGGGCAAGAGCCCCCTTTTTGAGTCTTGCATTGAGAAGCGTCGTATGACCTTATCAATATATGTACTTTGACTTAAACCTAATAACCGCTTTGACCTATCTCTATAAATCTTTATTCCTAGAATATAAGCGGCATCACCAAGATCTTTCATTGCGAAACATTTTCCCAACCAAGCCTTAACATCTTTTAGCATAGGGATATTGTTTCCAATGATTAGTATGTCATCTACATACAGAATTAGAAAAGTGATATAGCTCCCACTAGATTTCTTGTAAACACACGGTTCATCTTCGTTTTTAGTGAAGCCAAACTCTTTAATTTTCTGATCAAAACGAAGATTCCAGCTGCGAGATGCTTGCTTCAATCCATAGATGGATTTATTTAGCTTGCACACCTTATTAGGATTATTTGGATCGACAAAACCTTCAGGTTGAACCATATAGACATCTTCAAGTAAGTGTCCATTAAGGAACGCGGTCTTGACATCCATTTGCCATATCTCATAGTCATAATATGCAGCAATGGCAAGTAGAATTCTAATAGACTTAAGCATGGCTACTGGCGAAAAAGTTTCCTCATAATCAATTCCTTGAGTCTGAGTGAACCCTTTTGCTACAAGCCTTGCTTTGTAGGTTTGCACTTTTCCATCCATGTCGGTCTTCTTCTTGAAGATCCATTTGTTTCCTACAGTCCGACCTTCGGTAGGAAGATCAACCAAATCCCAGACTTGGTTATCATACATGGATTGCATCTCTGCATTCATGGCTTCTTGCCATTTCTTGGATTCTGAATCCAACATTGCAGCTTTGTAAGTAGCAGGTTCAGCTTCATCAATCATGAAGATATCGTCATACCTTTCAGGGGCACGACGATCCCTAATACTTCTTCGAACACTTGGTGTTTCTGTTGTTTCTTGAGTCCTCTCAGGCTCAACTTCAACAACTAGATCAGCTACTTCTGGTTCTGTCTGAACAACTGGTTCAGTAACTTGTGATTCTCGAATTTCTTCAAGATCCACATGGTTTTCTCCAATCCCTCGTGCCAGAAGCTCTTCCTCCAAGAAAGTGCCTCTGCGTTTAGTGAAAATCTTATTTTCAGTGGGGTGGTAGAAAAGGTAACCGATCCTTTTAGCGTATCCTACGAAAACCACTTTTTCGCCTCTGGGATCTAGTTTATCCGAAGATTCTAGAGTGACATAAGCGTTACATCCCCAGACCTTGAGATAGGATACTTTTGGTTTCTTTCCATGCCATATCTCATAAGGCGTTTTGTTAACCTTCTTCGTTGGAGCTATATTCACAAGTTTTGCGGCAGTTTCTAGAGCATAACTCCAAAAGGAGCGTGGGAGGGTTGTTCGACACATCATTGATCGAACCATATCTAATAGAGTTCGATTTCTCCGTTCAGACACACCATTATGTTGTGGTGTTCCAGGTGGAGTGAGCTGTGAAACTATTCCACAATCCTTTAGATGGTCGATAAACTCATGACTAAGATATTCACCGCCTCGATCTGATCGAAGCATCTTAATAGTTCTATTTAGCCGATTCTCTACTTCGTTTTGGTACTCCTTGAACTTTTCAAATGTCTCATGTTTATGCTTCATAAGATAAACATAACCATATCTACTGAAATCATCAGTAAATGTAACAAAGTATCTTTCTCCATGTCTTGACATTGTTCTGAATGGACCACATACATCTGTATGTACAAGTCCCAACAGATCATTAGCTCTTTCTCCAACATTTGAAAAAGGTGCTTTTGTTAACTTTCCACTTAAGCATGATTCGCATTTGCCAAACGTTTCCGAACCCTTAGAATCTAATATTCCTGCGGTTTTAAGCTGTTTAACACGATTCTCGCTTATGTGACCAAGTCTACAATGCCACATATACGTATCGTTAAAGTCTAACTTGTTACGTTTATGGGAGATGTTGCATAATATGTTATTGTTTTGGATTTCTATCTCATAGATTCCATTGTTTGGTTTTGCATCAAAGTAAAATACATCATTAAAATAAGCATAAATAAATTCACCATTAAAATGATAATTGAAACCTTGTCCATGCAAAGCAGAAACCGAAACAATATTTCTAGTAACACTAGGAATAAAATAAACATTGTTCAAAACAAGTTCTAAACCAGAAGGAAGTAAAAGAACATATTCTCCAATCGCCTTCACAGCAACTCTTTGTCCATTGCCAACATGGACCTCCAAGTCGCCTTGTTTTAGCTTCTTAATCTTTCTTAGTCCCTGCAAAGCATTACAAATGTGAAAACCACATCCTGTGTCAAACACCCATGTTTTGCCAGAAAAAGAAAAGATTTCAATAACATATATACCTGAGGACTCTCCTCCTGAAGCCTTGGCTTGCTTCAGTTCAGCTAAATACTTAGCACAGTTCCTCTTCCAGTGCCCAATTTCATTATAATGAAAACACTTGGCATCCTTTTGAGGCTTCTTGTTTGCAACTAATTTGCCTTTGCCCTTCCCTTTGCCCTGATTGCCCCTTTTCTTGGTGTTAGGTTTCTTAACATGACCCTCCTTGATCATCAGCACTGGTGCAGTCTTGCTGGGTATATTCACCTCAGCAGTTTTGAGCATCTGATGCAGCTCTGCAAGTGTCTTCTCCATCCCATTCATATTGTAGTTCATAGTGAACTGATCATATGACTTAGGTAATGAGTTGAGGATGATATCCCCAGCTAACTCATCACTCAAGGGGGATTCCAGACGAGCCAAATGATCAACATATGCCTTCATTTTTAGCACATGAGCGCTAACTGATGTACCCTCTTGCATACGAGTGGTTATGAGTGATCTCATCACATCAAACCTCTCATGACGAGCCTTCTGTTGGAACATTTCAACCAGGTGCTCATTCATCTCATATGCCATCTTGTCATCCATGGTCCTTTGAAGTTCAGGAATCATGGATGCTAAGATTAAACATGAGACTTTCATAGAGTCATCAAAGTGCTTTGCATAGTTTCTATATGCAACAATTTGCTGATTGATGGGTTCATCAGGGACTGGCGTTTCAAGAACATACAGTTTGCTCTCCGCCTTGAGAACAATTTTCAAGTTGCGGTGCCAGTCCATGAAGTTGGAGTGGTTCAGTTTGTCCTTCTCTAAGATGGACTTGAGAGAGAATTGGGAGGAATTGTTTTCAGCTGACATCTACAAAATTCAAAATTAATTAATTAGTATTTTATGTTTTAAATATCTTAATTTAATTTTATGACCCAAAAACAAAAATTTTTAATTAAGATGAGATCCCGATTCATCATATGACAGTGAATTGGCTTAAGCACTATCCACTGGTATGATTATGTAGGTAAACAACGATTATTAATTGTGTCCACTACACAACTCTCCATTTGGGGTTATCACTTAAAACGATGTATGTTTAACCCCAACTATGCCCACTTGATGAACAAGCGATGTTTTGTCCTTTACTATTAACTGTATCACCGGCCTATGTTACACAGGAAACGCGATGATTACCTTCTTTCATGATGGATGCCCAGATGCAGGGTATAGCACTAACATTTGGGTTCGATTTAGAATGAAGTGTTAACTCGTTAAGGGTGGCATAAAACATCAATTTAAAATTTGGGATTTATTTTAATATTTACCAAAAAAAATATTTTGAATAACTCGTAGCATGAGGCGAGTTACACAATAGTTTATAAAATCCAATTTTATATAATTCGTGATAATAGACACTCCTTTCCACGCTCGCACGATATAGTTTTAAATACCCTATTAAACTATGTCGGTCGATTTATCGCGAATGATCTTGTTTTAAATATTAATAAAACCCTTTTATTAAGTATACCTTTTAGTTTTATAAAACTTGTTTTAATAAAACTGTTGTCTTGATTGTGAAAATTTTATTTATTTTGGGTTATCTAGATTATTTACAATAAATAAAACACAACCACAAAACACAATAATAAAAATCGAATCGAGCCACTAATAGGTTGGCCGTTTCGTTTTAGCCAGAAACGAAACGAACTAGTCAAAAGGGTTTCAAAAGCTAATTTTTGAAAAATCCCACTTGACCCGCGATCTCTATCTTCATGGTACCTGTTCGCCATTTATCTTGATCTTGTGCTTGAGGGATTACAATAATAAATTTAAAATACAATAAACCAAATTTATTCTAATCCTATCTATTACATCGGATCCAATATCCGAAGAAAAAAAAATACAAATCAAAATAAAACCATAACCAATACAACCATGACAAAGGTCATAACCTAGGGCTCGATTCACATCACAATCCATAGACAACCAAAAGCTTTTGATCTTTTGTCAAAACAAATAATTTTTGACAAATAAAACATAGATCAAAATTATAACTTTACCATCTATACGCGTGTAACCGTGGCTCTGATACCACTGTTGGGAATCATGGTATCAGAAATAGCGGAAGCGGTTTATATAATTTACCAAAAGCCGATTATATAAATTTGATTTATTAATCCGATTAATAAATTCCCAATCAGGATCAAGGTTATACGCGTATAAACAAATAAACTGAATAAACAACCATAGAGGGTTTTAGTAATCAACCTCTGACGACTACACCGGAATTGTAACACGCGGGTTACAACGAATCCTCGCTAGTAGGAAGTTCACAACCGAGTACAAGATACCTCTAGTAGAACCGGCCAAGAAGAAGGTGGTTATTCAAAAAAAGTCTCTTTGGGTTTCCACCTTAAACATCCTTTTATTCTAAAAGGTGTCTCTTGGGTTTCCACATTAAACATCATTTTATTAGAAAAAGGTGTCTCTTGGGTTTCCACTATTATTATTTCACAAATAATAATCTACCTACTCGTGAACATATACGATTCGTGTACCAACGTGTAACTCTTCGGATCATACCAAGTTAGTTACGTTGACTTTAATTAAGGTCGGACATACATATATCCAACAACAGCTTCTCCAAATCTTCCATCTTGAGATGAACGATCCAGATGCACACAGCTTCTCCAAATCTTCCATCTTGAGATGAACGATCCAGACCTGAAACACTTAACCCCGGATTAAGAAACTTGACCCCGGAGACATCGGCCCAAACCTGGATCCCAAGAATAAATTCCAATACCCCAGAATAAACAATTGAAATATTAAACAACCAACATTTAATAACTTATTTAAACAATTTTCATAACCCTAGAGTATTCTTAATAAGATAACTCACACATAGAAACAAGAAAGCAAAATCTTTTTGTGGGTTTTTTTTTTAATTTGGACTAAAATTAAATAGGTTAAACCTAAGAACATATTTACACTAATTATCTTTTTGTGAAATCGGAGCAAAGGAATCAAATCGGTTTTTCTGTCAGTACCCAACACAAGAACCATAGCTTTTTAGCTTTAATCTCTTAGTATGATGTTGACAGTTCAAGACGTTCAACGGTATTGTGGTCCACTTAAGTTTTAGCACGCTTTCGAACACTGTTTTCGAGATATGAACTTAAGTGTATTAATAGCTGACAGCAACTATGTTTACCCACCTTAGAATATAGTCCCGTATCAAGGTATGCGCGAGAGATCATCTTACTGGTGAGTATACCATTTATCATCTGTTTTGACGTATAAGCTAATGTGAGATACTCACTTATTTGGAATTGAAAACAAGTCCTTTGTGATAGAATCACTTATTGAGGAGGAACTTGAATTTCAGATGCAAAGGGCACAGGAGCAAGTCCTTTGTGATAGAATCACTTATTGAAGAGGAACTTGACTCCCGCATAATTTTGTGGGACATGTGATTGTTTATCACTTATTTGGGTCGAATGCATCATGGATTAAGGATATTTACACGTATGTATGGTATCATGGAAGATCTAGACTTGCGTCCCCGTTATTTTCCGGTAAAAGAAACAACCATGATACCCAGATGATAAACAGCATAAAGACCACGTATCTCAGAACCTCGACAATCTATCAAACGAAATTACGGTACCAAGACCATATATCCGAGAGATGTGCCACACAAGTTACGCAGTTCATTATGTTTATATACCAAAGACAGGTTCTTATTTACGCGTAAAACCTACCGAAGCAACGTATAATGAAGCTGTCACAGTTAACGGTTAATTTTATGCATATAACCATAGTCCTGCACCAGATACGACTAACCGATGTACTATCATTTCCCTTATATCTCAACACGACTTCATTTTAAATTTTTCGAATGTTTTTGTATTTTTCTGAAATTTATCCTACAACTAAGTAAAATATTTTTGGAGTTTTTCAATTTTTCGAAAGCGGTAAGAACTGTACAGAAAAGATAAAATAAAATTTCTATGCGAGTTTAGAAAGCATTTTACTCTGGGTTGATCATGCCAATCATTCGGACCAGATTTTCAAATCTAGCCCGATCGAATGTTTTCGTAAACAGGTCGGCAAGATTATCCAAGGTGTCTACCCTAACCACTTCTATTAAACCCTTCTCAGCACAGTCGCGAATAAAATGATGCCTAACATCTATGTGCTTAGTGCGTGAGTGATTAACTGGATTGTTTGTTATGGAAATGGCAGAGTTGTTATCGACAAGGATAGGAGTTCGAGTAAAATTCAAACCGTAGTCCCTCATTTGCTGCTGAATCCACAAAACCTGAGCACAACAGCTTGAAGCAGCAATGTACTCGGCCTCGCACGTGGATAGAGAAACGGCAACTTGCTTTTTGCATTGCCAAGAGACAAGACGATTCCCAAGAAGTTGTGCGCCGCCAGAGGTTGACTTTCTGTTCATCCGGCACCCTCCGAAATCTGCGTCAGCATACGCCATCAAATCCAGACCACCTTCAGCTGGATACCACAATCCAAGCTTAGGCGTCCCTTTCAGATATCTGAAAATACGCTTGACTGCTTTCAAGTGAGACTCCTTCGGAGTTGATTGGTACCTAGCACACAAACAAACAGAGAACATAATATCTGGTCGTGAAGCAGTAAGATACATCAATGAACCTATCATTGCTCGATATAGAGTCGGATCCACTTCAGGATCTTTCTCATCATCGGGTGAAAGCTTGAGATTTGTCGGTAGAGGCGTGTCATAGGGTAAGCTATCTTCCAATCCAAATCTTTTGAGAATCTCGTGGACATACTTTGTCTGATGCACGTACGTCCCAGTTTTTTCTTGACTCACTTGAAGACCTAAAAAGAAGGATAACTCGCCCATCGCGCTCATTTCAAATTTTGACTTCATCACCGCCTCAAACTCACGACACAATTCTTCATTTGAAGAACCAAAAATTATGTCATCAACGTAAATTTGCACAATCAGAAAATCTCCCCCTTTCTTCAAAATGAACAGTGTGGAGTCAATCGCACCACGCGAGAACCCATGCTCCAATAGATGCTTTGACAACGTCTCGTACCAAGCTCGAGGGGCTTGATGGAGACCGTAGAGAGCCTTGTCCAACAAATAGACCTTGTTGTCTAATCCTGGAGCTTCGAAACCCGGTGGTTGGGACACATACACAGTTTCATGCGATTTCCCGTAAAGGAAGGCACTTTTCACATCCAACTGATAGACTTTGATACGCATGTGTGCAGCAAAGGCTAGAAACAAACGAATAGCTTCCAGTCTTGCCACCGGTGCATAAACTTCGGTATAATCAATCCCTTCCTCCTGATTGAAGCCTTGAACAACCAACCGTGCTTTGTTTCTGACAACGACACCCTTATCGTCTTTCTTGCACTTGAAAACCCATTTCGTGTTGATTGCATGTTGGCCCTTCGGAAGATCGACCAAATTCTACATCTTAAACTTGTCGAACTGAGCTAACTCTTCTTGCATCGCCTCACACCAAGAATTATCCTTCAGAGCCATTTGATAGTTCTTCGGCTCTATCTGAGAGATAAAACATTCATGCAGGCTAAGATTGTAGATTTCTTCTTTCTTGATAGAAGAGAACAGACATTGCATCTCTGAAATACTCCTTCGCGTTTGCACTCCCGCATTTGGATTCCCAATAATATTATCAACAGGTTGACGAATATTTGTTCTTGGAACTGGGATTGCCGGAGCTTGAAGATTGTTTCCCAAATTCGACTGAATCTCCCCCTCTGCATTTGCATTACTAGAAGAAGCTTGATCATTACCAGAAGACGCAGTAGCATTTGGATATGCTGAAAAGTCAACGTATAGATCTCCACTTGTAGTTTGAGCAGCTGCATTGGGGATCTGCTCAGCAACAACATCATTTACGGTCGAAGAATCAGCGACTGGAACATTCGAAGACACATTTGTAGGAATACTTGCTCTCCAGCTCGCATCCACTTCATCTTTGTTCACAAGATGTGTGTATACAACCTCCGAATCTTCTTCTGAAACACCAGGAAGATCAAATGAATCAAATCGCTTTTGGGACCGAATTCGGACGGTGGAGGATCAAAACTCAAAGGAGTTATATCAAACACTATCTCCACTGTTCGCTTCTTGATGTTATAAACACGTTTGTTTGGAGTTCCATTGGCATAACCCAAAAAGAACCCAATTTCACCAACTTCCCCCATTTTCGGAGTATCTTTGGTGCGTTTGTTAACACATTTAATCCCAAAAGGGTGAAAACCAGATAGGTTCGATTTCCTGTTTTCAAGTAATTCATAACACGTTTTATCTTCTCTTTTGACCGTAAGCACATGATTTAACACATAACATGCAGTGTTTACCGCCTCAGCCCAGAAGAAAATTAGCAATTTTGATTCAGAAAGCATAGTGCGGGCCGCCTCAATCAGGGTACGATTTCTGCAACTCCGTTCTGTTGGGGAACATATGGAGCGCTGAACTGATGAATTATTCCCATTTCCTGACATAACTCATCCATATTATGATTTTTAAACTCAGTGCCGTTGCCACTTCGGATTTTCTTAATAGGAAGTGAATAATTTTTCTCAAGTTGTTTGAATAAGTCTCTTAAAATACCAGCGGTTTGATCCTTTGTTTTTAAGAAAAATACCCAAGAGTAACGTGAGAAATCGTCAGTGACAACTAAGCAATAAGACATCCCACCAATGCTAGCCACATGGATCGGGCCGAAAAGATCCATGTGAAGCAATTCAAGTGGTTTTTGGATTGAGTTAACTGTTTTCGGTTTATGAGGCTTTCGTTTGATTTTTCCTTTTTCACATGATTCACATTTGTTGTGCATATTGAAAATACGTAAAGGAACCCCCAACACTAAGTTGTTTTTCACTAAGTGGTTCATTTTTCGCAGATGCACGTGGCCCATTCTCCTATGCCAGAGATACGATTGATCTTCAGTCGCCTTTGAAAGTAGACAAGTCACTGGAGCAGACGAGTTAACCAACGGGCGCATGTCCATGACATATGTGTTATTCACCCTTGGAGCCCTCATAACGATCCAATCTTCAGGAACAGCAAATCCCGGACGCAAAACGAAGCAAGCTTTATCAGTGAACAACATCGTGTACTTGTTATCACAGATTTGAGAAACCGACATCAAGTTATGCTTCAGTTCTTCAACGTAGTTCACTTTATGCAGCGTGATTTTTCCATTTGACACAGAGCCTTCACCGATGATGTAACCACCCTTTTCACCGGCAAAATTCACATAACCACCACGAATTTGTTTAAAATTGTTCATTAATTCTTTATTTCCTGTCATGTGTCTGGAACAGCCACTATCGATATACCAAATATAGATAGCCCTCTTCAGCTGCTCCTACACTCCCCAACAAAAATTTAGTTAGAGTGTGGGACCCAAGCCATGATGGTCTTGGGTCGTCCTGATTCGTCAACATAAGAAAACTCTTTGAAATAACCATCATCGCCTCTGTGTCCACCATTTCCATTTCGGAAATTGTTGGAATGAATCCCCGCAAATCGTGGATTATACGGAGTGGACGATCTGTTGGTATAACCAGAGTTTCCATACCCACGGCTTCCATAGTTTTGGTAATTGTAATTTTGATTCCTGGGTGGCTCAAAATTCCTACCAAATCTAGGAGCATCTTCGTGTCTTGAGAATGATCGTGAATGATTATCCGAATGCGGTCTTTGATTTGTAAATCGGGGGGGGGGGGGGGGTGACGCATTTCGGTCATTCACGAATCTGTTCTGTGCATGAGGTCTGACATAGTTGTTGTTCGGACCTCCAGAGCGTTGGTCATTCTCAACTACTTGGAAAGTAACATGATTTTGTCGTCTGTGAGGGGTTTTCTCACGAGTATCATGTCTTTGAGATGTATTTTCCGATCTGTCCCCACGGTTAATAACAACGGGTTTCTCCTCTTGATCCTGATTTTGTTGTGATTTAACATTTGGTTTAACAACTGGTTTTACTTCTTGTTTGATCACCTTGTTTTTCTCAACCTTCTGATTTTTACCATTTTTCTTTTCAACATTAACTGCTTCATTTTGTGGCTTTTCAACAAAAGGTTTCTTTTCATCAGGATCAACAAGAGATTTACCCCTGTCATCTGTACAGTCTGCTGCTAAGTGTCCTTTCCCACGACACTTGTAGCATTTGCGAATTTTCGCAGCATTCTTTGGACGTTCCTCATGAGTGGTCGAAGATGATGAGTCGTTGGTGGAATTTTTCAAAATTTGGTTCACAAATTGAGAGTTGGAACCAGTTTCGATCTTTACTTCTTCTTTGACTAAATCCTCCCCTTTAACAAACTCAGTTTTAGGGATATTTTTCAAAGCCTTTTTAGATTTCCCACATGACTTTGGTTTTGAGTTCACATTTTGAACTTGATTAAGCATTTCCAAAATCTTATTGCTTATCAAATTTTCAATGTTTTCGAGATTTACTTCATTTTTCTTTGAAACTCCACTCATCTTCGACTGATCTGAGTCAATAACTTCATCTGGCTCAGATTCTGACTCACTTTGTGGTTCAACCGTCAGAGGAGTCTTTGGCACAAAATTTGCCAATTCAGGGTCAATGCTTGGCATCGATGTATAGTTATGGTTTACCGGTGGAGGCACCTTACTATATCCAATGCCGAACATTTCTTCCTCAGATTCTTTGAGACGTTGGCTGTTAATGTGACAACCCTCACTAAACCAGGTATCCGTACGATTTAATTAATAATTAATTGCTACTTAATTACTATGCTTACTTGAAATTACTGATGAACTGCTACTTGATTTCTGATACTTGTATATTCCTGCATCATACTTTACATACCGTCACTACATTATGTTACATGCTGAACCTTAGTGACAAACATGATGCACAAAAGCACATCAGCACTATGAACGGATAACCTATTGAACATGCTGACAAAGCCAGCATCAGGCAGATACTGCCTCTAAGGCCTGTATGAGCCAGAAATATTTTACTACACCCATAGTGAGTGTGGGGATACAAGGGTTGTAGAACTGCGTCTCTAGGAATAAGTTACGATGATTGGATGTGCCTAAAACGTACACTAAGCACAAAACACAGCACTTTAATTAACATTTCAGCTTCTGGCTAGCTAATAAAGTGCCAAAACATGAGAAAAGTATTATTAGACACTTTCCAAAGTGTCAGGAATAAGTTGTGTCACTAAAAAATGGTATTTACGACACTTAAAAGCTTTGTTAAGCGCTTTAACGGATTACTATCCAACCGAACAACCGGACTATACCCGGAACATGAAAATATTGCCATAAATATTGTTGGTCTTTTTCTGAGCCAGTTAGGGTCCCTGAACACCCTAACACTCGCCTTAAAGCACAACACTCAACTAACCAAGTTAATCCCTAAATCTAACTTAGTTAACCTAACTAAACATCAACTAATCTAGTTGAAATCGAACCAAGACCCCCCCCCTTTGGGCCGATCGGTCACCTTGTGACCTTGACATGTACCATTTATGATTATTATATTAGATTGTGTCCCATATCTAGATGACAATGAGTCCATTGGATAAACATGTTGAGATTGTCTATAAGTAACTTGTAAATGCACTAGAGATCATTCACACCATCCAACACCATCTAAACTCACCTCTCTCTCCCTCTACAATTCTCGGCCGAACACCCCTCCCCCTCTACATCCATTTTCGGTTCTTGATTATTCCATTCCAAGGTTATACAAGTGTCAAGGGTCACGCATTAGGAAGCTCGGAGCAAACGGAAGACGAAGGACCTCTCTATCTAGCTTTTATCCACGCATTTTTCGCATAGATTCTTCCCTAGCCTCGAGCTAGAGGTATAATACTTAAAACACTTACTTGAACTAATCTAAAGTGGTTAATACGATTTGTAACGGTTAAAACTCGGAATCTTACAAAATCATGCATTAAAGTTTACTAAAAATGCATGTATTGTTGGTTAAAAGCTCATAAATTGTGTAAATGTTGTAGTATTGATTTTGTGTGGTTATCTAGACCCGATCTATGTTGTGGTAGCTCGGATCATCATTTAACCCGGTTTGGTTAAGGTTATGGATCTTGACATAAGCTTGTTTTGAATGAAAGAAGGGTTAAAGGGTGAAACTCTACCACACGCGAATTATGAACTTGTGTAAAAATGTTTTACTTGTGGAATAGTGTTTAAAACTAGCAGATCTACGTATCTGCAAGTGGTATTTTCAAAGGACCGAGTGTCAAGAAAAATCATGTTTTCTAAAAATAGATCTTACACTTACAAGCATGATTTTTATAAACCACAAGTGTGTAAACACTTGTGAAATGAAAAGTTTCGACAAAATAACAAACTTTGTAAAAGATGACGGGAAGTTGTAAAGACGGATTTACTTTAAAAAACGAGGTTTTTACGAGATCGAATTACTTTATATAAAGATCCACAAAATATAATGGGATTTACACTATAAGTTTCGGAAAAACTACAAGTTCATGTGACTTATGCGATTTACATACTTGTCGACTAGTTGATGTGTCGGAAATTGTTTGATTGACCAAAGAAGTTGTTGAAATTGATTTAGTAAAAGAAAATTATACGCTTGAAAGGGTGGCCACCTCCAGTTACAGGGGAAACTCTGGCGAAATTTTCCAAAAACCTAACACTTAGAATTATTTTCACTATAAGTGTTAGAAATATCTTTTCGACATGTTTTCAAAATATATTTCGTCACGACTTTATTTACAAATATCGGAGGTGGGATTTTCACAAAAACTAAACGTGATAAATATATATTCGGTAAATATATTTTCACCACACTGTTTATGATTATTTTGTGAAAAATACATAAATATTATTTTTAGAGTAAAAATAATATTTTCGAACGTTAACAGATCCAAAATAATACGAACGCCTCTACGATAACTATATAAGTTACACTGGTAATATTTATTACCACTCGAATGAAAAAACGTAACTTACGCATTATACGGAAATATTTATGAACGCGTATTTTATCGACGTATTATTTTTGGGGAAAATTATGTGAAATGAAAATATATATTTTTGAGAAAAATGTTTATATTTTGGAATTAGAAATAAATATATATTAAGTGAGACTTAATGATATAATTCGAACGCACATGTATTAAATCCCCCATCCTTGTGAAGGAGATTAACTACCAAGTATATACGAAAAGTAAACCCGAAATAGTTGTCTAACTATTTCCCAAAAAAAAAACTTAAACTATAAAGCTAAGGCACGACCGTCCGTCTAATAGAATTAGCACATGTAGGTCGTTGCACAGCTGCCTGATTTGGAGTACTTGGTAGAGACGCACCGACTGTGAGTTCATGTCCCCCTTTTCTCTTAACTGTTTTCAGTTTTCTAAACTGCGGGGGTGAAATACATGTTACTATGATTACGAGTACTTTTTACATGGTATGGTTAGCGTAAGGAGGGTTACTACTTAGATCATGTGAGTGGGTAGGCGGGAACTGGAGGCCATTAATCCTCATTGTAGGACCGAGGGACGTAAGCGGTAGATCTATCTGGGTGTTGCGAGCCCAACCCCAGGTCCAGCATAACGGACCTCGGGGTGACTTTGTGCCCCGACGCAAAATCGCAAGGTTTGAGTCTTCCTACTTGCACTTCACACGTATCAATGGCCTTGCAAACCATTGGTGATCTCTTTTTCCTTATTTGCTACATACCAGGATTTTTGATAAATACAAAGGTTTATTTACTCACTTTCGCATGAACTCGCTCAACATTATTGTTGATTTTTCAACTTACATGTATTTCAGGGAATTAAAAGGATCTGGCACGGTATGGCACGTTTTCCCGCTGCACTAGTTTCCGAGGTCATCCGGGGTTTAGGGAATGTGACTCTTACCTGGACAAGTCACAGTCCTTAAACTGTGTTTATGTTTTGTTTGTTTGTTGAACAATGTTATGGTTGTTAGGGTGTTTTCCCGCTAAGATAACGGTATTGTATTTGGTTTTTAAAACTTAATGGATGATCTTGCATGTTTTTACTTCATATAGCTTTGTTATGATTAAGCTATGGTATTAAGAAGTCACACCAAACTAACCACGCTTCCGCAAAGCCAGGGTGTGACAGCTTGGTATCAGAGCTCTGATCATAGCGAACTAGGATTCCTTCTCGAGTCTAGACTATGATCACTAGGGCTCTCACGAAAACATTTCTACTGCATACCACTTAAGTCCAGATCCAAAACCTTTTTATAAACAAATGTTGAGCACATTTCATTTATTATTTTTAGGCTCAGTCTTGGAGGCTGAGGCTCGGTCTTGGAGGCCGAGGCTCGATCTTAGAGATCGAGGTAGATGTTTATTGTTTTAGGCTCAGTCTTGGAGGCTGAGGCTCGGTCTTGGAGGCCGAGGCTCGATCTTAGAGATCGAGGTAGATGTTTATTGTTTTAGGCTCAGTCTTGGAGGCTGAGGTTCGGTCTTGGAGGCCGAGGCTCGATCTTAGAGATCGAGGTAGATGGCTAGTGAGACTAGGAAGAGTAGGCTCAGTCATGAAGGCTGAGGCTCGGTCATGGAGGCCGAGGCTCGATCTAGGAGGTCGAGGTGGATGATAGAGCAGTCTTAGAGACTGGGAAGAATTTGGCTAGTGGGACTAGGAATGTCTGTCTAGGAGACTGGGAGGCTAGTGGGACTAGGAGAACTATGTGATTTCTTACTTGGTGGCTTATGTGATTACTTGATTGCATGACTGATTATTTGTGCATATTTGTGTTTATGTTACAGACTCATGGACTCGCCCGGTACAGGCGATTCGGACACCACTGGACCCATACCTGTAGTATCTGATGACCTCACATCCTCAGAGCACGAGGTGCACACTTCTGATTATACCAGCACTAACGAGGACAATTTTCAGCCCTTCGCACTACCTGAGGGTGCTGATGAGCCTGCAGATGGCGCTCCCGTTGAGTACCTACCGTTGGTAGAGATTCCGGCACCTATACCCTTAGCCGTTTATCCTGCGTATGACTTACTTCTTGACGCCGAGGCTGACGGCGATGTTGATCTGTATGACGATGAGCCCATAGAGGATGATGATCTTCTCGAGGATGAGATCCAGGACGCGGCCCTACTTCCTGCTGGCGATCTTCTGATGATCGCTGATGCTCCCGCCGAGGATTCGCCTGCGCATTCTCCGGTCCCAGACTCCTTTGAGTCTGTGGCATCCGCACCTTCCCACACTTTGAGCGCACAGCACTTTTCGCATGGCTCAGATCCTGACCAGGCATCCTCTGTTGCTCCTATTCCCAGTTTTGCGTTTGACCATGATGACATGGAGGATTCTGATCCTATCTTTCCTCCGGGATTCGACCCAGATCATGATATAGAGTTTATACCTATGGATCAACCCATGGAGGATCCAGCTGACCCAGTCGATCCTATCGACCCCGAGTTCGATTTCGAGATGGCTTTTGATGATCCCGAGCCTGCCATCGCCCCTGAGCAGGAAGCCGCTCTAGACCCTATGCCTGAGCATGACCCCGTACATGCTGGCATCCCTGTTGAGCCTGTTATAGCTGACCCGCCTATCGATGATCATCTGGAGGGTGATCATGTTATTGCTGCCGATCATGTCGATCCACCTCTTATTGCTGATATACCTGTTGACCATCCTGTTGATCACATTGCACCCGTTGATCCTTTTGTTGCTCCCCCACCTGATCCCGTTCCACTAGAGCCCGAGCATGCACTGTTCGCGGCACACATGGATCCACCGGACGAGCACGCATAGCACGGGTGGATTCCTGCTGATGAGGATGTTCCACCTATTCCCCCACACCACACTGATACACGACATGTTGATTTCTCTTTTCAGGTTCCTCAGTTTGTACCTCCAGCGAGACCTGGAGAGGGTTCTTCGGCCCATCCTTTTGGGCATGTGCCGATGTCTGTTCCTTTCAGGCCACAGTTTCCACCTGTTATACCATCCGCTTCACCGTTTCACGTGGCACCATTTGATCCCACCAGTACGCCATTCCTTTGGCCGTCACCGCCTGTCATGCCACCGACTGATCCTTACCATCCGTTCCATGTGGGACACACTATTGAGGACGTTTTGATGTCTTTCGTTTTTCAGCGTGAGTCACACACGCAGCGTATCCAGGAGCTTGAGAGAGCTCAGCTGCCACCATGTTCGTGCCATGGTCAGACACACTCTCCTTTGCAGCCTTATCGACCGGTACCCCCAGATTATGCTGCACGCCTCTTTGCTTTAGAGCAGCAGGTCGCTTCTTTCATCCGTACTCAGAGAGCCATGGAGGAGGACTGGCTCCAGTTACGTCGTTTGTTTTACACTCACTTTCCCCCTCCTCCACCGCCATCTGTATAGAGCTCATCAGTACTGTAGGGTAGACGTTGGTGAGAGGACCGCGATTGCTTTTGACTGCACAACATTTTTGGAGACTACGTGATGATTCTGACTTTTGTTGACATGTATTTGATGTATTTGATGTATTTGACACTGACTTAGTTTTTGGACAGGGGTGATGTAGCCCCTAGTTGATTGATGATTGTATGACACAGTGATGTACTGATACACTTACTATGTGGTCTCGATATATGGCAATCGCAGTATTCTCATCATATTTGATTCACTTGATTGCCTATTTATATTTCTATGACATGGGATGTTGTGTGTATAATATTTGTGACATGGGATGTTGTGTGATTGGTATTTGTGATATATTGATAACATGAGATGTTATGTGCTATTACTATTACTATATACGTACGCTTCACTATGGCCTGACCAACGTAAACACATCTTTAGAAGATGCCGCCAAGACGTCAACAACAGCAAATGCCTACCACTCAGGAAGAACTACAGCAAGTCATTGTTGCTGCCATTGCTCAATATGCTGCCTCTCAAGGAGGAATGAGTGGAAGCAACTCTGGCAACACCGGCAACAACAACAATCCACCTCATGGGTGCACCTACAAGCAGTCCTTGGACTGCAAGCCCGTAAACTTTGATGGCACAGGAGGTGCTGTCGCTTTTGTCCGCTGGGCTGAGAAAACTGAATCTGTTCTTCACATGAGCAAATGCGCACTGGATCAGCAAGTCACCTATATCTCTGGGCTATTTTTGGATGGAGCCCTATCCCGGTGGAACTTGCAAGTACAGACACTTGGCGAAGCTGCTGCCTACGCGCTGACCTGGACCGAACTGAAGGAACTCATGCGCAAAAAGTACTGTTCCCGCGCTGAAATCCAGAGGTTCGAGACCGAGTTCTGGCATTTGAAAATGGAAGGTCCAAAGATAGCAGAGTATGTTCAGAGGTTCGACGACTTGTCTCATGTGGTACCCTACATGGTCACTCCTGAGTTCAAGAGAATTGAACGTTTCATTTGGGGATTAGCTCCTCAAATCATAAGCATGGTGACCTCCTCCAAACCTGCGACTATCACTGAAGCCATTGATTTGAGCGTGGCTCTCACAGAGGAGGCAATTCGTTTGAACAAGTTTGATGAAGTAGAGCCTAAGAAGAAAGAGACTCATGTGGAGTCATCCGGAGGGAACAAGCGGAAGTTTTCAAACTTCAAGCAGGGCACCGGGGTGGTGGTTAAGAAAGGGGAATCAAGTATGCCAGCTCAGGATACAGCTGGTGATAGGAGGAAAGGTAAGGGATATATGGGTGCACATCCCAAGTGTAACTCTTGCCAACGCCATCACTCTGGTCGATACGGGCCAAAAGTATGTGAAGCTTGTGGAAAGACTGGTCACTTGAAGGATTCCTGTTGGGCTAGTGCTGGCCGGGGAGGCCAAGGAGGATTCGGGAGTAGAAATAATCGTGGTGGTAATGGAAATCGCCCCCAAGGGAACAATGGAGGTGATTGGAATCGGGTAAATAATGCAAACCAAGCGGGCGCCATAAATCGTAATCAGAGGAACAATCAAGCTGGAAACGGGGGTGGAAATGGGCAGAGACCCGGATGTTTCAACTGTGGTGATCTTGGGCACTACAAGAGGAATTGCCCGGAATTAAACCAAGCCCGCGGAAGGGTCTTCAACATAGAAGCAAGGGAAGCGCGCCAGGATCCCAATGTTGTCACTGGTATGTTCCCTGTAAACCAACGCTATGCATCCGTTTTATTTGATACTGGCGCCGATCATAGCTTCGTGTCGTTAGAATTTAAGAATATGCTTGGTTTAGCCGCTAGTAAATTAGATGTTCCGTACTCGATCGAATTGGCGAATGGGAAGTTAGTAGAAGCTAATGAGGTGATTCGAGGCTGCGTAATCGAATTGGGAGAGCGTGAGTTCGCTCTAGATCTACTACCAGTCCAGTTGGGAAGCTTCGACGTGGTAGTAGGAATGGATTGGTTATCGAGTAACAAGGCCGAGATAGTTTGTCATGAGAAGGTCGTTCGTATCCCGACCGATGATGGTGAGACCATTGTTGTTCACGGAGAGAAGCGTGAGACGCCGTTGAGGATTATTAGCTGCCTGAAAGCAAGAAAGTGTTTGCAGAAAGGATGTGTTGCTTTTCTGGCACACATTGTGGATAAGAAAGCTGAAGAACCGAAGATCGAAGACATCCCTGTCGTGAGGGAGTACCCAGAAGTCTTCCCAGATGATTTGCCTGGCTTGCCGCCTCAAAGGCAAGTGGAGTTCCGCATTGACTTAGCTCCAGGTGCCGCGCCTGTGGCTAAGGCACCATACAGACTTGCTCCGTCTGAGATGCAGGAACTGGCGACACAACTTCAAGAGTTGTTAGACAAGGGATTCATCCGACCGAGCTTCTCACCTTGGGGAGCTCCAGTTTTGTTTGTCAAGAAAAAGGACGGTAGTTTCCGTATGTGCATTGACTACAGAGAGTTGAACAAGCTGACGATCAAGAATAGGTATCCTCTGCCAAGGATTGATGATTTGTTCGACCAACTTCAAGCTTCAAGCTTCTATTCGAAGATCGATTTGCGATCTGGTTACCATCAGCTAAGGATACAAGAGGAGAGTATCCCGAAGACAGCCTTCAGAACCCGTTATGGGCACTACGAGTTTCTTGTTATGCCGTTTGGTCTGACAAACGCACCTGCAGTGTACATGGATTTGATGAATCGAGTTTGTAAGCCGTACTTGGATAAGTTCGTGATTGTATTCATCGATGATATTTTGATTTACTCAAAGACGAAGGCTGAGGACGAGCAGCACTTAAGAGCCATTCTGGAACTACTAAAGAAGGAACAGCCATACGCCAAATTCTCTAAGTGCGAGTTTTGGCTAAGAGAAGTGCAATTCCTTGGGCACGTGGTAAATGGAGATGGAATCCACGTGGATCCAACCAAGATTGAGGCGATCAAGGATTGGGAAACGCCAAAGACGCCAACCGAGATTCGGCAATTCTTGGGTTTGGCTGGCTATTACCGAAGATTCATCGAGAACTTTTCAAAGATCGCTCAACCATTGACGCTCCTCACGCAGAAAGACAAGAAGTTTGATTGGGGAATCAAACAGGAAGAAGCATTTCAGATATTGAAAGATAAGCTTTGCAACGCGCCAATCTTAGCACTGCCAGAGGGTACAGATGATTTTGTGGTATACTGCGACGCTTCGCGTCAAGGATTGGGTTGTGTGTTGATGCAACGCCAAAAGGTTATTGCTTACGCGTCACGCCAGCTGAAGGTACATGAAAAGAACTATACCACACACGATTTAGAGCTTGGCGCAGTGATTTTTGC
The DNA here is from genome assembly GCF_002127325.2 of Helianthus annuus. Lineage (NCBI taxonomy): Eukaryota > Viridiplantae > Streptophyta > Magnoliopsida > Asterales > Asteraceae > Helianthus > Helianthus annuus. The sequence continues at coordinate 125,514,076 of NC_035449.2, forward strand.
ATTAAAGATCTGCAGGCACTACCTTTATGGTACGAAATGTACAATCTTCACAGATCACAAGAGCCTGCAGCATATATTCAACCAGAAGGAGTTGAATATGAGGCAAAGACGATGGGTTGAACTGTTGAATGATTACGACTGCGAGATAAAGTATCATCCAGGGAAGGCGAATGTGGTCGCCGATGCCCTAAGTCGAAAAGAGAGAATCAAGCCCATAAGGGTTAGGGCTTTGGAGATGATTATTCAGACCGATCTTTCCTTACGCATTCGTACAGCGCAGCAAGAAGCTCTCAAGGAAAGAAACCTTGAAGAAGAGTATCTCCATGGGATGGAGAAGTTATTGGTACCAAACAAGGAAGGAACGTTGTGTTTTGAGAAAAGGATTTGGGTTCCTTTGTTTGGAGGTTTAAGAAAGGTTATTTTCGATGAAGCTCACAAGTCGCGGTACTCTATCCACCCTGGAGCGGATAAGATATACCAGGATCTTAAAGATTATTATTGGTGGCCTAGGATGAAAGGCGATGTGGCTGTTTATGTGAGCAAATGTTTAACTTGCGCTAAGGTTAAAGCGGAATACCAGAAGCCTTCAGGACTTCTGCAACAACCAGAGATTCCCAAGTGGAAGTGGGAACAAATCTCCATGGATTTTATTAAGAAATTGCCAAGAACGCCGAGAGGCCATGACACCATCTGGGTGATAGTGGATCGATTAACGAAGTCAACACACTTCTTACCTATCCGAGAAAAGGATAATACGAGCAAATTGGCCGAAATTTACATGAGAGAAATTGTTACACGCCATGGAGTACCTCTCTCGATTATCTCCGATAGAGACGGAAGGTTCATGTCAAGGATATGGCAATCCTTCCAAGAAGCTTTTGGCTCGAAGTTGAATATGAGCACCGCGTTTCACCCGCAGACCGACGGTCAAAGCGAGCGGACGATTCAGACGTTGGAGGACATGCTGAGAGCATGTGTTATGGATTTAGGCGGTAGCTGGGATAAGCATTTGCCTTTGGTTGAGTTTTCATACAACAACAGCTACCACACCAGTATTGGTGCCGCGCCATTCGAAGCTTTATATGGGCGCAAATGCAGATCACCGCTCTGTTGGTCTGACGCCGGTGATAGACAGTTGGTTGGTCCTGATGTAGTCCAGGAAACCACAGATAAGATTGCACAGATACGAGATCGCATCAGTGCGGCTCGTGACCGGCAGAAAGCCTACGCGGATCGAGGCAGGAAACCTCTAGAGTTTGAGGTTGGGGATATGGTTTTGTTGAAGGTATCACCCTGGAAGGGTGTGGCACGCTTTGGGAAGCGTGGAAAGTTGAATCCGCGATATATTGGTCCGTTCAGGATTTTGGAAAGAATTGGGACCGTAGCATACAGGTTGGACCTACCTGCCGAACTGAATGGTGTTCACGATACATTTCATGTATCCAATCTGAAGAAAAGTCCAACACAAGATACCGTTGTCATTCCTACCGACGAAATTCATGTTGATGACACGCTCCACTTCGTTGAAGAACCTGTTGAGGTCACGGATTGGAAAGTGAACAAGACCCGCCGGAGCAGTGTCAAGCTCGTCAAAGTTCGTTGGAATGCCCGCCATGGTCCTGAATTCACATGGGAGCGTGAGGACCGAATGAAAGAAAAATACCCCCATCTATTTCCCAAGAACCCTGCTTCTACAAGCAGAACTTAAATTTCGGGACGAAATTTTTCTAACGGGGGGAGAATGTGACAACCCTCACTAAACCAGGTATCCGTACAATTTAATTAATAATTAATTGCTACTTAATTACTGTGCTTACTTGAAATTACTGATGAACTGCTACTTGATTTCTGATACTTATATATTCCTGCATCATACTTTACATACCGTCACTACATTATGTTACATGCTGAACCTTAGTGACAAACATGATGCACAAAAGCACAGCAGCACTATGAACGGATAATCTATTGAACATGCTGACAAAGCTAGCATCAGGTAGATACTGCCTCTAAGGCCTGTATGAGCCAGAAATATTTTACTACACCCATAGTGAGTGTAGGGATACAAGGGTTGTAGAACTGCGTCTCTAGGAATAAGTTACGATGACTGGATGTGCCTAAAACGTACACTAAGCACAAAACACAGCACTTTAACTAACATTTCAGCTTCTGGCTAGCTAATAAAGTGCCAAAACATGAGAAAAATATTATTAGACACTTTCCAAAGTGTCAGGAATAAGTTGTGTCACTAAAAAATGGTATTTACGACACTTAAAAGCTTTGTTAAGCGCTTTAACGGATTACTATCCAACCGAACAACCGGACTATACCCGGAACATGAAAATATTGCCATAAATATTATTGGTCTTTTTCTGAGCCAGTTAGGGTCCCTGAACACCCTAACACTCGCCTTAAAGCACAACACTCAACTAACCAAGTTAATCCCTAAATCTAACTTAGTTAACCTAACTAAACATCAACTAATCTAGTTGAAATCGAACCAAGACCCCCCCCCTTTGGGCCGATCGGTCACCTTGTGACCTTGACATGTACCATTTATGATTATTATATTAGATTGTGTCCCATATCTAGATGACAATGAGTCCATTGGATAAACATGTTGAGATTGTCTATAAGTAACTTGTAAATGCACTAGAGATCATTCACACCATCCAACACCATCCAAACTCACCTCTCTCTCCCTCTACAATTCTCGGCCGAACACCCCTCCCCCTCTACATCCATTTTCGGTTCTTGATTATTCCATTCCAAGGTTATACAAGTGTCAAGGGTCACGCATTAGGAAGCTCGGAGCAAACGGAAGACGAAGGACCTCTCTATCTAGCTTTTATCCACGCATTTTTCGCATAGATTCTTCCCTAGCCTCGAGCTAGAGTTATAATGATTAAAACACTTACTTGAACTAATCTAAAGTGGTTAATACGATGTGTAACGGTTAAAACTCGGAATCTTACAAAATCATGCATTAAAGTTTACTAAAAATGCAAGTATTGTTGGTTAAAAGCTCATAAATTGTGTAAATGTTGTAGTATTGATTTTGTGTGGTTATCTAGACCCGATCTATGTTGTGGTAGCTCGGATCATCATTTAACCCGGTTTGGTTAAGGTCATGGATCTTGACATAAGCTTGTTTTGAATGAAACAAGGGTTAAAGGGTGAAACTCTACCACACGCGAATTATGAACTTGTGTAAAAATGTTTTACTTGTGGAATAGTGTTTAAAACTAGCAGATCTACGTATCTGCAAGTGGTATTTTCAAAGGACCGAGTGTCAAGAAAAATCATGTTTTCTAAAAATAGATCTTACACTTACAAGCATGATTTTTATAAACCACAAGTGTGTAAACACTTGTGAAATGAAAAGTTTCGACAAAATAACAAACTTTGTAAAAGATGACGGGAAGTTGTAAAGACGATTTTACTTTAAAAACGAGGTTTTTACGAGATCAAATTACTTTATATAAAGATCCACAAAATATAATGGGATTTACACTATAAGTTTCGGAAAAACTACAAGTTCATGTGACTTATGCGATTTACATACTTGTCGACTAGTTGATGTGTCGGAAATTGTTTGATTGACCAAAGAAGTTGTTGAAATTGATTTAGTAAAAGAAAATGATACGCTTGAAAGCGTGGCCACCTCCAATTACAGGGGAAACTCTGGCGAAATTTTCCAAAAACCTAACACTTAGAATTATTTTCACTATAAGTGTTAGAAATATCTTTTCGACATGTTTTCAAAATATATTTCGTCGCGACTTTATTTACAAATATCGGAGGTGGGATTTTCACAAAAACTAAACGTGATAAATATATATTCGGTAAATATATTTTCACCACACTGTTTATGATTATTTTGTGAAAAATACATAAATATTATTTTTAGAGTAAAAATAATATTTTCGAACGTTAACAGATCCAAAATAATACGAACGCCTCTACGATAACTATATAAGTTACACTGGTAATATTTATTACCACTCGAATGATAAAACGTAACTTACGCACTATACGGAAATATTTATGAACGCGTATTTTATCGACGTATTATTTTTGGGGAAAATTATGTGAAATGAAAATATATATTTTTGAGAAAAAATGTTTATATTTTGGAATTAGAAATAAATATATATTAAGTGAGACTTAATGATATAATTCGAACGCACATGTATTAAATCCCCCATCCATGGGAAGGAGATTAACTACCAAGTATATACGAAAAGTAAACCCGAAATAGTTGTCTAACTATTTCCCAAAAAAAACTTAAACTATAAAGCTAAGGCACGACCGTCCGTCTAATAGAATTAGCACATGTAGGTCGTTGCACAGCTGCCTGATTTGGAGTACTTGGTAGAGACGCACCGACTGTGAGTTCATGTCCCCCTTTTCTCTTAACTGTTTTCAGTTTTCTAAACTGCGGTGGTGAAATACATGTTACTATGATTACGAGTACTTTTTACATGGTATGGTTAGCGTAAGGAGGGTTACTACTTAGATCATGTGAGTGGGTAGGCGGGAACTGGAGGCCATTAATCCTCATTGTAGGACCGAGGGACGTAAGCGGTAGATCTATCTGGGTGTAGCGAGCCCAACCCCAGGTCCAGCATAACGGACCTCGGGGTGACTTTGTGCCCCGACGCAAAATCGCAAGGTTTGAGTCTTCCTACTTGCACGTCACACGTATCAATGGCCTTGCAAACCATTGGTGATCTCTTTTTCCTTATTTGCTACATACCAGGATTTTGATAAATACAAAGGTTTATTTACTCACCTTCGCATGAACTCGCTCAACATTATTGTTGATTTTTCAACTTACATGTATTTCACGGAATTAAAAGGATCTGGCACGGTATGGCACGTTTTCCCGCTGCACTAGTTTCCGAGGTCATCCGGGGTTTAGGGAATGTGACTCTTACCTGGACAAGTCACAGTCCTTAAACTGTGTTTATGTTTTGTTTGTTTGTTGAACAATGTTATGGTTGTTAGGGTGTTTTCCCGCTAAGATAATGGTATTGTATTTGGTTTTTAAAACTTAATGGATGATCTTGCATGTTTTTACTTCATATAGCTTTGTTATGATTAAGCTATGGTATTAAGAAGTCACACCAAACTAACCACGCTTCCGCAATGCCAGGGTGTGACAGTTAATACATAAATTCATCACTTCGGATGAATCCCGGAACTTTTCAATTTTTCGTTGCAAATCTAAAATCAGATTATCCTTTTCCAAAATGATTTTGTTCTTTTCCAAAACACAATTTTGATTCATTTCAAGTTCAGATTTTAATTCCTAATTTTTAAGATTTCCCTGAGCCACAAGTCTCTCAAATTCAGATATATCATTTTTCAGTGCTTTTATCTTAATTCGGTGTTCTTTATCCGACTTAGACAAAACAGCAATGAGTTCTCTGGATTTTTCTAAATCTGCAATCAAGTTTGTGTTATGAAGTGCATATCTATCAATCTTAGTCACAAACTCAACACATCTAGCACATCGCTTATCTACAGAAGATGATTTTACCTCAATGCCAGCCATGAATGCACAAGCCTCGTTTTCAACGGAGTTTTCTTCCAACCTTTTAGCTTCTGCATCCGCAAATTGCTGCATTTCGGCTGTGGAGATGTTGAATTCAAAGCGTTCTCCTTTTTCTCCATCTTCTATCTTGTTTGACTTTTCAACAGTCTCTTCAATCGAGGGATCCACATTTTCAGCAACATTTCCCGAGTCCAATTCTTCCCCAATAACCTCAGCTACAACTGCAAGTTCCTCTATGCTAGTCTCTTCGACAATCTCCTCACACACTTCTTCGTTCACAATTTCAGCTATAAATGCTTGCGACACAATAGCTCCCGAAATGTCTTCCAAAGCACAACCCCAGTCATAAGGCTCAGTCACATTCTGCAGCGGTTGAGCCACCATAGCATTGTTTGTCGAAGGTGTAAGATTTTCAGACCCACTTGAACGAGAACTTGAGTTAGAGGTAGCAGTTGATGCATTGTTGTGAGGTCTTGAATTACTACCTCGAGAATTGTTATCAGATCTTTCCATTTTCGGCTTTCGACAATCACGTTGGAAATACCCGTAGATACCGCAGTTGTAACATTTTACTTTGGACATGTCGACTCCCATTCGAGTCTTTGTCTGACCTCCTATAAACTTCCTACCTGTCTTTAACAGAAACTTCTTCGCTCTTCGGACTAACAGTGCCATATTAAGTTGTAGATCAAGTTCTTCCATTTCATCTTGATCTATCTGATCAAAGTCCTCATCGAGACTTGACGGTTCAACGAGCTTTCCAAGACAGAAGTTCTCGTAGGCAGTCATGAAGGACGCCAACAGACTCATGTTTTCTTCAATTAACTTTAAACAGCTTGCATCTATCTTAGGAATGTTCAAGCTTGTTCCTTGAGATTTCTGAGCTCCACTAGAAGAGTACATCCCTTGATTGGAATTGGTTGTTCCACCTGAATTGTCATTGTTGCTTATAAAGGCGTGTTCACTTGCAGGGCCTTCATTCTCCGAATACAAAGCAACACCGACTCCACCATTACTACCCTTCTCCGTTGGTTTTGAAGCCTTATATAACTGAGGATCTTGGATCTTCTCGAAATCAGATGCTTGATCTTCCATATTCCAAGCATAACCCCTCAGTTTCTGAACATCTTCTTCCAATGAAAGCTCCTCATAAAGAACACCCTCTCTAATCAATGCGGTGTACATGTTCCATTCTCTTGAAAGACAATTCAGAAACTTCTCAACCTTCTCAAATTCAGTGTAGATACCCTCTTGACTTCTGTCAAGTTCGCTCAGCAGATGATAAAATCGGTTCACTGTGTCATCAAATGATTCATTACTTAAAGCTTTGAACACAACGAATTGAGTCTTCAAACATTCGAGACGTCGCTTCTTGTACATTTCGTTTCCTTCATATCGCTGGATCATACTATCCCACAACTCCTTTGAGCTATTTCTCTTACGGAACGTATGAAGTATAGATTGCGACAATGCCATCGTTATCATTGACATAGCTTTCTCTTCACAGTCAAAAAATATCTTTTGGTCGTCAATGAGTGCCAAATACGTATCAATCGTCAACGTACGTACTGGAGTAGCTCCACATCCTTTAATGATACACAACCAGATTTTGATGTCTTTTGCTCGTACATATCTTTCGTAACGCTGCTTCCACTCAGGAAAATCAAGCTTGTTTATCAACAAAGGAGGTTTGTCGCTACTTCCTACCTCAGCATTGTGCTTGAGGTTTTGCACCATTGCAGTCAGATTGTTGTTTGCCATTTCAGAAGACAACAGTAAGTTTCCAAGCAGGAACTGTGTCACTGAACAGAGTCTCTAAGTCCAAACTCGGAGAGAAAACACTGAGTGAAATGTCTGAGCTTTAAACAGAGTTGCGAAACCCGAATCACACAAACCTGAAATAAAACACAAACAACAGAAAACTCGGACTACACTGTTAGGAATAAACTCGGACTAACCAAGATTGAAAACTTCGGACTCTATAATAACTCTGACTAAACAAAACAACAAAAATTCGGACTAAGGGAAAAGCCAAAGAACTCGGACTCAAGTTATAAAATTCGGACAACTCACCCTACTTAAAAACTCGGACTCCTAAATAAAATCTATAAAATTCGGACACTAAAGTAGAAACTCGGACTCTGGACCTAACAATATTAAAATTCGGACACTAACAATATTAAAATTCGGACTCTACCACTCACTTTAAAAACTCGGATCTAACAATATTAAAATTCGGACACCAATAATATTAAAATTCGGACTCTACCACTCACTTTAAAACTCGGACCTATGTAACTCAGAATTCGGAAACTCTTAAAAATCGGACTAGATCAAATTTAAAACTCAAACACAACTAACACCTTAAAATTCGGACCTAATATAACTATATATAAAATACTCGGACTCTATTAACTACTATGAAATTCGGACATAAACAAAGAGTCGGACTAACTTATGTAAAAATCGGACTACCTTATAACTAACAGTAAACTCAGACACTAAAAAATAAGACAAGAAAACTCGGACTCTAAATCTATGTTAAAATTCGGACTAACTAGAAATAGTAAATAGAGGTTGAACTACGGACTACTACTAAGAAACTCAGACTCTAAATAACTCTAAAAAGAAAATTCGGACACTGAACAAAGGTCGGACTGAATGAATTGAAACTCAGAACAAGTCTCAAAACTCAGAAGAAACCAATCTCCGGACTATCTCCCCAATGTGACTACACACTGGTTCAACAATACCCCGGAGACACAAACACAGAATTTAAAATACGGACAAATCTTCCAAAGATCAAACTCAGAATCTTTTCCAACCTTCAAACTCTGTATGAACAAGAACCAAAAACCCCTGTAAAACCCAGATGAAGAACAACACTAAAAATCACCAAACTACTCAAAATCCATCATCAAATCACTAGATATGAATGAAGAATCATGAATAAAACACAAAAACTCACTAAACTCTCACTAAACCCTATCAAAGTAAGAACTTTTCTCACCAAAACCTTCAAACTAAGAACACCTACAGTAGTATGAGCACACTGCTCTGATACCACTTGTGAGGCCTCCTAATCCAAGATCTCACTCAGCTAAAGCAACCAACAGGTGTGCGGAATCCACCTGATGATCAACCACTGCAGATGAAACACTAGTATTCAAGGATTTGAGAGAGAAATCAAGAATACACTAAGTATTCTTGATGAAGAAGATGAAGATGAATGACGTCACTCACACAAAGCAGCCGCCAGACAAAACATACACAATGATTAGGGTTAGGTGCACAGAAATTCACACAGAATCGTTACCTTGTCTATTCCACATAAAGGTATATATACAAGGCAAAGCCCGGACTTTCAAGACTAACTAGAAAGCCCGGACAAAACATATAGCACAAAGCTCAGACCTTTTGCCTAGACAAAACTCAGACAAAGGCTACACACACAAACTCTGACCTTAGTCCATACAAAAACTCTGACTAAAGAAAACATCTAAAACTTGGACAAAATGTCCCTAGGATAAACTTGGAACTAATTTTCAACATATGTACAATAAAGACCCTATAACTTGGGAGACATGCACTTATCACCTAAAGTGCATTACCACGAACATTAACGAACACAAACGAACATAAACAAAACAAATTTAACTGAATATATTTGAATAAACACAAATTAACATAAATTAACATGATTGAACAAACAAGTCTAGTATATTACAATTCATCCGAAAACACATCTAAATTAGAGTTCATAAATATACTAGTTAGTCATATTAATACAAGTAGTTAGAAAACCTAATATTTATATAAATCTAACTATTTATGTATGTACTAAAATTTAAACGAACGCTCATGAACATAAATGAACGAACACAAGGTGTGTTCATGTTCGTTCATTTAATTAAACGAAATTGTTCGTTTTCGTTCTTTCGTTTATTAAAAAACGAACATAAACGAACTTCCCACCGAACAAGTTCATGAACAGTTCATGAACGTTTGGTTCGTTTACAGGCCTACCCATCAACGTTAGGCATGTTAGCTACAAAATGATTGGTCAAAAGCTGGAATTTTGACATTTGTTAGCAAGACACCCCCTAGCTGTTGGAAACGGAATAACCTTCTTTGTCGCTTCTAGCTCATCCTTGATTGGAAGGTTTGTTGGAACCGGGAGTGCTAGAGTTGTGGCCGTAACTGGTGGTGGTGTCTAGGTAAATGAGGCGGTGTGCGGTGGTTCATGGGCAGAAACTGGTGGTCGTGTTTTGAGAATATCAATCGTCCGATGAAGACTTAACTAAATTTTATCCAACAATTCTTCATAGGTTTGGTTTTGAGCATCTATGGATGTGGATCAACCTGGCTCTGATACCAATTAATACGAACTAAATCGAAACCAATTGGTCTTATAAAAATAGAGAGAATCTTGAAAAAATTTGAAGATATATGAGACTAAATTCATGTTTTTCATTCCGTTTACATTCCACAACTTGGCTTATATATATAGCATTACAAGATAATAAGAAACTGGCCCACTGTTTTACTAACCAACTAAAATAAGTGACCCGCACAACTATTAGACAATTAGGAATTGCATAAACAAAGAAAATGAAGAAAACATGCAAGGGATGTGGGATGTGGTGTTGAAAAGAAATAGCATAAAAATAATATATTCAAATGCTAGCAACATAAAAGATTCAAGAAGACATAAACATGTGACTTGGCTTAAAAACACATTCAGGGTCAACCGTCACGCCACCACGATCAAAATGGGAACGACCACACTGACGTATTAGCTCTAGGACAACCTCATGGCGGTCGACAGAAACGATGAACCATGATGCGCTAGCGGTTGACTCGTGATGGCTATGTTATCAATTTCTTAACTTTCACACTTCTTAATTTAAGGTTTAGTTAGTTCTTTGACTAATTGAAGGAATAATTTTCAAGTTAATTATTTCAAATAATATAATCACTTACATTATTCTAACGAATGAAAACACATCAAATTTTTAAATACTAGTTACACAAAATTCTATTCTTATGCCTGAACATCCTTCCCAACTTGAAGTTGTGTTTTTTTCCCTATTTTAATATAAAGTTTTGAAATTTCTGATTCTTTGTTAAAACACTGTTAGTTTTGTTTGTATTTTATTTAAACTATAGGATAATTATGTTTGTATGCTATAATTCTTAATGTATAATGTTTTCTATAAATTCGAATATCTAGATTTTGATATAAAATATATTTAAATTTGAGTTGTATTGTATCATATTTTTTTTAAGTATCATATTTTTAACTTAATTTTTATAATAAAAACTAAAGTTTAATCCAAACAAAACCCTTTTCATTGGTGAGGTTATTTTTAATAAAATAATAATAATAAGAAGGTTAAAAAGCTGAAGATGATGTCTGAAATGGAATATAGGTTCGTATACCATAACCCCTCATATGTGATGAGGTGGTGTACATAGCAATGCCCCCTCATAATGCTATATTCATCAAATTTATGGCCACCAAAAACTGTCTTTTTCAGACAAGGGCAATATCCAAATGTAACTGAATCATGTGAACAAACAACTTTGATTCAGACAACATTAATACCCATTCACATACAAAGAGATAATTGCTTGGAGAGCAAATCACAAATCATGAATAATGTTTGGGAAGAAAGAAAGCTACAAGAATCATTAACTAAAAAAGAGAGAATCAACTGTCAAAGCTTTTAAAATTGAACTAACAATCAAGAACGGTCTGTAAATAAAAATCTAGGCTGCAGTTTTTAGATTTTCACTCTATACCCGTTTGCTTAATAGAGCTAGTGAGGCTCTTGGAGGGTAGTTATTTCTCTCGGTGCTATCAACGGCATATAGTATGTGCAGTAGGTGCTCATAAAATGCATAAGATCAACAGGCATCTATAGGTTTGTATCTACTGGATAGCAACCAAGAACACGAAGAAAACTAGAAAATTCCTGCAAAAAATGTGTGTATATATAATCAATAGATTCGCAATATAATCATATAGCGCTAATACTTCTTGAGCAAGCACACAACTTCTTGAGCACATGTTTGCCTTACATTTTTGAAGTTTCTGATCACCATTCACCAAAATTATTTTTATTTAGTAATTTATATATAGTTATATGTAAAAAATGCTTCAGAATACAATTAAGATTTTACCAATTCAAAAGTTAAACAGTTAATTTGACACTTAAGGAGTTAAACACGGAATATCTTATAGACAGAAGTAACTTCAAAAGGTGTTTTCCATATTTCGTCATTCAAACTAGTGCTTATTAATTAAAATTTGAGGTATGCACAAATAGAATTTCGTATCCAACGAGCTTATTTTTTTTCCTAATATAGGTTACATGTTGAAAATAACCCATTCGACCTTTAGAAGAAATATGATACGAGCTATGAAGACCAACCTGCAGACGACAGAGAGCGTATTGTGCACGAGGCTCTGCCAATGAAGCTTCAAAATCAATGTAGAAGAAATAGTCAAAGTACCTGTGGCAATTTAAGTCAAGAATTAATATACACAATTAAAAGTCAACGGGAGAAAAGAGCATAACGTGAAACTCAATAGTCAACTTGGAAGAATAAACTCACTTGGCACTCCCCTTGTTACTATCATCAACAATTCTAAGTGGACGACTTCTTAGAGGCCGGCTCTCGATCTGTAAGTCAATTTTGGAATTAGAATAAAGTCAAATGTTGACTTTTAAATAGAAGAAATTTGTTAAAAAATAGAAGAAGTTTGTTAAAAGAAATTACCTTGGACAAATTGATGTCCCTAAGAGCAAAAACTGCTAAAGCTTTGAACAATACTCCCGGGCCTTCTTCTAATGTAAAGACAATACTTGTCTTTGATACAAAAGCATAATAAATAATCATTAATACGCAAAAAAATGCAACTTGCCTTGAAGGCCAACTGCATAGCATAAGCTACACTTAAGTTTCTCTAACGGGTTCTCATGGTCAGTAAAAATAAAAGAATAACGCATGATTCTTTACCTTATGAGGTTTGTCAGTTCCCGGCATTATAGGCTCCCTAGCTAGAATTAGAAAGCGCGTGACATTGTCTGAATAATCCTACGAGAACAATAAATGCGTGATCAAATGAACAATTAATAATTACGAAAATGATTTATCAGATTACAAAGAAATAAATAAGAAACCTGAAATTTTTTTGAGAGAATATGGAGCCCATATATTTCTGCTGCGCGAGAACTGGCAATTGCTCCGGTGTCTCGTACGCCTTTAGAGGCTACAATCTGTTGCAGATCTTAACGTTAATTGAGAAATAGATATAAAACCAAAAAACACAAACATTTTGAACAGATTCTTAGAGTTACCTGCGCTGCACCAGCAGTATCTTCGGTATTCTCTTTAACAACATTTAATTCATTCAACATCTTCTTACATTGATCAAATGCCTGTGTTATTAGGTTAAGGTAATCACTAACTTCATTCGAATTTACCATGATAAGATGTCACCTCAAAACTTGATATAGTATCATATTTACCCAAAAAAGATCATAATATCAGATATACCATTATCAAATTTGCGACATTACACCCTTCCTTTAAAACAAGCATTAGAATACAAGAGTTTGGAGCGTAAGGAGAAAGAAAAGGGTATAACAGTCATATTATAAATTGTATTGAATGAAATGGATAAATATGAAATTTTAAGTATTTTGAACGCGTATATATATGGCATTAATATTTTGGTTGGGTAAATATGATATTATGCAAATCTTCAGGGTATTACTCTCTCATATGTGTCGGTTGCATACTTTTATAGACATCAAACCTATTTAGCATTCAACAAATATCTAATAACCAATTTCAAATATTCGGGTTTATTTACCATTTGTAACTTGTCATTTATGAAATAATTACTTAAATAACCAGAATTTATCAGACACTTAACATCTAATTAACCGAATTTTAGAAACCGATCTTTTGTTAAAGATGATTATCTATTTTTGCATATTAAAAGTCACATAGCCGATGAGTTACACACACCTTAGGGTGGCTTAAAATACACTTTAAATCCTCCTTTTGTACACCAGGTAACCCCAAAAGACAATGATCAACAATGAGTTGCACTTCTCCTACAATATGCAGCCTATGACGAAGAATTAAATCGTAATTTGTGTGAACACTTCCGCCTACAGAGTTCTCAATTTGGAGTATGGCTTTGTCGACTAACCACAACTCAACTGCCTGCAAATCCATACCACATTAAGCATTCAAACTAAAAAAACATAAAGAATAAAATAAAAAATTGTAATAGCAATAAAAATGAGAATTATGTTTCTGTGAAAGTAGTGCATAATCTGGTTACAAAAAAGAAAGAACATAATATAGGAAATATATATAGTACCCCAAATACAGATTCAAAATCTTCACATGGAACTGTCTCACAATCTGGATATGCTTTAAGAGCAGCAGCCTCACTATACGCTCCGGGTGCACCCTATATAGTTCAAAAGATTTACCAATAAGTATCATAAGAACCACAATGGATGTACAGATTATTAGACATGTAAATATAAGAGAATATCACGAAAGTGGCCACTTATAAGTATTAGATAATCATATTTATATTATAACCTAGATAGTGTAACATGTATTATACATATATATTTATATATCCTAAAGTTTACAGCGGTTGTACCCCCGGGCCGCTTGTATATGTATTACTCGTTCTATACGGATTCATTTTTCATCAATTCATATATTTTTCTGTATGAACAATTCATCCTAGACAAAACCCTAGAAATCCTTACAAAGTGGTATCAGAGCCACACGCGTCGATCAATTTCTATCAAGAACCAAACTCCAGATCTCGTTTCTTTCCTTCAAATCACTCTCTGATTTCAAAATGATTCCAGCGACCGGATATCAAACTCAAATCCCAAAATTAACAGGGCAAAATTACTATCACTGGAATATTCAGATGAGGGTTTTATTAGAATCTCAGGAATTATGGAATATAGTAGAAGACGGATATCAAGAATTAGGAACGAATCCATCGGAAGAAGCCACCGCTGCATACCGAGATTCTACGAAAAAGGATAGAAGAGCGATGCACATTATTTTCCAGTCGGTAAATGAAACGGTCTTCGAACGCATAGCAATGGCGAAAACATCTAAGGAAGCATGGGTTACACTACATAAATCCTACAGAGGAGAGAATCGTGTAAAAACGGTAAAGTTACAAACTCTTAGATGTAGTTTTGATTCGTTAAAGATGAAAGAGGGCGAAACTGTTGAAGATTATTTCAACAGAACAACCCAAATTGTGAATCAATTAAGGATGAATGAAGAAAAAATTAGTGAACAACGAGTAGTAGAAAAAATTCTAAGAAGTCTGACTCGGAATTTCGAGTCCGTAGTCATAACTGTAGAAGAAACGAAAGATTTGGAAATTCTGTCCACCGAAGAACTCATGGGTATACTTCAATCTCATGAACTGCGGATGAAATTATATGATGATGTTCCTATGGAACATGCATTTCAAATGCAGAATTCGAGTTCGGATAAAACCGGACAAGCAAGGGGACGGGGTAAGAATAGAGGCAGAACTTGGGGCTCAATTAGATGTTTTAATTGTCAGAAACTCGGACACACGGCAAAGTTTTGTCCGAAGAAAGACGTAGATGATAAGTCTGACAATGTTTTAATTCATAAGGAAGATGAATTAGAAGAGCACCAAGAAGATACCATGTTTATGATTTTTAACATGGAAGAAATGATTAAGGATGATTGCTGGTATCTGGATAGCGGGTGTAGCAATCATATGACAGGCAATAAAGGTTTGTTTGTCAAGTTAGACGATTCACTTCAAAAGGAAGTAAGAACAGGCGATGATAAAAGATTAGAAGTTCAAGGGATCGGGGAAGTAATGATCTCAATAAAAGGTCAAAAAAGGAAGGTTCAAAACGTGTTTTATGTAAAAGGTTTAAAACACAACTTATTAAGTGTAGGTCAACTGCTACAAAAGGGATACAAAGTAGAATTTGTTAAGGAACGATGTATTATTAAAGATACAAACGACAGGATTGTGGGAAACATCAAAATGTCAAATAATAAGATGTTTCCTTTGAACCCTGGGAATGACATATCACTTGCACTATCCATGACAACAACTGATATCTCTACTCTTTGGCATGAACGATCTGGGCATGTGAACTATGATACCTTGCTTGCAATGGGAAATAAAGAATTAGTTCGAGGAATGCCTAGAATCACAAAAAATTCGGATATTTGTGAAGGATGTATCTCGGGTAAACATGCTAGAAAGCCATTTCCAAAGAAATCGATGTGGCAAACTAGTGAACCTTTACAAATAATTCATTCGGATATTTGTGGCCCCATGAAGACAGAGTCTATTGGTGGATGTAGATATTTTATCACATTTATTACATTTATTGACGACTTCACGCGGAAAACATGGGTATATTTTCTCAAGCTCAAATCAGAAGCTCTAAGTTATTTTAAACAGTTTAGAGCGCGTGTAGAAAAACAATCGGATCATCAAATTAAGACATTAAGATCTGATCGTGGAGGTGAATATTGTAGCAAAGCATTTCAAGACTATTTAATGTCAAATGGAATACACCATCAATTAACAAACAGTTACACTCCTCAACAAAATGGGGTGGCAGAACGAAAAAACAGGACTTTGATGGAACTTAGTCGAAGTATGATGAATATGAAGAATTTACAATATAAGTACTGGGCCGAAGCAGTGGCCTGCACTACGTACATATTGAACCGAACAGTTACAAAAACAAGACCTAGTATGACGCCATATGAAGCTTGGAATGGACGAAAACCAAGCGTGGAGCATTTCAGAGTATTCGGATGTTTGGTATATGTACATGTTCCAAAACAGCTTCGTAGCAAGCTTGATGTAAAAACGGAGAAAGCTGTGTTTGTAGGGTACAGCACAACCACAAAAGGGTACAAGTTATATAGTCCTCTCACAAATAGAATCATAATCAGTAGAGATGTCATATTTGATGAAAGTAAAACATGGACACCCGAATCCAACATCACAACTATACCGTTTATGATGGATAATGAAAACAGTTCAGTCACCAGATCTCGGTTGAATCAAGAATCAACACATGATGCCTCTAATGAAATTCGAGATACTCCCGAAAGCTCTAATGTCAATGACAGAAACAGTTCGGGTGGGGTTGAAGTAAATACTCCCGAAAGCTCTAATGTCAATGACAGAAACCGTTCGGGTGGGGTTGAAGTAACTGGAACTTCCGAAAACACAGATTCAAATCTCAGAGATCCTACTGAAAGTAGTGATAGTTCATCCACGGATTCTGAAAATGAGATCATCAAAACACGAAGTGTTGGAAGCATATACAGGAACACACGGGAACTCACAAATGAAGAGATATCTCAAAAGTATGGTAACAGTCAATCAGTCAACTTTGTTTTCTATACCAACACAGATCCTTTATCATATGAAGAGGCATGCAAAGATATAAAATGGCGAGATGCTATGGACAAAGAAATAGAGTCCATACACAAAAATCAAACATGGGAATTAGTAAATCCTCCAATAAATCAGAAACCGATTGGAGTAAAATGGATTTACAAGACTAAGTTTGATGAGCATGGAAATGTAGACAAGTATAAAGCAAGATTAGTAGTGAAAGGATATAAGCAAAAGTATGGGATAGATTATCTAGAAGTTTTCGCCCCTGTAATTCGATTTGAGACAGTTAGGATAGTTCTAGCACTAGCAGCAAGAGACGACTGGTATTTACATCAGATGGATGTAAAGACGGCCTTTCTAAATGGAAACTTAAATGAACAAGTATATGTGGAGCAACCTGAAGGATATGTCAAGAAAGGACATGAAGAAAAGGTATGTCTTCTTAGACGTGCTCTATATGGATTGAAACAAGCTCCTAGAGCCTGGTACAGTCGAATAGACAACTATTTCAAATCAAATGGGTTTAAGAAGTGCACATATGAACACACGTTATTTATCAAAGATACCAACGAAGGAAAGTTGGTGATATGTTTATATGTCGATGATCTAATCATAGCAAGCAACTCTATGAATTTGATCAATAATTTCAAAAACATGATGAAGGAAGAATTTGAAATGACAGATATGGGGAAACTACACTATTTTCTTGGAATGGAAGTTTCATATGAAAATGGAAACATAATACTTTCTCAAAGAAAATATATGCGAAGTTTATTAGAAAAATATAGGATGACTCAATGTAGTTCAGTCTCTACTCCTATGGAATATGGAGTGAAATTGTCAAAGGAAGATTCGGATACATTTGCAGATGAAGGAATGTATCGAAGTCTAGTTGGTAGCCTCATGTACCTTACCAACACCAGACCAGATATCACGTATGCAGTGACTAAGATCAGCAGGTACATGGAAAATCCAAAGAAAAATCACTGGGAAGCAGGCAAGCGAATACTTAGATACATTAAAGGAACGTTAAATCAAGGTGTCATCTTCTCTAAAGGTGGACAAAGAAAACTGATAGGGTTCAGTGATAGTGATTACGCAGGAAATATAGATGACAGCAAAAGCACATCAGGTCACGTATTTCTTCTAGGGTCAAGTCCTATTTCCTGGCAATCTAAGAAACAGAAGGTTGTGGCATTATCATCTACAGAAGCAGAGTATATGGCCTTATCTTTAGCCGGATGTCAAGCAATTTGGATAAAAGGCATATTAGATGAAATTCAAGGTAAAATAGAATATCCAATACCAATTTATTGCGATAACAAGTCAACCATTTGCCTAGCAAAAGATCCAGTCTATCATGGCAAAAGCAAACACATTCGTGTAAAGTACCATTTTATCCGGGATCAAATCAAGAAAGGAGAAGTGGAAGTATTATACTGTGCAAATAAAGATCAAACAGCAGACATTATGACCAAGGCATTACAAAACAAGGACTTCACAAGACTAAAGACTCGTCTAAACATGGAGACTATCTAGCTTACGGGAGGGTATTAGATAATCATATTTATATTATAACCTAGATAGTGTAACATGTATTATACATATATATTTATATATCCTAAAGTTTACAGCGGTTATACCCCCGGGCCGCTTGTATATGTATTACTCGTTCTGTACGGATTCATTTTTCATCAATTCATATATTTTTCTGTATGAACAATTCATCCTAGACAAAACCCTAGAAATCCTTACAATAAGTGTAGTGTACCTTTATGATCATGTTTAGAACAATTTCAAGCATATAGACATGAGATATGCAAATCTTTGGTTGTGTATCTACTCTTATTAGCCTAGAGCCTTAGGTTTATAGTCTATACAAATATAACAATAGATATGCAAATCCATAATCGATACGGTGTCAGATTAGTTTTAGTCCTTCTTATTGGAGAAAAGTCTGATACTCGAGTAAAGGTAGATATGTAACTCTTAGTCACGTATCTCATGGACAACTTAGAAATATGTTTCTGACTTGGCTATATAAGTATAACACGCTCAAAAGATTATTATTTTAATGAATTACTCTAAATAGGATATCTTAGTTTTATGCTTTTAATAGAATTACCTTGTAAGCAACCCGAACTTTTGAACCGACATTATTAGGAGAGGCAAGATTTGACGAAGATAACGGTTCTACAATAAGAAAAACATGTATAGTTAGATTATAAGGATATATGCTATTTAGGATTTCTTAATATGCTATTTATGACTAATTGCATGTATGTCCAATATTCTAATCAAATATTTTGAACTTACAAAAGGGACATTGAAATGTTCTAATAATGCATTACCAGCATTCAAAAGCAACAATCTTTAACAATTATACAAACCCTAATGCAGA
Source organism: Helianthus annuus (assembly GCF_002127325.2). Classification (NCBI taxonomy): domain Eukaryota; kingdom Viridiplantae; phylum Streptophyta; class Magnoliopsida; order Asterales; family Asteraceae; genus Helianthus; species Helianthus annuus. Next base: position 125,533,522 of record NC_035449.2, read on the forward strand.
TTCCTAGAACACTATCCAAATCAATATGTATTGTTTCAAATTTAACACACAAAATATTCAAAATGCTATGCACAGTACTAGCTAGTTATGAAGGTGAAAGTAAATATATATCTTAATAAAATTAGAAAGGATAAAAATCACATGCATAGAATTCTGAAGACAACATTAGCTTGGAGCCCTGGATTACAAAAAGTTATTTTTTTATTCTATTTTGCACAAAAACAACTGCTTTTTAACAGTTAGAAGAACCCTAAATGCAGAATGCAAGAAAACCATCCAAAACTAATTTGGATTTGTTCCAAAACTGACAAAAAGCAATTCTAAATTTTATATGCAATACTAGTTATGAGAGTCAAAATATCTGTCTTAATAAAATTAGAAAAAATAATATATACATACATAAATACACACTCCAACAGAACTGCAATTGACTTAATCCTAGGGTGTTTTGGTGGGTCATATGGAAACTCAAAGCCTTTAGGAATGTTTGGAGGTTTTGGGTTTAAGTTGCACAGATGACATGATTAAAGAAAATTTGTCTTTAAAAAAACACTTAATCCTACTTATATTTGTTTGTGTGGGCCAAGTAAAATTTCAAACACAGTAACCTTCTCGTGTATGGCGGCATTGGTAGCTTCATGACCTTCCAATGTGTAGGTAATGGCTTCGAGTCTCATCAGAGAAAAATTGCTCTGGGTTGAGCAAAAGGTTTTACCGTAGTGAGCCTTTGGACATGATTTACCCGAGAGATCCGGTTTTTGTTGATCGTTAAAAAAAAGTAAAATTTCAAACTTATTGAGATACAATTCAAGAAAATAATAATACAATCCCAAACAAAAAGAAACCCTATAGATTTTTTTTATTGTAATTGAGTCAACTCACTTGGTAATGAACTCAAATCTTTATTCAACTTAGTGATCTGGGTACCATCAATTCTTCCATCTCCAGAATTTGAACCCAAATCAGAAAGTTTCAAAGGCTTTTTTTCATCTTTCAAATGGGGTTGACTTTGACCAAAATTTGCACTCAAGCAACCCCATTTCCTCAATGTATCAGCATGAACCCTGTGATCACCATTGAACCAAACAATTCTGTTCTTGTTGTGACGAAGATGACTGACACCCCTCTTAGAATGAGAACATGTTGCAGAAACACAAATGGGTACAACATTGGAAGACATGTCTTTATGTTCCTGTTTTCAAGATTTTGTAGATTGTCATATGATGGAAGCTTCATTTGCAGGAATGATTGTTTATACTTTATAGGCTAGTATTTGCAACCTACTCGTTCATAACCGTAATCATTTCCTTCCTGTTTTCATTAATAATTTTTATATAATTTATTTCTTTTTTTTTTTTTTTTGTTTTTCCTGGGGTGTTTGGCCGTATCTTTTAATATTAAATACCTGATATTTGTATTTATACTAATGCTAAAAAGAAAATATAATAACTTTTAAAGGTTAGATTTATTTAATAAAATTCTGATAGGAGTTATTAAATTCAATTAATAATTTCTTTTAGCTCCTTTTCATTATATAAAACTTCATTAATTAATTACTTTAAGTGTTGCAAGCATTTATTTGTTGAATTCGAACACAACTTTTAAGATAAGTTATCAATTTTCAATAAATTCTCTCTTTTTTAAATTATGAACAAATATTATTATTTTATAATTTCACTTCTTTTTTAACGTTGAAGATAAGATATCACTTTTCAATAAATTCTCACTTTTTAAAAAGTTAATTGCCAAAATCGTCCCAGAGATTTGGACATGTTTGTCATTTTCGTCCAAAATGACACTTTTGTACCAAATTTCCCTTAACTTGTAACTTTTTTGCCATTTTCATCCAAACCACTAACTTAGTTTATTTTTTCTGTTAAGTTGAGGATATTTAGATGAAACTCGCAAATATAAAACCACATGGACGATTTTGGCAATTTACTCAAACCCTTTTTAATTTCTTTTATTTAATTATTTTTGTTACATATATAATAAAAAAGAATATACATGGAGTTTTTAGAAAAAAAAACTTAATAGTTTTGTGACATAATTTTTAAAAATTTTCATCCAAATCACTAACTCAGTTTATTTTTTCTGTTAAGGTGAAGAATGTTTTAAATTTTATAAGTTAAGACATAAATTAATTTACAGTTTCTTTATATAAATCAGTTTTATAAAGACAAAACATTATTGGTGTGCAACACATAACAATCAATTACAACTTTTAGTATTTATCATTTGTAGAGATAGAAAAAAATTGTAAAACGTTACATATTTTATAAATGTGTTGAGCACTTAGAAAATATATTGGTAGAAATAAAATATATATTTAATTAAGATTGTGAGGGTAACTAACTAATACTTATTCTAAGTAGCTTGAGTAAAGAAACTTTTGGTTCATAGCATTATAATTACAATTTGGTGGGTAATTTTAAGATTTGTTAACGATACGTTGTTTGATTTGGGGGGGGGGGGGGGGCACTGCATTCTGTTTTTCCTTAGGAGCGAATTTAAAAGAGTAGAAGATGAATTACAAACTTGGTACATATGTTAAGATTTTTTTATTTGACATTTTTCAATAAGGTCACCAACATTTTAGTTTTATAAAATTCAGTGTTTTAAGTAGATTTTATTTTTATTCTGTCTAACATCCTTCGTCTTAATAGAAAAATTAATTTAGTTAGTGGTTGGATGAAAATTTATAAAAAATTATGTGACAAAACTATTATTTTTTTCATACAAAAATTGCATGTGTATTCTTTTTTATTATACATGTAATAAAATTAATTAAATAAAAGAAATTTAAAAGAGTTTCAGTAAATTTCCAAAATCGTCCCTGTGGTTATTTGCCAGTTTCATCCAAATATTCTCAACTTAACAGAAAAAATAAACTAAGTTAGTGGTTTGGATGAAAATGGCAAAAAGTTACAAACGTTGGGGGCAATTTGGTACAAAAGTGTCATTTTGAACGAAAATGGTAAACCTACCCAAATCTCAGGAACGATTTTGGCAATTAACTCCTTTTTAAATTATGAACAATTATTATTATTTTATAATTTTTATATCTTTTTTAAAGTTGAATTTCTTTTAATCTTTTTTATGGATGGAACCTAAACCTAAGAAATTCTCTTACTAAACTCAGGTGTTTAAAAGTTTTGCTTTGACCAATGAACCACCAACCCATTATTTATCTGTTTTTTTAACATGTGTACTATAAAGTTTTAAATTTTAAATAATATTTTAATTCATAAGTGTCACAAACCCGTGTATTACACACCTAAAATATAAAAAAATGTAAATGATACTTATATTCAATAAAAAAGATCTAATTATTGTATTTTTTATCTTATGATAATATTTAATAAAATACATTGTATTTATCTAACAACATTAATTAAAAAGCGCATTCTAATATGGTTAGTAACGTATTAAATTAAATTTATTATATTAGTAAGGATAAGGATTAAAAAATATCTAAAATAAAATGTAACTCTAAATTGTAAGGTTGAAGGAGAGACTGACACGTGACAATAATTGAAATCCAATATTAAAAGTTAAATTGGATTTGATGTTTTATTTATAACTTTACCATCTTTGTCAATAATTAATGTCTTAAATCATTTGATTTTAGAAATATATGTGGTTAATTTTAAAGAGGTGTTATATTACGTAATAAAGTTAATATCATAATGCATAAATAATCAAATTGGAGATATTAATAATAAAAATAGTAATACTTTTGTTATAGATAATAATAAACTAACGATTAAAAGATTTTTTATTTTAAAGGATATTTATATTAAATACAGACATATTCAAAAAAATATTTGACCTTTTATCGTATGTCATAGAGGTGAAGATAATCTTGATCTCTAATATGTAAAATCGGTATATTCCAGAGATAAAGTAATTCTTATATTTTTATCTCTATATCAAATCGTATAATTAAATAATACAATCATGGTATATCAATTTCTTTTGAAGGAGAGAAAATTTATTTAGAATTATTTATTATAAGGTGGATAATGGTCCTTATACAAATTATTATTATTATTATTATTATTATTATTATTATTATTATTATTATTATTATTATTATTATTATTATTATTATTATTATTATTATTAGACAAATTGGATTTAAATAATATCAACTTTCTCAATTTGCCCGATAATAATCCCAACTCAGTTATGGCCGATAATAATCCGAACTGGTCCACTTTTGGCCGATAATAGTCCGCCGTTAAAAATAGCTTAACGGAGTTAAGCTTTTTTCCGAATTACAAATCGATGTTTTATGGATTTTGATTAGAACGAGGATACGATTCGATTTATGTAAAACTTACCTCGAAACGTTGCTTCAAACAACTTGATTTTTGTTAATTGGAAGTTTAAACACCCAAATTGAAGCATCGTTTTCGTCGTTTGGGGCAGTATTTCGAGGTAAATTTTATATCAATCAACTCGTATCCTCGTTCTGATCAAAATCCATAAAACATCGGTTTGTAATTCGGAAAAAAGCTTAACTCCGTTAAGCTATTTTTAACGGCGGACTATTATCGGCCAAAAGTGGACCAGTTCGGATTATTATCGGCCAATAACTAAGTTGGGATTATTATCGGCCAAATTGAGCAAGTTGGGATTATTTAAATCCAATTTGCCTTATTATTATTATTATTATTATTATTATTATTATTATTATTATTATTATTATTATTATTATTATTATTATTATTATTATTATTATTATTATTATTATTATTATTATTGAGGTAGCATTATAAATTGACATATGGCATTTTGATGGAATCCTTTATTATGAGAGAATGTCATATGACGTTAAGAAGACTCTTTTATTAATATTAGATAGATAAATTAAATTAATGATTAGATGATGATTTCCAAAATTGTTCACACATGAAAACATTAATACCTACAACTATAGAAATAAGTCTAAAAAGTCAGTATATTTATAACAACAGGGAATGGTTATTTGGGTCATAAAAAGAACTTAAAGAACTAGTATTAATCCTCTTGCGTTGTGACGGTGGACGCAAAACGGTGCCATGTAGCATCATTTTACACCACTACCAGTGACGACCAACACCAGAAAAACCCATAAAAACAAAATAAATAAAAAAAAGGAAACTCAAACCGAATGAAAAACGGACGTAAAATCATTGAACCACTCACACCCGTTACGGTGTGTTAATACGAAGAAATTAAACCGAAACGTAAAATATAGAAAAAATAACTAGGTCAATCTAGGACCTGCACGTTGTGACGAACCAGTCAAATGGTGAAAGAGACGTGCTGCGACGGGCCTATCAAATAGGAAAAAATAGAAGAAATCCGTTGAACACCACACACACGTTGCGGCGGGTTAACTCACAAAATTTAAAACAAAATGTAAAAAGAAAAACTTGAGAAAGATGAAAAGTATGGAGGCCAAAGTTGAAAATTAAAAAAGTGTTGGGGTCGAATTGCAAAAGATAACAATTTTGAGTTAAGAGTAAAAAGTTCAATAGTGTTGAATTGAAAAATATTAGAAGTTTTGGGTACAACAATTAACATTAATCCTAAGAATTTGGTTGAGCTGTTAATTGGTATGCACTCCCCAATGGAGACGCATGTTCAATTCCCGCTTGAGCATTTTCGATAGACATCTGGGTGAAGGGACGCATCGGGCCTTTAATCCCATATTCAAACCTGATGGGGATGAGTGTTTAAAGATTCTATCCGGTTCCCACACATGAAGGGGCACAATCTCATGCGGTTAAGGAATCAATCTTAGACATAGGCCCGAACCAGATGTGTTTACACGTGAGATTCTTTTCCGTTAAAAAAAAAACATCATGAAAAGGAAAGAATGTTAAATTTGTATCCATCAAACTCAAATCTCCCAAGCTTAAAGCTCTTCAAGTATCGGTTTCATTTTCAAATTTAATATCGAAGCAAATTAAACAAATTACGCCATAAAGTTTAGGTTCTTGTAAAAAGTACATTTTTCGTGAAAAGTGTGAGAAGGCATAGGAATAGACATGTAGGCATCATATTTTGGAATTAGACATGATGATTTGGGTTGTTTTGGCAAGAAAAACACCAAATATAACAATTTAAGACAAAATGCAATGAATTCTAGGCATAAAACTGAAAACACTATGCCAAGAACGTTAAGTAGTGTGTTTTGGTTGTATTTTAAACATTCATGCCTAGAATTCAATGCTTTGTATCTTAAAATTGTTATGTTTGGTGTTTTTCTTGCCAAAACAACCCAAAATATAATGCCTAAGTCCAAATCATTTGCCTACATGTCAATTCCTATGCATTCTGGCACTTCTCACCAAAAAAGTCTTTTTAAAGGAACCTCACCCCCGATAAAATGTGACACCCCAAAAATATTCAATAGTTAAATGAAAACCATACACCTATTACATAAATGTATATGTGTTAACTTAATTAACAACATGCTAATAAAGAAACATGAGGGGCTAATTGTGTAAAAAGGAAGAAACTTAGTTAAATAAATGAAAAGAAAAAAGAGACCACACACTGATGTGTGCGTGTATGGGTGTGCGACCAGAAGGGGGAAAAGAAGAAAGCCCTACTTCTTGTTCTTCATCACAAAATCCACCAAATTGAACTATAAATCAAATTGATTTTGATGCATGCTTCAAAAATTAGAGCCTATAACATCATCTCGTCATAAGGTATGTCGAAAATCTAGTGTATGTTGAAGTAGTGAATTCTTGATGAACCTTATGATGTACAATTGAAATAGGAATTTCTGAAATTGTGATAAAATTTTAGTGCCGATATGATTTTAGGCAAACCCTTGATGAATGAAAGTAGAACAAATGCTATGACTAAGCATTAGGTTAATATGCACATGTATGTGTAAGTGGGTTTTGATAAATGATTGAATCCATGAAATTGGAGGGTAAATTTGGGTACATGAACTCATAATAAAACTGAATTGTGATGCTAAAGCGTTTGTAACGAATGCACCTTCTTGTCTAATGAGTTTTCATGGTTAGAAGTTTCTTAAAATTGATTAAACATAGCTAGATAAAAGTTATGCACGTAAAGTGTTTGACAATATGCCTAAGAGAATTGCCAATGTAATTAACGAACGGAAAATGTTAACGAGGACACGATGTAGGGTGTTTGGCAATTAATATGCCTTAATCATGTGCTGAGAGGTCCTAACGACACTTGGCTTGTATACTTTAGGAAATACAAGTGAGGCATCGGGAAGTCAAGCCGGAGCAAATGCACGGTTGAAGGATAAGCTATAAGGTACGCGGCTAAACGCTTCGTTGTTATTATTATTTAACTTATTGTAGTTGAAAATAACTAATATGTAAGAATTTGAGATTGGCTATTGTTTGGTTTGTCTGAAATAAAGGACTTATAAAGGCAAACCAAACGGGTCGAATGAGGTTAAGTGTAAACCGGGTAACGGGAGTAAACATTAACCCCGGGGTTACGGGTAGTAATATATAAAACACGCAAACCGGTAATGGAAGCGTGAGTATTGAAATTATTAACCCAGAATTGGGTTGAAGGAATGTGTATAATCCGAAGGTATATATATATATATATATATATATATATATATATATATATATATATGCTTACGAGTGATTGAGTCTCTGTACTCGAATCCCTAATAAGTCGAATAAAATCAAAAGTGCAAACCGGAAATGGGAGCACGATGTGACAACCCTCACCAAACCAGGTATCCGTACAAATTAATTAATATTTAATTAATGCTTAATTACTGTGCTGCTTACAATTGTGGATAAACTGCTACGTGATTTATGATACATACATATACTTGCTGTCACATCCTAGCTTTGCGGAAGCGTGGTTAATTTGGTGTGACTTCTTAATACCATAGCTTAACCATAACAAAGCTATATGAAATAAAACCATGCAAGATCATCCATTAATTAAGTTTTAAAAACCAAATACAATAACATTGTATCAACGGAAACACATCCTAACGACATAAACATTGTTCAACAAACACAACATCAACATCTCATAAACACAGTTTAAGGACTGTGACTTGTCCAGGAAAGAGTCACATTCCCTAAACTCGGATGACCTCGTAACTAGTGCAGCGGGAAAACGTGTCATACCGCGCCAGATCCTTTAATTCCCTGAAATACATGTAAGTTGAAAATTCAACAATAATGTTGAGCGAGTTCATGTGTAAGTGAGTAAATAAACCTTTGTAAGTATAAAAATCCTGGTATGTAGCAAATAAGGGAATTGAGATCACCAATGGTTTGCAAGGCCATTGATATGTGTGAAGTGCAAGTAGGGAGACTCAGACCTAGCAGATTTATGCGTCGGGCACAAAGTCACCCCGAGGTCCGTTTCTAGTTTGGCCTGGGGCTGGGCTCGCTACACCCAGATAGATCTACCGCTCCTGTCCCTCGGTCCTACCATGAAGATTAATGACCTCATATTGCTCCTACCCACTCACATGATCTAAGTAGTAAACCGCCTTACGCTAACCATACCATGTATAAAGTACTTGTAATCATAGTAACATGTATTTTACCCCCGCAGTTTAGAAAACTGAAAACAGTTAAGAGAAAAGGGGGACATGAACTCACAGTGGGGCGTCTCTACCAAGTATGTCTCCTGCTCAAGCAGCTGTGTGACGACCTACACGTACTAACTCTATTAGACGGACGGCCGTGCCTTAGCTTTATGGTTTAATGTTCTCGGGAAATAGTTAGACAACTATTTCGTGTTTACATTTAGTAAATACTTGGTAATCATTCTCCTTCCCAAGGATGGGGGATTTAATACATGTGTGTTCGAAATATATTATTAAGTCTCACTTAAAATATATTTTATTTCAAACTCCAAAATATAAATATTCTTCTCAAAAATATTATATTTTTATTTCACATAATTTTCCCAAAATAATACCTTGACAAAAACGCGTTCAGTCATATTTTCTCAAAATGCGTAAGTTACGTTTTAATGATCGAGTGGTAATAATAATTACCGGTGTAACTTATATATTTATCGTAAAAGCGTTCGTATTATTTTGGATTCGTTATCATTCGGTAATATTATCTTTACCCTAAAAATAATATTTATGTATCTTCACAAGTAATGACAAGTAACGTTGTGAAAAATATATTTACTAAATATATATTTATCACGTTTAATTTTGTGAAAATCTCACCTCCGATATTTTGTAAATAAAGTCATGGCGAAACTTATATTTTGAAAACATGTCGAAAAGTATTTCTAACACTTGTAGTTAAAATAATTCTAAGTGTTAGGTTTTTGGAAAAATTTCGCCAGAGTTTCCTCTGTAACGGGAGGTGGCCACGCTTTCAAGCGTATCATTTTCTTTTACAAATCAATCCAACAATTTCCTTATTCAATCAAAACAACGTTCAAAGCAACAAACTAGTAAATAAATATGTAAATCGCATAAATTTCATGAACTTGTGATTTACTCATAAATATGAAGTAAATCCCATTACATTTAGTGGATCTTTATATAAAGCAATCCGATTTCGTAAGAACCTCGTTTTTAGAGAAATTCCGTCTTTACAACTTCTCGTCATCTTTTACAAAAATAGTTATTTTGTCGAAACTTTGTGCTACACAAGTGTTTACACACTTGTGTGTTCTAAAAATCATTCGTGTTAGTGTAAAATCCGTCTTTAGAAAACATGATTTCTTTGATACTTGGTTCTTTGAAAATACCGCTTGTAGATCCGTAGATCTACTAGTTTTAAACACTATTTCGCAAGTAAAATCATTTTTACACAAGTTCATGATTTGTGTGTGGTAGAGTTTCATCCTTCAACCCTTGTTACATCCAAAACCACTCTATGTCATGATCCATGATCATGACCAACCCGGGTTAAACGATGATCCGAGCTACCACAACATAGATCGGGCCTAAATAACTACACAATTCAATTACTACAAGATTTACACAACAAACAAGCTTTTAACCATCACTTTTAGCATTTTTTGTAGACTTTTATGCATCAACTTGTATATTCATGACTTTTGACTGTTACAAATCATTTTAACCATCTTAAAATAGTTCGAGAAGGTGATTCAAGCAACTTACTACTAGCTCGAGGCTAGGGAAGAATCTAGACGCAAAAAGGGTGGATAAAAGCAACGAGAAGAGGTCCTTTGAGTTCCGAATGCACCAAGCCTCCTTGTGAATGATCCTTAACACTTGAATGATGTTGGAATGGCTTGAAAGAAATCGAAAGATGGATGGATGGAAGTGTGGGTGTTCGGCCGAGAGAGAGAGCAAAGAGAGAGAGGGAGTGTTGTGTGAAATGTTAAGTTAATGATCATGTGGTTCTAAGCTTGTTCTTATAGGCAAATACTAGGATTATTATCCAAGGGTTTTCATGTCTCTTTGATATTAGACAAAAGAAATTATTATAATCAAAATGGTATAATTGATGGTCACAATGTGACCGAGTTCGGTCAAGGGGGGGGGGGGTTCCTAGTTTAAATCCAACCAAATTAGTTAGTGTATAGTTAGGTTAATCTAGTTAGTTAAGTGATTAACCCGGTTAGTAGTGTGTTGTGCTTTATGGCGGTTGTTAGGGTATTCAGGGGCCCCCAACTGGCTCAGAAAAAGATAAATAATGTTATTGGCAATATTTTCATGTTCCGGGTATAGTCCGGTTGTTCGGTTGGATAGTAATTCGTTAAAGCGCTTAACAAAGCTTTAAAGTGTCGTTAATATTAATTTTAGTGACACAGCTTATTCCCGACACTTTGGAAAGTGTCTAGTAATATTTTTCTCATGTTTTGGCACTTTATTAGTTAGCTAAAAGCTGAATTGTTAATTAAAGTGCTAAATTTTGTACTTAGAGTACGTTTTTGGCACATCCGATCACTGTGACTTATTCCTAGAGACGCAGTTACAACCCTTGTATCCCTACACTCACTATTGGTGTAGTAAACTATCTTGGGCTCATACAGGCCTCAGAGGCAGTATTTGCCTGATGCTGGCTTTATCAGCATGTTCAATAGGTTATCCGTTCATAGTGCTACTGTGCTTTTGTGCATCATGTTTGTCACTAAGGTTCAGCATGTAAATAATGTAGTGACGGTAAATAGAGTATGATGCAAGTATGAACATGTATCAACATTCAAGTAGCAGTTTATCCATAATTTCAGGTAAGCACAGTAATTAAGCAGTAATTAATTATTAATTAAGTCGTACGGATACCTGGCTTAGTGAGGGTTGTCACAAAACTTTATTAACTGTCACTCCATTTACTTACACAAAACAATAGTGACAAACTTGATACACAAAAGCACAGTAGCACAATGAACGGATAACCCAGTAAACGTGCTGACATAGCCAGTACAAGACAGACACTGTTTCTAAGGCCAGTATGAGCCGGGAATAGTTTACTACACTAGTAGGGAGTGTAGGGAAATGAGGATTGTAGAACTGCGTCACTAGGTGATAGTTATAGTGACCGGATCTGCCTAAAACATGTTCTAATTGCAAAATTCTGCACTATAATACAAAATTCAGCATTTAATATGACTAGTAAAGTGCAAAAATACGGGAAAATAATACTAGACACTTTCCAAAGTGTCGGGAATTCGTTGTGTCACTTAAAATGATATTAAAGACACTTTAAATGCTTATTAAGCACTTTAACGGATCAGTATCCAACCAAACAACCGGACTTTACCTGGAACATAAAAATATTGTCAATGACACTGTTTTCCTTTTCTGAGCTAGTTAGGGTCCCCGAACACCTTAACACCCGTTACAAAACACTACACACTAGTAACTAATTAATCACCTAACTAAACTTAGCTAGTTACTAACTAGCTAGTTAAAATCAAACCATACCCCCCTTACAACCGAACCGGTCCCCCAAGGGGACACCCCCTTACAAATGTTGATTATTTTATTTTGGGTTGTCTAAAATCTTGATGACATATGATCTAATGGTTAATGAAGTTATATGGTTTAAAAATATAACCCAAAGTCACCTTCATTCACTTCACAAAACACTTAACAAAATTTCTCATCTCTCTCCCTCTCATTACTCTCGGTCGTAAGCTACCACACACCCACCATCACTTTCCAACTTTGATCTTGCTAAACCACATACAATCCAAGGTGCTAGAGTTCATACGAAGAGACCCGGTGCTTACGGAATCACAAGGACCTCTCTACATCGCTATTAACCACCTTGTTTTCGCTTTGACTCTTCCCTAGCCTTGAGCTAGTTGTAAGTGATTCTAAACACCCTCTTGATCTTGTCTAAGATGGTTAATATGAAGTTTAACAGATGAAAATCGAGAACATACAAAATCAAATCTAAAAGTCTAGTAAGAATGATGAACAAGATGGTTAAAGAGTAAACAATGGTGTAAAACCCATGAATCTTGTTTAGTAATGGTTATTTTATGTTGTTGGTTGCTAGTAGTGGAACGGATCGTCATCTAACCACTCTAGATCATGTTCATGGAACATGAACTAGCATTATGTTAAGTAGGAAAGTTACAAGTTGACGAACCCTTTCATACATAAACATGAACTTGTGTAAAAATAGTTTTTCTTGTAAAATGGAGTTCTAAACTAGTAGATCTAAAGATCTACAAGTGGTATTTCCAAAGAACCAAGTGTAAGATGCAAATCATGTTTAAAAGCCGGATCTTTCTTGAAACAAAAGCATTTTTGTGAACAAACAAGTGTGTAGACACTTGTGTAAAGAAAGGATTTAACAAAGAAATGTTTTCATAATTTTGACTAAGAAGTTGTAAAGTTACATCTTCTTCAAAAATAAAGTTTTCAAGAAACCGATTTTATTTATAAAGGTAAAAAGATCTACTAAAAATATTAGAAGACTACTACGTATTTTTACTCAACTTACAAGTTCATGTGTTTGCAATTTATGCATATTTTTGACTAGTTTGATGTTTTGATATTGAATATTGATGGTTGAAAATTGATTGATTGAGTTCTTAAAAGAAAATGATACGCTTGTAAGCGTGGCCACCTCCAGTTACAAAGGAAACTCTGGCGAAATTTTTCCAGAAATATAACACTTGGAAAATATTTTTACAACAAGTGTTATGAATATATTTTTAACTTATTTTTCCAAATAAAAATTCGCCATGATTTTTATTACAAAACTTCCAAGTGTCGGAGGTGGAATTTTCATAAATGAAACTTGTTAAATATATGTTTAGAATATATATTTTTCATAATAACACTTGTGAGAATTTTATGAACTACATAAATATTATTTTTAGAGTAAAAATAATATTACTGGAATACACTGAACAGTAACGACTCCAAAATAATACCAACGCCCTCACAATAAATATTTAAGTTACACTGGTATTATTATTACCACACGAACCATAGAATGTAACTTATGTATTTTCAGAAAATACTCTTAAATGCGTATTTTGATAAAAGTATTATTTTGGAAAATTGTATGGAATAAAATACAATATTTTTGAGAAAAATATTTATATTTTGGAAGTAGAATACTTTAGACAAATGAATCAAAATATATTTTATTAAGTGAGACTTAATAATATATCTTGAAATTATATAAACACACATGTATCAAAGCCCCCATCCTTGGGAAGGAATATAATTACTAAATAATTAAGAAGTGTCAATACGGAATAGTTGCCTAACTATTTCCCAAAAAACGTTAAACCTTAAGCCAAAGCACGACCGTCCGTCTAATAGAAGTTAGTACGTGTAGGTTGTCACGCAGCAGGTTGACTGGGAGATTACTAACTTCAGTGAGTTCATGTCCCCCTTTTCCTTTAACTGTTTTCAGTTTTTAAACGGCGGGGGTGAAATACATGTTACTATGATTACAAATACTTTTTACATGGTATGGTTAGCGTAAGGAGGGTTACTACTTAGATCATGTGAGTGGGTAGGCGGGAACTGGAGGCCATTAATCCTCATTGTAGGACCGAGGGTCTTTAGCGGTAGATCTATCTGGGTGTAGCGAGCCCAGCCCCAGGCCTAACAGTACGGACCTCGGGGTGACTTGGTACCCGACGCAAAAATCTGCTAGGTTTGAGTCTTCCTACTACACTTCACACATATCAATGGCCTTGCAAACCATTGGTGATCTCTTTATTTCCTTATTTGCTACATACCAGGAATTTTTATACTTACAAAGGTTTTACATACTCACTACACATGAACTCGCTCAACATTTTTGTTGATTTTTCCAACTTACATGTATTTCAGGGAATTAAGGATCTGGCACGGTATGCTACGTTTTCACGCTGCGTAAGAGTTACGGGGTCATCCAAGTTTAGGGGTTGTGGCTTTTACCTGGACGAGTCACAGTTCTTAAACTACGTCTGTTTCATGTTTGTGGTTATGTCTTCTGAACAATGTTTTTATATTGTTATGTTGTAATTCCGTTGCATGTGTCGACATTTTAAAACTATGTTGTGCTACTTTTATTTTAAAACATCAACCAATGGATGATCTGCATGGTTTTACTTTCATATAGCGTTGTTGTGATTGAGCTATGGTATTAAGAAGTCACACCAAATTAACCCACGCTTCCGCAAAGCCAGGGTGTGACACACGAATGAGTAGAATAAAGAACCCAGGAACGGAACATCCTATTATGATCTAAATCCCAGCCGTAAGGATAATGGGTCAAGTAGAGTTGAAAAGAATAATTGGTAATTATTTTAATGAACAATACGCATAATCGGATTTTCCAAAGTTGCATATTCAATGTAAATTTTGTAAGAAAACATTTCAAGATTTAGAATAAGAGGTATGTAGTTTTGAAAGTGTTTTTCTGGAGTCCCGAGTTATGATTTTCATGTTTGCAAATCAATTTGGATCAAACAGGTCAAATTTTAAACACAGCAGCAAAACAAAAGAACAAGAGGGCGTCGCCGACGCGGCTGAGAGCCGTCGCCGACGCCACTTTATTTGTCTTAATACCCTCGACGCCCTAACCCTCTGCCTAGGGCAATGAGGCGTCGACGACGCACTAGGGGTCGTCGCCGACGCCGTCGCTAGGTGATGAAATTCTGAATTGTTTATTTTAACTCACAAATATTGTTATTTGTCTTATTCGAGTTTTGATACTAATGTTCTGCTTAAATGTTCAGTTTTAGGTTCGTTAATACTTTTGGATGGTGATCAATCTGCCGTTAAAGAACGGAACACGATGAAGAATTTAGCTTCCACATCTTTTGTCTAATCTTATCTTGGTTTCGTAATCAATGGTGTTTTGGAAATACTTATTGTAACTAAACGGTTGTTTTAGACAACGTTATTTTCTAATGACTAAGACTTTCATATAACATTATGTGTTATATGAATCTTTTTCTTAAAAAGTTTTGAAGATTAGTTTATACTTATCAAACGATTGATATTAAATAAGGGTCTTACATAAAACGAACGTGTTACTTTTTGTAAGTAGGCACCCGACTTCATATACTTTTACTGATTTTTATCTCATGTTTTTCGTGTCCATCACTATAAATCCAATTTCAGTTTAAATCCAACAGTCATTTTTGTCATACTTTTAAATCCAAATTTAAGTACAAATGACTATTCTTAGAGGATTCACATTCAAGTTCTTATAAACACGTTTACCTTATCAATTCAGATATTCCTAAAAAAAACCCCTCACATCCATTTCTTATATTTATATCTATTCGATTAAATAATACATTTTTAGTCAAATTTTCCTATTCTTTCACTCTTTTTAACTTACAAAAGAATTATTTGGCATGAATAGGATTTCATATATTTAAGAATATGGATAAGGTTCTCTTATAATTTTATGGATAAGGTTTAGATTTAAAGACTAAGTTGTACTAATAATTTTAATGATTTTTTTTTAAATTTTATCATAATATATAAAGATTCCTATAACCACCTCTACCTTATCAATTTAGATATCCTTATATTTATTTCTTTTTAATTATATTTACCTAATCAATTTAGATATTCTTAGAAAAAATAAGCTCATATCCAATTCCTTATATTCATCACTATTCGATTAAATAATACATTTTTAATCAATTTTTCCTATTCTTTTATTCTTTTTATCTCACAAAAGAATTATTAGGCATGCATAAGACTTTTCATATTTAAGGATATGGATAAGGTTCCTATATAATTTTATGGATATTGTTTAGATTTAATGAATTAGTTGATCTAGTAATTTTAATATTTTTTTTTTAATTTTATCATAGATAAAGACGAGAGTTTATCAAATCCAATATAAATGCTATTAGAAATCAATATAAACTAGTATTGAGAACCCATACGTTTATCAAATCCATTTATTTGTTGAATTCGAACACAACTTTCATGATAAAATATCAATTTTCAATAAATTTTCTCTTTTTTAAATTATGAACAATTATTATTATTTTATAATTTTTAGGTCGTTTTAATGGTGAATTTCTTTAATATTTTTTATCTGTGGAACTGGAATCTAAGACCTCCCCCTCCTAAACTCAATTGTTTAAAGGTTTTGCTTTTTTTAATAGACCAAAACCTATTATTTATCCTTTTTTAACAGGCGTTATTTAATGTTTTAAATTTTTTTATTTCACATATCCATAGAAAAATAAGGATAATTGTTGTCGACTGTTGCCTCAAACCGGTGAGAAGGTAAACACCGTGCGACATAGATCATGGACGTCAAAGCCTTAGTATTAGATAATGATCCCTTGTATTACATATAAAATTTTCAAATATTGTTTTACTAATACCTCATCCTCCCCCTTCTTTTCCCTGCCTTTAACTCTTATCACTAATCCATCCTATGTTTCACACCACGTATTACCAAACTACCATACCATTATTTGCAACTTGGTATCACCATCAGACCCACAATGGAACACCATAGCCATCTCAACACAGTCCTATATAACTCAAACCTACTATTAGCACTTAACAACTTTCAATATACCATCCTACAATTACCATTTAAATGATAATTCCCTAAATTATTTTTTTCCACCCCAAAATGCAACTAGAAACTTAACTAGAAAGATACATTTCAGTACCTAACATTTGAAAACTTTCTGATTACTTTTCATCATCATCATCGTCATCACCATCACCATCACCATCACCATCATTTCACCCATTTCCTTCAACATTTATACGCTTCTTCCATGTCTTAATTAACAAATGATTTTCGTAAACTATAACAAAGAGCTATTTAAAGATTCATTTCCTCAACTCTAACCTTTGATTTTTAGTATTTATAACATGTTTCAATCGCCTAATTAA
The DNA here is from genome assembly GCF_002127325.2 of Helianthus annuus. Classification (NCBI taxonomy): domain Eukaryota; kingdom Viridiplantae; phylum Streptophyta; class Magnoliopsida; order Asterales; family Asteraceae; genus Helianthus; species Helianthus annuus. Next base: position 125,550,833 of record NC_035449.2, read on the forward strand.
TAATTTTCCTTAGAATTTAAAAAAATATTTTAAGAAATTGAATTTTCAAAATAAATCAAAAACATCAAAGGTTCTTCTCGACTTTACCTAAAATTTTATAACTAACATCATACTTGCATTTTTCCCCAATCCAACTTAGACTACTTCATCCATCTTCAGCAATCAATCACCCTCGACATACTCTCAGAAACAAAACCCCCTTATATACCAAATGTTTAAACGTTTATTATTTAATTAGTTTATTATTTAATTAGTTATTTTCACTCGTTCGTCATCACACGATCCCATTCTACAACAACGTTATAATCTTAAACATAAGAATATGAAAATTTTGTGATACTCTTTTCCTCGATTTCATGAACCCTGATTCTTTATAAACTTGATTCTTGTATGAACTTGAACATGTCTGATTGTGACTAATTCATGAAACGTGATTATATCTGTGAGCACATTATCTATAAACTTGAAACTTGATTAATTATCTATTGCCTATATGTGTAAACGGAACTTTTATTGCAATTCATCATAACAATGATTACTTGTGCATATTTCATTATACTATGAATACATGTCTTATCATTCATTATCATCATTCGTTAACAACACCTAGCGCTCATGTTGGTGTATTCTTATTCAACTTCTTGAGTTTGACGTATTTTTGTTCAACTCGAGGGAGCTAGGAAACGTTAGTACAACCTGTTGGTTGGAAAACGTAACATCACGCATACCTTTTTGGTGCCATGTTTATTCTTTCTCATGCTATGCTTGTTTTATGTGTTTGCATGGAGTTTGTTAACTAGACCTTACTTCTTGTGCCTTTTGACCCACACACAACAGGATGAACTACGCGGACTATGTGACGAATCAAGTAATTACGGGTGCACACGTAATTATAAAATTCGGTGCATAGAAATCATAGTAAGTTCTCTAGTGTGTCATAGCATAGAGCCTATCGTGGCTTGGAATAACAAAGCAAATGCGATATGATAAGAGCGTGGTGGATACGCCACTGGTACTTCCTTTATATTAGTGCCCCTATCATATTGTCAAATGTAGCGTTTTTCTCTGTCTCGTGAAGTTCTGTGTTATTTTTACACCTGGAATAATTATTACTATGATTCATTTATCTAGTGTTAACTACTATACATGCCTAAATATCATTCAAAACTAATCGTAAAAAAATAATAATTTGCTATCATTTCAACTCTAGACAGTGCATCCCACCTTTGGAATCAAACATTTACATTCACAATTTTTTTTCTCAACCTCTCAAACAATCAAATCTTAATCATCCTCAACTTTGAACACACACAAACCACATCACTTTATTTTTGCAAACAGTCTTTTCATTATTACTCGAGTCTTCTGTTTTCCTCTATACTCAACACCATAAACTTTAACTTTTACATTTTAACATTTCCAAGTAATCACAACCACATCCTACATTTTTCTCCAATTTAAATTTCAGGATGAAATTTTTTAAAGTAGAGGAGACTGTAACAACCGGTATTTTTCAAATTTGCAAGTATTTTCTATCGTACTTGTATCCGATCATCCATCCATAAAATGTTCAGAGTTTTTATTTATTTATTTATTTAGTTTTTTCTAAAATCATATGCTTATATATTAGATCATCTCCGATATTGTTTTTAAATAAAGCTTTTATAAAGTTATAAGATAAATGAAAGAAACAAAATTGTATATAAAAAAGAATAAGTTTTTGTAAGGGACTTAAGTTGCCATTTTCAAAAGATGAAACTAGATGTAATAGAAGTTTATTTAGTTATATGAGAAGCTTAACTAGAGGGAGTAGTTTGGCAAAATCTCAAAACTTTCAAAGAAAAAAAATAACATCTTCATCATCTTCGTCTTCCCCGGAGTTTCCGGCGAATCCAGAATCCATAACCCCATTACTTTAACCCATATCTCTAAGGACAAATGCTTATCTCCATCGTTATCTAACTAACAACCAAACTTTATCCTGTGTAATGCTGTGATTCATGATATCCGATAATCATCATCAAACCAAAGGAGTATTACAACAACTCAAGTGCTTTCGAGTCATGGTCTGTGGTGGATCTTCGTTAATTAGCTGAGTCGAGCTCCTTATCATGATTAGTGCAGGGATAACAGCTGCAAGATCGGATGGAACTTTTAAAATAAAAATTGCAAGTTAATTTCATGGATATGAATCAAGCGCAATCGTTTATCAGGGTGCATGAAGATGTCATAGATCCTTCCATCAATCAGCCGCTAAAGACGGTGATATGGCCTCCCACGAAGCAGACAAACACTGTTCCTCTACTAAAGGATCTTCCAGACAACAGTTTAAAGGATTTAAAATTCTGGATGTATGATCCTGTTACTCGTCAAGCGGTGATGTTTGTGAACTTGAAGAGTACAGGGTGGCGGATGTGAAAGATCTAATGCGTTTCTGAGAGAATGGTATATAATTGCTGGGAATGACGCAAATCAGGAGTGATCCAAAGTATGAAGTCTGTGCAAAGAACTGTACTGCTGGAATTGATCAGATTGCATTATTCAAGATGTGGTCTGGACAACGAGGGAGAGTGGAGACATAGTTGTTTGGTCCGTATATGTTGGAAGAAAGCTGCCTGACGCTCAGCAACAAAAGAAGGAGAAATGGAAGTGAAGTATGAGCTGCCAAGACAACATAAACGTAGGGGGGGTATTGTAAGGGCAGGTAATTGTAGGTTTACATTTGTCTTGTATTTACTAGTTTTGGTTTGGTTTTTGGGCTTAGTTGGACTCATAGTGTGCGATTAGGGTTTGGGCTTGGCCCAGTTGTAATAGGTCATTCTTTGTGTTTTAAATAGGATGCACCTAGGTCATTAGTTGGTTGTTGATTGTTTTGAAAACCTTTGTAATCGTGTACCAGACGATCTCTTGTGATCGTGTGCACCTTTGATATTCAATCAATATAATCCTTCTTCTTCTAACTTTTCTTGTTATTTCGCAACTTGTTTAGTGTATTGTGATATCCGATTAGGGTTCTAGGACTTACATAGAGGCAGCGGATGTGGTGGTGGTGTTTCTAGACATTCTTGGAGATGTTATATTAAAATAACTAATAACACGCAGTATCAACTTAAATCTTTCTCTTTTTGTAAAACAATAAACTTCACTAAAATGTGAAACCTACATTGAAGTAGTCATTGTTACTTTGATCTAAACAAATTAGAGGTCGTGCAACTCCCTTCCTCGAGGCTGCCACTTACAAGAACGAATGTGATGACGATGCTCCTGTAAACAATTACAAAAAAAGTACAAACACGTTCCAACTTTGGCAAACTCACTAATAAGCACATTATTAGATGGATCCAAACTTTTAGAAATTAACCGCCGCATAGAGAAAGATGATGATACATTAGCTAATGGCGTCGGCTCTTTAAAATGCTAAATCTTTTTCCCAAATCAATGTATAACCCTTAAAAAACCTATAAAATGTTAGTATCATAACTCAAAAACATGTATAACAAAACGAAGCAAGAAGTCTATTAATCCAAGTCATTCTTACTGTCCATGCCTTTGTCACGAATGAAAGAAATGCGGCCATAATAAAACGAAACTAAATCAAGAAGCAAGTGGATTCACTTGTCTTCTATAACTATTCTTGTTTTTCATATTCTCGTGATGTTTTCATCACGTAATCGTGAATCCTTTTTCCCATTCTTGATGAACAAAACGCAGTAGCTGCATACACTCCTTCAATGTGGCTTCTACGCATTAGAAGATCTACACCCCTCATTCAACACACCTCACACATGGAGTTAAATCTCTTTTAAATATTTCTCTATATAGTTAAAAATAAATTAAAAATTCAAATTGTGAGACACAAAGTCAGGGATTATGTTTATATATTTTACAAACCCTAACTTATAAAAACCATACCAATCATGAAATCAAAATAAAGAACAGTGAAATAAACACACTAATGATAAAAGAAACTGATATAAATCCTAATTTTAGAAGATGCACAAATCTAAACACATAAACTTACCATTGCAGATGAACTTCTGTTCAGGTCAATTGCTAAGAAATAACAAAAAATCAAACCTTTTGCTCCAATAATGAGGCTCGACCGAAGAGAATCGACCCAGATTGGTCATGTATCTTTTGATGAAAACATAAATCAATAGAGCATAACATAAATCAAGTAAATGAATTATAGAACACAGTGTTGATAAATCAGAGGATACATAATTTGACCAAATGTGTCATAGATTGGAAAAGCAAACCTGATGAAGGCTGGATCGAAGCAAGGAAGAAGAAGGTTTCGAGAGCAGATCGAATGATGATTGAGATTGTGTGTGAAAGCTTGGAGAACACGCTGAAACCTTAATCGGCGATTGAGAATGTGAGGTAAAGAATGATAGGAGCCGGGTTATAACTTTATATATTCGTGCGAATTCTGACCCGTTATAGGCTATGGATAGTCCATGGATGCCCTAGATGGGGGCCATGTGTCCCCTAGGTATGAACTTTATTAGGTAGGATAGATTTGTTGATGATATAGTAATTATATTAAATAGAAAGAATAGATATTTGTCTCGAAGCCAAAGAATCGCCTCTTCTTTCGGCCTCCCACATTTGTGGATCAAGAAGTACCGCGAAGGAATTTGTTGTAGCATACTTTCAATACTACCGCGCACTATACCTCTCATATGTGTAATCAAAACAAAAAATAAAGGTGTTAGTGTATGAAAAAAAAATAAAATTTAAATGCCATAAAAAGAAGAAATATATATTCTTCATACATGTCCAAAAATGGCACCACACTAACACAAAAAAAAACTAGTAACAATATAAAAAATATTATTGTAAGATCTGAGGTTTTAATACTTGTGGTTTTAATTAAGCTCAAAACAAACAATTAATAAATTGAAATGTAAGTAATGAAATAAATACATAAGTTGGAAGAGATATCAACAACTGTTTTCTATTGTGATTCAAATGATTTCAATTATAGTATAAATGATTATACAATCTTCCCCTTAGCTTTTTCTTTCTTTCTCACTACGTATTCAACCTAGCAAAATTCTCACAAACCCTAAATCCCTCCGGCTGATTCTGAAAAATCGATCTCCCATAAATCCATAAACATGATTTCTAATTCAATTCATCTTCTTTGATTCAAGTTTGATCATCCAAGGTATGGTTTATATTCATTGGTTTTTTATATTAATTGTTAATTGCATCCATGTTCAATCAAGTATTGTCTGTTTATTAATCCTTTTTTGTTGATGATATGTTTTAATTTCATGGTTATCATCTAAGAAGATTATTGACCCTTGGATCATCTACTTCTTCACAAACCTAAATACCTACACCGTGCGTTTGCTTCTTCAATTCATCTACTTCTTCTTCTTCGATTCATCATCCATAATTGAAGGTATGTTCTTTAGTCTTTTGGCCTTTTGTATTGATGTATTGTTTTTTTATTTAATCAAGTTTCAGTTATTTTGGGTTTATATGGTATATAATTCTATGTTTAAAGAACAATTAGATCTACTTTAGTTAGTTCACTGGTTCATATTAATTGCAAAATTCTATGTTAAATTCCACTTATGTTGTCCGATTCAAGCATGTTTTTTTTGTTGATTATTCAGTTTTTTTATTTTTTTATTGATCATGTTAATTTTGTTTTAATCACTTGCTAACATATTTTTCTTTTATGATTCAGAAGCACTTCACAGAAAATGCTTTTTGTGAAAATGTGAGAGCCTTTGTTAATGCACTTTTTAGTACATTTGTTTTATATAATATAGTTAATATAATATTTTTGTAACTTCCATTACTCAGTGGTCTATATTTTCTATGAAAATATAGACTGAAAAACAAAGATACTTTATCATGGAATAAAATTGTACTATGTTTTTATCCGAGTATTGGCATGCATATCATAAAAAGGTTGTATGTTTAGGTATTGAACTCTTAGGTATATATGTAAAAAATGAAATAACCAAATGTTTAGGATACTTCACCCTGATAATAAAAAAAATAGAACAATTGTATTGACATTTGTTTGATAAATTCTTTTAAGAGGTGGGTACACCTACCTCTTAAGAGTATTTTCAATCTATTCTACAGGTATCTCTTTTTAGCTATTTTTATATTTTACATATTTTACCCAAATAAACGTTAACTGAACTAATAACCTTTATATTTTCATTTTTTTGCTAATTCTTTGTAGGAGTGGCGCAAAATGCTAAAAGCGTTACGTGCTGATACTGTAGTGAAAGTAAAAATAGACACTTCCTAAGCTGGAAAACCAAGTATTTTGCATGGTATTTCATTTTCTGTTTTTCTTATATATATATAGGGTTAGGTTAACGTACAATGGCCCTAATCATACAAAATATACACGATATTCTCAGCCGTACGATCTGGTGCGAATTCAATCTTGAACATGCGATTTGTGCTGAAAAAGCAACATGCGAAATTGCTTTATATACCAACATGCGAAATTGCTAAAAAAAACCAACATGCGATTCGTACTTTTTTATAACATGCGATTTCACAATATCGTACGAGTGTACGATAAGCCCTATTGTACGTTACACTTTATATATATATAGGGAGAAGATCATGCGAGAACCACCTCTTATTGTGAGAACCGCGAGAACCAATGTGAACACACCAAAAATGCCTAAAAATAGCTAAAAATCACACAATTTTTTTTTTTAATTTTTTAATATCTTTTTAAATTTTTTTTTTTGAATTTTAAAAAAAAATAGCTAAAAATAACACAAAAAATTTTTTTTTTTTGGCTTCTAAAAGTAGCGATTTTAACATGAAAAATATTAAAAAATTCAAAAAAAAAAATTTAGATTTTTTTTAGATTTTTTTAGATTTTTTTAGGTTTTTTAGGGGTTTAGTTTTTAGCATTTTAGCTTGGGGGGGGGGGGGGTTAGGTTCTTGGGGGTGGGGGAGGGGGGTTTAGGTTTTTTTTTTATTGGGGGGGGGGGGGTGGGGTTAGGTTTTTTTTTAGCATTTAGCTTGGGGGGGGGGGGTTAGGTTTTTTTTTTTTTTTTTTTTTTTTTTTTGGGGAGGGGTTAGGTTTTTTTTTGGGGGGGTGGGGGGTTTAGGTTTGGGGGGGGGGGTGGGGGTTAGGTTTTTTTTAGGTTTTTTTTAGCTATTTTAGGTTGTGTTCACATTGGTTCTCAAGGTTCTCACAATAAGGGTGGTTCTCGCATGAGCCCCTCCCTATATGTATATAGGATTAGGTTCAAACGTGAACAAAATCCTAAAAGTGATCTGCGTGAACTGATCTGGGCCCTTGATTTTTATGATCTTGAGATTAAAGTGAGTGGCATGATGGTAATTATCTGGTTAATTTTTTTCATTTAATTAAATACAAAAAGGGTATATGTGTAATTTCAATCTTAAATTGATTGCATAAATCTCTCAAAAATCAAATCAAGGATTAGGAAAGATGTAACTTAATTCAATTATTAAAATAATTATTTGTTTAAATGCGATGTATACATATGTATTCTGATTTTGCCCTCTTTTTAATGCGATGTACACATATGTATATCGTCTGTTTTTTTTGATATCTCAGATTTTTTTTTTTTTGTATTGAATGTTGATGTACACCTGTAAATTACTGTACTACGATGCTGAGTACACATGTGTATTGTTCTATTTATATCCAAGTACACATGTGTATACCATTGAAGTATGAAGGTTACGTGGATCTTAAAAATCAAAATTTGAATTCTGGTGATGAAATTTGAAATAAAAATTAAAATTGAAATTTGGTGATTTGTTGGTTGTTTTGATAATTATCTTATTAATAAATAAACATAATGTGGATAATGAATTTAAATTAGGAAAGATGTAACTTAATTCAATTATTAAAATAATGATTTAAATTTAATTTTTTATATAATTACAATCCTACCCTTAACAACTAAAAAGGAAATCAAGGGTCCATATCTTTTCACGCAGTTCACTCTTGGAAGGTTGTTCACGCTGGAACCCTACCATATATATATATATATATATATATATATATATATATATATATATATATATATATATATATATATATATATATATATATATATATTATAGTGGGAAAGATGTTAGTATTGTTAATCTGTTTCTTTTTTTCTTTTCAAAGTTTTGTTGACCATAAGTTATGTGAAATTCTATTCTTATAAATATCGCCTAACAGGTAGGGTTGCCTGTAATATTACTATGAACTTGTATTGTTATCTTACAATATTTGTGTATTTTATTATTGTTTTATTTTCATTGCCATTGTTAATTTTTTTTATTATCGGTACGTAGAGAAGAAACACAAAAGCATAGATACTGAGATCATATTTTGCAAAATGTTTTGGACATGACAATCCACTAGACTCAAGAAGAATACTAGAGGTTGAGAAATAAGGTAATATGATGATATAAAAAGTAATTCTTTTCAAGAATATATAATATAGGAGAAATGTTTTAGATTTAATATATTTTATTGACCATATATCTATATCACTCGAATTCTGTAATACCATATTAAGATGAAGTATGCTTTTGTGATTTGTTTTTCAGTGCAAGTAGATGTTGATATGGTGAAATTGTATCTAATGATGTAGTAGATGTATTAAAGAATGAACGGTCGCTCCTCCTACACAAGCACGAGTAGGTTATGATTAGATGATTAGGCTCCTTTGATCGGCGATAGCGGTAAGTGTTTATGATGATAATTTGAATTTGATAAGTTTATAGATGTGTGAGGACTGGGTATTGTTAATAGTGATTTCGATTGTTGTTTTGGTATAAATCTAGGTTGATATTGTGGCAGGTTGTGAATTAAGTGTGTTGTTTAATTTGTTGTGTGTTTGATTGTGTTTTTTACTGTTTGTGTAGATAATAGAGTGTTTAGTTTGATAAATGTGTTTTTGGGTTATTAATAAAAGAAACGTTTGTTATTAAAAAATTCATATCTAATCACTTTCCTCAATTAGCAATTTTGTATTTTTCTGATTTTTAACTCTTTTTTAAAATCTTTTTTTATTTATCTCATTTTTTTTCCTTTTTTAATTACATGTGATTGTTGTCATAACCCGGACCATAATGGTAATTTTAAGAGTGACCTAGCTATCCTATTTTAAACCCGTTCTATAAAAATTTATTACAAATCTGTTTTACCTAACAAGAAGCTTTGGTTCATCCTCCATAACAACGTGTTGCATATGTTAATTAAGAAGTTGAGCCTCTAGTTTAAACCCGTTCTTTAAAATTTTATTACAAATCTAATTTACTTTACAAGAAGCTTTGGTTTGTCTTCCATAACAACGTGTTGCATATGTTAAATAAGAAGTTGAGCCTCCAGTAATTTAAGATTATTTTAATAATCTTGTAAACGAATATGATCAATTTTGTTTTTTAAACTTATCATAAGTATTTTTAATTTTTAAGACATTGTGAACGTTTAATATATATACACACACACAGAGTTGAGTTTAAAAAAATTAAGTATCTAAACCTGAAGGGGTAAGGTCCCAAAAACCCCATAAAAGGCGATGGGAACCATACCAAAACCTTACAGATCAAACCTTATACCTTGCGCGGCCGCGCACTGGTCTTACAAACAGAGATCTAAAGAGCAGCCAAGCTGTCAACACTTGCGCGCCCAAAGGGAATCATAAACCTTTGCGCTTTCTCCCGTAAATAAAGGATGAAAATCCTGAGATAAATACTCCCACCTTATATCCAGACTTGGATATTATTTACTCAGACGTGAGAATTATTTATCCACCTGTCTCCACACGATAAGATGGCACACCAGATTGCAGCAGTAATCTTCTAGAAAGAATGCAATCGTGCACCACCAAAACGGTTACAACCGAAAGGACACGTGTCACCATCTCATACGTCTCTAGGATCACAACGAAAGTATGCAAATGGAGAGTAATCTCCACTTCATCACTTTACACGTGGCAGATTCCCAGCCTTCGATCTAAGTCACAATCCGTGTGCTCTCACGTCAGATCAGAAAGCTTAACGGAAGAAAATGTAACCGCTTACGGGGTTAGCATCTTCCGTTAACTTTTCACTAACAGGTTTTCCCGCCCAAATGACTCCCGGCTATAAATAAGAGATAAAACCCAGGTACGAAACAAGTTACACACACTTACCAAATACATCATCTTCTTCTTCATTACCAATACTTATTCTCACACCGGAGTTGGGTCAAGGAGAGAACCCCCTTCTCCCCTTGACGAGGCTAACGGTGCACTTTTTTGTAGAGTTATCGGAGAAGAAGGTCAATCGGATCTGAATCAGTCGAGTTGAAGCTAACCTTTTATGCGGATTCAAACCCCCTAGATATTTCGGTTCCGACCATCTATCTAGTGTTTCTTCATTGGCGCCTATCGATTCCTCTGTTTTTTTAGTTTTCATCTCGTTTCGATTCAGTTCTTTTTTATTCTCTGTTTTCACATGGCAGAGAATTCATTGTTTCACTCATCAGATCCCCAATCTGAATCCAAGGGTTCCACAACCCAAAAAACCCAGACTGCTGAAATCAAGGGAGCAAACAAAAACATCAGATCTGAATCCCCAAACATCAGATCTGGTAAAAAAATCAACATGACAGTATTGGACCTACTAACACCCTGTTGGAAGGAAATCCAATCTGATTATAATATTGATATACAATCCGGAAATAACAGTTATCAGGAAATTAAACCAAAACAAATAAACATGGTTCAAGGAGGTTCGTCACGGAGACCACATAAGCGGAACCATGATCAACATTGGAGGGAAAAACAAGTCGTATTTCCTGTTGTTCCTGGAGGCCCCCAAGAGGAACGACCAGTAATTATTACCGTCATCTTCGGCCATTACCGGACAGACTATATGTTTATAGACCCTGGAAGCTCGATGGACATCATATACGAGCAATGCTTCAAACAGCTCGATCAAGAAGACAGAGCACGTTTAGAACCGGTTGATTTTCCTCTCATCGGATTCTGTAACGAAGTTGTATTCCCATTAGGGCAGATAGCCTTCCCAGTAACTCTATCGGATGGTGAGCATTCACGAACAGTCACAGTAAATTTCATGGTCATGCCGGCAACATCACGACATGATGTCTTGCTCGGGAGAAGGTCACAAAGAGAATTAAGTATGATCACCTCTATCCCGCATGCTGCATGCGGATTTCCAATGGAGACGGGAGTAGCAATTCTATACTCAAGCAAGGAGGTCATGTATGTAGACGACAAACCACCGGCAAAGGTAGCCAAACCTTCGACACCAAATGAGCCAGAGAAATGGGTCCTGAACAGCGAATACCCGGAACAGACCATCCTGCTAGGACACACCATTTCACCGGCAACACGGGAACAATTAAAAGAGTTGCTGACCATCAACAAAGATATATTCGCATGGTGCCCAGCAGACATGACGGGGGTTCCACGCGACATAGCGCAACATTGCTTGAATATCAAACCAACAGCAGAACCTGTTGCCCAGGGGAGACGTAGCTTTAGCGAAGAAAAAGCGAAAACCATGGACGAACAGGTAACAGAATTACTCAACGCAGGAATCTTACGCGAAGTTAAATACCATACATGGGTTGCCAACCCAGTAATGGTATAGAAACACAGTGGCGGATGGAGAATGTGCGTCGACTTCAAAGACCTGAATAAAGCATGCCCAAGGGATTGCTACGCGCTTCCGGAGATAGACAAAAAGTCGATTCTCTAGCGTCATTCAGATGGAAGTGTTTTCTTGACTGCTACAAAGGCTATCATCAGGTCCAGATGAAGGAAGAAGACGAAGATAAAACTGCATTTCGCACAGACAAGGGCATCTTCTGTTACACTAAAATGCCCTTTGGCTTGCGCAACACAGGCGCAACTTACCAACGCTTGATGGACAAAGTTTTTAAAGGCGACATTGGCAAGACAGTCGAGGTATACATGGATGACCTCGTCATCATGAGCCACGAGGAAGACACAATGCTCGACAATATTCAGCGCACGTTCGACTCATTGCGCAACGTAAACCTGAAATTAAATCCAACAAAATGTTCTTTCGGCATGGAAGAGGGGAAATTTTTGGGCTTTATAGTCACAAGAGATGGGTTTAAAGTAAATCCAGAAAAGGTTCAGGCCATTCAGCTAATGCCATCGCCTGCAACAATAAAAGAAATACAAAGACTCGCCGGGCGCTTAGCGGCCTTGAACAGATTCTTGGCTAATCATGCGGCAAGATCTTACCCATTCATCAGCACGCTGCGAAATTGTGCAAAGAAAACTGACTTTCAGTGGACACCCGAAGCAGAAGTAGCATTTAAACAAATGAAAGAGTATTTAATTCAGTTACCAACACTGACTGCACCAAAAGAAAAAGAACCATTAATTTTATACCTATCTACGGCAAAAGTAGCAGTAGGAGCGGTATTGATGGTAGAACGAGAAAATATTCAGACTCCAATTTACTATATAAGTAAGATGCTCACCGGCCCAGAAACTCGTTACTCGATGATACAGAAGCTAGTCTTGGCGTTAGTACATGCAACACGACGCCTACGCAGGTATTTTTCGGGCCATGTCATCACAGTTCTCACCAATTATCATTTAGGCCAAATCTTATCCAAACCCGACATAGCGGGAAGGATGGCTAAATGGGCTATTGAGCTGGGGGGGATATAATATCTTGTATAGACCAAGACCGGCAATTAAAGGGCAAGTTCTGGCAGACTTTGCCACGGAAGTTCCCATCGATAAAGTTCAAGAATGCGAAGCAATCCAAAACCCTATTACTGTTTTCGATGATAGGGTGTGGACCTTACACACAGATGGCGCCTCCAATGATGACAGAGTCGGCGCAGGCCTTTGATTAGTCAGTCCTGACGATCACGAACTTACATAGGCCATACGCTTGGATTTCCGAAGTACAAATAACGAAGCCGAGTACGAAGCATTCTTGGCAGGTCTCCGCCTAGCACTTAAAATGGGAGCAAGGAACCTTGAAGCCAACGTCGACTCAAAGCTAGTGGCCGAGCAAGTTAATGGCCATTATGATGCTAAAGGAGAAGCTATGGCATTATACCTTGAACAAGCGCGGACATTAATTAGCCAATTCCAGACATTCAGGGTTAATCATATAAACAGAAGTGAAAACAAGCATGCAGACGCATTGAGCAAACTGGCCGCGACCAGCTTCAAACACTTAGCAAAAGAGGTGCGCATAGAGGTGCTGTCCAATCCCTCTGTTCCTCTCAAACAAGTCAACATCATAGAGATCGGCAATCCATCGTGGATGTCCCCGATCATTTTGTACCTACAACATGGGAAACTCTCGGAGGAAAAAGCAGAAGCCAGGAAAATTCAGAATAAAGCAGTAAACTACGAAATGGCAGACGGCATTCTTTACAGAAAGTCATTCATGGGACCGTTACTTAGATGCTTTGACAAGACAGACGCGCAATACCTGATCAGAGAAATCCATGAAGGCTTGTGTGGAATACATGCTGGTCCGCGTATGGTAGTAGCCAAAATAATGAGCGCAGGATATTATTGGCCGGGAATGCACGTAGATGCGGTAGAGATCTTACGAAAATGCACAGAATGCCAACGCCACGCACCAAAGACGCTCCGACCAAAAAATCCGCTAGTACCAGTCACATCTGCTTGGCCATTTCAACAATGGGGCATCGATCTTGTTGGCCCATTTCCTGATCAGGCGCAGTAAAATTCATCATCGTTGCGGTCGATTACTTCACCAAACGGGTGGAAGCCAAAGCTTTGGCCTCAACCACAGCAATTGTAATCCGCAAATTTATATGGGAACATATTATTTGCAGGTTTGGATTACCATTGCGCATCATCTCGGACAATGGTACAAACTTCGCCTCAGAAGATCTTCAAAAATGGTTCAAAGAGATGAAGATCGAGCATAATTTCGCCTTCGTCGCGCATCCACAAGCGAACGGTCAAGTAGAAAGTATAAACAAGCAGATCGTTGACGGCATAAAAGCGAGACTTGGAACAACACATAGGGGATCGGTCGACGAACTCCCCAGCATCCTATGGGCACACTGTACAATGCCAAAGACTAGCACGGGAGAAACCCTGTTTAGCCTGGTTTACGGCTCAGAAGCGGTAATTCCAGCCGAGGTTGGTCTTCCGTCACCGCGCATGATAGCCATGGAAAGGCAGAATAATGAGCAAGAGCGAAGAATGGACTTAGACCTTCTTGAAGAACGGCGCGAAAACGCCGCCATCACTGAAGCAAGGTACAAGTCCAAACTCGAAAAATATTATAATGCGCGCATACGCGTATGCACTTTTGTTCCTGGGGATTTCGTCTTACGCGACAATGAAGCATCAAATGCGGAGAAACCGGGCAAATTGGCCCCAAGGTGGGAAGGACCATATGTCATCAATGAAGTCCTAGGCAAGGGGGCATATACCCTTAAGAGAATTGACGGGACTCTAGTGCCCCGCACCTGGAACGCGCAGCAGCTGCGCAGGTGTTACATATAGGACAACTCACTCAGAGGCAACATGTTTCCTATTTTCATATTGTAAACCTTGCGCTTTATTAATACAGACACTATTTTCATGCCCGCTGTTTGTTACAAATTGCATAAAATTCCTTTGGTTCGCGCGAAAACAATATGGTAAACATTGTACACCTCATGAACAGTTTGGAAAAAAGAAAGAAAAGCGCAGCATAAGCGCATATTCTGGACAAACGTTCACACATGAGCACAATACCATCTCTCATTCGCTCTAACTAATCAAAGCAATTAAAAATATGCAACACATTGTAATCCAAACATACAAAGCAAACCCTAACAGGGATAATATTACATCAAAAATATGCACATCATCAAAAGTGTAACCACAAACACTTAAGCAAGATCATGACAATGACCTTCACAAAAAATCGTTCGGATTTAAAAAAAGACGAAAGATAGTCCTAAAGCTAAACACCTAACCAGAATCAGAATCATCAACAGACATCTGCCTGCACCAGCGAGTTCTCCGGCATTGATATGCCAGCCGACACCCTCCCTTCCGGAGTAGTGGAAAGCGAGCCATTAAGCCATCAGCATCTAGCACAGTAACACCATAAATAACAACCCTGTGCTTGAGAATCTTACGGCTGGAACCAACAGTCGCCGGGGAAACATGTTTGATCAGATCCTCACTGAAAACAATCGGAGGCGGTGAACGAGAAAGAAGCACGAGACCTTCAGCAGCCTCATAAACCCTAAAAGCATCCAACAAGCGACGAGTATAGTAAGAACGTTGCATCTTCTTTACCAGGAAAAGCTAAAAGCAAAGCATCGTAAATGTGTATATATATAGGGAAACCCAACTTCAAAAAGAAACTTAACCATCATGATTGATTGCACACTAATAATGTCAAAATTGTGTTATCCATTAAAAGAAACACTAATAGTAAACTAACATATGATAAGATGTAATAACTTAAAATTCAAAACCATTAAACATTGTTAAAAACTATTAACCATAACAAAATAAATATATATCATATGAAAACCAAATATCCAATACCTAAATGTAAAACAACTAATCAATACTCCTTTTGTGAGGTACAACCAATTCAACATTCAAGACTTGATGAGTTTCATCAAAAGAAAAGTGAACCGTATCACCCTCGTTAATGCGAGCACGTTTCATGGATCTCGACCATTTGCATGACGCATAACGAAAACCTTCTCCTATCTTTTCACGTCTGGTACGGTTGGTAAACTCCTCTTGCTCAGTCAAATGCAGAAGTCTGACGGTCATAGGATTTAAATCAGAATCAAATTTAGCTATCCTTTAAACATTATCAGGTAGCCGCTATATTGTTTTTAAAATAAAATTAATAAGAAGAAGAATATAAAAATAATAATGTATTTTTATGTGAATAATAAAAATGTAATTTTTAATATATAGTAGTTCCAAGAATAATATTAAAACTTACAAAATCTTTAGAAGCCATACAAACAAACTTATAAACATGACCATCTTGTTGTTCATCAATAGCTGACTCTTCAACAGCATCAATAGGTGCAACTACAGGCTGAAAATCATATATAACATTTATTAGAATAACAATATAGTAATTAAATATATAAAGAAGCAACCAAATTTATACTTACCTCATCAACTTCTACATCAGCAAAATTAATTTCAACACCAATTTTACCAAAAATTGTTAAATTAAAATAATTCCCAAAACTTCTTGAGAATATTAAATAATAACCGGCCTCCAATTGAAACAGATTAACAATTACATCAATACCAATTGAGAAATCGACTTTACCATCAAGCGTTTCAATCTTGAAGAAAGATTTTGTTGCCTATATCTATAATGGAAATAATATCATTTGTGTATAATCAAAGAACTTGGGCAGGATAGACTCGGGAATGAGCTGTAGAAAGAATAATAAGAAAAATAATAAAAATGTTATATATATATATATATAGGTTATAACCCGAAAATTTTCCGGGTAGGAAAATTTAATTTACAACAAATAAAAGTATAAAATTAACACTTTTAACATCTAAAGTATCATCTTTCCATTTTCTCCACCACAAATTTTTAATTCGGTTTCTTAAACTTTTTCTTGTTGTAAAGAGCCATAAAAACATACAAAAGCAAGAATGTATATTAATCATGTATATTTTTTTTTAAATTTGTATACACGTATAGATAATACCTCACTGTCACTCTACACTCTAAATCAAACTATTTTGACCCGACTCATACCTATTTCCAACCTTGCCCCACCCACATCAGCTACAACAAAAAACATCTACAAAAAAATACATGTTTGGATTCTAAAACAAATAATTAAAAAGGAACGGTTTCAAAAAAAAAAAAATTAAAACCTATTTATTTTTAGAAACACAATCAATATTCCGTTAAAACATATCACACACTAAAAATTTACATAATCTTTAATGGATTGAAAATTAACACAATATAAAATTTATTAGTTAATCATGAAAAAAGAAAAACAGAAATAAAAAAACCAAAACAAAAGAATAATTAATACATATTAATACAATACAAAATTTATTAGTAAAAAACAAAGATTTTCAAATTTCAAAAAAATATCATAGTTAGATTTGTCAAAAAAATAAATAAAATAAACACAATAACTTAAAAATTATAGAGATTAGCATAAATGATAAAAACTATCATTATACCGGATCAAAAAACAAAAAAAAAAAAAACGATAAAATTAAACTAAGTGAACAAAAACCTCTAAAGTTAGATTTTCATCAACAACAACATTTGATTTCCCCTTCGGATCATCCTAAGAAACACAAAACATTAACCTTTGAAAATGAAAAAATAAAGGTAAAACAATTCAGTTAATTACAAACTCCTATAATTTAGTAAATGAACACAAACCTTTGAACTTTGATTTTTATCACAAAGAACACTTGCTTCCCCTTTCGGTTCAGTTTTTTATCCCAATCGTCTTTGAACTACATATAAGGGGAAAAATGTTTAACAATCTAATACGAATAGTAATTAAATATAACAAAATAAGAAAAAAAAACAATGACAAAAAAAGAATAATTAGAAAACAAATAAACATACCAAAAATAATGGGTCATCTTCCTCAATAAGCTTTAAAAATGAAGGACAATTGTTACTCTGATCCATATCTGCAAATTAAATACGAAGGCTTTTTAAAAATTAATACGGTAAACTATTTATAGAAACAAAATTATAATATTAGGAGAAACTTCTAAAACAAATAATTAAAAAAGAACGGTTTCAAAAAAATTGAAAACCTATTTATTTTCAGAAACACAATCAATATTCCGTAAAAATATATCACACACTAAAAATTTAGATAATCTTTAATTGATTCAAAATTAACACAATATAAAATTTATTAGTTAATCATTAAAAAAGAAAAACAGAAATAAAAAACCAAAACAAAGGAATCATTATACATATTAATACAATACAAAATTTATTAGTAAAAAAACAAAGATTTTCAAATTTCAAAAAATATCATAGTTAGATTTGCCAAAAAAAAATAAACAAAATAACTTAAAAATTATAGAGATTAGCATAAACGATAAAAACTATCATTATACCAGATAAAAAACACCAAAAAAAAAACAATAAAATTAAACTAAGTGAACAAAAACCTTTAAAGTTAGATTTTCATCAACAACAACATTTGATTTCCCATTCGGATCATCCTAAGAAACATAAAACATTAACCTTTGAGAATGAAAAAATAAAGGTAAAACAATTCAATTAATTAGAAACTCCTATAATTTAGTAAATGAACACAAACTTTTGAACTTTGATTTTCATCACAAAGAACACTTGTTTTCCCTTTCGGTTCAGTTTGTTTATCCCAATAATCTTTGAACTACATATAAGGGAAAAAATGTTTAACAATCTAATACGAATAGTAATTAAATTTAACAAAATAAGAAGAATAAAACAATGACAAAAAAAGAATAATTAGAAAACAAATAAACATACCAAAAATAATGGGTCATCTTCTTCAATAAGCTTTAAAAATGAAGGACGGCTTTTACTCTGATCCATATCTGGAAATTAAATATGAAGGCTTTTTAAAAATTAAAAATGATAAACTATTTATAGAAACAAACTTATAATATCGGGAGAAACTTCTAAAACAAATAATTAAAAAGGAACGGTTTCAAAAAAATTTAAAACCTATTTATTTTTAGAAACACAATCAATATTCCGTAAAAACATATCACACACTAAAAATTTACATAATCTTTAATTTATTAAAAATTAACACAATATAAAATTTATTAGTTAATCATAAAAAAAGAAAAACAAATAAAAAACCCAAAGAAAAGAATCATTGATACATATAATACAATACAAAATTTATTAGTAAAAAAACAAAGATTTTCAAATTTCAAAAAATATCATAGTTAGATTTGCCAAAAAAAAAATAAATAAAAATAACTCAAAAATTATAGAGATTAGCATAAACGATGAAAACTATCATTATACCGGATCAAAAAACACCAAAAAAAACTATAAAATCAAACTAAGTGAACAAAAACCTTTAAAGTTAGATTTTCATCAACAACAACATTTGATTTCCCCTTCGGATCATCCTAAGAAACATAAAACATTAACCTTTGAAAATGAAAAAATAAAGGTAAAACAATTCAGTTAATTACAAACTCCTATAATTTAGTAAATGAACACAAACCTTTGAACTTTGATTTTCATTACAAAGAACACTTGCTTTCCCTTTCGGTTCAGTTTTTTTTATCCCAATCATCTTTGGACTACATATAATGTGGCACCTGCGGAAAGTCCACAGTCATCCTAATCTAACACCTTGCTAACACCTTGATACTTTGAGCTACTTGTCAAATTTCGGGACGAAATTTCTTTCAAGTTGGGGATGATGTGACAACCCGTACTTTCGAGGTTAGCACCACTTGATGGTACGACACTTAACTTGTACCTTTACATTTTACGTTCTGCTATGTGTTGCAACTTTGTGCGTGCCATGTCATATGAATGGTTGGGTTGTAAGTTTAGTAAGTTATCAAATGCTAAGTTGTGACTCTAGGAGTCTTGTCGCACAATTCACCAATGTTGCACACCACTGAAGTAGCTGCACACCCTTCTTAATTGGGCTGCACATCAGCCTAAGTGATTAAAATTCTGGATTGGAGCCAAGCTGGGTGCGGCCCACATGTGCCAATGATTTCACATCAAAACTTGACCAAGGACTCCATCATCTAAAAACTCAATTAACGAAACCCTAGGCTCTCATTTTCTTCTCGTTAACCCAACGGCAGACATCTCTTGGGCGAAGCCTTCTACCCATGTTTTGGCAAGCATAACAATCTTGTGGTTAGTGGCCTTATTTTGTTTGATTAAACTTTCTTATGATTTTCTTGGTTAAATACGTTAATTGGTTTCATATAATTGATCATTGTAATTTCTATGAATGGGTGGTTAAACTGTATGCATGATATGATGGGTTACTAAGGTATATAGTCAGAGGGTTTTGATATTCACTAGGTAGAAGTGTGTGAACTTAATGTATATGATGGGTCGTGTGATGGATGGATGGGAATATTATTTAAATTGGATGCTTGCTAATTATGATGTATCAGTAGATTTTAGGGGGAGGTCCAATACTTTTGATGGAAGGTGGCCTGACAAAGTTGACAACCCTTGAATAAAAGTGACGGCATATGTAGTCTTTATCTAATCGAACTTTATGGGTATTCCAAATAGGGTTGTCATTGATAGTCTAGGGATTAGTGGTATTAAATTATGCTATTATGATGGTTTGTGAATTGCATCGATATTAAATTGGACTAAATTGATTGGATTCGATTGTGACAAACTGTTTTACAAAATCAGTAATTGGTAAGGTGATCGGCTCATGATTCTCGATCTATGTGATGTATACGATTGAGAAAATTATAACTGTTTGTATTGTACGATGAAATTCCCTCCTTGACGAAACTACCATGTCGACGAATATTGGGTGTTTCGTCGACATGGTTATAAATGGGCATGGGATTACACATGCAATCTTAATTTGTTATTTTGACTATATATATTAATGCATAAGAACCGACACCACTTATCAAATAATGGACCTGACTCACTAATACGATCACATGAGCCTAGTTTATTATTGACAAGCTATTGGACCTTCTAAGACTTAGTGGACAGACAATTAATAAATGGGCCGACAATTCACGTGCAGTGAATTAAATTTCAATTGAACAAAAACTGATTAAATGATACAAATCTATTTCAAAGATTATAGAAAAGAAACTGAGCAATGTACTTGGGCCTCGTTCAAGAGTTTGGGCCTTGTGGTGAACCCGCACTTTGTTACTGGGCCACACCCATTGTAGACGCACATTTGAGTGCGGACCCAACTTGATTAATTGGGCTCGCGTTTAACGGGTTACACACACACACTTTGGGTTTGGACTGTTCGGTTAACGGATCGGACAGTAGTGAACGACTAGTATGATGTTGGGCTCGTGATGACTATAGTAAACTTAAAACATGGTTAGTTGGTTAGGTAAAAGAATATTGTTTGTCTATATATATACATATGGAGCATGATAATTCAGACTGGTGAGAAGAAACGTGTATAGTTAGTTAATTTGCATGCCGACTGATTAGGGGATCAACTTGAAAGGTGTGAACGTGATTTTATTAGTTGACATATGTGCAAGTATGTGTTGACTGCCATGATACATGTTGGTGTATAGTATTCTAAATTGAGTATATGGTTACCTAATGTACTTGTACCTGAATCCCATACGCCTACGATGCGACCTTACGATAAAAGCTATAAATCAGTGTGTTGCACGATCAACGATTACGAATCGTATAGGAAAAGTGTTGTACTTGTATGTTACCTGTGTGACGTGTACATAAAATACGTGATATACGTGAATATTAAACTGACTATTCTTGGAAACCACGGTAGGGTTTGGTTGACCAACTTGGAATGGGTGAACATAACATACCGAGCAATCCAAGGTGAGTTCACTACATTCGAGCATGCGTCCCAGTGGTTGGGGACAGTCAGTGGGTATCCCGTTGAGGGATAAGTCTTTTGGGTAAAAACGGGTATATTGGTTAATATTCTCACCTATCATTTTTGTAAGTCCCTTATTATGTTACCTGGAGGGTAACGGGTATTAGTTGGTAGCGCTACTTAGGTTTGGCACCCTCACACCGCTCCTAGAGAGGACGGATGTGAACTAATAACCCAGTCGTGGCCCAGTACTAGATAGGAGTACGTGGGAAGGGCAGTCATGTATTTCAGGAGCCGTCTTGTTCGGAATTGAGATATTAACAATATTACTTGCATTTGTCAGTGAACTGTTTTACATACAACTGGTAACAAACGTTTTCTAAATCCGTGAACTCGCCAGCTTTGTCTGATACACTTGTTACATGCTCGCAGGTCGTTAGGTACTTGGGAACAGGAACTTGCTGGCTGGAGGGTGTGAGTGGTCATGGTTGCATTGATGGGTTTATTTATCAAACATTTATTTACTATGGTTGTTTGGAAAGTATTTACATTATGATATGTTAACGCTTCCGCTGAACTTGATGGTCTTGAATTACTTATGTTTGGATTTTATTACTATTAATTCATGAAACTTTATTTTGAACTTGTGATTCAATGTAATTAGTGGCTCATTGCTAGTCGTCACACGCCTAACAGGGACACTCCCTAGGTGGTAATTTGAGGGTGTGACAGTTTGGTATCAGAGCCACTGGTTATAGTGAACTTGGTTTTAAAAACGTTTTTTTTTTTTAACCAGACTATAACCGAACAGTTCTGAAAACAAGAATACGACCATGACACTCAACTCCAGACTGCAAGGTTCGTCTCTCGCTTACTCATTATACTGCATAACTAGTGAACACTTATGTATGATATTGCATGTGATTGCACGTTTAGCACAACAGTATGCATTCATTACTTGCATGTGTTATGTGAGTGGTAGTGTGGTGCTTCCTTAGACATTCATGACTCGCGTTTTGTGATGTTCTTTGCTTGCTACTCGAGTTTGAGGAACCATTTGACATGAGGTAAGAGGAGCTGAGATGAGCATGCAAATCACAATATTATTGTGGGTGCACACATAATAATAATGTGGGGTGCATGCGAGTCCCAGTGAGACTTAACAACTGAAAAAGGTGTTCCGTTCCGTTATTTGATCGATGTGAAGCACAACAGTCTATAGGAGTCACAGCAGTGATTGTCTCCTACTCGAACGTGATATTTTTATATCTCTCTAAATCCTTACGAATCTCGATGCTATCGAGTACCACCTGAACACCCATCTGAACGCCTAGCGAACTGGATAGAATGCTAGGTGCTTGCATTAACGTCCCTGAGTTGGATGTCGTAGCGTCAAATGATTGGTCGATACCTTTCTTACTCCTCTCTGTTTGCTGGAACTCAATGTATTGATGTCGTAGCTCCCGAAGTGCGATCACTTCTGCAACACTCTCGTAACATATCGTGTATTACTCAAACAACTTGCAACATCGATGGACAAGAGGATGAGCGCAACACTTTACCGACCTCAGTATTTAGACGACCTCGATTACCGGCAACGAACACCAGTGAACTGACCTCAGTCAAATCCTTAGCCCTAGTCAGCGGCCTATGTGAGTCAGCTCTTACGACTCAATCAGGAAATAAGCAATGACAATTGACTATAGGGTGGAACGTGTAACTGCCCACACCAGGAGTAGTGCTTTAGGACGTGACACAAAATGTGAAAGGATGGACTCTAATGGTGAAAGGCCGCAGGACTTTGTTTCGAGCAACGACATTGGAAGCAATAGTCACGGTGACATCAAGGTGCTCGCAAATCATGACTTTCGGTATGAAATGATGGTAGCTTCAACAAGGAATGGCCGATGTTAAGTCAAGACGCCAACAACCCAGGGAGTAATGGCAGCTTTGGGAATCCTAGTAGCAGTAGCAACAACACTGGATGTGGTACTCGTGGAAGGGCATTTAGGGCTGGCTTAGGTGATGCCAGGCATAAAAGCAACATGGTAGCTTGTATGAGTAGCTAACCGCTTCGTCCTTGTTCTGTTTAACCCTGATGAATCTTGAAACCGAACCTAAGGTGGAATCGACTGATGGCAAGACGAATGAAATCTCACATTTTAGTTGGGATGCAACTCGACCTTGTGGGACAAGTGTTCGACATCGATCTTCTTCCTACTACCTTGGATAGTTACAAATTAGGAGTTAGTGTGGATTGGTTATTCAGAGATCACGCAGATATACCAGTGAGGAGAAAGTTTTGTGTGGAGAATCGTTATTTGTTCTAAAGCGTCAGAGTGGTGCAAAGGTTAGCGCCATTTCAGTTATGAAGGCCAGAAGTGTCTACGGAGGAATTACTCCTGTATGTTAGCAACCGTTACTGATGATAGGACTAAGGAAACAGAGGATCAAGGATCCACCAATCGTTCGTGATTTCTTTCGGTGTGCTATCCGAGGAACCTTCAGGTTTACTTCCACAACTGTTAGGCGGAAATCTCAGTATGATCTCATGTCAGAGGCAGCCCTAATTACTCGTACTCTTACTGTCTTGCCAGGAGGGTTGCAAGAGCTGTCTAATCAACTACAGAGACTGTGGGACAGAAGTTTTGTCGGACCTATTTTTCGCTCCAGGGAGCCCCATTTATATCCGTGAAGATAAGCCTTTTCGTATGCATACTGATTATCGAGAACTCAACAAAGTGGTAGTCAGGAACCGTTTGCCCCAACCATGTACACCATGAACATCGAGATAATCAACACACCAGCAGCTTATGGACCACAAGAATCGACCGTGTTTGTTGATGACGATTTGGGTCAATTGCTGGAGGAAGGGACATCATGGACGACATCTGTATCTCATCTTAGAGCTCCCGAGGGAGGAGTCATTACGTGTGCAGTCTTGTAACATCTAGATTCGAGAGATGCATTTTGATCATGTAACCACCGATGTGGGAATACGCGTGTATCGTGCTAGGATCCATTTTGTTAGAAACTGATTGACACCAAAGATTCCTTCGAGGGTACAACCATTTCTTGGTTTCGGTGGATGCTGTTGTAGATTCATCACAGGATTTTTGAAGATTGCGCAGCTTTTACCTCTTTAGCACAGCAGAGTGATGTGTACTTGTGAGTGACAGAACAGACGGGCATCATTTCAACTTTTGGGAACCCAACTCAACAATGCACGGAGCATCGTCTTTACCTGGGGGTACAGGTGATTTAGTGGTATACCATGATGGTTCGAATCGGAGTCCCAGTTACACGCTGATGCAACATGAGAAGGTGATGACCTACGTAGTGGGTTTACCAGAAGAACTGCACGAATCACAACCTGTGGAGGAAACCATGGTCTTTGGATTCAAGTGGAGGCATTACTTGGACGGTACCAAACGCACTACTTAGACCGATCACAAGGGCCTCCCGTGTACCCTTGATTCGATAGAGCTAAAACACGTGATGGCATCGCTGGATGGAACTCTTGAGCGATTACGACTATGGAACTTAAATGCATATGAGCGTGCAACTCATCACCGATTCTAGCCTGCCTAATCAGATTCACACTGTTCAAACTGAAGCGCTAGAGGACGAGGATTTTCGAGTTGGGTCCATGCGGGGCATGGAGGAGCAACTTTTGGCAAGGCGGACGGTACTCACTGCTTCATGGAACAAATATGGATTCTACTGTATAGCAATCCGAGGGAACTGGTGTTGAGCGAAGCACATCAGCCTCGATATGCTGGTCGTTTGGATTTGATGGAATACTTAGGATCGGAGGATCTTGTACTGGCAACTGGGCTTGAAGGCCTACATAGCGAAACATGTGAACGACGTTTGACTTGTGCTAAAGTCAAGGTGGAACATCAGGAACCTTCTGGTTCGTGTCAGTAATCAGAAACACCTATTTGGAGTTTGGAACAGATGGCCATGGAGTTGTCATTGGTTTACCAAAAACTCAGAACGGAAACAATATCACCTAGGTGATCGTTGATTGTCTCACGTTACCAGCACACTTTCTTGCAATCAAGGAGACTGACGAGTCTTCACCGCTTGTGGATATTCCTCTGAGAGAGGTGACTATCTAGGCACGAGGTGCCAACTCCTGCATCTCTGATTTTGAACTATACTTGATTTATGACAGGCACTACACAGCACCCTTGGCTCACGTCTAGACCCTTGGCTCACGTCTGGAAATGAGCATTGGGCAAACGGGCAGAGTAAACAAACCATTCTGACACTCGAAGACATGCTGCGGGCATGTGTGTGATTGACTTTAGTGGAAGTTAGAAGGACATGTACCTTTGGTTGAGTTCTACCGTAGCAGTTACCATTCTAGTATTCAGACAGCTCTGTTTGAGGCATTGCATGAGCAGTAAAGTTAATCTCCTTGTTGGATTAGGGTAGGTGACAACCTAATCACAGGTCTAGGACTTGTACTCGAAACTCTTGGGAAGATTGCTTGGATCGGAAACCGTTTGGCGGCAACGAGTGACCGTCAGGAAAGATGGTAAGCTTAGGAAACACTGGGAATTCGCGGTAGACGACCGTATCATATTGAAAAATCTCACCCTAGGAGGGTGTGGTACGCTTGGGAAGTGTGGCAAGCCTAATTTATGTTACGTTGAGTTATCAGAATTTTGGAAAGAATCGGTCGCGTCGCCTACAAACTCGAGTTACCCGACGAATTGGGTAACGTACATGATATCATTTATGTCTCGAATCTAAGGCAGTATTGTCCGATGGAACTCTTGCGATACTCTTATTAGCGTCTGAGGTTAAAGACAAGTTGCAATTGTTGAGGAACCTATCGAAAACATGGACCAGGAAGTCAAGGTTCGTTAGCATAACCGAATTTCAATCGCGGGAGTTCGTTGGAACTCAAGACAAGGACCGGAGTTCACATGGGAACGCAAGGATCTAATAAAGCTCTAGTACTCTCAATTATTCAGGCAGCTGAATCAACTTTTGCTGGCATTGACGAATTTCGGGACGAAATTCCCTTTCAAGTTGGGGATGATGTGGCACCTGCGGAAAGTCCATAGTCATCCTAATCTAACACCTTGCTAACACCTTGATACTTTGAGCTACTTGTCAAATTTCGGGACGAAATTTCTTTCAAGTTGGGGATGATGTGACAACCCGTACTTTCGAGGTTAGCACCACTTGATGGTACGACACTTAACTTGTACCTTTACATTTTACGTTCTGCTATGTGTTGCAACTTTGTGCGTGCCATGTCGTATGAATGGTTGGGTTGTAAGTTTAGTAAGTTATCAAATGCTAAGTTGTGACTCTAGGAGTCTTGTCGCACAATTCACCAATGTTGCACACCACTGAAGTAGCTGCACACCCTTCTTAATTGGGCTGCACATCAGCCCAAGTGATTAAAATTCTGGATTGGAGCCAAGCTGGGTGCGGCCCACATGTGCCAATGATTTCACATCAAAACTTGACCAAGGACTCCATCATCTAAAAACTCAATTAACGAAACCCTAGGCTCTCATTTTCTTCTCGTTAACCCGACGGCAGACATCTCTTGGGCGAAGCCTTCTACCCATGTTTTGGCAAGCATAACAATCTTGTGGTTAGTGGCCTTATTTTGTTTGATTAAACTTTCTTATGATTTTCTTGGTTAAATACGTTAATTGGTTTCATATAATTGATCATTGTAATTTCTATGAATGGGTGGTTAAACTGTATGCATGATATGATGGGTTACTAAGGTATATAGTCAGAGGGTTTTGATATTCACTAGGTAGAAGTGTGTGAACTTAATGTATATGATGGGTCGTGTGATGGATGGATGGGAATATTATTTAAATTGGATGCTTGCTAATTATGATGTATCAGTAGATTTTAGGGGGAGGTCCAATACTTTTGATGGAAGGTGGCCTGGCAAAGTTGACAACCCTTGAATAAAAGTGACGGCCATATGTAGTCTTTATCTAATCGAACTTTATGGGTATTCCAAATAGGGTTGTCATTGATAGTCTAGGGATTAGTGGTATTAAATTATGCAATTATGATGGTTTGTGAATTGCATCGATATTAAATTGGACTAAATTGATCGGATTCGATTGTGACAAACTGTTTTACAAAATCAGTAATTGGTAAGGTGATCGGCTCATGATTCTCGATCTATGTGATGTATACGATTGAGAAAATTATAACTGTTTGTATTGTACGATGAAATTCCCTCCTTGACGAAACTACCATGTCGACGAATATTGGGTGTTTCGTCGACATGGTTATAAATGGGCATGGGATTACACATGCAATCTTAATTTGTTATTTTGACTATCAATATTAATGCATAAGAACCGACACCACTTATTAAATAATGGACCTGACTCACTAATACGATCACATGAGCCTAGTTTATTATTGACAAGCTATTGGACCTTCTAAGACTTAGTGGACAGACAATTAATAAATGGGCCGACAATTCACGTGCAGTGAATTAAATTTCAATTGAACAAAAACTGATTAAATGATACAAATCTATTTCAAAGATTATAGAAAAGAAACTGAGCAATGTACTTGGGCCTCGTTCAAGAGTTTGGGCCTTGTGGTGAACCCGCACTTTGTTACTAGGCCACACCCATTGTAGACGCACACTTGAGTGCGGACCCAACTTGATTAATTGGGCTCGCGTTTAACGGGTTACACACACACACTTTGGGTTTGGACTGTTCGGTTAACGGATCGGACAGTAGTGAACGACTAGTATGATGTTGGGCTCGTGATGACTATAGTAAACTTAAAACATGGTTAGTTGGTTAGGTAAAAGAATATTGTTTGTCTATATATATACATATGGAGCATGATAATTCAGACTGGTGAGAAGAAACGTGTATAGTTAGTTAATTTGCATGCCGACTGATTAGGGGATCAACTTGAAAGGTGTGAACGTGATTTTATTAGTTGACATATGTGCAAGTATGTGTTGACTGCCATGATACATGTTGGTGTATAGTATTCTAAATTGAGTATATGGTTACCTAATGTACTTGTACCTGAATCCCATACGCCTACGATGCGACCTTACGATAAAAGCTATAAATCAGTGTGTTGCACGATCAACGATTACGAATCGTATAGGAAAAGTGTTGTACTTGTATGTTACCTGTGTGACGTGTACATAAAATACGTGATATACGTGAATATTAAACTGACTATTCTTGGAAACCACGGTAGGGTTTGGTTGACCAACTTGGAATGGGTGAACATAACATACCGAGCAATCCAAGGTGAGTTCACTACATTCGAGCATGCGTCCCAGTGGTTGGGGACAGTCAGTGGGTATCCCGTTGAGGGATAAGTCTTTTGGGTAAAAACGGGTATATTGGTTAATATTCTCACCTATCATTTTTGTAAGTCCCTTATTATGTTACCTGGAGGGTAACGGGTATTAGTTGGTAGCGCTACTTAGGTTTGGCACCCTCACACCGCTCCTAGAGAGGACGGATGTGAACTAATGACCCAGTCGTGGCCCAGTACTAGATAGGAGTACGTGGGAAGGGCAGTCATGTATTTCAGGAGCCGTCTTGTTCGGAATTGAGATATTAACAATATTACTTGCATTTGTCAGTGAACTGTTTTACATACAACTGGTAACAAACGTTTTCTAAATCTGTGAACTCGCCAGCTTTGTCTGATACACTTGTTACATGCTCGCAGGTCGTTAGGTACTTGGGAACAGGAACT
Source organism: Helianthus annuus (assembly GCF_002127325.2). NCBI lineage: Eukaryota > Viridiplantae > Streptophyta > Magnoliopsida > Asterales > Asteraceae > Helianthus > Helianthus annuus. Next base: position 125,580,138 of record NC_035449.2, read on the forward strand.
TGCTGGCTGGAGGGTGTGAGTGGTCATGGTTGCATTGATGGGTTTATTTATCAAACATTTATTTACTATGGTTGTTTGGAAAGTATTTACATTATGATATGTTAACGCTTCCGCTGAACTTGATGGTCTTGAATTACTTATGTTTGGATTTTATTACTATTAATTCATGAAACTTTATTTTGAACTTGTGATTCAATGTAATTAGTGGCTCATTGCTAGTCGTCACACGCCTAACAGGGACACTCCCTAGGTGGTAATTTGAGGGTGTGACATATAAGGGAAAAAAATGTTTAACAACCTAATACGAATAGTAATTAAATTTAACAAAATAAGAAAAAAAACAATGACAAAAAAATAATAATTAGAAAACATATAAATATACCAAAAATAATGGGTCATCTTCCTCAATAAGCTTTAAAAATGAAGGACAGTTGTTACTCTGATCCATATCTGCAAATTAAATATGAAGGCTTTTTAAAAATTAAAACGGTAAACTATTTATAGAAACAAACTTATAATATCGGGAGAAACTTCTGAAACAAATAATTAAAAAGGAACGGTTTCAAAAAAAAATTAAAACGTATTTATTTTTAGAAACACAATCAATATTCCGTAAAAACATATCACACACTAAAAATTTACATTATCTTTAATGGATTCAAAATTAACATAATATAAAATTTATTAGTTAATCATGAAAAAAGAAAAACAGAAATAAAAAACCAAAACAAAAGATTCATTAATACATATTACTACAATACAAAATTTATTAGTAAAAAAACGAAGATTTTCAAATTTCAAAAAATATCATAGGTAGATTTGCCAAAAAAAAAAATAAACAAAATAACTTAAAAATTATAGAGATTAGCATAAACGATGAAAACTATCATTATACCGGATCAAAAAACACCAAAAAAAAAAAACGATAAAATTAAACTTACCTCTTGTGTTCGAAGAAGATTCAGATTCCTGCAGTTGCATAAGTCATCATCAATAAGTTCAAGACATTAACCATATGGAACTTTTCCTCCCCACAATAAGGTTGCATAATCATACGGTATTTCCTATGAATCCAAACAAAAAACATATAAGTTTAAATAACTTAATGTCTGTTGATAAAATGAAAACCAAAGAAACATACAAAAAATATAACATCATAGTCATCAATCAACTTTAAAAACGATTGGAGCGTTGTTTTTAGGATCCTTAACTGTAAAGGAATAAAGAAATTTTTTTAAAAAATATAACGGTAACTTATTTATAGAAACAATGTCTAATTACAGAAACCGAGTTATAATTGAGAATAGAAAAATTAACCTTAAAAACAGTAATGTGTTTATGGAAACAAAAACCTCTTTAGAACGAAATTAAAGGTATCTTTAAACCTAAATAGGAAAACTCATAAGTGATAAAACTAACAATATGAACTTCAAAAGATAATGAGATAAAGTTTCAAAATTATGCCTAAACAAAAAATTTATTAAGAAATAAGAAAGAGTACATATCAAAAAACAAACAATACCAACAACATTTAACAAACCTGTTTTGGTAGACGAACATTCCGAGTCCGAATTTCAAAAAAGATTGAGGATTCACCATGGGAAAATACAAACAATAAATCATTCAGAACATATATTACTAATTTAAAAAAAAATAGTGACACAAAATTTAATAAGAAATAAGAAAGACTATATATAAAAAACAAACAATACCAACAACATTTAACTAACCTGTTTTGGTAGACGAACTTTCCGAGTACGAATTTCACAAAAGATTGACGGTTAACCATGGGAAAATACAAACCATAAATCATTCAGAACATACATTACTAATTTAAAAAAATTACTGAACAAAAAGGATAAAATTAAATATTACAAACTTAAAAAAGATAAAAAAAATATAAAATTTAACTAACCTCTTTTGTTTGAGGAATTATCGGAGTCCGATTTTTATCACAGATTACGGATTCACATGAAAAACAAATTCAACAAAATTCAATAACTGTCATAAATGGGGAAGACATGATAAACAACTAACTAAAACAGCATACCTTTAATTTTTTTGATCGGATCTACAGAAATAAGAACAAAGAAAACGTTATTAGCAATCGATACAATCTTTATAAAATCAACTTTTGATCGGATCTAAGTGCAGATCTAATGGATTCTTCATCCACCAAATGATAGATCAGAATTTGTTCATTCTTAGATCAACAATATTTCAATTTTGAGATTTAAAATTTGAATTTAAGATTATTAATTTCAGTTTTAAAATCTAATGCATTTGTCTATTGTTAATGAATTCCCCATGATACCCAAAGCAAAATAATATAAAATTCAAAAGAGAGTGTAAGAGTGCGAGATCACGTACAATGTAAGATTCCTTGATTTGATAAAATGGAACTCCTCAATTGCTTCCTCTCCACACATCAGCATGATATTGAAAAAAAAATTCATCCAAATCAAATAAGTGAGATTGATTAAAACAAACAAAATAAACAATGAGAGGTTTATAAATTCATCTAAGCAATGAGAGGTTTATAGATTCATCTAACCTGTTACAAACTGACCTCGTTTTGACGCATAAGTCAAAAGCTACTTTCCAATGCATATATCTCATGATTTTTTAACATTAACAGTGACAACCCGGATATGCGAAAATAAATCGATCCATAACATACCTCTCATATGAATAGTCGTCATCGTTTTTACTCACAGATCTTTTTGAGAAACACAAAATCTAACCATAAACACACAATCTAACGATATCTTGAAGAAAAACAAACAAATTTTTTTCACATGTTGATGTTTTTTTGCTGTACACAAACACAAATCGGAAGATCGAGAGAATCAATCATGAAAAAGAGGATTAAGACAGAGTTAGACAAAAATTGTATAATCAATGTAAATAAGGAAAATATGATTACCTGTTTGTCGATCTTTCAAGATGTAACGAAATCATAGTTAGATTCCTTGTAAGGTGGTTGTTCTCCCCACATTAATGAAGCAAATTTATTAGGTATTTCCTATCAGTGAAAACAAAAAATAAATAAATAAATAATTAAATACATAAGTCTAAATACAATATGTTTAGTAATCATAAAACCAATAAGCATACCAAAAAAATAGGATCATCGTCCTCAATCAGCTTTAAGAATGAAAGACTGTTGTTACTCAAATCCATACCTGCAAATTAAATGTGAACGGTTTTAAACACGTATAAACGATAAATTATTTACAGAAATAAACTCATAATAGCGGAAAACATATAAAATCGAAACAAACAAAAAAAGGTTTCAAAAAACGTAACACCATTTATTTATAGAAATAGAAACCTTAATTCCGGAAAATTATCGTACTAAAAATAAATCACTAACGAAATTTAAAATTGCTCAAAATTTTAAATTTAAAATTTGAATTCCAGAAATAGAAACCTTAATTCAGGAAAATTATCATACTAAAAATATATAACTAAAATTTACATTTGAGGTTTCAAAAATAAATCACTAATGAAATTTAAAATTTTAAAATTTAAAATTTTGAATTCCAGAAATAGAAATAGAAACCTTAATTCTGGAAAATTATCATACTAAAAATAAATCACTAAAGAAATTTAAAATTGCTCAAAATTTTAAATTTAAAATTTGAATACCGGAAATAGAAATAGAAACCTTAAAATTTTAAATTTGAGGTTTCAAAAAACGTAACACCATTTATTTATAGAAATGGAAACATTAATTCCGGAAAATTAACATACTAAAAATAAATCACTAATGAAATTTAAAATTGCTCAAAATTTTAAATTTAAAATAGAAACCTCAAAATTTAAAATTTAAAATTTGAATTCTGAAAATTAAATTACTAACATCCAATCCTGTAAATTATCATAATAAAATTTATCATACTAAAATAAATCACCATTTATTTATAGAAATAAAAACCTTAATTCCGGAAAATTATCATACTAAAAATAAATCACTAAAATTTAAATTTGAGGTTTCAAAAATAAATCACTAACGAAATTTAAAATTGCTCAAAATTTTAAATTTAAAATTTGAATTCCGGAAATAGAAATAGAAACCTTAATTCTGGAAAATTATCATACTAAAAATAAATCACTAACGAAATTTAAAATTGATCAAAATTTTAAATTTAAAATTTGAATTCCGGAAATAGAAATAGAAACCTTAAAATTTTAAATTTGAGGTTTCAAAAAACGTAACACCATTTATTTATAGAAATAGAAACGTTAATTCCGGAAAATTATCATACTAAAAATATATCACTAACGAAATTGAAAATTTCTCAAAATTTTAAATTTAAAATTTAGAATAGAAACGTCAAAATTTAAAATTTAAATTTAAATTCTGAAAATTAAATCACTATCATCCAATCACGTAAATTATCATACTAAAAATAAATCACCATTTAATTATAGAAATAGAAACCTTAATTTTGGAAAATTATCATACTAAAAATAAATCACTAAAATTTAAATTTGAGGTTTCAAAAATAAATCACTAACGAAATTTAAAATTACTCAAAATTTTAAATTTAAAATTTGAATTCCGGAAATAGAAATAGAAACCTTAATTCCGGAAAATTATCATACTAAAAATAAATCACTAACGAAATTTAAAATTGCTCAAAATTTTAAATTTAAAATTTGAATTCCGGAAATAGAAATAGAAACCTTAAAATTTATAATTTGAGGTTTCAAAAAATGTAACACCATTTATTTATAGAAATAGAAACCTTAATTCCGGAAAATTATCATACTAAAAATAAATCACTAACGAAATTTAAAATTACTCAAAATTTAAAATTTAAAATAGAAACGTCAAAATTTAAAATTTAAAATTTGAATTCTGAAAATTAAATCACTAACATCCAATCCCGTAAATTTTATCATACTAAAAATTATCATACTAAAAATAAATCACCGTTTATTTATAGAAATAGAAACCTTAATTCCGGAAAATTATCATACTAAAAATAAATCAGTAAAATTTAAATTTGAGGTTTCAAAAAAAAATCATTAATGAAATTTAAAATTGCTCAAAATTTTAAATTTAAAATTTGAATTCCGGAAATAGAAATAGAAACCTTAATTCCGGAAAATTATCATACTAAAAATAAATCACTAACGAAATTTAAAAATGCTCAAAATTTTAAATTTAATATTTAAATTCCTGAAATATAAATAGAAACCTTAAAATTTTTAATTTGAGGTTTCAAAAAACGTAACACCATTTATTTATAGAAATAGAAACCTTAATTCCAAAAAATTATCATACTAAAAATAAATCACTAACGAAATTTAAAATTGCTCAAAATTTTAAATTTAAAATAGAAAGCTCAAAATTTAAAATTTAAAATTTGAATTATGAAAATTATATTACTAACATCCAATGCCGTAAATTATCATACTAAAAATTATCATACTAAATATAAATCACCATTTATTTGCTATAAGTTTAAAACAAAATAAACAAAGATAAATATCAGTTTACTTAAAATATGATTAGTAATTAGAATACACATAAACGTACCAAAAACATCGGGTCATCTTCATCAATAAGCTTTAAAAATGAAGGACTGTTGTGCAAGGGATCCATATCTGAAAAATATATATGAAGGTTTTTTAAAAAATAAAACGGTAAAGTATTTATAGAAAAACAATCAATATTCCTAAATCAACAATCAATAAGCTTTAAAAGATAATTTAGTTAATGGAGAAACTTTCAAATCCAAAAATAAAAAGAAACGGTTTAAAAAATATAAAAATATTTATTTTTTAGAAACAAAATCAATATTCCGAAGACAAAAACACTATACCGGATGAAAAATTATCAGACCACTGTAAATCTTCATCAACACAATCAAAACACATCGGACACAATCAAAACATTTCATCATCAACAACAAACTAAAAGACTGTAAATAAAAATATGAGTAACAAGAGAACAAAATCAAAACATCAACAAAATATCATTTCATATGATTGGAATCGGATAATGCAAAATCATCATCAACAAACAACGAAAAAAAAAAGAAAAATGAACCAATAAGCATCTGCGGAGAAGGAGATCAAGAACAAAATTTTTATAGATTGTTGATTAAACTTACATATAACAGATTCGATCAACAAAAAAAAAAGCATAAAAATCATCAAAAATTCACATTAAACATTTACAATAAATAACAATCTAATATAAATTACATACCTGCAAATTATGTGGAACGATCTACAAACAAATAACAACGAAAATGATTAAGATCTGCTGAATGGGTTTTGAAAAAAAAAGTTCCTATAAGATCTAATAACATAAATAAATAGTATTTAAGTGCGATCAAGTAAATTTACCTATGATTTTTGAAAGATTTGGCACCTAAGATGATGATCGGAGATGGAATTTAGAAGAGAGAGAACCGAGAGAAAGAAAGTGTAGAATGAAAATTTAGGGTTCAATGATTGAGAAATAAGATTATATAGGATCCATATTGTATTTGCGTTATTTCGAAAAACCATATATCCAACCCAAATACTATCGGATCCCGCGTGGATATGTAGTTTTTGGTTTGTGTATTCTCAAATGTGGTTTGTGTATTAAGAATTAGACAATTTCCCACCCAAAATCAAGGTTCACTAAACCAATGATTGTCACATCATCAAAATGGCTTCACCATTCAAGGACAGATAGTCCACATCATCTCATTTATTAATATATATAGATTTGCATTTAATTAGTTTCATCAATGGAAACATGAGAATGATACAAATTTGAATCTTGAAATTACAATCTTGGTACAAATCCGAGAGAAAAATATATAAATTATTTTGAGTCTAAGTCAGAGTTCTTCTGTTGACATTTGTTTTTTAGCCATTTGATCCCATTAGACGTCCCGTTCTTGAGTTTCTTGGCAAATGGTGTTGAACCCTTCTTCTTATTATCGTCTTCTTTCTTTACCTCCACCTTCTCTTCTTCGATAGCACCGATTCCACCCGCACCCCATTGATCTGCCCAGCTTGGTGCCTCAGTTGGCTTATGATTCTAGTCTTTAAAACATGAAAAAAAAAGAAAATAACTTTATCATACTCGTATAAATATAAACATAGTGGGGGAACAAGAACTTCTTAGTCAGGAGTTAACGTGAAGTTCTTTACTCTATCAGTTATATCTAATGACCAACCCATGTTTCCTTGAAAAGAAAAATAAACTTTCTTATATAAAAATTCAATAAGTTCTGGTGACGGTGACGGAGAGGTCTAGGATCCTCTTGATCCCTTGGTTCAGCCCATGTATGATATACAGAAAAATATATAAAATTACTCTATTCCATTGTGTGAGAGAGAGAGAGAGAGAGAGAGAGAGAGACTATCATTCAACATGATGCATTACTTAACATATGAGAATCAATGCCATGAACAGCAATCATACACATACATAATCACAACTAGAGAGAGGGAGAGAGAGAGCGTACCTTGAGAGAGAGAGAGAGAGAGAGAGAGAGAGAGGAGGGAGGGAGAGAATGATTGCAGATCTAATAGATTGAATGAAACTTAAGAAATAAGTTTGTGGGAGAATCAGTGAGAGGTTGGTGTTTCAAAAAAGTAATAATATATAAATAAAGAAAGAAAGATAAATAAAGAAAGAAAGAAAGAAGAAAACACTAAAAGAGAACTTAAAGAAGGGGGCATGTGGGTAGCTAGGCTGTCCAAGAAAAGATGCCAACTATCTCTTTGTTAGTGATGTATTACCATCAATGGAAACAAGGCCTCATTGGCATTTTTGTCTCAATTTTGTGTCTTCAAAATAACAGTTTTAAGTTTTTAATATCCATTGGTCACCTTTGAAAATCATCACCTGACGTTTTAATATATAGGGTGCAACTTACGATGATCGGATTCAAGATTACAAATAACAAGCTCAAGTTTTGGCTCGGATTATATGCCAATGGGCTCAACTTCCGCCACATTTTGAAGAAGACGGCTCATCTCAAATTATGATAAGCTTGAGTCCGAGATGATGTTGCCTCAACGCTCCTTAAAGAGGCCTAAAAGTTAACATGTGAAATCATATATACCCATTTTTCAAGTTTTAATACTTAAAGGTATATCTATAACATACAAACTCAACTTCTTACATCATATTGATGCCAATTCCCTAATAGTATATTAGGTTCCTAGCTGGATGACCATAATGTTGGCCATAAATATTAAATTGTTGAAAACATTTAAAAAAATATTTATAATTTTTGCTTATTAGTAAAGAAATTCATAACTAAAAGACATCAGCCTATATTTGTAAAGTTTTACCAAGAAAACCACTAACAGCATCTGTAATGGTCGCTCTCCCAATCAAGTGTCACGTCTGAAAAATGGCCTTCCCATCCACAAGCTTCATCGTCTCGAACTCTCCAATTTGCATTCTCTCCCTCTCACAGTTCCTTCCTATCTCCTTATGCGACGGTGTCGATCTCTAGCCATGGACATTTGCCATAAAACATGTGACCGCCGAGGGTTATCTTGAGAACGCTAAATATTGCGAGAACCGTGAGAACAAATAAAAAAACCAACCAAAACCGAATTTTTTTTAATACAAACATCATTCTAATTAAAATACAACATCAAAAAAGAATTCACACCATTAAATAATTCATTTCTCCTCTCAAAATTCACTTTTACTAGATTTTTTACACATGTGTAAATATAACAAATTTACACGTGTGTAAATGACAAACTTACACATGTGTAAGTTTTCGTTGTTTGCGAATTCATGTAAATTTAAACGTGTAAATTTATTTTCTAACATTGTATTCGAATAATAATGATAAGTGTAAAAAGAAATTTTGAATTTAGATTGTTTTTTACCAAGCTCTCGTGGTTTTTTCATTTGTTCTCACGTTTCTCGCGATATTTAGTGTTCTCATTTAAACCCTCTCCTATATATATATATATATATATATAGGGAGCCGCTAGAATGAAAACCACCTCAAGTTGTAAGAACCGCGAGAACTACACCCCACGGAGCGCCGTTCGCCATGATTTTTTTTTACAAGTAGATGTGTATATTATAAACACAGCCGTAAAAAATCATGGCGAACGGCGCTCCGTGGGGTGTAGTTTTTTACACCAAAAGTTTGGTGAAAAAAAAAAAAGAAAAAAGAAAAAAAATTAAAAAACACCAAACTTGTGGTGTAAAAAACTACACCCCACGGAGCGCCGTTCGCCATGATTTTTTACGGCTGTGTTTATAATACACACATCTACTTGTATAAAAAAAATCATGGCGAACGGCGCTCCGTGGGGTGTAGTTCTCGCGGTTCTTACAACTCGGGGTGGTTTTCATTCTAGCAGCCCCATATATATATATATATATATATATATATATATATATATATATATATATATATATATATATATATATATATATATATATATATATATATATATATATATATATATATATATATATATATATATATATATATATATATACACGGATCGGTTCAAATGAAAACCACCCCAAGTTGCGTTGCGAAAACCATAGGAACCACTCTCCACTAATCAGATAATGACACGTATACACTATTATTATAAAACCTAAAGGGTAATTTGGTAATTTTCTCAATATGTCAAATCTTCTGTCTTTTTTTAAAGTCTTCACTCTCTCTATCACACATAACAATAAACAGATCTCTTTTCTCTCTCTCATCTCTCGAAAACCAGATCTCTCTCTCTCTTTTGCTCACTTACCAGTGGTGGTGGTTTTTGTGACTGGTTGTGCTGCTGTTGGGCAGAGGTGGGGGCGACTGTGACAACTCGTACTTTCAAAAGTCTTTTACTTGTTCCTTTTATGCTTGTGGTACGTTGTATTTAGTGTACGTGTTGGAATGAATGGATTTGATTGGATATTATATATGTGTGAATTGTTGTTAAACGTTAAGTGTTGTTTGTTTTATAAGAACTTGATCATACGATACCTTTTGGGTCGCACACCTTGCTCTCGACCGCACACTCCCCATCTTGTGTGCATTTGTTCTCGGCCCAAATGAAGTCCAAAAACCAGGCCCTAGTGGCCTCTTGTGCGCATAAATATATGCTTGGGTTGTAATCCCCATAATCTTTCCATAACACAAAACACACCAAACCCTAATTCTCTCTTCCCTCCTCCCGCAACTCGACGGCAACCCCTCCCTTCATTCGAAGCCCTTGCATCTCGATCAAACCTCATTCGACATTCGGTTAGTGTTCCGTCATTGTTAGTTTGCTTAATACGTGATACTCGATGTTGTGATTGTTATGTTCATTATGTTGAGTGGGTTCTTGCACGATGTATGATGTGTGTGTTGAAACTGTCTTGTTTGATGATTAGGAACATATATTAATAAAACTGTTAGAAGGGATTTGTATGATGTTGATGTTGATCTAGGGCTGTTTACATGTTAATTGATTGATAATTTTCGAGTATAAGATGTGTTGTATTATTGGCATGGTGTTACACAAGAACTAGGGTTGCATGCTATGAATGATGATGGTCACGGGGGGTTGAAATGCTAAACTGTTATGATAATGAATAAATAATTGGTTGCTAATGAAGGGTATTTGATGGTATGAATGTACAGACTGATCCGATTAGAATGTTTAGAATGTTGTTAATTGCTGTTTATGATTAGATAATAATTAGGGTTGTATGAATGTGTTATTTCTACTAAATGATTGTTGTTTGATCTGATTGAAAGATGCTAAAAGTTGCTAACTGTTGTTACAAAAATAATGGACAATTAAAAGGGAAGTCAGCTACATCTTCATGGGTTGCGACAGAGGTTGCGAGTTGAAATCTCTTGGTTTCTGTAACACCCCGACCGCGTAATACAACAAACCGCGGCGTAAACGTCGAGGAGTCATGTCACAGAATCATTGTTTCACAACACATGGTATTTGAAGTTTTGTTTTATTTGGTTAATAGATTCATTGTTTTAAAACAAACCATATGAGTACAAACAATTGTCTTTCAAGTTTTAAAGTCACTAAGGCCAGCGTCCATCCTATGTGAAGCAAGCAATCAACAATCGTCACATAACAGTAACCTGAAACATATGTGAAAATAAAACGTCAGTACAAAAATGCCTGTGAGTAACATAGGTTTTGTGAATTAGATTCATGGCTTTGGATAACATAAGAAAAGATGATATGTTTACAAAAAAAAAAAATAGCCATGAATCCTTGATAAAAGTTTGGTTTCTGAAAAGCTTTGTTTTGGTAAAAAGGTTTGTAGTATATATGAAATATACTTTGATTTTGAAATAATAGGATAAGTAATATATCAAAATATACTTCTGAGATAGTTGAATTGATAGTATATCAAAATATACGTTGGTTAATGAAATAATAGATTTGGTAGTATATCAAAATATACCTTGGTTTAAGAATGAAAACATCGGTAGTATATCAATCTATACTTTGGTTTGAAAATAGTATATCATACTATGCTTTGGTTTGAAAATAAAGATAAGTTTTTTTGGCTTAATTGGAAAACTTTTGTAAAAGCACATTGTGTTCATTTGGCAATACATTCAAACCTTAGTGTATCAAACTACACTTTGGTGACTATAGATTTACCACGAAGGCAAAATCTATTTGGTTTAAACTTTGGTTTCTGACATTCCGTACAACAGGAATGGGGTGTCAACCTATAGCGCTATATCGTACTACCAATTGGCTTGATCATTGATAATGAATGTATAAGTATAAATACGCACCAACAAATAGTCTTACAATCTTTAAAAATCAGTATTTAAGCCATAGGTAATAGTTTCAATTCGTCAAAGGATATGTACTAAGCATGTAAAATCATATATTTTGAAATCATGTAAATAGTGAATACGCACATATGAACCCAAAACATTTGAAAACGTAAAAGAGGGGACTATGTACTCACTTGGGATTGCAAAGTATCCTTGAATCAAGTGAGATAATAAAGCTACAAACGTGTCCTATCGTGTCCTAACTGTAGGTCCACTAGAGGAGGATCTAGAACACCTTCTCCTTGTTACCGACCACACCCGCAAGTGCGGAATCCAAACGGGTATGCAACCAAGCCAAAGAACACACAAATACACAAAAGATTTCAAAGTTAAAAGCTCATGTATTAACTTTCAGTAGAGTTTGGTTACAAAGATTAGTACAAGAAAATGCTCTCTCAAACTCACTAATGTGATCTATCTTTCTTCTGTGTCTGCAAGCTGCCTTTTATAACCATTCTTATCCACATGGCCAACGAACAATGGAACTAGGCCTATGAACATTCACCATGTCCAACGAACCCTTCATATCCACGAAGACTGAGATTCTTCGTCACCAGAGTCTTCGTGGCATGGACTTCACGAACCTTCAGTCTTCGTCGTTTGAAGTGTTCGTCGCAAGGAGTGGACGAACCTTGAGTCTTCGTCGTTTGGAGTGTTCATCACAAGTAGAGAGTGTTCGTGACTATGGAGTCTTCGTGCATGGCAGTGTTCTTAGACAATGAAGTCTTCGTCCAACATGCATGAAGTGTTTATGACATGTATTCTTCATGCATTCTTTGTGACATTCAAATATTAGCTATGCACATGACATCATTATGATATCAGCATGGTGATGTCATGGTGATGTTATATCCGTGTAACAACTCGAGTTTCCGAGATTCCACGTTCGCATTTATTGCACGTTCATTGTTGTTTGGTTGTTTATTTGCACAATTGGTTTACGATGAAACTGTATACGTTTGATACAATAAAGTGTATTGTAATTGTGCATGGTTATGTGTTACTTGTGAATGATTTGACAGATACTTAAATGTGGTGGTGAAACTGTAAATTGTATATCTTGTGCATGAAATATGGGATAGATAATTCTTTAGGGTGCTTTGTGCGAATAGTGAAACTTAAATCATTCTTAACCCTAATTCCTTTCACTAATCACCACCCAAGAAACTAAGCACGTACTTTGATATTCTCTAATTCTCTGGCAATCATCATCATCATCATTGGCACAAGTTCTTCATCACTCTTGATTCCAAACCTTCTCTAGAATCAATCTAAGGTAATTGTTTATTGATTGCTTGATTATTATCAATTCTTGATTCTTGTGATTCTTGTTAAAACCCTAGTTCTTCATATGATATTCTCTGTGATTATTGATTGGATTCCGATTATGGTGATAATGATGTTGAATAGTCGTTTAATCGATTGCCCGATGATTAAAATACATGATTGATTTGATAATTGGATTGCTGCTAGTCAGATGCAATGTAATTAGCGTTTCTTAGTCGTGATAACATGAAAACGTAACTGATACAATCGCAATGAAATGGAATGTTCGTATGTATGATTGATTGTTGTATGAGTTTTAGAATGATATACAAGGTCCGAAGTTTGTATAAATGTTTGTCAGAGTTTTATGCTATCTTCACTTATCCGACTTTTATATATATAAAACTAGTCCGACCTTTAACAATACAACATAGCCCGACTTTTAGTGTTTCATCATAAGGTCCGACTTCTTGTGGTGTAGAGTGGTCCGAGTTTTACCTTGTGGAGGTAGGGTCCGACTTTTAAACCCTAGCCAGGTCCGAGCTTCTTAAATGATGAGGGTGTCCGAGTTTCTTAAGGGGGAGACCCCTTTGTCTGATCTTGTGAAGTGAAACACCCCCCCTATGTCCGAGTTTCAGGCATCAAGCCCCCCCCCCCCACACACATGGTCCGAGTTTTAAATAGGGTCCCCTAGTCCGAATTTTGTGCAGGGAGCCACTTGGTCCGAGTTTATGCTCCTTCTCCCCTGGTCCGACCTTTTGAAAGGAAACAAGTGGGGTCAGAGTTTTGTTAGTGGCCTGGTCCGAGTTTTGTGAGGGGGTAGCCTTGTCCGAAGTTTGAATGATGTTTATATGTCCAAATTTCATGTGTATGATGTGTTGTCCGAGCTTTAAATGTATGCACACATGATTCACTGTTGTTAATGTTTGAAAAGACTGAGTTTATATTGATGCCAAGTTTAGAACTCCGTGTGAAGAACAACATACTACTGCATGCTACTGTCTACTACTGTATGCGATTATGTGATACTGTCTGATATGATGCTACATGTTACTGTATGATCCTGCATGTATGAACATTCTATGTGATATCATCATGTACACAATAAACACACAAAACACAGTTGCTTGAATATCAATGTCTTGCAAACCCTAACTGGATGCAAACACTTACGTCAAATCATGTGCAATATACTTAGGTCGTGTGTAACGGACTTAAACATTAATTAACTCTAGAAGCAATAACATACTGAGCAAACCAAGGTGAGTTCACACAGCCAAGGCATGGGGTTCCCAGGGTGGGAATGGGATTTGATTATTTACTTGTACTTACCTAGATAATGGAAATTAGTGATATGATCCTCGGGTGAGGAAGGTTATTGATAAGATACTACTAGACTAGTGATACTAATAGAACTGATCTTCGCATACACGCCGGGGTTGGTTGCGATATTATGACTAATCTTCGCACACATGCCTAGGAAGGCTGCGAACTATACACAAAACTTCGCACAGGTGCCGGGTGGCCGCGATACAAATATACCTAGTCTAGAATACTTGGAAACATTCCCTAATCTTCACAAACATGCCTGGAGGGCCGCGATACGAACTAATACGATACATGACTTAATGAACGAACACAAGGCTTACTATACTATTACAATTACTGAACTATAAACTGTGAACTCGCTCAACTAGTTGTTGATCCTCTGTTACATGCCTTGCAGGTCGTTAGTTACATGGAGCTTGCACGGGGAGGAGCTGGTCGTTGTGGGCTTGGATCGTGATTGTCTTGTTAAACACTTATGACATTTCATATTTATTTATGTTGGATTTTATTTATACGCTTCCGCTAAACAGTGATAACATACTTATGTTTTGGAACACCTTTCATATTGGTGGTTGAATGGCATTTACTTTTATATATTAATTACTTGTTCAATATGATTGGTGGCTTGATCCTGGTCAGTCACGCTCCCAAGCGGTGATACTCTGCAGGTGGATTTTGGGGGTGTGACAGATTGGTATCAGAATCATTGGTTATAGAGAACTTGGTTTTAATATGGGAAAAACGTTTTTATTAAAACCAGATTATAACCAGAACAGTGCTCTCAACGATCCACAACGACGCTTCGCTCCACGTGCAAGACTCAACCTCCTAGGTAATAAGGTTTATGTTTATTGCCTACATGCTAGAATTGCATAGAACTTTGCTCATAGTATGCTTAAGTTACCTTGCTCACTATTTGTTATTGCTTGAGAACACTCGTGTGCTTACACTCTTCTGTCATCGCACTACTCGCGAACCATTCTCACTACACTACTTTTACTATGAAGATCATGTCTGGACGTGTGAACATGACTCAAGCCCAGTTGACGGCACTTATCAATGAACGAGTAGCTGCGGCACTTGCAGCTGCACAAGCAGGTCAAAACGCTCCACAACCTGTCTGCACATTCAAGAACTTCATGGACTGTCGTCCAAGCACATTCAGTGGCACGGAAGGAGCAGTGGGAATACTCCATTGGTTTGAGAAGCTCGAGTCGGTATTCGAGATGTGTGAATGCCTTGAGGCTCGCAGGGTCAAGTACGCCACTGGTACTTTGGAAGGAATCGCGTTAACTTGGTGGAACGCGCAAGTACAGATCCTAGGGCTGGCAGCTGCTAACGCCACCCCTTGGAATGATTTCAAGGAATTGATCAAAAGGGAATACTGCACTCGGGAAGATATTCACAAGTTGGAAGATGAGTTCTACCATCTGAAAATGACTGGGTCAGAAATCGAAGCTTATACTAAACGGTCGAACGAGCTGGCCGTGTTGTGTCCAACTATGGTGGACCCTCCAATTAAGCGTATTGAGTTGTACCTCAAGGGATTAGCGCCAGAGATTCAGAGCCATGTGACATCGGCTAATCTTGATAATATTCAGGCTATTCAGCGCCTTGCTCATCGTATTACGGATCAGGCAGTGGAACAGAACAAGCTGCCAAAACGTATCAGTGCTACCACTGTCACACCCCTTTCTGCGGCGGAAGCACGAGGTGTGATCATGAAAGGATCTCATTGCATACGAAAGGTAAACATACTATATGCTCATGAAAATAACTTCAAATACCATAATTTGAAACATACGCTTAGCGTTTACATCGCTAGGTCACATAAAACATTGTCTTAAAAATTTACAACTTTATTTAAAGATAAACATAAGCGACATCCAAGAGCATAAGTAAGACCACGCGCACATCCATCCTAGTTACCTGAAATACATGTGAGTTTTGGAAAAAACATCAACATAATGTTGGTGTGAATTCATGCAGTTTTGTATTTCACGTTTGTATACTTTGTATGAAAACATAGTTTGTGAATAAATCAAGTTTTCATATATATAAATCCAGTTTCATGTGTACACCACGTACTCATGTATAATTCAAATTCTTCTTGAGTACCCCACGTACTCAAGTATAATTCCCATTTTCTTGAGTACCCCACGTACTCAAGTATAATTCCCATTTTCTTGAGTACCCCACGTACTCAAGTATTCATCAAGTTTTAGTACGGTATGAAATTTTATGTAAATAAGGTATTCCTGTAAGTATCAGGATTGTTAATGGGTTGCAAAGCCATTAACATGTGACACGACATAGGAAGTCACCAAAACTTAGGCATTTAATTGGTATATTCTGAGACACAAAAGCACTACTCGATACTCGCCCTCACCGAGAGTGTGGCTGCCCGGCACCCGTTAGATCTAACCCTCGTCCCTAACTAATGAATGTTTTTAATGGCTTGGTACTAGTTTTCACCAAGACTTTATGGCATTTTAGTATTAAGTCTATGCTCACATGATCTAGTATTTCATATGCGTTTCATACCATTTAAGCATTTGTAACATATATTTCACCCCCGAGAGTTATAAAACCAAAAACAGTTAAAGAAAAGGGGGAGCATGAACTCACAACTTTGCGTTCCTGTGCGTCGTAAACTTCACCGGATTTTCTTAATTAACGTCGTAACCTATACGCGTTTTCTTAACGTTAGTCACTAGACTTGCATCGCACAAGTACAGTCACTCTCTTTTGTGTATATATTCTTGTGTTAAAAATATTTTATATTTTTAACTAAGTATCTTACTTATATTATTTTCTCTATAATTAATATAAGTATCTTGTGTTTTGCACTTTGCACCCGAATTATGTGTCTTGTATAATGTATTTGTATTTTTAAGTCTTAATACGCTAGCAAGTATAACACATACTATATCCACTTAGCACAAAAGTTGGTGATAAAATAATATATATTTTTCTCTCAAAAATATACATACTTATATCCATTTTTATTTTTGAAGAAATCCTCATTTCTTATCACCAAAAATTAGGGAAACCTTGGTAATACTCTTAAATACATTTTTAGGGAATAAGTTCTTCAAAAACTTATATTTTTTTCTAAGTGTCAAAATTTATAAAAATTTTGGCAGAGTTTCCCCTAAAAGTGGAGGTTTCCCATGTTTCCAAAACATGTGTTTATTTTCTTTTAAATCGTCAACAATCAACATCAACAATTATCAACACTAATAATCAACAACATTCACTAATTACTCCATTTCATGAACTTGAATATTTACAAAAATGTGTTGTAATTTACTAACACATTTAGTAAGTCTTGTTATCTTTATAAATAAGTTTAATTTCTTAAAAACCTTATTTTTAAAGAATATGAAGTTTCACAACTTCTAGTCGGTTTTTATGAAAATTATTTCTTTGTTAAAACTTTTGTTACACAAGTGTCCACACACTTGTTTGTTCACAAAAACACCTCTAGTTCATGAAAGGTTCGGTTTTAAAACATGGTTTCGTCTTACAGTTGGTCTTTCGAAAATACCATTTGTAGATCTTTAGATCTATTAGTTTAGAACTTCATTTTACAAGAAAAATTCCTTTTTACACAAGTTCATGATTCATGTGTAGTAGAGTTTCACCATTTAACCCTTGTTTCTTTCAAAACATCCTTATGTCATGATCCATGATCATGACCAACCCGGGTTAAATGATGATCCGAGCTACCACAACATAGATCGGGTCCAAATAACCACACAAATCAATTACTACAACATTTACACAACATATGAGCTTTTAACCATCATTATTAGTGTTTTTAGTAGACTTTAATGCATCAATTTGTAAGATTTCGAGTTTTAACCGTTACATATCATATTAACCACTTCAAAATAGTTCAAGAATGTGATTTAAGCAACATACCACTAGCTCGAGGCTAGGGAAGAATCAAGACGCAAATAGGGTGGATAAAAGCAAGAGAATGAGGTCTTTCGCTTTCCGTTTGCACCAAGCCTCCTTATACGGGATTCTTGATACTTGTATGGACTTGGAATGTGGTGATCAAAACCGAAAAATTGATGGATTGAGAGGGGGTGTTTGGCCGTAGCTTTTCTAGAGAGAGAGAGGGAGAGAGTGGAAGTGTGGTGATGAGGAAGATGGAGTGATGGAATGGTGGTATTTATAGACCTTCCATATAGCATATTCCTAGTATATTTCTGGTATATTCCTGGTATATTCCTGGTATATTCCTGGCATATTCCTGGCATATTCCTGGCATATTCCTGGCATATTCCATGTATATTCCTAGCATATTCCTGACATATTCCTGGCATATTCCTGGTATATTCCTGGTATATTCCTGGCATATTCCTGGCATATTCCTGGCATATTCCTTGCATATTCCTAGTATATTCCTGGCATATTCCTGGCATATTCCTGTCATATTCCTGGTATATTCCTGGCATATTCCTGGCATATTCCCGGGTTTTCTGCGCTGTCTGCGTTTTGCAGTGTAAGCACTGTGTCGCGTAGGAACTCACGGTACGCGCTTAAACTTGAAAAATAACGTTTTTAAGCGTTTTAATTTATTTTTCAACACGAACCTGATTAAAATAAAATTTTAATCATAACAGAATATTTGTGGGATTAAATATTATCCGGGCGGCCACCAACGTTCGTTTCGCAGTTTTGTCGTAATTAGTTCTGCACTTAAAGTGTGTTTCGGGTGCCTTTTAGTGCGTGTTTTAGCTTTTGTAACGACCATAAATTAAACCCTGATATGTACTCTTGGGTTTTAATGTACCTTTGTCGTAGGACCTACACCTAGGCCTCAATTCTAATGTCTGACTGCTTTCTGCAGTTCCGTTGACACAGTGTGTCTTACCGGTGAGTTTACTAATATTTCTGACGCACCGCTCTCGATTGCATGAAGCAATATTTTGTAGTATACAACGTGCATGAATTCACTTGCTTAGCATCTAATTAGTCAATGTTGACATTTAAGCACATAATTGCAGTCATTAAATAATAATTAAAGTGTACGGAAGTTACCGGTTTTGTGCCAGTTGTCACAGTCTCCCCCCGTTAAAAGAATTTCGTCCCGAAATTCAGGATGAACTAACCCTCGCAGGAGTCTCTTTGAATAGGTGGGGATACTTTTCCTTGAACTGGTCTTCGCGTTCCCATGTGTATTCGGGCCCATGCTTAGAGTTCCAACGTACTTTGACAAGTTTCACACTGCTCCTCCTGGTCTTGTTGACTTTCTAGTCAGTAACCTCGACGGGTTGTTCTGTAAATCGGAGGGCGTCATCAATATGCACTTCATCCGCAGGGATGATCACGTTTTCTTGTGTTGGACTCTTCTTTAGGTTGGACACATGAAATGTATCATGTACTCCATTAAGTTCTTCCGGTAACTCTAACTTGTACACCACGGTACCAATTCTCTCCAAGATTCTGAATGGTCCGATGTATCGTGGATTCAGCTTCCCACGCTTTCCGAATCTGGCTACGCCCTTCCATGGTGAGACTTTTAACAACACCTTGTCTCCCACCTCGAATTCTAAGGGTTTTCGTTTTTGATCAGCGTAACTCTTCTGTCGATCTCGAGCCGCCTTAATGCGCTCTTGGTTCTGCGCAATCTTGTCGGTTGTCTCTTGTACTAGTTCAGGACCAACCATACGCTTGTCACCGGCGTCTGCCCAACATAGGGGCGATCGGCACTTGCGGCCATACAGAGCTTCGAACGGTGCGGCCTTTATGCTTGTATGATAACTGTTATTGTAGGAAAACTCAACCAAGGGTAGGTGAGTATCCCAGCTGCCGCCTAGATCCATGACACATGCGCGAAGCATATCTTCCAATGTTTGTATAGTCCGTTCGCTCTGGACGTCTGTCTGAGGGTGAAATGCCGTGCTTAGATCTAGTTGAGATCCAAAGGCTTCCTGAAATGATTGCCAGATCCTTGAGACAAAGCGTCCATCTCTGTCCGAAATAATAGAAATAGGCACTCCATGACGTGTCACAATTTCTTTTAGGTATATTTCAGCAAGCTTTCCAGTGCTATCCTTCTCACGGATTGGTAGGAAATGCGCAGACTTCGTCAATCGATCAACTATTACCCATATCATATCGTGCCCTCTTGGGGTCCTGGGTAACTTTGTTATGAAGTCCATCGAGATTTGCTCCCACTTCCACATGGGAATCTCTGGTTGTTGTAGTAGGCCAGACGGTTTCTGATATTCAGCCTTAACCTTAGCACACGTTAGGCATTTACCAACATAAACAGCAACGTCGCTCTTGAGTCTCGGCCACCAATAGTATTCTTTTAAGTCTTGATACATCTTGTCCGATCCGGGATGGATCGAGTATCTTGACTTGTGCGCTTCATCAAGGATGACTTCTCGTAGGCCACCATAGAGCGGAACCCAAATACGCTTTTTAAAGTATAAGGCTCCCTCTTCATTTGGCGCCATGTACTTCAATGCACCTCGGAGGTATTCAGCTTTGCGGTTTTCCACCTTAAGGGCTTCTTGTTGTGCGTCACGAATACGTGAAGTGAGGTTCGATCGGATAGTCATTTCCATTGCTCGAACCCGTAGGGTCTTAACTCTTTCCTTTCGGCTCAACGCGTCCGCTACAACGTTTGCCTTTCCTGGGTGGTACTTAATCTCACAGTCGTAATCATTTAGCAGCTCGACCCATCGCCGCTGGCGCATATTCAATTCCTTCTGATCAAATATGTGTTGCAGGCTTTTGTGATCTGTGAAGATTGTACATCGAGTACCATATAGATAGTGTCGCCAGATTTTCAAGGCGAATACCACTACGCCCAGTTCCAGGTCGTGAGTGGTATAGTTTCTTTCGTGCACCTTCAATTGCCTTGAAGCGTAAGCGATGACCTTTTGGCATTGCATGAGCACGCAACCTAGTCCTTGTCGCGAGGCGTCACAGTATACCACGAAGCCTTTCGAGCCTTCGGGTAGTGACAATATTGGTGCATCGCATAGCTTTCTTTTGAGTAGCTGAAAAGCTTCTTCTTGTTTAACACCCCAGTCATACTTCTTGTCTTTCTGCGTAAGAGCAGTAAGCGGCTGAGCTATTTTCGAGAAATTCTCGATGAATCGCCTATAGTAGCCCGCTAAGCCCAAAAATTGCCGAACTTCAGTCGGGGTTTTGGGAGCTTCCCAATTCTTTATGGCTTCAATCTTGGACGGGTCTACATGAATGCCCTTCTCATTCACCACGTGACCAAGAAATTGTACTTCGCGAATCCAGAATTCGCACTTTGAGAACTTTGCATACAGTTTCTCTTTCTTCAGTAGCTCTAGAATGGTCCTGAGGTGTTGCTTATGCTCTTCTTTCGTCCGATAGTAGATCAGGATATCGTCGATAAATACAATCACGAATTTATCGAGATATGGTTTGCATACGCGGTTCATCAGATCCATAAAGACCGCTGGTGCATTCGTCAGCCCGAATGGCATCACAAGAAACTCGTAATGTCCATAGCGTGTTCTGAATGCAGTCTTTGGTACGCTTTCTTCTTGTATCCTTAACTGATGATATCCAGATCGAAGGTCGATCTTGGAATAGTAGCTTGATCCTTGCAACTGATCAAATAAGTCATCAATCCTCGGTAGTGGGTACCGATTCTTGATAGTGAGTTTGTTCAGTTCTCTGTAATCGATGCACATTCGCAGAGTTCCATCCTTCTTCTTCACGAACAATACTGGAGCTCCCCAGGGCGAGAAGCTTGGCCTTATGAATCCTTTATCCAACAACTCCTGAAGTTGTGTAGATAATTCTTGCATCTCGGATGGTGCAAGTCGATAGGGTGCCTTGGCTACAGGTGCGGCTCCTGGAACCAAGTCTATACGGAATTCGACTTGTCGTTGCGGAGGTAGTCCTGGCAGGTCTTCGGGAAAAACATCCGGGAATTCCTTCACCACAGGAATATCTTCGAGTTTCGGCTCCTCAGCCTTCTTATCTACAACGTGTGCTAGGAAGGCAACACATCCTTTCCTTAAGCACTTCTGTGCCTTAATGCAACTGATGATTCGAAGAGGCGCGTCCCGCTTTTCTCCATGTACGATGAGAGTTTCCTCATTCGCTAAAGGGATGCGAATGATTTTCTCATGGCAAATAACTTCAGCTTTGTTCTTGGACAACCAGTCCATTCCGACTACCACATCGAAGCTACCCAATTGAATAGGTAAGAGGTCGATGCTAAATCTTCGTTCACCAAGTTCTAGCGTGCAACCTCTAACAACTTTGCCCGATTCAACAAGTTTACCATTGGCTAGTTCTATGGAATAGGGAATATCCAATCTACTAGACTCTGTCCCAAGCGTACGTTTAAATTCCACAGACATGAAACTATAATCGGCACCGGTGTCAAATAATATGGATGCAAAGTGATTGTTAATGAGAAACATACCGGTGACCACGTTAGGGTCCTCGCGTGCGTCCTTTGCTCCAATCACAAATGCTCTAGCCTGAGCATTGTCTTTCTTTGGGCAGTCTTTCATGAAATGATCATTGCTTCCACAACGGAAGCATCCTTGGTTCCGCCCCTTCCCGTTACCATTCTTGTTACCAGCACCGTTTCCATTTCGATTCTTCCCCTTACCCCAACAGTCTTCCGCTTGATGACCCAACCTACCACATTTGTCACACCTTGGAATGCGACAAGCTCCATCATGATGATACTTAGGGATATCTTTGTCTGATTCCCATCCATGAGTGGCACTCCAGGCTTTCATGGTGTTTGAACTCCAAATATCTTCCAAATTTGGCATTTATATGTTCCTTCAGCAAATGTTTAAGAAATAAAGATTGAAATTAACATTGGATTTGGCAGGTGTGAGGTTATTCTTCCATTTCTAGTAAGGATTGATCTCTTGAGTAGGTTGAAGATTTCTGTTCCATAATCAAGTTTGAACCCTATTATGAGTCCATACATGATAGTCAGAATAGCTTGACTTACTTGATCAGCTCCTCCTATTTTTGAAGTAAGGCATTTGTTTAACACTACCATCATCACTTGCCAGATGGCTGGCATTTCATTTCTTCTTATTGCCCCAGTTTTGTTGATATTCTTTTTCTTGTAACCAAGGTCAATTATAAAGCTTATCAACTCTTCTTTGCTTGGTGCTTCTATGTAATTTTCAAGAAGTGGAACTTCAAGCCATTCTCTTACTCTTGCAGGAGTTAATGTTACTGAAACATTTCCCCATACATGAGCAGAGACCTGATTTTCTTCATCTTCAGTGAAAGTGTGAACAAATTGCTGTAGTAACTTTTCTAGTACTTCTCTTTCTTTTGTTAGTGCTCCTGAGATTGGACATTTCATAAGATATTCTACTAGAAGTTGACATCTTACATCATATTCCGAATGCTCTGTATTCATCAGCAGATTGTTTTCCTTCATTGGTAGAAATTCTGAGTCTTCAACAAAAGGTTCATCATGTTGAACAATTGGGATGTTGAGGTTTACTTCAGCCATTGTTGAATTTTGTGAATTAGGGTTAGAAATTTAGGAATTTTTGGATTCTGAGTGAAGAACATGGGATGTTTCGGTTTTCAGTACTTGTGAAGAAGGTGAGTGATTTTTTAAATTCTACTAAGTTTGAGTTATATAGTGAGGGTTTTAGCAGAGATTTGTGGGTTTATGGAGTTGAGGGGATATGGAACGTGTCATGTAATGGCGGTTAAAGGATTATTAATTGTCTTTATTACCGTTGGATCGTGTGATGTGAGTTTCGGTTCAGAAAGTAACCGTTGGATCGTGGGTATCAAGACATTTAATGACGGTTGATAGTGTAATCGTGGTTTTGTCCTTTCAACTTGTAGTTTCTTCAATCATTCCTTCACAAAAGCTTTAAACTGAATTTTTATTGGAGATAACTATCGGTTATATGACACCTTTTCACCCATGTGGACCCCATTTTGTCAAAGGTCCAATCAGCTTTCCTCCTTTCTTCTAATTTTCATTCTGATGAAGTCATCAGAAACTCAATTATAAATTCTGTTAAGAGCATGTATTTCCTTTTGTTTTGACTTTTGTTGACCTTTTAGATGTGGTCAACAGAAGTCAACAGAATTTCTCAATTGAGATTCCCCCTAAACTTGTGACCCTTTTCAACAGATTTTGAAATTTCTCTTTTGGTTGATTTAAGATGTAATAGTATCCTTTTTTTTTAGATGAGAGGGACTGAGATAAGATCAGAAGACTTACATATGATTTTCTGGTGGCATCCAAGTCTCTTAACCTTTCTGTTATTTTCTAAAACTTTTCCATCTTTTTGAAGTTTTAACAGAAAAAAAATTTAGAGAGGCATTTTGAGTTTCTGTTACCAGATTTAGTCTCCTTTTATCACAAACTCATATTTTTGAGTCAAAAATTTTGTTTTCTGATGATCATGTTCATTGTGAACATTCATCCTCTTTTTTTTTTTTTACTCATTTCTCTTTTCCCAAATCATGAGCTAAAAGACTAGGTAACGTAAGAAATATGCTATATTGACAAAGAAAATTTACACACACCAAGATTAAACAGAAAATGACTTAATCTAGGTCTATCTCCTCTCCATGATCTATTCAAGGAGCACCCATAGATTAGTCACCAAACCAGTATGATGATTAGTAGGTCTGAGCATGGTGAGATTCATGTTTTGTTGAAGTCTCATCTCTGCTCTGGGATAACCTACAGGAACACCTCCAAAACCTAGCTGACTAGTGATTATCCTCATCAGAAAACGAGGATAAATCAAGAATGGCCTGTCAGACCACATATTGCTTGCAAAATCTTTTATCAAGTAATATGAGAAATTGTAAGGTGTCTCTAAAACAAGTGCTCGTATAGGTTCCATCAACCTTTGGATGCTTCATGATGATTGATGATCTTCTTTGAGAAGCATGCACCCATTTGTGTGATCAGATACTGCCATGGCCTTATGAAGCCATTTTTGGTGATTGCTCGTGGTGAGTTTACAGGATTGTAACCCATCTATTTCTTCCTTGGTGAACATCAAGACTTCATTATCATCATTGAGTTGTAGAACCGTCCTGATGATACCTTCATTTACCCGAACTTTTTGGCTTAGCACCGTACTTTCGATAACTATCTGATCTCTGCCCTCATATTCTGACAATGTTGCATTTTGTCAGAACATTTGAAGGATGTCTGGGTAGACCATTATGTTGGCTGTGAGGGCATATTTCAAACTACTCCCCATGATCAGATTCAGCACAGTTTGGTATCCTTCCCAATGAGGACCCTCAAGGTTGGTCCTCAATCTGAGGTTATGATGGGATGGTAAGGTAGTGGGAAACGATCAGCTTTGATGGTAAGCATTTTTGTGAGTGTGAGAGTGTGAGATTAAGAAGAAGATGAAGTTGTAATTTTCTAGGTTTTTTCTTGTGTGATGGTGACAGTTTCAGCTCAAGGTGATGATCATTTATAGTAAACTTGAAATTTGCCATAAATGACATCTACCTACTTATAGATTTTGTTCACCGCAATCTTTGTTATTTAGTTTTGTATCAGATGGCATAAAGAATAAGTGAGATAAACTCTCCTGCATTAAATGATTTAGGCGGCCATTTTCTGATAATATATCATGATTACCTACCAATATGTCACTTCAATCTCCTTAATATTAATGAGGTGTATTTAATGAAGGAGAGAAAAAGTTCTACAAATTATAAGTACCCAGAACAATTTTCTGCCACATGACGTTATCAGCACTAATAAAAAAAATATAAAATACAAAGAAAATACAAACACTACTGTTTATGAATATGCAGATATGAGATATGAATAAGGATGATGACATGCATGAATTCGTTCTAATGATCAACGATGATTTCAGATTTTTCAACATGTTTTCTAATGAGTTATCAGAATTTCTGATGACTCAACAGATATTCTGATGAAAACATCAGATTTTCTGATAATATATCAGATTTCCTGTTGATACATCAGATTTTCTGATAATTTATCAGATTGTTTGGTGTTTTATCAGATTTATAATACTCTTTCCTTTTGATTATCATTGAAATAAATTGTCAAGCACATTTCTGGTAATAAGGTTATTTGAAACACCTTTATCACAGATTTGACCAAAATTTAGCAGATTGCGCTTTAAGCCTTCTACATAGGCTACTTTCTCTATGGTCAAACATCCATACCTTATGTATCCATATCCCATGATCCTCCCTTTTACTCCATTTCCAAAATGTACCAATTTACCCAGCTTTGAAACAAAATTGCTGAGTAAGCTCCTGTCCCCAGTCATGTGCTTGGAGCTTCCTGAATCGTAGTACCAGATCTGCTGCACATGATGGTCCTGAAATGGAAAAATTAGAGGGTTTTTGGTACCCAGACTTGCTTGGGTACTCTTTCTGATGAGATTTTAATCAGATTATTTTCTCTTGATGGCCTTTCATCAGAATATCTGTTGTATGCTGAGCCATAAACAGATTTTTCAATTTTCTTTTGGAGATGGTGTTGAACAAGCTTTAGTATGTCAACACACATACAAGATTCTTTATCAGAATTTTATGATATTCTTTCTTGTGATGGAATGAGTGGATAATTTTGAAAAGACGAGTGAACTGCTTCTAGAATATTTAAAGATTTTTGTTTGGATTCACTTATCTTTGCTATGAAGTTGGGTTTTTCAAAAGAGGATTCAGAACCAGTTGATTTGCAAGATTCAGAATCGGATTCTGATGAATATTTATCGGAAATCTAATGGGTTGCTTTTACAAAGACAGTGGGTTTGCTTTCTCTTGTTTTTTTACATATCCCAAACCCTTTCCCTTGTTCTTTGGTGTGGACTCAATGAAGTTTATGAATTATTTTGCTTGTTGAAAACCTCTTACATTAATTTCTTTATCATTAATTTTCTGGTAAAGATCTTTTCTTTCATTTTCATAGAACTCAATTTTAGCTCTGTGATCTAAACTTTCTTCTATTAGTAATTAGTTTTCAAGTAAGATTTTATTCATGGTCCTTTGCAACTCATCAGATTTTTTACTATCTGATTGTTGTTTATCTTGCAGATTTAGAAAATCTAACATGAGCTTGTTTAGCTTTTGTTCAAGATCAAGATTGTTTAAATTTACCTGTTGTCCTGAAGTTTCTGGTAGGTCATCAGAAAGTGTCATAAGACAGAAATTAGCCATTTCTTCTTCTTCTTCATCAGAAGAATCATCAGATAGCCATGTATCTGTCCCATCAATTAAACTGACTTGTTGCTGCTTGTTTGCTTCTTTCAACTTCTTCTCATAATAAGCAACATCCTTCAGCTTCTTGGTCTTGCATTCTGATGCATAGTGACCTCTCTACTTGCACTTGTAACACACAACTTCAGTCTTTCCCTTATCCTTAGATCTACCTTCTTCCTTAGATCTTCCATCCATCCTCCCTCTGTCACTTCTCTGGTATCTTTGGCCTCCTCCCCTCAACCTTTGCTCAAATGTTTCGGTGAGCAGTGCTATTGATTCAGCAAAAGCTGAAAAATCTGATGATGTATCAGAAATTTCAAGATTTTGACTGTTTGAAGGTTGTGGATCATTGGTAGGTGGTGTTCTTTGTGAGTTTGAGAGAAGAGCTAAAGATCCCCCTCTTTGAATGGTTTCTTCAAATATTTCTTCCTCTTTGGGGACCAGAATACTGTATAAGTCATGAAGACTCATATTACCTAGTTCTAAGGTTGAGGAGAAAATCATGGTTAGACTTCTCCACTCTCTAGGTAAAGCATCCAGAAATTTTATGTTACTTTCATCATTTGATTTTGTTATTCCAAATTTCTTTAGATCGTTCAAAAGTTTTGTAAATATTTCATATGTTTCATTTAATCTTTCTATTAGGTAAACTTTTGAACCTCTCATATGAGGAAACGTTGTTGGTTCTTTTGTTTCTTTTTATCCTTTCTCTTCCTTCACAAATATTTTCCAACTGATCCTATATTTCCTTGGCTGATGCACATGCATCAACTTGTGAAAATATGTCATTACGGATAGCCATTATTAGAAGTGACTTTGCCCTTTCATCCCCATCCACCTTTTCCTTGTCTTTCGGGCTCCAATTTATTTCACTTTTAGGAGCTCGGGAGGTAGGGATTGCAGGTGATTGGTCAGTTGCTGGAATAGCTAGTATTTCAGTCATTGGTATATGTGGACCCCTTTCAATGGATTGAAACAGAGCTCGGTCATGACCGTTAAGGAAATTGACCACTGACGTGATGTCGTGGTCACAATCAAATTTAACCCAAATACAACTAAATAGTTAGTGGTAAGTGGGTATCGAACACAGAGAGTTTGTGGAATATGTGTTATTTAGAAGATTATCTAACTCGACTAAAATTAAACTAATTTGCGAGTAAAGTAAAATTCAAGAGTTGATTTTAGTGAATTGGTTTTAGAACTAAATTTAACTAAATAAATTGCAAAAGAGAAGTTTTGGTTGTAAGCAAATTAGAGACAAATGACCATCCTAGATTTTCGGTTTGCTTCGACATTCATATTATCATTTCACTAGAAAGAATTACATAGACATAGCTCATGTGTGATTACTTGCAGTGATGAAAGGGAACTAAGTACTCAGATTCCTAGAACGTGAGGTTGTTACCCGATGATCAATCAACCCTTACCCAAGCCTAACTATACCCATGATATCTCGATTACCAACGGCACCAAGAACATATGGTTTCTAATTAGTTCAACGTAAGAACTAACAAGTTAGTAACAAACAATCACACACCATCACAACAAATCATAAAGATAAAGATTGTTATTCTAGAAATTAGAAAAATCAAACATGAAATGGCTCAATCAAACCTTCAATCCAGGACAATCATCAAGTGTTTAGCCACTCATGGCTTGAAGCAACATCATAACAAAAGTTCTATTGTTCATAAAGATCAAGGCACAAAAACTAATGATTAAGATAGTGTTCTTCACTCCAAAGTCTCCAAGAATGCTCCAATTTTCATCCCACAACCAATAGTAACCGAAAACATATGATGAGACACCATAAATCCTCCTCAAATGGCACTTAAATGCATAAGTTACACATTGAAGACAGTCGGCGCCGTAAGCTACGGCGCCTGCCGTAGCTTACAGCAAGTAGTAAGTCAACAGGTCAAGATCAGCGACGTAAGCTACGCCATAGGGCCGTAGTTTACGGTAGTCAAAGAATCTGGAAAGTCAACATTGGCGCCGTAAGCTACGCCAAGCACCGTAGCTTACGGCACCTATTATACCCTTACGGCCATGTTCTTCTGTCCTACGGCGGGTGACCTTTTTTAGCATGGATGGTCGTAACCTACGGCAGGGTGCCGTAGGTTACGGTGCTGAGTGGGATTCTTTTCCTTGTTTCTCCATCAACACTTGCTTTCTTCAACTCTTTGATTCCCCAACTTCTAGCATCCATTCGTGCCTCCTAAAACCCGCATTTTGAGCATTATAACACCTGCATAATCAAACATAGAGTGGTTACCAAGTTCAAACAATTAACCATGTATAGCATGGGAATTTAATCCTACGGACCACCCATCACATCCCCACACTTACCCGTTGCTTGTCCCAAGCAAATCAACCAAACACTATTTCATAACCCAAGCGATCAATCATGCAAACCAAGCTAAACCTGTCGTCCTTCTACTAACTTTAATCATACCACAAGACACACCCCTCACAAGAACTCTCGGTGACAAGAAATATTGGTACATAATGCTAAACCACTCAATGCGTGTATGTGTGTGTGCGACAATAAGCTTGTATAAGAATCAAATCTCCTCCTATCAAATATCTAGCATGCTTATGAATTAAAGGGACTTACGGGTTGTAACGGGGCTAGGTGCATAGGTAGGAAATGGTAGAATACATATGAAAGAGCTAATTGATTTGACCCGTTTTTATTTTTACTACTAAACAAAGCAACATCAACTATATACAAAACATCATCAACTTTTCAACCACTAACATAACTAAATTCTTCTTTTTGTATTTTTCTCATATTTTTCTCTCCTCTTTTTCTCTTTTTCTTTCTTTTTGTTTTTATCAAACTTCAGTAATATATACAAGAACATAAACACTACATACTAAATCTCCTAAAGCGGGTCATCTCAAAAGGTTAAATTTTATAGGAAGTAGGTTTGGGTCAAAACCGAATGGTCTAAGGCTCAAACATGGCTTTCTAAGGACCAAACCCCCACCCCTCACAATACCAAGCTCATATATGTAAAGTATGAAGTCCAACCCACCAATCCCGCACTCTCACACATCTAGACGAGGCTTCCTAAAAGTCCCCTATCATTTTCAAAAGCTTATTAATTCTAGGATTTAACAAGGATTCGCACACAAGTTCTATCAACACACGACACACACCGCCACTCAAACAATGAAATATCAATAACAATCATGTGTGGCTCAAATTCTCACCAAGAAAAGACTAGGAATGGGTGTCGGTGTGTCAAGTGGAACAATAGCAAGTTTTATTTTATAACTAAAAGCACCACCAACTTTCACAACCCAACAAACATATCAACATCAAACACCACCCAACCTCCCAACCATGACATAAACATACTAAATTAACATATACAAAAATGTACAAAGGAGCAAGATACGACCTGGCTAGTAGTACTTCGGCTGTGGAGGCCCGAAGATGGATGTCATCAAATCATTCCACTCGCCAAAAAACCAAATGCTCCACTGCTACTGCTACCACCTTGATCAACACTTGGATTCGCCTGCTGATAACTCATGGCGTGTGGATCCACCCACTGAGAATGATGCAATAGTGGGGTGGGGTATGACACACTACCATCATACGGAATGACATTGTACATGCACAAAGTTAACAACAACTTCGCTTCCATTCTCAAGTTACGTCTATACAACTTCCCATGTGTTCTACCCGAAAGAAAAAGATAATCGAGCATATTCTGCCATTGAGGATGCTTATCGGGCTCGTGATAGAGATCGTTGAGGCTTGGGTAACTGTATTCATTGGACGGGCCATCATCAAACTTCGCTATCCGACGCAGCGAATCATAGGACATCTGACCTTTGACCCCGTTACACCATCCGATAAGCTTCATCTGTTTTGGAGCCTTAAATGGGGGACATTCGAGTGTAGCCATCCACTCCTGAATCTGAGTATCATACATCTTCTTCACCTCGCCATCATAACACTTCAAAGCCGCCCCCCAACCCAATGCTTTAAACTTGGCCGTGATCCCGAACGGCCCAAAATCAACTTCACGAATTTCCTTTTCACAAATAAATGCTTCACCCCTTTGTTTCAATTTGTTCATTTTGTTAGTGTATACGTCTGTAGCTTCCGTCAGTATGTAGTCATGTTTTGTAATGTTTGCAAATAATATATGTATGTATGTATATTAGATAGCCTAGTAGATCAGGATATGGTGCGTAAATGTTAAATTGCTGACTTTTGTTGACTATGCTAACCGATCGGCTAGCCCAGCCGATCGGACAGGCAAACCGATCGAACAGGGTGTTCGATCGAACAGCATGTCAGCCGATCGGCTAGCCTAGCCGATCGGCCAGCACTCTCTCTATCCTGATGCTACTGCCTATAAATAGCTAGCCGAACTGTTCATTTGTAACTTTTGCTATTTTGACTCTCTGGAGAACTCATGTCAGTCTGACCTTTCAAAGGAGCTTGTGTACTTTCATATTCGAGTAATGAAAGATCAGACAGTATTTTAGAGTTGAATTTGTTATCGTACATCTGTAGTTTGATTCAATGAATTCCGCGCATTGATCATATCTGATTCATCTGTGTTCCAGTTGATCAGATCCTGTTCAAATGGGACCTACAAGTGGTATTAGAGCATTAGGGAGCTGAATCGAGATCTACGACGACGAATTCACCGAAATTCGAGTTTCTTTTGCCGATTTAGAGACAAATTTCACCGGAAATTTGTTATTTCTGCCGATTCGACTCAAATTTCACCGGAAATTGACAGATTCTTCTACTTTCTACTCAGATCTAGCTTTGTTTCTCATTTTGACACCATAAAATTGGAAAAACATAAAATTGAGAGTGATTTTACGGTTAAAATTTGATAAATCTACTATAGATCGATTCTCAATCATCAGAAGTATAATCCTTCAAGTTTTCATAACAAAATTTTCCCTAAAACTTGTTCAAATTCATCAAAAACTATGAAAAACTATACTTGGTTGCTGATGTGAGCCGTTCGGACAACCTAGCTGTTCTTAAGACTTGCTGACATCATCAAGTTCTAATTGTTTGATTAATTGTTTCAGGTACTTAAAAATGGACGAATTCATGAATCCTTTTAGTGACATGTATGCATTTGCTAGAAACACTGGAGATGATACGTCAAACCGAACAAATGAAAATTCTCCAAGTACAAAGAAGATTTTGTCCGATGCCTTAAGCGTAGAGAGCGCGTATGGTACATATAACAAACCACCAAAGTTAATGGCGATCGAAGAGTATAACAGGTGGGCCAAAATATTCGATGAATGGCTAAAAGCATTCGCGTACCCGAGCTAGAAAAGTTTAAAGAACAGTTTCAACAATGGAAGACTAGATTGTGAAAATCTGACAGAAACAGAAGATATCGAAAACTTTGTGGCTGAGTAGAAATGCATAGCATTGATTCACCAGTCAGTGAGAGACGATATAATCTCATTAATTGAATACACAAACGCAAAAGATCTTTGGGAAAAATTAAAAGTTAAATGTGTTGGTACTGCTGAAATAGTCAAGAACAAGAAGAAGTTATTGAGAAAAGAATTTGACTTGTTCGGATGTTTAAAAAATGAGTCTATTTCTAAAATGACTGAGCGATTTGGGCATCTAAAGATGGAGCTGGCAAGACATGGAGTCATATATTCTCGAGAAGAGCTAGTCGATAAGCTGTTTGATTCTTTACCAGATGACAAAGATTGGCAATACTTTGCCCTGATGTTAAAGAACACGATAAAGCCGGAAGAATTGACTGTTGATCTGCTGATTGAGAGACTAGAAAGTCATGAGCTAGAAATAAAGAAATTGAACAAGGTAAATCACTCATCGTACCAGCAGAATGTAGAACTGTACTATAGGGGTAGTAAGATTCCGAAGACAGTATCCCCCAAAACAGCCTTTTCAGCAGAAAATTCACAACCGACCAATCAAGAAAACTTAAATAGTGGTTTCCATGGAGGAATGTCTTCCGATGCTTCAAGTCAAGGATCATCGTCTAGTACTTCAAGTCATCAGCAATCAATACTAAAGAATGTATTTCAATGCAACATCGCTGTGGATTTGAAAAATGGTCAAAATTTCAGTGAGGAGTCAGCAAAGCAACAGATGGTGTTCTTAGCCTCTGTGCTAGAGTCATATGAAAGTCTTGTGGCTGGGAAGATAGGCAATACCAACCTTACAAAAGAAGACTATGATCAAATCGATCCAGAGGAAATGGAATTAATCGATATAAGGTGGTGTATGGCCAGTGCTGTAAGAAGAGCACAGCGTTTCATGGAGATAACTGGTAGAAAATCAATTGGTGGACCATCTACCAAGTTAGGGTTTGACAAGACAAAAGTGACGTCTTTCAAGTGTAAGCAGAAAGGTCACTTTAAGCGCGAGTGTCGAAATGCTTATGTTGATGATTCTGAAAATCCGTTTAGAGAAGATTATTACAAGAGAGCGATTTATCATCAGAATAAATCAGAACCGCCGAGGATGAAACAGCTTGAGGATACCTCAAAAGAAAAATCCAGAGCTCTCGCTGTGATTCATGATGACGAAGGGTTTGACTGGAGCGATTTGCTACCAGAAGAGGATGCGGTTGGATACGCTTTTGTTGCAAAGATTGTTCCTTTTAAGGACAACAGAACGGAAGAAGAAAAGTTTGTCAACAGAAGAATGAAAGCCCAAACAAGAATGAGCAGAATCTACAACACTTACAAAGAAGCAAAAAGGGCAAAGTGATGGGATGCAGACAGAGAGTGTTACCTTGATCCTCAAGGAAACATTGCAGTTCATCCAGACTCCATTAGTGTCGATGTTCTCATTCAACAATTTGCTGATGAAGAAGAAGCCAGACAGAAAGAATGGTGGGGAGGTGTTGAAGAGAAAGTAGATGAAAAAGATGAAAAAGATGAAAAAGAAAAAGAGGCAGAGGAGAAGCAGCAAACAAGGAAGATTGATGATGGGATCATAGATACATCACAAGAGTTTACAGCTGAAAACCTGATGAAGATGGCTGACAAAGTTCTTGCTGCAAAGGAAATGGAGGTAGTTTCTAGTTCTGGAACTGAATCAAAAGGCCAGGTCAGTCAGATTGATACAAACAAAGAGTTAGGTAAGAAAGTTAAAATTGAAAGTGACTGCAAGAATTGCATGAAAAACTGCAAGAATTGTAGAACTATTGCTTACCTTAACAACAAAAAGGTTGAAGATCTGACAAAAAGAGTCAGAGATGTTGAAGATCAGATCTTAAACCGGAATAAAATGTTGAAAGCTTCAAACGAACGAGCAAAAGAGTTAACTGAAAAAATTGAAAGTGATAAAAGTGACATAGAAAGAACTAGGAAAGAAAATGAAAAACTAATTCATGAAAATCGTCACATCACTGAAAAATTTGAGAAGCTTAAACGAACGGTTAAAGATTCTGATGAACGAAATGGTAAAACAACAAAAGAAAAAAAAAAAACGAAAGAAAATCTTCAACTGTCAGGAGTGCTTAGAGTAAAAGAGGAATTAATCAACCAACAACTGGATGAAATTGCAAAAGTTGAAGCTTCAATTTCAAGAAGCTAAAATTGAAAATGAACGCATACAGTTGAAATTGAACAATTACAACTCTGCTAGCTTTGTTCTCCAACACATTGTTCCAAAACCAATTGGGAAAAACAAAGCAGGCGAAGATGTATACTCTGACAGAACAGGTGTGGGATTTCATCAGGTTCCACCACCTGTTCTAAACAATTTCTCAAAGAAGAAATCTGGGTTGGTTAATGATGAGGAAGTTAATGAAGTAAAATTTCCGGACACAATTGATATAACATTCACTTCATCTTCTGATGAGGATACTGTCCAATCTGAAGTTGTGAAAAGTGTTGTTGAAAATGTTTTGAAATCAGAGAGTAACACTTCTGAGGAAGATGAATGTTTTCTTGACAAATACATTTCAAAATCGAAATCCAAAAACAACTTAAATGAGGAACCAAATCTTGTATTGTACAAGATGGTTGGATCTGATAAGTTGTATTCGGATTGTGATTTTCCGATAGAAAATGTGAATGTTGATAAAATAAAAAAAGTGTTCAAATTAATTGAAATCAATGTGTCTAAAATTGATGGGTTAAAAGGTGCTAAGAGGGAAATGAACTTTGAAAAAGATAAATCTTACTACAAAAAACCTGTTGTACCTTCGCGTTTTCATAACAACAATCAAAACAGATGGTCGGATGGTTATCAGGGGGGTAAGAATTATCCAAGAAAAAATGTTCAAAACAAGAAATTCGTGGAGAAGAAAGTATTTGTGAAAAGTTCAAGTTCGAGTTCACTTTCTGATGAAGAATCAAAAATCTTTTCAAAATCAAACAAAGAGTTCTTCGAGAAGAAAACCTCACAGCCTCAGTCTGAAGGAACAAGTCGGGTAGTTGACACCCGAACATGCTTTAAATGCAATCAAGTTGGACATATTGCACGAAAGTGTATCAACTTGAAGCCTAAGACTGAAGTTGATGAGATTCAGAAAAAGAAAGCTGATGGAAAAGGAAAAGCTCCAGTACTTGTTGAGAAAAAGGTTTTGAAAAATGATAATACCAAAGTCAAAACCGAATCTGTTAAGAATGAGGTAACTAAAAATGACAAATTTTACAAACGAGCTGCCTCATCTCAACAAACTTGGAAGCCAAAATGTGTTGATCAGAAAGCAAATTCTCCAAAACCAAAGGTTTCTAAGAATGAAAAGTCATCATCTTTAACCAAGAAGATGTATGTACCTTTAGATTTGTATGAGAAACTTCAGAAACAAAAATCAAATTATGTAAAGAAATATGTGGTGAAGAAAGACCAATCATCTGGTCAACCTCCTAAAAAGGATGTTTCTTTATACAAGGAGGTTGAGATTGGGTCTGAGGAGATCTTGAAGATAAACGACAAAAATTTTCCACCGCTTTACACAAAAACAACTCAGATCAATGTTAAGTTACCCGAGTCAAAGAAGGCTTGGGTAGCATCAAAATCTAATTAAGTATTTTTTATATGTGTAGGGGCTTCCTAGATCTGTTTCACGGTGGATTATGGTTAGTGGAGCTTCTCGGCACATGACGGGAGAAAAAGCCCTGTTGTATGATGTTAGAGGGTTTAATGGAGGTTACGTGGGGTTTGCTGGAAATCAAGGAGGTAGAATAATTGGTGAGGGAACTCTATCCAATGGGATTGTGATGTTTGAAAGAGTAAATTACATCGCCGAGTTGGAGAACAATCTGCTGAGTATTTCTTAAATCTGTGATCGAATGTATACAACTCACTTCACTGATAAAGAGCGTTTGATCTTGAAACCAGGTTTTGTTGTCCCCGAGGAGTGGATAATCATGAGAGCACCTAGAGTCAATGACCTGTACGTCTTAGACATGAGTACAGCAACTACTTCAACAGGTCAGGCTCATTGTTTCATGTCTCGAGCCACTGAAAAAGAGTCACAGTTATGGCACAGAAAGATGGGGCATATACACCTTCGAAAAATGAACTACTTGGTTCACAACGACTTAGTCAATGGAGTTCATTTAAAAGGTTTCCATCTGGAAGGAGAATGTATTAGCTGTGTCAAAGGCAAACAAAAGAAGAAATCTCATCCACATAAGAAAGTTAATTCTATTTCAAGACCGTTAGAAAGACTTCATATGGATCTTTTCGGTCTAGTGAACGTTAAAAGTATTACCGGTGATCTCTACTGTCTTGTAGTAACAGACGATTATTCAAGGTTTTCATGGGTATCATTTCTGAGAACAAAAGATAAGACCTTCGACAGTTTGATGGCATTGTTTAGAAAAATTGAGAACCTGTACCAAGCTCCTATCAGAAGAATCAGAAGCGACAACGGTACTGAGTTTAAGAACAACCGAATGGAAGAATTTTGTGATGAGAGAGGAATCTTGCATGAATTTAGTGCTCCTTACACTCCACAACAAAATGGAGTTGCAGAACGAAAGAACAGGACACTAATTGAAACGGCCAGGACGATGCTTGCTGATTCAAAGCTACCAATCAACTTTTGGGCAGAAGCAGTGTCAGCCGCATGTTATACTCTCAACCGGGTTCTCACTGTAAAGAAATTCAACAAAACATGCTTTGAGCTGATAAATCACCGCAAACCTAACCTAAAGTATCTGGAACCGTTTAGGTCACCCTGCACAGTTTTAGAGCCTTTTGGGAAGTTTGACGTAAAGAGCATTGAAGGGATATTTGTTGGATATTGTAGGATCGGATTTCGACCTAAACGAGTCGTTCGGAAGAGCTCAACTCCGTTTCAGAGGCGGAAACAAAGAAACGGATGCGTACACAGCTTGTATTACACTCTAAACCTCTTGTAGATTGATTTTACACTGTTTACGTTTACAAGGAAAACCGGCAATACCTCGGTACAAGATCTGAAAAAATTGTTACAAATGAAATGCAAATGAATCCTATATATACTAGTTCTGGATCGCTTATAGAACATTACCACAAAAGCGATCCAGATAAAACCGAATAAGCGATCCACACATGCTCCAAAAAACGGTTCATCTTGTTGCCATAAAAGCGATTTGACATAATTATTCCATAACACTGTTTTGTCTTGTCTGCCAAATAAATGATCCATCATAATTCATAAAAGCCATCCTCCATAATGAGCCTTTGAATATTGGATTGTCATTAAACCTCTCATGCCATTGGACCCTTAAATGCAAGAACCTCATTGGACCATCATATGGTCCGGATCGCAACGAGACCGAGACTCGACATGAGACGTAGTCGACAGATGATTGCACCAACAGACTCCCCCTCAGATGTTGACGAGTCTAAAGTGTCGAGTCTTCAACGACTTCAGTCTTTAACAGTGAAAGCATCTTCAAATCTTACTCTTCTTTTCTCATCATCATCAACAGACTCTTCACGCACAATCTTTACTTGTATGTCTTCAGACTCCCCCTTTCGATAAGCTGGGATCGTAGTCTGGCTTGTTGTAATCACAAAGACTTCAGGTAAAGGAACCTGGATCTCTATCTCTTTGAAACCTGCACATCCTCTACCCAAAAATAAATCTTCTGATAATAACATGTAAAGATCTAATGAATCATTCGCAGACAGTACATCAACAAAAATTGATTTTAAAATTTGAAGAACCACTTGAAGATATTTATCATTTTTGTTCTCAAAAACCAACACACTCTCCCAAACCATTTGTTCATCATGTTTAGCACTCGGAATTTTGAACATCAACTTTTCAATACCAGTTGTCGAAAATCTTTTTGATTTTTTCAAAACTTTATGCTAAAACATACTGAAAATCTTTTTGGATTTTTGACATAAGAGAAATAAAATGCAGTAAAGAAATATTTACAAACATTATTTTTGTGAGTTTGTGTAAGAAGATCATATCAGCTTATGAGACAAATCACCAACACCGTTAAGTTTCATTTCATTTTAAGCTCTAAACAATTTACCTAGATTGTCAGTATACTGGTCCACTTAAATTTTCACACAAAGTTCAACTGATCCGAGATACGATATTAATGTTTTAAGTACTTAAACTTATCCGTGTGTCCCACTACTTGAATATACTCCCGTATCCAGATCCCAATATTCAGTCTTACAGGTGAGTATACCACAGCTGATATCTGTAAGGGGTTAGATGCGAAACCGTGAGAGCTCAGGTCAGAACTTCCGTTCAGCAGAGAGATGACGGCTCGACTTTTGGTGGGTCCCCTTTAGAGGATCTTTTTTACAACAGCAATGACTATCAATTTTATTGTTTCATCGATTTGCTGAGGGCGGCGCTTTTTCAAGCATTTGCAGAAAGTATTATCCGGGGACTAGGTCAGTACTTCCATACAGCAGAAGTCCCGGGATAATACCCCAGATATCACTGAGCATAAAGACCTAGTATCTCAGAATAAGGGACCTTTCAAACAAGATTTCAGGGGTTACCTATATATCCAAGTTTGTGTTAACCCACAGAACAAGCAAGTTTGAAATTTAGGTTTATATATCGTCACAGTTTATTAAATGTGTAAAAACCTACTGACATATCCGCAGTAAGATTGTTTAACACTTTTAATCTTTCCAATTCTTTAGCATGTTGTGATAGTCCACTGATGTACTATCATTTCCTCTTTTTCACAACAAACTCATTTTTGGATTTTATCATGTTTTTGTCTTTTTCAAATTTTCTAATGTTTTTGGATTTTCAGAAATTTTCTACTCCCCCTAAAATGCAAACACATTAACGAAAATTGAAAACAAACTATACAGAAACATGATAACCGATATCAAATCGCATCAATTCGCCATTCACTTTGGCATAAACAATCAGAACTCCCCCTATCAACAAACTATTTTCTCATTTAGATTTCAAAACACTTAAGTTTGTTTTAATCAAAATGATTTTTCCGGAAAATAAGTTTGGTTGATTTTACCACTTGTAGGTATATCAATACTAAGTTCGGGGATGTGGTTCATCATCTTGTCTATCTTTTACCCATATGTAGTAAATCAAGTACAACTTAATGTCCCTGATTTACCATTTGCAATCAAGCAATCTCTAAACCAATTGTAAAAATAACCACTTGTAGGAATGTTACGTCTACATCACCATTTTACCAATCAGGATGCCGATTCCTGCTTCGCACTTACCAACCTGGAAGCTCCGGCATAGTCCTTTAACCTGTAAAAATTCAAACACTATTCAAAATCTTTCAAACAAACTTTTCAAACACTAGAAAGATGCCGATTCCTGATCCACGATTACCAACTTGGGATCTCCGGCATAGTCCTTTGTTTTAATCAAACATAATGTCCACCCAAGCCTCACCAGCCTTGGGTGACTTTGGAACACATCTGTCCCACCAACATTTTGATTTATAAAACTCTTTAGCACCTTTAACCTTCTTATCAACCATCTTCCCAAAAATATGTTTGACTTTCCCGTTGAAAGCCTTATCAACATCAAATTCTCCTTTATCGGCGAAGAATTGATTTGAAATCTCTACCTTTCCAACTTTCTTCATCAAATTTTCCTTTGACAATTTCGGAAAATTCTCATCGTTCACCACTGGAACAGAATTATCAATCTTTTTCTCAACACATGACTCCTCTGATTTTATGGAATCAGATTCATTGTCAGAATTACCCTCAGATTTAACAACCCACTTTTGCTTGTTCATATCGCCTTTTCTTTTGTAAAAACATTTTGAACTTTCTCCTTCCTCAGAAGTAGAATTTTCAAACTTTTTAACATTTTTCACAGGTTGTTCTTTCTTATCAACACAAGTTTTTCTCAAAACAGAGTTAGAAGAAACTCCCTGTTTTTGGTTGTTGGTCTTGGGGCAATTCCATGCTATGTGTCCAACTTCTTGGCATTTGAAACAGGTTCTTCTGTCAACTCTCTGAGCAGATTTTCTCACATTCTTCCTCACTTCAGCAAGAAACTCTTGATTCGACTGCTTCCAGAACGGTTTCTTCTGCTCATCTTCAGAACTTCCTCCTGAAACAAAGTTTGTTTTTTGTTTATAAGTTTTCTGATTTTTATGATTTTCTGAAGAATTGAATCCAAGACCTTTCTTTTTGAGATTACCATTATGGTTTGGTTTCTTTCGATCACCTGAACCATAATCATAACCCTTTTTCTTGTTCAATCTCTGTTGAACTCTTGAAGTGTACTTTTTAGGTTTCGCAACAAGATTTAAATCTTTTATTTCAGAAATATTAATTTCTATTAATTCGAAAACCTGTTTGATCATTTCAGTTTTGACACTTCTTATTGGAAATTCCTCATCAGAATATAATTTGTCTGAATCAATCAAAGTATATGCTACTTTGATCGACCCGTCATTCAAATTAGATTTTGATAACAAGAATTCTCTATTGTAAACCCTGTTAACCGGTGAACTCGGACTCTTTTCTGACGAACTCGAACTTTCAGACTTAGACTCCGGTTTTGACTCTTCATCCGTATCCAACACCTGATCGACAACTCTTTTAACTAACTCGGACTCATGATCAGTGTCAGACGCTGTGAATGTAACATCAATATTGTCTGGTAATTCATCAGTGATTTCAGACTTTAATTTGATGTTTAGAGCCTTGTCTACTTGTTCCTCGTTTGGTTTCCTGGGGGAATAACTTTCAAAGATAGGAGGCGGACATCTGTTATACTTGACACTTGGTTTCTTACCAGTATCCGCGTCTTTATCTTTTTTCTTGAACGCTTCAAGACCTGCAACAGTAGGATAAACACGATCAATTAGATAATCACATGTAGTATAACTCAAAAGTAATCGGTTAATCCTTTCACTCTCGATCTTCTCAAGTTCCAACTCCTTCTTCAAGTTAGCACAGTCTTCAATATAGTCATTGATGACACTTTGCTTTGTCATTAAAGTTGCACTCATTTTGTCATTTGCCTTTTCAAATTCTGCATTTGCTCTTTTCAGACTGTCAACTGTCCTGTTCAATACGTCGTATGACTCTTTAACGTATTTCACATCTGACAGTAAGTCTTCCTTCAATCTCTCCAACTCAGCAAACTTTTTATCTTTTTCTTCACAAACTTTGCAAGCTTCTAAACATTTTTCACAAGGCTTAGCAACTTCAATTATCTTTTCAACTTCGACCGTCTTTTCAACTTCAATAAGTTTCTCGACTTCGACAATCTTTTCTACTTCGACTATTTTTTCAACAATTTTCTCAACTTCCACGATTTTCTCGACTTCGACAATTTTCTCCACTATTTTCTCTATTTCAACAATATTTTCTGGTGCATTCTCAGCAGTTTCTTCATCTTTTGCTAATACAGCTTCAGTCTTTGCCTTTTCATTAGCAAGTAGCTTTGCAGCCTCTAGCTCTCTCTGCAATCGAGCAATCTTTTTCTGATTCAGCATCTCAACTTTATCTGCATAGAAAAAATTAAAACTGTCAGGATCAATGCTTTTTCTGCATTTGTTAAGATACTCTTCCTCATCATCCGTATCAATATCACTTCCAAGATCTGGAAATATCGGAATTCTTTTCTGAGAAGCTTCATTTTCATCCAGAATCCTAGTAACAAGTGCCACATTAGATTTCGTTCCACTAGGTATAAACTTGTCCCAGCTAAATCCCTTTGCAACAACCTCATCATCTTGATCTATTATCCCATAATAAGCTTTCCTATTGGCTTCTTCAATCATTCTTCCATGGGCAGTTTGCGGTTCCTTTTGTTGAGGTTTTTGGTCAATTTGATGAAAGATCGATTTCTGATAATAACTGCTCTTTTCTTGACTACCAGTTGATTCTTGGTTCTTACATTCCCGTTTAAAGTGACCTTTTCCTTTACATCGGAAACAGGTAACTTTTGATTTGTCAAAACCAAGTGGAGAAGCAGCCATTCCTCGGAACTCGTCTCTGCCAGTAATCTGTTGAAACTTTTCAGCTCTTCTGCATGCACTTGCTAAGCACCACTTCACATCCATCAGCTCAAGCTCTTCTGCATCGATTTGGTCGTAATCTTCTTTTGTAAGCATCGGATTACCAATCCTTCCGGCAATCAGACTTTCATACGACTCCAACATGGCGACAAGAGATGCCATGTGTTGCTTTGCTACCTCGGGAGAAAGAGGTTGACCATTTTGGATGTTCAGTGTCACATTACACTGCAGATTTGAAGTATTTTGCTTTTGAGGGCTAGATGTGTTGTGGTTTGGATCAAAGCTTGAGAATGATGAAGTAGATCCACCACTTTGAGTTGTAGTACTTGTATTTGGACTAACCGAGCCATCAGCACTGAAAGCGGTACTAATCTTTGGACTTTGATTAATCGTTGGAGTGGTCTCAAACTTGTTCCCTCGATAATACAGACTGACATCTTGCTTTGCATTTGGATTTGTCATGATAGCTGTCTTTTGAATATCCAACTCTTGTTCTTCGATTTTCTGAATAAACTGAGCCAAATTCATACTTTCGGATTTTCTCATAAGTTTCACAACCATCAAATATGTTCCCCACTTGTTCTGTGGTAACGCCTCAGCCAGTTTGTCAACCCACTCATCATCATCTT
Organism: Helianthus annuus; assembly: GCF_002127325.2. Lineage (NCBI taxonomy): Eukaryota > Viridiplantae > Streptophyta > Magnoliopsida > Asterales > Asteraceae > Helianthus > Helianthus annuus. Next base: position 125,623,852 of record NC_035449.2, read on the forward strand.
TCTCAATTTTCAACCTACCCATTTCTAAAACCAAATGACAATATCTATCTATAGTCTGCTTGGTTGTTTCATGATCAAATGCAGTAAACATGTCAAACGATTTCTTTAATAATGCCTTCTTGTTCTTGATCATATCAGCACTCCCTCTGAATTTCTGAATCAACGCTTCCCAGATGGATCTAGCAGTTCCGTTATGTTGAAGTAAGACAAAGATGTCTTCTTTAACTGCTTGCTGAAGGATGCTGATCATCATCTTCTCACTTGTGTATTTCAATTTATCAGCTTCAGTAAAATCATTGAAACCTTTTTCCATGCCGCGTTCATTCTTTGGTTTCTCATAGTCTTTCAGTAAAGAACACCATGCTTCGAATCTGTAAGCTTGAACCCAATTCTCGAATCGGTTCTTCCAACCCTGAAAATCTTCAATGTACATGAGTTTCGGCGGTTTTTGATGAGTGCCCGTCTCATTCTCATTATACAACGCTTCAGCAGGAGTTACAGGGGCAACGGGTGTCGCGAACGCATTGTAGAACTCTTCAGCCATTTTTCAAAGCGCAGATGATGCTTCGGGAAATACCTGACAACACACAATCAAAACACAATCTGTTTATATTCTTATCAATTAATAGAAACGAACTGATACTCGAATTGGTGAAAATTCTGTGCGGACTGAACGTTGACCAACTGTGCGGACTGAAAGTTGACACACTGAGCGGACAGAAGATTGACACACTGTACGAACAGCTTTGAACTTTTCAATATACACACTTATCACCTAGACTTTGATAAATGAACACCACTTCCTTGTTAAGAATAAATGACCAACCACTCTTTCTTGTCACACTAATAATGAATGAATGACAGTGTATGGTAGCTTCTTCAAACGGTCAAACTCCAAACACTTGGACCATTCAACCTATCACCTCATTGAGTCGCTAATTTGAATGATGAAAAATGATAAGGCCAAAAATTCCACTACACAATTAATGATAGGACCACACAATTTTAAGCAAACCAGCTGCAGTCAAATGGATATTATAAAAAAAAATCACAATTCAAGGTTATCTAGTGAAGTGATGATGACCACCTTTTTTATTCTATACCGACAAGAAAAATGATGACATTCACTTTTGTTTTCACTTACATTTGATTTGACCAAATAATCCACTAGTCAACATTTCAATTAAAAAAAACTGATTTGGCCGTTTGTTTTAATGATGATGATTTTTTTTATTTTTTAAAAAATGTTCAATTGTGATTAGACCAACACTTGATAGTGGGCGGTGGGCGGTTCTTTTTGTTGATTGGGCCGACAAGTATATAAGATGAGTGGGCTGATTGGGCGGTGCAAAGCTGCTATTGGGTCAATTTTATACAAACGGTGGGCCTTTTAACAAGTGTAATGGTGCAACTCATATGATAACCTAATTAATGAACTGTCACAACATATTCATCGATCAGTCTGTTATGCACATTATTCAACTAACAATCATAGACATAATTTTCAAGCGGTGCACGTTATCACAAAAGCAATTCAGATGATTTGACTTATAAGCGGTTCAGAGGTTTCTATGAGCGGTCCAGATGTTCAAGAAAGCGATTCAGAGATGTAACTTTGAGCGGTTCAGACGTTATTTCGAGCGGTTCAGACGTAACTTCGAGCGAACCAGACGTTATTTCGAGCGAACCAGACGATGACGTCAGTAAATACGAACCATTTTCGAACAAAATTTCAATTTTAATCAATTTTAAGCCGATTTTAGATCTGAAAATTTCAAAGTTTTGTTAAAACATGATTACGCACACAATATGTAAATTTGAAGCGATTTCGACCGTAAAAAAATTGCGTTTTTCGAAAAAGAAAGGTGTAGAAGCAGAAAATTTATGAGAAACGAGCTGTATATGCGAGATCTCCTCCTCCTTGGCTCTGATACCAATTGTAGGATCGGATTTCGACCTAAACGAGTCGTTCGGAAGAGCTCAACTCCGTTTCAGAGGCGGAAACAAAGAAACGGATGCGTACACAGCTTGTATTACACTCTAAACCTCTTGTAGATTGATTTTACACTGTTTACGTTTACAAGGAAAACCGGCAATACCTCGGTACAAGATCTGAAAAAATTGTTACAAATGAAATGCAAATGAATCCTATATATACTAGTTCTGGATCGCTTATAGAACATTACCACAAAAGCGATCCAGATAAAACCGAATAAGCGATCCACACATGCTCCAAAAAACGGTTCATCTTGTTGCCATAAAAGCGATTTGACATAATTATTCCATAACACTGTTTTGTCTTGTCTGCCAAATAAATGATCCATCATAATTCATAAAAGCCATCCTCCATAATGAGCCTTTGAATATTGGATTGTCATTAAACCTCTCATGCCATTGGACCCTTAAATGCAAGAACCTCATTGGACCATCATATGGTCCGGATCGCAACGAGACCGAGACTCGACATGAGACGTAGTCGACAGATGATTGCACCAACAGATATTCAAGTTCATTAAAGCGAGTTTTTGTTCCAAGCTTGAAGAGGATTATTGAGGCTCACAATGTTGAATGTCAAGGTCATACAATGCCTCCGCAGAACCCCGATGATTCATGGCGCTTCAATTATGATACTCTATGGGATTCGTTTGATATGGGAGAACAGATAGAAGATGAACCGGAATTCTTTGATGAATTGGATATTTTGAGAGATTGTGAGTCATCAGAAGAAAGATTTCCAGCTAAGTATTCTAGGCGACCACAACAAACTTCAAATGATTATGAAGCAGGTCCTAGTAATGCTGGTGAACATGATGATATTCTTCAAACTCCTTCAGAACAAGAACAAGCTCCCGATAATCAGACAGCAACAAATGATGAATTAACACCTGATATCGGTCCAACATTTGATCATGGTGATTCAGAGTCTGAGGGGGAGCAGATCCAAATTTCAGATCAAACAAATCCTATCAGTGAACAAAATTGTTGATGCATGGAATGTCTGTTGACTTCGTCTACATCAAGTATTAGGTCAAGATTGGTCAAATTAGAAGCTAGAAAGTAAAATTCATGTATATATAGTAGTTTCGCTTGTATGAACATGTTAGTAGAGGTTCCGCTTATTTGTCAAGATAAGGTTTCACTTATTAGGTTAAATGAGGTTTCCTTATTTGGCTTGTCATTCAAGCGAAACCATAGGGACTATAAATAGGACTTAGAAGCGAACCTGGTCAGTAGTTGATGCACGTTGGAGCGAAACTGTTTGTGTGCTTTAGGTGTGAAACTCTGTCAAATCAGTCTCAGAAAGCAATAAAAAGAAAGGAATTGAATAGGAAAAGCGGTGTTACTTCGCATATATTGATTCCGCCTTTATACGTGAAGATGAACTATCTCAACTGACTATTTAAGGTCGGAACACGGTCCAACAAGTGGTATCAGAGCTCAGGACGAGCAGTTCATACTACTACAGCTTGAATCTGCAGAATTCTCTCATTTCTACTCACTTTCTCTCATACTTTTTTAGTTTGAACTGGTTTCTACGGTTGAAATGGCCTGAATTTTGACTATAACGTGTGAAATACAGTAATAACAAACCCTAGAAAGTTTCAAGTTAAAATTCGGACTAAAACATGGTGAAAACTGGTTAGAACTAGGTTCCGCTTATACAGACATCGAAGGTTCCGCTTGAAAGACCTAGTTTCGCTTATAGGTTCCGCTTGAAAGACCTAGTTTCGCTAATACATAGTCCCGCTTGAAATAACCAGTTAGTTCTGCTTATTTGGAAGTGTTGCTTGAAGGTTTCGCTTGAAAGAACAAATAGTTCCGCTTTGTTAGACCTTTCGCTCATAGGTTTCGCTTGAACGATCAGGTTGGTTTCGCTTATAAGGACAACTTAATTGTTTCGCTTGAACAGACACTTACCACTTACCTGGACCGCTTGAATAGACATTTTCTTGGTTCGCTTATTAGGACATTGGAGTTCCGCTTATCTGACACTTATCAGTTTCGCTTGTTTGTCATAATTGCTGATAGTTTCGCTTATCAGTCATCACTTTCTAAAATTTCGAAAATTTGTCTAAGTGTTTGCTGATTTTGCGGGTACATTCACGATGGATGATATTTTCTTGAACCCGTTCAGCGACATGTACGCATTCACGGGAAATTCCGGAAACCATGATACTTCGTCAAGTAACACGAATGAAAATTCGACAGTTGTGAAGAAAAAGGAAGCTTGGGGATCAGAAAGTGCTTTCGGAACATTTAACAAACCCCCAAAGCTAATGGCTATCGAAGAGTATAGTAGATGGTCGAGAAAGTTTGAAGACTGGTTGATGGCGTTTGTATTTGCTAGCTGGAAGAGTTTGAAGAACGGCTATGAATATGGAGATAAATTTGGTGAAATGTTGACCTCAGCCGAGGAGATTGATTCATTTGTAGCCGAACAGAAGTGTATAGCGTTGTTATTTCAGTCTGTTCGTGAAGACATAATCTCACTGATAAATTATAAAAATGCAAAAGATCTTTGGAGGAAATTAGAAAAGAAATGTATAGGTAGTGAAGAGATCAAGAAAAACAAAATGAAACTACTTAGGAAAGAGTTTGACATGTTTGGGTGTCTAAAGAATGAGTCGGTTTGTAAAATGATAGAACGATTTGTCATCTGAAGCTGGAATTGGCAAGGCATGACATCAGATATTCTGAGGAAGATCTTATCGACAAGTTGTTTGATTCGTTGCCAGACGAGATGGACTGGAGATATTATGCGTTAATGCTAAAGAATACCATCAAGGCACTAGAGAAGTTGACATTAGATCTGCTGATTGAGAAACTCGAGATTCACGAGTTGGAGCTGAAAAAGACGTTCAAAGTCAATCACTCATCTTATCAACAGAATCTGGATCTTTATTATCCGAAAAGCATGATGCCAAAAGCGACTTCTCCCAAGACTGCATTTTCTGCTGAGAATGTGTCGACAGCAAGCAAAGAAAGTCAAAGCAGTCAAAGCAGTGGAAGTCACAGTGGTTATCACGGTGGACCTTCATCATCTGCAAGTCATTCTGATGCGAAGTTTCAATGCAACATTGCAATAGATTTGAAGAATGCACAGAATTTTGACGAGGAGTCGGCTAAGCAGCAGATGGTCTTCTTGGCGTCGGTATTAGAATCATATGAAGGGTTAGTAGCTGGGAAGATCTGCAACACAAACCTAATGAAAGAGGACTATGACCTAATAGATCCTGAAGAAATGGACCTTATAGATATTCGTTGGGCTATGGCCAATGCTGTTCGTAGAGCACAGCGTTTTATGGAAATAACTGGCAGGAAGACGATTGGTGGTCCATCTACCAAGCTGGGGTTCGATAAATCCAAAGTGACGTGTTTCAAGTGTAAGCAGAAGGGTCACTTTAAACGAGAATGCAGGAACGCTTATGCTGATGAATTAGAATATCCTTTCAGAGATGATTACTACAAGAAGGCAATATACCATCAGAATAAATCTGAGCCGCCTAGATTGAAGCAGTTTGAAGATAACAGAGAGAAATCTAGAGCTCTTGCGGTGATTTATGATGATGTGGGGTATGATTGGAGCAAAGAAGTTTTACCGAAAGAAGATGCGGTTGGTTACGCATTCATGGCGAAAAACGATGAACCTATTCCGTGGAAAGACAATCGTACTGAAGAGCAGAAGTATAACTACAGGAAAATGATTGCTAAAAACAGAATCATTAGAATTTCTCGTATCTATTTGGGTGCAAGAAGAGCGAGAAGATGGGATCCGGACAGGGAGTGTTATCTTGATGAGTATGGAAATATTGCGATCGATGACAAAACGCTTGATCTGGAAGCCATCATCAAGGAGTTAAAAGAAGAGGATGAGTATTGGCAAAACAAATGGCGGGGAACTCCAACCGAGAAAATGAAAGAAGAAGAGAAAGAGAAAAAAGAGAAAAAGAAAAAGGAGAAATAAGAGATCGAGAAAGCAAAGAAGATTGATATTGGCGTTATCGATACAACGCAGGAGTTGACTGCAGAGAACCTGGGAAAAATGGCTGACACAGTGCTGGCTGAAAAATGGTAGACTCTAACTCCGTGTCTGAGTCAAAAGGCCAGGTCAATCCAAACTCGTCAACGAATGCGTTAGGTAAAAAGATCGAAGGAAATGCTGATTGCAAAAATTGCAACAAAGACTGCAAATTTTGTAACACTGTCACGTATCTCAACGGTGAGAAAATTAAAGATCCGACAGCAAAGGTCAGAAGCGTTGAGAATCAGATTCTTGGGCGTGACAAAACCGTTAAAGCTTCAACTGAACGGATTAAGGAATTAACTGCTCAAATCGAAACTGATAAAATTGAACATGAAAAAGTTAAACATGAAAATGAAAAGTTAATTCTTGAAAACCGACAGATTTCTGAAAAGTTTGAAAAACTCAAAAGCACAGTGAAAGATAGTGATGATCGAAATGGTAAAACTTTTAAAGAAAACGAGCATTTAAAAGCTGTGCTGAGAGTAAAAGAAGAATCAATCAACAAACAACTGGATGAAATCGCTAATTTGAAACTTAAAGTTCAAGAAGCTGAAATTGAAAACGAGCGAATCCAGTTGAAGCTTAACAACAATAGCTCCGCAAGCTTTGTTTCGCAACATATTGTTCCAAAACCCATTGGCAAAAACAAAGCTGGCGAAGACGTGTATTCTGATGGAACTGGGGTGGGTTTTCATAGAGTTCCACCACCTGTTCTTGATAACTACACGAAAAAACAATCTGGGTTGGTTGAACTTGAGGAAGAAAGTGAAGTTAAACTTCCGGAGAACATTGATGTCACGTTCACATCTTCCAATGACGATAGTGTCCAAAATGATATTGTAAAAGGTGTTGTTGAAAATGTGCTTAAAACAGATGGTGACACTACTGAGGAAGATGGGTGTTTCTTGGATAAATACATTCTGAAACAAAAGTCCTGTTAGTGCACTACGTCTATTGACTTCGTCTTGTATCATGTAATAGATTAGGATAGGTTAGAATATCTTGTGCACGAGGTTCGAGATACGAAAACTGGTGGTTTGGCAAGGAGGTCCGCTTATATGGACATTGTCCATATAAGCGAACCACACACAACCAACACAGGTCCGCTCATATGACATGGTCACATAAGCGAACCAGATCCAATATAAATAGTGCACAGGTTAGTTCATTTGGCAACGGATCTGATTTTGTAACGAAGTGCTGCCAAATTGCTTCCAGGTTTTAAACATTGTCAAGAATCAATATAAGAAGCATTATATTTAGTTTGAGCGTCTGATTCACTGATTCCGCCTTTGAATTAGATAAACGACTCTTCTGATCGACTCATTCAGGGTCAACGACGATCCAACAAGTGGTATCAGAGCGAGGTGGAAGAGTTTAGCTCAAATTTGATCCGTTTTCTGTCTTCTACACCTTCTTTTTCAATTTGGACAAGTTTCCACGGTTAAAATTGACCAAAGTACGGCTTAAAAATGGTTAAAATCAGTTAAAAACGTAGCTCCGCTCGAACGGTCATCACAGGTTCGCTCGAAATAACCTGTTAGGTTCGCTTATTTGGACAAGTAGATCCGCTCATTAGAACAAGTTTGGTCCGCTTATTCGTACATTGTGGTCCGCTTATTCGTACATTGTGGTCCGCTTATTCGAACATTGTAGGTCCGCTTATTTGTACATTGTGGTCCGCTTATTCGAACATTGTAGGTCCGCTTATTCGAACATTGTGGTCCGCTCATTCAGACATTGAGTAGGTCAGCTTATTCGGACATTGAGTAGGTCAGCATATTCGGACATTGAGTAGGGTTTCGCTCCAGTGTCATATTTCGCTCGTTTGAAGATTAAAGTGAAAGTTGCCGAAGTGGAAGCTAAAGCAATGACTACTGAAGTAACACTTACTCGTGAAGAAAGACACGCACGTCTGAGATTGGATGATGTATATGATGCTTACAAAGAAGCAACACGAGCAAGAAGGTGGAGCAAAGAAAAAGAATGCTATGTTGATCCTCAAGGAAATTCGACGGTTGATCCGAAGACGGTTGATCTTGATGCATTAGTTGCTGCTATACCTACTGTGAGTGTTTGGTGCAAAGGCCTTAGGGAGATTCCAAGGTACAAAGAGCAGGTTGAAGAAGGTATTCGGAAGGTGATATTTGCTAGTCTGGAAAAGAAGAGAACAGAAGAAAAGGTGAATAAAATGGTTGAAGATTTGAAAAAGAAAGCCTTAGAGGAAATCAAAGCTGAAGCAGATAAAACTGAAAAGAGTTTGGAAGTTAAATCTGAAAAAGATGGAAAAATTTCAGATGATGATTCAGAAAGAGCTCCAGTTTTTGATCATTCATACTCATCTGGTGAAGAGTGTGATGATGATGGCAAAGAAGTCGATGATGAACAGATTCTGGAATTACGCTTGAACTGTGAAAGACTAAAATCTGAGAATGATAAACTGCTAAATGATTTGAACAGTTTGTCATCAGAAAACAATATTTTGAAAGAAAAAGAAAAAGACTTTGAAAGCAAAAGAAAATCTTCAGAAAATGAAGATTTCTGGATAAAACTGGAGAACAAGAATTTGAAAGAAAATGAAACAAAATTTCACGAACAGTTAAAAGTGTTGGAAAATGAAAAATTTGTTCTTGAAAATATTAAAATTGAAAATGAAAAATCAATCAAGTCTCATCTTGAAAAAATATCTCAGCTTGAAAATGAAGCCGAGAATTCAAGAAACAAGATTGATGAACTTGAAAAGAAATTGAGAGGTTTTGTGACCTCATTAGATTTTTTGAATATCCCCTGTCGAAAACCGATCAATTCTGTTCCAATAAGTGACAATGTCACAAATTTTGACAAAGTCAAAATTGAAGATTGTGATGAAATATCTGATGATGAAAAAGAAAAGAAAAGAAAAATATTTTTAGATTTACAAGAAAAATTTCAAAAGACTGTTTTGCAATCTACTGAAATAGGTGAATGCTCGAAGCAAAAACCTGTTAAGAAGAATGCAGAACAGAAACAAAAAGAGATAAAAATTTGAAAAATTCTAAAAATGAAAATAAAAGCTCATCAGATAAGTCATCCAATCGTTATGAAAAATCACAAAAATCTAAAAATAAAAACTCACAAAATGTTGGTAATAAGTGGTGCAGGTTTGACCACAGTGCTCAAAAGACAAATCCAGCATTGAAGAGGAGAAATGAGTATAACCAAGCCAAACAATTTTATGATCTGAAGGTTTGGACTGAAAGAAATGAATGGTATGATAACAGAGTGTGCTACACCTGTGGTGTTAGAGGACACATTGCTGTTAACTGCCAGAATTGGAGGTTTGAATCGAGAAGGTGCTATGAATGTCATATCAGAGGACATATTGCCAGAGATTGCCCAAGGAGATCGATGGGAAGATCGAGGGTTGAATCTCAAAGAACGACAAAGAAACCAGTCAACGTCAAGCCCAAAGAACAGAAGGTTCAAGAACCTAAAGTTCAGGAAGCAAATGTAAAACTTTCTTAGGGGCAAAAAGACAGACTGAGGAAAAAGAGGAAGAAAGCACGAGAGTATTTGGAAAGAATCTTGTCCTCGGGTTCTTCGGTTGGTAAGAATAAGAGTTCTGATGAATCGATTTCCTCGATTGCACAGTCAAGCACGACGGTTTCATCAGATACAAATTTGAGGACAAAAGAGAAAAAGGAGAAAAAGAAAAGTGTCGGCGATGAATCTGACAGATCAAAGTCAGACAAGCCACACTCAGGCAATGAATCTGATTCCACAAAATCAGAAGAGCCACAACTTCAGGTAAAAAAGGAAGAAACAATTCTTTTAATGAATGATAAGGATTTTCCACCATTACAAGCCGCGAACCAAAAATCAAAAGGTGTTGATACTGGAAAAATGTTTAATAGTAATGTTAAACATATTTTTAGTAAGATGGCTGATGGTAAGGAAAAAGGAGTAACAGAATTTTATGAAGAAAAGAGAAAAGCTCAAAATACGCCTAAGACTGGTCAGGCTTGGGTGTCAAAATTGGTTGGTTAAAATTCTGACTTGCCGGAGCTTCCAGGTTGGTAAGCGAGAAGCAGGTATCGGCATTTTTCTTGAGAAATTCACAGGATGGTAACTGTAATATTTCGATCTACTAGTGGGTAATCAAGGACATTAATTTGTACTTGATTTTCTACAAGTGTTTGTGAAAATTGATCTTATATTGTTAAAATTACAAGATGATGATGTAAACCCCTAACCTTCAAATGGTTGGAAAGCAAACTATTTTTCCAGAAAAACCATTTTGATTAAAACGAACTTAAGTGTTTTGAAATCATAATGGGGAAATAGTTTGTTGTAAGGGGGAGTGTTGATGGACTACGCCGAAACCCTCACGGCTGAACAAGCATGATTACTGTCACAGATTGAAGCATGGTTTTCTAACTATCAAAATCAATGGGTTGTAAATCATGGGGGTACTTGATAATAGGTTTTCTGCAAATCAGAGCACTTTAAGCAGAAAATGGATGGCGAGACAAAGCTATCAGTATCGGGTTGTCAAATTTTTAATGGTTTTGCATTTTAGGGGGAGAAAATTGTCAGAAAATACAAAAACATTAGAAAATTTGAAAAAGCCAAAAACATGATAAAATTCAAAAATTTGAGTTGTTGCGTAAAAAAGAGGAAATGATAGTACATCAGTAGACAGTTACAGTATGCTAAAGAATTGTAAAGAATTAATAAGCGTTAAACAGTCTCACTGATGATATGTCGATAGGTTTTTATACACTTAGTAAACTTTTTCGGGATATAAACCTAAATTCAAACACTTGCTTATTTCGTGGGGAACACTACTTGAATATATAGGTAACCCCTGAAATCTCGTTTGAAAGGTCCCATATTCTGAGATACTAGGTCTTTATACTCAGTGATATCTGGGGTATTATTCCAGGACTTCTGCTGTATGGAAGTACTGACCTAGTCCCCGAATAATACTTTCTGCAAATGCTTGAAACACAGCATCGCCCTCAGCAAGCTGATGAAACAATAAAATTGATAGTCGCTGCTGTTGTAACTAAAAGATCCTCTAAAGGGGACACACCAAAAGTCGAGCCGTCATCTCTCTGGTGAACGGAAGTTCTGACCTGAGCTCTCACGGTTTCGCATCTAACCCCTTACAGATATCATCTGTGGTATACTAACCTGTAAGACTGAATATCTGGGATTCTGGATACGAGAGTATATTCAAGAGGCGGGACACATGAATGAGTTTAAGTTCTTAAAACATCTAATTCGTATCCTGAATCAGTTGAAATTTTATGAAAATTTAAGTGGATCAGTATATCAACAATCTAAGTGAATTGTTTAATTCTTAATGTGTAACTAAGCTCAACGGTACTTGTGACTTGTCAAAAACTGATATGATCCTCTGACGCATACTCAAACAAAAATATTGTTTGTAAATATGTTTGTACATATTTCTTTACTGCTTTATATTTTCAGAAAATACAAAAAGATTTTGATTTCTGTGTTAGTTTCGACAACCGATATCTGAAATGCTGAGTTTCAAAATCTAAGTAAGCTGATTGTGTTTCTGAAAATAAAACAAGTTCATTAATTTGATACTTGATTTAAAATAAAAATTTCAAAAACAGTTTGTGATATCTCCAAGGTCATTAGTTTGGACTTGGACGATTAACTGTGAGGGAGTTGGATTCTTTAACACTGCCAAATCTGTAAAGTTGGTTGATAGGGGAAGTGGATTAGAGAATTTGATTACTGGTTTCAAAATGTTTGTACTTATAAATGTATGAGGATTGCAGAAAAGATCCAGACTACGATCCCGAAAGCCGAGTCTAAGGGGGAGTCTGAAGACGAGCTCAACGCAAAACGGAAGCGTGCAAAGAGCCAAGTATCGTTCATGGAAGAGCTTGTAGTTGGAAAGCTAGGTGTCGATCCCTAAAAGCACGGAAGCTTGACGAGAGGGGGAGCCAGCTGATGATGAAAAAGTTGATGATAGAGCTAATGATGAGATCTTGGTGAAAAAGTCAAAGAGAGAAGATGATCTAAGAGAAAGGTTGAAGGATACTTACATTGTTACAATCTGAACGAGATGGCAAGATGATCAAGACTGAAGAGGGGGCATAACAAAGAATGGTCACTGAAGACTTCGTCAATATCCGAGGGGGAGTCTGTTAGTGCACTACGTCTATTGACTTCGTCTTGTATCATGTAATAGATTAGGATAGGTTAGAATATCTTGTGCACGAGGTTCGAGATACGAAAAGTGGTGGTTTAGCAAGGAGGTCCGCTTAATGGACATTGTCCATATAAGCAAACCACACACAACCAACACAGGTCCGCTCATATGACATGGTCACATAAGCGAACCAAATCCAATATAAATAGTGCACAGGTTAGTTCATTTGGCAACGGATCTGATTTTGTAACGAAGTGCTGCCAAATTGCTTCCAGGTTGTAAACATTGTCAAGAATCAATATAAGAAGCATTATATTTAGTTTGAGCGTCTGATTCACTGATTCCGCCTTTGAATTAGATAAACGACTCTTCTGATCGACTCATTCAGGGTCAACGACGATCCAACAAGTCTAAGAACAACTTAAATGAAGAATCAAATCTTGTGATGTACAAGATGTTGGGTCCAGATAAGTTGTTTTCGGATTCAGAGTTTCCGCTCGAGAATGTAAACATGAACAAATTGACAAATGTTTTCAAATTGGTTGAAGTTGAGTTGTCAGAAGTGAACAAGTTGAGTCAAACGAAGAGAAAAATGAGGTTTGAGAAAGAAAAAGTTTATAACAAGAAATCTGCTAATCCACCGTGTGTTTATAATAATAACCGAAATAATTGGTCGGGGGGTTATCAGTGGGGTAAGTCTTATCAAAAAAGAAATGTTTCAAACAAGAGGTTTGTTGAGAAGAAAAAGTTTGTGAACAGTTCGAGTTCACTTGCTGATGAAGAGAAAGAAATTTTTTCAAAATCGAACAAAGAGTTCTTTGAAAAGAGAACTTCTCATTCTCAGTCTGAAGGCACGAGTCGAGTGGCTGATACTCGTACTTGTTTCAGATGTAATCAAGTTGGTCACATTGCACGAAAGTGTACCAATGTGAAGCCTAAGACTGAAATTGTGAAGACTCAACAGAAGAAAGTTGATGTAAAGGGTAAAACACCAATCGTTGTTGAGAAAAAAAGTGTGAAAAATGAACCCGTAAAGAAGTTGGTAACTAAAAACGACAAATTTTACAAAAGGGTTGCATTATCTCAACAAGTTTGGAAGCCAAAAAGTGAAAAGAAAATTTCAACTTCTGAGGTGAAAAAGTCTGAAGAATCAATTACGGTTGATTATGATGCAAATTTTCCACCTCTCAAGGCTGAAAATTTCAAAATTCAAATTGCGAGAGTCAAGGTTACACCTAAGGCTGATGAGGCCTGGGTGGACTCCATGTTTGACTAAGCAGTTTGAATTGCCGGAGCTTCCTGGATCGCGAAGCATGAATCGGCATCTTTCTTGAAGTTGTTTAAGTCAAAGTTTGTTATGTGCAGGATCTTCCAAAACTTGTATCCAGATGGATCATGGATAGTGGAGCTTCGAGACATATGACAGGGAAGACTGCGTTGTTGTATGATGTGAGAAACATTAATGGTGGTTACGTAGGTTTTGCTGGTAATCAAGGAGGAAATATTATAGGTGAAGGAACGTTATCCAATGGGATCGTAACGTTTGAGAGAGTTAACTACATCGCTGAGCTGGAGAACAATCTGCTGAGTATCTCCCAGATCTGTGACAGGATGTATACTACTCACTTCACTGACAAAGAATGTTTGATCTTGAAACCGGGTTTTGTGATACCTGAGGAATGGATCATCATGAGGGCACCAAGAGTCAATGATCTGTACGTGTTGGACATGAGTGTAGCTACTACAACCATGGGTCAGGCTCATTGTTTTGTGTCCAGAGCAACGGAAAAAGAATCAAGATTGTGGCACCGGGAAATGGGGCATATTCATCTAAGGAAGATGAATCACTTGGTGCATAACGATTTGGTCACAGGAGTTCATGTCAAAGGTTTTCATCTGGAAGGGGAGTGCATTAGTTGTGTCAAAGGCAAACAGAAGAAAAAGTCACACCCTACAAAGCAAGTCAATTCAGTTTCAAGACCTTCGGAAAGACTTCACATGGATTTGTTTGGTGCAGTGAATGTCAAGAGTATTACAGTAGATTACTACTGTTTGGTCGTGACTGATGATTATTCCAGATTTTCGTGGGTTTCTTTCTTGAAATCGAAAGACGAAACGTTTGACAGTTTAATGGCGTTGTTTAAAAGAATTGAGAATCTGTACCAGAGGCCTATCAGTAGAATTAGAAGTGATAATGGTACTGAATTCAAAAACAGTAAGATGGAAGAATTTTGTGATGAAAGAGGTATACCGCATGAGTTTAGTGCTCCGTACACTCCGCAACAAAATGGAGTCGCAGAACGTAAAAACCAGACACTAATCGAGACGGCTAGAACTATGCTTGCAGATTCAAAGTTACCAATTAATTTTTGGGCTGAAGCTGTTTGCGCTGCATGCTATACGTTCAACAGGGTTCTGTAGGATCGTTTGCTGACCCAAACGAGTCGTTCAGAGGTTGTATCTTGCGTTTCAGATGCGGAATAATAAGAAATGCAAGTAGATATAGCTTGTTCTTCCTTCTAACTGCTTGTTTTATTGATTTGAAACGTTTTACAGCTCAATCTTCACACCGGCAGAGCTTCGGCATGGAATTCGCTTATGTGACACGTGTCCATAAGAGCGGACCAGCATAGTCCACATAAGCGAACCATAGTGACAAATAAGCGATCCTAAACTCCTATGTCCCTATGAGCGGACCTAGCATATAAAACCTATACAGACTCCTGTTTTCTCGTAAAACGTGCCCTATGCTATACAATACGATGTAAGACCTGATCCTAGACACCTAGACGCAATCAACAGATGTAGTGCACTAACAGACTCCCCCTCAGATGTTGATGGAGTCGCCAATACACCTTGACTTCAAAAACTATGTCTTCACCTCTTCAGTCTAGATCAGTCTCTGGGCTTTATCTTTTTTCAATTTTCAGACTCCCCCTCTTGATTTACTGGCATTCTTTTGTTCTTCAGTAACATCTTCAGAATTGTTGCCTGGCTTTAAACACTCTAATTCTCTTGATCAGATCTCTTGATTCCTTAAGTTCATCAGCATCAACGATAGACGTGATTTTCAGGATCAGAATCTGACTCTACTCATTTTTCAGAATTGATTTCCAGGATTGAAACTTGGCTCTCTTCCATCATAGATCTTCAGGAATTAAAACCTAGCTACCTGCACAATCTCAACCCCGAAATAAATTTTCTTTCACAAACATTTCAAACCACTTTGCACCAACACATGATTACTCTCATATGACTATGATGAACCACTTGAAGAAGATTAGATTAACAAAACAGTTAGTTTTACACAAACACTCCCCCTCAGATGCTGCTCATCATGTTTAGCACTCGGAATTTTGAAAATTAGTTTTCCAACGTCAGCTGTCGAAAATCTTTTTGACTTTTTCAAAATTTAGCTAAAAGCACACTAAAATCTTTTTGGATTTTCTAAGAGATATTACCTGACACTACTAGAAAACAAAAACATACAGAAAATGTAATATTTACAAACAATATTTTTACGAGTTTGTGCAAGAGGATCATATCAGTTTTTTTGAGACCTATCACCAACACCGTTAAGCTAGATTACATTTTAAGCTTTAAACAATTTACCTAGATTGTCAGTATTTTTGTCCTCTTAAATTCTCACACAGATTTCAATCGATTCGAGATATGGTATTAATATTTTCGAGACTTAAACTTAATTGTGTATCACTCCACTTGAATATACTCCTGTATCCAGATCCCAAATATTCAGTCTTACAGGTGAGTATACCACATATGATATCTGTAAAGGGGTTAGGTGCGAAACCGTGAGAGCTCAGGTCAGAACTTCCGTTCAGCAGAGAGATGACGGCTCGACTTTTGGTGGGTCCCCTTTAGAGGATCTTTTTTACAACAGCAATGACTATCAATTTTATTGTTTAATCAGATTGCTGAGGGCGGCGCTATTTCAAGCATTTGCAGAAAGTATTATCCGGGGACTAGGTCAGTATTTCCATACAGCAGAAGTCCTGGGATAATACCCCAGATATCACTGAGTATAAAGACCTAGTATCTCAGAATATGGGACCTTTCAAACAAGATTTCGGGGGTTACCCATATATTCAAGAATAGCTACCCACGAATCAAGCAAGTTTGAATTAGGTTTATATCTCGTTTCAACTTACTAAATGTGCGAAAATCTACTGACACATCCGCAGTAAGATTGTTTATCACATTTTTACTTTACATTTCTTTAGCGTGCCGTAATAGTCCACTGATGTACTATCATTTCCTCTTTTTACAACAAAACTCATTTTTGGATTTTATCATGTTTTTGTCTTTTTCAAAATTTCAAATGTTTTTGGATTTTCCGAAATTTCTACTCCCCCTAAAATGCAAACACATTTCAAGGAAAATTTGAAAATAAAAAACTCTTGACCTACTTGAAAAACATAGAAAACAATACAAACTGTACAAAAACTTGACAACTGACATCGAATCACATCAAATCACCATTCACTAGGCATAAACAATCTGAACTCCCCCTATCACAAATCATTTTCTCATTTAGATTTTAAAACACTTAAGTTTGTTTTAATCGAAATGACTTTTCCGGAAAATGAGTTTGTGTTGATAAAAACCACTTGTAGGTCTTATCATTTTAAAAACAGGGATGTGGTTCATCATTTTGTCTATCTTTTGCCATGAATAGTAAATCAAGTACAATTTAATGTCCCTGATTTACCATTTGCATTTTAGAACCTTCTGTACCACTTATAAAAATACAAACATCTCAAAATATAACCACAAATACCACTTGCAAGATCAAGGTTACCACTTGTAGGAATGTTACATCTACATTACCACTTTACCAATCAGGATGCCGATTCCTGCTTCGCACTTGCCAACCTGGAAGCTCCGGCGTAGTCCTTTCACTTGCAAAACATTAACAACATTATTCAAAATCTTTCAAACAATCTCTTCAAACACTAGAAAGATGCCGATTCCTGATCCACGATATAAACTTGAGATCTCCGGCGTAGTCCTTCGACTATTATGGGAAACAAACTTCCATCCAAGTCTTTTCAGACTTGATGGCTTTCAACTCTTGAGCAGTCGGGTTGTATGTAGCCTTTTTAGTTGCGTAAAAATCTTTAACCCCTTTAGCTCTCCCACTCAACATTTTCCCAAAAATCTTTTTAACATTCCCGTTGAATGTTTTCTCGACATCAAATTCATTCTTTTCTTTGTAAAACTGATTAGAAATTTCAGTTTTTCCGATTTTTTTCTTCACTTCCTCAAACTTTAATGATGGAAACTCCTCATCATTCACTGAGATCTTCTTCTCAACCTGTGGCTCTTCTGGCTTTGTGGAACCAGATTCATCGCCGACATTCACTTCACCTTTCTTTGCAACCCACACCTGGTTGTCTTTTCCTTTCTTTTTGTAGAAATTCTTTTCCGAACACTCACCAACCTCAAATTTTGAATTCTAAAAAATTTTAGGTCTATTGGTTGGTGTGTCAACATCAACAACTTTCTCTTTCAACTTCTGAGAAACTCCCTGTTTTGATTGGACACTTTTTGAGCAATTCCATGCAATGTGACCAGTTTCATTGCATCTATAACAGGTTCTACTCTCTCTTTGATAGCATATATCAGCTCCATTCATCTTTCTCTCTTCAAGAAACTCTTTATTAGACTGTCTCCAGAACGGTTTCTGCTGTTCCTCCTCAGCACTTCCACCTGACACAAATTCAGATTTTGTTTTAGAATTTTTCATATTTTTATCATTTTCTGGTGGAACAAAACCAAGACCTTTCTTTTTGTAGCTACTATTCTGGTTAGGTTTCTTTTGAAAACCAGAACCAGAATTGTTGCTCTTTTTCTTATTTAAACGTTGTTGAACTCTAGACGTATATTTTTTAGATTTTTCAAAACTTTTCAAAACTTTTAATTCTGGAATATTAACTTCTATAAGTTTAAATGTTTTGTTTATTAGTTCCGTTTTAATACTCATTATTGGGAACTCTTTATTGTAATATAATTTGTCTGAACCATTCAAAGTATACACAACTTCGAATGTTTCATCATTCAAATCTGCCTTTGACAATAAAAATTCTTTACTATAAGACCGTTTATCCGACGAATTTTGACTGTTGACTGACGACTTTGACTTTCCAGACCCAGATTTTGACTCAGACTCCTCATCAGTATCCAACACCTGATCGACCACTTTTTTGATTAGTACAGACTCATGATCAGTATCGGACGAGGTATACGTGACATCAATATTATCTAGTAAAACGTCAGTTGTGTCGGTTTTAAGCTTTATATTGACTGCTTTTTCCAATTGCTCCTCATTTGGTCTTCTAGGTGAATAACCATCCCAAATCGGAGGCGGACATTTGTTGTAACTAACATTCGATTTCTTACCACAGTCTTTCCTGTCTTTCAGCTTCTCATCTTTGAAAACTTCCATACCTGCAACAGTTGGGTAAATACGATCAATGAGATAATCAGAACTAAAATAACTTTGCAATAAGCGTCTAATTCTCTCATTCTCTATCTTTTCCGTCTCCAACTCTTGCTTCCACTTAGCACTCTCTTCGATGTAAAAGTTTATTGCTTCTTGTTTAGTCATTAAAACTGCATTCAACATCGTCAGTGCTTGTTCTCTTTCTGAGTTAGTCTTTTGGAGACCAGTTACTATTTTATTCAAAACATCGTGAGATTCTTTCACATAGTTGAGGTTGAACAATAACTGCTCCTTCTTCTTCTCGTACTCAGCTATGATGTCGTCTTTGGATGCACAATTCTTGCAAGGTTCCAAGCACTTTTCACACGGCTTGACAACTTCAACAATCTTTTCAACTTCGATTGTTTTAACAACTTCAACCACCTTTTCTTCTTGTTTCACACCCTCGGTAATCTTCTCAGCAACATTCTCAGCGTTTTGAGTATCACCTTCAGATTCAGATTGTTGTTCTTTAGCAGCTCGTTTCTCCTTCAGTTTCTCCATTCTTTCTGCAAAATAAAAATGAAAACTTTCAGGAGAAAGATGAGTTTTTGCAATATTTATATGTTTTTCTTCCTCATCATCACTACTGCTGTGATCAGGTGATTGATCAAACTGTACAAACTTATCAGAATCACCATCAGATACATCAGAATCAGTAGGTGTTTTATCAAAAATAACTTCTTTATCTTGAACATTTTCATTCTGTACACTTTTATCAGAACTCTGTAAATCTTCATCTGAACCCTGTAAACCTTCGTCTGAACTTTCTGAAACTTCCCCAGAAATTTCTGAAAGTTTATCAGTACTGTCTAAACTTTCATTAGATGATACAGACTTTTCATCTTCACTTTTCACAGTCTCTCCAATAGATTTCATCCAAGTAGCAAACAAATCTGGCTCTCGGACGATCTTAGCAATGAAGGCTTTAAACTCTCCCTTTTAATCCACAAACATATCCCAACTGAAACCTTCTGGTAGTTTCTCATCATCTTGATCACTAATGCGTGCTGCTGTGGCTTCAGATGATATGTAATTACTCCAGCTGAAATCTACCAAACATGCTCTTTTCGGATCTTCAATCTTTCTCCCGTGAGCTGTATGTGGTTCCTGGGATTGACCAACTTGCTGATAGATAGCTTTGCGATAGTAATCATCTTTCCCGATTGGATTCTGTGCTCCGCTAGCTTCTCTTCCCTTGCACTCCCGCTTGAAATGGCCTTTCTCCCTGCATCGAAAACAAGTAACTTTAGATTTATCAAAACCTAAAGTAGAAACATGTGCCTCAAGAAAGTCATTTCTCCCGGTAATGGTTTTGAATTTCTCAGCTCGTCGAAGAACACTAGTAAGACACCATTTAATATCCATGAGTTCCATTTCTTCGGCGTCTATCTGATCGTAATCCTCTTTGGTAAGCATAGGATTTCCGATTCGACCCGCAACAAGACCCTCATAAGATAACAGAACTGAACCCAGAAGTGCCATGTGATCTTTAGCAGTGTCTTCAGAGAAACTTTGACCTTCTGGAAGATTAAGAGCTATGTTGCATTGAATTATGTATCCATTTCCGGTTTTTGTACTCTGAGACTGAAAACTCGTGTTGGTCTCTTTCAGATTCACACTTGGAAATGATGAAAACCCGCTACTACTCTTGTTTGAAACTTGATCAACTTTCTCAGATGAATCACCAGCACTGAATGCAGTTTGAATCTTTGGACTTCTTTCAGACTCAGTGACTGGAACACTACCCCGGTAGTACATCTTAACATCCTGATGACCACTCGGACTGTTCATCCTTGCGATCTTTTGCTGTTCAAGATCCTGACTTTCTATTTTCTCAATAAACTGTGAAATAGTCAGCCCGTCATACACACCAGTATTTTTCAAAATCATCAAATATGTTCCCCACTCTTTCTAAGGTAACGCGTCAGCCAATTTATCCACCCATTCCTCACGACCTTTTTCAACTCCCAACATTGATAACGATCGCACCAAGTGACAGTATCTCTCGATTAACTTTTTAGTATCCTCTCTCGGCAAACTACTAAACAAATCTAATTCTTTCTTTAACAGTGCTTTCTTGCTCTTGATCATGTTTTCGCTTCCCTCGAATTTAACCTTATCCCATATCGACTTAGCAGTTTTGTCGTGCTGTAACAGGATGAATATATCTTCTTTAATCGCCTGCTGCAACAAACTGATCATCATTTTCTCAGCTTTATACATTGCTCGTTCTTGATCTGTAAACTCGGATATCTCTTTAATAACTTGCAAATCTGTTCGAGGCAAAGTGTACTTCTTCAATATGCATTCCCATGATCTGAGATGGTTTACCTGAACCCAGTTTTCAAACCGATCCTTCCACCCATAATACTCCTCAATGCTCATCAATCTAGGGGGCTTTTGAGTCGTTCCCGTCTCATTTTCTAAGTTCATTGCTTGAGCAATTGCGGCTGGAGTAGTCGATGTAGCAAAAGCGTTGTAAAACTCGGAATCCATATTGACTCGGCACGATTTTCAAGGCAAGTGATAGAAAAACGAATCAACTTTGCACAGATAGGCGAACCCTTATAAGCGAACCAGAATAATCCAAATAAGCGGACCAGAAAGTGTTCAACGAGCGATCCAGAAACAATGTCCGTTCGAGCGGACCAGAGTCTGTTCGTTCGAGCGGACCAAGATAATGTTCGAATGAGCGATCCAATCTATGATTTTGAAGCGAACCAGGATCAATTTTGAGCGAACCAACTGAAATGTTGTATGAATGAGCGAACCAGGAAGTGACCTAAGAGCGGTTCACGATGACGTCAGTACGAGCGATCCACATATCGAACATGATTTGACCTGTTAAAACTTCGAATTTTGACACAAAACTTTCCAGGGTTTATCTCGATACAATTTCGCACAATCTGTGAAAATTTGAACGAATTCCGACCGTGAAATCTTTCCGAATCAGTAAAAGAAAGTGTAGAAGTGAGAAGAAATGATAAAATCCGGCTATAAACTGCAGAAAACCTCCTCCTAGGCTCTGATACCAATTGTAGGATCGTTTGCTGACCCAAACGAGTCGTTCAGAGGTTGTATCTTGCGTTTCAGATGCGGAATAATAAGAAATGCAAGTAGATATAGCTTGTTCTTCCTTCTAACTGCTTGTTTTATTGATTTGAAACGTTTTACAGCTCAATCTTCACACCGGCAGAGCTTCGGCATGGAATTCGTCTAACTCTACTAAGGACCGCTCTAAGACCCCTATATATAGACTGTTGGGTCCGCTTATGTGACACTTTTCCAAAAGAGCAGACCAGCATAGTCCACATAAGCGAACCATAGTGACAAATAAGCGATCCTAAACTCCTATGTCCCTATGAGCGGACCTAGCATATAAAACCTATACAGACTCCTGTTTTCTCGTAAAACATGCCGTATGCTATACAATACGATGTAAGAGCTGATCCTAGACACCTAGACGCAATCAACAGATGTAGTGCACTACCAGGTTCTCACGGTCAAAAAGTTGAACAAGACATGCTTTGAGCTAATCAATAACCGTAAACCGAATTTAAAGTATCTAGAACCGTTCGGGTCACCCTGTACAGTTATAGTGACTAATGGAAAATTTGGTTCGAAGTGCATTAAGGGAATATTTGTTGGCTATGCCAATCCATTGCGACGTGTCTTCGTTCCAAGTGAAAAGAGGATTATTGAAGCAGCAAATGTTGAATGTCAAGGTCACACTATGCCGCCGCAGAATCCTGGAGATTCATGGCGTTATCATTATGATAAACTTTGGGATTCATTTGACATGAGAGAAGAATCAGAGGATGATGAGAATTTCTTTGATGAGTTGGATATTTTGCGAGAGTATGAGTCGCATCTCAGGTTCCCAGTGGAGTATTCTAGAAGACCTCGAGAAACTTCAAATGATGATGAAGCAGGTCCTAGCAATGCTGGTGAACATGATGATGAAGTTGCTCCTGGTAATCAGTCGGATGTGAATGATAATCAAGAAGCTGACAACATGCCAGTATTTGATCATGGTGATTCAGATCCTGAGGGGGAGCAGATCCAGATATCAAGTCAAACAAACCAAGTTGGTGAACAAGATGCAGATCAGAATGTTACTAATCTGGAGGGAAATGTTGATGTTCCAAGCGAAGTGATGTCGCGAACTCTTTCTTATCATCCAGAGGAGTTGATCATAGGGGAATTGAATTCAGGCGTTCGTACAAGACGTCAAATAGACCAGGGCTTAACATGTTTTCATTCTACAGTAGCACCTTTACAGACTGAATTTTCATTAAGTTGTTTTATCTCGCAGGTCGAACCGAGAACTTATAAAGAGGCGCTTACTTAAGACTCTTGGCTCAAAGCAATGCAAGAAGAGTTAAGTCAGTTTGAAAAGTTAGGAGTGTGGAAGTTAGTGGATTTGCCGGATGGTCAAAGGAAAATCAATACAAAATGGGTATTCAAGTGTAAGAGAGACGACAGAGGAGTGGTTGTAAGGAACAAAGCTCGACTCATTGTTCAGGGCTTTAGTCAACAGGAGGGGATTGATTTTACAGAAGTCTATGCTCCTGTAGCACGACTAGAGGCAATCAGAATTTTCCTAGCATTTGCGTCTTGGAAGAACTTCAAAGTTTATTAGTTGGATGTAAAATCGGCGTTTCTTTATGGGAAGGTTAAAGAGGAGGTTTATGTCGGTCAGCCGCCGGGCTTTACTGACACAATCCACAAGAACAAAGTTTATCTGCTGGACAAAGCGATGTATGGTCTACATCAGGCACCGAGAGCCTGGTACGAGACTTTGTCTCAACACCTATTCACTAACAAGTTCATACGTGGAAAAGTGGATGCCACCCTCTTCACTAAAGAGGTCGACGGACATCTTCTGATCGTTCAGATTTATGTAGACGATATAATTCTTGGGTCAACGAATGAGAAATTATGCAAAGATTTCAAACAGGTG
This sequence comes from Helianthus annuus, assembly GCF_002127325.2. Lineage (NCBI taxonomy): Eukaryota > Viridiplantae > Streptophyta > Magnoliopsida > Asterales > Asteraceae > Helianthus > Helianthus annuus. The sequence continues at coordinate 125,647,517 of NC_035449.2, forward strand.
ATGAAGCAAAAATTCGAAATGTCATAAATGGGCAAGATGAAGTTCTTTCTGGGTTTACAAGTTGAACAACTACCTGAGGGAATTTTCATTCACCAGACGAAGTATGTGCATGATATTCTAGAGAAATTTGGAATGTCAAGTTCTACTCCAGCTGCTACCCCACTTGCGACTAATCATGGGATTCACCCAGATCTCACCGGAGACAGGGCTGATGAAATGTTCTACCGTTCCATGATAGGTTCTTTGATGTATCCAACTGCTTCACGTTCTGATATCATGTACCCAACGTGCCTCGCAGCAAGATATCAATCTAACCTGAGAGCTTCGCACATGATCATTGTCAAGAGGATATTACGTTACTTGAAAGGAACACCCACATTGGGGTTGTGGTATCCTAGAAAAGGCGACTTTAAGCTTGAAGGGTATTCCGATTCGGATTTCGGATGCTGCAAAGTCAATACCAAATCAACAACTGCAGGATGCCAGTTCTGTGGCGTTATCTACATGTGAAGCGGAGTATGTTTCTGCTAGCAGTTGCTGCTCTCAGATCCTGTGGATACAGCAACAGATGCGCGACTACGGTTTGCAGTTTCTTAACACACCTCTGTTTGTTGATAATGAGGCCGCAATAAAAATAACAAAGAATCTAGTACATCACGCTAAAACTAAACATATAGAGATTCGTCATCAATTTATTCGCGATTGCTTCGAGAAAAAGTTGATACGAATTGAGAAAATCCACACTGACGAACAAAAAGCTGATTTGCATACCAAAGCTTTTGATAAAAAGCGGTTTCAATATTTGTTAAAACTTAATGGTATGAAATTGCTTTCGGTGTCAGATGGGATTGTGAGTGTTGATGAGAGTACTGTTGCGGATGAAGACGAGAAACAATCTACAATGGTTTGTCGATTTTTTTACGTGTTTTGGTATTTAGGGGGAGTGGATAGTTGTATACAGTTTATTTTCAGAAAATACAAAAATAGTAAAAAATGAAAAAATACAAAAACATGATAAAATTGAAAAAGAGCTTGTGTATATAGGGAAAATGATAGTACATCGGCTAGACAATTACAGTATGCTAAAGATTTGTAAAGACAAAATGAGTTAAACAGTCTCACTAATGATATGTCGATAGGTTTTCGCACATTTAGTAGATTTATTTGGGATACAAACCTAAAATTTCAAACTTGCGAAATTCGTGGGGAACACTACTTGGATATATAGGTAACCCCTGAAATCTCGTTTGAAAGGTCTCGTATTCTGATATACTAGGTTTTTATACTCAATGATGTCTGGGGTATTATTCCGGGACTTCTGCTGAACGGAAGTTCTGACATAGTCCTTGGATAATACTTTCACCAAAATGCTTGAAACATAGCATAAACCCTCAGCATGCAGATGAAACAATAATATTGATAGTCGCTGCTGTTGTAGCTAAAAGATCCTCTAAAGGGGACATACTGAAAAGTCGAAGCTGATATCTCTCTGCGTATACGGAAGTATCGACCTGAGATCCCTCGGCCCTCGCATACCTAATTTATGTACAGATATCATTGTAGTATACTCACCTGTAAGACTGAATATTGGGATTCTGGATACGGGAGTATATTCAAGAGGTGGGACACATGAATTGAGCTAAGTTCATAAGACACCTAAATAGTATCCTGAATAGATTGAAATCTGTGTGAGAATTTAAGATGGATCAGTATATCGACAATCGAGGTGAATTGTTTAAGTCTGAGCATGTAATTAAGCTTAACGGTACTAGTAATTTGTCTGAAAAGCTGATATGATTCCCTGACACGCTCGCCAAAAATAAGTTTGTATATAGTTCAATTTCTTTATATTCTGCAATTTAAGTTTTCTGCATTTCATTTCGTAGTTTAGAACACATGATCAAATCCAAAAAGATTTTATTTCTGCTTTATTTTTGACAAACCAAAGTAGAGAGTTGATTGTTGGATTCTCGGAGATTGAAGCAGATACAGGAAAATTCTGAGCTGAAGAATGAGGAGAGCTTACTTTGTCAGAGATTGAGATGTTTTCAAAGTTAAAACAAGTTCATTAAGTTGATGCTTGTTACATTATTTTTAGAAAAGTGAAAATGTTTTTACAAAATCAGTTTGATTTGTCAAAAGATCAACCAAGGTCATTAAATTGAACTTGGTAGATTAATTGAGTAATCAGGGTCATTAATGTGACACCCCAGGGAAACCAGTAAACGATACAACTTACCTAGCTTCCTTAGTAACCGCATGCTAAATTTCGGGACGAAATTTCTTTCAAGTTGGGGATGATGTGACAACTCGAACTTTCAAGGTTAGTACTGGTTTGATTTAGTGATTTTAATTTCTCATAACCCTCTCCTTGGACACTCCTGTTATATTAACTTGTCAAATGTAAATTTACTTGGTTATAACTTGGTGTGGTTGGATCCGTTTAAGCATTGGGTTCATTTAAAGGAGCTGCACATGAAACTGGGCCATCGTATACACATTGGGCCGCGAGTGTCTCGGGCCACACTCACACACACCTTAGTCCTCTATGTATCTCGGCCACACTAGAAGCTATAAGACCGAACCTCCTAAAACCCCGGCCCACCTAGAAGCCCAATCATTTAGTAAAAAAAAAAACAAAAGTAGGTTCGGCAGCCCACTTGATCCGATTTAATATATGTATTTGATCTCACGCACTTTTCATAAATTCAAGAAACAAAACCCTAGTGTGCCATCCCCTCTCAAAACGGCGGCAATCCCTCTCATTGAAGTTTTCCTCACGGTTTGGCACATTACCCTTCACTACTCCAACTCGGTTAGTATATTACCATATGTTAATCTAATTTCTTTGGAATAGTAATACATTAGTTTCCTTTATATGCATGAATATTGAACAAAGTGTCATAGGATTCTGTGTATGTTGATTTGAGTATTGGAATGGATAAAGACTTATGATTCCAATCACGTGCAATCTTTAATGTTTAAAAATAAATGGCCGATAAAATCTAAGTCTTCACATGCATATGAGATGTTGATTTGGATTTGGTTGTTGAATTGATCTTTGGTAACTGTTATAATAGAATGATTAGGAATTGCATGCGAATGATTGAAACCGCTACGTTATTGAACTGATGTGTGTAAAATGCAACATATAAAATACATCAAATAAGGCATAAAACTAACCCTTTTTAAGTGCTAATGTTGGAAAAAAGAGTGTTTTTGTCTTCCTTTTGTATTTTCAGGATTAAATGAGCTCAAATTCACAAAAGAAGCAAAAAGACAGCTAAATCTAACATAAATACAAGAAAAGGAACATAAGTGGATTGTCCGACCCCTCAACAGCATCCTCCCAAGCAAAATAGAGAAGGCAGAAGACTGAATACGCCCCGTGCTCAGCCAGCACGAGGCCATGCCCAAGAAGCAGCAGAAAAGACAAACCTATAGAAGTTTCTATTGCCCACCACGGGGCCGTGTCCAGCGAACACGGGGGCGTGGCGAAAGTACAGCAGGCGCATTAATTGTAATTGCGAATTACAATTAATGAAGAGAGAGAGTGTCAGACAGGCACAGGGGCGTGTCCAGCGGACACGGGGCCGTGCCCAGCCTTCTGTTCAGCATATAAATAGGAGTGCTTGGTTTCATTGCAACTCATCCCTTGGCACACCACCTCTCTCACACTTCATCCACCACCCACCACCATCACAACACCATCATCCACCACCATCATCCATTGTCCATCATAGAGTGTGTGAGTCATCTCGGGATCCAAGATTGATTGTAAGAGTTCTTGACAATCAAGGCCATGTTTGCCTAAGTCTCTTACATCACTTGGTGAAGACAAGTGTTTAGTATAATACTTTTTATTTTTAATCTTTTGCACTTTTTATTTGGTTTTGTATTAATGACTTTAATAACTAGTTGCTTATGTTGAAGGTGATCTTTCCTTATCGTTTGTCCGTGGTGTCTTGGCATTATTTTACTGTCTATACAAAATAAAAGATTTTCACCATTCATATCTCCACGGTCTATATGGAGGTATGTTGGCTACCTGGTCGGGGATTAAGGGAACGGTTTGGTAAGGGGCTTGCCCTTGTTCAGCGTTTAGACGTCCTGCAAGGGACCTGGGTCAAATTTAGTAGGATCTCCTTCAATACCCATAGGTATTGGATGGCGGGGATCCAAACTCTTTGACCCCCTCATAAGTTAACTACTATTAATACTATAACCCGGCTATTTAGGACTGCATCCCTACTGACTCAGACTACTTAGTCGAGGGTAACGTCACTGCCAAAAGCAGGGCCTACCATAATTTGCATTAATAACTTAATTCATTATCTTCCAATAGTCCAACCCTTTAGGATTGTATCCTTGCTGACTCAAACTACTGGGTTGAGGGTAACGTCGCCTTCAAAAGAGGGGCCTACTACAATAACTAAGATAATCTCTTAAACAAGTGCAAAAGTGCGAAAATAATCAAAGGTTATACTAATACACGAGTCGGATCCAAGTGATTCATCTTGTCTATCTGTTTTTATTTTATTTTTATTTTTCAGCATTTAGTTAGTTTTCATTTTCTTAGTTTAAAAATCTTTTCTAACATTTTGATTTGGTTAGAAATTGAGGATAAACTGGTACTAAAAGCTCTTGTGTCGTTGGACGACCTCGGTATCTTACCAACACTATACTACGTCCACGATGGATGCACTTGCCCATATGTGTGTTTAGTGTTAGTAAATATCGTGTTTTATAAATTTAAAACTTGGCTAAAAGTGTAAAAAAGGCTTAAAAATACATCTAAAATATATTACACTACACACGCATCAAGTTTTTGGCGCCGTTGCCGGGGACACAAGGATTTTAAGAAAGTTGGGAATCAACGGCCTAATCATCTTTTTATTCTTCTTTTTAATGTTTTAGGATTTTCTTAGTTTTTCAGCTTCTGCAGAGCTCAGCACGGGCCGTGCCTGGTCGGACACGGGCCGTGCCCAGCATTGTTACTGGCAGTTTTAGTTTTCCAAGTTACAGAAGGCTGACCACGGGGCCGTGTCGGTGCAACACGGGGCCGTGTCCAACTCTCCAGTAACTGGTATCTGGAAAACAATCACTGCAACTCCGACCACGGGCAGTGTTCACTGAGCACGGGGCCGTGGTGAACCTTCTGACCAGCATTCTTTTCTGTTTTTATTGCAGGACTTGGAACCAGACGCCACCCCTACGTAGTGTATGAGCTCCAGTTCTAATAAGGACATAAAAGAACCTCTAGAAGAACCCGAACGCTTTCTCAGAAAAAGACTAAAAGCCAAGAACCAAGAGAAAGTTTCGGGGAATCCACTTCCAATGGCGGACCAACGTACCCTCATGGATTATCTACGACCCACCGTAGGTAACTTAGGCGCGGCTATCAATGCACCGAATGTCGAAGCCAATAACTTCGAACTTCGGCCGCATTTGATACAAATGCTCCAAAACTCTGCAACCTTCGATGGGCATGCGGACGAGGATCCCCATCTGCATATTACTAATTTCTTAGAAATATGTGATACCTTTCGGATCAATGGAGCATCAAATGACGCCATCCGCCTTCGAATGTTTCCTTTCTCGCTAAAAGACCGAGCAAAAGCTTGGCTCAATGCCCTCCCAGCTAGATCGGTAAACACCTGGGATGAACTAGCCCAAAAATTTCTATATAAGTATTTCCCTCCAGCTAAAACGGCTAAATTAATGACTGAAATTAATACATATTCGCAAGAGGACGGGGAATCCTTATATGAAACTTGGGAAAGGTTCAAGGAGCTATTACGAAAGTGTCCACATCACGGCCTTGCGATATGGCAACAAGTATCCACTTTTTATAATGGGTTGTTGCCACACACAAGGCAGACACTTGATTCTAGCTCCGGGGGACTTTTAGGTAATCGCTGCCCGCATGAAATATATAACCAAATTGAGGAAATTGCTCAAACCAATTCTCAGTGGCACACTCCCCGAGGCAATAAATCTATTGCCCCGGGCACCCATAAGGTTGATGAAAGCACTTCTTTGCAAGCCCAAATCGAGGCTCTTTCTTCAAAGATAAAAAAATTGGAAATGACAAAAACAGTCTCGGTTATGGCTTGTGAAGGGTGTGGTGGGCCACATGAAAATTGGAGTTGTATGAAAGAAACAGACGATCAACAAGAGTCGGTAAGCTACATTGACAATAGACCTAGGCCGTCGGGTCCTCCAACGGGCACTTACAACCAAGGATGGCGAAACCACCCTAACCTTGGTTGGAGAGAGCCCGACAATAGTAGTAACCAACAAACCCAACGAACAAACTTTCAACAACCAAGAAATGAGTCACAAAATTTCACTCAACAAGGTGGACGAGAAAGGCTTGAAGATACTGTATCTCGCCTCATCGCCGACACTGAAAAGAAAAACTCGGAAAGGTTTCTACAATTAGAATCAAATTTTAGAAACCAACAAGCTAGTATTCAAAACATAGAAAAACAATTAAATCAACTAGCTCAAAATTTTTCCGAGAGACCACAAGGTGCATTACCAAGCAATACCGAAACAAACCCGAAAGCGCAAGTTCATCTCATCACATTACGAAACCGCACCGTGGGGCCTGCGCAAGTGTCACACCCCCAAAATCCACCTGCGGAGTATCACCGCTTGGGAGCGTGCCTGACCAGGATCAAGCCACCAATCATATAGAACAATATATATAGTAAAAGTAATTGCTATAAAACCAAACCCAATCCATATGAAAGGTGTTCCAACAACATAAGTAAGTTATCATTGTTTAGCGGAAGCGTATAGATAAAACCCATCGTAATAAAGTATCAAGTATCAAAAGTGTTTAACAAGATAATCACGATCCAAGCCCACAACGACCAGCTCCTCCCTGTGCAAGCTCCATGTATCTAACGACCTGCAAGGCATGTAACAGAGGATCAACAACTAGTTGAGCGAGTTCACAGAAAGTATATGCGTAATAGTAAGTTCGTTTGTAACATGTGGCTCTACTGGGCCGATAGTACGTTCTATTGATGGGGGCTTCCCATGTTGTATATCCACTAGACTATTCGTAACCATATGTGTTCTTCACAATCCGAGAACAGTAGTAAGTATAAGTTCACGTAGGTCTTACATGAGTATCCTTCACATCCGAGGATAGTAATTTAGTATAAGTATCCTTCACAACCGAGGATAGTAATATGTATAAGTATCCTTCACAACCGAGGATAGTAATATGTATAAGTATCCTTCACAACCGAGGATAGTAATATGTATAAGTATCCTTCACAACCGAGGATAGTAATAGATATATGTGTACGTAGATTGCACGTACGTGTCCTGCACAACCGAGGACGATGGTATGGTAGTCTAGTAATAGTGTAAGTACAGTTCTATTCAATCACAATCCTCCAATCCCAATTCCCGTGCCCTGGGAATCCCATGCCTTAGTAAGAGTGTGAACTCACCTTGGTTTGCTCGGTATGTTATTGCTTCTAGGGTTTGTTAATCGTCTAAGTCCGTCACATACGACCTAGGATATGTTGCACATGATTCATTCAATTAGGGTTTACAATCCTCGATATTCAAGCAACGGTGCTTTGCGTGATTATTGTGTACACGGTGATAATACATAAAATGTTCACACATGCAGGATCATACCGTTGCATTCAATATCATACAATCATTCACATAGAATCATACATCATGTAAGCAGTCAATCCTATTCACGTAATTCATGCGTAGCGCCCCTGATTTCACGGTTTATGCATTTAACAGTGTAAATAACTTCACATGTTTAACGAAGTCAGGGAATCAAAGTATCATACACAGCTTAACAGGATTAGCATAATATATCATGCAGCTCGTTGTTTCAAACTGATCATTACACAACATCAGACAATTTCGCATCATCAGGCAATCATACAACATCAGACAGTTACATAACATCAGACAATTTCGCATCATCAGGCAATCATACAACATCAGACAGTTACATAACATCAGACAAGTGTGGGGGGGGGGGCTTCCCCTGTTTGAAAGTCGGACCACTTATAACTTATAAACCTCTGATCAAAGGTAATATAAAACTCGGGCCTAAGGGGGGTTTAAACTCGGATAAGGGGTGTGTGTTCAAAACTCGGCCAACACAAAGTGAGGGTTAAAGGTCGGACCATGGGAGGCTTCACAAAACTCGGACAACATGAAGAACAAGGAAACTCGGACCACCAAGGGTTAAAACTCGGACCCTTGGCATTAAGTAAACTCGGACTATGTTAAGCTGAAGAAACTCGGACCTTTTGTGGTTATGAAACTCGGACATCTTGATATTTAAGAAACTCGGACCAAACAATTCCTTATAAACTCGGACCACCCATGCACCATTAAAAGTTCTGATATCTTTTTCAACATAAAACAAAACTCGGACATTATATACTTCATAAAGGTCGGACTCCCTTTTATTCATTAACCTCGGACTACACATCAAAAGCAAGAACTCGGACTTCTAACAAATCACAAAAGTCGGACATGTGTTTGGGTTGAAACTCGGGCTATGTAATCAACATCAAACTCGGACCTTAATTTCCTTATCAAAGCTCGGAGTTCATTGTGTTATACTAAAACTCAGACTATTTTTATTCAATGCTCGGACTAACATATCAAATCAAACTCAGACGATCACAATCGCGATTGAAACAGTTACACACGCACATTCAACGGTTACGTTCATCGCTTCAAAACCCTAATTTCATACCTTGCATTACACTGATCAAAACAACAATCGCTATGTCTACATAACACGCATCAAAATCATCAGGTAATTGATTATATGACTAATCATCTTCATATCACAATAATCAACATCAATCAAAAACACAGAAGCATCATATGGAGACTAGGGTTTACAAGAATTACAAGAATCAAGCATTGCTACCAATCAAACAATCACAAACAATGATTAAACAATTACCTTGATTCGATTCTAGATGGATTGGCAATCAATCTTGATGCAAAGAACTTGTGAATCCAAGAATGATGAGAAGGTGTTGTAGAGAGGATTAGAGGAGGTGAAAGTACGTGTTTTTAATTCTTTGTGAATGATTAGAGAATGATTAGGGAAAAGAATTAGGGTTAAGTATTATTTATGTTTCACTAATGACTCTTTACACCCTCTATTGTTATATTTTACACAAGTACCATCACACAACAATTTCACAGTTTCATCACCAAGTTTATATATATGACAAATCTTTCATAAATAACAAACAACCATGTATAATCACACACTACGGTTTATTGCACCAAAGCATATACAATTCCATAGCCAATTATTTGCACAATTAACAACTAAACAAAACAAGAACGTGCAATAAATGCGAATTAGAATCTTGGAATTTCGAGTTGTCACATTATCCCCAACTTAAAAGAAATTTCGTCCCGAAATTTGGTACGCACTCACTGAGGAAGCTAGGTAAGCTGTATCGTTCACTGGTTTTCCTGGGGTGTCACATCATCCCCCCGTTGATTTGGAATTTCGTCCCGAAATTCCGCAGTAGTAGCTTCAGTCTCAGTAGCGGTTGCGTTGGTTCCGAATAACTGGGGGTACTTTTCTGTCATCTGGTTTTTGCGTTCCCAGGTGTACTCTGGGCCACGTTTGGAGTTCTAACGAACTCGGACAAGAGGGATTCCCTTGTGCTTGAGGACCTTAACATCCTGGTCCGTGATTTCAACTGGTTCCTCGACGAACTGCAACCGCTCGTCGATAGTGAGTTCCTTAAAAGGAATTATGAGGGTCTCATCTGACAGGCACTTCTTCAGATTCGACACGTGGAATACATTGTGAACTGCAGCGAGTTCAGCTGGTAGGTTTAGTCTGTAGGCTACTTGGCCTATTCTTTCAGTGATTTCGAACGGTCCAACATACCGTGGATTGAGTTTGCCTCTTTTACCAAAACTAACCACACCCTTCCAGGGTGAAACTTTGAGTAAAAACCCGGTCCCCGACCTGAAATTCCAATGGCTTCCTACGCTTATCTGCGTAGCTTTTCTGGCGATCGCGAGCTGCCGCCATGCGTTGTCGTATCTGTGCAATTCGTTCAGTAGCGTCAACTACCATTTCTGGGCCTGTAATCTAACTATCCCCCACCTCTGCCCAACCGAGAGGTGACCGGCATTTACGTCCGTACAATGCCTCGAATGGAGTTGCTTGAATGCTGGTGTGGTAACTGTTATTGTACGAAAACTCCACTAAAGGAAGATGCTTTTTCCCAGCCGTTGGCGAAATCAATAACACATGCCCGAAGCATGTCTTCAAGAGTCTGGATCGTTCGCTCAGACTGCCCATCCGTCTGAGGATGATATGTTGTGCTCATGTCTAATCGTGAGCCGAAAGATTTGTGCATCGCTTGCCATAGCTCTGACGTGAATCGTGCATCCCGATCCGAAATGATGGAGGTGGGCACCCCGTGCCTCGAAACAACTTCTTTAAGATAGATGTCTGCGAGAGTGGAGAACTTATCCGTTCCTTTATAGCCAGGAAGTGTGCAGACTTGGTGAGTCGATCCACGATTTCCCCATATTGTATTGTTCCAATGCTGAGATCTAGGTAGGCCTGTAACGAAATCCATGGAAATTTCTTCCCATTTCCATTGAGGTATCTTAGGCTGCTGAAGTAGGCCTGCGAGTTTCTGATATTCAACCTTGACTCTTGCACAGGTCAAGCACTTGCCAACATAGGTGGCGATGTGGGCCTTCACGCTAGGCCACCAATAAGTAGTTCTGATGTCGTGGTACATTTTGTCCGATCCTGGATGTACCGAGTAGCGAGACTTGTGTGCTTCGTCCATCACAAGCTCTCGTAAACCGCCATATAGTGGGACCCAAATACGCCCCGTTACATAGTAGGCGCCGTCTTCCTTTTGTTCCATTCGTTGCCTTGAATCGCGTAAGGCTTCAGCCATGACGTTTTCGGGTTTCAATGCTTCTATCTGAGCAGCTCGTATCTGTGCAGGAAGACTGGACTGAATTGTAAGCTGTAGCGCTCGCACGCGCTTAGGTAGAGTGTCTTCCGACTGAGGGCGTCAGCCACAACATTGGCCTTGCCTGAATGATACTTGATGGCGCATTCGTAGTCGTTCAGAAGTTCAACCCATCTCCGTTGACGCATGTTCAAATCCTTTTGCTTAAGAATATGCTCGAGAATCCTGTGATCGGTGTAAATCGTGCACCTGGTACCGTACTGGTAGTGTCGCCATATCTTAAGCGCGAAAACAACAGCTCCCAGCTCTAAATCTTGCGTCGTGTAGTTCCGTTCATGAATCTTGAGTTGTCGCGATGCGTAAGCAATAACCTTATCCCGTTGCATCAATACGCAACCCAGACCCTGTATCGATGCGTCACAATAAACCACGAAGTCATCTGTGCCCTCCGGTAATGAGAGAATAGGTGCGCTGCATAGTCTATCTTTCAGGTACTGAAAAGCAGTTTCCTGCGTATTACCCCATCTGTAAACGACACCTTTCTGTGTCAGCATAGTAAGCGGCTGCGCGATCTTGGAGAAGTCTTTGATAAACCGCCTGACTCTTGGAGTAGATCAGAATGTCGTCGATGAAGACAATGACGAACTTGTCAAGATAGGGTTTGCACACCCTGTTCATAAGGTCCATAAATACGGCAGGTGCGCTCAATAATATCAAACCATCCATCATATCAAACATAAAGTATAGTAGTTAAAATAATTCATAAAACCCAATACAATTGATGTTCAAACCAAACTTTGTTTGAGTAGCGTAAACATAATAATGAAAACCCAAGATAAGTTATAAGTTCAAATATCGCTCATTGCGTCTCCCTGACCAACCATGTACACGTTGCCCCGGCGTCATGGTTTCCATTGCTTCCCCCAACGCTTTCCCCGTTGTCGTCCCTGTTTCCATGGTCGTGGTTTTAAGTCTGGTCCTGGTTTAATTGAGGGCATTCGCGTTTAAAATGACCTTCAGCCCCACACTGGAAACATCCCCCGTTTCCACGCTGTGGCTGCTGCTGTGTCATCTGTGGAGCTGGTAGTTGCAGTTGCTGGTTCTGTGAAGGTTGAGGCGGTCGTTGTTGTTCTTGGGTTACAGGACGTGAGTTTCGACAATCCTTTGCTTCATGACCAATCTTGAGACATCTCTGACATTGTTCCTTGCGACACCTTCCACTGTGGTGTCTGTTGCACCTGTTACATAGTGGGTGAATTCCCCGATATCCACCCTGCCCCTGGTTGCCTGAAGAGTGCTGACTGGGACTCTGATAACGGTCAGTCTTTTGCTGCTGAACCTGTGACTGAACTGAAGCTGATCCCTTGCTGGAATCCCCATCCCATTTTCTTTTGTTGTCTCTGGGAGTAGCAGAAGTAGTGACAGCAGTTGTGGTAGTACTGATGCGTTTTGGCAGCTTGTTCTGATCTACTGCCTGATCTGTGAGACGATGAGCAAGACGAGTGACTTGCTGGATAGTGCCAAGGTTAGCTGCAGTCACATGACTCTGAATTTCTGGCACCAGACCCTTGAGATACAGCTCGATACGTTTGGTGGGAGGGTCTACCATAGTAGGACAAAATGTGGCTAATTCATTCGATCTCCTCGTATAAACTTCAATTTCAGACCCCACCATCTGTAGGTTGAGGAACTCTACCTCTAGTTTGTGGATGTCTTCACGACTACAAAACTCTTCCTTAATCAGGTCCTTGAACTCGTTCCAGGGGGTGGCGTTAGCAGCTGCCAGCCCTAACATCTTAATCTGTGCTTCCCACCAGGTTAATGCAGCACCTTCGAGTGTTCTAGAAGCAAACTTTACCCTGCGAAACTCAGGGCAATCATGTACCTCGAAGTCAGTTTCGAGCCTCTCGAACCAATGGAGGAGGCCTACAACTCCCTCAGTTCCACTGAAGGTACTAGGCCGACAATCCTTGAGATTTTTGAAGGTGTAACCAGGTGACTGAGCGTGTTGACCTATCGTGTATAAGAATAGGAGAAGGTTAAACACAAAAGTTGGTTTAGGAGTGTAGGATCTAAAGTCCCTAGTTACGACCGCAGGGTTTACCTCCTGCTTGTATGGCTGCAAGTGCCGCAGCAATTCGTTCGTTAATGAGAGCCGTCAACTGGGCTTGTGTCATGTTGATATATCCGGCCATGACCTTTATAGCAAATGTAACGTAGGTGAGAATGGTTCGCGAGTAGTACGATGACAGAAGAGTGTGAGCACATAGGTGTTCTCAAGCAATAACAAGTAATGAGCAATGTAATCTAAGCATACTACGAGCAAAGTTCTATGCAGTTCTAGCAAGCAGGTAATAAACATAAACCTTATTACCTAGAATGTTGAGTCTTGCACGTGGAGCGAAGCGTCGTTGTGGATCGTTGAGAGCACTGTTCTGGTTATAGTCTGGTTTTAATAAAAACGTTTTCCCATATTAAAACCAAGTTCTCTATAACCAATGGCTCTGATACCAATCTGTCACACCCCCAAAATCCACCTGCGGAGTATCACCGCTTGGGAGCGTGCCTGACCAGGATCAAGCCACCAATCATATAGAACAATATATATAGTAAAAGTAATTGCTATAAAACCAAACCCAATCCATATGAAAGGTGTTCCAACAACATAAGTAAGTTATCATTGTTTAGCGGAAGCGTATAGATAAAACCCATCGTAATAAAGTATCAAGTATCAAAAGTGTTTAACAAGATAATCACGATCCAAGCCCACAACGACCAGCTCCTCCCTGTGCAAGCTCCATGTATCTAACGACCTGCAAGGCATGTAACAGAGGATCAACAACTAGTTGAGCGAGTTCACAGAAAGTATATGCGTAATAGTAAGTTCGTTTGTAACATGTGGCTCTACTGGGCCGATAGTACGTTCTATTGATGGGGGCTTCCCATGTTGTATATCCACTAGACTATTCGTAACCATATGTGTTCTTCACAATCCGAGAACAGTAGTAAGTATAAGTTCACGTAGGTCTTACGTGAGTATCCTTCACATCCGAGGATAGTAATTTAGTATAAGTATCCTTCACAACCGAGGATAGTAATATGTATAAGTATCCTTCACAACCGAGGATAGTAATATGTATAAGTATCCTTCACAACCGAGGATAGTAATATGTATAAGTCCTTCACAACCGAGGATAGTAATAGATATATGTGTACGTAGATTGCACGTACGTGTCCTGCACAACCGAGGACGATGGTATGGTAGTCTAGTAATAGTGTAAGTACAGTTCTATTCAATCACAATCCTCCAATCCCAATTCCCGTGCCCTGGGAATCCCATGCCTTAGTAAGAGTGTGAACTCACCTTGGTTTGCTCGGTATGTTATTGCTTCTAGGGTTTGTTAATCGTCTAAGTCCGTCACACACGACCTAGGATATGTTGCACATGATTCATTCAATTAGGGTTTACAATCCTCGATATTCAAGCAACGGTGCTTTGCGTGATTATTGTGTACACGGTGATAATATATAAAATGTTCACACATGCAGGATCATACCGTTGCATTCAATATCATACAATCATTCACATAGAATCATACATCATGTAAGCAGTCAATCCTATTCACGTAATTCATGCGTAGCGCCCCTGATTTCACGGTTTATGCATTTAACAGTGTAAATAACTTCACATGTTTAACGAAGTCAGGGAATCAAAGTATCATACACAGCTTAACAGGATTAGCATAATATATCATGCAGCTCGTTGTTTCAAACTGATCATTACACAACATCAGACAATTTCGCATCATCAGGCAATCATACAACATCAGACAGTTACATAACATCAGACAATTTCGCATCATCAGGCAATCATACAACATCAGACAGTTACATAACATCAGACAAGTGTGGGGGGGGGGGGGCTTCCCCTGTTTGAAAGTCGGACCACTTATACCTTATAAACCTCTGATCAAAGGTAATATAAAACTCGGGCCTAAGGGGGGTTTAAACTCGGATAAGGGGTGTGGGTTCAAAACTCGGCCAACACAAAGTGAGGGTTAAAGGTCGGACCATGGGAGGCTTCACAAAACTCGGACAACATGAAGAACAAGGAAACTCGGACCACCAAGGGTTAAAACTCGGACCCTTGGCATTAAGTAAACTCGGACTATGTTAAGCTGAAGAAACTCGGACCTTTTGTGGTTATGAAACTCGGACATCTTGATATTTAAGAAACTCGGACCAAACAATTCCTTATAAACTCGGACCACCCATGCACCATTAAAAGTTCTGATATCTTTTTCAACATAAAACAAAACTCGGACATTATATACTTCATAAAGGTCGGACTCCCTTTTATTCATTAACCTCGGACTACACATCAAAAGCAAGAACTCGGACTTCTAACAAATCACAAAAGTCGGACATGTGTTTGGGTTGAAACTCGGGCTATATAATCAACATCAAACTCGGACCTTAATTTCCTTATCAAAGCTCGGAGTTCATTGTGTTATACTAAAACTCAGACTATTTTTATTCAATGCTCGGACTAACATATCAAATCAAACTCAGACGATCACAATCGCGATTGAAACAGTTACACACGCACATTCAACAGTTACGTTCATCGCTTCAAAACCCTAATTTCATACCTTGCATTACACTGATCAAAACAATAATCGCTATGTCTACATAACACGCATCAAAATCATCAGGTAATTGATTATATGACTAATCATCTTCATATCACAATAATCAACATCAATCAAAAACACAGAAGCATCATATGGAGACTAGGGTTTACAAGAATTACAAGAATCAAGCATTGCTACCAATCAAACAATCACAAACAATGATTAAACAATTACCTTGATTCGATTCTAGATGGATTGGCAATCAATCTTGATGCAAAGAACTTGTGAATCCAAGAATGATGAGAAGGTGTTGTAGAGAGGATTAGAGGAGGTGAAAGTACGTGTTTTTGATTCTTTGTGAATGATTAGAGAATGATTAGGGAAAAGAATTAGGGTTAAGTATTATTTATGTTTCACTAATGACTCTTTACACCCTCTATTGTTATATTTTACACAAGTACCATCACACAACAATTTCACAGTTTCATCACCAAGTTTATATATATGACAAATCTTTCATAAATAACAAACAACCATGTACAATCACACACTACGGTTTATTGCACCAAAGCGTATACAATTCCATAGCCAATTATTTGCACAATTAACAACTAAACAAAACAAGAACGTGCAATAAATGCGAATTAGAATCTTGGAATTTCGAGTTGTCACAGGAAGCACCACCGCCGACAGAAGAGACTATACCCCGCCTCTGCAAGAGAAGAACTCCCCTCCATCATCAGAGCCTACCAAGGCTCCTCGAGTTCCGTACCCCGGTAGGTTAATTCGTCAAAAGACCAATGAGCAATTCGCAAAATTCGAAAGTCTATTAAAACAATTGCATGTCAATATTCCTTTTATTGATGTCCTTACCCAAATGCCCAAATACTCTAAGTTCATGAGGGACTTCCTCACTCATAAAAAGAAAACTGAAACCTTGCAATTAGTTAACTTAGGCGAAGAATGCTCTGCCCTCGTACTCAACAAACTTCCCCAAAAGAAAATTGATCCTGGAAGCTTCACGATTCCCTGCTCGATCGGGGACTCCCCCGTTCGTAATGCACTAGCCGACCTTGGGGCTAGCATTAACCTCATGCCTTCATCAATGTTTAAAAGACTCGGCCTAGGAACAACGAGTCCTACAAAAATGAGCATACAACTTGCTGATCGATCCGTCAAATTCCCGCAAGGTGTCATCGAAAACGTCCTAGTAAAGGTAAACAAATTTGTCTATCCGGCAGATTTTGTCATACTCGATATGGAAGAAGACACCGAAGTCCCCCTCATACTAGGGAGACCATTTCTCGCCACCGCACAAGCAGTGGTAGACATGAATGACGGAATGCTCACCCTAAGGTACGGAGATGATGAAGTAAAATTCGGTGTTGGGAAGAGAATAGAGGACGACGACCCGGTCAACTACATGAAGGTTATTGATTCGAGTTTGGATGCTGCTCTCCGACGGTGCAACATGGGATGTCAAACATCCCACTCAGAAAATATATAACCTCACATTGGGTCTAGTCAAGGACCCTTATAAACGTGGCGCACCACGGAGGCACTCCGCGGAACTATCCTTGGTTTAGTTTAATCTTTTAGTTTTAATTTGCAGGAATAAAACACACTCATGGTGGTAAAGGATGAAAAGGGGAACGAGAAACATGACCCCATTCACAAGAACAAGGCCACACGTCAACAATTTCTCCGTTACAGTAGGTTCAACACGGGCCGTGCTCAGCCAACACGGCCCTGTGCTGAACCCCGTGCAGAAAAATGCCCAGTTCAGGTAACTGGACACGGGCCGTGTTCACCAGACATGTTACCGTGTCCAGGCTTCTGTTTCTTTTCTTTAATTTTCGTTACTGGCACCTGAACACGGGGCCGTGTCCGGTCCCCACGGGGCCGTGTCCAGACTGCCAGTAACATAAAATCTTTGCTTTTAACACTATATTACACATCTAATCAGCCTAAAAATTTATTTTTGGGACACATTGAGGACAATGTGTAATTTAAGTGTGGGGGGGATGCTAAAACCTTGAAATTTTGCAAGTCCTAATAACAAGCCTTACACAAAACTCTATTGGAACCGCTAAACACCCCAAATTTTTTTTAAAGTTCTCATTTTTTTTTACTTGTCTAAAGTTTAAGTTAGGAATCCTAAGATTAATAAGGTTATATTTTTACAAGTTTACAACCAATAGCGTCGTGATAAAAAGAACCAACATAAGAAAATTATGAAACGGCATGACAAGCTTAGTTAAAATTTGATTATATACTTGATCACATAGAAAAACTCATTCCCACAAAAAGTGAGTTTTGAGCCTTTATTGAGCATACAAATACACATCTTTAGACTAAATTCTCATTTTTTGTTTCTTGTGTGAATAGCAGCTTGGTTCTTACGACTCTAGAACTTGCCACGACGATTCATTCCCGGTCCTTACCAACTTAAACCCAAATAAGTAAATGATGGAGGCATTAGGACTAACCCTTTTTCTTTCCACACCATTATTTTTCATTTTTTTTACCACCTACCCAAAATCCCCCTAGTTAACCCCTTTGAGCCTAAACCTTTCATTTCTTACCCTAAAACCTTTTTACCCACCAAAAAACCCTTTTTATTTTTTTACCCTTTATTTTAGTAACAAGCTCGGTTTTCGTGTGACTAAAAAAAATGATGAAGCAAGAAATAAACAAACAAAGCTCTTAAAACAAAAAGCTTGTTTGAAGAAATACTTCATTAAGAATAAAAAGTCACTAAAACAAAATGTTTTACGAAAACCGATGCTTTTTACGCTTCTCGCCCTTTTCTACTAACCACTAACCCATTCACCCACCTTTAGCCCAAGCCTTTACCCAAAAAAGTCCTCTTGATATTTACAAAGGTAACAAGTTAAAAAGGAGGAGGATTGATTGCTTGGCAAGCTTATGGTAGGAATAAGTTCCATGCCGCTCTCGAGTGATTCACTAAAAATACATCTTCGGCCGAGTGTGAGTGATTTCTCCCGTGAGGTATGTGAACTTGTATATAAATGGAATTTTAAAAAGGCATGTTATGCCCAAATAAGTAATTTTTCCTATGAAACGTTCTAAACAAATCATAACGAATAGGATTGTAAGTAAATAAAAATAAAACCCAAAAAGATCTTGGATTCCCGACACTCTATGACAAGCCAAAACCTTCTCTTCTACCTATTCCATTTGGGAGTGTAAGCCACATATTAAAGAGTTTTGCTTGAGGACAAGCAAAAGTTCAAGTGTGGGGGTATTTGATGTGTGTAAAATGCAACATATAAAATACATCAAATAAGGCATAAAACTAACCCTTTTTAAGTACTAATGTTGGAAAAAGAGTGTTTTTGTCTTCCTTTTGTATTTTCAGGATTAAATGAGCTCAAATTCACAAAAGAAGCAAAAAGACAGCTAAATCTAACATAAATACAAGAAAAGGAACATAAGTGGATTGCCCGACCCCTCAACAGCATCCTCCAAAGCAAAATAGAGAAGGCAGAAGACTGAACACGCCCTGTGCTCAGCCAGCACGGGGCCGTGCCCAAGAAGCAGCAGAAAAGACAAACCTATAGAAGCTTCTATTGCCCACCACGGAGCCGTGTCCAGCGAACACGGGGGCGTGGCGAAAGTACAGCAGGCGCATTAATTGTAATTGCGAATTACAATTAATGAAGAGAGAGAGTGTCAGACAGGCACGGGGGCGTGTCCAGCGGACACGGGGCCGTGCCCAGCCTTCTGTTCAGCCTATAAATAGGAGTGCTTGGTTTCATTGCAACTCATCCCTTGGTACACCACCTCTCTCACACTTCATCCACCACCCACCACCATCACAACACCATCATCCACCACCATCATCCATTGTCCATCATAGAGTGTGTGAGTCGTCTCGGGATCCAAGATTGATCGTAAGAGTTCTTGACAATCAAGGCCATGTTGGCCTAAGTCTCTTACATCACTTGGTGAAGACAAGTGTTTAGTATAATACTTTTTATTTTTAATCTTTTGCACTTTTTATTTGGTTTTGTATTAATGACTTTAATAACCAGTTGCTTTTGTTGAAGGTGATCTTTCCTTATCGTTTGTCCGTGGTGTCTTGGCATTATTTTACTGTCTATATAAAATAAAAGATTTTCACCATTCATATCTCCACGGTCTATATGGAGGTATGTTGGCTACCTGGTCGGGGGTTAAGGGAACGGTTTGGTAAGGGTCTTGCCCTTGTTCAGTGTTTAGGGGTCCTGCAAGGGACCTGGGTCAAATTTAGTAGGATCTCCTTCAATACCCATAGGTATTGGATGGTGGGGATCCAAACTCTTTGACCCCCTCATAAGTTAACTACTATTAATACTATAACCCGGCTATTTAGGACTGTATCCCTGCTGACTCAGACTACTTAGTCGAGGGTAACGTCACCGCCAAAAGCGGGGCCTACCATAATTCTCATTAATAACTTAATTCATTATCTTCCAATAGTCCAACCCTTTAGGATTGTATCCTTGCTGACTCAAACTACTGGGTTGAGGGTAACGTCGCCTTCAAAAGAGGGGCCTACTACAATAACTAAGATAATCTCTTAAACAAGTGCAAAAGTTCGAAAATAATCAAAGGTTATACTAATACACGAGTCGGATCCAAGTGATTCGTCTTGTCTATCTGTTTTTATTTTATTTTTATTTTTCAGCATTTAGTTAGTTTTCATTTTCTTAGTTTAAAAATCTTTTCTAACATTTTGATTTGGTTAGACGTTGAGGATAAACCGGCACTAAAAGCTCTTGTGTCCTTGGACGACCTCGGTATCTTACCAACACTATACTACGTCCACGATGGGTGCACTTGCCCATATGTGTGTTTAGTATTAGTAAATATCGTGTTTTATAAATTTAAAACTTGGCTAAAAGTGTAAAAAGAGCTTAAAAATACATCTAAAATATATTACACTACACACGCATCAGAACTGTTTTAGATAAATTTAAATCTGTAATCATTAAGAGTGCGACGAAGGAATAGGCTCTAGTAACTGATGACTCGATGAAACATATTATCATGCCCATATCTTAAGCTCGACGAAACATAACCCGATGAAACCATGCATGTGTCGACGAAACCCTTGTGTTTCGTCGTGGTCATGGCTGATGTTAGGTTAGAAACTTATTAAACGAGGGTGGTCTATCAATTCATGTGAGAGAGATATAATGGAGCAGTAGGGTGTATACGATATATAAAATGAAATTGTATGTTAAGTATGTTGATTATTTCATGTGCTATATGTGTGTGAATGTGTGCATAGGATTGAAGAAACGATTATGTGCATGTGATGTCTGAAACTTGTACAGGTAAAGGATGGTGATTATGATTTCAATCAGATTAGTGGTGATAGACTAATATTAATTGATAAAACTGATGGATTGTTGTAGGGATTCATTGAGTTGTTTGTTTATAATCAAGCATTGTTGGTTAATGAATGACTTGTTGTTACGCATGTTGCATTACTGGGTAACTGTTAAGTGATACGAAACCAAACACTTGTTATGAGACTTTACGATAAATGCTATGAACTCGTGTGTTGCACGATTAACGGTAACAAATGGTATAAGCATAAGTGTTGTACTCGTATGTTACTTATATGACGTCTACGTAAAATACGTGACGAACATGAATATTAAACTGATTATATTTGATAAACACGGTAGGGCTTGGTTGATTAACGTGGAACAAGTAACGTATCATACCGAGCAAACAAGGTGAGTTCACACTCTTAACCAAGGCATGGGATTCCCGGGGTTGGGAATGGGATTGGAGGAATAGATTTGTACTTACATTGTTACTAGACTATCTACCATCGTCCTCGGATGCGCAGGACACATACGTAAAACCTACGTATACTTGTACTCATCACTGTCCTCATGTTGCGATGGACACTCACGTAAAACCTACGTGAACTTATACTCATTACTACCTCGGTTGTGTCAGGCACTTACGTAAAACCTACGTAAACCCCCGCGTACCCCTGTCCTCGGTTGTGAAGGACACCTACGTAAAACCTACGTAAACTTGTACGTACTACTGTTCTCGGGTTAAGAAGAACACATATGGTTACAATTAGTGTATATGCAATTATGGGAAGTCCCCACCAATAGAACATACTATCGGCCCAGTAGAGCTACATGTTACGAAACAAACTTGCTATTACGAACTTACTTACTGTGAACTCGCTCAACTAGTTGTTGACTCTCTGTTACATGCCTTGCAGGTGGTTAGGTATACTTGGAGCTTGCACTGGGAGGCGCGGTCGTTGTGGACAAGGATCGTGAATGCTTGATTTAAACATTATGACATTACATACTTTATTCATGTTGGGCTTTTCTCATTTGCTTCCGCTAAACGTTGAATTTATACTTATGTTTTGAACACCTTTCATATGGAATGGTTTGGTTTAATTACATTTACTTTTACTATTTATATTGTTCTATATGATTGGTGGCTTGATCCTGGTCAGTCACGCTCCCAAGCGGTGATACTCCGCATGTGGATTTTGGGGGTGTGACAATTAACTTGGACCTGAATACTTGAGTGGATTTCTGAAGCTGATTGAGTTTATGATTTCTTATTGAAAAGATAGAATGGTAATGTTATTGTTTGAGACACAGGTTTGGATTTCATTATTCCCAATGGAAGCTAATTGTCAAAGCTTGAGCCAGATTTCTCAGATTCTAGCATATCGAGAGGGGGAGTCTGTGAAAGGGGGAGTCTTGATCAACAGTCAAAGGGAAGATGGAAGTTAGAGTCAGATAACGATTCTAAAGCCTGTGAAGAAAGAGTGATTAGAATATGAAGAAAGAGAGTTGGAGAAAAGACCAAGACTGAAGACTCGGGAGCTGAAGACTACGTCAACATCCAAGGGGGAGTCTGTTGATGCATGGAATGTCTGTTGACTTCGTCTACATCAAGTCTTAGGTCAAGATTGGTCAAATTAGAAGCTAGAAAGTAAAATTCATGTATATTGTAGTAGTTTCGCTTGTATGAACATGTTAGTAGAGGTTCCACTTATTTGTCAAGATAAGGTTTCGCTTATTAGGTTAAATGAGGTTTCGCTTATTTGGCTTGTCATTCAAGCGAAACCATAAGGACTATAAATAGGACTTAGAAGCGAACCTGATCAGTAGTTGATGCACGTTGGAGCGAAACTGTTTGTGTGCTTTAGGTGTGAAACTCTGTCAAATCAGTCTCAGAAAGCAATAAAAAGAAAGGAATTGAATAGGAAAAGCTATGTTACTTCGCATATATTGATTCCGCCTTTATACGTGAAGATGAACTATCTCAACTGACTATTTAGGGTCGGAACACGGTCCAACAAAAATGCAAACCAAAATGTCACAAATTTGGAAGGAGAGGTATATGTTCCTGGCGAGGTGATGCCAAGAACTCTTTCATATCATCCTGAAGAACTGATAATTGGAGAGTTACAATCAGGCGTTCGCACCAGACGACAGATTGACCAAGGCTTTATGTTGGACCGGTTTCTGACCCTAAACAGTCAGTATAAGGCAGTTCATCCTCAAATACAAAGGCGGAATCAATGTAGATGAAGTAACACAGCTGTTCCTTTCAATTTCTTCTCTATTTATGCTTTCTGAATGCAATTTGACAGAGTTTCGTTACAAAGCTAATGACCAGGTTTCGCTCCAAAGGTTACAACTGAAATCACATGACAGGTATATATATGTTGCCTGGTTTCGCTCTTATGACATACCATATGAGCGAAACCCCATGTGAATATATAAGCAAAACCCTCCAGGTGACCACATGAGCGAAACCCTACACTATCACATGCACACATGAGCGAAACCCCTAACCTAATGTGTACATATAAGCGAAATTACAACGTTAGACCCTATTTTGACTTTCAAGCTCCAATCTTGACTTGTCTTGACCTAAGACCCAATGCAAACGAAGTCAACATACATTTTGTGCACCAACAGACTCCCCCTTGGATGTTGACGAAGTCTTCAGCTCCGAGTCTTCAGTCTTAGTTTTTTTTTCAACTCTCTGTCTTCTCATCATAAGCATTCTATCTTCACAGGTTCACAATCTTGTCCTGGCTCCATCTTCAGACTTCCCTTTGATTGTTGATCCAGACTCCCTCTTTCATAGACTCCCCCTCTGAGTATGCTAGAATCTGAGGTCTTGATCTGGTTCAAGCTTTGACAATTAGCTTCCGTGGGAATAATGAAGTCCAAAACCTGTGTCTCAAACATCAATCATTACAAACTTATCTTTTCACAAAATTATACAAACTCAATCAACTTTAGAAATCCACTCAAGTAATCAGGTACAAGTTAATGACCCTGATTACTCAATTAATCTACCAAGTTCAACTTAATGACCTTGGTTGATCATTTGACGAATCAAACTGATTTTGAAAACATTTTCAAATATTATCTGAAAATAACAAGTATCAAGTTAATGAACTTGTTTTGACTTTCTTAGCAATCCAATCTCAACCAAAATAAGCTCTCCTCATTCTTCGTCTCAAAACTTTTCCTGCATCTGCTTCAACTTTCCGAGAATCTGACAATCAACTCTCTACTTTGGTTTGTAAAAAATAAAGCAAAAATAAAATCTTTTTGGATTTTATAATGTGTTCTAAACTAAGAAATGAAGTACATTAACTTAAATTGCAGAAAGTAAAGAAATTAAACTATTTACAAACTTTTTGGCGAGCGTGTCAGGGAATCATATCAGCTTTTCAGACAAATTTACAAGTACCGTTAAGCTTCATTTCATACTCAGATTTAAACAATTCACCTTGATTGTCGATATACTGATCCATCTTAAATTCTCACACAAAGTTTAATCTATTCAGGATACGATTTAGATGTCTTATGAACTTAGCTCATTCATGTGTCCCACCTCTTGAATATACTCCCGTATCCAGAATCCCAATATTCAGTCTTACATGTGAGTATACTACAATGATATCTGTACATAAATTAGGTAATGCGAGGGCTGAGGGATCTCAGGTCGATACTTCCGTATGCGCAGAGAGATATCAGCTTCGACTTTTCAGTATGTCCCCTTTAGAGGATCTTTTAGTTACAACAGCAGCGACTATCAATTTTATTGTTTCATCAGCATGCTGAGGGTTTATGCTATGTTTCAAGCATTTGCGGAAAGTATTATTCAAGGACTAGGTTAGAACTTCCATTCAGCAAAAGTCCCGGAATAATACCCCAGACATCATTGAGTGTAAAAACCTAGTATATCAGAATACAAGACCTTTCAAACGAGATTTCAGGGGTTACCTATATATCCAAGTAGTGTTCCCCACAAATTTCGCAAGTTTGAAATTTTAGGTTTATATCCCGAATAAATCTACTAAATGTGCGAAAACCTATCGACACATCATTAGTGAGACTGTTTAACTCATTTAAACTTGACAAATCTTTAGCATACTGTAATTGTCTAGCCGATGTATTATCATTTTCCTTTTTTACACAAGCTCTTTTTCAGGTTTTATATTGTTTTTGGATTTTGAAATTTTACCATGTTTTCGTATTTTTTGAAAATATATCTATTTACATCTATCT
This sequence comes from Helianthus annuus, assembly GCF_002127325.2. Taxonomy (NCBI): domain Eukaryota; kingdom Viridiplantae; phylum Streptophyta; class Magnoliopsida; order Asterales; family Asteraceae; genus Helianthus; species Helianthus annuus. Next base: position 125,672,732 of record NC_035449.2, read on the forward strand.
ACTCCCCCTAAATACCAAAAAAGGTAAAAAAATCGACAAACCATTACAGATTGTTTCTCATCTTCATCCGCAACAGTACTCTCATCAACGCTGTTGGACCGTGTTCCGACCCTGAATAGTCAGTAGAGAACGTTCATCTTCACGTACGAAGGCGGAATCAACGTAAATGAAGTTACAACAGCTTTCCTATTCAATTTCTTTCCTTTTATTGCTTTCTGATATAAATTTTACAGAGTTTCACACCTAAAGCATACACACAGTTTCGCTCCAACGTACATCAACAACTGATCAGGTTCGCTTGAACTGACTATTTATAGTCTGCATGGTTCCGCTTATACGACATATCGTATAAGCGAACCTATCTAATACCAAATAAGCGGACCACCTGAATGACACATAAGCGAACCTACTTACATGTGTTCATATAAGCGAACCTATCAACATATAATCTAATTTTGAATTTCAAGACTCTATGTTGACCTATCTTGACCTAAGACGTAATGTAGACGTAGTCAACAGACATTCCATGCATCAACAAATGCCCACAATTCCATCCGACACCGAAAGAAGCTTCATACCATTCAGTTTTAACAGATATTTAAACCGATTTTTATCAAAAGCTTTGGTATGTAAATCAGCTTTCTGTTCGACAGTGTGGATTTTCTCAATTCGTATCAACTTTTTCTCGAAACAATCGCGAATAAAGTGATGACGAATTTCTATGTGTTTAGTTTTAGCGTGATGTACTGGATTCTTTGTTATATTTATAGTGGCCTCATTATCAACAAAAAGAGGTGTGTTAAGAAACTGCAAACCGTAGTCGCGCATCTGTTGCTGTATCCACAGGATTTGAGAGCAGCAACTGATAGCAGAAACATACTCCGCTTCACATGTAGACAACGCCACAGACGTTTGTTTCTTACACTGCCAGGTAACCAATCTAGGTCCAAAGAACTGGCATCCTGCAGTTGTTGATTTTGCATTGACTTTGCAGCATCCGTAATCCGAATCGGAATACCCTTCGAGCGTAAAATCGCCTTTCCTAGGATACCACAACCCCAATGAAGGAGTTCCTTTCAGGTAGCGTAATATCCTCTTCACAATAATCATGTGCGAAGCTCTCGGGTTAGATTGATATCTTGCTGCGAGGCACGTTGGGTACATGATATCAGGACGTGAAGTAGTTAAGTACATCAAAGAACCTTTCATGGAACGGTAGAACGTTTCATCAGCCCTGTCTCCGGTGAGATCTGGGTGAATCCATGATTTGTTGCAAGTGGGGTAGCAGCTGGAGTAGAACTTGACATTCCAAATTTCTCTAGAATATCATGCACGTACTTCGTCTGATGAACGAAAATTCCCTCAGGTAGTTGTTCAACTTGTAGTCCCAGAAAGAATTTCATCTCCCCCATTGATGACATTTCGAATTTTTGCTTCATCACCTGTTCGAAATCTTTGCACAATTTCTCATTCGTCGACCCAAAGATTATATCGTCCACATAAATCTGAACTATCAGAAGATGACCGTCGACTTCTTTAGTGAAGAGAGTGGCATCCACTTTTCCACGAATGAACTTGTTGGCTAGTAGGTGTTGAGACAAAGTCTCGTACCAAGCTCTCGGGGCCTGGTGTAAACCATACAGCGCTTTGTCCAATAAGTAGACCTTGTTTTTGTGGATTGGATCGGTGAAGCCCGGCGGCTGACCGACATAAACCTCCTCTTTGACCTTCCCATAAAGAAATGCCGATTTTACATCTAACTGATATACTTTGAAGTTCTTCCAAGACGCAAATGCAAGGAAATTTCGGATTGCCTCTAGTCGTGCCACAGGAGCATAGACTTCTGTAAAACCAATCCCCTCCTGTTGACTAAAGCCCTGAACAATTAGTCGAGCTTTGTTCCTTACAACAACTCCTCTGTCGTCTCTCTTATACTTAAATACCCATTTAGTATTGATTTTTCTATGACCATCCGGCAAATCCACAAACTTCCACACTCCCAACTTTTCAAACTGACTTAACTCTTCTTGCATCGCAATGACCCAAGAGTCTTCAGTAAGCGCCTCTTTGTAAGTTCTCGGTTCAATCTGCGAAATGAAACAACTTAGTGAAAATTCAGTTTGTAAAGGTGCTACTGTAGAATAAAAACATGTAAGGCCCTGGTTAATTTGACGTCTCGTGCGAACGCCTGCTTGCAATTCTCCTATGATCAACTCCTCTGGATGATATGAAAGAGTTCACGACATCACTTTGCTTGGAACATCTACATTTCCCTCCAGCTTAGTAACATTCTGATCTACATCTTGTACACCAACTTGGTTTGTTTGACTTGAAATCTGGATCTGCTCCCCCTCAGAATTTGAATCACCATGATCAAATACTGGCATGTTATCAGCTTCTTGATCATCATTCACTGCCGACTGATTACCAGGAGCAACTTCATCATCATGTTCACCAGCATAGCTAGGACCTGCTTCATCATCATTTGAAGTTTCCCGAGGTCTTCTAAAATACTCAGCTGGGAACCTTTGCTGCGACTCATATTCACGCAAAATATCCAGCTCATCAAAGAAATCTTCATCTTCCTCTGATTCTTCCCTCGTGTCAAACGAATCCCACAGTTTGTGTGACAACCCGAACTTTTAAGGTTAATCTCACTAACTTTGATTCCTCGTTATTCCTCCTTCACTTTCATTACGGCTAGTAAACGCGTCATATTTATGTTTGAAAGATTGTTAATCAGGCCCAACTCATGTGTTGTAATCTAAGCCGGCCCCAACTTGTGTATTAATCAGCCCACATATATATATATATCGAACATATATACACTGTTAGTTAGGCTGTTTACTTGGGCTTGAGCCCATGACCCACAACCGGCCCCAAGACCCTTGTTTATTAGCTAACCAACCCAATCCCTTTATAATTTGATTAACCGGCCCAACACCTATACGAATTATAATCTAAATCAAATCTAATCTAGTTTAAAAACTATAACAAACCCCATATTCCTCTCTACCTCTCCCATACGTTCGGCAGCAGAAGATTTACCCACCCCCTTGGATACATTAATCAGGTTAGCATATGTTCTAAGTTAATTATATGATTGTGTGATTTTAAACGTATAAAGGTTTATGCCATGCTACTTGCTTGTTAAACGATGATTAGGGTTCATGCTAGCCTATGCGTAGATTATGAGGATGTTTGGGTCAATAAACATAGTCTTGGTAGTGATGTGTACGACTGATGATTCATGCTATTAATTGTCGTTGATGAGCATAGTTGTTGATATAAACAACAGGGTTCCATATCGTAAATAGGTAAGTTATGCTAGATGATATTAATGGCGATTCTTGTACTGTTTAACATGTGGCATCATAGCCTGTACGAAAACTAGGAAGAAGGATATGAATTAATTAGTTAACCATCTTGTCACTCATTAACTAAATGTCGATATTGTTGCATTAGAAGGATCTGATGACTAGCGTATATGTTCGATGAAACTGGTCCACTTAGTTTAATTATTTGGGTTGTTGCTGGGCCATCATAATAATCTGGGATACACTGGGCCCAAACAGAAGTGTCTGCTGGGCCGGAAGTATAAAAAGGGAATGGTAGGGGTTTGGATCTTTGCAAACCGGTGGGCCTGGGTTGTTTTAATTAAGTTGTATAGTGGGCTGGGCTTATGTTATTCGGCCCAACATCTATGGGGCAGTACATGATTTGATATTGGGTCGAGTTGTATACAATTGTTGGGCCGAGATGAATGTACATACATGTTTACGTGATTAACTTTGGTCAAATATGTTGTTGTTACACACACCTTTGATAAGCGTTGCAAAGATGGAACCACTATGTGATACATAAGTATTCGATAATTTAATGTGAACAGATGGATTACCATGATATCAATTACATGTGTGTGTTATATGGACAGTAAATAAGTGTACGTGATCGATAGATATGTGAACTGTTTGTATGTGAAAGTGGTGGGTTATATGCAAGTAGAACTGACCATTATTGGTAACCTTTTTAGGGATTGATTGATCATCTGTAAAACGAGTAATTAATCTAACCGAGCAACCCAAAGGTGAGTTCACTGCACTTTTCTCAAGCATGCGTCCCGGTGGTTTGGGACAACTGGTAAACATTTGGAAGGGAAACATTGGGTAAATAACTTAATCGGTTTTGGTTATTGCCTGTAGGGCAATGGGGGTGATTAGTTGATAGCGCTATTAGGTGGGAAACCTCACACCGGGCCGTAAGGACGGGCGTGAACTAATTATCTGGGTATGGCTATGGTTGTTAGAGGCACACTCCTCGGATACATATGGGCACTCTCCCTAGGGTATCTAACGAAGGCAACATAGCAAACGGTCGTTAAGGGGTACCCACTCCCCGGATACTTATGGGCACACTCCCTAGGGTATCTAACATGAGCAACATCGAAACATTAAACATCTTAACAACAAACAACATATCGTTTTGTAAACTGTTTTACACATATGACTGGTAACACAACTTGGTAAACGAACATAAACCTTGAACTCACCAGCGTAGTCTGACACACTTGTTTACATGCTTGTAGGTGATTACTGAAGGAACTTGGGAGCTTGCTGTCTGATGCTGCTGGAGTAGTTGTGGTCATAATAAACCGTTATCTTGATTTGCTTTTGATACATTACACATTGATACTTTTATGCTTCCGCTCAGTACCTTGGTTTTGGGTTTAACTTTCAAACAATACATTTCTATTGATTTGGTATTTATTTATAACTTGTGTTTGATATGATTGGTGGCTCTCTGTTGAATCGTTTCACCTCCATCAGGGACACGCCCTAGGTGGTAATTTGGGGGTGTGACAGTTTGGTATCAGAGCCACTGGTTATAGAGAACTCGGTTTTAAAAATGTTTTCATAAAACCAGACTATAACCGAATTGATCCAAACGTTGACCATGACACTCAGCTTCAGACTGCAAGGTTCGTTCCTCGTTAGCTTATTTTTTTTTTTATATATATGCCTAGTAAACGTAACTATACTTATAGCATGTACGATACGACATGGTAGGCATCATGACATATTGATAATGCAACATAACACTTGCATCTAGCGAAATCTAATCTTGTTGGTAGTGCTTATTTTGTGTTGATGTGGGTGGGAGAAACTTCAAACATAAGTTAAGAAGCATCGAGAGGAGCATGCAAACCGCCTTATTATCATGGGTGCACACATAATAATAACGCGTGGTGCATGCAAATCCCAATGAGGCTTAACGAGTGTAAGAGGGGTTCTTCCCTGTTTGTGTATGAACATAGTAGTTAATCGCCCCTAACATGATAAACCTGAATACTTTTCCCGTTCTCGACGCCTAAATTCGTTTCATCCTCCTATTATAGAAACATGAGTGGACGAGGAAACGGACGTAGCAATTATTGATTGAAACCTTGTGTGCTTACTCTTTCTGTCATTTTTTTTCCCTTTCTGCGCTAATACCCTCTTTTGGAACGTGGTGAGTGTGCATTCTTTCGTTTAACTTGCGTTACGTCATCAACTCGACAGGTATGTCTACATCGTCCGCATCTTCCGACCAATCCCGGGCGCCAGGGAAGGCACCCGCTGATACTCACTCTCCCCCGCGTCAGATGGAGACGCGTGCTGCTTATAGGAAGAGACTCGCACAGGGCGGGGAGTCGTCCTCCCGACCTACGCATGCACTACCAGTTAACTCCCTCAGCGCTCAGGCCGAGTCGGCCGTGAGTAAGGCCCTCCGAGATTATAACCAGATTCTAATAGAACAAAACCAAGTCTTAATGGAGCAAAATCAGAAATTACTAAGAAAGGTTGATATCCAAGGAGGGCGGTTGGAAGCTCAAGAGAAGCAGATACAGGAACTTATTAGGAGGACTACTGACTTGAAGGCAGAAGCCCTAAAAGGGCGTGAGGTACAAGGTCTGATACTGAGAGACGCTCGATTGGATCATGAAAGGCTTAACTCGCAGGCCCAAATGATAGGTATGATAGATTGGAGGGTCCATCACTTGGAGGAAGCTCGCTTCGCACCTGAACCCGAGCCAGCCCCAGTCCCGGCACCTCCCGAACCAGAGGCGGAAGGGTCCGATGAAGAACCCGAAGAGGAAGAAGAAGATTCGGAAGAGGAGGAAGAAGAGCCAGAGGAGGTCCCGGATAATGACGAAGACGATGATGATGGTAGTGACCTTGGGGATGGTGACGTGGATGACTGACTCGTCTTTTAATCGTTTATCTAGTTATTTTTTTTTTCCTTTCAGTTGTTTTGTATAAACAATCATGGTGATTAAGACTTTCGCGGATATTCGATGTAGTGACTTATATGGTTTAATTTGAATGGGTTTCTTATTTTATCGTTTAAAGGGTATTTCTTGTACTGAGCCGTCACCTTACCTCTTTTACCCTTGCACCGCGAGAGACACATCTTTAACTCTACGACAGTTACCTTAATTATGGTAAACCTCTCGCTGGCCTTTGTACTACCCGGTGTCTATTGGTTGATGCAATGCCTCTATACGTATACTAATTATGTATTGATATTTAACAATCCCTAATTTACCAAAACAAATTCTATCTTCCTCAATCTTGGTCGGTAACCTCATCTCTCTCGAAACCCCCCCCCCTTAGGTCGACGACAACATCAAGAAAAGCCAGCCTAGTCGCAACCCTTTCTTGCGTGTTAACGGGTCGTCATGTGTCGTTTGTCGGGTTAGTGTTCCATCATAGTTAACTATTATTGATTGACGCGTGATATGTATATTTAATTGTGTTATACAGGGTGTATGCGTGATTTGTGTTCTGTTATCATGCGAGTATGTCGCTTAATGAGAACCATGATGTTTTAGGGCATAGAACTCAGTAACTATTAAATGTTATTGTGTGACTGGTTTTGGTTAGTAATTCTTGATTCTTGCCTGCAATATTCATCGTTGTATGGTATTGTTCATATGTGATATCGAAGGTGTGATTTTCATATATGATTGATTAATCGTGTGATAATATGTGAATCCTTGTGCATTGATTGAATAGGGTTAGTTGTCGTGGTTAATAATCTGATTTCTTGATCTTGCTTTATATGCATATCATGTTCCGATAACCCTTGCATGATTTTGTTGTATATGTGCTTTGAAACCACCCACAGCCATGAGGAATTTATAAGATGATCTTATGTGATATGATGACTGATCTAATGTGTCATGCGTATGGAATTGGTGTAACTGGTCTTGTGAGGAACCGGTTAGAATATATATATATATATATATATATATATATATATATATATATGTGAAAGTAAATGGTGATCTTAAGTTTGGTTCGTGAATTATAAGATAGTTGTTTTGATACTGGATGTTATGATCGTATGCTTGGTACAATAAACAGAAATCCCTTAGGTTTGCTAAATACTATCACAGCTTGGTATAATAATCATGTGTTGGCATCGCTAGAAGGAACTTCCGAACGAACACGAGATTAGGAGAACTGTACCCACGCATCCCGGTAGACGAACCTTATCACTTTCACTTGTCATCGCCGCTAGAAGTGAAGCAGTCACAGTTACATGCGTTTGTTGTTTTGCAACACTAACCCTTACCCACCCAGCCTCAGTTTTGAACAAATGATACACTCGCGCGACCGCAATATAACGAACCTCCCTGTTGTGTCCTGTCGCCATGCACCACTACTGGAAATTACTTCTTGACAACAAATTTGCTGGCCAAATCCTTCAGATGTTTAATGGACCCCTGTTTCGCTCGATTCTTTGTACGAACCTCATTAATTCCCTGTTTCCTTGATCGGCAACTAATATAACGACACGCTAACCACCATACCATGATTTCCACTGATCCCAAGATTAGCCCCCAGGCGTTGTAAAGTATCTATAGATCGAGTTCGTCGGAACTTACTTCAAACCATTGTTTTAGATCAATTTTCGGGACGAAAATTTCCTTCAAGTTGGGGATGATGTCACAACTGAGCAAAACCCGCAACAACTCTGATTTCTTACTTCGTTTCTCTCACACTCGACGCTTGCCAATTTCGGGACGAAATTTCCTTCAAGTTGGGGATGATGTGACAACCCGAACTTTTAAGGTTAATCTCACTAACTTTGATTCCTCGTTATTCCTCCTTCACTTTCATTACGGCTAGTAAACGCGTCATATTTATGTTTGAAAGATTGTTAATCAGGCCCAACTCATGTGTTGTAATCTAAGCCGGCCCCAACTTGTGTATTAATCAGCCCACATATATATATATCGAACATATATACACTGTTAGTTAGGCTGTTTACTTGGGCTTGAGCCCATGACCCACAACCGGCCCCAAGACCCTTGTTTATTAGCTAACCAACCCAATCCCTTTATAATTTGATTAACCGGCCCAACACCTATACGAATTATAATCTAAATCAAATCTAATCTAGTTTAAAAACTATAACAAACCCCATATTTCTCTCTACCTCTCCCATACGTTCGGCAGCAGAAGATTTACCCACCCCCTTGGATACATTAATCAGGTTAGCATATGTTCTAAGTTAATTATATGATTGTGTGATTTTAAACGTATAAAGGTTTATGCCATGCTACTTGCTTGTTAAACGATGATTAGGGTTCATGCTAGCCTATGCGTAGATTATGAGGATGTTTGGGTCAATAAACATAGTCTTGGTAGTGATGTGTACGACTGATGATTCTTGCTATTAATTGTCGTTGATGAGCATAGTTGTTGATATAAACAACAGGGTTCCATATCATAAATAGGTAAGTTATGCTAGATGATATTAATGGCGATTCTTGTACTGTTTAACATGTGGCATCATAGCCTGTACGAAAACTAGGAAGAAGGATATGAATTAATTAGTTAACCATCTTGTCACTCATTAACTAAATGTCGATATTGTTGCATTAGAAGGATCTGATGACTAGCGTATATGTTCGATGAAACTGGTCCACTTAGTTTAATTATTTGGGTTGTTGCTGGGCCATCATAATAATCTGGGATACACTGGGCCCAAACAGAAGTGTCTGCTGGGCCGGAAGTATAAAAAGGGAATGGTAGGGGTTTGGATCTTTGCAAACCGGTGGGCCTGGGTTGTTTTAATTAAGTTGTATAGTGGGCTGGGCTTATGTTATTCGGCCCAACATCTATGGGGCAGTACATGATTTGATATTGGGTCGAGTTGTATACAATTGTTGGGCCGAGATGAATGTACATACATGTTTACGTGATTAACTTTGGTCAAATATGTTGTTGTTACACACACCTTTGATAAGCGTTGCAAAGATGGAACCACTATGTGATACATAAGTATTCGATAATTTAATGTGAACAGATGGATTACCATGATATCAATTACATGTGTGTGTTATATGGACAGTAAATAAGTGTACGTGATCGATAGATATGTGAACTGTTTGTATGTGAAAGTGGTGGGTTATATGCAAGTAGAACTGACCATTATCGGTAACCTTTTTAGGGATTGATTGATCATCTGTAAAACGAGTAATTAATCTAACCGAGCAACCCAAAGGTGAGTTCACTGCACTTTTCTCAAGCATGCGTCCCGGTGGTTTGGGACAACTGGTAAACATTTGGAAGGGAAACATTGGGTAAATAACTTAATCGGTTTTGGTTATTGCCTGTAGGGCAATGGGGGTGATTAGTTGATAGCGCTATTAGGTGGGAAACCTCACACCGGGCCGTAAGGACGGGCGTGAACTAATTATCTGGGTATGGCTATGGTTGTTAGAGGCACACTCCTCGGATACATATGGGCACTCTCCCTAGGGTATCTAACGAAGGCAACATAGCAAACGGTCGTTAAGGGGTACCCACTCCCCGGATACTTATGGGCACACTCCCTAGGGTATCTAACATGAGCAACATCGAAACATTAAACATCTTAACAACAAACAACATATCGTTTTGTAAACTGTTTTACACATATGACTGGTAACACAACTTGGTAAACGAACATAAACCTTGAACTCACCAGCGTAGTCTGACACACTTGTTTACATGCTTGTAGGTGATTACTGAAGGAACTTGGGAGCTTGCTGTCTGATGCTGCTGGAGTAGTTGTGGTCATAATAAACCGTTATCGTGATTTGCTTTTGATACATTACACATTGATACTTTTATGCTTCCGCTCAGTACCTTGGTTTTGGGTTTAACTTTCAAACAATACATTTCTATTGATTTGGTATTTATTTATAACTTGTGTTTGATATGATTGGTGGCTCTCTGTTGAATCGTTTCACCTCCATCAGGGACACGCCCTAGGTGGTAATTTGGGGGTGTGACAGTTTGTCATAATGATAACGCCATGAATCACCAGGATTCTGCGGCGGCATAGTATAACCTTGACAATCAACATTTCCAGCTTCAATAATCCGCTTCTCACTTGGAACGATGACACGTCGCATCGGATTTGCATTACCAACAAATATTCCCTCAATGCACTTCGGACCAAACTTTCCATGAGGCTCTATAATAGTACAGGGTGACCCGAATGGTTCTAGATACTTCAAATTCGGTTTGCGGTTATTGATTAGCTCAAAGCATGTTTTGTTGAACTTCTTGACAGTGAGAACCCTGTTGAGCGTATAGCATGCGGCGGAAACAGCTTCAGCCCAAAAATTTATCGTTAATCTGCGAGCATAGTTCTAGCCGTCTCGATTAGTGTCCGGTTTTTGCGTTCTGCAACTCCATTCTGCTGCGGAGTGTACGGAGCACTAAACTCATGCAATATACCTTTTTCATCACAAAATTCTTCCATCTTGCTGTTCTTGAATTCAGTACCATTATCACTTCGAATTCTTTTGATACGCCTTTGGTACAGATTCTCAATTCTCTTGAACAACGCCATCAAACTATCAAATGTTTCGTCTTTAGTCTTCAAGAAAGAAACCCACGAAAATCTGGAATAATCATCAGTAACGACCAAACAGTAGTAATCTCCTGTAATACTTTTGACATTCACAGGACCAAATAAATCCATGTGAAGTCTTTCCAGAGGTCTCGAAACTGAATTGACTTGCTTTGTAGGGTGTGACTTTTTCTTCTGCTTGCCTTTTACATAGCTAATACACTCCCCTTCCAGATGAAAACCTTTGACATGAACTCCTGTAACCAAATCGTTGTGCACCAAGTGATTCATCTTCCTTAGGTGAATATGCCCCATCTTGCAGTGCCACAATCTCGATTCTTTCTCAGTTGCTCTGGACACAAAACAATGAGCTTGACCCGTGGTTGTAGTAGCTACGCTCATGTCCAACACGCATAGATAATTAACTCTCGGTGCCCTCATGATAATCCATTCCTCAGGAATTACAAATCCCGGTTTCAAGATCAAACATTCTTTGTCAGTGAAGTGAGTAGTATACATCCTGTCACAGATCTGCGAGATACTCAGCAGATTATTCTCCAGCTCAGCAATGTAGTTAACTCTCTCAAACGTTACAATCCCATTGGATAACGTTCCTTCACCAATAATCCTTCCTCCTTGATTACCCGCAAAACCTACGTATGCTCCATTTATGTTTCTTACATCATACAGCAACGCAGTCTTCCCTGTCATATGTCTTGAAGCTCCACTATCCATGGTCCATCTGGATACAAGTTTTGGAAGATCCTGCACATAACAAACTATGACTTAACCAACTTCAATAAAGATGCCGATTCATGCTTCGCGAACCAGGAAGCTCCGGCAATTCAAACTGCTTAATCAAACATTGAGTCCACCCAGGCTTCATCAGCCTTGGGTGTAACCTTGACTCTCGCAATTTGAATTTTCAAGTTTTCAGCCTTAAGAGGTGGAAAATTTGCATCATAATCAATTTGAATTGAATCCTCAGAAAGTGAAATCTTTTTCTCAGTTTTAGGTTTCCACACTTGTTGAGATAACGCAACCCGTTTATAAAATTTGTCATTTTTAGTTACCACTTTCTTTACAGGTTCATTTTTCACTTTGGTGTTGTCATTTTTCACACTCTTTTTCTCAACAACCATTGGTGCTTTACCCTTCACATCAACTTTCTTCTGTTGAGTCTTCACAGTTTCAGTCTTAGGCTTTACGTTGGTACTCTTTCGTGCAATATGACCAACTTGATTACATCTGAAGCATATTCGAGTATCAGTTACCCGACTCGTGCCTTCAGACTGAGACTGTGAAGCTTTTTTCTCAAAGAACTCTTCATTTGATTTTGAAAAAATTTCTTTCTCTTCATCAGCAAATGAACTCGAACTGTTCACAAACTTTTTATTTTCAACAAACCTCTTGTTTTGAACATTTCTCTTATGATAAGACTTACCAACCTGATAACCACCCGACCAATTGTTTCGGTTCTTGTTGTAAAAATGCGGTGGAACTACAGATTTCTTGTAGTAAGATTTATCTTTCTCAAAATTCATTTTTCTCTTTGTTTGACTCAGATTGTTAACCTTTGATAACTCAACTTCGACCAATTTAAAAACATTTGTCAATTTGTTCATATTAACATTCTCAATCGGAAACTCTGAATCCGAAAACAACTTATCTGAACCTAACATCTTGTACATGACAAGATTTGATTCTTCATTTAAGTTGTTCTCGGACTTTTGTTTCGGAATGTATTTGTCCAAGAAACATCCATCTTCCTCAGTAGTGTCACTATCCGTTTTTAACACATTTTCAACAACACCTTTTACAATATCATTCTGGACACTATCATCATTGGAAGATGTGAACGTGACATCAATTGAATCCGGAAGTTTCATTTCACTCTCTTCCTCAATTTCAACCAACCCTGATTGCTTTTTCGTGTAATTATCCCAAATCGGCGGTGGAACTCTATGAAAACCCACCCCGGTTCTATCAGAATAAACATCTTCGCCAGCTTTGTTTTTCCTGATTGGTTTAGGAACAATGTGTTGCAAAACAAAGCTTGCGGAGCTGTAACTGTTAAGCTTCAACTGGATTCGCTCGTTTTCAATTTCAGCCTCTTGAAATTTAAGTTTCAGTTTAGCGATTTCATCCAGTTGTTGGTTGATTGATTCTTCTTTTACTCTCAGTACTGCTTTTAGTTGAATGTTTTCTTTATAAGTTTTAGCATTTCGATCATCATTATCTTTTTGAACTCTTTCATGATCAATTTTATCATTTTCAATTTGGTTAGTTAATTCTTTTATCCGTTCAGTTGAAGCTTTAACTCTTTTGTCACGATCAAGAATTTGATTCTCAACGCTTCTGACTTTTGTTGTCAGATCTTCAACTTTCTTTCCGTTGAGATACGTGACTGTATTACAAAATTTGCACTCTTTGATGCAATTTTTGCAATCAGCATTTCCATCAATTTTCTTACCTGACATATTTGTTGAGAAGTTTGAACTGATCCGGCTTTTTGACTCAGACACGGAGTTAGAGTCTACCTCAAGTGCCTTAGCAGCCAGCACTTTGTCAGCCATTTTTCCGAGGTTTTCAGCAGTTAACTCCTGCGTTGTGTCAATAACCCCAGTATCAATTTTCTTTGACTTCTCTATCTCTTCTTTCTCCTTTTTCTCTTTCTCTTCTTTCTCCTTCTTCTCTTTCTCTTCTTTCTCTTTCTCGTCTCCAGTTCCCCACCATTTATTTTGCCAATAATCATCCTCATCTTTGAACTCCTTGATTATAGCTTCTAGATCAAGAGTTTTGTCATCAACTGCAATATTTCCATATGGGTCAAGATAACACTCCCTGTCCGGATCCCATCTTCTCGCTCTCCTCGCTTCCAAATAGATACCAGATATTCTAATAATTCTGTTTTCAGCCAACATTTTTCTGTGTTTATACTTCTGCTCTTCAGTTCTATTATCTTTCCAAGGAATAGGTTCGTTTTTCGCCATGAACGCGTAACCAACCGCATCTTCCTCTGGTAGAACCTCTTCACTCCAATCATAACCCTCATCATCATAAATCACTACAAGAGCTCTAGATTTCTCTTTATTGTCTTCACCCTGCTTCAATCTAGGCGGCTCAGATTTATTCTGGTGATAAATCGCCTTCTTGTAGTAATCCTCTCTGAAAGGGTTCTCCGACTCATCAGCATATGCATTTCTGCATTCTCGCTTGAAGTGACCTTTCTGCTTACACTTGAAGCACATCACCTTGGACTTATCAAACCCCAGCTTGGTAGATGGACCACCAATTGTCTTTCTGCCGGTTATTTCCATGAAACGCTGTACTCGACGAACCGCACTGGCCATGCACCAACGAATGTCGATTAATTCCATTTCTTCAGGATCTATTTGATCATAGTCCTCTTCTCGTTAGGTTGGTGTTGCCTATCTTCCCTGCTACTAAACCTTCATATGATTCCAACACAGATGTTAAAAAGATCATCTGCTGTTTAGCCGACTCCTCATCAAAATTCTGAGCATTCTTTAAGTCTATTGCGATGTTGCATTGAAAACGATTCTTTGCATCAAAATGACTTGTAGATGATGAAGATCCACTGTGATAACCACTGTGATTTCCATTGCTTTGATTACTTTGACTTTCTTTGCTTGCTGTGGACACATTCTCAGCAGAAAAAGCAGTCTTGGGAGAAGTTGCTTTTGGCATCATGGTTTTTGGATAATACAAATCCAAATTCTGCTGATAAGATGAGTGATTGACTTTGTATGTCTTCTTCAGTTCCAACTCGTGACTTTCAAGTCTCTCAATCAACAAATCCACAGTCAACTTTTCAGGCTCGATAGTGTTCTTCAGCATCAGTGCATAATATCTCCAATCCATCTCGTCTGATAATGAATTGAACAACTCGTCTACTAGCTCATCGTTAGAATACGTAATTTCATGTCTAGCTAGCTCCAGTTTCAAATGTCCAAACCTCTCGATCATCTTTGACACCGATTCATTCTTTAGACAGCCAAATAAATCAAATTCTTTCCTAAGAAGTTTCTTTTTACTTTTCACGATTTCAGCACTTCATGGACATTTAGTTTCTAGCTTTTTCCAGAGATCTTTTGCATTTGAATAATCGATCAATGAGACTATGTCCTCCTGGACGGACTGAAATAACAATGCCACACATTTTTGCTCAGCTACAAATGATTCAATCTCCTCAGCTGATGTTAAAGTTTCACCATTTTTGTTTCCATCTTGATAACCAGTTTTCAGACTCCTCCAGCTGGGAAATGCAAATGCCATCAACCAATCTTCAGACTCTCTTGACCACCGACTGTATTCCTCGATAGCCATTAGCTTTGGAGGTTTATTGAAGGTTCCAAAGGCACTTTCAGATTCCCAAGCTTCCTTTTTCTTCACATTCGGCGGATTCTCATTCGTATTGCTTGATGAAGTATCATCATTTCCAGAATTTCCAGCGAATGCGTACATGTCGCTAAATGGGTTCAAAAATATGTCATCCATCTTGAGTGTACCTGCAAAATTAGCAAACACATAGAAAAATTTTCGAAAGTTTGGAAAATGGTGACTGATAAGCGAAATATCAGTTATTATGACACAAAAGCGAAATAGCAATGACACAAAATCGAAACCAGTATTGTGACAGATGAACGAAATCAGGTATGTTCCAATGAGCGAAATCAGACAAAGTCTGTCCATATGAGCCAAATAGCAACAAGTCCTTATGAGCGAAATAGCAAGATGTCCCTAAGAGCGAAATAGTAATTTTCGTATGAGCGAAATAGGTAATTTCGAGCGAAGCCCCTTCGTTTACCGAAAAAGAGAAATCAAGTTTTTATTATATTTTCACCATTTTTACGCCGTATTTTAACCTGATTCTTTCTAGGGTTTGTTATTACTGTGTTTCACACGTTATATTCAAAATTCAGGCCATTTCAACCGTAGGAACCAGTTCAAATCGAAAAAGTATGAGAGAAAGTGAGTAGAAGTAAGAGAATCTGGTAGAATCAAGCTGTAGTAGTATGAACTCCTCGTCCTGAGCTCTGATACCACTTGTTGGACCGGTTTCCGACCCTAAACAGTCAGTATAAGGCAGTTCATCCTCAAATACAAAGGCGGAATCAATGTAGATGAAGTAACACAACTGTTCCTTTCAATTACTTCTCTATTTATGCTTTCTGAATGCAATTTGACAGAGTTTCGTTACAAAGCTAATGACCAGGTTTCGCTCCAAAGGTTACAACTGAAATCACATGACAGGTATATATATGTTGCCTAGTTTCGCTCTTATGACATACCATATGACCGAAACCCCATGTGAATATATAAGCAAAACCCTCCACATGAGCGAAACCCTACACTATCCCATGCACACATGAGCGAAACCCCTAACCTAATGTGTACATATAAGCGAAATTACAAAGTTAAACCCTATTTTGACTTTCAAGCTCCAATCTTGACTTGTCTTGACCTAAGACCCAATGCAAACGAAGTCAACAGACATTTCGTGCACCAACACTTTACTTGCTTTTATTCTACTGTTGCTCCTTTACAAACAAAATTTTCACTCAATTGTTTTATTTCGCAGGTTGAGCCACGAACGTACAAGGAAGCACTAACTGAAGATTCGTGGGTCAACGCTATGCAAGAGGAGCTGAACCAGTTTGAAAAATTGGGTGTCTGGAAGCTGGTGGATTTGCCAGAAGGTCACAGGAAGATAAACACCAAGTGGGTGTTTAAGTGCAAAAGAGACGACAGAGGGGTTGTTATTCGAAACAAAGCTCGACTCGTAGTCCAAGGCTTCAGTCAGCAGGAGAGCATAGATTTCACAGAAGTGTATGCTTCCGTTGCTCGACTTGAAGCAATTCGTATCTTCCTAGCATTTGCATCATGGAAAGGATTCAAAGTGTATCAGCTTGATGTAAAGTTGGCCTTTCTCTACGGTAAAGTGAAGGAGGAAGTCTATGTCAGACAGCCACCGGGCTTCACCGACCCATACCATAAAGACAAGGTTTATCTTTTGGATAAGGCATTATATGGCTTACACCAGGCCCCGAGAGCCTGGTATGAGACTTTGTCTCAGCATTTGCTAGCCAATCACCTCATCCGAGGAAAGATAGACACCACCCTCTTCACAAAAGAAGTCGACGGACATCTTCTGATAGTACAGATTTATGTGGATGACATAATTTTCGGGTCTACAAATGAACAACTCTGCAAAGACTTTGAAAATGTTATGAAGCAGAAGTTCGAAATGTCATCAATGGGTGAGATGAAGTTCTTCTTGGGACTACAGGTTGATGAACTACCCGAGGGAACTTTCATACATCAGACAAAGTACGTTCATGATATCTTGGAAAAATTCGGGATGTCAGGATTGTCACCAATGTCTACCCCATTAGCAATGAACCATGGAATACATCCTGATCTCACCGGAGATAAAGTGGATGAAACATTGTATCTCGCTAATGTACCTGACTACTTCAAGCCCAGATATTATGTATCCCACTTGCCTCGCAGAACGGTTTCAGTCAAACCCCAGAGCTTCGCATTTGGTAATTGTGAAAAGGATATCACGCTACCTGAAAGGAACTCCATCTTTGGGGTTGTGGTATCCTAAAGAAGGCAACTTCACGCTCGAAGGGTACTCTGATTCCGACTTTGGACGCTGCAAAATCAACAACAGCGGGGTGCTAGTTTTTCGGACCAAGCTTGGTCACCTGGCAATGCAAGAAGCAGACCTCTGTAGCTTTATCCACCTGTGAAGCTGAGTATGTATCTGCTAGCAGTTGCTGCTCTCAGATCTTGTGGATCCAGCAACAGATGCGCGATTACGGTTTGCAATTCCTTAACTCCCCTATATTTGTTAATAATAAGGCAACAATAAACATCACTAAAAATCCCGTTCATCATGCTAAACAAAACATATTGAAATTTGTCATCACTTTATTCGCGATTGTTTCGAGAAGAAGTTGATACGAATTGAGAAAATCCATACTGACGAGCAAAAAGCTGATTTACATACCAAAGCATTTGATAAAAATCGTTTTGAATATCTGCTAAAATTGAATGGTATGAAGCTTTTGTCGGTAATGGAGGAAATTGTTAGCATTGATGAAGACTCCACTGTAGATGATGATGAAAAACAATCTGCAATGGTTTGTCGATTTTTTACTTGTTTTGGTCTTTAGGGGGAGATAGGTATATATGTATATACTTTCAAAAAATCCAAAAACAATAAAAAATTGAAAAACCGAAAAACATGAGAAAATTCCAAAACCCAAAAACAATAGAAAACTGAAAAAGAGCATGTGTAAAAAGGGAAAATGATAGTACATCAGCTAGACAGTTTCAGTATGCTAAAGATTTGTAATGAATATAGCGTTAAATAATCTCGCTGATCATATGTCAATAGGTTTTTATACACTTAGTAAATTTGCTCAGGATATAAACATAAAACATTAACTTACTTATTTCGTGGGGAACACTACTTGGATATATAGGTAACCCCTGAAATCTCGTTTGAAAGATCCCGCTTTCTGAAATATTAGGTCTTTATACTCAGTGATATCTGGGGTATTATTCCGGGACTTCTGCTGAATGGAAGTTCTGACCTACTCCCCGAATAATACTTTCCGCACTGCTTGAAATATAGCACAGCCCTCAGCAAATTGATGAAACAATAAAATTGATAATCATTGTTGTTGTATAAAAGATCCTCTAAAAGGGACACACCGAAAAGTCGAAGCCGTCATCTCTCTGCGTATACGGAAGTATCGATCTGAGCTCCCACGGCCCTCGCATCTAACCCTTTAAAGATATCATCCGTGGTATACTCACCTGTAAGACTGAATATTGGGATCTGGATATGGGAGTATATACAAGAGGTGGGGCACATGAATGAGTTTAAGTTCTTAATTCACCTAATTCGTATCCTGAACAGATTGAAACTTGTATAAAAATTTAAAATGGATCAGTATATTGACAATCAATGTGAATTGTTTAATACTTATAATGCTATCAAGCTTAACGGTACTTGTGACGTGTCTGTAGCTGATATGATTCCCTAACACGCTCACCAAAAATATGTTTGTAAATATTTTACTTTCATTACATTCTGTACTTTAGTTTCCGTAATTCATTTCTAAGTTTAGAGACTTTATAGAAAATCCAAAAAGATTTTTCTTGTCTGCTTTATTTTTAAGACAAACCAAAGCAGAGAGTTGATCTTCAGATTCTCAGTCTGATGCAGATGCAGGAAGTTGTTCTAAACAGGAAGATGAGTTGGGAGCTAATCTTGATAGAACCAGAGAAAATGAAATGTACATGCAAGTTCATTAATTTGAAACTTGTAATTTTTCAGGAAAAGATTGATCAAAATATCAGTATGTTTTGTCTCGAGTCAACCAAGGTCATTAAGTTGAACTTGGTAGGCAAATTAAGTACCTAGGGTCATTAACTTGAACCTAAATACTTAAGTGGATTTCTCAAACTCTGATAAAGTCAAAACGGTCAAAAAGTCAAAGCTTTGAAAGTCAATGGGTCTCCTGGATCGAACAGGCTGACCGATCGGCCAGCATTGCTAGCCGATCGAACAGCCAAGCCGAGTAAACATCACCTATAAATAGGTGGTCAAGCTCCAGTCAAATGGTTACACTGTTCGAACGACCGACCTTTCTCTCTCAAAATCTTTCCTCTGATTTCACTGTTTCTTGATTCCCTTTGGATTTAGAACATTGGTTTGTTGGTTTGCTCATCATTCACAATGCTGAAGGTATGTACGTCTTTATCAAATCTACCATTGTTATACTTGTTCTTCATGTTTGTTCCTGTCGGTGCTTCTATCTTAGATCTAGGAGATTTTAGGAACTTTTAATAAGATTCAAGCATAGGGTTGTGTTCAAAATGTTTATATCTATATGTTTACCGGATCAATTCGTGTTAAAACTTGTTTAAACTAAGTAGATCTAGGATTTTATCGTTCAGTTGTCGGACAGGTTTTTGCTAAATTAGCCTTGTTTTGAACGAGTTAGATAGCAATAAACATAGGATTTTGATCGCAAAAAACATTAGGAACATGGGTGTGTGTTCAATTTGTGTTAATTTGCATAAAATTTTTGAGTCTATTGAATGTTCCTAGTCTGTTCTTGAACGAGATGCCAGCCGATCGGCTTGCCCAGCCGATCGGACAGCCATGATAATAATTGTCTTGTGTTGATGAATGATAAGATAGTTCATGCCTTGAAAATTGTGCCATCATACGTTATGAAATTTTTGTGTTGAAATGTTCAAATGTATGCTAGCCGATCGGTCAGCATTGCTAGCCGATCGAACAACATTGCTAGCCGATCGGTCAGCATTGCAAGCCGATCGGACAATATCCTTATCTTTACATAGATTTCTATGCAAGATTGCCAACCGATTGGTAAGCACTTTCCAACCGCTCGGACATCATTAGTGAAAACTCCATTATCATAGATTGCTAGCCCATCGACCAGCATTGCTAGCCGATCGAATAGCATTGCTAGCCGATCGAACAACATTGTTTTGTTAAAAAAAGGGGGGGCATGCTGACCGATCGATCTGTCACTATCTCACTACATGTAATAACCGATCGAACAGCAATGCTATTCGATCGAACAGGCCAGTCGATTCTCTAGTACTATCACATAAAGATTCTCAGTGTTAGAAAAATTTTAAAAAAAATCTTCTTTCATCCTTATGGTTCAATATCTGTGCAAATGTTTAATAATGCATATACTTACAGGGAAGAGGAAAGGATACAGATAAAGGTCACAATGTACATTGCGTAATAGATGCTGAAAACACGAATGGTACAGTGGTTGAAAAGATGGCTAAATTTTTAAGAGAAAGCAGAGTTGCAAAAGCTTTATGTTACACCACCAAAATCCACACGCGGAATATCACTGCTTGGAGGCGTGACATGACCAGGATCAAGCCACCAATCATATTGAACATTATAAGTAATAAGTAAAAGTCATTCATCAATACGAAAGGTGTTCAAAAACCAAAACATAATCAAGTGTGTAGCAGAAGCAATAATGTAAAAACCCAACGTAAGTAATAAGTTTGAAATGTCCTAATTAATTAACATGGCATCCACGATCCATGCCCCACAATGACCACGCCTCCCAGTGCAAGCTCCATGAGTACCTATTGACCTGCAAGGCATGTAACAACGAGTCAACAACAAAATTGAGCGAGTTCACAGTTGGTTTCTTAGTTTCAGTATTCGTTTCGTATTTCACATGTTCATTTTCTAAACCATGTATCGTATATATTTGTATCGCGGCCCTCCAGGCATGTTTGCGAAGATTAGTGGGGTTTCCCATGTATTCTAGACTAGTTGTATTTGTATCGCGGCCCTCCAGGCATGTTTGCGAAGATTAGTATTCGTATCGCGGCCCTACAGGCATGTGTGCGAAGATTAGTGTTCGTATCGCGGCCCTTCAGGCATGTGTGCGAAGATTAGTGTTCCTATCGCGGCCCTTCAGGCATGTGTGCGAAGATTAGTGGGGGCTTCCCATGTGTTACTAGTCTAGCTGTATCTATAATCATTCAATCCCATTCCCAACCTCGGGAATCCCATACGTTGGTAAGAGTGTGAACTCACCTTGGTTTGCTCGGCAGATACACAGGAAGGTTACTTGAGTAATAAGGGGTCAACCACGTCCTAGCATGGTTACCATACGAGTTAAGTCTAGGTTCAAGTAGTGCACATATGTTCACACAAGCTAACACATTAAAAAGTATCATGCAAGTTTCCAAGTAAAACTCAATCATGCGGTTCAGGTGATTGGGCTGGTGATCTGGTTCAAGCCCAATAACCTTGTGCGATTTAGCAAATGTAACCCAATTGGATGATCGGCCCAACCTGTTGTGCGTCCAGCACCTCTTGTGCGACTCGTAACAGGTTGTGCGATCCAAAACATACCCGACCCTGTTTACAATTAAGCCCAACAAAATACATATCCCAAACAAAACAACATTCACTGGTCTTGTGTGGCCCGGATGACTTGTGCGACTGACCAATCCTTGTGCGCTTGGGATTGGGCTTTGAAGCCCAATCAACATAATAAAGTCCAACAGTGTGTGTGTGGCCCAAGACTTGTGCGATCGGCACGGTGTTGTGTGATCCACAAGTCTTGTGCGATCATGCATAACTAATCAGTACTCTGTGCTTTATGTGTTTGTACCCGGCTTGTGCGATGCACCTTGTGCGATCAGATCAGGTCCTGATCTTGTGCGACTGAGGGGGCTTGTGCGATTGATTAACTAATTCCCGAAATTCATGCAATCAGTTACATCCATTCAATTAGTTTCCAAAATTACAATTTATCAATCAATGCTAACTTCCAAACCAAGCAGTAATCGATCGAAGAAGGTTTTTTTTTTTAATATCAATTTCTTATGAACCCTAGACATGCTCAAACACAATCTCGACTAGACGATTTATGTTCTTGATTACTAGCATGCCATCTAATCATAACAATACCACGAAATCATCCGCACATGAACACATTACAGCCGATTAATCATCTATTCGGTTCTAAATTAGCGGTAATAGCATAGAATCATCAAATCTTATATTGATCATAGTCAACATACATGTGAGCCGATTATCAAGAACACTATCATTCAACATCATAATCAATCATGTTAACAGGAACCCTAGATCATCATGCAAGATTATTATAGCACACACATCAAAACATCATCAAACATGTAATCGATAAACCCAAACACTAACCGATTAGAGATAGAATGAGGATGATCCGAACGCAAAAGCTTCAAGAGATGGAGATGTGTGTCGTCGGCTTCGAGAGGAGAGAAGGAGAGAATAAGGTTTTGTGTGTGTTATGTAATTTGCAAAATAATGAGGAGTATACACTCTCCTCATGGATTATGTGTGTAAAGGGGGTGGGCCGAACCCTCCTAATGGGCTGCCCATTCGGTTCCATCACAAAAAGGGTGTGGGCCGAGAGTATTAAGGAACCACAGCCCAAAGGCTTGTGCGTTCGAGTTGTTGTTGTGCGATCGGTTTATACAAGTACATACACATTCACATGTAAAATCACATATCATTTCATTAAACATTCAATCAATCAACCAAGTTCACATAGTCATATAACGTTACATTTAAACATATAGAGAGGTTTGAAATACGAGTTGTAACATTATCCCCAAGTTGAAAGAAATTTTGTCCCGAAATTTGGTACGTACTCACTGAGGAAGCTAGTTAAGTTGCATGGTTTTCCTGGGGTGTCACATCCTTCCCCCGTTGGTTTGGAATTTCATCCCGAAATTCCGCATTAGCTTCAGCCTCAGTAGTGGTTGTACTGTTTGTGAACAACTGGGGATAATTTTGCTTCATTTGATCTTTGCGTTCCCAGGTGAACTCTGGGCCGCGACGGGAGTTCCAACGAACTCGAACAAGAGGTATTCTGGTGTGCTTGAGGACCTTAACATCCCGGTCCGTGATTTCTACTGGTTCCTCGATGAATCGCAACTGTTCGTCGATAGTGAGCTCCTTCAAAGGAACTATGAGGGTCTCATCTGACAGACACTTCTTCAGATTCGACACGTGAAAGACGTTGTGAACCCCACCGAGTTCTGCTGGTAGGTTCAGTTTTTAGGCCACTTTGCCTATTCTTTCTATGATTTCGAACGGCCCGACATACCGCGGATTGAGCTTGCCTCGTTTGCCAAAACGAACTATACCTTTCCATGGTGAGACTTTGAGTAGCAATCGATCCCTAACCTGGAACTCGAGTGGTTTCTTGCGCTTATCAGCGTAGCTTTTCTGACGGTCACGAGCCGCCGCCATGCGTTGCCGTATCTGAGCAATTGTTTCCGTTGCGTCTACTACCATTTCTGGACCCGTGATCTGACTATCACCCACCTCTGCCCAACAAAGAGGTGATCGGCATTTACGCCCGTACAATGCCTCAAATGGAGCGGCTTGAATGCTGGTGTGGTAACTATTGTTATATGAAAACTCCACCAAAGGGAGATGTTTTCCCAGCCGTTGCCGAAATCGATAACACATGCCCGAAGCATGTCTTCTAGGGTTTGAATAGTGCGCTCAGACTGCCCATCTGTCTGAGGGTGATAAGTTGTGCTCATGTCTAATCGTGAGCCAAAAGATTTTTGCATTACCTGCCACAGTTCTGAAGTGAATCGTGCATCACCGTCGGAAATAATGGAGGTTGGCACCCCGTGCCTCGAGACCACTTCTTTCAAGTAAATGTCTGCTAATGTAGAGAACTTGTCTGTTTCTTTGATAGCCAAGAAGTGTGCAGACTTGGTGAGTCGATCCACGATCACCCAAATAGTATCGTTTCCACGCTGGGATCTAGGCAGGCCAGTAACAAAATCCATGGAAATTTCTTCCAATTTCCATTGTGGTATCCTTGGTTGCTGAAGTAGGCCTGATGGTTTCTAATATTACGACTTGACTCTCGCACAAGTCAAACACTTACCGACTTAAGTTGCTATGTGGGCCTTCATGCTAGGCCACCAATACGTAGTTCTGAGATCGTAGTACATCTTATCTGAACCAGGATGTACTGAGTAGCGAGACTTATGCGCTTCATCCATTACCAGCTCGCGTAAGTTTCCATAATGTGGGACCCAGATGCGTCCCGTTACATAGTAGGCGCCGTCTTCCCTTTGTTCTAACCGTTGCCATGAGCCGCGTAGGGCTTCAGCCCTGATGTTTTCTGGTTTCAATGCTTCTACCTGAGCATCTCGTATCTGGGAAGGAAGACTAGACTGGATAGTAAGTTGTAATGCTCGTACGCGTCTAGGCATAGTGTCTTTTCGACTTAGGGCGTCAGCCACAACATTGGCTTTGCCTGGATGGTACTTGATGGCACATTTGTAATCGTTCAAAAGTTCGACCCATCGTCGTTGACGCATGTTCAATTCCTTCTGCTTGAAGATATGCTCGAGACTCCTATGATCGGTGTAGATGGTGCACTTGGTACCGTACAGGTAGTGTCGCCATATCTTAAGCACGAAGACAACAGCTCCCAGCTCTAAATCGTGCGTAGTATAGTTCCGTTCATGAACCTTAAGTTGACATGACGCATAAGCAATGACCTTGTCACGTTGCATCAACACACATCCAAGACCTTGAATGGATGCGTCGCAATAGACCACAAAATCGTCCGTGCCCTCTGGCAATGAAAGGATAGGTGCGCTGCAGAGCCTATCTTTTAGGTGCTGAAATGCTAATTCCTACGCACTTCCCCATTGATAAGTAACGACCTTCTGCGTTAGTGAGGTGAGAGGTTGCGCAATCTTTGAGAAGTCCTTGATGAACCTTCTGTAGTAACCTGCCAAACCCAAGAACTGGCGAATTTCTGTTGGTGTACGAGGTGCAGGCCAGTTCTTAATCGAGTCTACCTTGGATGGATCAACATAAATCCCATCCTTGTTTACCACATGGCCTAGAAAATGGACTTCACGAAGCCAGAAGTCGCATTTTGAGAACTTGGCATATAGTTGCTCTGTACGAAGGAGTTTCAAAATGAGTCGTAAATGCTTCTTATGTTCCTCCTGACTCTTGGAATAGATCAGGATGTCGTCGATGAAGACAATAACAAATTTGTCTAGATAGGGATTGCATACTCTGTTCATAAGGTCCATGAAAACTGCAGGCGCGTTTGTTAACCCGAATGGCATAACTAGAAACTCGTAGTGGCCGTAGCGAGTTCTAAATGTTGTTTTGGAGACGTCCTCATCCCGGACTCTCAGTTGATGGTAGCCTGAACTCAGATCTATCTTCGAATAATAGTTCGACCCTTGCAATTGGTCGAACAGGTCGTCGATGCGTGGAAGAGGATAGCGATTCTTCACGGTCACCTTGTTGAGTTCACGGTAGTCAATGCACATCCTAAAGGTACCATCTTCCTTTTTCACAAATAGTACTGGAGCTCCCCAAGGCGAAGAGCTAGGACGAAGGAAACCCTTATCCAAGAGTTCTTGTAGTTGTTTGGATAGTTCTTCTAGTTCTGATGGAGCTAAGCGATACGGTGCTCGAGCTATGGGCACTGCTCCAGGGGCTAGCTCGATTTGGAATTCGACCTGGCGATGAGGCGGTAGCCCAGGTAAATCTTCAGGAAACACCTGAGGAAAGTCGCGTACTTCTGGAATGTCCTCCAATCTCTTCTCCTTCGTTGATGCATCAGTAACAAGCGCTAGAATAGCGGTGTGGCCCTTTCGCAAACACTTCTGAGCCTTAAGAAAGGAGATGATGCCTACCACAGCACCACTCTTGTCGCCTTGAACCTCGAGAGGTTCTTTACCCGAACGGGGAATACGAATCATCTTTTCCTTGCATAGGATCTCTGCTTGCTGTTGGGATAACCAATCCATCCCAATGACGATATCGAAACTACCTAGAACTATAGGAATGAGATCGATAGAGAAGGTCTGACCAGCTAAAATGATGCTACAACCCTTGACTATGTGCGCGGCTTCTAAATTCTTACCATTAGCTAACTCTACGACATGCTTGGTGTTTAAAGGAGTTGGCGTACGTTTAAGCATTTGACTAACTTTTAAAGACACATAACTGGTATCCGCACCCGAATCAAATAATACAGTAACATAAAGGTCATCGAGAAGGAATTTACCCATCACTACATTAGGATCATTCCTTGCATCTCCCTGACCCAACACAAATGCTCGACCCCTAGCGTCGTTTTTATCATTATCTCCCCCGTTGTTGTTCCCATTGCCCTGATTATTGTTGTTGTTGTTCTGGTTCTGGATTAACTGGGAGCAGTCTCGCTTGAAGTGGCCTTCAGCACCACACTGATAGCATCCCTTGTTGCCTCGCTGCTGTTGTTGCTGCTGGTTTCGTGGAGCTGGTGGTTGTTGTTGCTGGTTCTGGTTCGCAGGTCGTGAGCTCCTGCAATCCTTAGCTTCATGACCCATCTTGAGACACATCTGACAATGACCCTTATTGCACTGGCCATTGTGGTGCTTGTTGCCAGTGTTGCACCTTGGGAGGTTTCCTCGATATCCACCCTGCCTTTGACTGCCAGAAGATTGCTGACCAGGGCTCTGGTAGTTATCAGTCTTACGCTGCTGAGCCTGGGTCTGAACTGTTGTCGAACCCTTGCTGGAATCCCCATCCCATTTTCTCTTGTTATCACCGGGAGTAGCAGAAGTAGTAGCATTAGTAGCACCGACACGTTTGGGCAGCCTGTTCTGTTCCACTGCCTGGTCTGTAAGATGATGAGCAAGACGTGTAATATCCTGGATATTAGCAAGGTTGGCCGATGTCACGTGACTTTGAATTTCTGGTGCCAGCCCTTTGAGATACAACTCGATACGCTTAATAGGAGGGTCCACCATAGTTGGACACAAGATGGCCAGCTCGTTTGACCTTTTCGTATAAGCCTCAATCTCTGACCCCGTCATTTTCAAATTAAAGAACTCCACTTCCAACTTATAGATGTCATTCCAAGGGGTGGCATTAGCAGCTGCCAACCCTAACATCTGAACTTGCGCATTCCACCAAGTCAGCGCAATGCCTTCGAGAGTACCAGTGGTGTACTTCACCATGCGAGCCTCAGGGCACTCACATATCTCAAATACGGACTCGAGGTTTTCAAACCAATGGAGGAGTCCAACTGCTCCTTCAATGCCACTGAAAGTACTGGGACGACAGTCCATGAAAGTCTTGAAAGTGCATACAGGTGGCTGAGCGTGTTGGCCTGTTGTGTATAAGAATCAGGACAAGGTTTAACACAAGAATTGGTTTAGGAGTGTAGGATCTAAAGGTCCTAGAGTGAGTTTGCTACTGCAGGGTATACCTCCTGCTTGTGCGGCTGCAAGTGCCGCAACAACTTGTTCGTTAATTAGAGCCGCCAACTGGGCTTGAGATATGTTAACGCGTCCAGCCATGTTCTTCATATCAAGGAAACATAAGTGAGAGAGGTTCGCAAAAAAAATGCGATGATAGAAGAGAGTAAGCACATAAGTGTTCTCAAGCAATAGTCATTATGTGTATCTAAGCATACCATGAGCAAAGTTCTATGTAATCTAGCAAGTAGGCAATGTAAACATGAATAGTATTACCTATAGTGTTGAGTCTTGCACGTGGAGCGAAGCGTCGTTGTGGATCGTTGAGCACTGTTCTGGTTATAGTCTAGTTTTAACAAAACTTTTTCCCCTTATTAAAACCAAGTTCTCTATAACCAATGGCTCTGATACTAATCTGTCACACCCCCAAAATCCACACGCGGAATATCACCGCTTGGAGGCGTGACATGACCAGGATCAAGCCACAAATCATATTGAACATTATAAGTCATAAGTAAAAGTCATTCATCAATGCGAAAGGTGTTCAAAAACCAAAACATAATCAAGTGTGTAGCGGAAGCAATAATGTAAAAACCCAACGTAAGTAATAAGTTTGAAATGTCCTAACTAATTAACAAGGCATCCACGATCCATGCCCCACAATGACCACGCCTCCCAGTGCAAGGCATGTAACGACGAGTCAACAACAAAGTTGAGCGAGTTCACAGTTGGTTTCTTAGTTTCAGTATTCGTTTCGTATTTCACATGTTCGTTTTGTAAACCATGTATCGTATCTATTTGTATCGCGACCCTCCAGGCATGTTTGCGAAGATTAGTGGGGGTTTCCCATGTATTCTAGACTAGTTGTATTTATATCGCGGCCCCACAGGCATGTTTGCGAAGATTAGTATTCGTATCGCGGCCCTACAGGCATGTGTGCGAAGATTAGTGTTCGTATCGCGGCCCTTCAGGCATGTGTGCGAAGATTAGTGTTCCTATCGCGGCCCTTCAGGCATGTGTGCGAAGATTAGTGGGGGCTTCCCATGTGTTACTAGTCTAGCTGTATCTATAATCATTCAATCCCATTCCCAAGCCCGGGAATCCCATGCCTTGGTAAGAGTGTGAACTCACCTTGGTTTGCTCGGCATGTACACAGGAAGGTTACTTGAGTAATAAGGGGTCAACCACGTCCTAACATGGTTACCATGCGAGTTAGGTCTAGGTTCAAGTAGTGCACATATGTTCACACAAGCTAACACATTAAACAGTATCATGCAAGTTTCCAAGTAAAACTCAATCGTGCGGTTCAGGTGATTGGGCTGGTGATCTGGTTCAAGCCCAATAACCTTGTGCGATTCAGCAAATGTAACCCAATTGGATGATCGGCCCAACCTGTTGTGCGTCCAGCACCTCTTGTGCGACTCGTAACAGGTTGTGCGATCCAAAACATACCCGGCCCAGTTTACAAATAAGCCCAACAAAATACACAGCCCAAACAAAATAACATTCACTAGTCTTGTGCGGCCCGGATGACTTGTGCGACTGACCAATCCTTGTGCGCTTGGGATTAGGCTTTGAGGCCCAATCAACATAATAAAGTCCAACAGTGTGTGTGTGGCCCAAGACTTGTGCGATCGGCACGGTGTTGTGCGATCCACAAGTCTTGTGCGATCATGCATAACTAATCATTACTCTGTGCTTTATGTGTTTGTACCCAGCTTGTGCGATGCACCTTGTGCGATCAGATCAGGTCCTGATCTTGTGCGACTGAGGGGGCTTGTGCGATTGATTAACTAATTCCCGAAATTCATGCAATCAGTTACATCCATTCAATTAGTTTCCAAATTTACAATTTATCAATCAATGCTACCAACTTCCAAACCAAGAAGTAATCGATCGAAGAAGGTTTTTTTTTTAATATCAATTTCTTATGAACCCTATACATGCTCAAACACAAGACGATTTGTGTTCTTGATTACTAGCATGCCATCTAATCATAACAATACCACGAAATCATCCGCACATGAACACATTACAGCCGATTAATCATCTATTCGGTTCTAAATTAGCGGTAATAGCATACAATCATCAAATCTTATATTGATCATAGTCAACATACATGTGAGCCGATTATCAAGAACACTATCATTCAACATCATAATCAATCATGTTAACAGGAACCCTAGATCATCATGCAAGATTATTATAGCACACACATCAAAACATCATCAAACATGTAATCGATAAACCCAAACACTAACCGATTAGAGATAGAATGAGGATGATCCGAATGCAAAAGCTTCAAGAGATGGAGATGTGTGTCGTCGGCTTCGAGAGGAGAGAAGGATAGAATAGGGTTTTGTGTGTGTTATGTAATTTGCAAAATAATGAGGAGTATACACTCTCCTCATGGGTTATGTGTGTAAAGGGGGTGGGCCGAACCCTCCTAATGGGCTGCCCATTCGGTTCCATCACAAAAAGGGTGTGGGCCGAGAGTATTACGGAACCACAGCCCAAAGGCTTGTGCGTTCGGGTTGTTGTTGTGCGATCAGTTTATACAAGTACATACACATTCACATGTAAAATCACATATCCTTTCATTAAACATTCAATCAATCAACCAAGTTCACATAGTCACATAACGTTACATTTAAACATATAGAGAGGTTTGAAATACGAGTTGTCACACTTTATCTGAAAGAACTGCGGTTTATGAGTCCCATGTTAGAGCTTTCTGGGACACAGCAAGATTTGAAGAAACAGACAAAATGATACACGCAGTATTGAGAAAGAAGGACCAAGCTGGAAAAGGCATAGATGTTGAGTTTGAATTTGGTGTTGGAGATGTTAGGAGAGTTCTTGATTTACAGGATTCTGATAATGATCCAACAATCATGTCAGAACGTCTTGTTAAAGGGTTGTGGTGTAGAATGGGATTCACTGGGCATATAAATGGAAAAATGCTTAAAAGAAATTTCTCAAAGGATTACAGGTACTTGATGCACTGCATGGTGCATTCAATGTCACACAGAAAAGGAGTGTATGATAAAGTACCCGATTACATCATGAACTTCATTGCTAGCCTGGGATTGAACAGAAAGTATAATATTTCTCAAGTGATCTTTGAGTACATGAAAGAGAATTGCAAAAATGAAACAGATAGATACATCATGTACCCTAGGTTCATCATGATGTTAATCAATGATAAGATCAAGGATCTTCCAAGGAACAGAGATGATATCATGGAGCTGAGTAGTGTAAACTATAATACAATTGCAAGAATCACCAAGGAAAAGGATGCAAAAACAAAACAAATGATATGCAAAATCAAGGATAAAACTTATGTTGCTCCTAAGAATGAGAAGTGGAGACATGATAATAGTGATTCCGATAATGAAAATAATAAAATGAGCGAGATGGCTGAGAAGAAGACAAGATGGTGGTGTGTAAGGGATGGAAAACGAAAGAGAACACCTAAGTCATCCCCTGCAGTTACCATTCCAAAGGATGGAGATAAGGGTATAGTGAAAGGGGGAGTCTTAAGACACTTATAATTTATGCTTATTAAATATTTCTAACGTCTCTGTCAATATTTGTTTTGTAGGGTCTTCTGGAGAACCGCAACAGAGTTTAATTGATGAAACTGTCTTGGAGCCATCTGTGGTTATTGAACAAGGAGTTGATATTCTGAATAAATCTTTTGAAAGCTATCTGAAGAAGAATGAGGAAGCAGCAGCTCAAAAGATTCAAGGATCAAGTGCTCAAGATCCTGAAGATGAGGATCATGATAACTCAAGTGAGGATGATTCTGAAGCAACTCAATCAGAATCAGAATTGGATCTAACAACTCTTGGGAAAGGGAAAGCTCAGTTAAAGAAGAAGCCTTTAAAGAAAAAGAAAGCATCAGATGAAGAAGATTCATCTTATGGTCCTGATCAGCCAAAGAAACAAGTAAAGAAACGAAAAGCAGTTCAAGCTGGAGTAATTCCAAGAAATGTTAGAGCAAAGAAATCAGGAGATGAACCGCAAAAAGATAAAGGTGGAAAGAAAGAGAAACATCTTCAGAAGTCTAAGGTTCTTGAAACAGAAAAAGATCAAAGTATTGAAACTCCAAAAGAATCTGAGGTAAAAAATACTGAAGAACCGGTGGTGAAAGCTCGAGAAAGAACGGGAGGTGATGATGATTATGTAGAAATCACTAGATTCAAAGCTGCTACACCACATCCTCCTCCACAAGATAAACCAGGATCGTCACATCCTAAAGATTAAAAGTTTGATTACATTTTTGAAGGTCTTCCAGAAGCAACAGGAATTTACACAGAAGATATTCCTGAAGACGATTATGACATGTTCAACAATGAAGCAGTATAAGAATTGTTACAAAAAGTCAACAAGTTGGAAGATGTGAATCAGACGCTTAATCAGCTTCGTCAAACGAAATGAAGGCAATGAAGTTAGAGATGGAAGCCATGAAGGCAGACAAGGTGGTAAAAGATGAACAACTTCATATGCTATACTCTGTCATGGAGAGTCATTTCAAGATAGATGTTCATGTTGCATTCAATGAGATAGAAGTGAAAAGAACTGAAGAAAGAAGAATGGAACGTGAAAGACGTCTAGCTGAAGAAGCCACCCAAAAGAACAAAGGTGTGATTGATGATACTCAAGATGCTGGTGGATCGTCAAGTCAACCTGAAATTAATGGTTCATCAAACCAAGAAGATATAGAAATGGTTGATGCTGAAAATGTTCAGGAACATGTTAATCAAGACTTCATGATGGTTGGAGAGTCTTCTGAGCCTTTGGATGCTGAAAATGTTCTTAGAAAAGTGGCTGTTATTCAAATAAAGAAAAAGGCTAGAGAAATGTTGTTATTAGAGTGGAAGACAGATCAGTTCGTACTTGTTGGTGATGCCTATCCAGTGCCTTACAATGTTCAACAAGTTGCTCGTGAAATGAAAGTTAAAGAAAGGAGAAGAAAGGGAAAGAAAGCTCGTGGAGAAATCGTTGATGATGACTCCGATGTAAAGCTATTTGGAGATGATGAAGAAGAAAATGAAGATGATAATGATGAAAAGGATGACAAGCCTGATGATCATGATGATAAAGATGATAAGGGAGATGATGATAACAATGAGGGTGCTTCCGGGTTATTGATCAGAGATCCAATTGTTCAAGAAAGAATCAATGAATTGATGAATGATGAGATCAATGAACAAGAGGATGATTTACAAAATGAAGCTTCATCATCAGGAAAGCAGCATGTTGATTAGGTATTCCTCTCAAACCCAACTGTTATTTACTTGAATGTTCAACAAGAAGGTGAGGTTGAGGTTAGAAGAACTAGAGGTGAAATGCTAGAAGAGTTGGGGTTAGAAGAAGGAAAGTTTAAGTTTGATATTGAGGATGAGATTCCTCAGTCACCAGCAAAAGACTTTGAGCCTAGATATGCATATGAAGCAGATCATTATGATGATGTGATTGTTGAAGATTCTTCAGATTCATCCGAAGATGAAATTGATTTTCATTATGCTGGGGTTGATGAAACGTTTCCTTCATTTGCTGAGATGTTCAAAGACAGAAATGAAGATGAAATTAAAAGAAAAATTGTTGAAAAGATCTCCACAGAAGGTGTTCCTGAAACTATTCCGAGAGAGATTCTTGCTGAAGAGCGAAAGAAATGGTTTAAAAATATGCCTAAAGAAAGAAAAACTCTCAGAGCTCTCCAGTACTTCACTCACAACAAAAATCTATCATGGGGAGATATTCTATCGTGGGGATACCTTGAAGATCTTAAGGTGTATGCCATCAGGAGAGAAGAAGGAGTTCAATACTTCGAGTTCTTATCTGATATTAGTTCTCTACCATGGTGGGATGTGGATGAGTTGGTAAAGACAAAGAACATCAAGCAGTTCTACTATGGTCCTGAAGTTCGTCAACATGATCAAGATCTGTGGAACTACATTAAATGGCAAGCAGAGAATGGCTATCCTGATTGGAAGCCACAGTATCCAAAGCAGATTGTCACATACTTGGAAAATGGAAAGAAAGACATAACTCTGGATGTAAAGCCGCCTAAGTGTTTGAAGAACATGCCTCTCAGAGCCATCGAACAAGATTTTCATGATCTGTTTCAAGGTTGGTTATACAATGAAACAACAGCTGAGGCAGTCATCTCTCTTTATGACAAGTCCACTGGAAAATCTCGAAGAATCAGCATTTTGGATCCAATGTGGCTAGTTAACTGCTCAAAGAAAGACATTGATTACTTATTTCTTAACAAGATTGTTTATGAAAAGAGAGACAAAACTCAAGCAATGCAGTATCAAACGATTGTAGATGTTTGCTTTGCTCAAGACATCAATTCTGGTAGATATTGGAAGACTAAATGGAGAAACATTGAAATTGATGAGTTCTTGAAAAGATACAAGCGAAGTCAAAGGTCTAAAGAGATAGCAAAGAAAGCTGCTGAGTTGGGAAGAAGAAATTTGGGGTATGTACCACCAACAGATCAGACGCCAATTGAATCTGAAGAAAACAAGATTCCTAAATGGGATCGAAAGCGTGATGGTGACCCAGAGTATAGAAAATGGTGGATGACTGAAGGTACTAACAAAAGACGAAGAATGTTAGAAAAAAGAGAGGAAAAGAGAAGACAAAAGGCTAAAGAGCGAAGACGGAACAGGAAGAAATGAAGACTATACTGGAAGGAACTACAGCTACATCCGAGGGGGAGTCTGTTAGTGTATACGTCTGTAGCTTCCGTCAGAATGTAGTCATGTTTTGTAATGTTTGTAAACAATATATGTATGTATGTATATTAGATAGCCTAGTACATCAGGATATGGTGCGTAAATGTTAAAGTGCTGACTTTTGTTGACCATGCTAACCGATCGGCTAGCCCAGCGATCGGACAGGCAAACCGATCGAACAGGGTGTTCGATTGAACAGCATGTTAGCCGATCGGCTAGCCCAGCACTCTCCCTATCCTGATGCTACTACCTATAAATAGCTAGCCGAACTGTTCATTTGTAACTTTTGCTATTTTGACTCTCTAGAGAACTCATGTCAGTCTGACCTTTCAAAGGAGCTTGTGTACTTTCATATTCGATTAATGAAAGATCAGACAGTATTTCAGAGTTGAATTTGTTATCGTACATCTGTAGTTTGATTCAATGAATTCCGTGCATTGATCATATCCGATTCATCTATGTTCCAGTTGATCAGATCCTGTTCAAATGGGACCTACACATTTGTTCGTGAAATAAATCCTCTCTCCATTCTGCGGGTTGGTCTAGGAGTGAACCGGATGTCCAATCCGGTTTCGGACCCCTTGGAGGCGCATAGTATCTGGGACTAATTTATTAGTTACTAATTGTATTAGAGACTGATTTTTTTGTGACTGATATCCGTGACTAATAATCAGTCCTTAATACTTGGACCACTTATCTGAGACTGAATTTTAGTCACAAATATGTTTGTCTAAAAATAATTTTTGGAGGGAAACTTATTGGTTACTGAAATTCAGTCCTAAATAACTGCCCCCATTTATAAAAATGGCGCCATTTTATTGGTCACTAATATTCAGTCACTAATATATTAACACCTAGGGACTAAATTATGAGGGACTGATCTATCAGTCTCGAATACATAGTATCC
This sequence comes from Helianthus annuus, assembly GCF_002127325.2. Classification (NCBI taxonomy): domain Eukaryota; kingdom Viridiplantae; phylum Streptophyta; class Magnoliopsida; order Asterales; family Asteraceae; genus Helianthus; species Helianthus annuus. The sequence continues at coordinate 125,708,141 of NC_035449.2, forward strand.
GGGACTAATTTATTAGTTACTAATTGTATTAGAGGTTGATTTTTTTGTGACTGATGCCCGAGCCTAATAATCAGTCCTTAATACTTGGACCATTTATCTGAGACTGAATTTTAGTCACAAATATGTTAGTTTAAAAATAAATTTTGGGGGGAAACTTATTGGTTACTGAAATCCAGTCCTAAATAACTGCCCCATTAATAAAAATGGCGCCATTTTATTGGTCACTAATATTCAGTCACTAATATATTGACACCTAGGGACTAAATTATGAAGGACTGATCTATGAGTCTCGGATGCATGGTATCCAGACTAATTTCTCATTTACTAATTGTATTAGAGACTGATTTTTTTCGGATGATCTTTGTGACAGATAATCAGTCCCTAATACTTTGACCACTTGTTTGAAACTAAATTTTAGTCACAAACATTTTTGCCAAAAAAATGGATGTAAACCTATTGGTTACTGAAATTCAATCCCAAATAAGTGCCCAATTAATAAAAGAGGCACAATTTTATTGATCACTAATATTCAGTCACTAATATATTGACCTCTTATTGGTAACTGAATTTTAATCTCAACTAGGATTTTGACCCGTCGCGCGTTGCGGCGGCGTCGAATGTTAAAGTAACTCGAATTTATACCGTATATTTGACCCGACTCATTGTTGATTACGTCACCGTCGAATCAAAACCCAAATATAAGATTAAGTGTGTGCCCAAGCTCTTTTAGTTCAGCTCGATTAGAACTTTTAGCAAGCAAAACAATCTAGAGTCGCTCATGACGACTTTTTTATACCAACAATTTTAAGTGGAAATTGTTTGTTGTTTTTAGTTAACATCAAACTGATCTTGTAATTGAAAAGAAATATAGAAATGTGCATTTGCTCGAATGTTGTTATATTTTTCCCGTTGAAATTACATTCTTGAATTCATTCTTAGTTTTTTAATTCTCTATATATACCACAACTATTAAGGTCATGATTGCAATTGCCTTTTAATATGTTTTATGTATGAGTCATGAATGATACAACATTTTTTTATTTGCTTACATTATAATTGAACTTCGATGATTTAATTTCACTCCTTTTGTTAGGGCTATTTAAAAACATTTGAAACGAAAGGTAACGTAAACTACTTACGAAAGTGAGAGCATCGCAACAAATTGGTTTTTTAATTGCTATCGATTTTATTTACTCGCATTGAATTTGTATTATTACATAAGTTTTACTTATGACAATCTTCCAAACTATTTGTTTATTATTAGTTCTCAAGGTGAAAAATTAAAGTGACCCGAGATCCGAAATGAACCTACTTTTCAGGTTTCTGTCCGAGTCAGGTATGACTCGGTTCAGTCTTCTGTCCGAGTCAGGTATGACTCGGTTCAGTCTAGTTTCACTGGTATGCTCACCCCTGCAACCATTGTCTACCCACATTACCCAATTGTTAAACACAACCAAGAAATAAAAAAAAAATCAAGAATTTAGCAAAAAAACCACTTCAAATCTTGGGCGATGACCGTGATCATTTACTTCAAAGTAAAAAACCCAATTTCTATAAACAAACAAACATAAAACCATCCCACCAACCACCAGTGGCGGAACTTGAGCAAAAGTTTCGAGGGGGCGTAAAGTCATGGGACCCAAATTTTTTTTTTCCTATTGTTATATTTCAGGTCGGGCCGGCTATTCGATTTGGGTCGGGTCAAATAATAATAGTTCCAAATAAAACAAAAAAAAATCATTTATTTAAAGGACCCGTTCTTACATATAAAAAAACTAAATATTGTTTAACAAACAAAAGACCAAATCAACCTGCTACAAAGTTCAACAAAGTACAAAATAAGATCATTAGCATCCAAATCAACCTACTACAACATATCAACAACCTTTATAAGTCCAAGTAGCACAAGCCTCTAAGATAAGCTTCTTCCAAATTCATCCTTCTGAAAACATTTATACTAAGTTATCTTCAATTTTAATAGATACTAGCCAAATTAGAAAAAAACTTTATTAAATACTACCTGTAATTCCTTTCTTGATACTTCTACTTTTTCCTTCAATGTAATTCCTTTCTTGATACTTCTACTTTTACCTGCAAACACAATATCCATAGTAAATGCTTAGATAATGTGAAACAATGCTACTTTTACATGTATATTAGTAAGAATAAAACTAGTCTTTGTAAGGCTTAACAATTGAAACTCTTACAAATGTTACATACTGAACATTACCAATCATCATCGTCTGACTCATCATTTTCCATTTCATTATTGGGTTTATTAGTGTCTCTGAATCATCCATATTTGACTTTGAACCAAAATCTTCCATGCTATGATCAGAATCATCTAGCTTGTCATTGATAAAATCATCTATAATGCCATCAACATCAACGTTTTCAACAATTTCTTCTTCAACATCTTTACGGTGAAGGTTGACATCTTCAAACAAATCTTCTGCATTCTTGTCTTCTGGAATATCCCACAAGTGTCTGTGGGTAATTCTTTCAATGATTTTCCATTGTGAATTTGGTTTAAGTGGATCATTTATATAAAACACTTGTTTAGCTTGGTTTGCACAGGTGAAAGGATCCTCCTTGTAAGCATGTCGAGACGTATCTATGCTTATAAAATGAGGTTCAAATATCACGTTCTTTCTTCGACGATCAGTATCAAACCATGTGCATTTGAATTATATTATACGATAACCTCTTATAAATGACAATTCAATGACTTCATCAAGAAATCCATAATAGTCATCTTCGATATCATTATGAACGCCCGGTACCGTAACTCCACAATTTTGTGTTTGTCTACCGTCATCGTTTGTCTTAACTATAAATTTTACCCCGTTCATGATATAACCCCTGTGTGACGATACTCGATTATCAGGAAGGCAAGACAATACATATAACTCTTCATTAATTTGAGATGGATTTAGCGCATACATCTCTTGAATATGTACCCAATTTTCAACATAGTAATCATGTTATCAGAGTGCAATGCAGTATCACAAAGTAAAGTAAGTAAAATAGAGTGTTAGCATTATCCGTTTTGCAAACCAAGTCGAGAATGTAGACTGCTGCATCTCGTGAAAATCTAATGATTCCGGATGTTGCATTTGTAAAAACCGCAAGTGTTCTCTGCCACATGTAGTATACTATAAATTTAGTGATATATGATTGTTAATACCAATTCACAACCAAATATAAAAAAAAAAAACTTACTCTAAATACGGCTGAACCTCTTGACAATTGTTGAAGATAAACCATATTGCTTTTTTCATAAGATTACTAGGAAGGATATGAACTTCTTTCTTCCCAATACCTCGACCATTCAATCTAAAAACATCCAACGCACAACTTTGAGCATCACTAGAGGTTTTGCCATCATTTCTGTCACGTTTGTCCAACTTGGATTCAACACCTCGTAAATAGTGTGAACAAAATGTTATAGCTTCTTCAACAACCTAACCTTCTGCTATCGAGCCTTCAGGTTTAGCTAAGTTTTTAACATATTTTTTTAAATGGCCAAGGTATCTTTCGATTGGATACATCCACCTCGATTGTACAGGTCCTCCCAAAATTGCCTCTTGAGGAAGATGCACACACAAGTGCACCATAACTATAAAAAATGATGGGGGAAATATACGTTCAAGCTTCCACAAAATCTTAACTACGTCTTCTTGCAACACTTCCAACTCGTTCACGTGTAATGTGGCTTGAGTAAGTTTCTTGAAAAACTGGGACAACTCCACTAATGCATCACGAATTTCTTTTGTCATAAAAGGACGAATTGCAATAGGAATTAGATGTTGTATTAAGACGTGACAATCATGTGATTTTAGCCCATGTACCTTACCTTGCTCAGCAATCACATTTTTAGCTAAATGTCCAGCATACCCATCTGGAAAACGCACAGAGCTAAGTAAATTAAAAAAATTTTTTCTCTCGTCTCGAGTTAAAACATACAAAGCATGTGGTTTAACCCAATGATCATTCTTTCTAACCAAGTGAAGCGCTTTACGTATGTTCATATCTTCCAAATCTAGCCGGGCTTTGTCAGTGTCTTTCGTCTTTCCTTCTATGTTTAATAGGGTTCCCAACACATTCTCACACACATTTTTTTCAACATGCATCACGTCAATGTTGTGACGAATCAATAACTTAGGCCAATATGGGAGTTCAAAGAAGATGCTTTTCTTTGACCAGTTTATATTATCAAGTGCGGTCCGTTTTCTCTTTTTACCTACATGATCCGAATGTTTCCATGTTGATGTATAGGGAGATGTTTCAACTGATGTAAGCAATCATCTCCGTTGACAAGTTTAGGTGCAAGCCTAGTCTCTCTCTGTCCATTATAATCTCGTGCTTTCCTCCAAGAGTGATTGGTCGGGAGAAATCGCCTATGACCTACATATCCTATTCTATCTCGTAAACGTATACTGCTCGCATCTTCATTGCATATTGGACATGCCTTATATCCACTCGTGCTCCATCCAGACAAATAACCGTACGCAGGAAAATCATTAATTGTCCACAGAAGTGTGACACGCATGTTGAATTTCTGTTTTGATTCACAGTCATATGTTTCAACACCCTTATCCCATAGAAGTTTCAACTCATCTACGAGTGGACGCAAAAATACATCAACATCATTACCTGGTGAATCGCTTCCAGGAATCAGCAATGTCAAAATAAATGAAGCGTCGACCATATACTTCCAAGGAGGCATATTGTATGGTATGAGCACAACAGGCCACATACTATAGGAGAGACTTTTTGCACCAAACGGATTGAAACCATCACTTGCAAGCCCTAGGCGAACATTTCTAGGATCCTTTGCAAAACCAGGAAACATTGTATCAAAGTGTTTCCATGCCTTTCCGTCTGCTGGATGCCTAAGAACCCCATCCTCTTTGGTTCTGTATCGATCATGCCACAACATTTCCTTAGCAGTGTGTCTTGAGGCATATAAGCGCTTAAGTCTACTTGTGACGGGAAAGTAACGTAAAATTTTTACCGGTTTTTTCTTCCCTTTATTATTTTCTTCATAACGACTAGTGCCACACACGGGGCAATTTTGTAATTCTGCATTTTCTTTCCAAAATAATGCACAGTCATGTTTACAAGCATGAATAGATTTGTATCCTAGTCCAAGAGTACGTAAATACTTTTTCGCCTCATAATGGTTCTTCAGTAAGTTTGCATCCTTGAAGGCCCGGCTAAATAAATTCAGAATCATATCCATTGACACATTTATCATTTTGCATGTTACCTTCACGTTCATCAACTTTAGTAAAAAGCCTAGTACAGAAAACTCATCACACCCTGGGTATAAAGGCTTCTCCATGTCGACAAATAACTTCTCCACCTTTGGGTTATTATGTAGACTGGCACCTTCCATGAAGTTTTCAGCTTCAGTTCCGCTGCCCGTAGGAAAAGCGTCATCAAGTAGCTTATTGACACCGTCATGTGATTCATTTTCACTTTCTTCATAGTCACTATCTGTTTGGTCGGTTTCATAACCCGGCAGATGTTCACCGTGATGAATCCATACATTGTATGATGGTTCAAAACCATTATAAATGATATGATCAGCAACAACTGTGGGAACATGTCTTCTTGCATTCACACACTTTTTACATTGGCAATGTATCCTACCTTCACTATCAACATATGTTTTACCCCTTTCTGCAAAAGCTATCGCTCCATTAATGAACACTAGATCTACCTTATTAGTGATTTTAGTCCAGCTCTTATCCAATGTCATTGCAAAATCCTGGTTAACAACAAACATTAATAAACTAATTATCAAAACAAAACAGTCGGTAGCCATTGAAAGTTCATCTGATGTACCACGTTCAGCCCGTAGACGCAAGCGTAATGCCACTACAACTACTACTACTGGTGAATATCATAGATATTTGTTTATTTACATTTTATAAAATACTTTGTGATTTAGTTATAACTATGCCTAGCAATCCTGACCCGATGTTCCAAATTTGGGTTGGTATGGGTGGTTTTTCAAAGCTTTTGAGTTGATATGGGTGGCTCTTTCGTATGGAACGGGTCAGATTGGGTTTATTGAGACAGCCCTTTCCAATTAATGGGTTAGACTGGGCTAATCCTTATGACAAAACTAGCCCCTCCTGACCCCATCTACCTCCTTATTTTTACCGATTATATTTAAATCAATTAATAATCTTCTACAAATGGTTTATATTTCTTTCAAAAAAAAAAACCGAGAGATTTCATATATACAGAGGAGTCTTGGTTAATGAACTACTAGTGTTTGAAAATGAAAGTTATGACTATAGATGCAAAAAGTAAAGCTACTGTACCGTTTAACTCAATTTTCTACCATCAAATTCATACTTTAGCTGGTATAAAATCCTATTTTACATTAGATTGTATAATTTATTATATATATATATATATATATATGTGTGTGTGTGTGTGTGTGTATTTAAAAGCTCACATTATATAAAATTTCATTTCTAAACCGACCCGTTCTGACCCTAACCCATTCTAACTAGAACCCGTTTTGACCCGGACCCATTCTAACCTTTTTATAAACCAGCCCCTTTTGACCCAGACCTAAAATAACCATTTTATAAACCGACCCGTTTTGACCTAGACCCATTCTAATCATTTTATAAAATAACTATTAGTATTTTACAGTTGGGCTGATATGGTTGTCGAATTGGTGATGTAACTTTTGAAAATCCTGCATGTACATAAGAAAGTTACCTATAATAACAGAAGTGTTATAAATATATTTATTATTAATGTGGTTATCAACACCAAAAATAGATTAGCTTTCTCTCCAAGTTTTGTATACCTATATATACCACTATTGTATCTCATTGTAAATCATACGTATTAATGAAAGAGCAATCTCTTTCTCCCTTCATCTCTATTATATTGTTTTGCTATTAGGCTAGTTTCACAACACGTTATCAGCACGAGTTCACTTGTTACTATTTGTTTTTTTTTTCTTTCACTTTGAATCCACCTGCGTACGTCAACCTGGTGCCTACATACCATTGAGTAATGGAACAAGATAACCAATGCAAGTGCATTGATGTTGTAGCCACTGAAATCGGAATCTGAGTGGATTGTTGTGACCACGATCGAATCCGAAGGGAGGAAACCACAACAACTTAATCGACCTCCATTCATATACCAGGTAATATTTACAAACTATTTTCTGGTTATATTCAACTTACACTTACATGCCCCCATCCTGGTTTTAAAAAGAATTCCAACGAAGAACCTCGGAAAAAATCATTTCAGTTTGTAAATATAGAAAGTAAAAGTATTATGAAACCATTTTGTGAGATAATCCAAACTAAAACCTCCATGGCAGAGTTATTTTTTTTTTCTAAAATTTTGGATCAAACTTTAACTTGGGGGATGGGTTTTGGTAGACTCTTTAAACATTATACAACAACCATATCTATAGTACGGTTTAATTAGGAGGATGTGATTAATGGGGTGGAGAGATTAAGTTCCCAATTAATTGCTTATGTTTTATTTTGTTTATTGATTAACTTACCTTCTTTTAAAATTCAAATTTTTGTTTTGTAAAAAAAAAAATCAATTAGCATACATAGCTTTTATTTCGTTGTTATATAATATGACCAATATTTCTCTATTTACTTGATACCCTTTATTCTATCTACTAATTATATAATTATAAATAAGAAAGTATAAGATGTCACGTATTTGCAATGCTTTTATTATTGTAAATCAACTTTAAAAATTACTCAATTAACTCATGTTTTAAACTACTATTTAAACTTTGTTGGGTCATACCAGTTTGTTGCTTCCAAGAATTTTTAGCTAAACCAATTGGGGCCTAAAACATTTGTCACTGTGTTAATAGAAATTGATTAAAAATTTTATTTCCTTCGTAATAATTTAAAGCATTTATTCATCTGTTTAGAAATAAACTAGTTATTCGCTTACTAATTCATAAGTGATTATTTTCAATTGTTTATAAAAAAAAAATTGAATCTTTCAAGATTTATTTTGAATGCAAATATCCTCATAAAATTTTATTATAATAACAGATTATATGATATTAAAGTTGCTATGTGAGTGACTATCAATTTGTTGTAAGATATTATTACTAGTTTTTCATGTTTATATTTATACATGCGCACACATGCTAGAGAATGCCTAGATACACGCATTGTTTGGTTTATACATTTTTTTTAGTCTAAGTTTCTAATTGTTCGTTTATAACTCAAAAATCATGTATCTTTTGGTTTCATAAAAGATTAGAACTTTGGGTCAACTATTGCTATGGACTTGATTGAATTTATAAATAAGATTTGTGTAAATTTAGTTAAGATTCAAGTATGAATTTCCATATGCATGCATACAACTATAAATTATGAGTCAATATGTAACTATATGTAATTATGTATGTTTTCATGTTACTTCTTATCATATATCTATTATGGCTTTATGGAATAGTAATATTTTTAGTTATGATAAAAAAGATAGTGATGTGTAATGGTTTTTGTTGGCAAATTACCACTATTACAATGTTATGCCTTTTAAGTATTGATATATTGATAAAACATATATAAGCCCAGTGTTGGTTGTTGTATTATCATTCTCATTCTCGTGAAAGAATATAAATATGCTTAGAAATGACACTTGTATTGTCATACTTCGAAAATCTCATTATCATCTTGTAGATTAAGGTCATAAGATTTAAGAGCGACAAATGTTATATGACTCGGACATGTATTTACTTCTCAATTGTTGCTATGTGAAGAGAAGTTTTATTTTATAAGTGAAAATCGGATAAAACAAATTTTGTTTGTCAAACCTAAAGCAACAATATCATTAAATGGTATGAAAGGTTTGAAGTAACTTTATGTTCGTATGTCCGAAAAATAATGAAACTCATGAAACTTGTGTGATTTTACTCTGATCTATGAACTGAAAATACGTTGATCATTGTGATCATGGACATCATTGAGGAAATTGTAATGATGGTCATATTAATAATGAGATCAACCATTTGATCATGTTAATAATGAGATGGACCACAAAAGTGGCAAACTAAGGAGTGATTGCATAACGTGATGGTTTGAACTTTGAAGTTATAATATATTCTTTCGTATCATACGTTTTTGTATTACATACGAGAAAGTAATACACATACGATCATAAACCAAAAGTTTATGGATCATAATTATTTAATTAGTTGGTATGACCGGTTAGACCACACCGAGTCAATGATGATGTGAAACATAATGAAGAACTAAAAGATTCTTTAAGCTTATAAATAGCATGTAATGTTTACTCTCAAGGGAAATTTTATATTTGCCAAATAAGGGAGGGTGTGTATCCCTAGATATTCTGGAAGTGGTTAAAGAATATACATATCCCAATATGATACCATTTAGTGTTTTAAATCGATGCATCGTCTAAATGGTTATCGAATACACAACTTAAGAATTGTGTGATTTATGGCTTCGCTAATGATATAGCAAGTACATTGTTCCAGATTGGCATATTTATTTCGGTTATAACTGTGAAATTTATTTTCAAGTTATTAAGATCACTAAAATAAGTTTTTTTTTTTTTTTTGTTGAAGACAATCATTAAACGTCTATAACTTATTGCAAAGTTAATGATTACGAGAGCAAAAGTTCACGTTTCTATTTTAGTACATGTAATTTTACATGCAACAACATTAACTCAGATCAAGCCAACATGTTGTAATAGTTTCTCCCCATTATAGTTGGTTTTTGGTCAGGAACCAAAGATGTCCCTTCTAAGATTTTGGTTGTGCGGTATATGTTGAAAATGATCCACCACTACGCACAAAGATGGGACCTTAAAAGGTGGTTGGGAATATATGATAACGAATAGGGCCTTTCACGAGATATTTATTTATGGCTCAATTAATTGATATCCATCTAAATGGACTAACATTCCCAACATCAGGGGGAGATAAAAAGCAGTTGGAAAAGAAATGAGTTGGTATGAATTATCATTGATCATCAAAACTAAAAGTATGAACCATAAGTTCAAAGAATAATTCATATATAAAGATTAGCGAATCTATTACCAGACGCATTCACTGACCTTGAAAAGGTGACTATGTCACATATACCAACTGCTAATGCTCCAATTAAGATGAGTGTCCTAGAAGGACAACCACATGTTTGTAATGAGTCTATTGCACGTCTAAAGCGTGGTAGACTAGTCAATTCCAATAATAAAATTCCTCGAAAATTAGAGCAACTAATTAAGATGGTCAAGTGGAGGTTATATTAAAAAGGTCTCCTGAAGAGACAGTAGACATGATGGTTCAAGAAAAACCTCAGGTACCTGAAACTAAAGAGATCTCGATAAGTTGTATCATGTCTAGGATATACATGGAATCGAAATAAAATCGACGTCGTTATACTTTTGTATATAATTTAGCGCTTGTAATGATGAAATGATGAGGATCAAAATTTAAGATATGCCTATGAGAAATGATTGGCCAAAAGCGAAAAAACGTGAATAAGGCAGAGTTGAATTCTCTAATGAAATGGAAAGTTTTCGAACCAACAATCCATGCAACTGAAGTTGTAAATCATGTTGGAAACAAACAGGTCTTTTATGCGAATTATGAATTGAAAATCAAATCAAGTAATATAAGGCAAAATTGGTGGCACAAGAATTTTCGCAAAGACCTATGATTGATTATGAGGAGAAGTATTCTCCAGTGGTGGATGCATTAACTTTCCAATATCTTATTAGTCTGGTAACATAAAGAGAGAATTTATATGCGTATCATGAATGTTATGTATCACTTGATACTGAAAATTTACATGAAAGTCTCGAAGGATTAAATTATGTAAGTTATGTAAAGTAAGTTCTCGAGAACAATGTGATCATTGTATACATATTCGGATTTGAATAGGTTATGGTTTTTTACATGTTGGATATAATTGAAACTCCTCATGAGTAGCCTAAAGCAATTGAGTGCTTAGAAGGTTAACTGAAACATCTTATGGATGTAATTCTTGTGCACCAATAAACATACATAGAAAACTTGTACTCAGTGATTGTGATATCTTAATAAATAGTGTACACGCATGGTACAATATGGATTTTGGAGATAAAAGCAAGTGTTCATGACATTTTGCATATGATATAGATAGCTATGTGTTATATGGGTAAGTTTATGTAGCAAAACTCATGAAGAGTGAATGCACATGCATTGTTGGATAAGATGGGCAGAATTCCCTCATGGATTGATAATGCCAGAAGCATTGATATAAAAAACCTCAAGAATGTACTATATGAAGATGGCAAAATACGTATGGCTAAAATAGTTGGGTCGAGTGTTGTACAACTCGAGATATTCGCATAAAGAGGGATATAAGTTTGATTAAATTAGCCATGTTTTATAAAAAAATTTACTTTTAAAAGTTCACTATAATCGCAGTTTACAGTGATGATGTTTACACATCGTCAAGAGAAACTGTTGAGCTTTTAGAAGGAGTTTTTTTTAATGACCTTGGCACAATCTAATTATTACTCGAACTACAGTTCAAGTATATATGTAATTATATTTTATCAATCCCTAAAGTACATCTCGAAGATGATGTTGAGATATTTTAGTATGGACATAGTTGAACCTTAAAAGTACGTTAAAGGTTGTTAAGTCATTTGTTATAAGAAATGCCTATTATCATCTCCTACCAAAGTAGAGATTCTCATTCTATAAGTACCATCATTGAATGCATGTGTGCACTAAAATGTTTTGCTAGCTATGTATGGTTATAATATCTTTCACTTGAGCTTATTGTGATAATATAACCTTTGTCAAGCGAAGAGGCATTGGAATCAGTTCAACGAAATATTTCATGTATAAACGATATTTGATTATATTTTACTAACCCATCAAAACAAGTTTGGTTAGTCTTGTAGATGCAGGAATGTAACTAAACACAGTCGTGGACATATGGTATTTTTTGGAAGGAGGCACCTAAAGTCTTGTTAGAAGATTATACAACATTGCTCAACAGAAAGGATTGCACATTAAGGGATCAAGCGACAAATCATTGACTACAAAAGCTTTGATCAACTTTCAAGGAAGATGGACACACGTCACTTAAAGGATACATGTTAAAATGAGGGGGAGACTTATTTAAGTTGCACTCTTTTTCCCTTGACTAAGTTTTGTCCCATTGGGTTTTCTTAGTAAGGTTTTTAATGAGGCAACATACCTGATCTAGAAGTATCAGGGGGAACTAATGCGCATTACACGCTGCACTCTTTTTCCCTTAGCTATGGTTTTGTCCCACCGGGTTTTCCTAGCAAGGTTTTTAACGAGGTAGCATCAAGCGTATTATGTTGATAACCAAGGGGGAGTGTTATGAATATATTTATTATTAATGTGGTTATCAACACCAAAAATAGATTAGCTTTCTCTCCAAGTTTTGTATACCTATATATACCACTATTGTATCTCATTGTAAATCATACCTATTAATGAAAGAGCAATCCCTTTCTCCCTTCATCTCTATTATATTGTTTTGCTATTAGGCTAGTTTCACAACAAGAAGCAATAAAATAATAATTAGACCTGGCAAAATAGTGGTGGGTTAGGCAAGTTTGGGTTGCGGGTCAGAATGGCTTTGGTCAAAACACGTCGATTCAATAAATGGTTATTTTGGTTAGGGCCGGGATCGGTTTGGGTCAGGGGTCCGAATGGGTTATGGGTCAGAATGGGTTGGTTAAAAAAATGGGTATGCAAGTTTAAATGCCGGTCACGCGTACCAAGGCCGGAAAACACTCGTCATGCCTCGCGTAACCCAGCTTTGATACACTTAAGCCAGCGCTGGATGCATAACTGGTGTGGGCTATGCAGGTTTAAGCATCAGTTTTGTATGCTTAGTGCAGGTTATGAATACTTAGTGCAGGCTATGAATACTTAAACCATATGCTTCGCATGCCACACCACTGAAAACGAATCCGACCCGCGTTGTTTCCCAGCCACATACTCCCCAACCAGAAAGGATTTAATACAATGGAAAAAGGAGGAATTGGTCATTTAGTCAAACAAAGTAACAAACAAACCTGATCACTTAATTTAGTTTTTTTCATTATCTATTTGATGAAATATTGAATAATATGAACCTGATTGGTGCCTTGATCCTTGAGCAATACAAAAATATTTATTTAGGTAAAGTCGTTGCTTTATTGTAACAATCAAAGTTACTATGTTTCACTAAAACAGAGATTCCTCCTATCCAATTAACCTAGATGATCTAATGGAAACTCGTCAATGAAAAGCTACATCCTATAGGCAAGATTTTGATGAGAAACAATTAAAATTCACATAAGTTGAATGGACAAATATCAATCAGAGTCACATGATCGATCATACAACCGGAATTATTAAACTCAAACGAATTAACATGAAGTGGTCGTACTTGTAGCTGGTAAAAGGGCAAAGCCGACAAAGGAGGGGCAGTCCCGCGGAGGAGGCAACGAATCCGGCGACGCTAGAAGAGACTGAGGTTTAGATTATGATGAAGGAAGGCCGCTGTATATTTTGATATTTTCCGACTTGGATTCTGGTATGTTTTCACGTTTTCTTTAAAACCCTATGTTAGTATTTGGAATTAAAAAAATGAAAAAAGAACAGATTACTAAGATTCGATTTTAAGATGTTGTGATAACCCATATTTATTTAAATGTTTCAGTAACATGATATAATATAATAATAAACAGTTGGTTAACTATATTGCTATCTGTTTAGTTATTACTATTTAGAATTTGAAAATATACGATGTTTTCAAATATTTTTTTAAACACCCAACGAGTAAATATGTAAATATACGATGTTTTCAAATATTTTTTAAAACACCCGATGAATACTATACAAGCTCGATCACCCAAGAAAACCAATTGACGAAAGGTCACTTATGCCCTGCGAACACATACAACGTTGGTGACCACGCCCGCCCACTATTCAAGGGGAAATCAACCACCTACAAGCCCACTATGGTAGGACCAGTGTTGTAAAAATCGCGACTAGAAGGCGACTAGTCGGTGATTAATCGCTAGTCGGCCAGTAACTCAGTTATTTTTCGTTAATCAGTCCATTAATCGTTAGTCGGGCCTAGGCGGATCTAGTCAGGCCTAGTCGGACTAGATCATATTTAAAACCGTTGCGATTCAAAACTCGTCCCATGCAGAAACCCATGTCGGCCCGAAACCCGATCTGAACCAACCTCATTCTAATCCAAAACCTGCTTCGTGTCGAAACCCGTCTCGGCCCGAAACTCAATTCGAACTCAACCCGTTTCGTGTCGTAACCCGTCTCGGCCCGAAACCCATTCCAATCTGAAACGTGTCCCGTTTCTTAAGACACTAACCCACATTGACCCATTTCTTTAAAGTTGTCAACCCGCTTTGACCCGTATCATTACAGTGTAACCTAAGTTGTCAACCCGTATCATTACGTTGTCATGGTGTTCAAGAAAGATGTTAGAATTACTCGAGTTGAAGTTTGTGATAAATTATATGATAATAGCTCAATAAATGGTAAATTGGTTGAACTCGCGCTTCAAAAATAGAACTTAAGTCGAGCCTATCTTGAGCTCGAGCTTTATCTTTTAAGTTGAAAAAGGTCAAGGACGATTATATTCAAGCTCGAGCTAGGCTCAGCTTGTTTACACCCCTAGTATTAATTGATTTGCTTTGTTCATCGAATTGGTCAATAATGGTTAAGTATGGTATTAGTTGGTCAATGATAATCAAGTAAGGCCAATATTTGCCGATAATTGTTAATTGGTGGCAATTACAATCAATTAGGGTAATTGTTAGTCAATGACAACAAATGTTATTGAGTTAAGATCAATACTGGTCAGTTAGAGTCAATGTTGGTCACTTAGGGTCCACGGTGGTCAAAGTGACTTGTCAACTACGGTTTGTGCTAGTCATCTATGGTTAATTATGGTTATTTAAATCTAATGATGGTCATTTTGAGCCTAGAGGTGCAAACGAGTGGAGCCCGAGCTCGACTAGGCTCAGGATTGAGCTTGTTCAGCTTATGAAAGCTTGAGCGGCTCGTAAGTAGTTTTTCAAGCTCGACTAGGCTAAGGCTCAAGCTCGTTAAGCTTATGAATGCTCAAGCGGCTCGTAGGTAGTTTTTCATGTTTGAGCTCTTCTCGATTATTATTTATTAATTAAATTATATTAATTATAGTTATTAACTAATTAATTTGTATATAATCCAGTTATTTTTTCATAATTTTGTAAATAGTAATTACGATTATGTAAATATTTATTTAATATATTAATAAAAAGTATATAAACTGTGGGCTTGTTTAGGTTTGCAAACCGACTCGAGCTCGTTTTGAGCCTTTTTAGACAAGCTCGGCTCGTTTGCACCCCTAGTATTTCTAACCTAAGTTAAAATAGTAGAATATATTATTAGATATCAACTATTAAATAATATATATATATGAAATAAGTATATGTTACACTTAAATTTAAATGAAAACCTCATCTTTCTAGCACCGACTTCGCACACAACCACCACAATATAGGGCTGTCTGAAAAGCTCGCAGCTCGTAGCTCGCTTGGATTTAGCTCGGAAAAAGCTAGCTCAATATGGCTTGGTTTGAAGGTGAGTCGAGCTAGCTCGGTTTGGCTTGCTTGGTAGCTCATCTCGGCTTAGTTCGGATTATTTTCTTTATAATATATTTATATTTATATACATTATAATATATTACAAAAAAACTTGTTATTTTTTATGTATTTAGGTTTGTAATTTGATATCCATGGCATATTTGAATCTTAATTAACTTGCTAATGAACTTATATTGTATTTCATTGAAATTTAAAACTTATTTTTCGTTGTTGAAAATGATTTTGGTTTGTAATGTATTAGGATAAACTTATTTTGAATTTGTATTTTTTAAGTATTGAATAATATTTTAGGCTACTGAATTTTGAGAACTATATATCATTTTCTTTTAAATCGAGCCAAACCAAACCGAGCCGAGCCAGCTTGGTTTAAAACCAAGCCAAGCCCAAGCTTAGATTTTCAGCTCGGTTTCAAATCCGAGCCGAGCCAAGCCAGCTCGGTTTATAATTGAGCCGAGCCCGAGCTTACCCTAGCTCGGCTCGACTCGGCTCATCAAATTACCTTTAGTCGAGCTAAGCCAAACCAAACGAGCTCTTGGGTTTTACTTTCGAGCCCAACTCGAATTTGGATCCCAAAATAGTAGGCTTGAACCGTACCGTGCTTGAGCTCGAGCCTAAGCGGGCTCAGGCTTGGTTTGTTTACACCCCTAGTTAAGATTAATAATACTAAAGTAATATATAATAGTATATTGGATGATTAAATGTAATAAAAGATAGTATTTATTAATCATTTTATAAACAAGCATAATCAACGAGAATATTGATTATATAAAATAGAGTTAAATGCTTGGTTGGTCCCTGTGGTTTGCAAAAATTGCAGACTTGGTCCTAATAGTTTACTAATTACACGCGTGATACCATAACTTGTCAAAAATGCACTCGCTTGGTCCCCAGTCCTAACATCAGTTAAATATCTCTGTTAAAACACCCCATGTGTTTGACACATGAGGGTAATTTGGTCATTTCAGTCCCTCCTATTATTAAAAGAGTTAAATACCTGGTTCTCCCACCCCACACCCTTCTTCTTCCCCAAACCACCACCACCATCTCATCTCCTCCACTGAATAACCACCACCAACCACCTCCAGACCACCTCTGCCACCACTCCTACCTCCGATAGCCGGCCACCACCTCTAGTCCTCCACCTCCTCCACACCCTCCCCTCCTCGTGATTTTGCAGGCGAAAATCGAACAGATCACCCTTAATCGATCTCTTCGCAATCGTTCAGTTTTCTCTCATAAACATGAGTTATATTGACCTAAGAACTGATTCAACTCCTACCTCCTCCACACCCTCCCCTCCTCGTGATTTTGCAGGCGGAAATCGAACAGATCACACTTAATCGATCTCTTCACAATCATTCAGTTTTCTCTCACAAACATGAGTTGTATTGATCTAAGAACTGATTCAAATTTCTACAGCACAATTGATGATTCTAGTTCTAAGAAGGAAATCAAATCAAGATGTTGTTCGTTCGAGCGTTGTTAAGGATTTAATCGGAAAATCAGAAGCTGTCAGAGTTCCTTCCGCCTCCGGAGAAACCGTTGCCGGGAGATTGTTGTGTTTGGTGCGTATGGGACATGTATTTTGGCAGAAACTGTTTGTTTTTTTTTCTCTACTTTTGATCTATTTGATGTTCCTGTAAACAGATTAATTTGATATATTTGTTGTCATTTTATGGTTATTCAGTGGAGGAGATGAGATGGTGGTGGTGGTGGTTTGGGGAAGAAGAAGAAGGGTGTGGGGTGGGAGAACCAGGTATTTAACTCTTTTAATAATAGGATGGACTGAAATGACCAAATTACCCTCATGTGCCAAGCACATGGGGTGTTTTAACAGAGATATTTAACTGATATTAGGGCTGGGGACCAAGCGAGTGCATTTTTGACAAGTTATGGTACCACGCGTGTAATTAGTAAACCACTAGGACCAAGTATGCAATTTTTGCAAACCACAGGGACCAACCAAGCATTTAACTCTATAAAATACTATTATACATTATAAATATAAGGGAAGTGGGGAACTCACTATTTGGAAGAATTGAGAAATCTGCAACCAAACTCCCCGCCCAAACTCATCCATGGAAATCGGGACATTCTATATGCACGTTCTTTCTACATACACGTTCTATGATTCAAGATCCCATTACCCTTCAACTACTCCTTCACTAACCCTCTACTCTGTTGAACTTGCCCTTCTGTGCGAGATTCGGTGGACCCACTCGTTCAATCAAGAAGTATTCAAAGATTAAGGTATTAATTGAAGTAGTTTTCAAGCAATTAAGCAATACTACACACACATTTGTCTGAGGTTCTATAAGCCCTAGTTTAGTTTTGGCTTAATTTGTTGGTTCGTAAGTCCTAACTTGTGTCTTGATTTTTCTCTAATTTGATGTTTAATTTGAGTACCTATTCATCACTGATCGATATCCCATTTATCTCGTTTGACAAGAGGGGCATTTTAGTCAAAATCCTATAATTTTCTATGCATTTCTATTTTTGTATTTCAGTATGGTTATGAACAATGTTATGTCTTTCATGTAATGGTTTCGAACAATCATTGCTTTTTTTGAATGCTTAATGGTCATTTGGTGTATATTGTTGATAAAATGCGTACTTTCATTCTGTTTGTAGTCAAGACCCGGTCTAATTTGTGTAACTGGTATCTTGTTTATTTGTTTAATTAAGTTAGTTAGATAAGAACATTTTCAATCTTGATTTTTAAAGAGTTAAGTTTTGCGTAGATTGCTTTACGAGGTGTTTGCCCTGTCATGTATTGTTGCTTCTTACATTGGTAGTATTTAAAATTATTTGAGTATAGCTGTGTTATTTTTTTTAAGTAACTGCATACAAATGAATGTTTGATTTCTATTAATTAATCTAGTTAACTACTAGTTGATAAGAATTTATGATGTATTTATGTGTGCAAAATCTTCATGTATGGAAAGATAAAAAAAGTTCTTGTTACCTTGGAGATCCAGGTAATGATAGCTTCTTTTTGTGGTGTTGACTTTTAAAGTCAAACATAATGGTTGGTGCATGAAAAGACAACCAGTAAATTTTCTTTTCAACACTCTCTATTTTCTTTCTATCTAGTTTCTAGTAAATTTTGGAATGCATAACAATAATGTATTTTTTTCTTTAAGTATTAGTTCTTGTTAGTTTCTAGTAAATTTTGGAATGCACTTCAATTACCTTGGAGATCTGTTACCGGTACTACCTGCTAAAGGTCAAATGTGATATATTTTGATTCCAAAATTGCTATCCTTTGCTAAACTTTTGGAGAATTGTGTTATTTTACTAAATCCTAATATCATAACTGTACATAATTACTTTTTCATGTTCTTTTTATAGGAGGATACTGAGTTTTTTAGATGTTACAAAAGCGTTATGTTTGACTTTAAAAGTCAACAATGAGTAATTAGTTCCAAGGACTAATCAAGAGCATGATGTTGGTGTAACTGAATAAATTAGATGTATAATTTTTATTTTTTATGTCTTTTTTATGATTCTACCAGTATAATAGAAATCCATCTTCATTTCATGTGAACTTATTAGAGTATGACATGTTTTGCTAAGTTTAATAAATGTTACCAATCATGAAATGATTCATCTATATATGTTTTGGTTAAAAACATGAACAGTTGCGTGCGTAATGTATATATCTTTTAGCTAAGTGATAATTAATTTCCTTGTAGTACAATGTGGAAGTTTGTGTTTTTGGTGATGATGGTCCTTACAAGAACGAGGCCTGAAGAAGATTCTAGAGGACCTACAAATCAGTCGGTAGCAATTGAAAGTGCATCTGATATACCACGTTCAGCCCGTAGACGCAAGCGTAATGCCACCACAACTACCGGTGAATATCATAGATATTTGTTTCTTTACATTTTATAAAATACTTTGTAATTTACTTATAACTATGCCTAGCAATCTTGACCAGCTGTTCCAAATCTGGGTTGGTATGAGTGGTTTTTCAAAGCTTTTGGGTTGGCTCTTTCGTACCGAACAGGTCAGATTGGGTTTATTGAGACAGCCATTTCCAATTAACGGGTTAGACTGGTCTAATCCTTATGACAAAACTAGCCCCTCATGACCCCATCTACCTCCTTATTTTTAGCGATTATATTTCAATCAATTAATAATCTTCTACAAATGGTTTATATTTCTTTCAAAAAAATCGAGAGATTTCATATATACAGAGGAGTCTTGGTTAATGAACTACTAGTGTTTGAAAATGAAAGTTTTGACTACAGATGCAATAAGTAAAGCTACTGTACCGTTTGACTTAATTTTCTATCATCAAATTCATACTTTAGCTGGTATAAAATCCTATTTTACATTAGATTATATGTGTGTATTTAAAAGCTCACATTATATAAAATTTTTCATTTCTAAACCTACCTGTTTTGACCCTAACCCATTCTAACTAGAACCCGTTTTGACCCGGACCCATTCTAACCCTTTTATAAACCAGCCCTTTTTGACCCAGACCTAAAATAACCATTTTATAGACCGACCCGTTTTGACCCGGACCCATTCTAATCATTTTATAAAATAATATTAGTACTTTACAGTTGGGCTGATATGGTTGTTGAATTGGTTTGACTAATGTTCTTAATTTTCTATCTTCAGTATTTTAAAATTGATCTTTGAACCATTATAAATATAGAGGGGCTAGATAAAGGATGATTTCCATGTTCATGTGTTATATTAGTCAGCTGATCTCTAGAATTATTTAAAGTACATTTATTTGGTTTATTTCTAACATAAGTTCAGAACTGGGTAAAATGATAATGAAAAAGTAAATATGTTCATCAGTCAATCTTTCTATTCTCAATATGTTAAACCTAATTTTTTAGAGTTATATAACAGCTGACGTTTAAAAGAAAAATCAAGTTGCCAATTATTATGTTTGTTTTGATTGAAATACTCTTTGAGCCTCCCCTGATTCTAAAACAATGTGCAGATGTAGATCAACCCCAAGTTGATCCACCAAAAAGGCGTGGTCTAAATCTCAATCTTAGCGCTACAAAAGACTTTGAGAATTTGCCTGACGGTTCCAAAATTTCTTTAACAATGGCTGGCGGTACGAAAGGATTTGTTGGGCGTACAGCTACTCAGTTTGCAAATGAGTGTGGGATTGTAGTTCGTAGTGTATGTCCAATGAACTTTCACAAATGGGAGTCCGTACCTTCTGATATAAAAAATCTGATGTATGAAAAGTTACAAGTAAGTTGGATATACTTTTTTTAATTATTGAAGAGCACTCACATTTTAATTTGCATTGTTAACATACAAATTCAATGCAGGGAAAATTCAATTTGTTGCGAACAGATAGAGTTTTCATGGGATATGTGGATTTTCGACTACATCAACAATGGAAACGTACCAGAGGTGAGTTGAGTGCCCACTAGAAGAATAATGGAGGAAAAACCAATCCTCGGTTGGCTAGATCAATGATGAAATCCAATTGTCGGAGTCCGGAAGATTGGAACCGTTTATGCGATTATTGGGAGTTAGAATCAACTCGGGTAAGTTTGTTGAATGCTTGAAACAAATTTATGCAAACTTTATGTTAACATCATATATACATACATACACACACAAAGTAGTTTACATACATATAAGGTCCTACATATTGATGTAAATGCTATTGGATCATAGTGATTTGATTGCATATAACTCACTGGCCCATTCTTCTTAACTTTATAGAGATACAGTGATCAAATGGAATGTAATCGTGGAAAACAAGTTGTTACAAGTAGAGGAGGCTCTCGGTCAATTTCCAATCACGTATACCGCATGGTAAGTTTTGAAGATTTATTGTTTAAACTTAAAGGGTTTTATTTGATTTAGTGAATTAGTTTAGTACTCTCTTTTCATTTATGGACCATTTATGTTCATATCTAGATTATTAACCATTATTTGTTAGTTCCAACATCAATGTTTTCTAAACACATTTATCAAGCCCTATGTTATATTATTGCTTTTTGTTGTCACAGACAAATCGCGAGACTCAAACGCAGCCTAGCCCCTTTGAAGTCTATTACAAGTTGCATTATAATGATAAAAAAGGATGGCAAAATAATGAGGCAGAAACTGAATATGTAAGTTATTACTCTCTTTGAAACAACCCATACTTTTAGAACTAGATTTCTGATAGATGCAAGTTAGGTTTAGAGATATATAGGCTGAATTTTGAGCGGCAATACTTAAGGATATCCACGTTTCATTTTCTTTGCGTATTGCGATCCATAATCATCATCAGACCAAGACAACAACTTAGCCACACTCAGGTTACATTTTTTTTATTTTTTAGCATATGATGTGAATAATGAGAGCCTGTTGTTTATCAAATATAATGTGAATGATCCTTTTTTTAGAAAATTTCAAACCATACCAAACTGGTTGGTTTATGCTTTGGTGTGAAAACTGGCTCAAAGAAAATAACCCCAGACTGTTGGTTATATAACTGTGAGTTGGGCTATGCTAATGTAGGTTTTGCATTCGTAAATTGTATGTTATTTTCATGTTCATTATCTAACATGTATTGCTGATAGTGTTAGTCAATCTTACAAGCACTAGGATCAGTTTTGTTTCTGTGATTTGCTTTTTATGATTTAGTGATTTGGTAGCACATAAATTAATCTATGTTTTCAATTGATTTTAAGATCAATTAATGACAGTTTCTTGCATTCTGTGTATATGCTTCTTTTTTTTTGGGGGGGGGGGATTCAATGATATGTTATCAAAGGATCAGTCATGCTTAGTTCTAATAGATAACCCTGACTTTTGGTGAGATGTTTGTGACTTTCAAACCTGATGATATTGTTACAATCTCATCAATTTTATTTTTTAGAGGCTAAGCCATATAGTTATCAAAGATTTTAATTTAGAAAAGTCATATTATTTGTTTGAAAGTTGAGTCATATTATTTGTTTAATCGTTTACTAATTATTGATGATATTGTTACACTCTCTTTGTTAGGCGAATATTATTCAACATAAAGAGGAGGCGGTGGCGAAGTTAATTTCTAATGGGACAACGATAACTACTACCATGGATCACGAGCTCGAAAAGGAGGCAATTGAAAGTGTATGTGCCAAGAAAAAAACAACAAAATCTGCATGGAAGGTAGGCGTTGGACCGGTTTTCAGAAAAAAAGGTTTTTGGATGACATCGGAAGCTGGATCGTCTCAACCATCTTCAAGCGAGACGGAAGCACTTCGAAATCAAGTGGGTTTACTAGAAGAGAAATTGAAACAAAGCAATGAGAACTCGCAAAAAATGTTGATGTTCATGAGCTCAAAGTTTCCGGATTTTGAGAGTTCAATATCCGCACATGTGAGTGGTGGAGCAAATGATTTGGATGGGTAACTCAATGTTAATGATAGTTTGATCTAGGATGTGACTTAGTTTAACTTACTTTGTTGGTGTTTGTTTGATTACTGTTTTGAAGTTTAGGATTGATCTACTAAGTATTTTTACTTATATGTTTGACTGTTAACTTTATTAAAGTTTAGAATTAACATGCTATAATGTCATGGATTAAATTTGTTGAGAATGTCATTGTATTTAAGACTCTTATTAGTCCTAAAAAGTAAATATATTACCAAATGTGCATGCATACTATCGACTATCAAATGTAGTATCAAAGACTATTTTTTAGTCTTCAAAAAACTCATAACTAGAAACAATCATAGCATCGACGACTATTTTTTAGTTACGAAATTAACATATTAGGGATTGATTATCAGTCTCTAAGAAAACATATTCGGGATTGAAAACGTTCTTAAAAGATACAAAATTTCAGTCTCTAAAAAACATATTCGCGACTAAATAATGACATCTAAGATTATTATTTTAGTGCTAAAAGATAAATTGAATATGTTATCAGAGACTGATTCTCAGTCTCTAAAAGAACATATTATTAGGGACTGATTCCGAGTCCCTAAAAGAACATATTCAGGACTGAAAAAGTTCTTAAAGCTACATATTTTCAGTCCCTAAAAACATATTCGAAACTAAATAAGATGACATTTGTTGATGCAACAAACGCGAGACCAAAGATAGTAGCTGAGTTGGTTAGGCAAAAAAGTTGAAGGGTTCAACCTTGCCTAACGCAGGTCGCGGGGTCCCCCCACGTTTGCAAGACGTGGAAGGAGGTTTACTAGTTTGTAATTATTATTTGCTGAAGGTTCTTTCTCCGAGACGTACTCGAATCCAGAAGTGAGAGCAAACAGAATGTGTATGGTGGATGTGATAAGGAGTGACTTGGACGTGACCAAGTACTCCGCGAATGACCAGAGATGAGAGAATCTTAACTGATCCGGATGTTTTTTGGAGTAAATGGGATGTCTTTGTATAAGGGAAGACATCTCCCAAAGTGGCATGTACAAGACTAGTAATCCTGCTTGCAGTGGAGGGTTTCCCCTTTTGGGGTTGAAGGCTTTTGACCCCTGGGTAATAACGTGTATTGTGCAGACCTGCTTTGCTTTTGCGGGCGTGGGTTGGTGAAGCGAGCTCTGGATGTGATTGTTACTGTTTACTCCTCGCTTTTCCCATTTTACAGCTTTTCAACCAGTGAACCATTTAACCATTTAAGCATTTGCATATCTAGTCACTTTATTTAATCTTGGGCTACCCCCATCATCAGCCCCCCAAGTCAGAGGTTTTTGGGTAGTATGCTCAAAGATTTCTGACTTTTATGCATGTGTTTTATTTCTTGAAGGTTTCAAGGGTTCGTTGCTTGACGGGTTGAAAGGCTAAAGGCAATTAATATTTGAATTTGAATTTTAAATGATTGACAGTTGATTTGATTGATGTATGGCAGTAGATAGGGTGGCGGTTTTGCATAAGTTATTATTTACGTTTTTGCCCCTATATTAACTTGTTTTATATTTTCCTTAACTGCCGTTTCATTTTTGCATCAAGTATTTTCTGCAAGTCTCTCCCTTTTCTTTCAAGGTTAGTGTTGTTTATCCTCTGCTTTACTTTTTCATAATTTTCTTGCAAAAATGGGTGCCCTTAAGGATTTAGCAAGATCCTTTTCCCGGTTAACCCAAGAGGAAGTAGAGTTGTTTTGTAAAGAATATGGCATTGGGATTGAGTTTACACCTACTGCTCCTGCGTGTGATGCTTCGATTGATAAATGCCCAACTGGTTTCATCGCCCTTTATTGCCGTCACTTTGAATTTTCAAACCTTCGCTATCCGTTTTCTCTGTTTGTTTTGAATTTGTTAGAGTATTACCGGGTTTCCTTTGGTCAGATTCATCCGAAGGGCATCGCTAGGGTTTTACATTTCGAGGTTTTGTGTCGTGCCCTCGGATATGATCCCTCTTTATTGTTATTCCGTCGCTTTTTCCGACTGGCCAAGAATGGTGATTGGTTTACTTTTGAAGCATCTAAGGTTGATTCTGGCCTTATTTCATCTATGGTTACCACACTTGGAACTTGGAAGAATCGTTTTTTCTGGGTTTCAGACACTATTGTTCCGTTTAAAACTGTGTGGCGTCACCCGGATGCTGTTCTCAATGAACCGGAACCCCTTGAGTCTGATTTAAATGATGCTTTTCTGCAATCTATTCGTAAATGCCCTGCGAGGGTTCGTCCCTTTCCTGAGCATTTGCTGGTTTTATTAGGGGTTAGTAAGTTGTGGGAAAAAGCTGTCCGGGATCCGGTTCTGATGAGAGATGGCACGGGTATGCATTTTTGTTTTCTTCTTTCTTTTATCTTTCAAATTTTTGTCTCATGTTCTGTCTGTTTGTTGTTTGCAGTTATGTCTGCCTTGGATTTCATCAAAAGTGATGACACTTCGGACGTGGTTTTTGGGGATGTTCCTGTTGTTCCTGATGAAAATGTTGTGGTTAAAGGTACCGAGCAAAGGTTTGAAGGTGGTGGGTATGTTAGTGTGTCGAATGTTCAAGGTTTCTCTAAGCCTCTTGCTCCCAAGACTTCGACTCGGCGGTCTACTCGTCGTTGGAAAGCTGCTCCTCAATCCACCTCTACTGAACCGGTGGAGTTGAGTGATGATGTTGAAGAGTCTGAGGACCAAGGTGTTGAGGCAGGTTCTGAAAGGGAGGGGAAGTTAGTTGTTCGTGGCAAAAAGGATTCAGCCAGAAAGGTTGCTGCTACACCTGTTCAAGGTTCTTCGAGTATGGACGTTGAAGGGTTGAATCCTGATGCAGTTTATGTGCCAAGCTGGTCGGTAAAGGTTGATGATAGCTTTAAGGATGCTGCTGTCTGTGAAGAGGCCCTAAGTCATATTGCTCCTCCTTCGGTTCACAAGACTATCTCCGAGATGGATGATGATGTGATGCTGTCCCGGATGATTCTTAGTACTTGCAACCTTGCAGCTATGCTTCCTCAGGGGGTTGCTCGTTTTCGCCAAAGGATGCGAGAGTATGAAGACTTTTCCAAAAAGAAAGATAAGATAAAGTCTTCGATGGCGTCAATGAGAAAGGAGATAAGCAGCTTTGCTGAGAAGGAGGAAGCTTGGTCTAAGAAGGTTGAAAGCTTGTCCATGCAGCATGAGATTGAAATGACTGATTTTAAGAAGAGCTTCGAGGCTGATCGGTTGAAGCTAAAGGCGGTCAGGGAGGCTTTGTCTGTTGCCCAGAAAGCCTTTGATGAAGAGAAAGAGAGTTTGAAGGCTTCAGTATCTCGTGCAACTAGCGATAACCAGTGGTTGATTGAGCAAGGCTTTCAACAGGTTGTCACTTACCTGCTTCACTCTACTGAGTTTAATTCTGCTCTTGGTGATGTGTATACAAAGTTGCTAAACTTGGGAAAACACCAAGGTCTCGTTGCTGGTTACAAACTTCGTGAAGCTGGGCATGCTCTGGAAAAGTCTCCCTTATTTCGCCCCGATGCTCCTGATGTGTTCAAAAGCTCGGTTGAACAAATGGAAAGGCTAACCTATCCTTATGTTCATCAGGTTTCCTCTTGCTTTGGTAAGCCTTTATCTGTTTTACAGGATTTGAAACCTGAAGGTCTGAACGAAAAGGTTTGCACTGAGGTTTTAGGCTCCCTTTCAAGGAAGAGATCTTATTCCGAAGATAGTGATGATACTCTCTCGAGTCTGCAGGATGCTTCAAAGGATGTTGGTTTAGAGGCCTCAGCAGTTGGTGATGATGATGGTGCTAAGGCCAAGAAGTCTAAGAAAGCCAAGAAGTCCAAAGCTGAAGGTTCCAAGCCTTCTGCCATCTGATGTTTATTCGTAGCTTTCTTAGCAAAACATTTTATGGTCTGTAATATTTTAAACAATATTAGGTTTCCAGGAATCCTTAAGGTTCCTGTTGGTGGTGTGTTGGGCCTATATGGCCATTTGAACAATAGTTTATCTTGCAGGTTACTAGAACTTGCTTTAACTCTTGTCTAAAAGTCTTTTATGTCTTCCTTTGTTATGGTATGATGGTTATTATGTTACTTGTGTTATGTTTTTATGCTTGCTTTGCTTAGCTTGTTTAGTAGGCTGTTAACCCTTCAAGCCTTTTGGCTAGCTGTTTTTGGGTTGAAGCCTTCAACATTTCAAGCTTATTACCTTGGTGGTTTGAAGCCTTGATAGTCTCTGGTTTGGTTTGTATGTTTTATTGATGGGTTTGCTTATTTTTCCTTTGGCAATTGTCATTCTTTTATAGCCTTGTCTTTGTTGAGTTTACTTTGTCTTTATGTTTTTTACACTTTAAAGGGTTCAGTGCTGCAGACACTTAGCCTTAGTGTTTATGAACAAGGAGACGTAGTATCTATCCTCTTTATCATTTCTTTGTAATTTATTCGATTTCGTAAGCCTATTTGTTGGTTATATTTCTAAGGCTTAAGGAACGATTGGTGTAGGTTGTTCAAACCTGTCTATGAGACATTATTGTTTTTGCTTAATAAGTCTCATGGAGTTGTATTGATTTAGGAACTCACCCCTTATATAGGTTCATTCAACCCTTGAACATATTGAGCGATATGGCCTGGGAGCTCATCCCCTTACATGGCCCTTGCCATGGAGTTTTTTGCTAGGTTCTCAACCTGATATTAGGATAGAAAGACAAGTTTGATAAATCAACTTCATTCATTCAAGCAGTACCTGCTTTTTACAAAAGGTTTTCATTTTGATACAAACCAAACTTTTCTGTCTAAACATAGAATTTTCTCAGGGTTTTTCCGTTCCAATGTCTTGGAAGCCTTTTGCCTTCTGAGTCTGCTAGCTTGTAGGATCCGCCCTTGTGTGCTTCGAGGATAGTATATAGACCTTCCCATTTTGGGCCCAGCTTCCCTTGATTTTCCTTTTTGCTAGCTTCGTTGTTTCCGAGGACTAGATCCCCTGGTTTGAATCGTTCATTCTTAACCTTCTTGTTGTAGTAGGCTTCCATCTTCTGTTTGTACTTGGCTTCTTGTATTGCCGCTTGATCTCGGGCTTCCTCTAGGAGTTGTAAATTCAACATGGTCTCTTGTTGATTTGTTTCGGGATCCATGTTGACAACTCGTTGGGTTACAACTCCTATTTCAGCAGGGATTACGGCCTCGGATCCAAATACCAAGCTATAAGGTGTTTTCTTGTGACTTGTTTTTTCGGTTGTTCTAATTGCCCATAGAACACTAGGCAATTCTTCGAGCCAATTGCTTTCATATCTTCCTAATCTCGTCTTGATGCCTTCCACTATGCTTCGGTTGGCCCTTTCAACCTGGCCGTTTGATTGCGGGTAAGCCACTGAGCTAAAGATCTGGTTGATCCTGTATTCCTTGCACCAAAGGCTGAAAGGTTTCTCAGCAAACTGCTTTCCATTGTCGGTGACAATTACTCCCGGCAACCCATAGCGGCAGATGATGTTTTCCCAAACGAAGTCTATGACTTGTTTTCCTGTGATCTTGGCAAGGGGTTTAACCTCTGGCCACTTGCTAAAATAGTCAATTGCTACTAACAAGAATTTTACTCCCCCTTTGCTCGGAGGGAATGGCCCAAAAATGTCCATTCCCCACTTATGGAATGGCCATGTCGAGGTTATTGGAACAAGATCATGTTTGGGACTTCTTGGGATTGGGGCATGGATTTGACAGGCATCACATTTCTTCAATTGCTCAATGGTGTCACGATGCATTGACGGCCAGAAATATCCAAGGTTCATGAGCTTTGCAACCACCGACCTAGCTCCAAAATGAGCTCCGCATACTCCTTCATGTATTTCCTTGATCAAATACTTGCTTTGTTCAGGACCAACACATCTTAGCAAGGGGGCAAGGTAACCTTTTTTGTAGAGGGTTTCTCCTTGCAACACATATTGTCTTGCTTTGATTTTAACCCTTTCGGCTTCTATTTGATCATTGGGTAGTTCATCACTTTGAAGGAATTTTTTGATGGGAGTCATCCAATTTGGATCTTCCTCAGTGACTACATCTTGGACTTCCAATTCATCAATCGATGGGGCCTTCAACACTTCAACCAACACCTTTTTAGTGAGGTGGGCAAAGGTGAGGGATGCTAATTTACTCAAGGCATCGGCCTTTTTGTTTTGGGACCTTGGAATTTGCTTGATGCTGCTTGTTTGGAAGGTGTTCATCAATTCCTTGGACTTCTCTTTGTATCTTCTCATGTTGGGTTCTTTAGCAATGTAGCTGTCGTTAACTTGGCTTGAGACTAGCAATGAATCTGTGAACACTTCAAGCTTCTGAACTTTCATTTCTTTGGCCAGTCTTAAACCAGCGATCAATGCCTCGTATTCAGCCTCGTTATTGGTGGCCTGAAAATTAAAACAGAGAGCATATGTGAATTCTAACCCTTCAGGGTTGATTAGAACTAAACCAGCTCCTGACCCTTCAACGCTTGAAGCCCCATCAGTAAATAATTTCCAGGCATCAGGGTTGGAGGGTTCAGTGGTTGTGGTGTTTACTTCGTCAATTGTTTAGCTTGGGACTTCCACCAGGAAGTCGGCCAGAACTTGAGCTTGAATGGCTTTTCATGGGACATAGGTGATGTTGTGCTCACCCAGTTCCACTGCCCATTTTGCTAGCCTTCCAGAGTTTTCAGGTTTTTCAAGCACATTCTTGACAGGTTGGTCAGTGACCACTTGTATAGGATGTGCTTGGAAGTACCACCTAAGCCTTCTAGCTGTTTGAACCAGAGCTAGGGCAAGTTTTTCGAGGGGAGGATATTTGGTTTCAGCTAATTTTAGAGTTTTGCTGAAAAAATAAACAGGTACCTGGGCCTTGTCTCGCTCAATGGTGAGGACTGCACTGATGGTTTCGTCAGCGATTGAAAGGTACACCGATATTACCTCCCCAGTTTCTGGTGCTGCAATATCTGGTAGGGAAGCTAAGTGTTGCTTCATTTGATTGAAAGCTTCTTCAGCTTCGTCAGTCCATTTGTAATCCTTCTTGTCTGAGCAGTTCTTGAGCGTTTTGTAGAAGGGCAGAGATCTTTCGGCCAGTTTTGAGGTAAAACGCTTCAAGGCTGCAAGCTTCCCATTTAAGCTTTCAACCTCCTTCTTGGTTCTTGGTGGTTTAGCTTCGAGGACGGCTTTTACTTTGTTAGGGTTGGCCTTGATGCTTTGCTTTCCGACAATGTGACCCAAGAATTTTCCCTCTTCGAATCCAAATGAGCATTTTTCCGGATTAAGCTTCATGTTGACCTTTCTGAGGTTCTTGAAAGTTTCTTGAATATCGTCAAGCATTTGGTGTTCCGTCTTGCTTTTAATCACCAAGTCATCAACGTATGCCTCCATGTTTTTGCCAATTTGGTTTTCGAAGGCCTTGTCGACTAGTCGTTGATAGGTGGCTCCTGCATTTTTGAGGCCAAAAGGCATCTTTTGATAACAAAAGATCCCTTTGTCCGTGTGAAAGGCTGTTTTTTCTTCATCCTCCTTCTTCATGAGGATTTAGTGATAGCCTTTGTATGCATCAAGAAAGCATTTAAACGAATATCCTGTGAGGGAATCGACCTTGAGATCAATTTCCGGTAGTGGGTAACAATCTTTGGGACAAGCTTTGTTAAGACCTTTAAAATCTATGCACATTCTCCAAGAGTTGTCGGGTTTCTTGACCATAACCGGGTTTGCAACCCATGATTGGTACTTGACTTCTCGGAGAATGCCGGCCGACACAAGTTTTTCAACCTCTTGGCAAGCTGCCAGGCTTCTCTCGGGTGCCAGACTTCTTTTCTTTTGGACCACCGGTTTGACATCCGGTGGTATTCTTAATTCGTGCTCGGCAATGTTCCGAGGGATCCCGGTCATATCTTCTGGACACCAAGCGAATACATCACTGTAATGTGCTAGCAGCTTTTCAAGGTATGAAAGGGTCTCCTGAGAAAGGTTTGGGTTGACTCTTATCCGTTGCTCAGGGTATTTAGGGTTTATGACCAACCCTTGCCTGTCTTCTTCACTGTTTGAGCTTTCACCCTCAATCATGTAAGCTTCCTGCGAGGGTTGAAGGGTTACTATCCCCCTTTCAGTAGGGAATTTGACCGTGCCATGGCCAACAGAAACTGCCATGTGAAATGCACATTGTCCGGGCCTCCCTATGATCACGTCATAACTTGAGGGGATGTTGATAACCACAAAGGTTAATGATTGGGTTCTCTCTTTTAATCCTTCACTGAAACGAACATCAAGGGTTAGCTGCCCCAAAGGCTTGAGGGGTATGTCGGTGATACCTGTTATAGAGGTTCCAGAAGGTTGAAGCCTTGAACGTTCTTCATTGCTTAAACGGTTGAAAAACTTTTCGAACATGATTTCAGTGGTTGCCCCAGTATCTATGTATGCTTTACATGTTTGCAGTGTTCCCACGGTGGCTTCTACCACAAGAGGACTGGGAAGTGGGTCCTTCTTCGTAGGGGGGAAGCAGACACACTGAAGCTCCCAGGCTTCCAACCGCTGTCTCTTGTGAGGAACCTTTACATCAGAGTATACCATATTGACTTCCTTTCCCTTGCCTTCAGCCATCTTGTCTCGAACTCCTTTTACCAAATGGGCGAGTTCTCCTGACTTAACAGCCTCTTCAATTCTCTTTTTTAGTTGGAAGCAATCGTTGGTGTGGTGTCCCTTTTCTTCATGAAACTCGCAGAATTGCGTGGAGTTCTCATTTTTTCTGCTTTTGGGGAGAGGCCTGGGAGGTCTAAAGTTTTGTTTGACTTCTTCTATTGCCAGGATTTCTTGAGGGGTTTTTGTGAGGGGAGTGAAACTTATGCCTTTTTCTCTGCTTGAAGGGTTCCGACCTTCAGACCTTCGAGAGTCTGAACCCTTTGGGCGCCTGTCATAGGAGTTGAAGTTTCCCCTCTTTCTAGCTGGGCTATTGCTTGCCAGCCGGACCCTCTTTTCCTTTGTTCCTTGATGTCTACAGCTTCCTCTCCCCGAATGTCAGCTTCGGCCCTTTCAAGGGCTTCTTCCAAGGTTTTGGGCAGAGACTTGTTGAAATCTCGTGTGACGTATTTAGAGGTTATGGCGTTCATAAAGCCAGCCACTCTCATTTTCTCGTCTGCCCCTACATAGGTCAGACCTTCCTTTTTGTATCGTTCAATGAATGCCCGAAGACTTTCATCATCACGTTGTTTTATCTAGAAGATTACTGTTGCGTCTTTGACATATCGCCTTTGTTGGGAGAAGTTTGCCAGGAAACCCCTGCTGAGATCGTCAAAGCTTCGAATGCTTTGAGCAGGTAGGTCGTTGAACCAGATTCTAGCGGATCCAACAAGAGTTTGCATGAACATTAGGCAACATTCAGCGTTTGACCATTTTTCTATTCGAGATGCACCAGTGAAGATCTGGAGATGATCCTCAGGATCTTCAGTCCCATCATACGTTCTGATGTGGGTTGGCATCTTGATCTTTGATTGAAAATCATAATCGGCTATCTGCCTTGAGAAGCATGAAAGGTTGCTTGGCTTATAGGGTTTAGCCAAGTCCTCTTCAGGCCTTGTATCTATATTGTTACTATTTCCATGATTCCCCTGAGTGGCTAGCACTTGATTAATGAAGTGTTGCGACGGGAAGTTGGCCATCATCTGGGTCATCATATTGGGTATGAGGTTGAAGCCTTGGAGGCTTCCTGGACCAACCGAGCAGTTTATTCCAAGAGGGGTGCTAGTAATAGCACTTCGTGCTAAAGGGAGCACGGACAGAGCTTGCTCCCATGTGGTTGTTACAGAAGCTGGGTAGCTTGTCACTGGGGACTATAGGAGCTGGTCAAGCGTTAGCTCGTGTCCCAGAGGAGCACCACTAGTAATTGGTTGGGAAGAGAGGATAGGATGTACCGTAGGATTTGTCATAGTGGACAGATAAGGGTGAGGGTTTGGAGGGTTGCTAGGACCAGCCTCACTTCTTGTGGTAAAAGGAGGTAGGGGTGGTCCGGGAGACAATGTTGGCTCAGGTTCGTCATAATCTAAACGAATCCTTATACCCTTTTCCCTTTCTTTACTCACATGCTGGTTAAGAAGTGACCTTAACTCAAGGAAATTATTTGCGACCCCCTCGGGGGTAAGTTCAACACGTGCTGGGGTGTCAGATACACCGACATTGGGAGATGGAGCCCCAGATCTGGATGGAGTTGGTGTGTTGAAGGTAAGGAACTCGGGTGTGCTCCCCGGAGTCGAGAAAGATGTTGGTATAGCCACATGAGCTTGGCCACTACCCGGGGTGGAAGTGTTTGGAATCTGATTTACTTCTCCCGGAGATCCACTTTCAGACATGGTGACTTTAAGTGAAGAGAGCTACACTACTAGGTCTTTTTTAAGAAGAAATAGCGGCGTAGCCCCACGGTGGGCGCCAACTTGTTGATGCAACAAACGCGAGACCAAAGATAGTAGCTGAGTTGGTTAGGCAAAAAGGTTGAAGGGTTCAACCTTGCCTAACGCAGGTCGCGGGGTCCCCCCACGTTTGCAAGACGTGGAAGGAGGTTTACTAGTTTGTAATTATTATTTGTTGAAGGTTCTTTCTCCGAGACGTACTCGAATCCAGAAGTGAGAGCAAACAGAATGTGTGTGGTGGATGTGATAAGGAGTGACTTGGACGTGACCAAGTACTCCGCGAATGACCAGAGATGAGAGAATCTCAACTGATCCGGATGTTTTTTGGAGTAAATGAGATGTCTTTTTATAAGGGAAGACATCTCCCAAAGTGGCATGTACAAGACTAGTAATCCTGCTTGCAGTGGAGGGTTTCCCCTTTTGGGGTTGAAGGCTTTTGACCCTTGGGTAATAACGTGTATTGTGCAGACCTGCTTTGCTTTTGCGGGCGTGGGTTGGTGAAGCGAGCTCTGGATGTGATTGATTACTGTTTACTCCTCGCTTTTCCCATTTTACAGCTTTTCAACCAGTGAACCATTTAACCATTTAAGCATTTGCATATCTAGTCACTTTATTTAATCTTGGGCTACCCCCGTCATCAACATCTAAGATTATTTTTCAGTCCCTAAAAAATATATTAAGGAATGAAATGGCATGTTATCAGGGACTAATTCTCAGTCTCTACAACCTCTATTAGAGACTGAATTCTCATGGAACCCAAATCTAAGTAAATGTATTTGGGACAAAATAGACAAGGTTCAAGTACTGATTTTCAGTCCTGAAAGGCCTAGTATCAAGGACTGATTTTCAGTCACTGACGAAATGTATTCGAGACTGAAATGTTGTTGTACCACAACGTATATTGAGGACTGATTTTATGTGTATAGGAGACTGAATATCAGTCTCTATTGGTGTCATACACTCTCCTCATGGGTTATGTGTGTAAAGGGGGTGGGCCGAACCCTCCTAATGGGCTGCCCATTCGGTTCCATCACAAAAAGGGTGTGGGCCGAGAGTATTAAGGAACCACAGCCCAAAGGCTTGTGCGTTCGGGTTGTTGTTGTGCGATCGGTTTATACAAGTACATACACATTCACATGTAAAATCACATATCATTTCATTAAACATTCAATCAATCAACCAAGTTCACATAGTCACATAACGTTACATTTAAACATATAGAGAGGTTTGAAATACGAGTTGTCACACTTTATCTGACATAACTGCGGTTTATGAGTCCCATGTTAGAGCTTTCTGGGACACAGCAAGATTTGAAGAAACAGACAAAATGATACACGCAGTATTGAGAAAGAAGGACCAAGCTGGAAAGGACATAGATGTTGAGTTTGAATTTGGTGTTGGAGATGTTAGGAGAGTTCTTGATTTACAGGATTCTGATAATGATCCAACAATCATGTCAGAACGTCTTGTTAAAGGGTTCTTGAGAAAGGAATCTTCGAGATATGAGTCTAAATATAGATTCCTTGTGAAATTTCACCCAAAATAGGCTCAAGAATCACCAAAATCGGATAAGATTTGAGGAAGTTATCAAGTTTTGAAGGAGGTGGAAGTTAGGGTTCTTGAGAGGAAGAAGAATGGGGAAGAAGAAAGAGTTTGTGTGGATGGGGTGAAATGATCAAAATGTGTGGTTGGGGTAAGTTGAAGAGATTTATTAAAAGTATTGTTATTATTATTATATTATTTTCGGGTTTTTTTTATAAACATCGCCTAAGGTCCGACCCCACATTTCAGCACGGTGCCGTAGCCTACGGCACTTGCCGTAGGATACGGCGGCATCTGGGGAAAAATTTTGTACCGTAAAACAGGCTCTGACCACCGTGGGGCTCTTTTTGTTGGAGGGCCGCCGTAAGCTACTCCCCCCCACCGTAGCTTACGGCGAGCACTGGGCATGTGGGGGGCGACCAAAACCTTGTAACTTGAAAATTTTTTATGTTTTGTTTGTTTTTTTTTTAGCTTTTATAATTTTTAATTTTTATTGCCTTTTTATAATTTTTGAAAAACATAAAAATTAACCCTACCCCCCATTAAAAACTCGTGTTGTCCTCAACACTATGTTCGGGAAATTCGTACGAATTTCCCCACACTTGTTTCAATCACCGGTTTTCAAACGGGACTTGTTCAAAACACGAAACTAAGCTAAAATATGTACAAAACACCAAACCTGGGGCTCTTTCAAGTTTCCTCATCATCCAGTGGGCGTAAAATGAAGCCCACTTTGTCGAGATCAATATGGTTAATGTCATTACCTTCCAAGTACGGTTTGAGCCGATGCCCGTTCACCGTTTGTTGCCTATTGGATTGTTTGTCGTCTATATCAACATCACCAAATCTTCCCACTCTTTAGATGATGTAAGGACCCATCCACTTGCTCTTGAGTTTTCCCGCGAACATCTTCAACCTTGAATTATACAACCACACCTTTTGACCCACTTCAAAAGTTTTTTTCCTTAGCTTTGCATCATGAACTTTCTTCAGTTTGTCTTTGTATGCGGAAGCACATTCATAGGCTTCATCTCTAATTTCCTCAATCTCGTTCAATTGCAACTTCGTTTCGTCATAATCCGCATTAACAGTTTTGATGGCCCAATGCGCTCGATGTGCTAACTCCATTGGTAGATGGCACCCCTTCCCATACATCATCCTATAAGGGGTAGTACCAATTGGAGTTTTGTAGGCCGTGCGGTATGCCCACAACGCATCGTCAAGCTTACTTGACCAATCCTTTCTATCTGTTCTTACCGTCTTCATGAGAATCTCTTTAATTTGACGGTTGGACACTTCAACTTGCCCACTTGTTTGCGGATGGTACGGCGTCGCCACACGGTGGTTTACATTGTATCTTTTTAGCAACTTCGCAAAATTAAAATTTTTGAAATGCGAACCACCATCACTTATTATCACCCTTGGTACACCGAATCGAGCAAATATGTTGGATTGCACAAACTTACATACAACGGAATGATCATTGGTCCTTGTAGCAATGGCTTCTATCCATTTAGTAACGTAGTCAACAGCAACCAATATGTATAAGAACCCATTCGAATTAGGAAACGGACCCATAAAATCTATCCCCCAAACATCAAACACCTCAACCACCAAAATTGGTTGTAAAGGCATTTCATCCCGCTTCGATATACTTCCAACTTTTTGACAATTAATGCAATTCCGAGCAAACTCACAAGAATCCTTGAAAATTGTGGGCCAATAAAACCCACATGATAACACCCGATACCCTATCTTGTTCCCACTAAAATGCCCTCCACATGCCGATGAATGAGCATGGGTCAAAATCTCTAAAACTTCAGTTTTGGGAATACACCTTCTTATCACTTGATCGGGTCCGATTATGAACAAATCTGGTTCATCCCAAATATACTTTTTCACTTGACTAAGAAATTGTTGTCGTCTCTTCTTCGTCCAATGATTCGGAATTGCACCCTTGGCCAAATAGTTCACGTAATGGGCATACCAAGGTGTAATAAAAGTAGAAACGGCTAGCAATTGTTCATCGGGAAACCGTTCATTAATTTCGCTCGGGTCATCAACACCTTCCAATGGGATCCGGGACAAATGATCCGCTACAACATTTTCACACCCCTTTTTGTCCCGAATCTCGAGATCGAAATCTTGCAACAAAAGCACCCAACGAATTAATCGGGGCTTTACATCCTTCTTTTCCATTAAATATCAGACCGCACTATGATCCGAATGCACGATCACCTTGCTCCCCCAAATGTAGGATCTAAACTTGTCCAAGGCATACACCACCGCTAATAATTCTTTCTCGGTCGTGGTGTAATTCAGTTGCGCCTCGGACAAAGTTATGCTTGCATAATACATCACCACCGGCTTCTTATCGACCCTTTGACCCAAAACCGCTCTAATGGTCGTGTCGCTAGCATCACACATAATTTCAAATGGCTTTGACCAATCCGGTGGTTGCAAGATAGGAGCCTTCACCAACTGTTCCTTCAACACATGAAACGCTTGCAAACATTCGTCAGTAAAATCAAATGGAACATCTTTCAATAATAAGTTACATAAAGGTTTTGTAATTACACTAAAACCCTTAATAAACCTTCTATAGAACCCCGCGTGTCCCAAAAATGATCTCACCCCCTTAAAATTCTTTGGTGGGGGTAGAGATGTCCGAATTTTTGCTTTGTCTAATCACGTGTCCCAACACAATACCCTCTTGAACCATAAAATGGCTCTTTTCCCAACTTAGAACCAAGTTTGTCTCAACACACCTTTTTAAAACTTTTTCTAATTCATCGAGACAAGAGTCAAAACTTGGCCCAAAAATGGAAAAATCATCCATAAACACTTCAAGAGATTCCCCGACCATGTCCGAAAATAAACTCATCATACATCTTTGGAACGTGGCGGGAGCATTACATAGTCCAAATGGCATTCGCCGAAAAGCAAATGTACCATATGGGCATGTAAACATGGTTTTGTGTTGATCGTCCGGGTGAATAGCAATTTGGTTATATCCCGAGTACCCATCCAAAAAACAATAGTATTTTTGACCGGAAAGTTTTTCAATTATTTGGTCAATGAAGTGTAACGGGAAATGGTCTTTGGAGGTAGCGGCGTTTAATTTTCTATAATCAATGCAAACTCGCCACCCGGTGATCGGGCGGGTGGCAATTTGCTCACCTTGCTCGTCTTTTATTACCTGGATGCTGGATTTTTAGGCACTACCTGAGTCGGACTTACCCACGCTGTCATGATTCGTGTTTGTTTGCATAAAACTAATAAGTGCAGCGGAAATGAGTTGCAAACAAAGTAAACACAAACAAAGGAAAGTAGAGATTGACAAACAATTGCTTTTCATTGAGTCAAATGATTGAAATACAAAGCAAATGATTATAGTAAAAGCTTACAATCTAAACTCCCCCTCAGCCTGATACACCAGAGTTGGTTGCACAAGATGAAAGGATGAATTGAGGAGAAGAACTCACTCAAAACGATCAAGTGTAACAGTACAGAGTACTGTCATACTTATAGGCAAACCAAACTACTGATATACTTCAGCTGACGTCACCATGATAGTGATATCTAACTATTGGGGTTCCACTCTAAAACCAATTGGTGATAGAGGGAGTAACCCAAGATCTTATTAATACAACCGGAAGGTCTTATTCTTTCGATGTGGGATAGGGCTCCTCCAATACCCTCCCGCACGTGTAACCCGGTCTATCAAGAGGTGTACACGTGGCCTTAACCGGAGCTGACATAGAGCCGTGGCTCTGATACCATATTGAAGTCTATGGGGTTCCACTCTAAAACCAATTGGTGATAGAGGGAGTAACCCAAGATCTTATTAATACAACCGGAAGGTCTTATTCTTTCGATGTGGGATAGGGCTCCTCCAATATCACCAATTGGTTTTAGAGTGGAACCCCATAGACTTGGGTTACTCCCTCTATCACCAATTGGTTTTAGAGTGGAACCCCATAGACTTCAATACTAACGACCTAACAAACTACAAATACTGTCCTATACAAACTACTGTTATGTAACATCTGATATTTACTAACATACAAAACATAAGGAAAACTACTGCTTCACGTTCCACTGTTGTAGCCTTAGCACAGTTGTTGAGTCTTCAATGCTTTCTTCAAAGGTGATCAGTCTTTGAGAGGGCAGTGCTTGAGTCTTCAGTAGCACTTAGGAAACAGCAGTAGATAGAGCAACAGAGTTTGTCTTCAGCAGTTGTTAGGTAATCATCAGAGTTTGGTTTATCAGTTGTTGTAGTTGAGCAGCACTTTAGATTATCAGCTGTTAGATAACCACTGTCAAGGGGAGAGATTAGAGTAAACTGCTGCTTATTAGGAGTCCACTGATGGGATTCGGTTTTGGCTTTACATTATCTGTTCCTCTGTTAGGGTTCAATCCCAACAATCTCCCCATGGAACAGATAATGCCAAAACCCTTCCTTATTCAGGACCTTTATTTTTCATCAGAAGTTCCATTGCTTTTCTTTTAAAATCTTCCTCAAAATCCTTGGAACTTGTATCATCCTCATCCCTGCACAGTGTAAGCTCAAGGAGATCCTGTAGATCTTCAGCACCTAGGCCTAGTGCCTGATTCCTTGATATATGCTTCACTTCACCATTGAATCTGAGCAAAGTCAATACGTGGGTCTTTTGATCAGACATCCACTTTAGTATTTTTGAACTCAATGGGTTTCTTGGGAGAGCTTTATTATCTGATGAACTTGAAGTGATTGGCTTGAAGAAGTGAAGAGCAGCATCATGAGCTTCAGACACTCGTATGAATGCTTGTTCAATGATCTTGTTGGCTTCAGCTATATCTGCTTCAACTTCTTTGTCAATCAGCTCACTGTTTGTGATGCCTGCTGATGACTTTTGGCTTACTACTTTAACCTTTTTAGCAAGGGTTTGTAGTTTTGCCAATCTTTCTTTATCTGAAGCTATTTTCTTCATAGCTTCTTCAATCTGTTCAGCTTCTTTGTCCTTTTCTACTCCAGCAGATAGCATTTCTTTCTTTTCTTTTCTCAGCTTTGTGACAAAATCTTCTGCTGTGCTGATCTGTGTTTCGAAAAGTTTGACTTGTTCTTGAAGCTTTTTGTAGTCAGACCTTTTAGTAGAGTTAGAGGCTTTCATCCTCTTCTTCTCAAGTCTTTCATAAGCTTCATCAGTTTGTTGCCTAGACCATTTTGATATGGCTTCAGCAGTGCCTATCTTAGCATCCACCAACTCCCTCTTCTTCCTTTTATACTCAGCAGTGAGATCAGCAATGAGTCTCTTGTACTTACTCCAGTTTGGAGCAGTTTTCTTCTTTGAGGGATCATTTTTGATTCTTTGGATCCTTTCAGCCTCATGCTTCAAAGCTACTAAAGGCCATTCTTTAAACTGGGATTCTTCAGCAGAATAGAACTTTTCTTTCATGATGAAGGCTAGAAGTTGATCTCTCAATCTCTTCTTTTGATCAGCCTTTTTTTTGTCTAGCTCTTGTGCATATTCTTCCATCTGCTTAACCTTTGCAAGGTAGAACTCCAGTCTATTCGTAATGCCTTCTTCGCTTAGCTTTTCTTTCTCACTTTCAACCTTGGCTTTAACTTTAGCTTGCCTTGCCTTTATCTTGAGATAATCATTTATATCTTCTGGAGCTATATAGCCTATGAGTGAGGAGAATTTTCTTTTTGATGGATCTGTTTCTGTATAAAACTGCCTCATTTCATTTTTAATGGCTTCAAGCTCCAGTGGATACTTT
Organism: Helianthus annuus; assembly: GCF_002127325.2. NCBI lineage: Eukaryota > Viridiplantae > Streptophyta > Magnoliopsida > Asterales > Asteraceae > Helianthus > Helianthus annuus. The sequence goes on from NC_035449.2 coordinate 125,748,856, forward strand.
TCAGCATTCGGATCATGTATCCCTTCATCGGCAGTGATTGGCTTTCTTTTTCTGCTAAAGAGCTTTGGTTGAGATATAGGAAAGGATAGAGCAGTGGTGGATGGTTGACTAACAACTGTTGAAACAACTGGTGTCTCAACTGCTGTTGTCATTACAACTGCTGATGTGTTAGCAGATGTCTTCTGCTTTTGAGCAGGGGATGGAGGATGTGATGGTGGTGGTGACTCATCATCAGGAATGAAAACCCTTCTCCTCTTTATTTGAGGGGAGGCTGATGATGTTTTGGGTGGATCAGTGGTTTGTGAACGTGACTGACTAACAGTAGTTGAAACAACTGGTGTTTCAACCACTGTTGTCATTACAACAGATGTTATAACATCTGCTGTCTTCTGCTTTATGGCAGGAGGCAATGGTGGTAATATGATTGTAGATGATGATAGTGGTGGTTTTTGTGTTATAGACACAGATGATGATGGTGGTGGGGCAGTAGTTGTAGTGGTGTGTGTTGAAACAGTAGTTGTGTGTGTTGGAGGTGTGTGTGTTGATGTAATGGCAGTTGTTTGGCTACTGACAGCAGTTTTTGTAACTACTGTTGTATCAGCTGTTGAAGTTTTTGTGGATTTGGGTTTCTCAGGTTCAATGTGCATCCCATCTTCTATACCTTTCGTTTTCAACCTGATTTTCTCCCCCTTTTTGGCATTATCTGCCAGGGGTGTATCCATGAAGAAAATGGCAGATGGAGCTTTCTCACTTTGAGCATTCTGTTGAATGCTGGCTTTTATAGCCTTGATATCAGCTTGAGTATCTTTGAACCGAGATTCAACCATGTTGGTCAACATTTGCACTTAAAGAGCATGCTTTTTAGCAGCCATTTGTTGTTGTTGTTCAAGCATAGGTTGGAAGATATTCCAAAGCTCATTTGCAGCAAATGCTTGTGGAGCAGGTGCTTGAGCAGGAGGAGCAGAAGATTGGGCTATTTGAGCTTCTAACAGCTGCTGCACCATATCTTTTATTTCGGCAACTGAAGATTCTAGATTTTCAACTCTGGCCGTCAATTTGTTGTATCTTGAATCATCACCTGATTTAACAGGATCATCTGAATCCCCACTAGTGGTGGTTGTATCAATGTGTGACTTAGGAGCTATTGCCCAAAAGTCATCCATTGATGCCCCTTGTTCTTGGTACTGGGGACTTCTTTCTTCAGCAACCGATAGACCTTTGATGGTACCAGTGGTTATAAGTAACTCACTGGTGGTTACCGATGTTTCCATGGAAGAAATTGCCTTCAAGGGAGTCTTAGTTATGAAACAACTGTCCAACTGAAGATCTGTTGATCCATCAGTTGTAGTTGCTGCTCCACTTGAACTACCACCAAGAGTTACTTGTAACTCAAGGGGTGTAACCTCCTCAACTGTTGCTGGGATAGCAGAGGTATGCACATCAGACCCAGTCACTTGTGGAGGCATACTCTCAGTGGTAGGTGATTGAGAGGAACTGGTTTGTGTCTGTGCCATATCAACTGCATGCAACAGGGGCATTATTGATTGTGGTAATATTATTGGTGAGGGTGTGGGGGAAGAAAGAGACATGTCCTTGGGATCAGGACTGTGGAAGATGGATCCGAGTGGACCTAGAGCTTCATATTGTGGTGTCCCTGTGCTTACAACTTGATCCTTTTGTGAGGATGCAAGAGGAGTTTGAGGCTGGGGTTGAGATCTTTCTACCAACTGCTGTGAAGAAGTAGCAGCAGTGGTTTCCGGTGACTTTTGTGTTGTCACTGGCAGTTGCTCTGGGATCTCATCTTCCAGAGTTGCCTTTGTTTTGGGTTTGGTGGGTTTCCTGGATGGTTTTCTTTTGGTCTTTTTGGTGGCAGGTGTTGGTTTCAAAGCAGTGGGTGTGCTACTTTGATCACCTGGAGCAGTGGGCTCAGCAGTGGTTGCTACAGGGTCAGTGGCAGTTTCTAAAACCTGCTCTGCCTCTTTTGTTTTTAATTTTATAGGTGTCATCATTCTTGAAAAAGTTTCTATTGTTAAACAGTTTATTTTGAATGAGACACCTTGTTTGGGCACTTCTGCCTCTTTCTCGACAAATTTTTGTTCAAAATAGTAACTTAGAAACCTCGGAAAGAGCAGAAATGCCTTATTATCAACGTTCTTTACCAAATCATCAAATATTTCCTGGGAGTAGTTATAGTTTTCATTGTTCAAAATTGCATACCCCAGGCATTGGATTTTTGTTGGTATCTCATTGAAGGACGATGTTTTATTTGAAACACATATGAGCAGTGTGTGGAATAAAAATCTGGGTGCAGAAGGGAAGTAACCCTTTTGTAGGGTGTCCCTGTTTGGTTGTTCTGCATAGCCCCTTTTCATGAAATCCTTTACCAACTCGTCTTTTGTAAAAGAGGTTTTTCCATTTAAATCATCGAGTTTAAAGGTTTCAGAGATGGATTTTGGTGAAATATTTACCTTCTTACCCTGTATCGACGAGTTGATGGCAGCAATGATATCTCCTTGTTTTTCAAGGGTGGCGTTTTTTCCAGAACTCTCTCTGGGTATCAAGGTAAATGGGAGCATCTGCTGTTATCAAAGTTTTGTACTTTGATGCAGAAAGGATGTCAAGGATGGAATCGAAGGTGTGGTTATCGGTAGGTTTTGTGAGTATACCTACATATTTGTGTGGAGATTTGTAGCGAATCTCCGGTGTTTCAGCAGCCATTTGAGTGGCATCTGCTGTTGTGGTGGAAGAAGATGGTTTTGATTTTGATTTCGATTTTGGTTTCGTCATTTTGGATGAAGAAGATCGAAGAAGTTTTTGGAGTTATGAGAGGGAAACTGTTATGAGTAGAGAACTTTTGGAATTCAATTCGACAGTAAAACCCTGTTTGGATTTAATCAGGGTTTTATTTAGGGAAAAAGTGATTGCTGATGTGGCAGCGGTTATTTTGATCTGAAGGCTAAAAACTGACCACGTGTCAAACATCTGATGGAATGGTAAATGATGGAGGACAATTGTTTTGACAACTACTGATGGATCAAGTATGAGTAGTTACAACGGTAATAAAATGAAATGGTGGGTGTAACAGTGGATGGAACAAAGATTTTAAACATCAGTGTTTTTGAAGAGCAGAGGTTAACACTATAGGAGTGGACAGACTTTAGAGAGCAGATGTTATGGCACACCAGCATTTTAGGAACAACAGTGGATAAAAACCAATTAGGGTCATATATTTAACAACTGTTTGTGCGGCAGTGTTTTGACTTTTGACAAATTCTTTTAGCACCTGTTTGTTCAGATGTAGAAAATGATTTGTTCTTGTAAAAGCACAATCTCTTGTCTATCATCTGTTGAGTACCAGAAATGCTATTCTTAACAATACACATTTTAGATGCATAATATCAAGATTAAATTGTCAGCAGTGATTCTCAGAAATTTTGTTCAAGGTTTTGCCATCTGTCTATTTTTCAGACAGTGGTTTAGCATCCCAGATGATGAAGACATTTCTACATGAGCTGCTCATTTTTTGTCTAATTACTGGAACTAGAACTTGAGTATCTCAGTTGTCTAAGTCAATTTGCAATCAATTTATGATCCGTGGAAACCTAACTTGAGCTTAACATGACCTTGGTATGTATGTCATTTCCTCTTGACCAGTTTTAGGGATAGTAATTACACACAAAAACAAGGTAATTACATCCAGACCAGAGATGAACTTTTACTATTAAAAAGAGTAAAAGAACAAAATATATTTCATAGAAGAATAAAATATATCTGGTTTTTATTATAGAAGAAAACACCTTAGAAAAATTAAAGGATGTTTTGGAGAAAATCAAAAGGATCTGACAGCTTTTTCAAGTAAATGATCAAGTTATTCTCAAGTTATTCTGACCATTGTTTGGGTCATTTTCTTGTCAATTGATTGTGAATTTCTTTTAAGCACCATCACTGGATATGCCATTGTTACCAGAACAATTTCTGTATTGATAAATGCACACAGTTGCATGATGACCACTAATGACCTAACTTTAACCTCAAAAGTGTTTTCTGCTTATGCTCTCTTCTTTTGATTTCAAAAGTTTTGAGATAGCTACACTTTGAGATTTGTTTAATTTCCCTTTTTACCCTGTTTATTCATATGTTCAGAAATACTCACTAGGAGATTTTATTTTGAACATACCTTATCCATAATCACTTTGAAGCAATGTTTTAAGAAATCTGACCATGGTTGAGCATGTTTTAGTTCAGATCTCACATTACTTATGATTAGGACTGTTTTGACATTTTATTTTTCTCAATATGTGTTAGACAAGGTTGATTTGGTCCTTTTTGTAGGCACTCAACATGCCTTTGAACACATGAGAGATTTTGACTAAAGTTTTTCTCCCTCCTTTCGATATCAGCAGTATGCAGGTGTTTTAGATGAACACAAGTTTTGCTGATCTGAGGTACATACTTTAGTGTTTATTAAAACATCACAAATGTCGAAACAACAAATGAAATCAATCTTGAATACATAGAGCGAACCCATAATTTATCAAATATTTTTCAGATTTGAAAACTATGAGTGACATATGTATGAAAACATTTGTTGTGTGAGATTTGTGTGTCATATGACATCTTGGTTGATTTACAGAGTTTTGAAAAGCCATTTTAACCATGAATTACTTGTTACTCTGTTTTTTTCAACTGAATGCAACCAACCTTAGTATCAATGAATTTTGAGCTGAACTGTTATGTCAAATTGATTGTTAGATCGAATTTGACTGTCCGGGCTCTGATACCAATTGTTAGGATCTGAGGCTGTCATGATTCGTGTTTGTTTGCATAAAACTAATAAGTGCAGCGGAAATGAGTTGCAAACAAAGTAAACACAAACAAAGGAAAGTAGAGATTGATAAACAATTGCTTTTCATTGAGTCAAATGATTGAAATACAAAGCAAATGATTACAGTAAAAGCTTACAATCTAAACTCCCCCTCAGCCTGATACACCAGAGTTGGTTGCACAAGATGAAAGGATGAATTGAGGAGAAGAACTCACTCAAAACGATCAAGTGTAACAGTACAGAGTACTGTCATACTTATAGGCAAACCAAACTACTGTATACTTCAGCTGACGTCACCATGATAGTGACATCTAACGACCTAACAAACAACAAATACTGTCCCATACAAACTACTCTTATGTAACATCTGATATTTACTAACATACAAAACATAAGGAAAACTACTACTTCACGTTCCACTGTTGTAGCCTTAGCACAGTTGTTGAGTCTTCAATGCTTTCTTCAAAGGTGATCAGTCTTTGAGAGGGCAGTGCTTGAGTCTTCAGCAGCACTTAGGAAACAACAGTAGATAGAGCAAAAGAGTTTGTCTTCAACAGTTGTTAGGTAATCATCAGAGTTTGGTTTATCAGTTGTTGTAGTTGAGCAACACTTTAGATTATCAGTTGTTAGATAACCACTGTCAAGGGGAGAGATTAGAGTAAACTGCTGCTTATTAGGAGTCCACTGATGGGATCCGGTTTTGGCTTTACATTATCTGTTCCTCAGTTAGGGTTCAATCCTAACACACGCACTGTCCCAAATGGGATAAATGATCCTCGCATCCAACCACTTGATAACTTCCTTCTTGACCACCTCTCTCAAATTCGGGTTCAACCTTCTTTGTGTTTCACGGGTCGGCTTTGCATCCTCGCTTGTAATGATTTTATGCATTACAATGGATGGACTAATACCTTTTAAATCGGCGATCGTCCACCCAATTGTCGCCTTGTGAGCCTTCAACACCCGTATTAACTCCTCTTCTTGTGCTACCGCCAAATTGGAAGCAATGATCACCGGTAAGGTGTCATTCTCCCCCAGAAATGCATACTTTAAATGCTTTGGTAGCTCTTTCAATTCCACACTTGGTGGACATTCCAAAGAAGGCTTTGTGCCCGAATCAATTTCCACTGGTAGAGTGTCTGTTTGGTGGGTCCATAGCGGTCTTCCTACTTTCACCGCAAGAGCCTCTTTCTCTTTCTCTTCCATCTCCAACTCACACGCATGAACCTGCAAAGACACGTCACAAACACAAGAACCCAAAATTTCTTCCTCGAACTCCTTCGGGTTGTATCCATCTATGAAATCTGCTAGAAAACACTCATCACCATAAACGTTAGTACCGTTAGTAAAAACATTTAATCTCATCTTTCTATTACCGAATGTCATGTCGACCGTACCATATCGACAATCAATAACGGCATGTGCGGTGTTTAAAAACGGCCGACCCAAAATAACATTGTGTTGTTGAATTGGGTCTGCGGATGAGTAATCTACAACAAGAAAATCCACGGGATAATAAAACTCGTCAACCTTAACTATCACATCCCGTACAATACCCCGAGGAAGTTTATGAGACAAATCAGCTAATACCACCGTTGTCTCAACCCGTTTCAATGGACCAAAGTTGTATTGGTCATATAACCCCCCCGGTAGGATACTTACTCCGGCTCCAAGATCCAATAACGCCCTTGTAGTTTGAAAATTTCCAACTTGGATATTTATGAGAGGCGTTCCCGGATCTTGTAGCTTAGGAGGAAGATCTCCTTTCAAGACCGCACTTACCCGCTCCGTCAAGTCTACCAATTTAGGCACTTTTTGTTGCCTCTTTTGGGTACACAATTCTTTTAAGAACTTGGCGTAAGCGGGTACCTGTTTAATGGCTTCAAGTAAAGGAAGATTAATTTTGACTTGTTTAAAAACCTCCCACATTTCCTCCTTTTGAGGACCCCGTTTTGAAATGAAATTTTTCTTACCCGGATCTAATAAAGCCGAGGGAAATGGTACTTGACTAGATCCCTCATCTTCATTTTTATTCTCTTTTTCCTTATTAATTTTGGGTTTTTCAAAATTGGGTTATTTAGAAGAAATAATAGGTGGTTCATTTTCTTCCTCACTATCTTGACCCGTCATCTCTTCAACCACCCATTCAACCAAATCCGGTGAAGGATTGGTTTTGTACTCTTTCCCACTTCTCAAAACACTTACATGGTGAATGTTAACATTATTACCTCTTGAAGTACTATGAAACGGGTTTACCTTAGTGTCGCTTGGTAATTGACCTTTGTTTTTCTTCAATTCCGACACTTCAGTTGCGAGTTGACCCATTTGGGTGGTCAAAGTTTGAATCGCTTTGTCTCGGACCTCGTCTTTTTGTATACGAGCGTCGTCCATTTGGTTTCTCTTTTGCATTTCCGCTTGCATGCTCTTCAACATATCCATCATCTCATTTCCACCCGAAGACCCCCCTTGTTCTTGACCCACTTGATATTGCCTTTGGTATCCTTGGTTGTTCCCACCTCTATATCCACTTTGATTATTGTAAGGTTGGCGCGAACCAAAGTTCCCTTGGCTACCTTGAAAATTCGGGTTTGCTTGATTTGAAGGGTTCCCATATCGAAAATTCGGGTGGTTCCTCAAGCCGGGGTGGTAAGTGTTAGAATTCATGTTATAGTTCCTACCACCCCCTCCTTGACCTTGTACCGCATGAACTTCTCCATATTGCCCCTCCACCATTCCTTGGTAATTTTTAGCCGCATGACCTATTTCATTGCAAATAGCACAAACATCATAAATTTGATTAGAAGTTTGAACATTACCATCGTCAACCGCATGCACTTGTGTTCGGGTAACGGCCGGTCGTGCTCTCCTTGATGCTTGAGCTTTCCTCTTTGAAGTAATTGCCATTTGTTCCAAGAACTCCCAATCGTCATTCTTGTAATTCGTGCCAAAAGTACCATTTGTGATTGACATTAAATCACGAGCATCTTCGGCACACAACCCCTCGTGGAAGGCATTCATCAACTCCCAAAGTTCAATTCCATGATGCGGGCAATTCTTGATCATCATATTGAAGCACTCGAAGGCTTCATGAAGCATTTCGCCTTGTTGTTGTTGAAAACTCCTCAACCCCTTTCTTGCATCATTGGTCTTTTGGGCGGTGTAAAACTCATCTAGGAAAATTTGTTGCATTTCCGCCCAAGTGTAAATAGATGCTGAAGGCAAAGTGTAGAACCACTTCTTTGCCTTATCCTCCAAAGAAAATTGAAATAAAACCAACTTGACATCATCGGCCGAAAAACCTTGACTCCCAAGAGTATTGCAAATTGAGTCATAGGCCTCTAAATGGAAATAGGGTTCCTCCGTTACTAGACCTTTATATTTCGGCCAACTTTGCAAGGAATTTGTTCTTACTTCAAAAGTTCTTCCTTGGTTGTTGTGAGGAATGACTACCGGTGAAGGATTATGAGTAATCATCAGCCTAAAATGTGCTACAATACCCCTCGCATGTTCTCTAAGATGCCTTCTTGGTACACCAAACCGACCCCTTGGACGAACTGGACCCATTGGTCTTGGTATATGCCCTTGTGGTGCAATTGGTTGTTGAAATTGTTGTTGTGGCATCGGTGGGTGTTGAATTAGCCTTTGGAATTGAGGTTGTACATTCTGTGGACGAACTTGTTGCAATGGTACCGGACGTTGCAATTGTGGTCCTTGTGGCCTTGGCCGAATGTGTTGTGGTATAAGTTGTTGTTGAGGCATACCACCAACACTTATCATTCCTTGAGGTTGGCCTTGTACATAACCAAACTCTCCTTGATCTCCATCACCCCCATAAGCATACCCATCTTCGTTATAACCCTCAAAATCTTCATATCCTTCCTCATATCCATCTCCCCCTATACCCGAAGATTGCCCAAATGGAAGAGTCGAATGTTGAAACCCCGACTGGTTCGATGGTCTAAAGGTAGAAGTAGCATGGACGATAGTTGAGTTAGGTGCTATTGTGTAGTTTGAATATGATTGACCAGCACCCGGAAAGAAATGGGACAATGGTGGAATGGTAGTAGAAGGGTTAAAAGTAATGGTTGGTTCTTCTTGAGTGGTAATGGGTTGTGTGGTATTGGTTGATGTAACATTATGAAGTAAAGTAGGTTCGGTAGTAGTGTTTGGAATGGTGGTATTTGGTGAAGGTTGAGTGGATGTTGGTATAAATGGTGGTACAGGTTCACCCGTAGTGGGTGGTGGTGGTGGTGGATCCATGTATCGAAGTGGTGTAATTGGTGTAGTTGGTGTTGGTGAACCGCTTAACTTGTTTTCTCTTAACAAAATTATGTTTCCTCTTAACGTTCGCTCAATCTCCGGATCAAACGCCAATGGTGATAGCTTGTGAGAGCTTCTAGTACGCATGCACCTGTAAATACCTGCACACTAACACACCCAGCGTAAACCAGAAAAATAACAAACTTAAAAAGAAAGAAAATAACACACGTTGCGCACTACTCCCCGGCAACGGCGCCAAAATTTGACGTGATGTCGTGGTCACAATCAAATTTAATCCAAATACAACTAAATAGTTAGCGGTAAGTGGGTATCGAACACAGGGAGTTTGTGGAATATGTGTTATTTAGAAGATTATCTAACTCGACTAAAATTAAACTAATTTGCGAGTAAAGTAAAATTCAAGAGTTGATTTGAGTGAATTGGTTTTAGAACTAAATTTAAATTGCAAAAGAGAAGTTTTGGTTGTAAGAAAATTAGAGACAAATGACCATCCTAGATTTCCGGTTTGCTTCGACATTCATATTATAATTTCACTAGAAAGAACTACATAGACATAGCTCATGTGTGATTACTTGGTGTGATGAAAGGGAACTAAGTACTTAGATTCCTAGAACGTGAGGTTGTTACCCGATGATCAATCAACCCTTACCCAAGCCTAACTATACCCATGATATCTCGATTGCCAATGGCACCAAGAACGTATGGTTTCCAATTAGTTCAACGTAAGAATTAACAAGTTACTAAGAAACAATCACACACCATAACAACAAATCATAAAGATAAAGATTGTTATTCTAGAAATTAGAAAAATCAAACATGAAATGTCTCAATCAAACCTTCAATCCAGGACAATCATCAAGTGTTTAGCCACTCATGGCTTGAAGCAACATCATAACAAAAGTTCTATTGTTCATAAAGATCAAGGCACAAAAACTAATGATTAAGATAGTGTTCTTCACTCCAAAGTCTCCAAGAATGCTCCAATTTTCGTCCCACAACCAGTAGTAACCGAAAACATATGATGAGACATCATAAATCCTCCTCAAATGGCACTTAAATGCATAAATTACACATTGAAGACAGTTGGCGCCGTAAGTCAACAGGTCAAGATCAGCGGCGTAAGCTACGCCATAGGGCCGTAGCTTACGGCAGTCAAAGAATCTGGAAAGTCAACATTGGCACCGTAAGCTACGCCAAGTACCGTAGCTTACGGCACCAATTATACCCTTACGGCCCTGTTCTTCTGTCCTACGGCGGGTGACATTTTTTAGCATTGAAGGCCGTAACCTACGGCAGGGTGCCGTAGGTTGCAGTGCTGAGTGGGATTCTTTTCCATGTTTCTCCATCAACACTTGCTTTCTTCAACTATTTTAATTCCCCAACTTCTAGCATCCATTCGTGCCTCCTAAAACCCGCATTTTGAGCATTATAACACCTGCATCATCAAACATAGAGTGGTTACCAAGTTCAAACAATTAACTGTGTATAGCATGTGATTTTAATCCTTTTAAAGCACTTAAGGGTAGTCCTACGGACCACCAGTCAACCATCCCGATTTTCCATTGGGGGTATTCCTCTCTGACCAGAGTCAGAGGTTTAGACATAGAACCAATGTTAAAAGCATTATTCCATGATTGAAAGCTGGCCATATTTAGAGAAAAGCAGATGTGCGATTGATCGTTTGAAAATAATTTATTCAATCGGCTTTGATACCAATTGTTGGTCCCAGTTTGGAATTAAAAACTTCTTTTCACGTAATATGGCAAGTGATTTCAGGAGATGTGAAAAAGTTGTGCGGAAATGGAAATCAGACTTTCAAGAAACAAGACCTACAGAATTATCAAGTTTATATCCCTTTGAAACAAAATGGTTTACAAGGTGATTGTAAGATTATTATCTATTACAAATGAATACTTGAATTCTGAGGGTGAGAGGGTATTGGAGTTTTGTAGTATGTATTGAATGCCAAGCTTAACTCATTGTCTTCTGCTTGGTGAGCCTTCGATTTATAGAAGGTTGCATACATGAATAAACATTTGTTTATTCATGTAAAAGTCCTGCATAAAGTAACAATTTGACATATCCATTGAATCTAACATTCAAGTTGCCTTTGTAATCATAATACCCAATAACGTCAAGTTGTTTCGGTTATTGTGGCAGGATAGAGCTGATTTTTCGACAAGTGGGGTATTCATCAGAATTTCTGATAAACCACTTCATCAGAAATTCTGGTGAACAAATCATCACGAAAATTTGATTATCAGAATCGTCAGAAACTGATGATATTTCATCAGAAATATCATCAGATCCATTAGAAATGACCTTCTTTGATAATCTTCTTCAGCTCTTGATCAACCTGTGATTCTTTGAAGTAGATGTTGTTCATTTCAGTTGTCCTATCTGATCTTCTTCTTCTTGTTGTGATCTTCAGGACTGTTATCTTCTTCATAGATCCAGTTGAATCTGATTTTCTTCAATACTTACAAATAAAGTTCCTAACAGAGAGTGCAATCGATAAGACCCCGCTGAAAACCATTCTCCAGCAGATAGTTAGATAAGGTTGCGTACCAAGCTCTCGGTGCTTGATGTAATCCGTAGAAAGCTTTGTTGAGCAACCAAACCCGATCAGGATAAATAGGATCTTCAAAACCCGGAGGCTGTTTGACATACAACTCTTCTTCAACAACACCATGTAAGAATGCACTTTTCATGTCCATTTGGTAAACCTTGAATCCCTTGAAGGAAGCATAGGCTAGAAAAATCCAAATATCTTCAAGACGTGCAACCTGTGCATAAACTTCGTTGTAGTCTATCCCTTCAATCTGACTGAAACGTTGAACAACTAATCTCGCTTTATTTTAATCTCGCTTTATTTCGAACAACTACTCCATGGTCATCTTTCTTGCATTTGAAAATCCAACGGGTGCCAATCTTCTTGTAGTTTTCAAGCTTCTCAACCAGTTTCCAGACACCTAGCTTCTGGAATTGTTGTAGTTCCTCTTGCATAGCTTCTACCTAAGAATTATCCTTTAACGCTTCTTTCCAAGACTTTGGTTCTTCTTGTGAGACATAACACGCGAAGGACCAATCATTCTGCAAACCCGATTCTCTAATCCCTGTATACAAGCCAGCATTAATGTTGTTTCTCAACTGATTCCTCGTCTACACGCCACTGTGAACATTACCAATGATGTTTTGATGAGGATGGGTATTATGGATTCTTGTTTCTGGATTATCTGGAACTAGAACATTTGTACCCAGATTGTTGAAGTTGAGATCAACAACCAATGTCACAACCCCCATCCCCCTGATTTCCTGGGAACGGGTGGCCGCGAACTCAGTATTGGTGGTATCGGTGTTTATTAATTTGGCAGCGGAATTTACATCAGGACCGTAGTTAGGAAATTATTTTATCAGAGCAAACCACATTTTATATAAATAAACACTTCTAGGATAAAACCCATGTTTTCATTACAAACTGATATATAGGGATAAATCCCATTTTATTGAATTTAAAACGCCCTCCTTATTTAGGTAACTTTTATAGCCACTTTTCCAAGCCTTCAGTGCTGTCCAGCTGGCTTCTATTTGGCTTTCACATTGTGTTACCTGAAACGCGTTTTAAAAACATTTGTCAGTGGGAAATACTGGTGAGTGAATCCCAGTTTAATCAAGAAAAGTGTTTTCAATTTAAACAATATTGAGAGCGATTACAATGTTTATATCTACACAATTACTTATTCAGTACTTACCACTCGACCGTATCTGTGGCTATGGTCATATCACGCATTGGCTAACCCGTTGTCCAACGGTGAAGGTTATCAAGTAATGTATACAAAACCCCATAATACCGGCAGTAATTGAAGAATTACAAAGACTTAATCACTGCTAAATTGCATTGTAAAATATTTAAGGTTTTGTAAAAATTGTTTATAAAAAGGAGATTACTCACATTGCTGTTTTAGGGTTTTCAGTAAGGATTTCCTGGGAATAATTTATAAATTACACAAATGCACTGTGACACCCCAGGAAAACCAGGAAACAACACAACACAACTAGCTTCCTCAGTAACCATGCACTAAATTTCGGGACGAAATTTCTTTCAAGTTGGGGATGATGTGACAACCCAAAGTTTTAGGGTTAGGGTCGTTGACCTAAACGCATATGATAACGGGTCGTTAACCTAAACGCATATGATAACTCGAATAAACAAGCATCCTAGTATAGTTGAGCCGCGCATGCATTGGGCCACACTAATAACTGGACTCGAAGCCTAGCTCACCCTTGTTGCTTACTCACTCGGGCCCAACTCTTTTGAAGCCCACACGGATACAAAACTCAAGTGGATTTAGCCCACTTGTTTCGAATATAGATATGTATATGTATAGTTATCAGGCATCTCCCCTATTAACATAATATAGCAAACCCTAAACACCCATTTTCACATTGTAGTTGACGGCAGTCCCTTTGAGATCGAAGTATCCCTCTTGTCTGGTTCGAACGCGATATTTCTTCTTTGATAACTTGGTCAGTACGTCTAATATGTATTTATCTGATTCTTACTGTTAGTGTGTAATTATTCCCTTTGAAATTAATGTGGATCCATATAAATTCTCATGAGACTTTTTGTATGCATGAGCAGTAAGCATGGTTGTATAGGGTTCTGTGTATAGTGTAGTAGCATGTGGTTATTATAGAGTGATGCTATAACCCTAATCATATGTGCTGTATGAATGGACGATGGGTATATGAAGGTTTAGGAGGGTGTTTATCGCCGATAAGGTGTTGTGATTCGGAATTTCGTAATCAATCTATAATCATGTTAAACACTAATGTTGATAAGGAATTGAAAACTGCATGATCTGTTGGAATGATTATTGTTGTTCGAATTGTGTGTATGTATGATGATGAGCATGTAACTTGAATTGATTGTATATTAAAGATCCTTCATGATTTTCGGCCATTGTTCTCATACTCGCATGTGATTGTCAGTATGTCATGTGTTTGTTATATGTATTCTTTTTAAATTGGATAGATATCAGTGCATATTCAACTTAATATATGATAATCATATTATTCCTGTGATTGAATGACTTTGTTGTTGACTTGTATGTATGGAGGATCACGTGAACAAATCTGGTCAATATGTTAAATGTAGTTGAATTCTATTGGACCGATTAATTCACCAAACTTGTGTGTAATTGGGCCGATTCCTTTCCCTTTTCTTACTATATCAGTTTTCGAAAATAATTATCATATCCATACTTTTATTTCGGTTAAAGTTATTTAATATTGATAAAATTCATAATTTGGAAACCATTGAATGATTATAACAGGATCGAATTTTTGGAAACAATGTAACTAATATGCATGATATTCGGAAGTGATAATCAATCGTACAAGAGTCCTTGGTCGCACAAGGACCCAAAGCGCACAAGTCGTCCGGATCGCACAAGAGATCCGGATCGCACAAGACCAAAGTATTGTATTGCTGGGCCTTGAAGCCCAAATTCGGTCGCACAAGAATTGTTCAGTCGCACAAGACGAACTGGACCGCACAAGATTATTTAAATTGTTTCGTTTGTTTGGGCCGTATACATGTTAGACTATTTATGTTATTTGGGCCGGGTTAGTTTTCCAATCGCACAACCCATTGTGGATCGCACAAGTCATGCTGATCGCACAAGGGGTTGGGCCGACTGTTATTGAGCCCAATCGTTTAATAGCACAAGTTCGGATATGTTATACACTTGTTTGTTATGTGGTTGCCATGATCCATACGTGCTTGAAACCTGTTAGTTATGTGTAAACCTATGTGCTATGCTTGAGTCAAAACCTGACTTGTGTGGTAACCCTGTTAGGACGTGGTTGACCACTCTTAGTTCAAGAAACCTTTTGTGTATCTGCCGAGCAAACCAAGGTGAGTTCACACAGCCAAGGCAAGGGGTTCCCGGGTGGGAATGGGATTGGATGATTTATTTGCACATACCCAGATGATAGATGTTTATGGTCCTCAGGGTGAGGATGGTAAATGATAAGATACGGCTAGACTGGTATACTAATTGAACTGATCTTCGCACACACGCTAGGGTTGGCCGCGATATTATGACTGATCTTCGCACACATGCCTGGGAAAGGCCGCGAACTATATACTAAAACTTCGCACACATGCCAGGGTGGCCGCGATACAAATATACATAGTCTAGAATACTTGGGAAACTTTCCCCTAATCTTCGCATACATGCCTAGAGGGCCGCGATACGAACTAATACGATACTTGACTTAACGAACGAACACAAGGCTTACTTTACTATTACAATTACTGAACTGTACACTGTGAACTCGCTCAACTAGTTGTTGACTCTCTGCTGCATGCCTTGCAGGACCTTAGGTACATATGGAGCTTGCACGAGGAGGCGTGATCGTTGTGGGACATGGACTGTTGAGTTCCATGTTAAACTTTAAGAACCTTTGACTTATATTTTGGTTTTATATTTTATGCTTCCGCTGATAACTTGTGTTTGATTAACTTGTTTTTGAACACCAATCATATTGTGTGGTTGGACTTTTATATATTTATTTACATTGTTCAATATGATTGGTGGCTGGATCCTGGTCAGTCACGCCTCCAAGCGGTGATACTCCGCGTGTGGATTTTGGGGGTGTGACAGATTGGTATCAGAGCCATTGGTTATAGTGAACTTGGTTTTAATAAGGGAAAAAGTTTTTATTAAAATCAGACTATAACCTGTACAGTGCTCAACGATCCACAACGACGCTTCGCTCCACGTGCAAGACTCAACATTCTAGGCGATGTGATTTAAGTTTATATTGCTTACCTGCTAGACCACTTTTGCGTAATGTATTGTTTATGGTATGTTTATTTAGAGTAGTAGCATGCTGCCTGTTAGCCCTATTGCGTCCTGTGTGACACACAATTGTTTAAATATTCGACAAGTGGTGGTCAAACCCCTTTCTAAATTTCTCATCACCCTGCTACGACAATCGTATATGCGTTCTATCTATTCATACGCTTATCTCGACATGACGTCGCCATTTGACCCTCCGTACATTCGGTTTGTAAGCCAACATTCACGTAGACCAGAACTGGCTCGAACGAACTTGGGTTTAGGAGAACTACACCTACGCATCCCGGTTGACGAACCCTATCACCTTCGCCTGTCATCGTCACCAGAAACGAAGCAGCCACAGTTACACGCGTTTGTTGTTTTGCAACACTAATCTTTACCCACCAAACTCTGTTTTGGACAAATGATACACTCGCGCGACCGCAATGTAACGAACTTCCCTGTTGTGTCATGCCGCCATGCACCACTACTGGAAATTACTTCTAGACAATAAATTTGCTGGTCAAATCCTTCGGATGTTTAATGGACCCCTGTTTCGCTCGATTCTTCGTACGAACCTCATTAATTCCCTGTTTCTTTGATTGGCAACTGATATAACGAAACGCTAACAACCATACCATGATTTCCACCGATCACAAGATTACCCCCCCCCCCAAGCGTTGTAAGGTATCTATAGATCGAGTTCGTCGGAACTCACTTCAAGCCATTGTTTTAGAACAATTTTCGGGACGAAAATTCTTTCAAGTAGGGGATGATGTGACACCCCAGGAAAACCAGGAAACAACACAACACAACTAGCTTCCTCAGTAACCATGCACTAAATTCGGGACGAAATTTCTTTCAAGTTGGGGATGATGTGACAACCCAAACTTTTAGGGTTAGGGTCGTTGACCTAAACGCATATGATAACGGGTCGTTAACCTAAACGCATATGATAACTCGAATAAACAAGCATCCTAGTATAGTTGAGCCGCGCATGCATTGGGCCACACTAATAACTGGACTCGAAGCCTAGCTCACCCTTGTTGCTTTCTCACTCGGGCCCAACTCTTTTGAAGCCCACACGGATACAAAACTCAAGTGGATTTAGCCCACTTGTTTCGAATATAGATATGTATATGTATAGTTATCAGGCATCTCCCCTATTAACATAATATAGCAAACCCTAAACACCCACTTTCACATTGTAGTTGACGGCAGTCCCTTTGAGATCGAAGTATCCCTCTTGTCTGGTTCGAACGCGATATTTCTTCTTTGATAACTTGGTCAGTACGTCTAATATGTATTTATCTGATTCTTATTGTTAGTGTGTAATTATTCCCTTTGAAATTAATGTGGATCCATATAAATTCTCATGAGACTTTTTGTATGCATGAACAGTAAGCATGGTTGTATAGGGTTCTGTGTATAGTGTAGTAGCATGTGGTTATTATAGAGTGATGCTATAACCCTAATCATATGTGCTGTATGAATGGACGATGGGTATATGAAGGTTTAGGAGGGTGTTTATCGCCGATAAGGTGTTATGATTCGGAATTTCGTAATCAATCTATAATCATGTTAAACACTAATGTTGATAAGGAATTGAAAATTGCATGATCTGTTGGAATGATTATTGTTGTTCGAATTGTGTGTATGTATGATGATGAGCATGTGACTTAAATTGATTGTATATTAAAGATCCTTCATAATTTTCGGCCATTGTGCTCATACTCGCATGTGATTGTCAGTATGTCATGTGTTTGTTATATGTATTCTTTTTAAATTGGATAGATATCAGTGCATATTTAACTTAATATATGATAATCATATTATTCCTGTGATTGAATGACTTTGTTGTTGACTTGTATGTATGGAGGATCACGTGAACAAATCTGGTCAATATGTTAAATGTAGTTGAATTCTATTGGACCAATTAATTCACCAAACTTGTGTGTAATTGGGCCGATTCCGTTCCCTTTTCTTACTATATCAGTTTTCGAAAATAATTATCATATCCATACTTTTATTTCGGTTAAAGTTATTTAATATTGATAAAATTCATAATTTGGAAACCATTGAATGATTATAACTGGATCGAATTTCTGGAAACAATGTAACTAATATGCATGATATTCGGAAGTGATAATCAATCGTACAAGAGTCCTTGGTCGCACAAGGACCCAAAGCGCACAAGTCGTCCGGATCGCACAAGAGATCCGGACCGCACAAGACCAAAGTATTGTATTGCTGGGCCTTGAAGCCCAAATTCGGTCGCACAAGAATTGTTCAGTCGCACAAGACGAACTGGACCGCACAAGATTATTTAAATTGTTTCGTTTGTTTGGGCCGTATACATGTTAGACTATTTATGTTATTTGGGCCGGGTTAGTTTTCCAATCGCACAACCCATTGTGGATCGCACAAGTCATGCTGATCGCACAAGGGGTTGGGCCGACTATTATTGAGCCCAATCGTTTAATAGCACAAGTTCGGATATGTTATACACTTGTTTGTTATGTGGTTGCCATGATCCATACGTGCTTGAAACCTGTTAGTTATGTGTAAACCTATGTGCTATGCTTGAGTCAAAACCTGACTTGTGTGGTAACTCTGTTAGGACGTGGTTGACCACTCTTAGTTCAAGAAACCTTTTGTGTATCTGCCGAGCAAACCAAGGTGAGTTCACACAGCCAAGGCATGGGGTTCCCGGGTGGGAATGGGATTGGATGATTTATTTGCAGATACCCAGATGATAGATGTTTATGGTCCTCAGGGTGAGGATGGTAAATGATAAGATACGGCTAGACTGGTATACTAATTGAACTGATCTTCGCACACACGCCAGGGTTGGCCGCGATATTATGACTGATCTTCGCACACATGCCTGGGAAAGGCCGCGAACTATATACTAAAACTTCGCACACATGCCAGGGTGGCCGCGATACAAATATACATAGTCTAGAATACTTGGGAAACTTTCCCCTAATCTTCGCATACATGCCTAGAGGGCCGCGATACGAACTAATACGATACTTGACTTAACGAACGAACACAAGGCTTACTTTACTATTACAATTACTGAACTGTACATTGTGAACTCGCTAAACTAGTTGTTGACTCTCTGCTGCATGCCTTGCAGGACCTTAGGTACATATGGAGCTTGCACGAGGAGGCGCGATCGTTGTGGGACATGGACTGTTGAGTTCCATGTTAAACTTTAAGAACCTTTGACTTATATTTTGGTTTTATATTTTATGCTTCCGCTGATAACTTGTGTTTGATTAACTTGTTTTTGAACACCAATCATATTGTGTGGTTGGACTTTTATTTATTTATTTACATTGTTCAATATGATTGGTGGCTGGATCCTGGTCAGTCACGCCTCCAAGCGGTGATACTCCGCGTGTGGATTTTGGGGGTGTGACATGCACGGGTGTTAGTATAATAACCAATTTTAACATTAGTAAAACCCTCCCCGAGACGACATTCCAACGACTACGTCGGGCAGAACCACGACAGCCATTACGGAACCCTAGATCAATCGGGCAGAGTATCTAATACGTCTCCAGGGGTTATGATACTTACATCGTAGCAGAACCTCGCTATTTAGGGGGTATAATACCCGAGTATTATCTCTATTATTCAGAATTTAAGATTTGAGAATGATTGTGAGCGATCGGAACTGAAAGCCGATGCCATTCTTATATAGTTGCTGAATCTTGTCCTCAAGCGGCTCGCGTAAGAGTAGCCTTAGGGCTACGCGGCCCGTGTCAAACCTCGGTCAAAGCGTAGCTCGTCCAGATCAGCGTATAGATTTGCCACAATGATGACACGTGTCATCACCGGGCTGTGCCACTATCTTGATCTCACACGGCCCGCGTAAACTTGACGGTAGTCTTACGCGGCCCGCCTGAACTTAAGAAATCAGCGAAACCAAGTTCTAACCTTCATACTGCCCGCGTAAAGGGTTGGGTGGGTCTACGCGGCCCGCCTCAGCTTAAGTTTCAGGTTTTAACTTTTATTTTTAATGCTATACTGTATTTCGGGCTCGGTTTTCACATACGGGGTGTATTTAAAGTCATATTGGGATATTTTAAAATACATTAGGGTGTCGGAAAATAATCAAGGGTGTCAGTTTAGCTAGGATTGTTACATCCTCCCCACCTTGTTTTAGAGCTCGTCCTCGAGATCTACTGGAACAATTGTGGATATTTCCTTTGCATTTCTGATTCAAGCTCCCATGTGTACTCAGGTCCTCTTTTGGAGTCCCATTTCACTTTGACCAGAACTAATCTCTTATGCTTCAGATTTTTAACTTTTCTGTCTTCAATCTGAAGAGGCCTTTCTACAAACTTGAGTTGTTCATTTACCTCTATATCTTTAAGAGGTACCACGAGTGATTCATCGGCTAAGCATTTCTTGAGATTAGATACATGAAATACATCATGTATTCCTGCCATTTCCTCTGGCAGTTGTAGCTGATAGGCTACAGGTCCTATTCTTCTAATAATTTTAAAAGGTCCAATATACCTGGTACTTAGCTTTCCTCTTTTGATGAATCTTACCACTCCTTTCCAAGGAGAGACTTTTAACAATACCTTATCACCTACCTGGAATTCTAGCGGCTAACGTCTATTATCAGCGTAGCTCTTCTGTTGATCACGTGCTGCTTTTAGTCGTTCCTTGACTTGAATGATCTTATCAGTTGTTTCTTGCACTATCTTAGGTCCAGAGAGTTGCTTTTCCCCAATTTCTGCCCCACAGACTGGGGTTCTGCACTTTCGTCCATAAAGTGCTTCGAATGGTGCAGCATTGATACTTGTGTGATAGCTGTTATTATAAGAAAATTCTATTAAGGGTAAGTGATCATCCCAATTACCTCCGAAATCAATTACACAAGCTCTAAGCATGTCTTCCATTGTCTGAATTGTTCTTTCGCTGTGTCCGTCTGTTTGAGGATGATAAGTTGTGCTTAGATTTAACTTGGATCCCATTGCTTTTTGGAAACTTGTCCAAAAATGAGAAGTAAAACGGCTATCCCTATCAGAAACAATCGATAAAGGTATTCCATGTAATGAAACAATTTCATTTACATACAATTTGGCTAATTGTTCCATGCTAAAAGTTTCCTTCATTGGTAGGAAATGAGATGACTTAGTTAGCCTGTCTATAATCACCCAGATTGTATCATTACCTTTTCTTGTTTTGGGTAATTTGGTAACAAAATCCATTGTTATCAATTCCCATTTCCAAACTGGCATTTCTAATTGCTGTAACAAACCTGAGGGTTTCTGGTGTTTAGCTTTAACTTGTGAGCAAGCTAGACATTTAGAAACATAAGCTGTTATATCTTTCTTCATTCCTATCCACCAGAAATTTTTCCTTAAATCTTGGTACATTTTATCACTTCCTGGATGAATCGTATATTTAGACTTATGAGCTTCTTCTAATATACGGTGACGTAGGTTTCCTAATTTAGGTATCCATATTCTCTTTTTATGGAATCTCCAAATTCCATCTGTTCCTTGTTCTAATTCCTTAATCATTCCTTTTAATTTTTCAGTATCATTCTTGATACTGATTCTTGAGCTTTTCTAATTTGTTCATTTAAATCTATTTGTAGATTTAATTTAAGAGAACGTACCCTTTTTGGCTTTTCGTGATACTTTCTACTTAAAGCATCTGCCACTACATTTGCCTTTCCTTCATGATATTGGATATCACAATCGTAATCACTAAGCAATTCCATCCAACGTCTTTGTCCCATATTCAGTTCCTTTTGCCCGAAAACGTACCTCAAACTCTTATAATCAGTGAATACGGTAAACTTACTACAATAAAGATAATGTCTCCAAATTTTAAGGGTAAAAATTATGGCTCCTAATTCCAAATCATGGGTTGAATAATTCTCTTCATGATTCTTAAGCTGTCTAGAGGCGTAAGCTATAACCTTTTGACGTTGCATCAACACACATCCATAACCTAACTTAGAAGCGTCACAATAGACCACAAAGTCTTCAGTTCCTTCTGGTAACGCTAGTATAGGTGCATGGGTCAATCTTTGCTTAAGGATTCTAAAGGCTTCTTCTTGTTTTGGTCCCCATTCAAACTAAACAGATTTACAGGTTAACTTAGTTAAAGGATTAGCTATTCTAGAAAATCCCGAATAAATCTTCTATAATAACCGGCCAATCCTAAGAAACTTCTAACCTCGGTTGGTGACTCAAGGGTTTTCCATTTGGTAATTGCCTCGATCTTTGTTGGATACACATGAATTCCTTCATGATTGACTAAATGTCCAAGAAATTGTACCTGCTCTAACCAAAACTCGCACTTTGAAAACTTAGCGTAAAGCTTTTCCTTTCTTAATAAACTTAAAAGTAAGTGCAAGTGCTTTGCATGATCCTCTTTACTCTTAGAGTAAATTAGAATATCATCTATGAAGACAATTATGAATTTATCCAAATATGGCTTACATATTCGGTTCATCATGTCCGTGAATGCGGCTGGGGCATTGGTTAAACCAAATGGCATGACAGTAAATTCATAATGACCATACCTTGTTCTGAATGCGGTCTTAGGAATATCCTCTTCCTGTACCTTTAATTGATGATATCCTGATCTTAAATCGATTTTAAAGAAAAATCGAGCTCCTTGAAGTTGATCGAACAGATCATCGATCCTCGGTAATGGGTACCGATTCTTAATCGTGACCTTGTTCAATTCACTGTAGTCAATGCACATACGCATTAATCCGTCCTTCTTCTTGACAAACAGTATCGGTGCTCCCCATGGCGATGAGCTTAGTTGTATGACTCCTTTCTCCAACAAGTCGTCTAAATGTTTCTTCAGCTCTTGCATTTCAGCGGGTGCCAAACGGTAAGGTGCTTTGGCAATTGGTGCTGTCCCTGGTAGCAGGTGGATTCTGAATTCGAGTTCCCTATCTGGCGGTAGCTGTCACACCCCGACCACGTAAAACAACAAAACGTGGCGGAATCATCGGGGAGTGTTGTAACAAAATCATTGTTTCATAACACATGGAAAAATTGAAATGTTGTTTTATTGATTTAAAAGAGTTACAATGTCTTAACAAACAAGAAGTAAAACAAAAATAAACTAGTCTTGCATCTTTTATGGTCACTAAGGCCTTATCCAATCCTATGTGAGCATGCGTCAATATTATCATCAAATATCATCAACTATCGTACCTGAAACACATGTGAAAATACATTAGCATAAAAATGCCGGCGAGTACATAGGTTTTGTGAAAATAGGATTCATGACTTAGGTTTAAGAAAATGTTTAATGAAAACTTGTCATGAATCCAATTTAAGTGTTTACTTTTATAAAACGTTTGAAAAGCGATAATAAAGTAGACGATATGTAAAAGAGTAATGTGAGGTTAAGTGAATAACCAAGTAAAAATAAGTTGTTTATAAAACAATGTCTTGTGAAAAATATGTTATTTGTGTAAAAATGAATAAATCCAAATTGAAGGATTTAAATAACGCTACGACATGTAATATAATACAAGCACTGATATATAGGAAGTACCGGCGGCGTATCCACCATGCTTGTATCACATTACACCCGCCTCGCTATTTAAATCACTTACCCAAACAAACCACCAATGTAAATTGCCCATGTCTAAACCATTTGTCAAATGTCATTGTGAAAACCATGTCAAAATGTCTATGTCAAATGTCAATCATGTAATGTGTAAACAAAATGTCATGTATGGCAAGTGAAATATGTATCCACTAAACCATGTGTAAAAATGCACAAAACAATGTATTGAAGTAAAACGTGGTTTAAATCAATGTTATGTTTTGTGGAAATGCATGCTATACTGAATACAAACATTTATGCGGTATTGTGAAAATGCATACATCCAAGCCTTGCGACTGTGGTGATAAACCTTTAAACAAATTAAAGGTCTATCTGTCTAAATGTTTTAATCGAATTCGGTCATTCCTTCCATCCAAACATACCCAGGATGTAAGGAACGGGAGTTGTCAATTCCTATGGTACCATTACCTACTAACGAGCGGCGTGATCAAAGTTAATGAATGTATATGGTCCCACTTAAACAAACCAAATGTCATACCCAAAATGTAAGCATGTGATGAAAAACAAATGTACTAAGTATGATGAACATACATAGCATGAAAAGGTAATGTAAAACAATGCACTAAGTATGCGCTAAACGAACATACGTAGCATAAAATGTCATGTAAAACAATGTACTAAGTATGCACACAATGGGCATACATAGCAAAAACATAATGAAATCATGTACTAATAGTGTACTAGTGAACATAGCAAGTATATGATATGAAAACATGAAAAGCATGAAAGTAACAAGTAGGCACATGTGTTTCACCCCAAAATGTTTGAAAAACAGTAAAAGAGGGGTCTATGTACTCACTTGAGGGTGCTTAGAAGTCTTGAACAACAACCAAGCAGAGCTAGAGGGATCACGGAATAAAACGGCACCCTATATAGATAACTACATAAATAATCGGACCTAAATCGGGAGATTGGATAGTATGAGGTTTCGTAAACCAAATGAGTATTGGAACTCATATGATATGGTTAAACAAAGCCCACATACTAAAATGAAACCTAACCTAAGTGCTTACGACCCATTACGACCCGTTTAGGTAGCTTATGCTACTTTAACGCGTCGTTCGCGTAAAACGCGTTCGGAATGCCTAACTAGTCCTATGACAAGCAAGATATGCCTTAATATGTTTAATATTGTTGCCAAAACAGTTTATATGTCAAAAGTTATGTTACATAGGCTTAAAATGAATTTTAGCGCAAAAAGGGCATTTTGGTAATTTACCTAAGGCATAAGAACTACTTATCATACAACTACTTAAACGACGTGACCATAAGGTATAACCTCGGAAGGTTATTCCCTATACAACTATGGTCACCTAAAGTGTTTGGTCGGATCCTAATGATCGACCAAATGGGTCGGGTTCGAAAGTATAAGCGATTGATTAGATCGCTTACCTTTACGACCCTAGACAAGCACAAATCTAAAAGCGATGAGCTAAACATGCTAGAACATGATTAGTAAAGTTAGAAAACAGGTTTGGTATTAAAACAAACGGTTTTAATACCCTAGAGTAGTTTGGTTACAAAATACGCAAGAAAACACATTTTGGCCGAAACTACGACTCGTCACTGAGCCTAGATAACGTGGTAATCAGTAGGTATAGTCACTAGGGACTATAACCATCGTGATTACGCTCACGTTATGAAGTTCAAACGAACTTCGCGTTGACCATAAACTGGTCAATGCAGAAAGTCAAACGCAGTTTGACTTTAACGCTAAAACGAATGAAAAACGCGAAAGAATACTTACAGAAGGTCCCCGCAAGATTTAACCCAATTCGCTTTCAGGTAGGAAGTATACACTTCCATTTAGAAAGCTTTGAATCAGATCAAATGTGAGGAAGATGGGCAAATGGGTTGGGTATTTATAGAAATGGTAGAACCATTAGGATCGTTTCTCGATAATCGAGCTTTAATCTTGGCCCTCCACTTGTGCCCATTGTTTTGCAATACAATGGGTAGATAAAAACCATTAAAATTTGCCCCTAGGTTGATCAAAAACATGTCCAAGTTCAACGAATACCAGCTGCTGTTTCAGAAATTGGTTTTCTGTTACTGGGCCTTTCACGCGGCTCGCGTAAGATGTACATATGGGCTTACGCGCCCCGCTTGGGCAACTATTCAGAAATTGCAGTTTAGTCACTGCACTTCAGAAACATGTATTTTGGCCCATTTTTGGCACGTTTAAGCCCCGTTAACCTCATTTCAAGGCTCTAAGATGAAGTTAAAGTGTAGGGGACTCAAAACATGCTCAAAAATATCTCGGATGTCGGTTCATTTAGTCGTACGATCGCGTTATTTGCTTAATTACGACGGAATGCGCATAAGCGCGAAAATCCAAATTGCGCGACGAATGGATTTTTCTTATGCCAAACACTAAATGTCACACCCCGACCACGTAAAACATCAAATCGTGACGGAAACGTCGGGGAGTGTTGTAATAGAATTATTGTTCCACAACCAAGGTAATTAAAATAATATTTTATTCATCACCCAAGGGTGGAATACATCGTTCGAAACAAGAACCAACATGTTACATTGTCTTAAAACCACAGAATTAAGGAGTACATAACGTAATTAAACTAAGTCTAGCTCTGTTTTATGTCACTAAGGCCCAAGTCCACCCTAGCGTGTCACGATCATCCTATGCATTAGCTCCTGAAACACATGTGAAAATAGGTACGTCAGCATAAAAATGCCTGTGAGATACATAGGTTTTGTGAAAATAGGATTCATGATTTAGGTTTAAGAAAATGTTTAATGAAAACCTTGTCATGAATCCAGTTTAAGTGTTTGCTTATAAAATGTTTGAAAAGGGATAACAAATCAGTTAATATGTATGTATAAAAGAATGTTGTATGGTTAAAAGAATAACCAAGTAAAAATAAGTTGTATGAAATAATTTGTTTTGTAAAACAAAGTCTTGTGAAAAATATGTTATTTGTGTAAAAATGTATAAGTCCAAACTAAATGAGTTAAATAACGCTATGACATGTAATACAATACAAGCACTTATATATAGGAAGTACCAGCGGCGTATCCACCATGCTTGTATCATACTACACACATATCGTTACTTAAGTCATTAAACAAACCACCAATGTATAAAGTCCATGTTTAAACCAACCATCAAATGTTCTTGTCTAAACCATTGTCATATGTTTAAAACCCAAAATGTAGTCATGTAGTTAAGTGTAAACAAAAGTTATGTATGGTAAGTAACAAAATGAGAATACTTGACCATAAGTAAAAAGGAACAAAACAAAGTATTTTGAATAAATCAAAAAGTTATGTTTTGCCAAGTAAAAGCTTGTTTTATCGATACAAACATTTATGTGGTAAGTTAACGCATTACATTCGAGCCTTGAGACAGCAGGATAACCTTAGAGTAAAAGTTATCAAAGTAAAATGTTCACGGATTCAGTCATTCCTTTCACCCAGACAAACCTAGGGTGTCAGGAACGGGATTTGTCAAGTCCTAAGGTACCATTACTTACTACCGAGCGGCGTAGCTAATGTTAATGAATGTAGTAAAAGAACCGTTTATGCATACCAAATGTAAACAAGTTATGTGAAAACAATGTACTAAGTATGCTAAGTAAACATACAAAGCAGAAAAGTCATGTAAAGCAATGTGCTAATATGCCATGTAAACATATATAGCAAAACAATGTAATGTAAATCAATGTGCTAGCATGCTAAGTTAACATACATAGCAAAACATAATGAAATCATGTACTAATAGTGTACTAATGAAAATAGCAAGCATATGATGTGAAAACAAGAAAGCACGAAAGTAACAAGTAGGCACATGTGTTTCACCCCAAAATGTTTGGAAAACAGTAAAAGAGGGGTCTATGTACTCACTTGAGATTGCTTAGAAGTCGTAGGATAACCACCAAGCAATGCTAGAAGATCACGGAATCAAACGGCACCTATATAGGTATCTACATTAATAAACGGACCTATCGGAGGATCGGGTAGTACGAGGATTCGTAAACCAAATAAGTATGGGAACTTATGTAATATGGTTTAACAAAGCCTACGTACTAAAACGAAACCTATCCTAAGTGCTTTTGACCCGTTACGACCCGTTTAGGTAGCTTATGCCACTTTAACGCGTCGCTCGCGTAAAACGCGTTCGGAATGCTTAACTAGTCCTATGACAAGCAAGTTATGCCTTAACATGCTTAATATTGTTGCTAAATCAGTTTAGATGTCAAAATTTATGTTACATAGGCTTAAAATGAATTTTGGCGCAAAGAGGGTATTTTGGTAATTTACCTAAGGCATAAGAACTACTTATCATACAACTACTTAAACGTCGTGACCATAAGGTATAACCTCGGAAGGTTATTCCCTACACAACTATGGTCACCTAAAATGTTTGGTTGGATCCTAATGATCGACCAAATGGGTCGGGTTCGAAAGTATAAGCGATTGATTAGATCGCTTATCTTTACGACCCTAAACAAGCACAAATCTAAAAGCGACGAGCTAAACATGCTAGAACATGTTTAGTAAGGTTAGAAAACAGGTTTGGTATTAAAACAAACGGTTTTAATACCCTAGAGTAGTTTGGTTACAAAATACGTGAGAAAATGCATTTTGGCCGAAACTACGACTCGTCACTGAGCCTAGATAACGTGGTAATCAGTAGGTATAGTCGCTAGGGACTCTAACCATCGTGATTACGCTCACGTTATGAAGTTCAAACGAACTTCGCATTGACCATAAACTGGTCAATGCAGAAAGTCAAACGCAGTTTGACTTTAACGCTAAAACGAACGAAAAACGCGAAAGAATACTTACAGAAGGTCCCCGCAAGATTGATTTCCGAGTATTTCTCAGGGATGAAGTGTTTATAACTCCAACTTAGAAAAAATCTCAGAATCAAGTGGGTTTGAATGAAGTTAGGGTTGGGTATTTATAGGTGAAGCACAACCGTTAGGATCGTTTCTTGGAAAACGAGCTTCGATCTGAGCCTTACACCTCGTACCCACTGATTTACAAAACCATTGGCACCCAAAACCAGCCCATAGTTTAGGAGAAACCATGTGCATAAGTGTGTAACAGCTGGAAATGGCTGGAAAGCATTTCTGCTGATCTGGGAGGGGCTTACGGACCGTAAGCAACCCCATACGGTCCATAAGGACCCTGCAGACCAGCTAACTTTCAGTTTTGGCAGATTTGACCCCTATGCGCGTATGGTTGTGTTTTGGCACTTCTAAAACCCGTCAAACCCATTTTTAAGCTCTAAAATAAAGTTAAAGTATAGGGGACTTGAAATATGCTCAAAAATATGCCGGATGTCGGTTCGTTTGGCCGTACGATTGCGTTGTTCGGTTAATTACGACGGAAGTCGTAACAGACGCAAAAACGGTCCAAATTGCGCGACGAATGGATTTTTGACAAGCCAAACACTAAAACATAATATTTTAATGCTTACATAAATTTTTGGATGCCCGGATGTATTCAGAACGTAAGTTATGCGCGAAAATGCAAACTTATTCACTTTTGACGCTTTTAGTCCCTGAATGAGCATAAAGTTTATTTTAGCACACCGAACCCTTCAAAGCCTATTTCTAAGCTATGTAAAGGATATTTAGGGTGTGTTTAACATATGATCTTGTTCTGGAATGTTCGTTACAGTTCAAATCGGCATACTTTCGCAGTTTGTCAATTTTAGTCCCTGTAAGCGAATTGACTGGATTTTGCATAAATTGATGTTCCGGAGTATTTCTCGTGTTTAACTGATTACGTTTACGCACCAGTTTGTGTATAATTCTCTAGAAAGCGATATAGAGTTTGAAATCGAATAAAAGTCAAAACATGAAAAACATCAAACATAAACAAACAAACATAGGGATCAAATAACTTTATTTCATTGATAACTGAACTGTTTACAATAATTACAAGCATATATGTCACAGTCTCCCCTACTTGTGGAAATTTCGTCCCGAAATTTGTTTAGAGGAAACTCGTGAGAATAGATGTGGATACTTCGCCTTCATTTGATCTTCACGTTCCCAAGTAAACTCAGGTCCACGTTAGATTCCCAGCGAACTTTAACCAACGGAATGCGCTTACGTTTAAGCCATTTGACTTCACGATCCATAATTTCCACAGGTTTCTCAACAAAATGTAGTGTTTTATCAACACGGATTTCGTCAAGTGGTATGTGGAGGTTCTCATCAGCTAAACACTTTTTGAGATTGGATATGTGGAAAGTTGGATGAACATTTCCAAGTTCGGGAGGTAATGCAAGTCTGTAGGCTACCTTACCAATTTTTTCGACGATCTTGAATGGTCCAACGTATCTAGGTGCAAGTTTTCCTTTCTTTCCAAATCTGATCTGTGACAACTCGAAATTCCAAGATTCTATTTCGCAATTATTGCACGTTCTTGTATTATTTAGTTGTTTACTTGCACAATTGATTGCCATGGAATTTTATATGTTTTAATTGTGTGATTATGCATGATTGTTTGTTAATGGTGAAATTGGTAAATATATGAACATGGTGGTGGAATTGTGAAATTGTTAGGGGATGGTCTACTTGTGTAAAATATAGAAATTGAGGGTGTATAGTGTAGTTAGTGAAAATTAAACCATACTTAACCCTAATCTCTTTTACTAATCACTCACTAATCATCACAAGAATCAAAAACACGTACCCACATTCCCTAATCCTCTCTACAACCACCTTCTTATCATTCTTGGATTCACAAGTTCTTTGCATCAAGTTTGATTGCCAATCCATCTAGAATCGAATCAAGGTAATTGTTTAATCATTGTTCATGATTAATTGTTGATTGATTGATTGATGATTAAAACCCTAGTTCTTCATGAGATAGGCTGTGATTATCGATTTGATTCGGAATTACTGTGATGACGATGATGATTAATTGTATGCTTGATGGATCGTTTGTATCGTGATAGTTATTGTAATCATCGATTGACTGCCTATGAGTTCTGTAATATGGATTAGGGTTTTGAGTTCATGTAGACGTAACTGATTGAATATAAGAAACGTAACTGTTATAATCCTGTCGAACTTGATCATTTGTATGTACGTTGCTGTTAGTCAGAGTTTAATTGGATGCTTTTGTCTGAGTTTAACAAACATATGGTCCGAATTTGTATGATGAACTTGGTCCGAGTTTAAGGGGGAGGATGTAGCCCGAGTTTATTAACAAAAATCAAATGGACCGAGTTTATTGTATGTGTATTGGACCGAGTTTATTTATGTATGTGTGGACCGAGTTTATAAATCCTCTCATGTCCGAGTTTATTGATAATAGAATGTCTGAGTTTATTAACAGAAACACTAAGGTCCGAGTTTAATGTATATCGCATGGACCGAGTTTAATGTATATCACATATGTCCGAGTTTATACTTGAATGTTGCCTGAGTTTATTTCTTGAAGGTGGTCCGAGTTTAAACTTATATAAATAACACTCCTGGTCCGAATTATTAAGCAATGTGATGTCCGAGGTTGTTAAAGCAACCTTTGGTCCGAGTTTAAACTAATAAAGGTGGTCCGACTTTAGGTGTTAATGTTGCCCGAGTTTAGGGGAAGGAATCTGGTCCGAGTTTGATACTCTTGTTTGGTCCGAGGTTCCTCATAAGATCACCTGGTCCGAGTTTGCAATGGGGAAGTGATGGTCTGAGTTTTTAATCTCCTCACTTGGCCCGAACTTTTGACTTTTCTCCCCTCATGCCCGACTTTTAAGACTCTTTTGGTCCGAGTTTCATGTTGAGGGGAAATGGTCAGACTTTGTTTAAGTATGTTATTCCGTTTAATATAACCCAGATAGATGTGGTGATTTTTGTTAAGCCTCTAGACCTATGTTGGACTTTCGTTAAGTTGTTTACTTAGTTAAGGCGTTAACTCTTTCAATATGTGACTCTGTTAAGGATATGCATCCAACTCTTGTTAACGCTGCTAACTATTATTTCCTGTTAAGCAAGATAGCTCCGTTAGACATGTATCATTGCTAGTGTCTGATTTCTGTTAAGAGCGTTAACTATATGAAGTATGTAAATTGCGTGATAACCCTGTCGAACATAAATGGTGCGATGTTGATTGAACTATATACGTGATAATTGTCAAACATGTAAAGCATGCAACCGTTGTTAACCTGATGATCCGTAAAGCGTATTATTGATTAACTACGTTAGAAATGATCAAGCACTCTATCATATGATGCATATTTGGATGAATGTGAGATATAACTGTTAGGAGTTGCATGACGATGATTTGCTTGAACACATTTAGTGACATAGAATACATGTGAAATATTGCGAATTCGAAACTGATTATTATACGTGCACTAAATAGGGCTTGACTGATTACCTGTGAGTGCATAACCTAGCATACCGAGCAAACCAAGGTGAGTTCACACAGCCAAGGCATGGGGTTCCCAGGGTGGGAATGGGATTTGATTATTTACTGGTACTTATCTATACTGGAACGTAGTGATGTGATTTGATGAACTATGGTACAAACTCCACTGTTAGAACTACTACTAGACTAGTAACACTTATTGAACTGATCTTCGCACACCTGCCAAGGGTTGGCCGCGATATTATGACTGACTTCGCACACCTGCCTTTGGAAGGCCGCGAACTGTAATTTACTAATCTTCGCACACCTGCCTGGTAGGCCGCGATACAGGTAAACCTAGTCTAGAATACACGGGATGAACATCCCCCTAATATCTTCGCATACCTGCCTGGGAGGCCGCGATGGAAACTGATACGATACATGACATAACGAACAAACATACTGCTACTCACGCTATACTATTACTGAACTATTAACTGTGAACTCGCTCAACTAGTTGTTGACTCTCTGCTGCATGCCTTGCAGGACATTAGGTACATAAAGAGCTTGCACAGGGAGGAGCAGGTCGTTGTGGAGCATGGATTATGTTTTGAAACTTATTGAACTTATGTTGCACATTTGGGTTTTCGTACTTATGCTTCCGCTATACTTTAAAACTATGATTATGTTTGAACACCTATCATATTGAATGACTGGTTTACATTTATTATATTGGTATTAATTACATGTTCGATATGATTGGTGGCTTGATCCTGGTCAGTCACGCTCCCAGGCGGTGATACTCCGCAGGTGGATTTTGGGGGTGTGACATGATCACACCTTTCCAAGGTGAGACCTTAAGTAATACACGATCACAGATTTGGAATTCTAAGGGCTTGCGTGGTTGGTCCGCGTAACTCTTTTGACGGCTTCGAGCTGCCTGCAAGTTATCACGAACTTTCTTAACCTTGTCAGTTGTCTTTATAATGAGGTCAGGTCCAGTAGCTGAGCCTTACCTATTTCATTCCAGCAGACCGGTGAACGACATTTTCGACCATAGAGAGCCTCGAAAGGAGCCATGTTGATGCTGGAGTGATAACTATTGTTGTAGGAGAATTCAATCAATGGAAGATGTGAATCCCAACTACCACTAAAATCGATCACACAAGCTCTAAGCATATCCTCCAAAGTCTGGATTGTTCTTTCAGTTTGGCCATCTGTTTGTGGATGATATGCTGTGCTCAGATTGAGTTGGGTCCCCATAGCAGATTGCATGGTTCTCCAAAATCGAGAAGAGAAGCGAGCATCCCTATCAGAAATAATGTTCAAAGGAACACCATGTCGAGATACAATTTCATCCACGTAGATTTTGGCCAGATCTTCAGCAGATAGATTCTCACGGATCGGCAGAAAATGCGCTGACTTTGTAAGACGATCAACAACTACCCAAATGGCATCGTGACCTTTCTTAGTGCGCGGAAGTTTAGTAATGAGATCCATAGCAATGTTTTCCCATTTCCAAACTGGGATCTCAGGTTGCTCCAAAAGACCATAAGGATGTTGGTGTTCAGCCTTAACCTTGAGACACGTAAGGCATTTGGAAACGTACAAGGCAATGTCTTTCTTCATACCAGGCCACCAATACTGAGTACGAAGATCCTTATACATTTTATCTAAGCCAGGATGAATAGAATAACGAGACTTATGGGCCTCATCCATAAGCAAAGTGCGAAGATCATCTTGGCTTGGGACCCACAAACGGTCCATGAAATAATACGATCCATCTTCCTTTAGCACAAGATCAGGCTTAATGTGATAGGGTAATTCCTTACCCATCATGTCTTGTGAAACACAAGCCTGTTGAGCCTGAGTAATGCGTGCTTGGATATCAGATCGAGCTTGAATAGCAGATTGAACACGATCACAATGAAGCATAGTACGTTCCTTACGACTTAATGCGTCAGCCACAACATTCGCTTTACCAGGATGGTAGCGAATTTCGCAATCATAGTCGTTTAGGAGTTCGACCCAACGTCTTTGCCTCATGTTGAGTTCTTTCTGGTTGAAGATATGCTGGAGACTTTTGTGGTCAGTGAAAACCACACATTTTGTGCCATACAAATAGTGTCTCCAGATTTTGAGAGCGAAGACAACTGCACCCAACTCAAGATCATGAGTGGTGTAGTTTCTCTCATGTATCTTCAATTGCCTTGATGCGTAGGCTATGACTTTGTTCCTTTGCATCAGAACACAGCCAAGACCCAATTTCGATGCATCACAGTAAACAACAAAATCATCATTGCCCTCAGGCAAAGTCAGAATAGGTGCATCACAAAGCTTCTGCTTCAAGGTCTGAAACGCTTCTTCTTGCTTAGAACCCCATTCAAAGGGTTTGTTCTTCTGAGTTAGAGCAGTTAGAGGAAATGCAATCCTTGAGAAGTTCTCGATGAAGCGGCGGTAATAACCCGCAAGACCAAGAAAACAACGAACCTCAGTAGGAGTAGTAGGCGTATCCCAATCCTTAATCGCACTGATCTTGGAGGGATCTACATGAATACCTTGTTCGTTGACAATATGCCCCAAAAATTGAACTTCCTTAAGCCAAAATTCACACTTGGAGAACTTGGCAAAAAGTTGCTCTTTCTTTAGGAGTTCCAGAGTAAGACGAAGATGGCGCTCGTGATCAGCTCGCGTCTTAGAGTAAATCAAGATGTCATCAATAAAAACGATGATGAACTTATCTAAATAAGGCTTGCAGACCCTATTCATTAAGTCCATGAAAACAGCAGGAGCATTGGTCAAACCGAATAGCATGACTGTGAACTCATAATGCCCATATCGAGTGCGGAATGCTGTTTTGGGAATATCTTCTTCATGCACACGAAGTTGATGATACCCAGAATGAAGATCGACCTTCGAAAAGCAAGTAGCACCCTGTAACTGGTCAAAGAGATCATCAATGCGAGGTAGGGGATATCGATTCTTGATGGTAAGCTTATTCAGCTCACGATAATCGATACACATTCTGAAGGATCCATCCTTCTTCTTGACAAAAAGAACGGGAGCACCCCAAGGTGAAAAACTAGGATGGATAAAACCTTTGTCAGAAAGCTCTTGAAGCTGCTTAGACAACTCTTGCATTTCAGACGGTGCAAGACGATATGGAGCTCTGGCAATAGGATTTGCACCAGGTACAAGATCAATACGAAACTCGACTTGGCGTGCTGGAGGTAGACCAGGCAACTCTTCAGGAAACAGCTCCGGATAATCCCGAACAACAGGGATATCTTGAATAGACTTACCTTGGTCTTTATCTGCCGTAACATGTGCCAAGAAGGCCACATAGTTCTTTCGCAGATACTTCCGAGCTTGAAAACAAGACATAAGCTTGAGGCCACTAACAGGTTTCTCACCACGAACCTGTAGGATCTCACCTGACGAAAGCGGCACACGAACGATCTTCTCAAAACAAACTACCTCTGCGCGATTCTTGGCTAACCAATCCATACCCACAATAATGTCGAAGCTTCCAAGTTGCATAGGTGTGAGGTCAATAGGAAAAAGATGGTCGTTAAGGTTCAACTGGCAGTTGCGAAGAACAAAATCAAGAACAATGGGTTCACCACTCGCAACTTCAACTGTCAGAGGCTTACCTAGTTTCGTTCTAGACACGCGAAGCAAGGGCTCAAAAGATAACGACACAAAACTCTTATCGGCCCCTGAATCAAAAAGAACAGACGCAGGTTGATTATTAACAAAGAACGTACCGTTCACCACCTTGTTGTCTGCTTGCGCCTCAACAGCATTCATGTTAAAAGCTCATCCACGAGCCTGAGCTTGAACCGGGTTTGCATTTATCAACCTTGGACATTGGTTACGGTAGTGGGTCAGATCCCCACAGTTGTAACAAGAGCCTGGTGGGAAGTGAGGTCGTGCTGCTTGACCTTGTTGCTGAGCAAGAGGCTGAGCAACTTGTTGAGCCGGATTCTGAGCTGCCCGATTCAGATTGGCAGGTATGCAGCATGTAGCAGCAAGATGACTAGCTCTTCCGCAGTTGGTGCATTGACGGCACTGGTGGTGTGGTTGATGATGTCCGTTACACTTATTGCACAGAGGTGCATTGCCAAAGTATGGTTTCTTGGCAAGAGGTTGCGTAGGCTGATTTTGAGCAGCTTGAGCCTGAGTAGTAACGGCATAGCTCTGGGAAGCCTTCCGCTTCCTTGAACCCTTCGAAGAACCCGCATCACTCCCCTTCTTGTTTTTACCTTTCTTGCTATCCTTCTTGTCAGACTCCTGCTTCTTACCCTTCTTGTCACCCTTTCTATGCAACTTACCCTTTCGTATCTGCGACTCAGTCAGCGTTGCAGATAGTTCGATTGCCTGACGAACAGTGGTAGGTTTACTACCGGTAACGATGTCTTGCACAGAGTCAGGTAGACCATCGATGTATCTCTCGATAGCCTTGTCAAGTGGGGTAACCATAGTTGAGCATAACAAACTCAGCTCCTCATACCTATCAGTATACGCCCGGTGCTCACCACTTACTGGTTTCAGATCATCGAACTCCCTTTCCAATGCTCGCAGTTCATGACGAGGACAAAACTCACTCATCATGAGAGTCCTCAACTCAGCCCATGTCTGTGCTAAAGCAATTTCAGCACCACGATCCCTCATGACCCCGTTCCACCATGTCAACGCCCTCTTCTGAAAAACACTAGAAGCAAACTCGACTTTGCGATTATCAGGACACTGAACATGATGAAAAGTATTCTCAATGCTCTCAAACCATTGAAGGAGCCCAGTTGCCCCCTCAGTACCACTGAACTTGAGTGGTTTAGCCGAATTGAAGCTCTTGAAGTTACAAGGAGCATTCTGATTGATGTTGGCTTGGTTAAACTGAGCAATAAGATTCGGGAACGCAGCAGCCATATGCTGTGCGATGATTTCTGCCAGTTCGGCATTTGGTAGCTGATTTTCGCGTCGAGGAGGCATGCTAAAAAGAGGAAAACACGAGAGGAAATGAGTGAGATGATTAGATGAAAAGAACGAGATGAAACAAAATCAACAAAGCAAGGATGGTGGTCATTCGTCCGTATCACAAAGCAAACAAATGACACACAATGACTAATCAAAGTAAATGGGTCCATAAACAATGCTTAGCGAAGACATGCTCGCCTATAAGTGAACACTCACCCCAAGAGTTCCCAGGTAAGAGTGACTGGTCCGATTATGTGGATTTGTACGAACACTCTAGCCTTAGACAGAAAACCCAGGGTACAGGCATTCACCCTTCCAGTTTGCACGTGTTCACACTATTTAGAACCCAAAACTTTGACGAGATTTTGAAAACTTGGAAGGCACAAGGCCCAAAAGAATCATTCAAAAACAAATGATAAAATTTCAAAATCAATTTGAAAAATCAAAACGGTTTCAAAACCATATAATAAATCATTTGAAAACAGAAGATTGTTTTTCAAAAATCGTTTTAGAAAATTGGGTTCTTGTTTTGATGATCACCTAAGGATAGGTGAAGTGCATGTTTTAAGATCTAAACACAAGACAACTTGTGTTGGGGTCCTAGAAAAGTTATAGTCTAGGTCACAGCATTACTAATAACCTAATTCCCTATAACCATTGGCTCTGATACCAACTCTTCTGTCACACCCCGACCACGTAAAACATCAAATCGTGGCGGAAACGTCGCGGAGTGTTGTAACAGAATTATTGTTCCACAACCAAGGTAATTAAAATAATATTTTATTCATCACCCAGGGTGGAATACATCATTCGAAACAAGAACCAACATGTTACATTGTCTTAAAACCACAGAATTAAGGAGTACATAACGTAATTAAACTAAGTCTAGCTCTGTTTTATGTCACTAAGGCCCAAGTCCACCCTAGCGTGTCACGATCATCCTATGCATTAGCTCCTGAAACACATGTGAAAATAGGTACGTCAGCATAAAAATGCCTGTGAGATACATAGGTTTTGTGAAAATAGGATTCATGATTTAGGTTTAAGAAAATGTTTAATGAAAACCTTGTCATGAATCCAGTTTAAGTGTTTGCTTATAAAATGTTTGAAAAGCGATAACAAATCAGTTAATATGTATGTATAAAAGAATGTTGTATGGTTAAAAGAATAACCAAGTAAAAATAAGTTGTATGAAATAATTTGTTTTGTAAAACAAAGTCTTGTGAAAAATATGTTATTTGTGTAAAAATGTATAAGTCCAAACTAAATGAGTTAAATAACGCTATGACATGTAATACAATACAAGCACTTATATATAGGAAGTACCAGCGGCGTATCCACCATGCTTGTATCATACTACACACATATCGTTACTTAAGTCATTAAACAAACCACCAATGTATAAAGTCCATGTTTAAACCAACCATCAAATGTTCTTGTCTAAACCATTGTCATATGTTTAAAACCCAAAATGTAGTCATGTAGTTAAGTGTACAAAAGTTATGTATGGTAAGTAACAAAATGAGAATACTTGACCATAAGTAAAAAGGAACAAAACAAAGTATTTTGAATAAATCAAAAAGTTATGTTTTGCCAAGTAAAAGCTTGTTTTATCAATACAAACATTTATGTGGTAAGTTAACGCATTACATTCAAGCCTTGAGACAGCAGGATAACCTTAGAGTAAA
This sequence comes from Helianthus annuus, assembly GCF_002127325.2. Classification (NCBI taxonomy): domain Eukaryota; kingdom Viridiplantae; phylum Streptophyta; class Magnoliopsida; order Asterales; family Asteraceae; genus Helianthus; species Helianthus annuus. The sequence continues at coordinate 125,787,432 of NC_035449.2, forward strand.
AGTTATCAAAGTAAAATGTTCACGGATTCAGTCATTCCTTTCACCCAAACAAACCTAGGGTGTCAGGAACGGGATTTGTCAAGTCCTATGGTACCATTACTTACTACCGAGCGGCGTAGCTAATGTTAATGAATGTAGTAAAAGAACCGTTTATGCATACCAAATGTCATACCAAATGTAAACAAGTTATGTGAAAACAATGTACTAAGTATGCTAAGTAAACATACAAAGCAGAAAAGTCATGTAAAACAATGTGCTAATATGCCATGTAAACATATATAGCAAAACAATGTAATGTAAATCAATGTGCTAGCATGCTAAGTTAACATACATAGCAAAACATAATGAAATCATGTACTAATAGTGTACTAATGAAAATAGCAAGCATATGATGTGAAAACAAGAAAGCACGAAAGTAACAAGTAGGCACATGTGTTTCACCCCAAAATGTTTGGAAAACAGTAAAAGAGGGGTCTATGTACTCACTTGAGATTGCTTAGAAGTCGTAGGATAACCACCAAGCAATGCTAGAAGATCACGGAATCAAACGGCACCTATATAGGTATCTACATTAATAAACGGACCTATTGGAGGATCGGGTAGTACGAGGATTCGTAAACCAAATAAGTATAGGAACTTATGTAATATGGTTTAACAAAGCCTACGTACTAAAACGAAACCTATCCTAAGTGCTTTTGACCCGTTACGACCCGTTTAGGTAGCTTATGCCACTTTAACGCGTCGCTCGCGTAAAACGCGTTCGGAATGCTTAACTAGTCCTATGACAAGCAAGTTATGCCTTAACATGCTTAATATTGTTGCTAAATCAGTTTAGATGTCAAAATTTATGTTACATAGGCTTAAAATGAATTTTGGCGCAAAGAGGGTATTTTGGTAATTTACCTAAGGCATAAGAACTACTTATCATACAACTACTTAAACGTCGTGACCATAAGGTATAACCTCGGAAGGTTATTCCCTACACAACTATGGTCACCTAAAATGTTTGGTTGGATCCTAATGATCGACCAAATGGGTCGGGTTCGAAAGTATAAGCGATTGATTAGATCGCTTATCTTTACGACCCTAAACAAGCACAAATCTAAAAGCGACGAGCTAAACATGCTAGAACATGTTTAGTAAGGTTAGAAAACAGGTTTGGTATTAAAACAAACGGTTTTAATACCCTAGAGTAGTGTGGTTACAAAATACGTGAGAATACGCATTTTGGCCGAAACTACGACTCGTCACTGAGCTTAGATAACGTGGTAATCAGTAGGTATAGTCGCTAGGGACTATAACCATCGTGATTACGCTCACGTTATGAAGTTCAAACGAACTTCGCATTGACCATAAACTGGTCAATGCAGAAAGTCAAACGCAGTTTGACTTTAACGCCAAAACGAACGAAAAACGCGAAAGAATACTTACAGAAGGTCCCCGCAAGATTGATTTCCGAGTATTTCTCAGGTATGAAGTGTTTATAACTCCAACTTAGAGAAAATCTCAGAATCAAGTGGGTTTGAATGAAGTTGGGGTTGGGTATTTATAGGTGAAGCACAACCGTTAGGATCGTTTCTTGGAAAACGAGCTTCGATCTGAGCCTTACACCTCGTACCCACTGATTTACAAAACCATTGGCACCCAAAACCAGCCCATAGTTTAGGAGAAACCATGTGCATAAGTGTGTAACAGCTGGAAATGGCTGGAAAGCATTTCTGCTGATCTGGGAGGGGCTTACGGACCGTAAGCAACCCCATACGGTCCGTAAGGACCCTGCAGACCAGCTAACTTTCAGTTTTGGCAGATTTGACCCCTATGCGCGTATGGTCGTGTTTTGGCACTTCTAAAACCCGTCAAACCCATTTTTAAGCTCTAAAATAAAGTTAAAGTATAGGGGACTTGAAATATGCTCAAAAATATGCCGGATGTCGGTTCGTTTGGCCGTACGATTGCGTTGTTCGGTTAATTACGACGGAAGTCGTAACAGACGCAAAAACGGTCCAAATTGCGCGACGAATGGATTTTTGACAAGCCAAACACTAAAACATAATATTTTAATGCTTACATAAATTTTTGGATGCCCGGATGTATTCAGAACGTAAGTTATGCGCGAAAATGCAAACTTATGCACTTTTGACGCTTTTAGTCCCTGAATGAGCATAAAGTTTATTTTAGCACACCGAACCCTTCAAAGCCTATTTCTAAGCTATGTAAAGGATATTTAGGGTGTGTTTAACTTATGATCATGTTCCAGAATGTTCGTTACAGTTCAAATCGGCATACTTTCGCAGTTTGTCAATTTTAGTCCCTGTAAGCGAATTGACTGGATTTTGCCATACCAAAGCCTTCAAAACTTATTTCTAAGTTATGTAAAGGTTATTTAAGGTATGTTAAGCATAAATTGATGTTCCGGAGTATTTGTCGTGTTTAGCTGAGTACGTTTACGCACCAGTTTGTGTATAATTCTCCAGAAAGCGATATAGTGTTTGAAATCGAATAAAAGTCAAAACATGAAAAACATCAAACATAAACAAACAAACATAGGGATCAAATAACTTTATTTCATTGATAACTGAACTGTTTACAATGATTACAAGCATAGATGTCACACTAAAATAAAATATTTTAATGCTTACATAAATTTTTGGATGTCCGGAAGTATTCAGAACGTAAGTTATGCGCGAAAATGCAAACTTATGCACTTTTTGACGCTTTTAGTCCCTGAATGACCAAAAAGTTTATTTTAGCACACTGAACACCTCAAAGCCTATTTCTAAGCTGTGTAAAGGATATTTTGGGTATGTTTAACTTATGGCCAAGTTTCGGAAGGTTCGTTACAGTTCAAATTGGCATACTTTCGCAGTTTGTCAATTTTAGTCCCTGTAAGCGAATAAACTTGATTTCGGCATACCAAACCTTCCAAAACTTATTTCTAAGTTATGTAAAGGTTATTTAAGGTATGTTAAGCCTATGTCACTATTCCGGAGTGTTTGTTGCATTAAACTGGTTATATTTACGCATCAGTGCGCGTATAACCCTCCAGAAAGCGATCTAAAGCCCGAAATCGAACAAGAGTTGATATGTGCAAATAATACACATGTTTATACAAATCCCAAGTATGAAATACAATATTTCATTGGTTTGGTATTTGTTTGATGGCTGAAGTGACACAGGTGTCACAGTAGCCCTGGCAGTTCTTTTGGGAATATATCTGAAAACTAAGATACTACTGGAATGTCTTTTAACTCTTTCCCTTTAGTGTTAGTGATTATAGAAATCAAATACACTATAGATCCTTTTCTTATATAACTTGCAGTTTTCATCACAGAGATGAATTTAGTGGATCTAGATGGCTTATCTCCTTTAATTGTGATCTTTTCACCCCTTGGTGAATTTACTTGAATTGACTTTTGATCACATAAAATACTGGCTTTATTGGCTATTAACCAATCCATTCCTAACACGACATTGAATCCTGCCAGATTCATTAGGTAAAGGTTTGCAATAAAATTTTGATTAAAAAATTCTATTCTTGCTCCCTGCAAGATTTCAGAAATCCTAACGGTTTCTCCATTTACGGTTTCCACTAGACATTCTTGGGGTAGTTTAGTTAATGATTCATTTAGAAGTTTGCAAAACGAAGTATTGATAAAACTTTGGTTTGCACCAGAGAGAAATAATACTTTAGCAAAAATATCATTAACTAAAAACGTACCAGCTATGACATCTGGAATCATCTTGGCTTCATCTGTAGTTAGAACAAATGCTCTAGCATTTTTAGTATTCTTGTTGTTCGCAGCTGAGGCTAATTTCAGACAGTTTGGCTTAATGTGACCTTGTTCTCCACAATTGTAGCATATCCTGTTGGCTTTCTTTCTGCAGTCTTCTTTTCCTTGTGTCCCGATATTTTGTAGAAATTACAATATATGGAGCATCTTCCAGAATGCTTTCTTTTGCAATACCTGCAATATGGGGCAGATTTAGAACCTACATTCCTATGGTTGGAATTCCCAGAACGGAATTCTTGAGTAAGCCTTTGGGTTAGGTTTCTCCTTTGGTCTTCTTCTCTCCTTCGTACCAGTTCATCAGTCAAGGTATTGGCTAGTTCTACAGCTTCTTCTATGGTTTGGGGTCTAGCTGCCTTGAATACATGCCTAATCTCTCCAATTAATCCCCAAATGTAACAGGAGATTAATACTGGTTCAGGTGATGCAAGGGTTGGTACTATTCTAGCGTATTCAAAGAATGTCGTAGTGTACCCTTTACTATCTACCCCGGTCATTCTAAGATTCAGAAACTTATTTGCTATATGTTCTTTTTCATTAGGAGGGCAGAATTTCCTTTCTACCATGTTTTTAAATTCCTCCCATTCCAGGTTGTAAACCCTATCACTTCTCCTTGACTGGAGGACAGTGTTCCACCACTCTAGGGCTGAGTTCTTAAACAGATTCGAAGCAAACATTATCTTGTCTTCTTCAGCCCACTTGCTTATTTTTAGAACAGCCTTAGTTTTCTCTATCTAGCGTAAAGCTGCAATGGGTCCTTCATTGCCCGAGAATTCTATTGGTTTGCAGGACCAGAATTCTTTGTAAGAACAACCATATTGCATGGTTCTTCTTCTTTTAGGAATGGGCGCTTGAAGTACGGGTCCATTGTTCACGCTGTGTTCAGGTTCCGTTGGTCGCTTACTGCTATGCTTACTTTTATTTTCAGCTTCCTTAACAGTTTGGATAATAAATGGCATTGCATCTATGATTCCTTGTGCCACTATGTGTTGGATAGCACTATTATCCACATGGTTTCCATTGTTATTATTGTTCAGATTCTCGTTATTCAGATTATCATTATTCAAGTGGTTGTCGTTCTGGATATTATCATTTTGGGTTTCCTGATTCACTTCGTTGTCCATCTGAATTTTAAACAATTGCCACTTATTAATCTCACAAAATAATATTTAATATAACCAATCACACAACACACAGGTTGATCAAAAACGTCGAGCATTGCGACTTTTACTCTTTCTTATAGTATGCATCTATTACACACATGAAATTTAAATTACAATACCGACTGAAATGTAAAACTACAATACTAGTAATATGCATCCGTAGTTTTTTTTTCTAACACATACACACATATTTTATTATTGTATTATATTTTATTATTACTACTACCGCTTCCACCATCACATTCAGGGATATGGATTCATCCAAAAATCCATATTGTGCTCGTCGTATTTCCATACGAGACGCTCTCCCACCTGTCTCATTCTCTCACTGCTTTTTAATATTTCCTCACCAAAAGTCCTAAGTTCTTGTACGTTTTTTGTAGTCATTGGGGGTGCAAGTTCTAGGACTGGGTTCGGAACCTGGGGTGCGGGTTCCTGGTATGGGGCATGGTATGGGTAAGGATTCTCTAAGGTCTCCCTAATGTATGCATCACTATTGAAACAGGGATCTTGAGGATCTAACCCTGGGTAGGCTCCTAGGTTGGGCATTGGCACACTTTCGGGTATCAGATAGCGCTGCACATAGTCCCTAACATCATCCCACCAGGGGTCGTAATTATTTGGGTGTAGGGGATTTGGTGCAGGTACCCTAGGTATCCCCTCCGGGTTGAAATCATGCATTTCTATTTGGTTTTCAGGGTTTTCTATTTCCATGGGTTGATCAGGAATTTGTGGTTTTGGTTGGGGTGCTAACATTTGTTCCAGGTTTGGGTCAGCTGCAGTGGTTGTTAAAATATGGATATTAGCTATACCCCTATTAAGCATATCCTGGGCATAGGCATCGGTTTCTCTTTTAGCTGCGGCTAACACTCGCTGGTCCTGTAACTTTTTCATACGCTTTCTACGCTCGTGTGCTCCCCTACTGAACTATCCCCTCTTTTTCTGAGGAAATGGCTCTTCCGACTGAGCCTTAAACACGAATATTCCTTCTTCCGTATCAGCAGAGTACCCCGAGAGGGCAGGCTGAGAAGAGGCACCTTCGCTTCTAGGCGAACCAGACAATTGACGGTACGCGTCAGATGGTCCTTGGTCACTCATACTGTAAACTAACAAATAGTCAGATAACACATAACAAGAAAATACAATTATGCACGTATTTCCGTTATTTATTTCCTAACACTTGAAATTTTGATGTCAGCAGAACACTTATGTGGCTGAATCAGTGGCATAGCTCTGATACCACCTCCTGTCACAACACCCGCCCCCCTAATTGCCTGGGAACGGGTGGCCGCAAACTCAGTATTGGTGGTATCGGTTTTTATTAATTTGGTAGCGGAATTTACATCAGGACCGTAGTTAGGAAATTATTTTATCAGAGTAAAACACCACATTTTATATAAATAAACACTTCTGGGATAAAACCCAAGTTTTCATTACAAACTGATTTATAGGGATAAATCCCATTTTATTGAATTTAAAACGCCCTCTTTATTTAGGTTACTTTTATAGCCACTTTTCCAAGCCTTTAGTGCTGTCCAGCTGGCTTCTATTTGGCTTTCACATTGTGTTACCTGAAACGCGTTTTAAAAACATTTGTCAGTGGGAAATACTGGTGAGTGAATCCCAGTTTAATCAAGAAAAGTGTTATCAATTTAAACATTATTGAGAGCGATTACAATGTTTATATCAACACAATTACTCATTCAGTACTTGCCACTCGACCGTATCTGTGGCTATGGACATATCACACATTGGCTAATCCGTTGTCCAATTGTGAAGGCTACCAAGTAATGCATACAAAACCCAATAATACCGGCAGTAATTGAAGAATTACAAAGACTCAATCACTACTAAATTGCATTGTAAAATATTTAAGGTTTTGTAAAAACTGTTTATAAAAAGGAGATTACTCTCATTGCTGTTTTAGGGTTTTCAGTAAGGATTTCCTGGGAATAATTTATAAATTACACAAATGCACGGGTGTTAGTATAATAACCCATTTTAACATTAGTAATACCCTCCCTGAGACGACATTCCAACGACTACTCGGGCAGAACCACGACAGCCGTTACGGAACCCTAGATCAATCGGGCAGAGTATCTAATACGTCTCCAGGGGTTATGATACTTACATCGTAGCAGAACCTCGCTATTTATGGGTTATAATACCCGAGTATTATCTCTACTATTCAGAATTTAAGATTTAAGAATGAATGTGAGCGATCGGAACTGAAAGCCGATGCCCTTCTTATATAGTTGCATAATCTGGTCCTCACGCGGCCCACGTAAGGCCCGCGTCAAACCTCGGTCATAGCGTAGCTCGTACGGATCAGCGTATAGACTTGCCACGATGATGACACGTGTCATCACTGGGCTGCGCCACTATCTTGATCTCACGCGGCTCGCGTAAACTTGACGGGAGTCTTACGCGGCCCGCCTGAACTTAAGAAATCAGCGAAACCAAGTCTTAACCTTCATACTGCCTGCGTAAAGGGTTGGGGTGGGTCTACGCGGCCCGCCTCAGCCTAAGTTTCAGGTTTTAAATTTTATTTTTAATGCCGTACTGTATTTCGGGCTCGGTTTTCACATACGGGGTGTATTTAAAGACATATTGGTGTGTTTTAAAATACATTAGGGTGTCGGAAAATAATCAAGGGTGTCGGTTTAGCTAGGATTGTTACATCCTCCCCACCTTGTTTTAGAGCTCGTCCTCGAAATCTACTGGAACAATTGTGGATATTTCCTTTGCATTTCTGATTCAAGCTCCCATGTGTACTCAGGTCCACTTTTGGAGTCCCATTTCACTTTGACCAGAACTAATCTCTTATGCTTGAGATTTTTAGCTTTTCTGTCCTCAATCTGAAGAGGCCTTTCTACAAACTTGAGTTGTTCATTTACCTCTATATCTTTAAGAGGCACCAAAAGTGATTCATCGGCTAAGCATTTCTTGAGATTAGATACATGAAATACATCATGTATTCCCGCCTTTTCCTCTGGTCGTTGTAGCTGATAGGCTACAGGTCCTATTCTTCTAATAATTTTAAAAGGTCCAACATACCTAGTACTTAGCTTTCCTCTTTTAATGAATCTTACCACTCCTTTTCAAGGAGAGACTTTTAACAATAACTTATCACCTACCTGGAATTCTAACGGCTTACATCTGTTATCAGCGTAGCTCTTCTGTCGATCACGTGCTGCTTTTAGTCGTTCCTTGACTTGAATGATCTTATCAGTTGTTTTTTGCACTATCTCAGGTCCAGATAGTTGCTTTTCCTCAATTTCTGCCCAACTGACTGGGGTTCTGCACTTTCGTCCATAAAGTGCTTCGAATGGTGCAGCATTTATACTTGTGTGATAACTGTTATTATAAGAAAATTCTAGTAAGGGTAAGTGATCATCCCAATTACCTCCGAAATCAATTACACAAGCTCTAAGCATGTCCTCCACTGTCTGAATTGTTCTTTTGCTTTGTCCGTCCATTTGAGAATGATAAGCTGTGCTTAAATTTAACATGGTTCCCATTGCTTTTTGACTTGTCCAAAAATGAGAAGTAAAACGGCTATCCCTATCAGAAACAATTGATAAAGGTATACCATGTAATGAAAATGTAGGATCGTGAAACGACCTAACGAGTCGATCAGAAGAGTGCCCAGACAGAATCAGAGGCGGAATTCATTGATTCTGTCTTTGTTTTGCTTGTTTAACACAAGAAATCACTAATTTGTCTCAGTTTATTGATCTGCTAACAGTTTACAAGCTGGAGACACTTTGGCAGGGCTTCGCCGTCGAATCCAAGAGCTGATTCAAGATTTCGCTCGAGAGGGCCTATTTATAGCCAAGCATATTCCGCTTGAACATGACAAAGTCATTTCAAGCGGAATCAACAAACACAACTCAAGCGGAATCTATTACAACCTCTCGAGCGGAATTAGACATTTAAGAGGTTTCGCTTGAACATGGCATAATGCCATTTCAAGCGGAATCAGCTCTAAACCACTATTTCTCGATTCTCGTGCCCTATACAAACAGGTCTAAACTGAGATTCGAACTAAGATGAAGTCGACAAACAACTGCACCAACAGACTCCCCCTTGACTGTTGATGGAATCTTCAGTGAGAGTCTTCAACATGACGACTCTTCAAACTTTATCGGTCTTCTTCAGGAATCTTTTCCTGGAATCATGTACCCGGATCTTTCTCTGGCTCTAACTCTCATCAAACTCCCCCTTTCACCAAGCTGGGATCGCTGTTTAGAATTTGTTATCACCTTTGAAATTACATCCTAGCTTTTTCTCTGATTAAGCTCTTCTCAGGTTCTGATGCATCTCCTGGCTTTCCGTAGCAACAGGATCAGAAACCTTTCTATCACCTACACACATCTCAAAATACTCATAAACAAATTTTCTCATTTAAAAGCTTATCAAAATTTGAAACATTCTAAATTCTGATTCAAATTACTGAATCATCTAAACGTTTCAAAATTTTCAATTCAAACACTCTTATCCAACCCATCAGTTCATCATGTTTAGCCTTTGAATTTTGAAAATCAGCTCTTCATCATCAGTTGTCGAAATTTTTTTTTTAATTGAAACAAAAATGCAAGAACAGAAATTAAATGCAGAAATGAAATATGTACAACCAGTTTTTTTGAAAGTTTGTGAAAGAGGCTCATATCAGTTTTGAGACACATCACAAGCAACGTTAAGCTTTTAATCGTTTTATGTTTTAAACGATTCACATAGATTGACGATATTGTTGTCCACTTAAACTCAATCTAAAAACTTTCGAAATGCTTACTGATACGTTTTAAGTATATTAATTTTGCACTAAGTTCTTATGGACCCCACGATCTCAGCATATCCCCTCATCATGCAATACACTGTCTCAAGTAATGCCTTTAAACTTTAATCAATTGGGGTTTGTGCGAAAACAACGCAGAATGTTTAAACATTAACAATCAGGTCGATACTTCCGTATACGCAGAGAAAGTCCCATGTTTAAACAAAATAAGAAAAATAAAAATAAGTTGAAATTGTTTAGGCTTTAACCACCAGGTCGATACTTCCGTATACGCAGAGGTGAGCCAAAGCTGAAACAAAACACCAAAGAAAATAAAGCAGAACGTTTAGGCACTAACATCCAGGTCAATACTCACGTATACGCAGAGGATGTCCAATGCTTAAACAAAATAAAGAAATAAAACAAGTTTAAATCTTTGCAAAATGAAATGCACAATCACAGTGTCATTTTCAGCAAAGTTGTGAAAACTCACAAACTTAACCAGTTTTTATGCTTTTCGGCATTCAGCGATTACTGAGCAAGCACACAATCAAGAAGAACAAAACTAAGTACTATGCTTTCAATCATGTTTCCCACTAGAACTAGGCTTTTTCTTTATGTTTGGATCGTTATCGCAAATCTACTAGTCTAGCTGAGCCTACCATCACATCTTTAGTGAGATCGTTTATCACATTTGGCATTACATTTCTTTAGCATGCTGTGACAGTCTAACTTGATCTACTATCATTTCCTCTTGTATCAACATAACTCATTTTTTTGATTTTTCAATGTTTTTGACTTTTTCACATTTTCTAATTAATTTTTTTAAAATTTTTACTCCCCCCTAAAATCAAAATATGTTTCAATTTTGATTTTCTGGGAAAATTTGAAATATCCTGTACAAAGTTGACAACTTGATGAGAATCGCTTCAATTCTCCATCCACATGGCGTAAACAATCAGAACTCCCCCTCACAACAAACTATTCTCCCATTGTGATTTCAAAACACTTAAGTTTGTTTTAATCAAAATGGTTTTTCCGGAAAATTAGTTTGTTTACCAACCATTTGCAGGTTTGGGGTTACTTCATCACTTTGTTCTCCTCAAAACACTTAAAAGATTTATCATTTCAGGTTTTCACCAATCATTTGTATGAAAGAAAAATCACATACAATTTAATGTCCCTGATTCATCTTTTGAATTTCGAAATACCACCGAAGTGAATTTCTCAAGAAATGTTCCGATTCATGTTCCACGCTTACCAACCTGGGAACTCCGGCAAGTCAGGTTTTTTTATTTGAAAAGTTTCACCCAAGCCTGACTATTCTTGGGTGATTTTGAATTCTTGTTCAACAATGGTGGAAAATTTGCATCATCCATTGTTAAACCTGAATTCTCAACTTTTACCTCAACACATGGGTCTTCTGGCATTACCACACCAGATTCATTGCCTGAATGTGGCTCCTTTGATGAGTCAAGATCATTGCCAACAACTGGCTCTTTTGTTTCTGAGGAAACAAATTCATCGCCAGGAAGTGAAAACTTCACTTTCTTTGTTTTGTTAATCTTTCGATTAACAACTTTTTCTTTCTTCAGAATTCCTTTCTCTTCTGTCCTCAGATTTGTATCTGATGAATTTGTTTTGCTAGACTTATCATTCTTTGTGGAGCAAGATGATTTATCAGAACTGATGTTTGGTTTTCCTGATGAATCCGAGGATAAAATCCTTTCGAGATATTCTCTCGCGTTCTTCCTCTTCTTCCTCAGTCTGTCTTTCTGCCCTTGTGAAAGCTTAACTTTCTTTTCTTGAACTTTTTGTTCTTTGGGTTTGACACTGACTGGTTTCTTTGCCATTTTCTGAGATTCAGCCCCCGAGCTCCCCTTTGATCTCATCGGGCAATCTCTGGCGATGTGACATATGATATTGCAGTTAAAGCATCTTCTCGTCTCAAAACTCCAACTCTGGCAGTTAACAGCAATGTGTCCTTGATAACCGCATCTGTAACACACTCTGTTTGTTTGGCTGTGTGGTAATCATCACTCTTCCTGAAAATTGGATTTGGCTTTGAAGCATTGTGGTCAAACATGCACCACTCATCACCAACTATTTTTGAGTTTTGATTTTTTATTTTTTGTGGTTTTTGATTGCGATTGGATGATGAAGAGCTTTTATTTTCTTTTTGAACAATTTTCTCATTTTTAACTTTTTGTTTCTGTTCCGCTTTCTTCTTCAAAGGTTTTTGCTTAGAGCATTCTCCTTTTTCAGTTGATTGCAGAACAGTTTTCTGAAACTTTTCTTTTAAAAAAATAATTTCTTTTTCTCAATTTTTTCATTTTCATCATCAGATTTTTCATCGCAATCTTTAATTTTGACTTTGTCAAAATTTGTGACATTGTCACTTATTGGAACAGAATTGATCGGTTTTGGACAGAGGAACCCTGAAGAAGTCACAAAACCTTTCAATTTCTTTTCAAGCTCATCAATTTTAGCTCTTGAATTCTCAGCTTCATTTTCAAGCTGAGATATTCTTTCAAGATGAGACTTTATTGATTTTTCATTTTCGATCTTGATGTTTTCAAGAACAGACTTTTCATTTTTCAAAATTTCTATCTGTTCTTGAAATTTTGTTTCATTTGCTTTCAAATTCTTGTTTTCAAGTTTTATCCAGAAATTTTCATTTTCTGATGATTTCTTTTTGCTTTCAAAATCTTTTTCTTTCTCTTTCAAAACCTTCTTTTCTAATGTTAAACTGTTCAAATCACTTAACAGTTTAACATTTTCAGATTTCAGCTTTTCATAATTTTCCTGAATTTCAAGAATCTGTTTATCATCAGGTTTCTACTCATCTTTAAAAATTTTGATTTCCAATGCCAAACTTTCCGCATCCTTCAATAGTTTAGCATTGTCTGATTCAGATTTTTCACAGTTTAAGCACTTCCCAGGAATTTATTTATCATCAGCTTTCATCTCTTCCTTCACATCTGAAATCTTTTCAATCTGTTCCTCTCCCACTTGGACACCTATATTCTTGCTTCTTTTTAGTATTGATTTTCCATTTTGACTCCTCTTCTTCTCAGCATTTCTCTCCATCTGTTCTTCAAGTTTCTCAATGAATTGACAAATTGTCAACCTAGAGTATTCTCCAATTCTTTTTAAATTCAACAAATATGTATCCCATTCTTGTTGAGGTATGACATTGGCTAAACTTTCAACCCATTCATTTGGACTTTTCTGAATACCCTTCTCAGACATTGAGCGAACATATGGCTATACCTCTGTATGATACTCTTTGTACTTTCTCCTGGACAACCTGAAAACGAGTCAAATTCTTTCTTTAATACATTTATTTTATTAATTGTTTCATTAGTCATATTAAAGAAATTTAAATCCATGGTTCAAAAACACGTTTATCGAGACAGTCCCGTTTCAAGCGAAATAACTCAACAAACTGATTCAAGCGGAATATCAACACTCCTTTTCAAGCGAAATACCTGCAAACAGAACAACCTTCAAGCGAAATCAGTAAATTCAAGCGAAATCTCAGATTTCGCTTGAATTTCAAGCGGAATAAGAATGAAATTTCGAGCAGAATCAGGTCTCAAGTAATATCACAGATTTCGCTTGAAGCACTTTCAAGCGGAATAGGACCTTAGGAGCGGAATCACTGATCTTTCAAGCGAAATAGCTGATTTCGCTTGAAATTTTCAATCAAAATAATCAATTTCGAGCGGAATCACAAGATGTTCCGTTCAAGCGGAATCACTTTGATAGCCAATTTCACCCATTTTTAGTCTGAATTTTAACATGAAACTTTCAAGGGTTTGTTAGTTTGTAGTTTTAAACAATCTGTGAAAAATTTATCCAATTTTGACCGTTAAAATTTGTTTTAATGTCAGAAGAAGGTGTAGGAATCAGAATTTTCCAGCGAAAACGAACCAAAAAGTAAGAACTCTTCCTCCTGAGCTCTGATACCACTTGTAGGATCGTGAAACGACCTAACGAGTCGATCAGAAGAGTGCTCAGACAGAATCAGAGGCGGAATTCATTGATTCTGACTTTGTTTAGCTTGTTTAACACAAGAAATCACTAGTTTGTCCCAGTTTATTGATCTTCTAACAGTTTACAAGCTGGAGACACTTTGGCAGGGCTCCGCCGTCGAATCCAAGAACTGATTCAAGATTTCGCTCGAGAGGGCCTATTTATAGCCAAGCATATTCCGCTTGAACATGACAAAGTCATTTCTTAAATCTTGGTACCTTTTCTTGTTTTGGGTAATTTGGTAACAAAATCCATTGCTATCAATTCCCATTTCCAAACAGTCATTTCTAATTGTTGTAACAAACCTATTGGTTTCTGGTGTTCAGCTTTAACTTGTGAGCAAGCTAGACATTTAGAAACATAAGCTGCTATATCTTTCTTCAGTCCTATCCACCAGAATTTTTTTCTTAAATCTTGGTACATTTTATCACTTCCTAGATGAATCATATATTTAGACTTATGAGCTTCTTCTAATATACGGTGACGTAGGTTTCCTAATTTAGGTATCCATATTCTCTTTTTATGGAATCTCCAAATTCCATCTGTTCCTTGTTCTAATTCCTTAATCATTCCTTTTAATTTTTCAGTATTATTCTTGATTACTGATTCTTGAGCTTTTCTAATTTGTTCATTTAAATCTATTTGTAGATTTAATTTAAGAGAACGTACCCTCTTTGGCTTTTCGTGATACTTTCTACTTAAAGCATCTGCCACTACATTTGCCTTTCCTTCATGATATTGGATATCACAATCGTAATCACTAAGCAATTCCATCCAACGTCTTTGTCTCATATTCAGTTCCTTTTGCCTGAAAACATACCTCAAAATCTTATGATCAGTGAATACGGTAAACTTACTACCATAAAGATAATGTCTCCAAATTTTAAGGGCAAAAATTATGGCTCCTAATTCCAAATCATGGGTTGAATAATTCTCTTCATGATTCTTAAGCTGTCTAGAGGCGTAAGCTATAACCTTTTAACTTTGCATCAACACACATCCATAACCTAACTTAGAAGCGTCACAATAGACCACAAAGTCTTTGGTTCCTTCTGGTAACGGTAGTATAGGTGCATGGGTCAATCTTTGCTTAAGGATTCTAAAGGCTTCTTCTTGTTTTGGTCCCCATTCAAACTTAACAGATTTACAGGTTAACTTAGTTAAGGGAATAGCTATTCTAGAAAAATCTCGAATAAATCTTCTATAATAATCGGCCAATCCTAAGAAACTTCTAACCTCGGTTGGTGAATCAGGGGTTTTCCATTTGGTATTTGCCTCGATCTTTGTTGGATCCACATGAATTCCTTCATGATTGACTAAATGTCCAAGAAATTGTACCTGCTCTAACCAAAACTCGCACATTGAAAACTTAGAGTAAAGCTTTTCCTTTCTTAATAAACTTAAAAGTAAGTGCAAGTGCTTTGCATGATCCTCTTTACTCTTACAGTAAATTAGAATATCATCTATGAAGACAATTATGAATTTATCCAAATATGGCTTACATATTCGGTTCATCATGTCCATGAATGCGGCTGGGGCATTGGTTAAACCAAATGGCATGACAGTAAATTCATAATAACCATATCTTGTTCTGAATGCGGTCTTAGGAATATCCTCTTCATGTACCTTTAATTGATGATATCCTGATCTTAAATCGATTCTAGAGAAAAATCGAGCTCCTTGAAGTTGATCGAACAGATCATCGATCCTTGGTAATGGGTACCGATTCTTAATTGTAAACTTTTTCAATTCACGGTAGTCAATGCACATACGCATTGATCCGTCCTTCTTCTTGACAAATAGTATCGGTGCTCCCCATTGCGATGAGCTTGGTTGTATGAATCCTTTCTCCAATAATTCGTCTAATTGTTTCTTCAGCTCTTGCATTTCAGCGGGTGCCAAACGGTAAGGTGCTTTGGCAATTGGTGCTGTCCTTGGTAGCAGGTGGATTCTGAATTCAACTTCCCTATCTGGCGGTAGCCCTGGCAATTCTTCTGGGAATATATCTGAAAACTGAGATACTACTGGAATGTCTTTTAACTCTTTCCCTTTAGTGTTAGTGATTACAGAAATCAAATAAACTATAGATCCTTTTCTTATATAACTTGCAGTTTTCATCACAGAGATGAATTTAGTGGATCTAGATGGCTTATCTCCTTTAATTGTGATCTTTTCACCCCTTGGTGAATTTACTTGAATTGACTTTTGATCACATAAAATACTGGCTTTATTGGCTATTAACCAATCCATTCCTAACACGACATCGAATCCTACCAAATTCATTGGGTAAAGGTTTGCAATAAAATTTTGATTAAAATTTTCTATTCTTGCTCCCTACAAGATTTGAGAAATCCTAATGGTTACTCCATTTGCGGTTTCCACTAGACATTCTTGTGGTAGTTTAGTTAATGATTGATTTAGAAGTTTGCCAAACGAAGTATTGATAAAACTTTGGTTTGCACCAGAGTCAAATAATACTTTAGCAAAAATATTATTAACTAAAAACGTACCAGCTATAACGTCTGGAATCATCTTGAGTTCATCTGTAGTTAGAACAAATGCTCTAGCATTTTTAGTATTCTTGTTGTTCGCAGTTGGGGCCAATTTCGGATAGTTTGGCTTAAGGTGACCTTGTTCTCCACAATTGTAGCTTATCCTGTTGGCTTTCTTTCTACAGTCTTCTTCCTTGTGTCCAGATATTTTGCAGAAATTGCAATATATGGAGCATCTTCCAGAATGCTTTCTTTTGCAATACCTGCAATATGAGGCAGATGTAGAACCTACATTCCTACGGTTGGAATTCCCAGAACGGAATTCTTGAGTAAGCCTTTGGGTTAGGTTTCTCCTTTGGTCTTCTTCTCTCCTTCGTACCAGTTCATCAGTCAAGGTATTGGCTAGTTCTATAGCTTCTTCTATGGTTTGGGGTCTAGCTGCCTTGACTACATGCCTAATCTCTCCAATTAATCCCCAAATGTAACGGGAGATTAATAATGGTTCAGGTGATGCAAGGGTTGGTACTATTCTAGCGTATTCAAAGAATGTCGTAGTGTACCCTTTACTATCTACCCCGGTCATTCTAAGATTCAGAAACTTATTTGTTATCTGTTCTTTGGCTTCATCTGTAGTTAGAACAAATGCTCTAGCATTTTTAGTATTCTTGTTGTTCGCAGTTGGGGCCAATTTCGGATAGTTTGGCTTAAGGTGACCTTGTTCTCCACAATTGTAGCTTATCCTGTTGGCTTTCTTTCTACAGTCTTCTTCCTTGTGTCCCGATATTTTGCAGAAATTGCAATATATGGAGCATCTTCCAGAATGCTTTCTTTTGCAATACCTACAATATGGGGCAGATGTAGAACCTACATTCCTATGGTTGGAATTCCCAGAACGGAATTCTTGAGTAAGCCTTTGGGTTAGGTTTCTCCTTTGGTCTTCTTCTCTCCTTCGTACCAGTTCATCAGTCAAGGTATTGGCTAGTTCTATAGCTTCTTCTATGGTTTGGGGTCTAGCTGCCTTGACTACATGCCTAATCTCTCCAATTAATCCCCAAATGTAACGGGAGATTAATACTGGTTCAGGTGATGCAAGGGTTGGTACTATTCTAGCGTATTCAAAGAATGTCGTAGCGTACCCTTTACTATCTACCCCGGTCATTCTAGGATTCAGAAACTTATTTGTTATCTGTTCTTTTTCATTGGGAGGGCAGAATTTCCTTTCTACCATGTTTTTAAATTCCTCCCATTCCATGTTGTAAACGCTGTGTTCAGGTACAGTTGGTCGCTTACTGCTATGCTTACTTTTATTTTCAGCTTCCTTAACAGTTTAGATAATAAATGGCATTGCATCTATGATTCCTTGTGCCACTATGTGTTGGATATCACTATTATCCACATGGTTTCCATTGTTATTATTGTTCAGATTCTCGTTATTCGGATTAACATTATTCGAGTGGTTGTCGTTTGGGATATTATCATTCTGGTTTTCCTGATTCACTTCGTTGTCCATCTGAATTTTAAACAATTGCCACTTATTAATCTCACAAAATAATATTTAATACAACCAATCACACAACACAGAGGTTGATAAAAAACGTCGAGCATTGCGACTTTCACTCTTTCTTATAGTATGCCTCTATTACACACCAGTACTGAAATTAAAATTACAATACCGACTGAAATGTTAAACTACAATACTAGTAATATGCATCCGTAGTTTTTTTTTTCTAACACATACACACATATTTTATTATTGTATTATATTATATTATTACTACTACCGTTTCCACCATCACATTCAGGGATATGGATTCATCCAAAAATCCATATTGCGCTCGTCGTATTTCCATACGAGACGCTCTCCCACCTGTCTTATTCTCTCACTGCTTTCTAAAATTTCCTCACCAAAAGTCCTAAGTTCTTGTACGTTTTCTGCACTCATTGGGGGTGCAGGTTCTAGGACTGGGTTCGGAACCTGGGGTGCGGGTTCCTGGTATGGGGCCTGGTATGGGTAAGGATTCTCTAAGATCTCCCTAATGTATGCATCACTATCGAAATATGGATCTTGAGGATCTAACCCTGGGTAGGCTCCTAGGTTGGGCATTGGCACACTTTCGGGTATCGGATAGCGCTGCAAATAGTCCCTAACATCATTCCACCAGGGGTTGTAATTATTTGGGTCTAGGGGATTTGGTGCAGGTACCCTAGGTATCTCCTCCGGGTTGAAATCATACATTTCTATTTGGTTTTCAAGGTTTTCTATTTCCATGGGTTGATCAGGAATTTATGGTTGTGGTTGGGGTGCTAACATTTGTTCCAGGTTTGGGTCAGCTACAGTGGTTGCTAAAATATGGATATTAGCTATACCCCTATTAAGCATATCCTGGGCATAGGCATCGGTTTCTCTTTTAGCTGCGGCTAACACTCGCTGGTCCTGTAACTTTTTCATACGCTTTCTACGCTCGTGTGCTCCCCTACTGAACTATCCCCTCTTTTTCCGAGGAAATGGCTCTTCAGACTGAGCCTGAAACACAAATATTCCTTCTTCCGTATCAGCAGAGTACCCCAAGAGGACATGTTGAGAAGAGAAACCTTCGCTTCTAGGCGAACCAGACAATTGACGGTACGCGTCAGATGGTCCTTGGTCGCTCATACTGTAAACGAACAAATAGTCAGATAAGACATAACAAGAAAATACAATTATGCACGTATTTCCGTTATTTATTTCCTAACACTTTGAATTTTGATGTCAGCAGAACACTTCTGTGGCTGAATCAGTGGCATATCTCTGATACCACCTCCTGTCACAACCCCCATCCCCTTAATTGCCTGGGAACGGGTGGCCGCGAACTCAGTATTGGTGGTGTCGGTGTTTATTAATTTGGCAGCGGAATTTACATCAGGACCGTAGTTAGGAAATTATTTTATCAGAGTAAAACACCACATTTTATATAAATAAGCACTTCTGGGATAAAACCCAAGTTTTCATTACAAACTGATTTATAGGGATAAATCCCATTTTATTGAATTTAAAACGCCCTCTTTATTTAGGTAACTTTTATAGCCACTTTTCCAAGCCTTCAGTGCTGTCCAGCTGGCTTCTATTTGGCTTTCGCATTGTGTTACCTGAAACGCGTTTTAAAAACATTTGTCAGTGGGAAATACTGGTGAGTGAATCCCAGTTTAATCAAGAAAAGTGTTATCAATTTAAACAGTATTGAGAGCGATTACAATGTTTAGATCTACACAATTACTCATTCAGTACTTGCCACTCGACCGTATCTGTGGCTATGGTCATATCACACATTAGCTAACCCGTTGTCCAATTATGAAGGTTATCAAGTAATGTATACAAAACCATGTAATACCGGCAGTAATTGAAGAATTACAAAGACTCAATCACTGCTAAATTGCATTGTAAAATATTTAAGGTTTTGTAAAAACTATTTATAAAAAGGAGATTACTCACATTGCTGTTTTACGGTTTTCAGTAAGGATTTCCTGGGAATAATCTATAAATTTCACAAATGCACGGGTGTTAGTTTAATAACCCATTTTAACATTAGTAATACCCTCCCCGAGATGGCATTCCAACGACTACGTCGGGCAGAACCACGACAGCCTTTACGGAACCCTAGATCAATCGGGCAGAGTATCTAATACGTGTCCAGGGGTTATGATACTTACATCGTAGCAGAACCTCGCTATTTAGGGGGTATAATACCCGAGTATTATCTCTGCTATTCAGAATTTACGATTTGAGAATGATTGTGAGTGATCGGAACTGAAAGCCGATGCCCTTCTTATATAGTTGCTGAATCTGGTCCTCACGCGACCCGCGTAAGAGTAGCCTTAGGGCTACGCGGCCCGCGTCAAACCTCGGTCAAAGCGTAGCTCGTCCGGATCAGCGCATAGACTTGACATGATGATGACACGTGTCATCACCGGGCTGCGCCACTATCTTGATCTCACGCGGCCCGCGTAAACTTGACGGGAGTCTTACGCGGCCCGCCTGAACTTAAGAAATCAGCGAAACCAAGTTCTAACCTTCATACTGCCCGCGTAAAGGGTTGGGGTGGGTCTACGCGGCCCGCCTCAGCTTAAGTTTCAGGTTTTAAATTTTATTTTTAATGCTATACTGTATTTCGGGATTGGTTTTCACATACGGGGTGTATTTAAAGACATATTGGGGTATTTTAAAATACATTAGGGTGTCGGAAAATAATCAAGGGTGTCGGTTTAGCTAGGATTGTTACAACCAAATCAATACCCTAAGCTGGCGAAGAGGATGATGCAGTAGCTTCAGCTATTTTAGGGCAGTCCTCAGGAGGAGTAGCCTCACAAGTACCATGCACAACAGTTGCAGTAGCTTCTTGGTCTGCATCGAGAAATTCATCATCCTTTGAAGATTCGTTCAGTTCAGTAGCATCGAGAAAATCCTCATTCTCGAGAGCATTATTGTTAACTGATGATGATTCTTGATTGTTGACAATAACTGGACGAACCAACGGTGAATCTGTTGCGTTGTCACTCTCGAAAAACATCTGTGCCACAACATCTACTACTTTTTCCTCAATATTGATCGAATTGAAAAAGTCATCGTACTTGTCACACCCCGACCACGTAAAACATCAAATCGTGGCGGAAACGTCGGGAAGTGTTGTAACAGAATTATTGTTCCACTACCATGGTAATTAAAAGTTATGTTTTATTCATCAAGCAAAGAGTTACATTGTCTTAAAATAACTGAAACGAAGAGTTCATCACATAATTAAACTAGTTCCATCTTTATTTTAAGTCTCTAAGGCACAGGTCCGCCCTAGTGTGTAACGAACATCCTAAGCAACAGCTCCTGAAAACACATGTGAAAATAGGTACGTCAGCATAAAAATGCCTGTGAGATACATAGGTTTTGTGAAAATAGGATTCATGACTAAACTTTAAGAAAATGTTTAATAAAATTTTGTCATGAACCTTGTAAATTGTTTTGTTTTGTAAATTATTTGAAAAGCGATAAAATCAGATGATATGTATAAATAAAAGAATAGTATATGGTTAAATGAATAACCAAGTAAAATGAGTTGTATAAAGTAAACTGTTTTGTAAACCAAAGTCTTGTGAAAAATATGTTGTTTATGTAAAATGTATAAGTCCAAATTGAACGATTTAAATAACGCTACGACATGTAGTACAATACAAGCACTTATATATAGGAAGTACCAGCGGTGTATCCACTATATACTTGTATCATACTACACACATCTCGTTACTTAAGTCACTTAAACAAACCACCAATGTATAAAGTCCATGTTTAAACCAATTGTCAAAAAGTCCTTGTATAACCCATGTCAAAATCCAAATGTAGTCAAATAATGTGTAACAATTATTATGTATGGTAAGTAAAGTGTAGTCACATAATCCAAATGTAAAAATGTACAAAACAAGGTATTTTGAATATATCAAAAAGTTATGTTTTGCAAAGTAAATGCATGTTTTACTGATACAAACATTTATGTGGTAAGTTAACGCATACATTCAAGCCTTGAGATAGACGGATAACCCTAAGTCAAGGTTATCAAAAGAAAAGTTTTTGGATTCAGTCATTCCTTACACCCAAAAAAACCTAGGATGTCAGGAACAGGATTTGTCAAGTCCTATGTTACCATTACTTACTACCGAGCGGCGTAGCTAATGTTAATGAACGTATTTAAGTCCTGTTTGTTCAAACCAAATGTTATACCAAATGTAAACATGTTATGTGAAAACAATGTACTAAGTACGCTAAGTTAACATACAAAGCAGAAAAGTCATGTAAATCAATGTGCTAGCATGCTCAGTCAACATACATAGCAGAAATGTAAGGTAAAACAATGTACTAAGTATGCCAAGCAAACATACATAGCAAAACGATGTAATGTAAATCGTGTACTATACGTGTATTTATAAACATACCATGTATATGATATGAAAACATGGAAAACACGAAAGTAACAAGTAGGCACATGTGTTTCACCCCAAAATGTTTGAAAAACAATAAAAGAGTGGACTATGTACTCACTGTACTGCGTCTCCTGTATCGTAACGTCCACTCAAACCTGATCAGCTACTCGACGACCTACAACGTACTAATGTCTATTAGACGAACGGGCCGTGCCTTGGCTTAGAGTTTAGTATTTTGAGTCACGTTTCTTATATTGTTCCGCGTGATAATTATTTGTCAAAATAGTTAATATTTTAACTTAATCATATGTCATGTTGAGATATTTGTTCGTTCAATGTTCTAGTAAACTCTTGTCTAGAAAATATTTACTTAGTGTTGGATTTTCGGAAAATTTCGCCATGGTCTCCTTTGTAAATGGAGATGTCCATGCTTAATAGCATATCATTTTCTTTTACATATATTCCGTAGATCGTTCTCAAATAACCAACCCGACATTTAGACATGCAAAGCATTACTTATGTTGTTTCAGCTTTATTAATCAAAACTGGACTGTTTTCGAAGATTTTTATAAAATAGTTAACCTTCTCTAAAAATTCCCAAATTTTTACAGAATGTCTTATACGATCCAAATTTTATTATGTAAAAATATCGGGGTTCAGTTCATCACCAATATTTTATAGAAATTCATTTACCCGACTGCAATCAGATTTGTTACTTTCTGATTGCAGTCTACGGAATAATTCACTAAAAATTAATCGTAAGTCCGATTGACGAAATTCCAGTTGGAGGATCACGGTGACAACAGTGACCACCTACAGTAAAAATCCCATGAGCTGATTCTACTCAGGTTTCAAGTTATGACTCCGAATACAACACACTTTTTCTGCAGTAAAAACACAGCTTGAGCTGCTGTCCAAAAACAGTCCTTTAAAAATAGTAAACGACCTCGAAAAATTACGATTCCAGTGGCGTTTGATGGGATATTCAAAAATACATAATTTAGGCTTTAGAAAATCAGTTTTTCGATTTATAATGGTCCAGTTACAGCCTGTTGAATTCGGCTGAAAATGTAAATCAGCATGTTTCTTATTCATATTTCTTGTTTAAACTTTTTGGTGTTCTTGTAAATTTCATTCATTATACTACATATCTTGACTAAGAACAAAATGAAGCAAGGTGTAATAAGACTTACTACTAGCACAAGGCAAGAACAAAGCCCTTTTGAAGTTCCACAAGATGCAAGCTCCTATAACCCTTCTTCTACACTTGAATGAGACTTGAATAAGACTTTGAAGGTTTGAAGAAGATGAAGATGTAGGAGAGAGAGAGAGGGGGACGGTTGGGAGAGGAGAGAGAGAGGTGAAGATGGAGGTTGAGTGTTGAGTGAAGTATGGGGTGTACTTATAGGGGAAAAATCTAAAGAATCCAAGGAAATCAAAAGGAAATCCAAGAAAGATATAATGAATCATAAAAAGATCTTGGTAAAATATTTGGTGGGGTCCACATGAGGTGACCGAAATTTAGATGGGGGAGGGGTTCCATGTGCAACTTTTTATATAACTATGCTATATGTAGGCTAAAACGAGTGTTTATCTGGATATTGGGTATTTTATCTAGCGTTTAAACTCCGGTTTATGACATTCTAAATTATTTTTATTATTCTACAAAAATAAACCTGCCAAAATATTGCTAAAATAAATTTCAGTTGCCAAGATTGGCTGCGTTGTCTGCGTTTTGCAGTAGAAGCATTGTGTCGTGCAGAAACGCATGGTACGCGCTTAAACTTGAAAAATAACGTTTTTAGGCATTTTAATTTATTCTTCATCACGAACCTGATTAAAATAAAATTTTAATCATAACAGAATATTTTTGGGATTTAAATATTATCCGGGCGGTCACCAACGTTAGTTTCGCAGTTTTGTCGTAAATAGTTCTTTAGTTCAAATAAACATGTTTTTGCCATACCGAATCCTTCGAAACTTATTTCTAAGTTATGTAAAGGATATTTATGGTATGTTTGGCTCACGTCACAGTTCCGGAGTGCACGTTGCGTTAAACTGATTGCGTTTATGCACCAGTTTTTGCGTATAACCCTCAAGAAAGTGATTTAAAGCTTGAAATCGGAATCGAATCAAATTGTAAAATCATCAGACATAAATACACACATAATAACACCAAAGCAGATTGTTTTATTGATAATCCTCATTGATTTACATTATACGATGCTTACAGAACACAGTTATCACAGTCTCCGCTACTTTAGGAAATTTCGTCCCGAAATTTTATTTAGAGGAAATTGGTGAAAACAAATGCGGATATTTTGCCTTCTTCTGGTCCTTACGTTCCCAAGTAAACTCGGGGCCACGTTTAGATTCCCAGCGAACCTTGACCAAATGAATC
The DNA here is from genome assembly GCF_002127325.2 of Helianthus annuus. Taxonomy (NCBI): domain Eukaryota; kingdom Viridiplantae; phylum Streptophyta; class Magnoliopsida; order Asterales; family Asteraceae; genus Helianthus; species Helianthus annuus. Next base: position 125,812,031 of record NC_035449.2, read on the forward strand.
CGTTTGTTCTTCAACTGTCTGAATGTACGGTCCACTATCTCCACAGGTTTCTCGATAAAGTGGAGTGTTTTATCAACACGAATTTCGTCAAGCGTTATGTGGAGGTTCTCGTCAGCTAAGCACTTTTTGAGATTGGATACGTGGAAGGTTGGATGAACATTCCTAAGTTCAGGAGGTAACTCGAGTCTGTAGGCTACCTTACCGATTCTTTCGACGATCTTGAATGGTCCAACGTATCTGGGAGCAAGTTTTCCTTTCTTTCCAAATCTGATCACTCCTTTCCAAGGTGAGACCTTAAGTAATACACGATCACCGACTTGAAATTCCAAGGGCTTGCGTCGTTGGTCCGCGTAACTCTTTTGACGGCTTCGATCTGTCTGAAGGTTATCACGAACTTTCTTAACCTTATCAGTTGTCTCTAGAATGAGGTCAGGACCTATCTCATTCCAGCAGACTGGTGAATGACATTTTCGACCATAGAGAGCCTCGAAAGGAGCCATGTTGATGCTGGAGTGATAACTGTTGTTGTAGGAGAATTCAATCAATAGAAGATGTGAGTCCCAACTACCACCAAAATCGATCACACAAGCTCTAAGCATATCCTCCAAAGTCTGGATTGTTCTTTCAGTTTGGCCATTTGTTTGTGGATGATAAGTTGTGCTCAGATTAAGTTGGGTCCCCGTAGCAGATTGCATGGTTCTCCAAAAACGAGAAGAGATGCGAGCATCTCTGTCAGAAATAATGTTAAAAGGAACACCATGTCGAGATACGATTTCATCCACATAGATTTTAGCCAGCCTTTCAGCAGAAAAATCCTCACGTATTGGCAAGAAATGTGCTGACTTAGTAAGACGATCAACAACTACCCAGATGGCATCATGACCCTTTTTAGTGCGCGGAAGTTTGGTAATAAGATCCATCGCAATGTTTTCCCATTTCCAAACTGGAATCTCTGGTTGCTCAAAAAGACTAGAAGGATGTTGATGTTCAGCCTTGACCTTAAGACAAGTAAGGCATTTTGAAACATACAAGGCAATGTCTTTCTTCACACCTGGCCACCAATACTGAGTACAAAGATCCTTATACGTCTTATCTGAGCCAGGATGAATAGAATAGCGAGACTTATGAGCTTCATCCATAAGCAAAGTGCGGAGATCATCTAGGCTTGGGACCCACAAACGGTCCATGAAGTAATACGATCCATCGTCCTTCAGTTCAAGATCAGGCTTAATGTGATAGGGTAATTCCTTACCCATCAAGTCTTGTGAAACACAAGCATGTTGAGCCTGAGAGATGCGGGCTTGAATATCAGATCGAGCTTGAATATCAGATTGAACACGAACACAATGAAGCTTAGTACGTTCCTTACGACTCAAAGCATCGGCTACGACATTCGCCTAACCAGGATGGTAGCGAATCTCGCAGTCATAGTCGTTTAGAAGCTTAACCCAACATCGTTGCCTCATGTTGAGTTCTTTCTGATTAAAGATATGCTGAAGACTTTTGTGGTCAGTTAAAACCACACATTTTGTACCATACAAATGGTGTCTCCAGATTTTAAGAGCGAACACAACTGCACCCCACTCAAGATCATGAGTGGTGTAGTTTTTCTCATGCACCTTCAATTGCCTTGATGCGTAGGCTATGACTTTGTTCCTTTGCATCAGAACACAACCAAGACCCAATTTAGATGAATCACAATAAACGACGAAATCATCATTACCTTCAGGCAATGATAGAATAGGCGCGTCACAAAGCTTCTGCTTCAAGGTCTGAAATGCTTCTTCTTGTTTGGAACCCCATTCAAAGGGCTTATTCTTCTGAGTTAGAACAGTTAAAGGAACTACAATCTTTGAGAAATTCTCTATGAAGCGGCAGTAATAACCCGCGAGACCAAGAAAAGAACGAACCTTAGTAGGAGTAGTAGGCGTATCCCAATCCTTAATCGCACTGATCTTGGAGGGGTCTACATGAATACCTTTTTCATTGACAATATGCCCCAAAAATTGATCCTCCTTAAGCCAAAATTCGCACTTGGAGAATTTGGCGAAAAGTTGCTCTTTCTTTAGGAGTTCCAGAGTAAGACGAAGATGTTGCTCATGATCAGCTTGCGTCTTAGAGTATATCAAGATGTCATCAATAAAAACGATGATGAATTTATCTAAATAAGGCTTACAAACCCTATTCATCAAGTCCATGAAAACAGCAGGAGCATTAGTCAAACCGAACGGTATGACTGCGAACTCATAATGCCCATAACGAGTGCGGAAGGCAGTCTTGGGAATATCTTCTTCATGCACACGAAGTTGATGATACCTAGAACGAAGATCAATCTTCAAAAAATGAGAAGCACCCTGTAACTGGTTAAAGAGGTCATCGATGCAAGGTAGGGGATATCGATTCTTGGTGGTAAGCTTGTTCAGCTCACGATAATCGATGCACATCCTGAAGAATCCATCCTTCTTCTTGACAAAAAGAACGGGAGCACCCCAAGGTGAAAAACTAGGACGAATACAACCTTTGTCAGATAGCTCCTGAAGCTGCTTAGACAACTCTTGCATCTCAGACGGTGCAAGACGATATGGAGCTCTGGCAATGGGATGTGCACCAGGTACGAGATCAATACGGAACTCGACTTGGCGTGCTGGGGGTAGACCAGGTAACTCTTCAGGAAACAACTCTGAAAAATCCCGAACAACAGGAATATCTTGAATAGACTTACCTTTGCTTTTATCTGCTGTAACATGTGCCAAGAAGGCCACATAATTCTTTCGTAGATACTTCCGAGCTTGAGTACAAGACATGAACCTGTAGGATCTCACCTGACGAAAGTGGCACCCGAACAATCTTCTCAAAACAAACTACCTCCGCGTGATGCTTAGCTAACTAATCCATTCCCACAATAATGTCGAAGCTTCCAAGTTACATGGGCATGAGGTCAATAGGAAAAAGATGGTCGTTAAGGTTCAATTAGCAATTGTGAAGAATAGAGTCAAGAACAACGGGATTACCACTCGCAACTTCTACTGTCAAAGGCTTACCTAGTTTCGTTCTAGATACGCGAAGCAATGGCTCAAAAGATAACGACAGAAAAGTCTTATCGGCACCAGAATCAAAAAGAACAGATGCGGGTTGATTATTAACAAAGAACGTACCGTTAACCACTTCATTGTCTGTTTACGCCTCTTGTGCATTCATGTTGAAGACTCGACCTCGAGCCTGAGCCTGAGCTGGGTTCGCATTCACCAATCTTGGACATTGATTACGGTAGTGGGTCAGATCCCCACAGTTATAGCAAGACCCTGGTGGGTAGTGAGGTCGTGCAGCTTGACCTTGTTGTTGAGCAAGAGGCTAAGCAACTTGTTGAGCCGGGTTCTGAGTTGCCCGATTCTGATTAGAAGGAATGCAACATGTAGCAGCAAGATGACCAGGTCTTCCACAGTTGGTACATTGACGACACTAGAGGTGTGGCTGATGATGACCGTTACACCTATTGCACAAAGGTGCATTGCCTAGATAAGGTTTCTTGGCAAGTGGTTGCGCAGGCTGATTTGGTGCAGCTTGAGCCTGTGCAGTAACGGCGTAGTTTTGGGAAGCCTTTCGCTTCCTAGAACCCTTCGAGGAACCAGAATCCTTACCCTTCTTGTTTTTACCTTTCTTTCTATCCTCTTTGTCAGACGCCTGCTTCTTACCTTTCTCGCCTTTTCTGTGCAACTTACCCTTCCGAATCTGCGACTCAGTCAATGTCGCTGCTAACTCGATTGCCTGACGGACTGTGGTAGGGTTACTACTAGTAATGATGTCTTGCACTGAGTCAGGTAGACCATCGATGTACCTTTCGATAGCCTTATCGAGTGGGGTAACCATTGTTGGGCATAACAAGCTCAGCTCCTCATACCTATCAGTATACGCCCGGTGCTCACCACTAACCTGTTTCAAGTCATCAAACTCCCTTTCCGAGGCTCGCAGTTCATGACGAGGACAAAACTCCCTCATCATAAGAGTCCTAAGTTAAGCCCATGTTTGTGCTAGAGCAACTTCTGCACCACGGTCTCTCATAACCCCGTTCCACCATGTAAGCGCCCTCTTCTAAAACACACTGGAAGCAAACTCGACTTTGCGATTATCAGGACACTGAACGTGACGGAAAGTATTCTCAATGCTCTCGAACCATTGAAGAAGCTCGGTTGCTCCCTCAGAACCACTAAACTTGAGTGGTTTAGCCGAATTAAAACTCTTGAAGTTACAAGGAGCATTGTTGTTGTTGTTGGCTTGGTTCATTTGAGCAATAAGGTTTGGGAATGCTGCAACCATTTGCTGCGCGATGATTTCTGCCAGTTCGGCATTTGGTAGCGGATTTTCACGTCGAGGAGGCATTCTAAAAGGAAACATGAAAGGAACGAGTGAGATGATTAGATGAAGAGAATGAGATGAAACAAAAATCGACAAAAGCAAAGATGGTGGTCATTTGTCCGCATCACAAAGCAAACAAATGACACATAGTGACTAATCAAAGTAAATGGGTCAAAAATAATGCTTCGCGAAGACATGCTCGCCTGTAAGTGAACACTCACCCCAAGAGTTCCCAGGTAAGAGTGACTGGTCCGATTATGTGGATTTGTACGAACACTCTAGCCTTAGATAGAAAACCCAGTATACAGGCATTCACTTTTCCAGTTTGCACGTATTCACACTATTAAGAACCCAGAACTTTGAAGAGATTTTGAAAACTTGAAAGGTTTAAGAGATTGATGATTCATTTTGGCTTTGTGCCTTCCATTATGTTTTGTTTTGTTTTTTTTTTTTTTTTTTTTTTTTGGTAATCACTTAAGGATAGGTGAAGTGCATGTTTTAAAATCTAAACACAAGACAACTTGTGTTGGGGTCCTAGAAAGGTTATAGTCTAGGTCAAAGCATTACTAATAACCTAATTCCCTATAACCATTGGCTCTGATACCAACTCTTCTATCACACCCCGACCACGTAAAACATCAAATCATGGCGGAAACGTCGGGAAGTGTTGTAACAGAATTATTGTTCCACTACCATGGTAATTAAAAGTTATGTTTTACTCATCAAGCAAAGAGTTACATTGTCTTAAAATAACTGAAACGAAGAGTTCATCACATAATTAAACTAGTTCCATCTTTATTTTAAGTCTCTAAGGCACAGGTCCGCCCTAGTGTGTCACGAACATCCTAAGCAACAGCTCCTGAAAACACATGTGAAAATAGGTACGTTAGCATAAAAATGCCTGTGAGATACATAGGTTTTGTGAAAATAGGATTCATGACTAAACTTTAAGAAAATGTTTAATAAAATTTTGTCATGAACCTTGTAAATTGTTTTGTTTTGTAAATTATTTGAAAAGCGATAAAATCAGATGATATGTATAAATAAAAGAATAGTATATGGTTAAATGAATAACCAAGTAAATTGAGTTGTATAAACTAAACTGTTTTGTAAACCAAAGTCTTGTGAAAAATATGTTGTTTATGTAAAATGTATAAGTCCAAATTGAATGATTTAAATAACGCTACGACATGTAGTACAATACAAGCACTTATATATAGGAAGTACCAGCGGCGTATCCACTATACTTGTATCATACTACACACATCTCGTTACTTAAGTCACTTAAACAAATCACCAATGTATAAAGTCCATGTTTAAACCAATTGTCAAAAAGTCCTTGTATAACCCATGTCAAAATCCAAATGTAGTCAAATAATGTGTAACAATTGTTATGTATGGTAAGTAAAGTGTAGTCACATAATCCAAATGTAAAAATGTACAAAACAAGGTATTTTGAATATATCAAAAAGTTATGTTTTGCAAAGTAAATGCATGTTTTACTGATACAAACATTTATGTGGTAAGTTAACGCATACATTCAAGCCTTGAGACAGATGGATAACCTTAGTCAAGGTTATCAAAAGAAAAGTTTTCGGATTCAGTCATTCCTTACACCCAAACAAACCTAGGATGTAAGGAACGAGATTTGTCAAGTCCTATGGTACCATTACTTACTACCGAGCGGCGTAGCTAATGTTAATGAACGTATTTAAGTCCCGTTTGTTTAAACCAAATGTTATACCAAATGTAAACATGTTATATGAAAACAATGTACTAAGTATGCTAAGTTAACATACAAAGCAGAAAAGTCATGTAAATCAATGTGCTAGCATGCTCAGTCAACATACATAGAAGAAATGTAAGGTAAAACAATGTACTAAGTATGCCAAGCAAACATACATAGCAAAACGATGTAATGTAAATCGTGTACTATAAGTGTATTTATAAACATACCAAGTATATGATATGAAAACATGGAAAACACGAAAGTCACAAGTAGGCACATGTGTTTCACCCCAAGATGTTTGAAAAACAGTAAAAGAGTGGACTATGTACTCACTGTACTGCGTCTCCTGTATCGTAACGTCCACTCAAACCTGATCAGCTACTCGACGACCTACAACGTACTAATGTCTATTAGACGAACGGGCGGTGCCTTGGCTTAGAGTTTAGTATTTTGAGTCACGTTTCTTATATTGTTCCGCGTGATAATTATTTGTCAAAATAGTTAATATTTTAACTTAATCAGATGTCATGTTGAGATATTTGTTCGTTCAATGTTCTAGTAAACTCTTGTCTAGAAAATATTTACTAAGTGTTGGATTTTCGGAAAATTTCGCCATGGTCTCCTTTGTAAATGGAGATGTCCATGCTTAATAGCATATCATTTTCTTTTACATATATTCCGTTGATCGTTCTCAAATAACCAACCCGACATTTAGACATGCAAAGCATTACTTATGTTGTTTCAGCTTTATTAATCAAAAGTGGACTGTTTTCAAGGATTTTTATAAAATAGTTAACCTTCTCCAAAAATTTCCAAATTTTTACAAAATTTCTCATACGATGCAAATTTTATTATATAAAAATATCGGGGTCCAGTTCATCACCAATATTTTATAGAAATTCATTTACCTGACTGCAATCAGATTTGTTACTTTCTGATTGCAGTCTACGGAATAATTCACTAAAAATTAATCGTAAGTCCGATTGACGAAATTCTAGTTGGACGATCACGGTGACAACAGTGACCACCTACAGTAAAAATCCCATGAGCTGATTCTACTCAGGTTTCAAGTTATGACTCCGAATACAACACACTTTTTCTGCAGTAAAAACACAGCTTCAGCTGCTGTCCAAAAATAGTCCTTTAAAAATAGTAAACGACCTCGAAAAAATACGATTCCAGTGCCATTTGACCGGTTGTTCAAAAATACATAATTTAGGCTTCAGAAAATCAGTTTTTCGATAATGGTCCAGTTACAGCCTGTTGAATTCGGCTGAAAATGTAAATCAGCATGTTCTTATTCATATTTCTTGTTTAAACTTTTTAAAGTTCTTGTAAATTTCATCATACTACATATCTTGACTAAGAACAAAATGAAGCAAGGTGTAATAAGACTTACTACTAGCACAAGGCTAGGGTAGAAATTTTAGTGTGAAGTTGATGAGAAAAGACGATGAACAAGCAAGAACAAAGCCCTTTTGAAGTTCCACAAGATGTAAGCTCCTATAACCCTTCTTCTACACTTGAATGAGACTTGAATAAGACTTTGAAGGTTTGAAGAAGAAGAAGATGGAGGATAGAGAGAGGGGGACGGTTGGGAGAGGAGAGAGAGAGAGGTGAAGATGGAGGTTGAGTGTTGAGTGAAGTATGGGGTGTACTTATAGGGGAAAAATCTAAAGAATCCAAGGTAATCAAAAGGAAATCCAAGAAAGATATAATGAATCATAAAAAGATCTTGGCATAATATTTGGTGGGGTCCATGTGAGGTGAACGAAATTTAGATGGGGGAGGGGGTCCATGTGCAACTTTTTATATAAATATGCTATATGTAGGCTAAACGGGTGTTTATCGGGATAACGGGTATTTTATCTAGCGTTTAAACTCCGGTTTATGGCGTTCTAAATTTTTTTATTATTCTACAAAAATAAACCTACGAAAATATTGCTGAAATAAATTTCAGTTACCAAGACTGGCTGCGTTGTCTGGTTTTGCAGTAGAAGCACTGTGTCGCGCAAAAACGCATGGTACGCGCTTAAACTTGAAAAATAACGTTTTTAGGCATTTTAATTTATTTTTCATCACGAACCTGATTAAAATAAATTTTAATCATAACAGAATATTTTTGGGATTTAAATATTATCCGGGCGGCCACCAACGTTAGTTTCGCCGTTTTGTCGTAAATAGTTCTTTAGTTCAAATAAACATGTTTTTGCCATACCGAATCCTTTGAAACTTATTTCTAAGTTATGTAAAGGATATTTATGGTATGTTTGGCTCACGTCACTGTTCTGGAGTGTACGTTGCATTAAACTGATTGCGTTTATGCACCAGTTTTTTAGTATAACCCTCCAGAAAGTGATTTAAAACTTGAAATCGGAATCGAATCAAATTGTAAAATCATCAAACATAAACACACACATAATATGTGACAACCCTCACCAAACCAGGTATCCGTACGAATTAATTAATATTTAATTAATGCTTAATTACTGTGCTTGCTTACAATTGTGGATAAACTGCTAAGTGATTTCTGATACATACATATACTTGCATCATACCTTATTAACTGTCACTCCATTATTTATATTCAAACTATCGTGACAAACTTGATGCACAAAAGCACAGTAGCACAATGAACGGATAACCCAGTAAACATGCTGACATAGCCAGCATCAGACAGATACTGTCTCTAAGGCCAGTATGAGCCGGGAATAGTTTACTACACTAGTAGGGAGTGTAGAGAGGTGAGGATTGTAGAACTGCGTCACTAGGTATTAGTTATAGTGACCGGATGTTCCTAAAACATGTTTTAAACACAAAATTCTGCACTTTAATACAAAATTCAGCATTTAAGCTAACTAGTAAAGTGCAAAAACATGGGAAAATAAGACTAGACACTTTCCAAAGTGTCGGGAATTCATTGTGTCACTAAAAATAATATTAAAGACACTTTAAATGCTTATTAAGCACTTTAACGGATCAGTATCCAACCGAACAACCGGACATTACCCAGGACATAAAAATATTGACAATGACATTGTTTTTCCTTTTCTGAGCTAGTTAGGGTTCCCAAACACCCTAACACTCGTTACAAAACACTACACACTAATAACTAATTTTAACTCCTAACTAATCAACCTAGTTACTAACTATCAAGTTGAAATCAAACCAATTACCCCCCCCCCTTTCAACCGAATCGGTCCCCCAAGGGGATACACCCTTACATTTTATGATTATTTTAATTGCCTATGTCTAGTATCAAGATAACATATTACCTAAGGGTTAATGGTAAGAGTTGGATTATAAGTATCACCACAAGATCAAGCATATCATTCACAAACACTTAAACAAAATTTCATCTCTCCCTCTCCTCTCATCACTCTCGGCCGAGAGATCACACACACCCACCACCACTTTCAAGCTTTGATCTTGCCATTCCACATACATACAAGTGTGCTAGAGTTCATACAAGGAGACCCAGTGCTTACGGAATCACAAGGACCTCTCTACATCGCTTTTATCCACCTAGTTTTCGCTTTGATTCTTCCCTAGCCTTGAGCTAGTTGTAAGTGATTCTAAACACCCTCTTGATCTTGTCTAAGGTGGTTAATAAGAGATTTAACGGATAAAAATCATGAACACTTAAGATCAAAACTTAAAGACTTGTAAGAAAGATGAACAAGGTGGTTAAAGAGTAAATAATGGTGTAAAACTCATGAATCTTGTTTAGTTATGGTTATTTTATGTTGTTGGTTGCTAGTAGTGGAACGGATCGTCATCTAACCACGCTAGATCATGTTCATGGAACATGAACTAGTATTATGTTAAGTAGGAAAGTTACAAGATGACGAACCCTTTCATACATAAACATGAACTTGTGTAAAAATAGTTTTCCTTGTAAAATGGAATTCTAAACTAGTAGATCTAAAGATCTACAAGTGGTATTTTCGAAGAACCAAGTGTAAGATGCAGTCACGTTTACAAGCCGGATCTTTCTTGAAACAAAAGCATTTTTGTGAACAAACAAGTGTGTGGACACTTGTGTAACGAAAGGATTTAACAAAGAAATATTTTCGTAATTTTGACTAAGAAGTTGTAAAGTTACATCTTCTTCAAAAATAAAGTTTTCAAGAAACCGATTTTATTTATAAAGGTAAAAAGATCTACTAAAAATGTTGGAAGATTACTACGTATTTTTACAACTTACAAGTTCATTTGTTTGCGATTTATAATGGTTTTGACTAGTTTAATGTTTGAATACTGTTTGTTGATGATTGGAAAATTGTTGATTGAATTTTGAAAAGAAAATGATACGTTAGTAAGCGTGGCCACTTCCAGTTACAGAGGAAACTCTGGCGAAATTTTTCCAGAAATATGACACTTGGAAATATTTTTGTAACAAGTGTTGTGAATATATTCTTAACTTGTTTTCCAAAATAAAATTCGCCATGATTTATTACAAAACTTCCAAGTGTCGGAGGTGGAGTTTTCATAAATGAAACTTGTTAAATATATGTTTAGAATATATATTTTTCATAAAACACTTGTGAGAATTTTATGATTATTTTGTGAACTACATAAATATTATTTTTAGGGTAAAAATAATATTACTGGAATACACTGAACAGTAACGACTCCAAAATAATACTAACGCCCTGACAATAAATATTTAAGTTACACCGGTATTATTATTACCACACGAACCATAAAATGTAACTTATGTATTTTCAGAAAATACTCTTAAATGCGTATTTTGATAAAAGTATTATTTTGGAAAATTGTATGGAATAAAATATAATATTTTTGAGAAAAATATTTATATTTTGGAGTTAGAATATTTTAGACAAATGAATAAAAATATATTTTATTAAGTGAGACTTAATAATATATTTTTAAGTTATAAAAACGCACATGTATTAAAAACCCCATCCTTGGGAAGGAATAAAATTTCTAAATAATTAAGAAATGTAAATACGAAATAGTTGTCTAACTATTTCCGAAGAACGATAAACCTTAAGCCAAGGCACGGCCGTCCGTCTAATAGAAGTTAGTACGTGTAGGTCGTCACGCAGCAGGTTGTTTGGGAGATTACTATTTCGAGACGCACTTCTATGAGTTCATGTCCCCCTTTTCTCTTAACTGTTTTCAGTTTTTATACTCCGGGGGTGAAATACATGTTACTATGATTACGAATACTCTTTACATGGTATGGTTAGCGTAAGAGGGTTACTACTTAGATCATGTGAGTGGGTAGGCGGGAACTGGAGGCCATTAATCCTCATTGTAGGTCCGAGGGTCTTTAGCGGTAGATCTATCTGGGTGTAGCGAGCCCAGCCCCAGGCCCAACAGTACGGACCTTGGGGTGACTTGGTACCCGACACAAAAATCTGCTAGGTTTGAGTCTTCCTACTGCACTTCACACATATCAATGGCCTTGCAAACCAATGGTGATCTCTTTATTTCCTTATTTGCTACATACCAGGGTTTTTTATACTTACAAAGGTTTTACATACTCACTACACATGAACTCGCTCAACATTTTTGTTGATTTTTCCAACTTACATGTATTTCAGGGAATTAAGGATCTAGCGAGGTATGCTACGTTTTCACGCTGCGTAAGAGTTATGAGGTCATCCAAGTTTAGGGGATGTGGCTTTTACCTGGACGAGTCACAGTCCTTAAACTGCGTCTGTTTCATGGTTATGGTTATGTCTTATGAACAGTGTTTTTATTCTGTCTTGTTGTAATTCCGTTGCATGTGTCAACGTTTTAAAACAATGTTGTGGTGCTTTTATTTTAAAACTTAAATCAATGGATGATCTGCATGGTTTTACTTTCATATAGCTTTGTTGTGATTAAGCTATGGTATTAAGAAGTCACACCAAATAAACCCACGCTTCCGCAAAGCCAGGGTGTGACATAATAACACCAAAGCACATTGTTTTATTGATAATCCTCATTGATTTACATTATACGATGCTTACAGAACACAGTTGTCACAGTACTCAAACATCCATGGTTGACCCAGACATCTCACTGGCAAGGTGTGCATTTGTACTCTGACTTCAGACCATTCCTCGATCCTCTTCGTTTCGAGATTCCAAACTCTTAAATTTGGGGTGGCATACCCAAGAATGTATCCTTCAATTACTTTTGCCCCAAACTTTCCATCCGGATCGATCATAGTGCAAGGAGCTCCAAACGGTTCAAGAAATTGTAAGTCTGGTTTCCTTTGTGAAGTAGCTCAAAGCAGGTCTTTTTGTGCCTTTTTTACTGTAAGGACTCGGTTCAACGTGTAGCATGCAGAGGCCACAGCTTCACTCCAGAAGGGAATGGGTAACTGAGACTCCACCAACATGGTCCTTGCAGTTTCGATCAATGTTCTATTCTTACGCTCAGCGACGCCATTTTGTTGATCAGTGTATCTAGCACTGAATTCGTGAAGAATACCTTTGGATCTACAGAACTCCTCCATGGCATGATTCTTAAACTCAGTTCCATTGTCGCTGCGTATGCGTCTTACTTTCAAGGCATACAAATTCTTAGTCGTTGTGATCAAGTTTTTGATAATTTTGAAAGTTTCACTCTTGTGTTCCATAAACGCCACCCAAGAAAATATTGAATAATCATCTGTCACTACTAGGCAGTACGAGTCATTACTGATGCTTTTGTGGTTGACAGGACCGAATAAATCCATGTGCAAGCGTTCAACCGGCACTTCAACTGTGTTGATCTTCTTTATCGGGTGCGATTTCTTACATTGTTTTCCTTTCTGGCATAAAACACAGACATCTTGCAAGTGAAAGTGTTTGACGGGAACACCATTTACTAACTCATTCTTCACCAGATGATTCATTTTCCTTAGGTGAATGTGACCCATCCATATGTGCCAAGAGATTGTTTCTTTTTCCGTGGCTTTAGAAACAAAACATGTTACCTGTGCAGACGTAGTGATTTCTTGGCTCATATCAAGGACATACAAATCATTAACTCTTGGTGCAGATAATAGAATCAAGTCTTTGGGGATCTTGAAACCGGGCTTCAGCATATAACATCCATTTGCATCAAATTGCACTGAAAACTTTTTATCACAGATTTGTGAAACACTTAAAAGATTGTGATCAAGCTGTTGCACAAAGTTGATCTTGTCAAAACTAACTACCCTGTTGGAAACCATTCCTTCACCAGTAATATATTTGCCTTTATCTCCAGCAAAAGCAACATAAACTCCTATTATAGATTTGATGTCGTAGAGAAGTCTCATGTCGCCGGTCATGTGCCTGGATGCCCCACTATCACAATCCAAAGACTACTGATAGTTCCTCCAGGAACACCCTGCACATGAACTCAAATGATCAGTTAGAGATGGGTTCCCAAGCCTTTGTGGACTTGGGTCTTCCATTTTCATCGACAAAAGTTATTTCGACTTCGCGATGATTTAGAAATGGTGATGCTCCCCCTGAGTTTGTGACCAATTTAGGTTTCCATGTCTGTTGAGTTTTACCAATTTAATTGTTTGAAATTTTAACTTCGTGATTGTTTGAAGTTTTTGAAATTTTTGAAATTTCTGGTTTGGCTGAAACAGATTGTTTTTGAACCACATCGGTTTTAAGAGCCTTTTCAATTACCTTAATTTTCTTGCATTTCTGTTTCTTCTCCCTTTCTTTCACAAGACGGGGATCTTGTTTTGGAGAAACAAATCGCTTTTGGTAATTTTGCTCACGGAGAACATCAACTTTACCTTTTAACTTATGAAGATATGGACAATTTCGAACAATATGTCCAAATTCACCACACTCGAAACATGATCTTCGTTCAACAAACCCCGAAGTATCATGTTGATGTCTCGTTGATGAACTTTATGCTTTCGAAGTACTTGGTCCTGTATTGTTTTAACCATCTCTTTTCAAGATTTTAACTTGATTAACATAGTCTATGTTAGACTTGTTTTCAAAAGTTTCAAGTTTATCGGTTCCCTTCGACTTCACAAAGTTCACTCTTTTGTTCTTCTTCTGGTTTTGTTCCTTTCGACCTTGAGTTGTCGATTTTCCTTTTGTTTTAGTGTGATTTTGCTGAATTTTCTATGTTGGTAATTTCTGATTGCCATATTGTTTTCGAATTTCAGCTTTTGGAATCGGAGGACATTGAGTTACCACAACTCGTGAACTCAACTCTCCCAAAAACTTACTTGTTGAATCCTTAAAAACATTACAGATTAAAGATTGATTGACATTTTTAATCGGAAAATCTTTGTTTGAATAAACTTTATCATCACCAACCAGAGTGTACAACAAATTCACACTCTCAGACTCTTGTGCAGATGTGGACTCGACCCGAACAGTCTTAGAAGGTTTTATGGGAGGATCACATAAAATGTGATTCTCGAGAGGTATGTCCTCTTCTTTGATAACTGCATCAGACTGTACAGAGTCAGTATCATCGGATTCATCATCTGAAGAATCAGCATCCTCAACAATGACTGGAGGATCCTGATTTTGTTCAGGAGTTGATACTTTCGTATCTGCTGATACATCCGAGTCTGATGATACTTCCTTTTTGTAACCGAGTCCAGCTGCGAATTCCTCAACGTCTAAAGGAACAGATGGCTCAAATTGAGGTTTATCCTCCTCATTAGGCATTGCAGTATAATTGTGTCTAATAGGTGGAGGATACTTCTTATAGCCAATACACGTGACATTACTCTTCTTCTTCTGTATGTCAATGATGTGATACAGGAAATACCTAGAGTTTGAGTAACTATCTAACCTAAGCTGGATCGCCTCATTTTCACACTTGACACAGGCCAACTCCTTTTGTGCTTCCTCAAGCCTAGTGATGTAATTATTTATAGCAGTTTGTTTTCTTGAAACTATTTTTACTAGCTCAGTTTTATCTTCCCTTAATGTGTCAATTACTTTCTTAAATTCTTTTTCATGATTTTTATGGAACAAGTTGGCCTCTGTGCATTTCGCAAGATCCACGATCGAACTTTGATTATGGATGAATGTCACGTCATACTTGCTTTGCAAATCATCGTATTTGCTTTGCAAGTCAGACAGTCTAGCACCTAAATCAGACAATCTAGCATCTAAATCAACGCAATTATCACACTTATCAGATTTAGATTCATCGACACATACCTGACTTGACGAGCTGCCAACATTAGCCATGATGGCTGAATGATAAGAAGAAGAAGAATAAGCAGATTGATCCATCAGAATTGATCTTCGATCATTCCCTGCTTTAGCTTCACTCAAAAGCTCCTCAACGTCTGCATCAACGGACTCACTTGACACTTCATATGTGCCATCTTCACCTGAACTTGAGGTTTCCTCATCTGAGCTTCACTATAACCAGAACTGTCTTCATCTGAAGATTCTCCACCACATTCGTGTTTTAGATCCTTGACAACTTCAGCAAAATAAGCTGTTCCACCCTGATCACCGCTACCCAGTTGAATTGACCAGTCACAGCATTCATCAACTTGTACCACAAGAGCTTGGTTGTTGTTTGATGGACCTGCTTGATGAGTATTGTTTACAGGCATCGAGGCACGTTCATTATTCTTGTTTTGATTCTGGTTCGATTAGTTGCCTTGATTTCTGAACGGATTCTGGTTCCCATGCTGAGCTGGCTTCGTGCATTCCAGTTTGAAATGACCCCGTTCACCACAATTGAAACACTTGACCGCCTGCTTATCGAACCTATACTTGGTATCTTTCTTGCTTTCCAAGCTGGTTCTACCAGTTCTTTCCATGAAGTCTTTTGCTCGCCTCACATCACTAGCAAATGCCCACTTGATATCCATCAAATCAATTTCATCCTTATCTATCTGCTGATAATCTTCCTGAGTCAAACTGATGTTCCTAATTTGCCCTGCTACTAAGCCACGGTAGGCGCTCACCAAAGTGTTTAACAGTTCCATATGTTCCTTTGCCACTTCAACACTCACTTTTGAGAAACTTGAAGTGTCTAGCCGAACTGTGTTTGGATTAGTCAGTTGACCAGCATTGACTGTTGATGAAGTGTTTCCATAACAGGCTTGTTGTTGACCTTTGTAGTTTGGAACAAGAAATGATGGTACTCCAGTAGACTGATAGCTTTGCTCTGGTGTGCTCTATCTTTCTTCTGTGTCTGCAAGCTTCTTTTTATAACCATCCTTATCCACATGGCCAACGAACAATGGAACTAGACCTACGAACATTCACCAGGTCCAATGAACCCTTCATATCCACGAAGACTGAGATTCTTCGTCACCAGAGTCTTCGTGGCTTGGACTTCACGAACCTTCAGTCTTCGTCGTTTGAAGTGTTCGTCACAAGGAGTGGACGAACCTTGAGTCTTCGTCATTTGGAGTGTTCCTCACAAGCAGAGAGTGTTCGTGACTATGGAGTGTTCGTGCATGTGGAGTCTTCGTGCATGGCAGTGTTCTTAGACAATGAAGTCTTCGTCCAACATGCATGGAGTGATTGTGACATGTACTCTTCATGCATTCTTTGTGACATTCAAATATTAGCTATGCACATGACATCATCATGGTGATGTCATGGTGATGTCATATCGCGGCTCTTCGTGCTTGTGGCAACCCTCACATTTACAGGTATCCGTACACTTAATTAGTATTAAATTTGTGCTTAATGATTGTTCTTGATTAAACTGCTTTCTGTTTTCTGTTACATACATACATATGCATCATATTTCATATTGTCACTCCGTATATTACACACAAACTTTAGTGACGTACTTGATGCACAAAGCACAGTTAGCACACTGAACGACTAATTTAGAAATATGCTAACAATGCCAGCAATAGACAGACAGTGTCTGTAAGACCCAGTATGGGCTAGGGACAGGATATTACACTAGTATGGAGTGTAGAGAAATGAGGACCATAAAACAACATCACTAGGTGATAATTACAGTGCCTGGAAGTGCCTAAAACACACTTTAAATGCAGAATTCTGCACTCATTAATGAAATTCAGCATTTTAAAATACTAGTGAAGTGCAAAAATATGTCAGAATGGTCATGTATACTTTCCTAAGTGCCCGGGATTAATTGTGTTGCAAAAATACATATAAAAGACACTATAAAGAATAATTAAACACTTTAACGGGACAGTATCTAACCGGATAACTGGACATTACCCGGGACACTAAATTTTTGCCAGACACATTGTTTCACTATTTCTTGGCTTGTCGTGATCCCCGAACACCCTAACACCCACTAAAAATCAATTAACTAACATATATAAGTTCAACACTTGAATTCTAACTACCATTTACACTTTAGTTACAAATTTTACATTAAACCCCCTAGTCCGAATTCGGTCCCCATGTGGACCCACCCAACACCACACCATGCTTCATGTATCTTGGTTAGATTTTGTTGTATTTTTATATTAGATGATTGCTTTTGGGACTTGCTAAAATATGAGAAGTATCTCTATAAGTATGGCCCTATGATCACAACCATCACTACTCACTTAAGACTCCCTCACTCACACTCTCTCTCCCTCTTTCGGCTCCACCGAAACCGCCACCATGACCACCATAAAACCACCATCATCCTCCATTTTCAAGTCCCATCCACGCTTGTAAGGTGATTCTAAGAAGGCTTGCTACTTGTGGAGCATCAAGGGAGCTTTGTTCTTGATTGTTCCTCATCTTTTTCTCATCATCTTCATCACTAGTGTCACACCCCCAAAATCCACACGCGGAGTACCACCGCTAGGAAGCGTGACATGACCAGGATCAAGCCACCAATCATATCGAACATGTAATTAATATCAAGTATAATAAATGTAAACCAATCATTCAATACGATAGGTGTTCAAAACATAATCATAGTTTCAAAGTATAGCGGAAGCATAAGTATGAAAACCCAATGTGTAACATAAGTTCAAATGTTTAAATGTCTTAACATGGCATCCACGATCCATGCTCCACAACGACCTACTCCTCCCTGTGCAAGCTCCATGTATCTAACGACCTGCAAGGCATGTAACAGAGGATCAACAACTAGTTGAGCGAGTTCACAGTTAACAGTTCAGTAATAGTATAGTGTGAGTAGTAGTATGTTCATTCGTTATGTCATGTATCGTATTAGTTTCCATCGCGGCCTCCCAGGCAGGTATGCGAAGATATTAGGGGATGTTCATCCCGAGTATTCTAGACTAGGTTTATCTGTATCGCGGCCTACCAGGCAGGTGTGCGAAGATTAGTAAATTTCAGTTCGCGGCCTTCCAAAGGCAGGTATGCGAAGTCAGTCATAATATCGCGGCCAACCCTTGGCAGGTGTGCGAAGATCAGTTCAATAAGTGTTACTAGTCTAGTCGTAGTTCTATCAGCGGAGTATGTACAATAGTTCATCAAATCCCATTCCCACCCGGGAACCCCATGCCTTGGCTGTGTGAACTCACCTTGGTTTGCTCGGTATGTTAAACTATGTGCTCACGAATACTCAATCACGTCCTATAGTATGCATGTATACACAATCAGTTAAGTTCTCAAGGATTTCTCATGCAGCATATGTGTGACAACCCGAACTTTCAGGCAAGTGTCATTTTGTTTCGTGGCTTCTCATTATTTCTTTTCAATGCTTTCTCTTGTGTTAAACTTGTTAAACGTTTTAATCTTATACTCAACATAAACGGAATTGGATTGTGTGCTTGTATTTTTGGACCGCGTATGACGGGTCACATACATATCTCCTCTTTGCTATACAACAACTCTGGCTCACATATAATAAGTATCTCCTCAATAATCAAGACTTGTTAGTGGGCTCCGGTTGGTGTTAGTGGGCCGGTTACAAGTAAATTGGGTGGGTCGGTTAGTTTAATGCATAGTGGGTCGGTTAGTTTAATGCATAGGGTTGCAAAGAATTTATATGCATAAGGTTGACTTTTGGTATCTTCTAATCATTATAATAACCCTAGAAATAATTGGTGATCGGCAGCAGGGACCCCTCTTCTATTCGAACCCCTCCTCTATTCGAAACCCTTCTTCCATTGAAGCTTATCCTTGAAACTGATTGTTTTACACGCCATTCGGTTAGTTCTTGTACCCTCGTTTCCGGTCAGTTTGGTTCTTGTAGGTTACGTGTATTGTGTTAATTCATGCAAGTCGTTCTATAAGTTAAAGTTCAGGATCAGTACATGATGATTTATATGCGATTTGAAATATGGCCGATGAGTGTTGTTTGTATCAATATTACTTAACTGATCTTGTTGATGTGGATGTTAATTAACAGATTAGATGTACGTATATATGTTAATTTTATGGTAATCATTGTAGACCGATAAGCGTGGTATGCGCATACTTGATTAGTTAAAGTGGCCGATGTAGTATGTATGAATTGAATTTATTGTACGCATGAGTTTGATTAAAGGGGTATAACATGAGGGGATCTAAGTAACTGCTAACGAGAACAAATAGTGAATTACGGTACCGCGTAATCCCTTGATAAACTGATTTCAAATGGGTTTCATAAGCCGGTCCGCAGAACACAGTTGGGTTGTTGATTTGGAACTTGCAATAAGAAGCTATCTAGGTATTACTTGGTCTATGTTCAGGTGTAGTTAAATTAGGAGAAGTTAGGGTGGAAAAAGGGCTGCATGTTCACTTTATGAATTAAGTTAGTAACTTGCAGTTGAGTAAAATAATGAACTAGAATGAATACCATGCAAACTGTGTTGGGTCGAAGACCTCTTTTGGCCGCACCATGATACCAGGTCACACATATACATGTTAAGTTAACTATGTGGGCTGGTCTCTAATGGGCCACAAACAAGCCGGTTCGCAGCTGAGTCAAGAGTTGCATTGTGCATACTCAGTTGGGCCGGTGTTAATAGAGCAACATAACTGAACTGGGCCAGTAACTTTGGGCCGGGCAAGGCTGCCAAGGCCGTGATTTCGCCTAGTATGCTTGATGTGCGATGCATGTTCAGCCATACTACTACTAAATTATGATATACGTACACTTTATTTGAGTCATACATGTTTAATAGCCGAATTGAAGCATGAACGAGCAGGTTATATATTATGCGTACAATATGCTCGAGTAATTACAAGTTAAACATTTGGTTAGTGTCGCAGATACATGAACAAATTGTTGTGAACTGGATTATATGGGGGCGTTATATGAGCAATGAATAGGCTTGATTGAACCTTGAAATGAATTAATTAATTGTTACACCCTACGTGCCAGGAGATGAATGATCTATGTTTACAATTTGTTTTAAATAAGTGAATGTTTGTGCATGAGTCTAAATTGATATTGGTAACTATGATAGGATCGATTTGAGCAACTGAAAACATAGCTAGTCTTACCGAGCAATTCAAAGGTGAGTTCACTACATTCGAGCATGTGTCCCAGTGGTTGGGGACAGTCAGGGGGTATCCCATGGGGGGGGATAAGTCTTTGGGTAAAAACGGGTATATTGGTTAATATTCTCACCTATCATCTTTTGTAAGTCCCTCATCGGGTATTAGTTAGTAGCGCTACTTAGGTTTGGCACCCTCACACCGCTCCTGTAGAGGACGGAGGTGAACTAATGACCCAGTCTGGCCCAGTACTAGATAGGAGTACGTGGGAAGGGCAGTCGTGTATTTCAGGAGCCGTCATTGTTCGGAATTGAGATATTAACAATATTACTTGCATTGGTTATTGAACTGTTTTACATACAACGGGTAACAAACGTTTTCTAAAACTGTGAACTCGCCAGCTTTGTCTGATACACGTGTTACATGCTCGCAGGTCCTTAGGTACTTGGAACGCAGGAACTTGCTGGCTGGAGGGCGCGAGTGGTCATGGTTGCATTGTTGAGTTATTTAACAAACATTTATTTACTTTGGTTGTGTGAAACATATACTTTGTGATACGTTAATGCTTCCGCTGAACTTATGGTTTTTGAACAACTTATGTTTGGGATTTCAGTATTATTAAATGATGAAACTTTATTTCAAACTTGTGATTCAATGTAATTGGTGGCTCATTGCTAGTCGTCACACGCCTAACAGGGACACTCCCTAGGTGGTAATTTGGGGGTGTGACAGTTTGGTATCAGAGCCACTGGTTATAGTGAACTTGGTTTTAAAATGATTTATAAAACCAGACTATAACTGAACTGACACGACATTGACCATGACACTCAGCTCCAGGCAGCAAGGTTCGTCTCTTGTTTACTATTGCATAGCATAGTTAGCACATACTCATGATTAGTATCACACCCGAACGCACACTTGATATTACAATATGAATTACTATGCTATCTGTTTATGCTACGTGTTTTTAGGGTAGGACTCTACTTGAACATACATGCTCTATGTTGTGATGTCGTCGGTCGTACTGCATGAATTTGGGGAAACCTTTTAACATGAGTAGGGAGGAACTGAGATAAGCATGCAAATCGGGTTATTATTATGGGTGCACACATAATAACAACGTGGGGTGCATGTGAGTCCCAGTAAATCTCGACTAGTGTGAAAAAGGAATCCCACGTTGTTAGTCAATCTTGTATTAGAACCTCGAAAACTGTGAATACTATAGCAATACTTGACATCCGCTTGAAATGGTCTGTTAATTCGTTCCTTCTTCCCATACTTGTAGAATCATGAACGGACGTGGTGGAGGTCGTCGTGGTGGACGTAGAGGAGGCCGCGGTGGTGGGCGTGGCGAAATCCATATGACCCAAGCTGAGCTACAAGAATTACTCAACACCCAGGTGGCTGCAGCCTTGGCAGCTTATCAGGCTGGTATGACATGTACCAGACATTCCTTTCCTTTGAATCGTAAACTTGAGTCTTACTTGTTGGTATATTTTCTCTCGTTAATAGGTCAGCCGGCGCCACAAAACCAGCCTCACCCACCGGTTTGCACATTTAAAACTTTCATGGATTGCAAGCCACAGACCTTCAGTGGCACTGAAGGGGCTGTAGGACTTATACGCTGGTTCGAAAAGGCGGAGTCGGTGTTCGCAATATGTAACTGCCCGGTTGGGGATAGAGTAAAGTTTGCAGCAGGCACGCTTGAGGATGGTGCCTTGACCTGGTGGAATGCCCAGGTTCAACTGCTAGGTATTGAGGCGGCAAACGCCACTACGTGGGACGATTTTAAAGAACTGATGAGAGAGGAATACTGTCCTCGAGACGAAATACAGAAGTTAGAGAATGAGTACTATAATCTGAAAATGGTGGGGTCTGAAATTGAGGCGTATGTGAAGCGGTCGTATGAGTTAGCTGATTTGTGTCCGAACTTGTCCCGACCCATGTCCCGAAGAATCGAGTTGTTTATTAAGGGGTTACCTCCACGGGTGAAGGGTTTAGTTACAGCAGCGAACCTCAATAACCTAACTCAGATTGTTAGATTGGCACATAAAATCGTTGACCAGGAGGTGGAGAGCGACTCATTGCCACCTCGTATTTCTAGCACTACCACAGCTGCCACTACTTCCACTGCATCTGCTGCTGATAGCAAACGTAAGTGGAACGATACGGACAAGGGGTCCAACTCTGCACAGCCTCAGAAGAAGACGGATACTGGCAGCACCCGCAGTTCCAGTCAGACAGCATCAGTGAATCAGAACTCGAGTAACAAATCAGGGCAGGGATCATATGCGGGGAAGCTACCCTTGTGCAGCAAGTGTAACTATCATCACAAGGGACAGTGTGCTCGGGTTTGTCATCGATGTAATCGACCAGGGCATATGGCTAGGGATTGTAGGGCCACTTTTCCAGCTCAGCAGCAGCCATCACAGCAGATGGGTAGGCAACAATCTCAACAAAATCAGGGTACTCAGAGAGGGTGTTATCAGTGTGGAGCCGAGGGGCACTTCAAGCGAGACTGCCCTCAGCTGAAGCAGAACACAGGGGGTAGTAACGGGAACAACAATGCGGGGAACAATGCGGGTAATGTCGCGCGTGGGCGCGGGTTTGTGTTGGGAGCTGGTGAAGCGCGGAACGACGGCAACGTGGTTACTGGTACGTTTTCAGTGAACGGTGTTATTGCTTCTATTTTATTTGATTCTGGTGCCGACTGGAGTTACGTGTCTTTAGAATTTAGTTCTCAGTTAGGGTTAAGTCCTACACTTCTCGTAATGAAACACATGGTAGAAATCGCAAATGGTAAAACAATCGAAGCTACACATGCTCTATTTGGGTGTAAAATCGATCTTCTGGGTCAAGTATTCGACATTGACTTAATACCTATTACTCTTGGAAGCTTCGACGTGATTGTCGGTATGGATTGGTTGTCAAAGTATCAGGCGGAGATTCTCTGTAAGGAGAAGATCGTACGTGTCCCTCTCCCTAGTGGAGAATCTTTATCAGTTCAGGGTCATCGCAGTGGGACCCCGGTTAGCATTGTTTCAGCAATGAAGGCTCAGAAGTATATGCGTAAGGGCTATCCGACAATTTTCGCTCTTGTCACTGATTCACAGTCAGATGAAAGGAAGATTGAAGATCTTCCAGTTGTTCGTGAATATCCTGACGTATTTCCTGAGGAACTCCCTGGTTTACCTCCACATCGCCAGGTGGAATTCCAGATCGACCTCGCCCCAGCGGCAGCTCCGGTTGCTCGTGCGCCATACCGTCTTGCACCAGGGGAGTTGCAGGAATTGTCAAACCAACTCCAAGAGCTGTTGGATAGGGGTTTCATCCGACCTAGCTCTTCCCCTTGGGGAGCCCCAGTTCTATTTGTGAAGAAGAAGGATGGGTCTTTCCGGATGTGTGTAGATTATCGCGAGCTCAACAAGGTGACGGTTAAAAACCGTTATCCTCTGCCTCGTATTGACGACCTGTTTGACCAACTGCAAGGGTCAAGTTTCTATTCGAAAATCGACTTAAGGTCGGGGTATCATCAGGTGCGAGTTAGAGAGGAAGACGTTCCCAAAACAGCGTTTCGGACGCGATACGGTCACTACGAATTCTTGGTTATGCCATTCGGGTTGACCAACGCACCAGCGGTCTTCATGGATCTCATGAACCGCGTGTGCAAGCCATACCTTGATGACTTCGTTATCGTTTTTATCGACGACATTCTAATTTATTCCAAGAACAAGGAACATCATGAGCGGCATCTGCGCCTTATCTTAGAGCTCCTGAGGAGGGAGCAGCTGTACGCGAAATTTTCTAAGTGTGATTTTTGGATTCGGGAGGTACATTTTCTGGGGCATATAGTTAATGAGATGGGTATACATGTGGATCCTGCCAAGATCGACGCTATTAGAAATTGGGCGGCACCAAGGAATCCTTCGGAGGTGCGGCAATTTCTCGGTCTAGCAGGGTATTATCGTCGTTTTATTCAGAACTTCTCGAAGCTTGCTCAGCCACTCACCTCATTAACACAGAAGAAGGTAGTTTACTCTTGGGGAACGAAGCAGGAGGATGCTTTCCAGCTTCTGAAACAAAAATTATGCAGCGCGCCGATTCTATCTCTACCAGATGGTACCGAGGATTTTGTGGTTTATTGTGATGCTTCGATTCAGGGTCTCGGTTGCGTGTTGATGCAACGCGAGAAGGTGATAGCTTATGCTTCTCGTCAGTTGAAGGTACACGAGAAAAACTACACGACACATGACTTGGAGCTAGGAGCAGTGGTCTTTGCACTGAAGATTTGGAGGCATTATCTCTACGGCACGAAATGCACCATCTATACTGATCACAAGAGCCTTCAGCATATCTTCGACCAGAAAGAATTGAATATGCGTCAGCGTCGCTGGGTAGAGTTGTTCAATGATTACGAGTGTGCCATCAAATATCACCCGGGTAAAGCTAACGTCGTAGCGGATGCTCTTAGCCGCAAGGAACCGAAGCCGAAGCGTATTCGTGCCATACAGCTTACTATTCACTCTGATCTACCTGCTCGGATCCGTTCAGCTCAGATTGAAGCGTTAAAGGAAGAAAATATCGAGGCTGAAGGATTACGAGGTCTACACAAGAAGAAGTTCGAGCAACGGTCTGACGGTATCTACTACTTCATGGAACGAGTATGGGTTCCTTCATTTGGTGATCTTCGAGAGCTTGTGATGGACGAAGCACACAAGTCACGATATTCTATTCACCCAGGGTCCGATAAGATGTACCAGGACCTCAAGGTTTTGTATTGGTGGCCGAATATGAAAGCTCTCATCGCAACATACGTGAGTAAGTGCTTGACTTGCGCTAGGGTCAAAGCAGAGTACCAGAAACCTTCGGGTCTACTTCAGCAGCCGGAGATACCCATGTGGAAATGGGAACAGATCGCTATGGATTTTGTTACGGGGTTACCGAGAACACAGGCTGGGAACGATACTATATGGGTGATTGTCGACCGTCTCACAAAGTCAGCACACTTCTTAGCGATCAAGGAGACAGATAAGTATTCGCAACTCGCAGCGGTGTACCTTAAAGAGGTGGTTTCTAGGCACGGAGTGCCGACTTCTATTATCTTCGATCGAGATCCTCGTTTTACTTCGGAGTTGTGGCAGGCCATGCATAAGTCGTTCGGCTCACGTCTCGATATGAGCACGGCCTATCACCCACAAACGGATGGTCAGAGTGAACGCACTATTCAGACGCTCGAAGACATGTTGCGGGCATGCGTTATTGATTTTGGAAAAGGATGGGAGAAGCACTTGCCGTTGGTAGAATTTTCCTACAATAACAGCTACCACACCAGTATCAAGGCAGCACCATTTGAGGCACTGTACGGGAGGAAGTGTCGTTCACCTCTTTGCTGGGCTGAGGTAGGTGAAAGTCAGATCACAGGTCCTGAGATAGTACTCGAAACTTCAGATATGATCATGAAAATCAGAGAACGTATGGCAGCTGCTCGTGACCGTCAGAAGGCCTATGCGGACAAGCGCGCCAAAGAGGTAGTGTTTGAAGTGAATGACCGAGTCATGCTGAAAGTCTCACCGTGGAAAGGGGTTGTGCGCTTTGGGAAACGTGGCAAGTTGAATCCACGTTATGTTGGGCCGTTTAAGGTTCTGGAGAGTATCGGTAAGGTGGCTTATAGGTTGGAGTTACCTACTGAGCTGGGTAATGTTCACGATGTATTTCATGTATCACAGCTAAAGAAGTGTTATGCTGACGACCCATTAACGGTACCTTTTCAAGAGTTAAAGATCGACGACAAGTTGCAGTTTGTTGAAGAACCCATCGAGATCATGGACCGTGAGGTCAAAGTGCGTAAACACAGTCGTATTCCAATCGTTAGGGTTCGTTGGAACTCAAGACGTGGACCGGAGTTCACGTGGGAGCGCGAGGATCAGATGAAACTAAAGTACCCTCACCTCTTTCCCGAAGACAAGGCAGAGTCAAGCAAAACTGGTGAATCTCGGGGCGAGATTCCCCTTCAAGTTGGGGATGATGTCATACCTGAGCAAAATCCGCAACAACCTTGAATTCTCACTTCATTCTGCCGCGTTTATCTATCAAATTTCGGGACGAAATTCCTTTCAAGTTGGGGATGATGTGACAACCCGAACTTTCAGGCAAGTGTCATTTTGTTTCGTGGCTTCTCATTATTTCTTTTCAATGCTTTCTCTTGTGTTAAACTTGTTAAACGTTTTAATCTTATACTCAACATAAACGGAATTGGATTGTGTGCTTGTATTTTTGGACCGCGTATGACGGGTCACATACATATCTCCTCTTTGCTATACAACAACTTTGGCTCACATATAATAAGTATCTCCTCAATAATCAAGACTTGTTAGTGGGCTCCGGTTGGTGTTAGTGGGCCGGTTACAAGTAAATTGGGTGGGTCGGTTAGTTTAATGCATAGTGGGTCGGTTAGTTTAATGCATAGGGTTGCAAAGAATTTATATGCATAAGGTTGACTTTTGGTATCTTCTAATCATTATAATAACCCTAGAAATAATTGGTGATCGGCAGCAGGGACCCCTCTTCTATTCGAACCCCTCCTCTATTCGAAACCCTTCTTCCATTGAAGCTTATCCTTGAAACTGATTGTTTTACACGCCATTCGGTTAGTTCTTGTACCCTCGTTTCCGGTCAGTTTGGTTCTTGTAGGTTACGTGTATTGTGTTAATTCATGCAAGTCGTTCTATAAGTTAAAGTTCAGGATCAGTACATGATGATTTATATGCGATTTGAAATATGGCCGATGAGTGTTGTTTGTATCAATATTACTTAACTGATCTTGTTGATGTGGATGTTAATTAACAGATTAGATGTACGTATATATGTTAATTTTATGGTAATCATTGTAGACCGATAAGCGTGGTATGCGCATACTTGATTAGTTAAAGTGGCCGATGTAGTATGTATGAATTGAATTTATTGTACGCATGAGTTTGATTAAAGGGGTATAACATGAGGGGATCTAAGTAACTGCTAACGAGAACAAATAGTGAATTACGGTACCGCGTAATCCCTTGATAAACTGATTTCAAATGGGTTTCATAAGCCGGTCCGCAGAACACAGTTGGGTTGTTGATTTGGAACTTGCAATAAGAAGCTATCTAGGTATTACTTGGTCTATGTTCAGGTGTAGTTAAATTAGGAGAAGTTAGGGTGGAAAAAGGGCTGCATGTTCACTTTATGAATTAAGTTAGTAACTTGCAGTTGAGTAAAATAATGAACTAGAATGAATACCATGCAAACTGTGTTGGGTCGAAGACCTCTTTTGGCCGCACCATGATACCAGGTCACACATATACATGTTAAGTTAACTATGTGGGCTGGTCTCTAATGGGCCACAAACAAGCCGGTTCGCAGCTGAGTCAAGAGTTGCATTGTGCATACTCAGTTGGGCCGGTGTTAATAGAGCAACATAACTGAACTGGGCCAGTAACTTTGGGCCGGGCAAGGCTGCCAAGGCCGTGATTTCGCCTAGTATGCTTGATGTGCGATGCATGTTCAGCCATACTACTACTAAATTATGATATACGTACACTTTATTTGAGTCATACATGTTTAATAGCCGAATTGAAGCATGAACGAGCAGGTTATATATTATGCGTACAATATGCTCGAGTAATTACAAGTTAAACATTTGGTTAGTGTCGCAGATACATGAACAAATTGTTGTGAACTGGATTATATGGGGGCGTTATATGAGCAATGAATAGGCTTGATTGAACCTTGAAATGAATTAATTAATTGTTACACCCTACGTGCCAGGAGATGAATGATCTATGTTTACAATTTGTTTTAAATAAGTGAATGTTTGTGCATGAGTCTAAATTGATATTGGTAACTATGATAGGATCGATTTGAGCAACTGAAAACATAGCTAGTCTTACCGAGCAATTCAAAGGTGAGTTCACTACATTCGAGCATGTGTCCCAGTGGTTGGGGACAGTCAGGGGGTATCCCATGGGGGGGGATAAGTCTTTGGGTAAAAACGGGTATATTGGTTAATATTCTCACCTATCATCTTTTGTAAGTCCCTCATCGGGTATTAGTTAGTAGCGCTACTTAGGTTTGGCACCCTCACACCGCTCCTGTAGAGGACGGAGGTGAACTAATGACCCAGTCTGGCCCAGTACTAGATAGGAGTACGTGGGAAGGGCAGTCGTGTATTTCAGGAGCCGTCATTGTTCGGAATTGAGATATTAACAATATTACTTGCATTGGTTATTGAACTGTTTTACATACAACGGGTAACAAACGTTTTCTAAAACTGTGAACTCGCCAGCTTTGTCTGATACACGTGTTACATGCTCGCAGGTCCTTAGGTACTTGGAACGCAGGAACTTGCTGGCTGGAGGGCGCGAGTGGTCATGGTTGCATTGTTGAGTTATTTAACAAACATTTATTTACTTTGGTTGTGTGAAACATATACTTTGTGATACGTTAATGCTTCCGCTGAACTTATGGTTTTTGAACAACTTATGTTTGGGATTTCAGTATTATTAAATGATGAAACTTTATTTCAAACTTGTGATTCAATGTAATTGGTGGCTCATTGCTAGTCGTCACACGCCTAACAGGGACACTCCCTAGGTGGTAATTTGGGGGTGTGACAGTTTGGTATCAGAGCCACTGGTTATAGTGAACTTGGTTTTAAAATGATTTATAAAACCAGACTATAACTGAACTGACACGACATTGACCATGACACTCAGCTCCAGGCAGCAAGGTTCGTCTCTTGTTTACTATTGCATAGCATAGTTAGCACATACTCATGATTAGTATCACACCCGAACGCACACTTGATATTACAATATGAATTACTATGCTATCTGTTTATGCTACGTGTTTTTAGGGTAGGACTCTACTTGAACATACATGCTCTATGTTGTGATGTCGTCGGTCGTACTGCATGAATTTGGGGAAACCTTTTAACATGAGTAGGGAGGAACTGAGATAAGCATGCAAATCGGGTTATTATTATGGGTGCACACATAATAACAACGTGGGGTGCATGTGAGTCCCAGTAAATCTCGACTAGTGTGAAAAAGGAATCCCACGTTGTTAGTCAATCTTGTATTAGAACCTCGAAAACTGTGAATACTATAGCAATACTTGACATCCGCTTGAAATGGTCTGTTAATTCGTTCCTTCTTCCCATACTTGTAGAATCATGAACGGACGTGGTGGAGGTCGTCGTGGTGGACGTAGAGGAGGCCGCGGTGGTGGGCGTGGCGAAATCCATATGACCCAAGCTGAGCTACAAGAATTACTCAACACCCAGGTGGCTGCAGCCTTGGCAGCTTATCAGGCTGGTATGACATGTACCAGACATTCCTTTCCTTTGAATCGTAAACTTGAGTCTTACTTGTTGGTATATTTTCTCTCGTTAATAGGTCAGCCGGCGCCACAAAACCAGCCTCACCCACCGGTTTGCACATTTAAAACTTTCATGGATTGCAAGCCACAGACCTTCAGTGGCACTGAAGGGGCTGTAGGACTTATACGCTGGTTCGAAAAGGCGGAGTCGGTGTTCGCAATATGTAACTGCCCGGTTGGGGATAGAGTAAAGTTTGCAGCAGGCACGCTTGAGGATGGTGCCTTGACCTGGTGGAATGCCCAGGTTCAACTGCTAGGTATTGAGGCGGCAAACGCCACTACGTGGGACGATTTTAAAGAACTGATGAGAGAGGAATACTGTCCTCGAGACGAAATACAGAAGTTAGAGAATGAGTACTATAATCTGAAAATGGTGGGGTCTGAAATTGAGGCGTATGTGAAGCGGTCGTATGAGTTAGCTGATTTGTGTCCGAACTTGTCCCGACCCATGTCCCGAAGAATCGAGTTGTTTATTAAGGGGTTACCTCCACGGGTGAAGGGTTTAGTTACAGCAGCGAACCTCAATAACCTAACTCAGATTGTTAGATTGGCACATAAAATCGTTGACCAGGAGGTGGAGAGCGACTCATTGCCACCTCGTATTTCTAGCACTACCACAGCTGCCACTACTTCCACTGCATCTGCTGCTGATAGCAAACGTAAGTGGAACGATACGGACAAGGGGTCCAACTCTGCACAGCCTCAGAAGAAGACGGATACTGGCAGCACCCGCAGTTCCAGTCAGACAGCATCAGTGAATCAGAACTCGAGTAACAAATCAGGGCAGGGATCATATGCGGGGAAGCTACCCTTGTGCAGCAAGTGTAACTATCATCACAAGGGACAGTGTGCTCGGGTTTGTCATCGATGTAATCGACCAGGGCATATGGCTAGGGATTGTAGGGCCACTTTTCCAGCTCAGCAGCAGCCATCACAGCAGATGGGTAGGCAACAATCTCAACAAAATCAGGGTACTCAGAGAGGGTGTTATCAGTGTGGAGCCGAGGGGCACTTCAAGCGAGACTGCCCTCAGCTGAAGCAGAACACAGGGGGTAGTAACGGGAACAACAATGCGGGGAACAATGCGGGTAATGTCGCGCGTGGGCGCGGGTTTGTGTTGGGAGCTGGTGAAGCGCGGAACGACGGCAACGTGGTTACTGGTACGTTTTCAGTGAACGGTGTTATTGCTTCTATTTTATTTGATTCTGGTGCCGACTGGAGTTACGTGTCTTTAGAATTTAGTTCTCAGTTAGGGTTAAGTCCTACACTTCTCGTAATGAAACACATGGTAGAAATCGCAAATGGTAAAACAATCGAAGCTACACATGCTCTATTTGGGTGTAAAATCGATCTTCTGGGTCAAGTATTCGACATTGACTTAATACCTATTACTCTTGGAAGCTTCGACGTGATTGTCGGTATGGATTGGTTGTCAAAGTATCAGGCGGAGATTCTCTGTAAGGAGAAGATCGTACGTGTCCCTCTCCCTAGTGGAGAATCTTTATCAGTTCAGGGTCATCGCAGTGGGACCCCGGTTAGCATTGTTTCAGCAATGAAGGCTCAGAAGTATATGCGTAAGGGCTATCCGACAATTTTCGCTCTTGTCACTGATTCACAGTCAGATGAAAGGAAGATTGAAGATCTTCCAGTTGTTCGTGAATATCCTGACGTATTTCCTGAGGAACTCCCTGGTTTACCTCCACATCGCCAGGTGGAATTCCAGATCGACCTCGCCCCAGCGGCAGCTCCGGTTGCTCGTGCGCCATACCGTCTTGCACCAGGGGAGTTGCAGGAATTGTCAAACCAACTCCAAGAGCTGTTGGATAGGGGTTTCATCCGACCTAGCTCTTCCCCTTGGGGAGCCCCAGTTCTATTTGTGAAGAAGAAGGATGGGTCTTTCCGGATGTGTGTAGATTATCGCGAGCTCAACAAGGTGACGGTTAAAAACCGTTATCCTCTGCCTCGTATTGACGACCTGTTTGACCAACTGCAAGGGTCAAGTTTCTATTCGAAAATCGACTTAAGGTCGGGGTATCATCAGGTGCGAGTTAGAGAGGAAGACGTTCCCAAAACAGCGTTTCGGACGCGATACGGTCACTACGAATTCTTGGTTATGCCATTCGGGTTGACCAACGCACCAGCGGTCTTCATGGATCTCATGAACCGCGTGTGCAAGCCATACCTTGATGACTTCGTTATCGTTTTTATCGACGACATTCTAATTTATTCCAAGAACAAGGAACATCATGAGCGGCATCTGCGCCTTATCTTAGAGCTCCTGAGGAGGGAGCAGCTGTACGCGAAATTTTCTAAGTGTGATTTTTGGATTCGGGAGGTACATTTTCTGGGGCATATAGTTAATGAGATGGGTATACATGTGGATCCTGCCAAGATCGACGCTATTAGAAATTGGGCGGCACCAAGGAATCCTTCGGAGGTGCGGCAATTTCTCGGTCTAGCAGGGTATTATCGTCGTTTTATTCAGAACTTCTCGAAGCTTGCTCAGCCACTCACCTCATTAACACAGAAGAAGGTAGTTTACTCTTGGGGAACGAAGCAGGAGGATGCTTTCCAGCTTCTGAAACAAAAATTATGCAGCGCGCCGATTCTATCTCTACCAGATGGTACCGAGGATTTTGTGGTTTATTGTGATGCTTCGATTCAGGGTCTCGGTTGCGTGTTGATGCAACGCGAGAAGGTGATAGCTTATGCTTCTCGTCAGTTGAAGGTACACGAGAAAAACTACACGACACATGACTTGGAGCTAGGAGCAGTGGTCTTTGCACTGAAGATTTGGAGGCATTATCTCTACGGCACGAAATGCACCATCTATACTGATCACAAGAGCCTTCAGCATATCTTCGACCAGAAAGAATTGAATATGCGTCAGCGTCGCTGGGTAGAGTTGTTCAATGATTACGAGTGTGCCATCAAATATCACCCGGGTAAAGCTAACGTCGTAGCGGATGCTCTTAGCCGCAAGGAACCGAAGCCGAAGCGTATTCGTGCCATACAGCTTACTATTCACTCTGATCTACCTGCTCGGATCCGTTCAGCTCAGATTGAAGCGTTAAAGGAAGAAAATATCGAGGCTGAAGGATTACGAGGTCTACACAAGAAGAAGTTCGAGCAACGGTCTGACGGTATCTACTACTTCATGGAACGAGTATGGGTTCCTTCATTTGGTGATCTTCGAGAGCTTGTGATGGACGAAGCACACAAGTCACGATATTCTATTCACCCAGGGTCCGATAAGATGTACCAGGACCTCAAGGTTTTGTATTGGTGGCCGAATATGAAAGCTCTCATCGCAACATACGTGAGTAAGTGCTTGACTTGCGCTAGGGTCAAAGCAGAGTACCAGAAACCTTCGGGTCTACTTCAGCAGCCGGAGATACCCATGTGGAAATGGGAACAGATCGCTATGGATTTTGTTACGGGGTTACCGAGAACACAGGCTGGGAACGATACTATATGGGTGATTGTCGACCGTCTCACAAAGTCAGCACACTTCTTAGCGATCAAGGAGACAGATAAGTATTCGCAACTCGCAGCGGTGTACCTTAAAGAGGTGGTTTCTAGGCACGGAGTGCCGACTTCTATTATCTTCGATCGAGATCCTCGTTTTACTTCGGAGTTGTGGCAGGCCATGCATAAGTCGTTCGGCTCACGTCTCGATATGAGCACGGCCTATCACCCACAAACGGATGGTCAGAGTGAACGCACTATTCAGACGCTCGAAGACATGTTGCGGGCATGCGTTATTGATTTTGGAAAAGGATGGGAGAAGCACTTGCCGTTGGTAGAATTTTCCTACAATAACAGCTACCACACCAGTATCAAGGCAGCACCATTTGAGGCACTGTACGGGAGGAAGTGTCGTTCACCTCTTTGCTGGGCTGAGGTAGGTGAAAGTCAGATCACAGGTCCTGAGATAGTACTCGAAACTTCAGATATGATCATGAAAATCAGAGAACGTATGGCAGCTGCTCGTGACCGTCAGAAGGCCTATGCGGACAAGCGCGCCAAAGAGGTAGTGTTTGAAGTGAATGACCGAGTCATGCTGAAAGTCTCACCGTGGAAAGGGGTTGTGCGCTTTGGGAAACGTGGCAAGTTGAATCCACGTTATGTTGGGCCGTTTAAGGTTCTGGAGAGTATCGGTAAGGTGGCTTATAGGTTGGAGTTACCTACTGAGCTGGGTAATGTTCACGATGTATTTCATGTATCACAGCTAAAGAAGTGTTATGCTGACGACCCATTAACGGTACCTTTTCAAGAGTTAAAGATCGACGACAAGTTGCAGTTTGTTGAAGAACCCATCGAGATCATGGACCGTGAGGTCAAAGTGCGTAAACACAGTCGTATTCCAATCGTTAGGGTTCGTTGGAACTCAAGACGTGGACCGGAGTTCACGTGGGAGCGCGAGGATCAGATGAAACTAAAGTACCCTCACCTCTTTCCCGAAGACAAGGCAGAGTCAAGCAAAACTGGTGAATCTCGGGGCGAGATTCCCCTTCAAGTTGGGGATGATGTCATACCTGAGCAAAATCCGCAACAACCTTGAATTCTCACTTCATTCTGCCGCGTTTATCTATCAAATTTCGGGACGAAATTCCTTTCAAGTTGGGGATGATGTGACAACCCGAACTTTCAGGCAAGTGTCATTTTGTTTCGTGGCTTCTCATTATTTCTTTTCAATGCTTTCTCTTGTGTTAAACTTGTTAAACGTTTTAATCTTATACTCAACATAAACGGAATTGGATTGTGTGCTTGTATTTTTGGACCGCGTATGACGGGTCACATACATATCTCCTCTTTGCTATACAACAACTTTGGCTCACATATAATAAGTATCTCCTCAATAATCAAGACTTGTTAGTGGGCTCCGGTTGGTGTTAGTGGGCCGGTTACAAGT
Organism: Helianthus annuus; assembly: GCF_002127325.2. NCBI lineage: Eukaryota > Viridiplantae > Streptophyta > Magnoliopsida > Asterales > Asteraceae > Helianthus > Helianthus annuus. Next base: position 125,846,766 of record NC_035449.2, read on the forward strand.
AAATTGGGTGGGTCGGTTAGTTTAATGCATAGTGGGTCGGTTAGTTTAATGCATAGGGTTGCAAAGAATTTATATGCATAAGGTTGACTTTTGGTATCTTCTAATCATTATAATAACCCTAGAAATAATTGGTGATCGGCAGCAGGGACCCCTCTTCTATTCGAACCCCTCCTCTATTCGAAACCCTTCTTCCATTGAAGCTTATCCTTGAAACTGATTGTTTTACACGCCATTCGGTTAGTTCTTGTACCCTCGTTTCCGGTCAGTTTGGTTCTTGTAGGTTACGTGTATTGTGTTAATTCATGCAAGTCGTTCTATAAGTTAAAGTTCAGGATCAGTACATGATGATTTATATGCGATTTGAAATATGGCCGATGAGTGTTGTTTGTATCAATATTACTTAACTGATCTTGTTGATGTGGATGTTAATTAACAGATTAGATGTACGTATATATGTTAATTTTATGGTAATCATTGTAGACCGATAAGCGTGGTATGCGCATACTTGATTAGTTAAAGTGGCCGATGTAGTATGTATGAATTGAATTTATTGTACGCATGAGTTTGATTAAAGGGGTATAACATGAGGGGATCTAAGTAACTGCTAACGAGAACAAATAGTGAATTACGGTACCGCGTAATCCCTTGATAAACTGATTTCAAATGGGTTTCATAAGCCGGTCCGCAGAACACAGTTGGGTTGTTGATTTGGAACTTGCAATAAGAAGCTATCTAGGTATTACTTGGTCTATGTTCAGGTGTAGTTAAATTAGGAGAAGTTAGGGTGGAAAAAGGGCTGCATGTTCACTTTATGAATTAAGTTAGTAACTTGCAGTTGAGTAAAATAATGAACTAGAATGAATACCATGCAAACTGTGTTGGGTCGAAGACCTCTTTTGGCCGCACCATGATACCAGGTCACACATATACATGTTAAGTTAACTATGTGGGCTGGTCTCTAATGGGCCACAAACAAGCCGGTTCGCAGCTGAGTCAAGAGTTGCATTGTGCATACTCAGTTGGGCCGGTGTTAATAGAGCAACATAACTGAACTGGGCCAGTAACTTTGGGCCGGGCAAGGCTGCCAAGGCCGTGATTTCGCCTAGTATGCTTGATGTGCGATGCATGTTCAGCCATACTACTACTAAATTATGATATACGTACACTTTATTTGAGTCATACATGTTTAATAGCCGAATTGAAGCATGAACGAGCAGGTTATATATTATGCGTACAATATGCTCGAGTAATTACAAGTTAAACATTTGGTTAGTGTCGCAGATACATGAACAAATTGTTGTGAACTGGATTATATGGGGGCGTTATATGAGCAATGAATAGGCTTGATTGAACCTTGAAATGAATTAATTAATTGTTACACCCTACGTGCCAGGAGATGAATGATCTATGTTTACAATTTGTTTTAAATAAGTGAATGTTTGTGCATGAGTCTAAATTGATATTGGTAACTATGATAGGATCGATTTGAGCAACTGAAAACATAGCTAGTCTTACCGAGCAATTCAAAGGTGAGTTCACTACATTCGAGCATGTGTCCCAGTGGTTGGGGACAGTCAGGGGGTATCCCATGGGGGGGGATAAGTCTTTGGGTAAAAACGGGTATATTGGTTAATATTCTCACCTATCATCTTTTGTAAGTCCCTCATCGGGTATTAGTTAGTAGCGCTACTTAGGTTTGGCACCCTCACACCGCTCCTGTAGAGGACGGAGGTGAACTAATGACCCAGTCTGGCCCAGTACTAGATAGGAGTACGTGGGAAGGGCAGTCGTGTATTTCAGGAGCCGTCATTGTTCGGAATTGAGATATTAACAATATTACTTGCATTGGTTATTGAACTGTTTTACATACAACGGGTAACAAACGTTTTCTAAAACTGTGAACTCGCCAGCTTTGTCTGATACACGTGTTACATGCTCGCAGGTCCTTAGGTACTTGGAACGCAGGAACTTGCTGGCTGGAGGGCGCGAGTGGTCATGGTTGCATTGTTGAGTTATTTAACAAACATTTATTTACTTTGGTTGTGTGAAACATATACTTTGTGATACGTTAATGCTTCCGCTGAACTTATGGTTTTTGAACAACTTATGTTTGGGATTTCAGTATTATTAAATGATGAAACTTTATTTCAAACTTGTGATTCAATGTAATTGGTGGCTCATTGCTAGTCGTCACACGCCTAACAGGGACACTCCCTAGGTGGTAATTTGGGGGTGTGACAATATGTCACGAAGTGTCTTTAAGCAATCATCATCATGCAACGTCTAACAGTTATATTTCACGTTCATCGGTCTATTCTAACGTAGTAAATCAATAACACGCTTTATGGATTATCAGGCTAAACAACAGTTGCATGCTTTACAATCTAACGAATATAACACAGTCAACACTTAACAGGTTCACTCATGTAATAACTGATAACATACATTCAGCTTCACTTAACATCATCTAAAATTAGACATGACCTTGCCCTATTCAAAGCTCGGACAAACAAGTGTGGGGGGGGGGGCTTCCCCTGTTTAAAAGTCGGATCAAGTGGCAAGGTTAAGAACTCGGATTAGGAGGTGTGGGATCAAAACTCGGATCACATGGTGGGGGGTTAAAAGTCGGACTAGGGAGTGGGGGTTAAAAACTCGGATAGGGCATAGCATGTACAAAATTCGGACCTCACAACTCCAATTACAAAAGTCGGACATCAAGTAATTTTAACAGTCGGACCATGAAGGTGGGGATTAATGTTCGGACCAAGGAAACAAGGCATAAAACTCGGACCTATGCTCCATGATAAAAGTTCGGATATCATACCCCCTCTTAAGAATTCGGACAACTTAAACATTCACAAAACTCGGACATGGCATGTTCATAAAGTTCGGACATTTAAGTGTATGAAACTCGGACCCTATCACAAGTTAAAAGTCGGGCATTTATCCTTTTAAAGAAACTCGGACCTCCCTTAACATTAAAGGTCGGACCCCTTGATTATTTATAAAAGTCGGACATATACTAACCATTCAAAGAAAATCGGACTTCATATGTTAACAAACTCGGACATTCATGCATGTTAAAGAAGTCGGACAATGCATGTTAAAACTCGGAGCATACATTAATATAAAGGTCGGACTATAGCATGCTTAAAACTCAGACAAACTATCAGTAATACATATGATCATTCAAGTTCGACGTGATTGTATCGGTTACACTTAACACCTTCATCAGTTACGTCTTATAACTCATACGATCTGGAAACCCTAGTTCGCATACTACATGTCAGAAATCTATTCAACTATCAACATCATCATTCAAACAGACTATTTCACGGCCAATTATCATCATAACACAATAATCAAGCATCAAACAAAGCACAAATCCATCATATGAACGCTAGGGTTTACAAGTCTCGCAATAATCAAGAATTGATGCAATCAGACTATCAATTAGGGTTTACAAGTATTAAACAATTACCTTGAATGATTCTAGAGAAAGAGAGGAATCAAAAGTGATGAATGTCTTGTGCCAATGATTTGGTGATGATTGCCAGAGAATAGAATGTGAACTACGTGCTTTTGTTTCTTGTGAAAATGATTAGTGAAAGGGATTAGGGTTAAGTATCTCTAGAATTTCACTAATTACCCTCTACCTCCCTAAGTATCATACTTTACACATGCACACCATCTCATAATAATTTCACAGTTTCACCACCAAGTTTGTATATTTGTCAAGTCTTTCAATACTTAACAAACAATCATGCACAATCACACAATACAATTCATTGCATCAAAGCGTATACAATTCCATAGCAACTAATTGAGCAAATAAACAACTAAACAATAATGAACGTGCAATAAACGCGTAACAGAAGTCTTGGAAATTCGAGTTGTTACATTATCCCCAACTTGAAAGAAATTTCGTCCCGAAATTTAGCATGCGGTTACTGAGGAAGCTAGGTAAGTTGTGTCGTTTACTGGTTTTCCTGGGGTGTCACATCATCCCCCCGTTGATTTGGAATTTCGTCCCGAAATTCCGCAGTAGTAGCTTCAGTCTCAGTAGTAGTTGCATTGGTTCCGAATAACTGGGGGTACTTTTCTTGCATTCGGCCTTCGCGTTCCCAGGTGTACTCTGGGCCACGACGGGAGTTCCAACGAACTCGAACAAGAGGGATTCTCTTGCTTTTGAGGACCTTAACATCCCGGTCCGTGATTTCAATTGGTTCCTCGACGAACTGCAACCGCTCGTCGATAGTGAGTTCCTTAAAAGGAACTATGAGGGTCTCATCTGACAGGCACTTCTTCAGATTTGACACGTGAAATACATTGTGAACTGCACCGAGTTCAGCTGGTAGGTTTAGCTTGTAGGCCACTTTGCCTATTTTCTCTATGATCTCGAACGGTCCGACATACCGCGGATTTAGTTTGCCCCGTTTGCCAAAACGAACCACACCCTTCCAAGGTGAGACTTTTAGTAAAACCTGGTCCCCGACCTGAAATTCCAATGGCTTTCTACGCTTATCCGCGTAGGCTTTCTGACGGTTGCGTGCCGCCGCCATGCGTTGTCGTATCTGTGCAATCTTTTCCGTGGCGTCCACTACAATCTCTGGACCCGTGATCTGACTATCCCCCACCTCTGCCCAACAGAGAGGTGACCGGCATTTACGCCCGTACAATGCCTCGAATGGAGCGGCTTGGATGCTGGTGTGGTACCTGTTATTGTATGAAAACTCCACTAAAGGGAGATGCTTTTCCCAGCCATTGCCGAAATCGATAACACACGCTCGAAGCATGTCTTCTAGAGTTTGAATCGTGCGCTCAGACTGCCCATCCGTCTGAGGGTGATATGCTGTGCTCATGTCTAAACGAGAGCCAAACGCTTTGTGCATCGCTTGCCATAGCTCTGACGTGAATCGTGCATCCCGATCCGAAATGATGGAGGTGGGCACCCCGTGCCTCGAAACAACTTCTTTAAGATAAACGTCTTCGAGAGTGGAGAACTTATCCGTTTCCTTTATAGCCAGGAAGTGTGCAGACTTGGTGAGTCGATCCACGATCACCCATATGGTATCATTTCCATGCTGAGATCTAGGTAGTCCTGTAACGAAATCCATGGAAATTTCTTCCCATTTCCATTGCGGTATCGTGGGTTGCTGAAGTAGGCCCGCTGGTTTCTAGTATTCCACCTTGACTCTCGCACAGGTCAAGCACTTGCCAACGTAAGTAGCGATGTGGGCCTTCATGCTAGGCCACCAATATGTTGTTTTGAGATCGTGGTACATCTTATCCGAACCTGGATGTACCGAATAGCGAGACTTATGAGCTTCATCCATCACAAGTTCTCGTAAACCGCCATACAGTGGGACCCAAATACGCCCGTTACATAGTAGGCGCCGTCTTCCTTTTGTTCCATTCGTTGCCTTGAGCCGCGTAAGGCTTCAGGTTTGACGTTTTCAGGCTTTAATGCTTCCATCTGAGCAGTTCGTATCTGTGCGGGAAGACTGGACTGAATAGTGAGCTGCAAGGCTCGTACTCGTCTACGTAGAGTGTCTTTCCGGCTGAGAGCGTCAGCCACAACATTGGCTTTGCCTGGATGGTACTTGATGGCGCATTCGTAATCATTAAGCAGTTCGACCCATCGTCGTTGACGCATGTTCAATTCCTTCTGCCTGATGATATGCTCGAGACTCCTGTGATCGGTGTAAATAGTGCACTTGGTACCGTACAGGTAGTGTCGCCATATCTTAAGCGCGAAAACAACAGCTCCCAGCTCTAAATCGTGTGTCGTGTAGTTCCGTTCATGAACCTTGAGTTGCCGCGAAGCGTAGGCAATAACTTTATCACGCTGCATCAATACACAACCAAGCCCCTGTATCGATGCGTTACAATAGACCACAAAATCATCTGTGCCTTCTGGCAATGAGAGAATAGGTGCGCTGCAAAGCCTATCCTTTAAGTACTGAAAAGCGGTTTCCTGAGAATCTCCCCAACGGTAGGTGACACCTTTCTGTGTCAGCATAGTAAGCGGCTGTGCGATCTTCGAAAAGTCTTTGATGAATCGTCTGTAATACCCCGCCAAACCCAAGAATTGGCGTATTTCCGTTGGTGTACGCGGTGCAGGCCAGTTCCTGATCGAATCTACCTTGGATGGATCGACATGAATCCCATCCCTGTTCACCACATGGCCTAAGAAGTGGACTTCACGACGCCAGAAGTCGCATTTAGAAAACTTTGCGTACAATTGCTCCTTTCGAAGAAGTTCCAAGATAAGACGTAAGTGCTGCTCGTGTTCCTCCTGACTCTTGGAGTAGATCAGAATGTCGTCGATGAAGACAATGACGAACTTATCAAGATAGGGTTTGCACACCCTGTTCATAAGATCCATGAAGACTGCAGGCGCGTTCGTAAGCCCGAATGGCATAACAAGAAACTCGTAGTGGCCGTAGCGAGTTCTGAATGCAGTTTTGGAGACGTCCTCATCCCGGACTCTCAGTTGATGGTAACCTGACCTCAAGTCTATCTTGGAGTAATAACACGACCCTTGTAACTGGTCGAATAGGTCGTCTATACGTGGAAGAGGATAACGGTTCTTCACCGTCACCTTGTTGAGTTCACGGTAGTCGATGCACATTCTGAACGTACCGTCTTTCTTCTTCACAAATAACACTGGAGCTCCCCAAGGCGAAGAGCTTGGACGAATAAAGCCCTTTTCCAAGAGCTCTTGTAGCTGCTTAGACAGTTCTTCCATTTCAGTTGGAGCTAATCGATAAGGTGTTCGGGCTATAGGTGCTGCCCTTGGAGCGAGCTCGATTTGAAATTCGACTTGGCGGTGAGGCGGTAAACCGGGTAAATCTTCAGGAAACACCTGAGGAAAGTCACGTACAACTGGAATATCCTCCAGCTTCTTTTCCTTTGCTGATGCGTTAGTGACAAGTGCCAGAATGGTCGTGTGACCCTTTCGTAAACATTTCTGCGCCTTCAAGAAAGAAATGATGCCAACCACGGCACCACTCTTGTCGCCTTGAACTTCGAGAGGTTCTTGACTAGAACGAGGAATACGAATGACCTTTTCCTTGCATAAAATCTCTGCGTGATGCTGGGATAACCAATCCATGCCGATGACGATGTCGAAACTACCCAGAACTATTGGAATAAGATCAATCGAGAAGGTCTGACCCGCTAGAACGATGTTACAACCCTTGACTACATGCGTGGCTTCTACACTCTTACCATTTGCTAACTCTACAACATGTTTGGTGTTTAGGGGTGTTGGTGTACGTTTTAACAATTTACTCATTTTCAAAGACATATAACTCGTATCCGCACCCGAATCAAACAAAACAGTAACATAAATATCGTCGAGAAGAAACTTACCCATAACGACGTTGGGATCATTTCTGGCATCACCCTGCCCCAACACAAATGCACGACCCCGAGCTTCGTTGCCATTGTTGTTGTTGTTTCCCCCGTTGTTATTGTTCCCGTTGCCCTGGTTATTGTTGTTGTTGCGATTCTGGTTCTGGTTCAATTGAGGGCAATCACGTTTGTAGTGGCCTTCAGCCCCACACTGGAAACATCCCCGGTTTCCACGTTGTGGCTGCTGGTGCTGGTTCTGTGGAGCTGGCGGTGGGAGTTGCTGGTTCTGATTTGCTGGCCGTGAGCTTCTACAATCCTTAGCCTCATGACCCATCTTGAGGCATCTTTAACAACGTTCCCTGCGACATCTTCCGCTGTGGTGTCTGTTGCACTTATTACACAGTGGGTGAATTCCCCGATATCCACCCTGCCCCTGACTGCCAGATGATTGCTGACTCGGATTCTGGTAGTCATTTGTCTTGCGCTGCTGAGACTGAACAGAAACTGATCCCTTGCTGGAATCCCCCTCCCATTTTCTCTTGTTGTCACTGGGAGTAGCAGAAGTAGTGACAGCAGTAGTGGTAGCATTGATGCGTTTTGGCAGTCTATTCTGTTCCACTGCCTGATCTGTGATGCGATGAGCGAGGCGTTGAATAGCCTGGATGTTGTCAAGATTGGCCGATGTTACGTGGCTCTGGATTTCCAGCGCCAAACCCTTGAGGTACAACTCGATGCGCTTGTATGGAGGGTCCACCATAGTTGGACACAGCACGGCCAGCTCGTTCGACCTCTTGGTATAGGCTTCGATCTCTGACCCAACCATTTTCAAGTGATACAGTTCATCTTCCAGCTTGTGAATGTCTTCACGAGTGCAGTATTCCCTTTTGATCAATTCTTTGAAATCATTCCAAGGGGTGGCGTTAGCAGCTGCCAACCCTAGGATCTGTACTTGCGCGTTCCACCAAGTCAACGCGATTCCTTCCAAAGTGCCAGTGGCGTACTTGACCCTGCGAGCCTCAGGGCATTCACACATTTCAAACACATATTCTAGCTTCTCAAACCAATGGAGGAGTCCCACTGCCCCCTCGGTGCCACTGAATGAGCTTGGACGACAGTCCATGAAGTTCTTGAAAGTGCAGACGGGCTGCTGAGCGTGTTGACCTATTGTGTACGAATAGGACAAGGTTAATCACAAGAGTTAATGTAGGATCTAAAGACCCTAGTGTGTGTCTAAACTGCAGGGTATATGTCACACCCCCAAAATCCACACGCGGAGTTCCACCGCTTGGAGGCGTGACATGACCAGGATCAAGCCATCAATCATATCAAACATAGCATTTAATAATAAAAGTAGATGATGTAATTCATCACGACATGATTGATGTTCAAAACCAAACTTTGTTTAAGTAGCGGAAGCATGTAAATAAACCCAACATAGTTAACAGTTTAAAATGTCATAAATGTTTTGCGAGCATTCACTAATCCTTGTCCACAACGACCTGCTCCTTCCTTGTGCAAGCTCCGTATGTACCTAAGGTCCTACAAGGCATGCAGCAGAGAGTCAACAACTAGTTGAGCGAGTTCACAGAAAGTAAATGCCTAATAGTAAGTTCATGAGTATCAGGTGGCTCTACTGGGCCAATACAGGTTGCTATTGGTGGGGGCTTCCCATGTTATTAATCCACTAGACTATGCGTAACCATAAGTGTTCTTCACAACCGAGAACAGTAGCGCGTATGGGGTTTACGTAGGTTTTACGTAAGTATCCTTCACAACCGAGGATAGGAGTACGCGGGGGTTTACGTAGGTTTTACGTAAGTGCCTGACACAACCGAGGCAGTAGTGAGTATAATAAGTTCACGTAGGTTTTATGTGAGTATCCTTCACAACCAAGGATAGCGAGTAGCATAAGTATACGTAGGTTTTACGTATGTATCCTGCACAACCGAGGACGATGGTATGGTAGTCTAGTAATGGTATCCGTATGAATCTATTCAACCTTATCCTTTCAATCCCATTCCCAACACCCCGGGAATCCCATGCCTTGGTAAGAGTGTGAACTCACCTTGGGTTTGCTCGGTATGCTAAGTATGTGCTTGTAATTAATCAATCGAGTCCTAAAGTACGCACGTATTCATAATCAGTTTGAATTCATACAGTTCACGTATAAGCATAGTCAATGATCACCAAGTAGTACACATCACTAATCAAGATCACACAAGTCTTGCATAGTGTTTAACATCAGTTAGCTAACTCAGTTAACACTTAACAGAATTAAACCAGTTTACTATGCAGGTTTTCCAAGTTGGCGAAACAGAGGTTGGCGAAACACATAAATTGGCGAAACACAGGTTGACGAAACACAATGTGTTTCGTCAACTACTCTTTGACGAATCATAATTCTATTTCGTTAAGGACCTTTGGCGAATCACACTTTCTATTTCGTCAAACATCCTTTGGCGAAACACAACTTCTAATTCGCCAAACATCCTGTTTCGTTGACAAGTCTGTTACTTCATTAGTCAGTTACGTCAATCACGCTAATCAGTTACAGTTTTGCAGGAAAACCCTAATCATTCTAACAACCGTCATACCATCATCGGATCAACACTAATCCACAGATTGTTATGCACGGATCTTAGAGAATTCATTCACCGATCATTATCAAATCAATAACATACTCATCACGGTTTTAATGTCTAGCATGAACCCTAACTTACGTGTACCACAAATCGATTATCATAACACAAACAACATTCGAATATTGTTCCTAAGCATCATGTAATCCAGTTCATCATTAACAATATACATATACATAGGTTGTAACCGATAAATCATACGTTACTAATCCGGGATTACCATAAACATATATTCAAATATGATCCAGGAATCAAGCATAGATATAACATGAATCAAGAAATCATGAACACATAAACGACTAACCGAGTGGAGGGAAAGACGGGTTAATCGCTAGGAGATCTCTAAAAAAAAACCAACTGCCGTCAGTGCACAGGAGCTCTAGGGTTTCAGTTTTTTGCCAAAGTTGTGAAACAGGAGGTCGTTCCACGTTTTAAACAAATACAGACGATTTGGGCCCGTAATGGGCTTTGGCGAATCAGATGGGCCGGCGAAACAAGCTTTGTTTCGTTAAGAGTGGGCTGGCGAAACAGGATTGGCGAAACAGGTTTCCTGTTTCGTCGAATGGTTCTTGGCGAATCAAAATTCTGATTCGTTGAGATGTTTGTTGGTGAAACGCTCTAAGTGTTTTACAATAATCCATGTTATTCTTATAACAATAAGCCACATATGTGCACAATCATAACACGTTTCAATAAAACATAGCATGTATGATTACCAGTCGATCAGTCAAACAACTACACAGTCAAAGTTAACGGTCAAGGTCAACGTGCATTAAATACAAAAATGAAAGTCAAAAGTTTGAGTTGTCACATTATCCCCAACTTGAAAGAAATTTCGTCCCGAAATTTGGTACGTACTTACTGAGGAAGCTAGATATCCTCCCCCCGTTGATCTGGAATTTCGTCCCGAAATTCCGTGGTAGTAGCTTCAACCTCAGCAGTGGTTGTATTGGTTTCGAATAACTGGGGATACTTTTCTGTCATCTGGTCTTCACGTTCCCAGGTGTACTCTGGGCCACGACGGGAGTTCCAACGAACTCGAACAAGAGGGATTCTCTTGCTTTTGAGGACCTTAACATCCTGGTCCGTGATTTCAACTAGCTCCTCGACGAACTGCAACCGCTCGTCGATAGTGAGTTCCTTAAAAGGAACTATGAGGGTCTCATCTGACAGGCACTTCTTCAGATTCGACACGTGAAATACATTGTGAACTGCACCGAGTTCAGCTGGTAGGTTTAACTTGTACGCCACTTTGCCTATTTTCTCAATGATCTCGAACGGTCCGACATATCGCGGATTTAATTTGCCCCGTTTGCCAAAACGAACCACACCCTTCCAGGGTGAGACTTTAAGTAAAACCCGGTCCCCAACCTGAAATTCCAAAGGCTTTCTACGCTTGTCCGCGTAGGCTTTCTGACGGTCGCGTGCTGCCGCCATGCGTTGTCGTATCTGTGCAATCTTTTCTATGGCGTCCACTACAATCTCTGGACCCGTAATCTGACTATCCCCCACCTCTGCCCAACAGAGAGGTGACCGGCATTTACGTCCGTACAATGCCTCGAATGGAGCGGCTTGTATGCTGGTGTGATAACTGTTATTATATGAGAACTCCACCAAAGGGAGGTGCTTTTCCCAGCCGTTGCCGAAATCAATAACGCATGCCCGAAGCATGTCTTCAAGAGTTTGAATCGTTCGCTCAGACTGCCCATCCATCTGAGGATGATACGCTGTGCTCATGTCTAACCGTGAGCCGAAAGATTTATGCATCGCTTGCCATAGCTCTGACGTGAATCATGCATCCCGATCCGAAATAATGGAGGTGGGCACCCCGTGCCTCGAAACAACTTCTTTAAGATAAATGTCTTCGAGAGTGGAGAACTTATCCGTTTCTTTTATAGCCAGGAAGTGTGCAGACTTGGTGAGTCGATCCACGATCACCCATATGGTATCATTCCCCCGCTGGGATCTAGGTAAGCCTGTAACGAAATCCATGGAAATTTCTTCCCATTTCCATTGCGGTATCTTAGGTTGCTGAAGTAAACCCGCTGGTTTCTGATATTCCACTTTGACTTTTGCACATGTCAAACACTTGCCGACGTAAGTAGCGATGTGGGCCTTCATACTAGGCCACCAGTATGTTGTTCTGATGTCGTGGTACATTTTATCCGACCCTTGATGTACCGAGTAGCGGGACTTGTGAGCTTCATCCATTACCAGCTCGCGTAAACCGCCAAAAAGTGGGACCCAAATACGCCCCGTTACATAGTAGGCGCCGTCTTCCTTTTGTTCCATTCGTTGCCTTGAGCCGCGTAAGGCTTCAGCCTTGACGTTTTCGGGTTTTAAAGCTTCTATCTGAGCAGTTCGTATCTGTGCAGGAAGACTGGACTGAATAGTGAGCTGCAAGGCTCGTACGCGTCTAGGTAGAGTGTCTTTCCGACTGAGAGCGTCAGCCACAACATTGGCCTTGCCTGGATGATACTTGATGGCGCATTCGTAATCGTTCAGAAGTTCAACCCATCTTCGTTGACGCATGTTCAAATCCTTTTGCTTAAGGATATGCTCGAGACTCCTGTGATCGGTGTAAATCGTGCACCTGGTACCGTACAGGTAGTGTCGCCATATCTTAAGCGCGAAAACAACAGCTCCCAGCTCTAAATCGTGCGTCGTGTAGTTCCGTTCGTGAACCTTGAGTTGACGAGAAGCGTAGGCAATTACCTTATCCCGCTGCATCAATACACACCCAAGACCCTGTATCGACGCGTCACAATAAACCACAAAGTCGTCCGTGCCCTCTGGCAATGAGAGAATAGGCGCGCTGCAAAGCCTATCCTTTAGGTACTGAAAGGCGGTTTCCTGGGGCTCTCCCCAGCGATAGGTAACACCCTTCTGTGTCAATAGCGTAAGCGGCTGTGCGATCTTGGAGAAGTCTTTTATAAATCGTCTGTAGTAACCCGCCAAACCCAAGAATTGGCGTATTTCTGTTGGTGTACGCGGTGCAGGCCAGTTCCTGATCGAATCTACCTTGGATGGATCGACATGAATCCCATCCCTGTTCACCACATGGCCTAAGAAGTGGACTTCACGAAGCCAGAAGTCGCATTTGGAAAACTTGGCGTACAATTGCTCCTTTCGAAGGAGTTCCAAAATCAATCGTAGGTGATGTTCGTGCTCCTCTTGACTCTTGGAGTAAATCAAAATGTCGTCGATAAAAACAATGACGAACTTGTCTAGATAGGGTTTGCACACCCTGTTCATAAGGTCCATAAATACGGCAGGCGCGTTCGTTAACCCAAATGGCATAACTAGAAACTCGTAATGACCGTAGCGAGTTCTGAACGCTGTCTTGGAGACGTCCTCATCCCGGACTCTCAGCTGATGATACCCTGACCTCAAGTCTATCTTGGAGTAGTAACTCGACCCCTGCAACTGGTCGAATAAGTCATCTATACGCGGAAGAGGATAACGGTTCTTCACCGTCACCTTGTTCAGTTCACGGTAGTCGATGCACATCCTGAAAGTGCCATCCTTCTTTTTCACAAAAAGTACTGGAGCTCCCCAAGGCGATGAGCTTGGACGAATAAAGCCCTTTTCCAAGAGCTCTTGTAACTGCTTTGACAACTCTTCCAGTTCGGTTGGAGCTAAACGATACGGTGCGCGGGCTATAGGTGCTGCTCCAGGAGCCAACTCAATCTGGAACTCGACTTGGCGAGGAGGCGGTAAACCGGGTAAATCTTCAGGAAACACCTGAGGGAAGTCACGTACAACTGGAATATCCTCCAGCTTCTTTTCCTTTGCTGATGCGTCAGTGACAAGTGCCAGAATTGCAGTGTGACCCTTCCGCAGACATTTCTGAGCCTTCAAGAAAGAGATGATGCCGACCACTGCACCACTCTTGTCACCTTGAACTTCGAGAGGTTCTTGACCAGAACGGGGAATGCGAATAATCTTCTCACTGCATAAGATCTCAGCCTGATGCTGGGATAACCAATCCATCCCAATAACGATATCAAAACTTCCCAAGACTATGGGAATAAAGTCGATCGAGAATGTTTGACCGGCTAAGACGATACTACAACCCCTGACTATTTGTGTGGCTTCTAAACTCTTACCATTAGCTAGTTCTACGACGTGTTTGGTGTTTAGAGGTGTTGATGTACGTTTTAACAATTTACCCATTTTCAAAGACATGTAACTTGTATCCGCACCCGAATCAAATAAAGCAGTAACATAAATGTTGTCAAGAAGAAACTTACCCATAACGACGTTGGGATCGTTCCTGGCATCACCCTGCCCCAACACAAACGCACGACCCCTTGCCTCGTTGCCGTTGTTGTTTCCCCCGTTGTTGTTGTTGCCATTACCCTGATTGTTGTGATTGTTGTTCTGGTTCCTGTTTAGCTGAGGACAGTGCCTTTTGAAGTGGCCTTCTGCCCCACACTGAAAACATCCTTTGTTGCCCTGCTGCTGATTCTGCTGTGCTGGTGGCTGCTGCTGATTCTGGTTCGCAGGCCGAGGGCTTCTACAATCCTTAGCCTCATGACCCATCTTGAGGCACCTTTGACAGCGACCCTTGTTACACTGGCCACCGTGGTGTCTACCGCAGTTGTTGCACTTTGGGAGGTTCCCACGATATCCGCCCTGCCTGTGACTACCTGAAGAATGCTGGCTGGGACTCTGATAACTGTCAGTCTTCCGCTGCTGGGCCTGAGACTGAACTGAAGCTGATCCCTTGCTGGAATCCCCATCCCATTTTCTCTTGCTGTCACTGGGAGTAGTAGGAGTAGCTGAAGTAGTAGCGGTAGCAGTAGCGCTGATACGTTTAGGCAGTTTGTTCTGATCCACTGCCTGGTCTGTGATGCGGTGAGCGAGGCGTTGAATATCCTGGATGTTATCAAGGTTAGCCGAAGTAACATGGCTCTAGATCTCTGGCGCCAACCCTTTGAGATACAACTCAATGCGCTTAATTGGAGGGTCCACCATAGTTGGACACAGCACGGCCAGTTCGTTTGACCTTTTGTGTAAGCTTCGATTTCCGATCCAGTCATCTTCAGATGGTACAACTCATCTTCCAACTTATGAATGTCTTCCCGAGTGAAGTACTCTCTCTTGATTAATTCCTTGAAATCATTCCAGGGTGTGGCGTTAGCAGCTGCCAACCCTAAGATCTGAACTTGGGCGTTCCACCAAGTTAGTGCTATTCCTTCTAGCGTGCCAGTGGCGTATTTCACCCTGCGAGCCTCAGGGCATTCACACATCTCGAACACAGACTCGAGCTTTTCAAACCAATGAAGGAGTCCCACTGCTCCTTCCGTGCCACTAAATGTACTTGGACGACAGTCTATGAAGTTCTTAAAAGTGCAGACAGGCTGCTGCGCTGGTTGACCTATTGTGTACGAATAGGACAAAGTTAAATACGAGAGTTAATGTAGGATCTAAAGATCCTAGTGTGAGTCTATACTGCAGGGTATACTACCTGCTTGAGCAGCTGCAAGTGCCGCAGCAACTTGAGCTTGAACGAGAGCCTCAAGCTGGGCTTGAGTCATGTTAATTCGTCCAGACATGATCTTCATAGCAAATGCAACGTGAGTTAGAGAGGTTCGCGAATAGAGCGATGACAGAAGAGTGTAAGCACATAGGGGTTCTCATGTAACAACGTATAGTAAGCAATGTAATCTAGCATACTACGAGCAAAGTTCTAAGCAGTTCTAGCAAGCAGGTAATAAACATAAACCTTATTACCTAGGATGTCGAGTCTTGCACGTGGAGTGAAGCGTGGTTGTGGATCGTTGAGAGCACTGTTCTGGTTATAGTCTGGTTTTAATAAAAATGTTTTCCCATATTAAAACCAAGTTCTCTATAACCAATGGCTCTGATACCAATCTGTCACACCCCCAAAATCCACACGCGGAGTTCCACCGCTTGGAGGCGTGACATGACCAGGATCAAGCCATCAATCATATCAAACATAGCATTTAATAATAAAAGTAGATAATGTAATTCATCACGACATGATTGATGTTCAAAACCAAACTTTGTTTAAGTAGCGGAAGCATGTAAATAAACCCAACATAGTTAACAGTTTAAAATGTCATAAATGTTTTGCGAGCATTCACTAATCCTTGTCCACAACGACCTGCTCCTTCCTTGTGCAAGCTCCGTATGTACCTAAGGTCCTGCAAGGCATGCAGCAGAGAGTCAACAACTAGTTGAGCGAGTTCACAGAAAGTAAATGCGTAATAGTAAGTTCATGAGTATCAGGTGGCTCTACTGGGCCAATACAGGTTGCTATTGGTGGGGGCTTCCCATGTTATTAATCCACTAGACTATGCGTAACCATAAGTGTTCTTCACAACCGAGAACAGTAGTGCGTATGGGGTTTACTTAGGTTTTACGTAAGTATCCTTCACAACCGAGGATAGGAGTACGCGGGGGTTTACGTAGGTTTTACGTAAGTGCCTGACACAACCGAGGCAGTAGTGAGTATAATAAGTTCACGTAGGTTTTACGTGAGTATCCTTCACAACCGAGGATAGCGAGTAGCATAAGTATACGTAGGTTTTACGTATGTATCCTGCACAACCGAGGACGATGGTATGGTAGTCTAGTAATGGTATCCGTATGAATCTATTCAACCTTATCCTTTCAATCCCATTCCCAACACCCCGGGAATCCCATGCCTTGGTAAGAGTGTGAACTCACCTTGGGTTTGCTCGGTATGCTAAGTATGTGCTTGTAATTAATCAATCGAGTCCTAAAGTACGCACGTATTCATAACCAGTTTGAATTCATACAGTTCACGTATAAGCATAGTCAATGATCACCAAGTAGTACACATCACTAATCAAGATCACACAAGTCTTGCATAGTGTTTAACATCAGTTAGCTAACTCAGTTAACACTTAACAGAATTAAACCAGTTTACTATGCAGGTTTTCCAAGTTGGCGAAACAGAGGTTGGCGAAACACATAAATTGGCGAAACACAGGTTGACGAAACACAATGTGTTTCATCAACTACTCTTTGACGAATCATAATTCTATTTCGTTAAGGACCTTTGGCGAATCACACTTTCTATTTCGTCAAACATCCTTTGGCGAAACACAACTTCTAATTCGCCAAACATCCTGTTTCGTTGACAAGTCTGTTACTTCATTAGTCAGTTACGTCAATCACGCTAATCAGTTACAGTTTTGCAGGAAAACCCTAATCATTCTAACAGCCGTCATGCCATCATCGGATCAACACTAATCCACAGATTGTTATGCACGGATCTTAGAGAATTCATTCAACGATCATTATCAAATCAATAACATACTCATCACGGTTTTAATGTCTAGCATGAACCCTAACTTACGTGTACCACAAATCGATTATCATAACACAAACAACATTCGAATATTGTTCCTAAGCATCATGTAATCCAGTTCATCATTAACAATATACATATACATAGGTTGTAACCGATAAATCATACGTTACTAATCCGGGATTACCATAAACATATATTCAAATATGATCCAGGAATCAAGCATAGATATAACATGAATCAAGAAATCATGAACACATAAACGACTAACCGAGTGGAGGGAAAGACGGGTTAATCGCTAGGAGATCTCTAAAAAAAACCAATTGTCGTCAGTGCACAGGAGCTCTAGGGTTTCAGTTTTTTGCCAAAGTTGTGAAACAGGAGGTCGTTCCACGTTTTAAACACATACAGACGATTTGGGCCCGTAATGGGCTTTGGCGAATCAGATGGGCCGGCGAAACAAGCTTTGTTTTGTTAAGAGTGGGCTGGCGAAACAGGATTGGCGAAACAGGTTTCCTATTTCGTCGAATGGTTCTTGGCGAATCAAAATTCTGATTCGTTGAGATGTTTGTTGGTGAAACGCTCTAAGTGTTTTACAATAATCCATGTTATTCTTATAACAATAAGCCACATATGTGCACAATCATAAAACGTTTCAATAAAACATAGCATGTATGATTACCAGTCGATCAGTCAAACAACTACACAGTCAAAGTTAACGGTCAAGGTCAACGTGCATTAAATACAAAAATGAAAGTCAAAAGTTCGAGTTATCACAGTATACTACCTGCTTGAGCAGCTGCAAGTGCCGCAGCTACTTGTTCATTAACGAAAGCCGTCAACTGGGCTTGTGTCATGTTGATTCGTCCGGCCATTGATCTTCACATCAAAGGCAACATAAGTGAGAAAGGTTCGCGAATAGTGCGATGACAGAAAATAGTAAGCACATAGGTGTTCTCAAGCAATAACAAGTAGTGATCAAAGTAATGTAATCTAGGCATACTACGAGCAAAGTTCTATGCAGTTCTAGCATGTAGGCAATAAACATAAACCTTATTACCTAGGATGTTGAGTCTTGCACGTGGAGCGAAGCGTCGTTGTGGATCGTTGAGAGCACTGTTCGGGTTATAGTCTGGTTTTAATAAAAACGTTTTCCCATATTAAAACCAAGTTCTCTATAACCAATGGCTCTGATACCAATCTGTCACACCCCCAAAATCCACACGCGGAGTACCACCGCTAGGAGGCGTGACATGACCAGGATCAAGCCACCAATCATATCGAACATGTAATTAATATCAAGTATAATAAATGTAAACCAATCATTCAATACGATAGGTGTTCAAAACATAATCATAGTTTCAAAGTATAGCGGAAGCATAAGTATGAAAACCCAATGTGTAACATAAGTTCAAATGTTTAAATGTCTTAACATGGCATCCACGATCCATGCTCCACAACGACCTGCTCCTCCCTGTGCAAGCTCCATGTATCTAACGACCTGCAAGGCATGTAACAGAGGATCAACAACTAGTTGAGCGAGTTCACAGTTAACAGTTTAGTAATAGTATAGTGTGAGTAGTAGTATGTTCGTTCGTTATGTCATGTATCGTATTAGTTTCCATCGCGGCCTCCCAGGCAGGTATGCGAAGATATTAGGGGATGTTCATCCCGAGTATTCTAGACTAGGTTTATCTGTATCGCGGCCTACCAGGCAGGTGTGCGAAGATTAGTAAATTTCAGTTCGCGGCCTTCCAAAGGCAGGTGTGCGAAGTCAGTCATAATATCGCGGCCAACCCTTGGCAGGTGTGCGAAGATCAGTTCAATAAGTGTTACTAGTCTAGTCGTAGTTCTATCAGCGGAGTATGTACAATAGTTCATCAAATCCCATTCCCACCCGGGAACCCCATGCCTTGGCTGTGTGAACTCACCTTGGTTAGCTCGGTATGTTAAACTATGTGCTCACGAATACTCAATCACGTCCTATAGTATGCATGTATACACAATCAGTTAAGTTCTCAAGGATTTCTCATGCAGCATATGTCACGAAGTGTCTTTAAGCAATCATCATCATGCAACGTCTAACAGTTATATTTCACGTTCATCGGTCTATTCTAACGTAGTAAATCAATAACACGCTTTATGGATTATCAGGCTAAACAACAGTTGCATGCTTTACAATCTAACGAATATAACACAGTCAACACTTAACAGGTTCACTCATGTAATAACTGATAACATACATTCAGCTTCACTTAACATCATCTAAAATTAGACATGACCTTGCCCTATTCAAAGCTCGGACAAACAAGTGTGGGGGGGGGGCTTCCCCTGTTTAAAAGTCAGATCAAGTGGCAAGGTTAAAAACTCGGATTAGGAGGTGTGGGATCAAAACTCGGATCACATGGTGGGGGGTTAAAAGTCGGACTAGGGAGTGGGGGTTAAAAACTCGGATAGGGCATAGCATGTACAAAATTCGGACCTCACAACTCCAATTACAAAAGTCGGACATCAAGTAATTTTAACAGTCGAACCATGAAGGTGGGGATTAATGTTCGGACCAAGGAAACAAGGCATAAAACTCGGACCTATGCTCCATGATAAAAGTTCGGATATCATACCCCCTCTTAAGAATTCGGACAACTTAAACATTCACAAAACTCGGACATGGCATGTTCATAAAGTTCGGACATTTAAGTGTATGAAACTCGGACCCTATCACAAGTTAAAAGTCGGGCATTTATCCTTTTAAAGAAACTCCGACCTCCCTTAACATTAAAGGTCGGACCCCTTGATTATTTATAAAAGTCGGACATATACTAACCATTCAAAGAAAATCGGACTTCATATGTTAACAAACTCGGACATTCATGCATGTTAAAGAAGTCGGACAATGCATGTTAAAACTCGGAGCATACATTAATATAAAGGTCGGACTATAGCATGCTTAAAACTCAGACAAACTATCAGTAATACATACGATCATTCAAGTTCGACGTGATTGTATCGGTTACACTTAACACCTTCATCAGTTACGTCTTATAACTCATACGATCTGGAAACCCTAGTTCGCATACTACATGTCAGAAATCTATTCAACTATCAACATCATCATTCAAACAAACTATTTCACGGCCAATTATCATCATAACACAATAATCAAGCATCAATCAAAGCACAAATCCATCATATGAACGCTAGGGTTTACAAGTCTCGCAATAATCAAGAATTGATGCAATCAGACTATCAATAGGGTTTACAAGTATTAAACAATTACCTTGAATGATTCTAGAGAAAGAGAGGAATCAAAAGTGATGAATGTCTTGTGCCAATGATTTGGTGATGATTGCCAGAGAATAGAATGTGAACTACGTGCTTTTGTTTCTTGTGAAAATGATTAGTGAAAGGGATTAGGGTTAAGTATCTCTAGAATTTCACTAATTACCCTCTACCTCCCTAAGTATCATACTTTACACATGCACACCATCTCATAATAATTTCACAGTTTCACCACCAAGTTTGTATATTTGTCAAGTCTTTCAATACTTAACAAACAATCATGCACAATCACACAATACAATTCATTGCATCAAAGCGTATACAATTCCATAGCAACTAATTGTGCAAATAAACAACTAAACAATAATGAACGTGCAATAAACGCGTAACAGAAGTCTTGGAAATTCGAGTTGTTACAACTAGTTTCTACCCTAGCCTTGTGCTAGTAGTAAGTTCCTTGTGCACCCTTGTCCATCTTGTTTCTTAGTTAAAATATGTAGATGATGATTATATTTAAAGCACACAAGAACTAGAACACTAATTACAAGAACAAGAATGATGAACATAAAGCTCTACATGAAAGTTTAACTTGAAGATGATAAATGATACTAGTTGATGTAGTCATGAGTATGTTGTTAGTCTTATGATGATTTTTGGTTTTGTGATGACAATCACCATATGATCTTGTTAAATAATGTTGGGAAACATGATTTAACAAGAAAAGAAAATGGTTATGTGTTATGAAAAATAACCACTTTCTAACTAGACATGAACTTGATAAAAATGATTTTTAACAAAATATAAACTAGCTAGTAAGTTGATGAATATGTTAATCCAAGTTTACAAAAGGTTTTTGTAAACAAACCGAGTTCAAGAAACGATCTCTAAAAGTTTACGACTTTTACATACTCTTACATAATTTTTGTAAGTAAAATAAGTGTAAAAAGCTTTTATTTACAAGAAGAGTTCAAGAGTTAAATTTTTGTAAAATTTCTTACAAGTTGTAAACACTAAATTATTTTAAGAGAATGATTTTTAAAGAAATAAATACGTTTCGGAAGGTATCTAGGTCCACTAAAAGTCTTACCGAGTTACTACGCGTTTTCGAGATATATCAAGTTCATGACTAGTGTGAAACGCAAATATTTTGCTCTTGGTAATGTAAAAATGATTCAAGGATTGTTGTTGATTGATTTTGAAAAGAAAATGATATGCTTAATAGCATGGACACCTCCGTTTTTAGGGGAAACTCTGGTGAAATTTTCTAAAAATCTCAAGACTTAGAAACATTTTTCTAACAAGTGATTACAAATATATTTTCAACTTTATTTTTGAAATAAACTTCGCCATGATTTTTATTATAAAAATTACCAAATATCGGAGGTTAATTTTCTTAAATAAAATTTGATAAATATATAATTAGAATATATATTTATTAATAAAACTCTTGTGTGATTATTTGCTTATTTTGCGAACTAGTTATATTATTTTTAGGTTAAAAATAATATAACTTATAACGCCATGATTTTACGACTCCAAAATAATACTCAAACCCTCACAAAATAAATATTTAAGTTACACAAGTATTGTTGCAATACGTAACGCTAAAACGTAACTTATGTAGTATTTCGGAAAAATACTCTCATACATATATTTTTGATAGAGTATTATTTTGGAAAATTTATGAAGTAAAATATAATATTTTTGGGAAAAATATATATATTTTGAAGTATGACATTCTAGACAAGTAATTTAAATTTATTTTCTAAGTGGGACTTAAAATATATTTTTCGGAATTACAAGCGTACATGTATAAATACCCCCATCCTTGGGAAGGAAATACACATATAAAATAATTAAGAAAGTGCGAATACGAAATAGTTGCCTAACTATTTTCCTAAAAACAAAAGTTAAGTTAAAATAATTATTATTATTTTAACAAGTATAATATCAAAGTAACACAACTCAAAACACTAAACCCTAAGCCAAGGCACGGCCCGTTCGTCTAATAGACATTAGTACGTGTAGGTCGTCGCGCAGCAGATCGAGTTTGAGGTTGACGTTACAGGATACACACTTCTGTGAGTTCATATCCCCCTTTTCTCTTTACTGTTTTCAGTTTTATACTTCGGGAGTGAAATACATGCGACAAATATTACAAACATTTATTTACATGGTATGGTTAGCGTAGGGAGGGTTTATACTGCTAGATCATGTGAGGGGTGGGTACAACACTAAAGGTCATTAATCCTCGTTGTTAGGACCGAGGGACACAAGAGTGATAGATCTATTTGGGTGTAGCAAGCCCACACCCGTGAGGCCGGGGCGGCCCATAGAGGTGACTGTGTCTTACCGCCGATGCCCGGTAACAAATCCGCTAGGTTTGAGTTTTCCTGCATTTTCTCACACATACCAATGGCTTTGCAACCCATTGGTGATCTCTTTTTCCTTATTGCTACATACCAGGGACTTTTATACATACATTAAAGGTTTATATATACTCACTTTTACATGAACTCGCTCAACTTTTTGTTGATTTTTCAAACTACATGTATTTCAGGAAATTAGTGGATCTGGCAAGGTATGCAATCACATCAAGCTGCGTAGGGAATAATGATGTTATCCAGGTTTAGGAGGTGCGACCCTTGCCTGGACGGGTTACAAGTCTTAAACCGTATTTCTAGTCAAGTCTTTTGTCGTGTCGTATGAACATGTTTTTAACTATGTCATGATTGTATTTTGTTTCATGTGTCGACCCTTAAAACAATGTTGTTATGGTAACTTTTAAAACTTAATGAATGGATGACTATCATGTGTTTTATTTCGTATAGCATTGCCATGATTGTGCTATGGTATTAAGAAGTCACACCAAATAAACCCACGCTTCCGCAAAAGCCAGGGTGTGACAGCTTGGTATCAGAGCATCGATCATAGCGAACTAGGATTCCTTCTCGAGTCTAGACTATGATCACTAGGGCTCTCACGAAAACATTTTTACATTGCATACACTAAAACGTCCAGATCCAGGATACAAAACATTTTTACAAATAAAAGGCACAAATACACTTTTTCAAAAATTATATTTCAGTCTTAGAGACTGAGGGAGTTCAGCCTTAGAGGCTGGTAAGGTTCATCCTTAGAGGTTGGGGAGGTTCAGTCTTAGAGGCTGGGAGAGTTCAGCTTTAGAGGCTGGGGAGGTTCAGTCTTAGAGACTGAAGGGTTCAATCTTAGAGATTGGGGAGGTTTAGTCTTAGAGACTAGGAGGTTGGTCTTAAAGACCAGGGAGTTAGTCTTAGAGGCTAGGAAGTTCAGTCTGAGAGACTGGGAGGGTAGTCTAGGGAGACTGGGAGGAATTACTTGTTTGCCTTATTGTGACTTACATATTTATTTGATATCATGTTGATATTTGTGCATATGTGTGGTTGTGTTACAGACACCATGGTTTCTTCTTCCGACACAGGAGTATCAGACACACCAGACCCCATGGCGGTTGTGTCAGATGACGATATACCATCAGAGGGAGACGTATACACATCAGACACCACGAGAACGGACGACGATGATTTCCAGTCGTTCGCTCTGCCAGACATCGGAGTTGAGATACAGCCTGCTGATGGCATTCCTGTTGGGGATCTACCTCTTGCGGTGATCCCTGCTCCCATTCCGCTTTCTTCTTTTCCTGTGGTAGATGTGCCACTCGATGTCGTATCTGATGACGACGTGAATCTCTTCGAGGAGGGTCCCCCTGAGGACGCCTATGAGGGCGGGGCCCCTATTGATGTTGATGTTATCCTTCCTATTGCTGAGGCCCCTGTAGAGGAGCTTCCTGATGGTTCACCTGTCCCAGACTCATTGGAGTCTGTGGCATCTGCATCTCTGCACGACCAGGGTGTGCAGCATCACTCTCCTGATGCCTTGAGTCGTCGTATTCAGGAGTTGGAGAGAGCTCCACGACCACCTTGTCACTGTCAGACCCCCTTTGCAGCACCGCATACTCCACGTCCGCTTTCCCCTGGTTCAGACATTCGTTTCCTGACATCTGAGCAGCAGATTGCATATTTGCTGCGCGTCTGTCGTGCCTTAGAGGAGGACTGGTTGCTCATGCGTCGCTTGCTTTTCTCTCGTTTTCCTCCTCCTCCTCCACCATCAGCATAGGTATTTTTGGTTTGATGTAAGTCGATCATTTTGGTGAGAAAGTCGCGATTGAGCCAGCTTACGAAGACTTTTGAGAGATCACACTTTTTGTATATGATATGTGTAGATAGATTTGTATTTTTGTGGGTGATGTAACCCCATGATCTTATTCTGATTTGTGATAACTTGCAAAAACAATATGGTGGTCATGATTAATGAAAAGCTCAATGGCAACGTTCTCACTACATGCTCTATTGAATTATATGTTTTAATTTTATAACATGAGATGTTATGTGCTTGATGGATGTTACTATATATGCATATATATTATACTTACTATGACCTGACCTACATGATCGTCTTTTAGAAGATGCCTCCAATACGCGACCCACGCATGCCCACTACTGAGGCGGAACTCCAAGGGATAATTGTCGCGGCTATAGCTCAGTATGCGGCCTCTCATGCAGAAACGAGTGGAAATGTCTCGAACAACAACGGCAATAACAATCCACCCAATGGGTGCACCTACAAGCAGTTTCTCGACTGCAAGCCCGTAAATTTCGACGGCACAGGAGGTGCTGTTGCGTTTGTTAGGTGGGATGAAAAGACAGACTCTGTCCTAAGGATGAGAAAATGTTCTCCTGAGCAACAAGTGGCCTACATCTCAGGGATGTTTCTGGATGGTGCCCTATCGTGGTGGAATCTGCAAGTGCAAACTTTAGGTGAAGCTGATGCTTATGCGTTATCATGGAATGAGCTGAAAGAGCTCATGAGAAGGAAGTATTGCTCGCGTGCTGAAATACAGAAGCTAGAGACTGAGTTCTGGCAACTAAGGATGGAAGGTCCCAAGATTGCAGAATATGCTCAAAGATTTCAGGATTTGTCCCATGTAGTGTCGTACATGGTCACGTCCGAGTTTAAACGTGTTGAGCGCTTTATCTGGGGATTGGCCCCTCAGATCATGCGTATGGTTACCACGTCTAAGCCTGCAACGATCACGGAAGCCATAGATCTCAGTGTGGCACTTACTATGGAAGCTATAAGACTGAACAAGTTTTCAGCATCTGAGACGAAGAAGAAGGAGACTCATGTGGAGTCGTCTGGTGAAAACAAAAGGCAATTTTCCAACTTCAAGCAAGGCACCAGCTGTAAAACCCGTGAGGATCTCAATGATATCAATCTAACCTTGTGAGAGCGCGGAAATCAAACACAAGGTGATTCAAGAACTAATATTTAAGATCAAATAACAAGCAATAAACAAAATCAAACCGAAACTTGCATTCACGATGAACGATGACTGATACAATGTCTCGGATGGAACCTAGTTCCTTGCTTGTGTCGCCTGACTTGCACTCGTAATCAACAACCCTTAATCTATTGATTAAGGGTGTTTATATACTAGACATGTTAGGGCCGAAACCTAGGCCCATGCGACACCTATTCTAGCCCAACCCACAATGTTTAACCCAAAACATAATAAACTAATTACAAGATCAATCCCTAATAATATTAACCTACATGAATAAACCTTCAGGTTCCAACAATCTCCCCCTAGGTTTATGCATGCAGGTTCTTCTGGCTTCAGCTTCTTTGATGACCACCACTCATATTGTCTTTGTATCCACCAAAACCCTTCTTGTGAATATGCATGACAGAAGCTACTGCAGATGTCCAACCCTTAGCAATTTCCTCATATTTTTCAGTAGCTCTGATTTGGTTGCTTGCCAAGACTTCAAGATCTTCAACTGCAAGATTCAACAAATCGATCTGATCTATCAAACAGTAACTTGCATCACCATCACAAACAATCACTGCTTGACCAAGACGTTCATCATACGCCCAAAAGTGCATTGTCTTCAGCGCTCCTTTTGGAATCTTTCTCACCAACGGAATCGTCTTTTCTTTATCAGTAGCTGGCCAGTGGACAATCTTCATTCGCTTGTTCGTATACGGATCCCTAATCCCTTTTGCAGGTTTAACAATAGAATCTGCTGTACGCATCGAGGGAAAACCTTTTGCAACTTCCCTTTTCAATCTCTCGAAGAATACATGACCAGGTCCATTAAGCTTATCATCCACATAAGGTTTATTTACCAAATCTGTTAAATCTACCTTAGTGAATGACTGAAATTGCCCTGAACGCTTGTACCATTCAACCGGTCCAACTTTTCTCTTAATCCACCATCTGTTACGATCATGATCATAACCCCAGCTAACAACACCAGATCGATTCCCTTTCT
Organism: Helianthus annuus; assembly: GCF_002127325.2. NCBI lineage: Eukaryota > Viridiplantae > Streptophyta > Magnoliopsida > Asterales > Asteraceae > Helianthus > Helianthus annuus. The sequence goes on from NC_035449.2 coordinate 125,873,723, forward strand.
TGTCGTAGAGAGTTTCACCAACATCCATCAAATGATGTGTTGCATGTGCATCTTCATCATCAGGATTTGCATTTTTGTTCTTCAGAATTACAAACTCTCTCTTCTTCTTCAACCTCTCTGCTTTCGCTTTCTCTGCTTCTGGATCAGTAACCCTTTCAAAGTACCTTTCCATAGCAGCAGCCTTTTCAGCATTATCTTTCTCAAAAGCTTTCTTTCTGTTCTCTACATCAGTGGGATCAGAAAACTCTTGACCAAATTTCTTTTCAAGCTTGCCTCGCAGATCATAAACAATATTGAACAATAGACCAACATCTCCCTGCAGTTGCTCAATCTGTTGATCTTTCTTCACAATGGTGTCTTCAAGTTGTATGATCTTTGCATCTTTATGAATAGAATCTTGTTCGAGCACAACCAAACGTTTCTTCATTTCTCTCATACTTATAAACTCATCATCATCACTGGAATCACTGTCAAAAGGCATTCTGAGCGGTTCAATAGGCCGTTTACCACTTGAACTGCCCGGTTCTTCATGAATAGTACCAGAAGGTCCAGCACTAACAGTTTCAGAAGGCCCAGCTTCTACATGAGCTTCAACATTAGGCACAGCTTCATTTTGAACTTCAACATTCGTCATAACTGTATCATCACCTTGAGTATGAACACCAGACTCAAAGATATTCTCTGTAGTAGTGGTGGTAGCATCGTCAACGTACTTTTCAAAATCGAAGTCATACAAACCTTCGGCATCATCAGCAACAGTCACAGATTGATCTTTTCCTTGTGCGATAAACATTCCGGGTCTAGGATCCCTCCTTTTCCTTTTTAACGGAATAGAATCAGAATCCCTTGGGCTTTCTTCTGGCTCTTCAGTAGATACTGACATATTGGGAGGAGGATTTCCCATCGTGTCAGTCACTTTCTTTAACAGCATCGCCAAATTCTCAGCAGAAATCACTGGATTAACTGTAGAAACAGCATCAGCATTAACTTCAGGAGGAAGTTCTATGTTATCATCATCTGAATCACACGTAATCTCAACACCTTCATCGTCAGAGTTAATAGTGATACGCTCTGGCTCAGGCTCATTTTCATCTCTCCTTTGAATGTCATGTTCTTCAGCAACAATGGCACGTGCAGGTACGGCTTGTGCCCTGACTGGATTCTCAACAACATCTTCGGTCTCTGCAAACTGACCGAACTTCTCTAACTCAATCAAACCCTCAAACTTCTTCTCTGTTCCTTTCTTTGTTGTAAGGGTACCAAAGCAGGAAGGACCCATGGGCTTTAACTCCAGCGTGTTACCCGATCTCTTCAATTCAGGATAACGAGCATTTAGAATCATCTGCACAAATCTAGGATACATCAAAAACTTATCCTTTCGTAGCCCAATAGCGTTTCTTTTCATTGCTTCTAGAACATATCGTGAATAGTTGAACGGCTCATTTGTAATCACGCAAATCAATGCAGCCGTCTGTGTTGTGTTTAGTTGATCAATTCCCCCTCGGTTCTCTGTCATGCACAACAGGAACATGTGCAATAATAAACGCCAGTACGGATGAACAAACTTCTTAACCAGGGGAGGAAATCTTCCTTCATAGCTTAGTCGTGGCAAAATAGCTTCAATCGTTCCAGCAGCAAGCTCGACTGGATCCGTTTCCTGATCATTGAACTGCAACACATCCCTGATAACCTGCTCCGTCACAATAATCTTTGTCCCTTCGATTTCAGCAGCTATAGCTCCTTTTCCTTCAATAATTTCCACCTTTGCAGTCTTCCAAAAATCTCGTATAAGACTTTCATACACAACCGGATTGTCTCGAAGAGCGTGAACAATACGGCATGTATTTAGGCCTTTGATCAAAGACGTGAACAGCTGCTTGTGCTTTACAGGTGGAGGTGCCAAATATGCTACTTGATTGTGAGACGCGATAAACTTTAAGTCCATTTTTCTGCACGTCACACACAACATATAAGTTTCCATTTACAACAGTGATAAAAATTAAAAATAAAACAAACACTGTTACTGTTCACTCGAAACCATGAGTCGCAACCAGGATAACTAAGTCGCAACCAGAAGATTGCGAGTCGCAATCATGAGTCGCAACAAGACAAAATGAGTCGCAACCATGAGTCGCAACAGGCCAAAATGAGTCGCAACCATGAGTCGCAATCTCGAGGTTGCGAGTCGTAATCATTGGTTTGGAGTCCTGTTGTTCTTGATTGCGACTGGAAACTTCATCGGAAACTTCAAAACTCATCGGAAAATTCATCGGAATCTTCATATCTTCATCGGAATCTTCATAGATTCGCCGGAATCTTCAAACAAAAATTCAAAATTCCTGCAAAATCTTGAATAATGACGTCATATTACCTGTTGATGACCTGATCGGATTGCGAGTCGCAACCGGAATTGAGTCGGAATCTTGATTTCGACCGGAATGTTGAGAGAGAATTCAGAGAAGATTGCGAGTGAATAATGAACTTATGACTCGTAATCACCCTTTTATGTGATCACTATTTCTCATGGGCCCAAGTCTGTTGGGCTTGGGCCTTATAGACTTGGGCTCTATAAAATGGATTTTAGCACTTGGGCTCAAAGAAATGTTTTTCAAAAATGATTTTAACAAACCCACTAAAAAAAAATTGATTTTCCCATAATAACCCATTAAACCCATTGAGCATTATTTTGCAAAACAAAACCTAAACAAAAATAAATAATAAAATATTATTTACAAAATAAAATCAGGAAATTTGCATAGATGCTCAGGGATCAAATCACAGGGTTTCGGGCATGACTTCACTTATCAACACTGATCTACTTTAGAATGATCTAGACAACTGCCAGTATGTTTGTCCTCTTAAACTCATCTCCCTAGATCCTTTCCATATAACTGCCTGTATCTCTTTTTATCATGTTTTGATATTTTTAATAATGAACACCCAAACAAATACTAATCAAATCCCGGAATTATGCACAGCTCACTCTATCATGCAAGCAGTTTCCCTACCACATATTTCACAAGCCTAATCCAAATTTCTGAAATCTTAACTGGGAATAGGTTGAGAAAAGAACAGAATAGATCTTAGATTGAGATGATATAATATACAGATCAAATGAGTTTTCTCAATTTGATATAGGTTTATTGGGTTTCTTTTGGGCACTAGAGGGCCTCTTTCGGGTGTTAATTGATCTACAGATCGACAACGTACAGCTAGGTCAGCATGTATCTGGATGCAGCAGAAGCTGACGTTGCCTAGCACCTCCAGGTCAGCATGTATCTGGATGCAGCAGAGGAGGTACACGACTTTTTCAGATAAGATTTCAGAATCAGACCAAAATTGTGTGTATCGGGAAGAGCATACAAACATTCAAATAGACATGAGCTAATTCCAAGTGATTTTCTTTTCTGAGGTCATGTACTGGTTTAGTTCTGAACAGAAACAGCTATTGTTTCCAATCTTACAGATAGAGCCTACCAACACATCATACTAGAGTCAAACAATTTCGATACTGGTCTTACATGAGTCAGCCCTTGACCATAAAGTGAAAATTCATTTCATTTCCCAGTCCAGCCACACTTCCTTTTGAAACTCTTTTTGTATTTTTTAATTTTTCAATGTTTTTGTATTTTTCGATTTTTCAATGTTTTTGTATTTTTCGATTTTTCTCCCCCTAAATTTGGGCATAAATAAAAAAACTACCTAAGAATAGAAAACTTTATGAACAAATTTACCTACGAAAAAACAAAACAAAACAAAATATGCTCAATCAGTAAAACGGATCATTTTTAGAAAATCCACAAGCACTCTGAATTTCGAGTTGCTGACAGGTTTAGTGAACAAATCGGCAGCATTTGCATCTGTGTCGATTTGTTCAAGCGTAATCAGACCTCTGTCAAAACAGTCTCGAATGAAATGAACTTTAATATCAATGTGCTTGGTTTTGGAGTGAAAAACAGGATTTCGAACAATTTGTATTGCAGCATCATTATCGCAGTAAATAGTAGTGTTAAGATAAGTCAAACCATAATCCTGCAATTGATGTTGCATCCACACCACTTGAGAGCAAGAAGCAGAAGCAGCAACATACTCAGCTTCAGCTGTGGATATCGCCACCGTTTGTTGTTTCTTGCACTGCCAAGAAATGAGCCGATCACCCAAAAATTGACATCCCGCAGAAGTGGATTTCCTGTCACTGTCAGTACCTCCAAAATTGCTGTCAGAGAAAGCAAACAAGTCAAAATTGGAATCTCTCGGATACCACAGACCAAACCGAGGTCGGCCTTTTAGATACCGAAAGATCCGTTTAACAGCAATAAGATGAGAAGTTTTGGGATTAGTCTGATAGCGTGCACAGTTGCAAACAGCGAACATGATGTCCGGACGGCTAGCTGTGAGATACATCAATGACCCGATCATGGACCGATATTGACGTTGATTTACAGACTCTCCTTCTTCATCTTCAGTCAACAATGGTCTCTCAGCCATAGGTGTCTCAGCAGGCTTTGCATCCGTGAACTTGAACTTTGCCAGCACATCATCCACATACTTCCCTTGATGAATCAGAATTCCTTGCGAACTCTGCTTAACTTGAAGGCCCAAAAACAGAGTCATCTCCCCCAGAGTACTCATTTCAAACTTTTTCTTCATAACTCTCTCGAATTCCTTGCATAGATCCTCGCTTGTTGATCCGAAAATAATATCATCAACGTAGATTTGAACCAAGATTTGATCACTGCCTACCCTCTTGATGAACAGAATCTGGTCAATAGTGCCACGTGTATATCCATGAGCCAACAGATGTTCTGTTAGGGTGGCATACCAAGCTCGAGGAGCCTGGTGTAACCCATACAGTGCCTTGTCTAACTTGTAGGCATAATCAGGATGATCTGGATGCACGAATCCTGGCGGTTGCTCGACAAAAATTTCCTCCTTCACATCTCCATAGAGAAACGCGGTCTTGACATCCATCTGATAAACAGTGAATCCCATGTATGACGCGTACGCCAAAAAGATCCGGATGGCTTCAAGTCGTGCAACCGGAGCATATACTTCATCATAATCCAGTCCTTCGATTTGCCTAAATCCCTGAACCACCAGTCTTGCTTTGTTTCGAACGATGACACCTGCAGAATCCTGCTTGTTTCGAAATACCCATCTAGTTCCAAGCTTACGTTTTCCTTTTGGCAACTTGACAAGCTTCCATACTCCAAGTTTTTCAAACTGGTTCAGCTCTTCATGCATAGCATCTACCCAGCCAGGTTCCTGCAAAGCTATATCAATGGTTTTAGGTTCGATTTGAGACAGATAACAGGAATATAAGCAAGTATTAATGACTCCCGATTGACTCCTGGTCAAAACTCCTGCATTTACAGGACCAATCACATTCTCGATTGGGTGATTGCGTTGAACGCCTGTTGGTATAGCCAAATCAGGTACAATCTCCTCTTCAGTGGTGGTGTTGCTACTCTCCCCCTCATCAGGTACACTTGTAGTGTGAACTACAGGTGAAGTGACAGTACAATCCTCAGGAATTGGATCAGGAAACATTGCAGTGTCACTGGTTGATGCACCTTCAGGGGATTGATTGACCATCGGTGTCGGTGTAGGATGTTGCGTGAACACCATTCCCGGTGGATCAACAGTATGATGCTTCACATTTTCTTCCATCTGTGCTTCGTCCTCTGTATCTTCAAACGACAATGGTTGTTTTGGAACTGATTCACCTGCAACTGAAACATCACTTGACAAAATGTTAAATGATTTAAACAGAGCAGAATAATCATATAACCAATCTGGACCGACTCTAGCATCCGTAGCATTCTCTTCAAGCCATTCGATGTTGCACGACTCAACGACTTTCCTAGTTACTTTGTTGTATACCCTATAAGCAGAGCCTTTAGCATATCCAACAAAGTAGCATTCGTCACCTTTGACTTCAAACTTTCCATTTGAGTCCATTAGTAATAATACACATGGACAACCAAAAATACGAAAGTGTGAAACCGAAGGTTTACGTCCTTCCAGAATCTCATAAGGGGTTTTCATGTGACGTTTATTAACTAAAGCATGATTCTGGATATAACAAGCCGTGCTAACAGCTTCGGCCCAAAAGAATCTAGGAAGCTTTGAATCAGCCAGCATGGTACGTGCTGCCTCAATTAGAGTACGATTCCTTCTTTCAGCCACTCCATTCTGTTGTGGAGTGCGAGGCGCACTGAACTGTCGATCAATTCCCATTTCACTGCAGAACGTATCCAAAGTAACATTCTTGAATTCTGTCCCATTGTCTGATCGAATAACCTTCACCTTAGTACTCGCTTGATTTTCAGCCAATGTAATGAACTGTTTCACCAGTGCAGCAGTTTCGTTTTTGTGACTGAGAAAATACACCCAAGTGTAGCGAGAGTAATCATCGACGATTACTAGACAGTAAGCTTTCTTCCCGATACTCAGCACATTCACTGGACCAAAAAGATCCATGTGAAGTAGTTCGAGTATAGCTTTTGTCGAGGGTACTGGTTTAGTCTTGTGAGGTTTTCGATGAGCCTTCCCTTTCGCACAAGCAACACACTTCTCCACCAACATGAAATCCTTAATCGGAAGATCTCGTACCAATTGACCTTTAGCTAGACGATTCAGGTTCTTCATATTCACGTGCCCAAGTCGACGATGCCACAAAAGACCATCATGCTCTGAAATCTTCGAAAATAAACAAGTGATCTCTTCACATGGTTTCTTGTTCATATCAATGACGTATGCATTTCCTTTTCTTTCAGCAGTCATCAAGAACCAGTCTTCTGGAATAACAATCCCAGGCTTAAGAACATGACATCCTTTCTTCGTAAAATGAACTGAATTTCCTCTATCACAAATCTGCGAAATACTTAACAGATTGTGCTTCAGTTCTGGAACATAATTGACATTTTCAAAGCTGAGAACTCCGTTTTGTACAGTTCCTTTCAAAGTGATTCTGCCAGATTCACCTCCCGCAAATGAGACATATCCACCATTAAATTCTTTGACATTCACAAGTTGGGATAAGTCTCCTGTCATGTGCCTGGAACAGCCACTATCCATGTACCAGAGGCGCACGGTAGTCCTCCACAGCTGTTCCTGCACGAGTAGCGGGATTAGTTAGATTTAGGAACCCAGCCCATAGTGGATCTGGGTTTTCCTTGAGCATCGAAATACGTTACTCTCTGCCAAACTAAATTTTCTTTGTTTAGAAATTTTGAAACATTTCTGTTTGCGGCCTTTTGATGATATGACTTCATAGGATTGGATTGCATGCCATTGACCTTAGGTTTCCAAAACTGTTTTGACCAGTTAGAATTTAAACTTTCAAAAGCGTTACCAAAAAAATTTCTCCGATTACGCTGAAAATTTGTTTGTCGGTTCTGATTATGGCGTTTGGCTGCATTCCAATCCTGATCAGAAGGTCTAGTCCTATGATGATCGTTGTTCTTCATCGTCTTAGTCCAAGCAGACTTCATAGACTCCGAACGTTGAGATCGATTAGACGTAACTTTCTGATTTCGCCCTGATGATTTCTTGTCTGGTGTCCTTGGGAGTTTACCACAATTTCTGGCAATGTGACCGGCAGTGCCACAGTTAAAACATGTTTGACGTTTCACAATTTGAACATTTTTGACATTAGGACTCTGCTTGTTCGATTTCGTGTGATTCAACGTTTTAGTTTTCTGACCATGTTTGACTTGTGGTTTTTCTTTAATCAAATTTTCTTCTGATGATTTCACCTTTTTACCAACCCCCTTTTCTTTTTCACTTAATCTTGATTCCGAATTTGAACATGTATTAGCTTCATCCAAATGCGTTTTATCAACACATTTATCATCTGAAACTGATTCAGGTTCACTTTCCGAGCAAGAAGAAGTTTCAACAATATGCTCTTCCTCAATGCATTTATCGGGTGAAACTGATTCAGGTTCACTTTCTGATCCTGAGGAAGTTTCATCAACATGCATTTCCTCAGAGCATTTATCTTGTGACACAGACTCTGATTCATTGATTAACACAGTTTCCAATGGGGTCCCACTAGATTCAACATTAGGGACACCCACTGAGACAGATTCAGAAGAAGAATCAGGATACACTTGATTTTCTTGAGAAGTAGTTTCAGTGGTTTCACTGAATGCATCCTTAGGGACCGCACCTGTAACATTATCACAAGCTGAAACATTTGATATGTTAGCATCACAAGCATTAGCTGAAAAACAATCATCACCACACGTATTGTTCAAATCATCCACACAAACATTATCAGTTTTGCCCAAAACAACAGGCTCACAAGACGAAACAAACGCAGAAAACGACGCAAACAAAGAACTAGTAAAAGCAATGTCAGACTCAGTTGGTTCAGAATAATGTTCAAAATAAGGTTCAGAAACGTTTGAAATAATAACTGGTTCACTCCCATGAACATCATCACATCTTACTTCAGAGCTATCATCTGCACATGACAACGAGATGTTAGGATCAATTGTGCCTTTAGGAACAAACTTTAAAGGCGAGGACTTTTGTGGCTCAACAGGTTTGTTGTGAACAGACGATTTACTAGATGAGCCATAAGTCATTTTGCTTTCGTTTAAGATCTCCTCCTCAGACATTGGCAAATAAGTGTAATTGTTATTGTATGGAGGAGGAGTCTGATTGTAACCCAATCCCGACCCTTTCTTTTTAGAGTAAGCCAATTGTTGATCACACAGATTTTTTACCAATTTACTGGAGGAATCGAATTTCTTGATGTTTAATTGATTGATTTGGTATTTATCTCTTACATTCTCCAGTTCCTTAGTTACTTCACATAATTTTTCTTTGACTATCATGAGTTGGGCTTTAGCTACACTGACATCGTCCTTTAGTTGAACGATGTCCTTACGCTGAGCTTCGATTTTCTCTTTGAAAAGTTTTTCATTTTTCGTTAAAGTGAAATTTTTCCTTTTAATTTCATTGTAATCTTCGATTAGCTCAGCGTTGTGTATTCTATAAGCCTCAACACGTTCCCTACATTCAGGAGTGCAGAAAACTGAAATTACCTCTTCTTTGGTGAGACCTTTGACAGGTGCTGACAGGATTTGAGTCATGAAGGCGAAATCGTCAGCTGCAGTCTCTTCCTGTGGCTTAGGGTCATGCTCGCTTGAGGTCATGAAAGCAATGTTAGAAGTTGCAGCTTGATTATCTGGAGCTGATATGTTCAGACGCTCAATCTCAGAAGACCAGTCAAAGTTGACATTTGGCTGCACCACCAGCGCTTGTGCTAATCCCTGCGGCTGTGGACTTCCAGAAGCAGCTGCATCTGCTACACTTGTAGTGGACACAAGAGCCCTTTCTCGATTAGGAGTAGCTGGTTGAGCAGGAGTTGTAGGATTTTGATCTCTGTTCATGGGTGGCTTCGGGCAGTTCCGAGCATAGTGTCCTTCCTCATGACAGTTGAAACAGCGAAGATTGAAGGGCACTTTAGAAGCTCCATTCCAAGCGTTACCCCACCTGTTTTTACCCGTTCTCTTCACAAACTTTTGAGCTCTGAATGCCGCCATTGCCATTTGCCAGGTGATATCCATTTCTTCAACATCATCTGGATGAATCTGCGACAAATCATCAGAACTCCACTTTGGTGGATCAAGCTTCCCTGCAATAAAAGCATTCAAACAGTTGATTACAGAAGCTGCTATGTCTAGCTTTTCCTTTGACTGACTTGCGAAGAATGCCATCATCTCATTGTTCGTAGAGTGAGCGGAAGCAGGGGCAGCAGCAGATGCCTTTCCAGCATTTTGAACTGAAGCTGGAGAAGCTGGAGAGACGATTTGATTTGAGGATCCAGATTGAGAGACAGAGGAAGTATTGCGAAACATCTGAAAGCCTCCTTGTGATAGAAGAGCTGTGTTGCTGTCGCTAGATGTGGTGGGAGCAATTGAGAAACCAGCAGCCAGCATGCTATTCTTGTAGTTAGTCTCTCTCTGCTTATCATCCAATTCACAAGCTTTGATGTGTGAAATCATTTCTGACAATGTACATCTTGCAAGATCTTTGGTTTTCTTAATCATGGCCACATGATGATCCCAACTCTTGGGCAGTGCATTTAGGAGTTGTCTGTTGGTGGATGCGTTTGAGGTGTGAATTTCTTCCATTTGCATTTGAGTCACCAGTTTAACAAACCTTTGAATCTGATTATCCACCGTCTCACCATAGATATGGTTGAAGTTGTTGAAGTTTTGTTGCAGCAAGTTCCTTCGACTTTCTTTCATGTCTTCATTCCCTTCATACACTTCGACCAGAGAATCCCACAATTCCTTGGCAGATTTGCAGGTGCGAAAACCCATGGCAATATTAGGACCCAAACCCATGGTCAAGTAAGAGAAGGCTCGATCATCTTCTTCAACAATAAGCACATCATCTTCAGTGTATAGTTCTCGAGGCTTCTTTATTTTAACATCAGGTTCTGTAGGACTTTCCATCATAATTTCCCTAGGTCCCCTCAAGATGCTGCGCCATAGCTTGTAATCTTTAACCTTAAGATGCTGTTCAAAGCGCCACTTCCACTCGGGAAAGTCATTGGCATCAGTTAGCCTAGGAATGCGTGATGTGGTTCCAAGCTTTGAATCCAGTTCTTGTTGCTGAGTTAGGGCAGACAATTCACTGTTGGTGGTTGACATTGTTAATTAATCAGTTAATTAATTAATTAATTTTATTTAGTCCAAAGTCAACAGTCCAAATGTCCGTCACAATTTGTCGTTACGAGTCGAAACGGGGTTGCGAGTCGAATTTGCGAGTCGTAATGAAGATGGTTACGAGTCAAGTCAACCTTGGATGCGAGTCGTAACCGAAATGGTTGCGAGTCGTAACAAGACAGGATGAGCCGAAACCACGATTGCGAGTGAAGATCAAACAGCCGGTTGCGAGTCGTAACTGGGCAAGATGAACCGAAACCAAGACTGATTGCGAGTCGTAATTGAAACGTGATGAGCCGCAACTGGGAGATTGCGAGTCGTAACCTGCAAAACAGAAAGTGATAAGAACTGTTTACTCGCAATCCCGACTTTTCAGCAATTTCCAAAATTCAAAGATATAGTAATCTTTGAATCTGTTGCACCGAAATCCCGAAAAATCAGCAAACACCAATGCTGAAATCAACAGACCAAAATCAGTGAATTTTCCAAAGAATTTATCAAGAACAGTCGATAAAAATCTGCACACACACTCAACAAAACCGGATCAGTAATATATGCAATTTCTTGAATCCGATTGATATCAAAACCGAGCCCTTGAATGGCTTCAATGGCTCTGATACCAATTGTAAAACCCGTGAGGATCTCAATGATATCAATCTAACCTTGTGAGAGCGCAGAAATCAAACACAAGGTGATTCAAGAACTAATATTTAAGATCAAATAACAAGCAATAAACAAAATCAAACCGAAACTTGCATTCACGAGGAACGATGACTGATACAATGTCTCGGATGGAACCTAGTTCCTTGCTTGTGTCGCCTGCCTTGCACTCGTAATCAACAACCCTTAATCTATTGATTAAGGGTGTTTATATACTAGACATGTTAGGGCCGAAACCTAGGCCCATGCGACACCTATTCTAGCCCAACCCACAATGTTTAACCCAAAACATAATAAACTAATTACAAGATCAATCCCTAATAATATTAACCTACATGAATAAACCTTCAGGTTCCAACACCAGCAATGTGAGCAAGAAGGGTGAGTCGAGCACACCGGCAAGAGCTGCAACCGGTGTTGAAAACAAAGGAAAGGGTTACATGGGCACTCTGCCCAAGTGTGACACGTGCCAGCGCTATCATTCTGGTCAGTGCAGACTGAGGAAATGCAAGTCATGTGGAAAGAACGGCCATATGAAGGATGTGTGTTGGGCCGGAACTGGTGCTGGGGGTATTGGTAATCGAAGTAATGGTAATGGAAACCGCCAACAGGGAGGAAATGGCGGAAATGGAAACCGTGGAAATGTTGCGAATCAAGCTGTGAATGGGAATCGCAACCAAAACAACACTCAAGGTGGAAATGGGAGAGGACCGGGATGTTTCAATTGTGGAGATGTTGGGCACTTTAAGAGGGAATGCCCAAAACTGAATCAAGCACGTGGAAGAGTATTCAACATAGGCGCAAGGGAAGCGCGCCAGGATCCAAACCTTGTCACTAGTACGTTCCCTATAAACCAACACTTTGCATCTGTTCTATTGATACTGGTGCCGATTATAGCTTTGTATCGTTAGAATTTAAGAACATGCTTGGGTTAACTGCTAGTAAGTTAGATATTCCGTACTCAATTGAACTGGCTAATGGAAAGCTAGTTGAAGAGAATGAAGTTGTCTGAGGATGCGTAATTGAGCTGGGAGAACGCGAGTTCACTTTGGATCTACTACCGGTCGAGTTGGGAAGTTTCGACGTGGTAGTAGGGATGGATTGGTTGTCAAGCAATAAGGCCGAGATTGTTTGTCACGAAAAGACCATTCGCATCCCAATAGAAGATGGAGAAACGATTGTGGTTCACGGAGAGAAACGTGATACGCCTCTGAGAATCATTAGCTGTCTGAAAGCTAGAAAGTGTTTACAGAAGGGATGTGTTGCCTTCTTGGCACACATCGTGGATAAAGAAGCTGCTGAGCCAAAGATCGAAGACATTCCAGTCGTAAAAGAATATCCTGAAGTCTTTCCAGAAGAGTTGCCAGGATTACTGCCGCAAAAACAAGTCGAGTTCCACATTGACTTAGCTCCAGGCGTCGCGCCTGTAGCTAAGGCACCCTACCGACTTGCGCCTTCGGAGATGCAGGAGTTGTCGACGCAACTTCAGGAGCTCTTAGACAAGGGATTCATCAGACCAAGCTTCTCACCTTGGGGAGCTCCAGTTTTGTTTGTTAAAAAGAAAGATGGTAGTTTCTGCATGTGTATCAACTACCGAGAACTGAACAAGCTGACAATCAAGAGTAGATATCCTCTGCCATGAATTGATGACCTGTTCGATCAGCTGCAAGGTTCGAGTTTCTACTCAAAGATCGATTTGCGATCCGGATATCATCAGTTGAGGATACAAGAGGAAAGTATCCCCAAGACTGCTTTTAGAACTCGATATGGACATTACGAGTTTCTGGTGATGCCGTTTGGGTTGACAAACGCGCCAGCCGTTTTTATGGATTTGATGAACAGAGTTTGTAAGCCGTACCTCGACAAGTTTGTGATTGTGTTCATCGATGATATTTTGATCTACTTGAAGACGAAGGATGAGCACGAACAGCATTTAAGAGCTATCTTGGAGCTACTTAAAAAGGAGAAGTTGTACGCCAAGTTCTCGAAGTGCGAGTTCTGGTTACGCGAAGTCCAATTTCTTGGACATGTGGTTAATGGAAATGGAATCCATGTGGATCCCACCAAGATCGAAGCGATAAAGAACTGGGAAACTGTTGGTGCATACATCTATCGACTTCGTCTTTATATCGAGTCTTGTACTAGATATGTTAGATCAGGGCACGTTGTACGAGAAAATAGCAGATTTAGGTGTTAATTAGGGTGATTCCGCTTGAATGAGTTGATTCCGCTTGAAATGACATGTGTCACTTTCAAGCGAAATCAACAAGTTCTTATTCCGCTTGAAATGCACCTTGTTACTTTCAAGCGGAACCAGGTGTGTATATATAGCAAGTTCAAGTGAGATCTCAGTACCTGTTGGTGATTTGGATACCGAAGTGCTGCCGGTTTATCCTGTGATTGTATTTGCTGTTATATCAATCAGAAAGTGGTTTAAAGTGATTTGCAAGCTATTTCGAAGTCTGTTTCTTAGTTTCCGCCTCTGAAACAGATTAAAACTCCTCTGAACGACTCGTTTGGGTCTGAAAACGATCCTACAGAAACTCCAAAGACGCCGACCGAGATTCGACAGTTCTTAGGTTTGGCTGGTTATTATCGAAGATTCATTGAGGATTTCTCAAAAATCGCTCAACCTTTGACTTCCCTCACGCAGAAAGACAAGAAGTTTGATTGGGGAGACAAACAAGAAGAAGCGTTTCAGTTGTTGAAGAACAAGCTTTGTAATGCACCGATCTTACCGCTACCTGAAGGAATGGATGATTTTGTGGTAGACTGCGATGCTTCACGGCAAGGTTTAGGATGCATGTTGATGCAGCGTCAGAAAGTTATAGCGTACGCGTCACGCCAGTTAAAGGTTCACGAGAAAAATTATACCACGCACGAATTGGAATTAGGTGCGGTGGTATTCGCATTGAAGATCTGGCGACATTATTTGTATGGTACGCGATGTACAATCTTCACTGATCATAAGAGTTTACAGCACATATTCGACCAAAAGGAACTTAACATGAGGCAAAGACGCTGGGTTGAGCTGTTGAACGATTATGATTGTGAGATCAAGTATCATCCAGGGAAGGCAAATGTGGTCGCTGATGCACTAAGTCGAAAGGAAAGGATCAAGCCCATAAGGGTTAGGGCTTTGGAAATGATTGTCCAGACAGACCTCTCATTGCGCATTCATGCCGCGCAGAGAGAAGCTCTCAAAGGAAGAAATATTGAGGACGAGTACCTTCGTGGGATGGAGAAGCAGTTGGTACCAAACGAGGAAGGAACTTTATGCTTCATGAAACGAATTTGGGTTCCTCTGTTTGGTGGATTGAGAAAGGTTATTTTCGATGAAGCTCACAAATCGCGGTACTCAATTCATCCAGGAGTAGATAAGATGTACCAAGATCTTAAGGATTTCTACTGGTGGCCTAGGATGAAAGGCGATGTTGCAGTATATGTTAGCAAGTGTTTAACTTGCGCCAAAGTGAAAGCCGAGTACCAAAAGCCTTCAGGTCTTCTGCAGCAACCTGAGATACCCAAATGGAAATGGGAGCAGATTTCAATGGATTTCATAACGAAATTGCCAAGGACACCCAAAGGACACGATACAATTTGGGTAATAGTAGACCGTCTAACGAAATCTGCACACTTCCTGCCCATTAGGGAAAAAGATAGCACGGGTAAACTAGCTAAGATATACATGAGAGAGATCGTTGCACGACATGGAGTGCCTCTCTCAATCATCTCTGATAGGGATGGAAGATTTGTGTCAAGGATTTGGCAATCCTTTCAAGAGGCATTTGGTTCTCAGTTGAACCTAAGTACAGCATTTCACCCGCAAATAGACGGACATAGTGAACGAACGATTCAGACACTAGAAGATATGCTGCGAGCTTGCGTAATGGATTTAGGTGGAAGTTGGGACACTCACCTACCATTGGTGGAATTTTCATACAATAACAATTATCACGCAAGTATTCAAGCCGCACCGTTCGAACCTCTTTATGGACGCAAATGTCGATGACCGATTTGCTGGGATGATGCGGGTGATAGGCAGCTAGTTGGTCCGGAATTGGTCTAGAAAATGACGGACAAGATTGCACAGATCCGAGAGCGCATCAAGGCGGCTCGCGATCGACAAAAGTGTTATGCGGACCGAAGAAGGAAACCTCTGGAATTCGAGGTTGGAGATATGATATTATTGAAGGTTTCACCCTGGAAGGGTGTGGCACGCTTTGGAAAGCGTGGAAAGTTGAATTCGCGCTACATTGGCCCATTCAGAATCCTGCAAAGGATTAGGCTAGTAGCATACAAATTGGACTTACCTGCTGAACTTAATGGTGTTCACCATACATTCCATGTATCAAACCTGAAGAAGAGTCCAACACAAGAGACAGTTGTTATTCCTGCCGACGAAGTTTATATTGACGACACACTCCACTTTGTCGAAGAACCAGTAGACGTTACTGATTGGAAGATTAACAAGACACGCAGGAGTAGTGTCAAGCTCGTCAAAGTTCGATGGAATGCAAGACATGGCCCAGAATTCACGTGGGAATGTGAGGATCGTATGAAGGAGAAATACCCCAATTTATTTCCCAAGACCCCTGCAACTAGAAGCAAAACCTAAATTTTGGGACGAAATTTTCTTAACGGGGGGAGAATGTGACAACCCTGACATTTACAGGTATCCGTACACTTAATTAATATTAAATTTGTGCTTAATGACTGTGCTTGGTTAAACTGCTTTCTGTTTTCTGTAACATAAATACATATGCATCATATTTCATACTGTCACTCCGTATATTACACACAAACTTTAGTGACATACTTGATGCACAAAACACAGTAAGCACACTCAACGAATAGCTCAGAAATATGCTGACAATGCCAGCAATAGACAGACAGTGTCTGTAAGACCCAATATGGGCCAGGGACAGGATATTGCACTAGTATGGAGTGTAGGGAAATGAGGACCATAAAACTGCGTCACTAGGTGATAGTTACAGTGCCGGGAAGTGCCTAAAACACACTTTAAATGCAGAATTCTGCACTCATTAATGGAATTCAGCATTTTAAAATACTAGTGAAGTGCAAAAATATGTCAGAATGGTCCTGTATACTTTCCTAAGTGCCAGGGATTAATTGTGTTGCAAAAAAAACATATAAAAGACACTATTAAGAATAATTAAACACTTTAACAGGACAGTATCTAACCGGATAACCGAACATTACCCGGGACACTAATTTTTTGCCAGACACATTGTTTCACTATTTCTTGGTTTGTCGTGATCCCCGAACACCCTAACACCCACTAAAAATCAATTAACTAACCTATATAAGTTCAACACTTGAATTCTAACTACCATTTACACTTTAGTTACAAATTTTACATTAAACCCCCCTAGTCCGAATTCGGTCCCCATGTGGACCCACCCAACACCACACCATGCTTCATGTATCTTGGTTAGATTTTGTTGTAGTTTTATATTAGATGATTGCTTGTGGGACTTGCTAAAATATGAGAAGTATCTCTATAAGTATGGCCCTATGATCACAACCATCACTACTCACTTAACACTCCCTCACTCACACTCACACTCTCTCTCCCTCTTTTGGCTCCACCCAAACCGCCACCATAAAACCACCATCATCCTCCATTTTCAAGTCTCATCCAAGCTTGTAAGGTGATTCTAAGAAGGCTTGCTACTTGTGGAGCATCAAGGGAGCTTTGTTCTTGCTTGTTCCTCATCTTTTTCTCATCATCTTCATCACTAGTTTCTACCCTAGCCTTGTGCTAGTAGTAAGTTTCTTGTGCACCGTTGTTCATCTTGTTTCTTATTTAAAATATGTAGATGATTATTATATTTAAAGCACACAAGAACTAGAACACTAAATTACAAGAACAAGAATGATGAACATAAAGCTCTACATGAAAGTTTAACTTGAAGATGATAAATGATACTAGTTGATGTAGTCATGAGTATGTTGTTAGTATTATGATGATTTTTGGTTTTGTGATGATAATCACCATATGATCTTGTTAAATAATGTTGGGAAACATGATTTGTAAAGATCCGAGAGCGCATTAAGGCGGCTCGCGATCGACAAAAGCGTTATGCGGACCGAAGAAGGAAACCTCTGGAATTCGAGGTGGGAGATATGGTAATATTGAAGGTTTCACCCTGGAAGGGTGTGGCACACTTTGGAAAGCGTGGAAACTTGAATCCGCGCTACATTGGCCCATTCAGAATCCTGCAAAGGATTGGACTAGTACCATACAAATTGGACTTACCTGCTGAACTTAATGGTGTTCATGATAATCACCATATGATCTTGTTAAATAATGTTGTTAAATAAGGTGGTGATGGTGATGGTGGTAATGCTTGAGTGACAGCAGCTAGTGCACCTGGCGCTAGTCGTGCTGGTGGAGATGAACAAGCAGTTTCTGATTATGTTCCCTCAGATACTGAGACTGAACGTGTGCAGAAAAAGAAAACGGTTGTCCTTTGTAAGAAGAAAGCTAAAAAGAACATTGGTTCTTCCTCGTCTGCTCAGCAATCTGTTCCGTCTGATCCTATACAGGAAGCTGAAATGAATCCAAACTTTGGATTCACAGCTGAAGAAGCTTCTACAATGGTGTCGTCTCCTCCGAGGTCTACAGAACCACCTAGTGCAGCTACTCAACCACCTCCTGTGGTTACATCGGCTCCTGAAACTCCAATGGCAACTCCTCAAGCTGGTCCACAAAGATCAATGGCTTCTGCAATCAGAGCGACTACATCTCAGCCTAGTTCTGAACGTCAAAGGATATTCTCGGAAATGTCTCAAGATGAAAAGAACGACTTCTTATTTTCTCAACTTGAAGCTGCTGCAGATCGTATTCAAAGGCAAACCGATTTCATCAGGATCACCAAGAATGATCAACTCAGTCAACTGGTGGAATTAAATACGTTGAAGTCCACTGTTGAACAACAACAAACTGTGATAGGATGCCAACAAGCCGAGATCGATCAACTTAAAGCTGAAAATGAAAGACTAAAAGCGTCTTTGGATAATAATCTCGAAATCGTCAGAAATCGTATTGCTGTTTTGTGGGATGAACGATGCAAGCAACAGGAAGTGTTGAAGAAGTATGATCATGATTCTAAAGATCAAGGGAATCCAGATCCTCAGCTACAGCTCATCAACCTCCAGCCTCTACATCTACATAGATTGTAGCTTACCAGCCTCCACAAGTCAAATCTGCTCAAGGAACATCGAGTAGTACACAAGCTGAAATGCAAATGTTCGAAAGCACTTCCTACGTGGAAAGTGATATGGCTGGTACTTCTAATGTTATTAGCTCTCCTGATATTGCCTTACAGGTTGTACATCCTATATCTGGAGAACTTTTAGAAGAAGGGGAGTTGGTGGAAGACTTATCATATGAACAGAAACTAGCTTTGGAAGAAATGAAAACAGTTGATGGTGCTGTGATTGATCAAATGCCAATTGAACCAGAAACAGATGACACCGAGAATCTGGAAGAAATAGTTTTTTAAGGCGAATCGAGTAAATCAACTTATGTTCGTGCTGACGGAACGGAATTTGATCCATTCAATGAAGAATGGCTGAAAGAGAATCTTGACGATATCAACGAGCAATTTAATAAACGTGATTATTCAGACGATACAACAGACACATTCCAAGAATGGAGAAAAAGCTTTTTGTCGAAGATCGAGAAACCAACTCCTCCGGAAGTGCAAGTTGATTACATGCAGTACATAAAAGAAAAGCCGCAAGGAAAGATACTCAGCTGGATGTTCGTGCAGGATATTCACTGTATGGCCATCAAGCGCGAACACGGCATCCAGTATTTCAATTCGTTGCTGAGTATTACATCTCTGCCATTCTATGACGTTACTGCCTTAGCGAAGTTGAAACTGATCAATCGCTCAAACTATGATGGAGCAACTTTGTTTGAAAAGAGATTGAAGTTCAATCGTCGAAACGGGTGGAAAGATGAACTTTACAAACCGCAGTTTCTGATCTATCAGCAGATCAAGTATACGTTTGATCTAGAGACTAGCACAGGTCGATACAAGCTTATCTATCAGCCTCCGAAAGTCATGGATAATATTCCGCTGATGCCAATGAAACAGAATTTCTTGGAGAATATGCGGTTATGGTGTTACGATTCGGATACGCATGAAGCGGTGATTGTATTTAAAGATCAGGAAAACTTCCACATGCTAGATACGATGTGGATTGTCAACATGTCTGCGGCCAACATCAACAAGTTGTTTCGGCATGATATCTTCTATGAAGACGAGTACGCTCAACAAGCTTTAATGTTCCAACGCGTTGCTTGTTTATGCTTTTATCGTGGTATTCATGCTGGAAGCACCTGGTTCGCAAAGCACTGAAGATTGAAGACTCAAAGAACGAAGACCAAGCAACAGACAAGGGGGAGTTTGTTAGTGCATTTTTATGTCTGTAACTTGTCTTGTTTCTTTGTATGTTAAACGGTCTTTTGTTATCGAGTCTGTATGTTCCGTCATGTATACCTAGTCGGATATCCTCCTATCCTACTTGATATGACTTCTGTCTCTATTGTATGTTTAACATAATGCAAGTGTGCATTGATGTTGTGTCTTTACTTGTTATCATACTCACTGTAAATCACTTGGTATATATTCTGCCTTGTTTGTGATTGAGGAAGGTTAACCTTCCTCATGAACTTACATGGGGAACCTTTCAAGGTTCGTCAAGATAATGTGTGGGGAACTTTAACCTTCCCCACTCATTCCTTCGTCTCAGGAAGGTTCGTCTAAGAGGGCAGCATATATAACAAAGTTGTTTATCAGTTAGGTCATGAGAGCATAGTGAAACTAGAGAGTTTATCGTCAAACATTGTGTGTATATGTTTGATATTGTTCTCGTCCTTTTAATCCAAGTGAATCTTTGATTATCTGTTGTGTTACTCGCGTTACATTTTTTGGTTTGCACCGTCTCGGGGATTCCGCACCCGCGATTGTGTTTGTGATAAACAAGGATAGGTTACGTATCGGATCCTCCAGGAAAAACGGACCTGCAATGTCCCCCTTTTCTCTTTACTGTTTTCAGTTTTATACTTCAGGGATGAAATACATGCGACAAATATTACAAACATTTATTTACATGGTATGGTTAGCGTAGGGAGGGTTTATACTACTAGATTATGTGAGGGGTGGGTACAACACTTAAGGCCATTAATCCTCGTAGTTAGGACCGAGGGACACAAGAGTGATAGATCTATTTGGGTGTAGCGAGCCCACACCCGTGAGGCCGGGGCGGCCCATAGAGGTGACTGTGTCTTACAGCCGAAGCCCGGTAACAAATCCGCTAGGTTTGAGTTTTCCTGCACTTTCTCACACATACCAATGGCTTTGCAACCCATTGGTGATCTCTTTTTCCTTATTGCTACATACCAGGGACTTTTATACATACATTAAAGGTTTATACATACTCACTTTTACATGAACTCGCTCAATTTTTTGTTGATTTTTCAAACTACATGTATTTCAGGAAATTAGTGGATCTGGCAAGGTATGCAATCACGTCAAGCTGCGTAGGGAATAATGATGATCCAGGTTTAGGAGGTGTGACCCTTGCCTGGACGGGTTACAAGTCTTAAACCGTATTTCTAGTCAAGTCTTTTGTCGTGTCGTATGAACATGTTTTTTATTATGTCATGATTTTATTTTGTTTCATGTGTCGACCCTTAAAATAATGTTGTTATGGTAACTTATAAAACCTAATGAATGGATGACTATCATGTGTTTTATTTCATATAGCATTGTCATGATTGTGTTATGGTATTAAGAAGTCACACCAAATAAACCCACGCTTCCGCAAAAGCCAGGGTGTGACAGTGCTTCATGTGTCGATCTCTGGGGCGCACGACGGAGGAATGTCGCGACGTCCGCTCGAACCGAATCGAACCGAACCAAGTTGAACCGAACCGAGCCGCATCCACAAAGTGTATCAACACTAACATCGGGTAACTATGTTTATGTAATGGTACATAATTGGAGGATTCGGATAGAATAAGGTCTTGTAAACCAAATGAGTGTCGGAACTCATTTGAAATGGTTTAACAAAGTCTACATTCTGATTTGGAATGAATCCTAAGTGCTTTTGACCCGTTATGACTCGTTAAGTTAGTTTACACTACTTTAACGTGTTATTTACGCAAATGCGTGTTCGGATGGTCAAACTAGTCCTATCATAAGTGTTATATGCCTAAACATGCTTAATAATGTTGTAATATCAGTTTAAGTGTCAAAATTTAGGTTACATATGCTTAAAATGAATTTATGCGCAAAAAGGGCATTTTGGTCATTTCCTAAAGGCATATAATGATGGATTCTAGTAGGGGTGCTCATCACTAATGATGGATTTTAGTAGAGGTGCTCATCACTGGTTCCATCACTCCAAAGATACCAGCGAAGATGGTTCAGTGTCTGAGATTTGTTCAACTTTCAACGTGTTATGGCTACGACGCGTCATGAGTTTCACGCATGATAGGATTGAGCGGCGGCGGTGTTCCACAAGGATCCACGCGTGGTCACTGTGCCACCACGGAGCGCCCCGTCCTCCATAGAATTACATTTAAGCATTGTTAAATTATATTCAAATGTAAATAACTAATCCAAGTTTACCATTACAAAACTTTATAGCTTTATCATGAGCCCTTTAGTAACAAATATTTAATCTCTAACTGAAAAAACAAAAACAAATATAAATAAAAGACTTCAGCTTAAATCGCTTTGAAGAGAAAGTGACACAAACATAATGAGGAAAACAACCTTGCAACCTTTGCAATGGAGGTGAATTATGATAATGGAATATCATTCAAGAAAACCAGTCTTGGTTAAGATGGCATTCCTCAACTTACTGAGGTCTCTTCCCTTGAGTGTTCTCCCAACACCTTCACACATTGAAAATGGAGCAATCGGACTTCTTTCCACCCTTTTGTTAATGTATTCATGTGGTGGCATCATCTCATCATCATTGTGAATAATAGCATCACATCCATCCACAAAATCCTTTGGCTTTTCATTGTAAATCTTTGACCAGTCAGGGATTTTCATTGGAGCTGATGATTGTTGTTTCTTCTTCTGTTGTTGATGATGAGTTACCCTGCTACCCTTTAATATTGTTCTTGGAGCACCATATGATGTTGATGATGGTGGAGGTATATATCTTATGAGTTTTTCAGATTTGTTGACTTTAGGGTTTGACTCTTCAATCCCTTTCCCAACAGCCCATATTTCATCTTCTTGAAAGTCTTCATCTTTCAACAAGCTTTTCTCATGACAATCTGCCATCTCCTAACAAGATTCAAGAAACCCAAATGAGTCTAATAAAATCCAAAATAATGCTTCTTAAAAAACATGTACATTCTGTATCACAATTTTACTTATTATTTTATAAAATTTAGCCTTGGAAAATGTGGTTGCCTGTTTTAGGCAAACCCTGAATCCCACCTGATTTGTTGTTTTATCAGGGCAAAACTTGTTGGTCTTATGTGTTTTTGTGTGTGTGTGTGTGTGTGAATTCAAGAAAGAATAATAGCAGGAATCCAACTTGCATCCACACTAAAGATATACCTAATAATTTAATATAAGTATCAATCATTTTCTTTTTCTCAAGTGGCAAAAAATATATATGAAACTGAAGAAAATCAAATTAGCTGAAGCTGAGAAAGAGAATAGTTCCATATTTTCTGTGACTTCGCAGATTCCAAGAGGGAAAATCACACGTTTCAAGAAACTGAAAATAGGGTTTTGGGAAATGAAATATATATGAGACGAACTGACAAACAAACAAACGATAGAAGAGTTAAAATGAAAACCTGTGGAGAATCTAAGTGGCTCTTTTACATGAGTGAATACATGTGAACAGAAAGTGCTTTTTGTGTGCACAAAAAAAGGCATTGTAGATGAAATATATGCATGTATGTAACTTTTCTATAGGAATGCGTAATTTATGTCGTATTGATATAATAGAAATAACCATCAGGCTTCTTTATTATACATAATTAAAGTGTGTAAACATGTGTAGAATACACGTAGCTGGGATTTATGAAAAAAAAAGTAACATGACAACTTTCAGAAAAAAAAAAATAACAAATAAAAAAACTAAGTTTATATCTCTTTGTTTCACGTCTACCTTCTGTTTTGATGTAACTTGACAAGTATGAATGAGATATCTCGATTGATTAAAAAAAAAAATCTCTTTGTTACTAACCTCTCCATCATCCATCGACTCCTTAGAGCCCACGTTTGAAAGCCTATGAGCCCAAAACCTCCCATTGCAAAATGACTCATAAACTACTGTGTCTGAAAACTATATGGTGCGAGCCCCAACAACAACACATTCCTAATTCCTTTCACGAAGTTGAAGTTTTTTAGCTTGACCCCTTACAATTTCCCCGTGAACCTTTGCCGAACCTTTTAACCTAAGCCTCCTACGACCCTACTCCGCATACATTGCACTTCTCTTAGCGGTTAAAAACACATGTTAACCCATTAATGAACCTCGTTGACCTCTTGCATTAACGCCACACACCAGTCAACTCTCGGATCCACATGAACTACCCTGACATATTCTCAAAGTTACTAGGTATGAACAAAATAGAAACTAGTAATGCTGGCAATTCCAACCCAACACGATTCCATCGGACAGTAATAGCCGAAAATCTTTGGACCCTAACAATGTAATTAGACCATCGTAACGCGCAAAGAGAATTAACGGGAATAGAAGCTCATGTACTAACCACTTCAACTCTTGATTTAGCTAGATGTAAACTCAAAGTTGTGGCTTCCTTCTTCGAGTTCCGAACAATTCATGGCAATAACATAATGCTCAACCTATCGTTTCTAGACGTGTATGATTTCTTGAATCTATCATGTACCGCCATCCGACCAAACTACCATGGCCCTCAAAGTAGGACGTGACAATCACCCAATGAGACCATCACATACCATATTACATCCGTATATTTTAACCCGATTGATAACACAACCACTTAGCTTTATAAACCTACACCGGTTGGTTCTAAAAGTGTCTAATGTTATCAACAAAGTCAGGTCAACAAAGTTAACGCCAATGAGTTGAAGTCAACACGTAAATCGGAATGAGATGATCGGGCGAAGGATTGGCGTGTGAAAGTTCAAATATATGTATTATTCTGGTTAATTAAATATATTTTGGGGCTTGATTGTAATTAGCTTAGATTTCTTATTTAGGTAAACTTTAGGGGCTTGATTGTAATTAGCTTAATCTTCTGATTCCATGTCTGTTTGGTATGGGGTAATGGAATGGACGAATAAATGGAATGGATGAGGTAATGGAATGGACGAAAGAATGCAACGGATCATTACCATTCCATGTCTTGTTTGGTTACCATGTGAATGAAATGAATTATTATTGTGTATTGTTCGGTAGGCAATAAAAACGGAGTAATAAAATTAGCGGTGAGTGGTGGTGGTGGTCGGTGGTAGTGATTGTGGGTGGTTATAGATGGCGGCGGTGGGTGTCGGCGGCGGCGATGGGTGGTGGTGGTGGCGGCGAGTGGCGGTGCGGCGGTGACGACGAGTGGTGGTGGCGACAAGGTGGCCGTTGGTGGTGTGCGGCAGCAAAGGTGGCGGTTGGTGGCGGCGACGACGGTTGGTGGTGGCGTCGACGATGGTGGTGGGTGGCGGTGGCGAGTGGCGTTGGCGGTTGGTCGCAGCTGTGAGTGATAACGGTGGCAAGAGGGTGGCGGCGGCGGTGGTGGCTGTCTGGGTGAGGTGGTGGCGGGTGGTGGCGATGGCGTCGGTGGTGGGTGGTGGGTGGTGTTGGTGGTGGGTTGTGGCGAAGGTCGTGGGTTGTGGTGTTGTTGATGAATGGTGCAAGAGGGGATGGAATGGAAAAAAAAACATGGGGGGTGGAAGGAATTATTTTGAGGGAATGGAATGCCTTTTGGAATGGGTGATTCCATTCCATTGACCGACCAAACACTCTTTTCTTCATTACCTCGTAATCACTCATTCCATTCCATTCCGCATCTCATTCCTTCATACCAAAGACCACCTAGAGGTTTTGGGGGTTTTCTTGTATTCATCTATTGCCAAATCAATATATAGTTTTATTGAATATCTTGTGTGTTTTTGATCGAGGTGTTCTTCATTTAATTACATATTTGGATATGTTCATCAAAAAGATTGATGGAAATGAGAAAAAAAAGGTGTTTGGTTAGTCAATAAAAAGGACCATTCCTTCAAAATCATTCCATCCCCCCCCACTCTTTTCATTCCATTCTCTTTTTCACCCTTCAATAATAGCACCATAACCCACCACCGCGTCACCACCCACCACCCCGCCACCACCCACTTACCACTACCACCAATGCAACCCACAACCACTACCATAACCCACCACTATCACCCACTGTCATCGCCACCACCACCTACTACCTACCACCCCCATCGACCACCACCATCACTTACTTATTGCTACCACCACCATTGCCGCCAACCACCACGACCACCCACCGGCCACCACGTCCAGCCACCGCCGCCACCACATCCACCACCGCCACATATCACCGCTACCCACCGTCGATTTTATTTTTTCGTCTTGTTTTGCCTACCAAACAACTCAAAGTAATGATACATTCCATTCCCACATAGTAACTAAACAATTCATCGAATGGCAGTGAACCATTCCATTAACTTGTCCATTCCCTTCCCTTGTTTATTCCACTACCCCATACGGAACAAATAATCTTTGTAGAAAAATGACGTGCGTGCGGGTGTATATATTTTTTAGTATATTTTTAGCTCTTTTTACTCGCTGATTCCAAGTTTTAAATTTATGAAACACGATATTCTACTATCACTCTACACACACGTTAGGGCAAGTGCACCCATCGCGGACGTAGTATAGTGATGGCAAGATACCGAGGTAGTCCAAGGACACAAGAGCTTTTAATACCGGGTTATCGTCAACGTCTAATCGAACCAAACTTTGAGAAAAGATTTAAAACTATAAAAAGATAAACTAAAAACAGAAAATAAAATAAAAGTAAAAACAGCTAGACAAGAAAGAATCACTTGGTTCCGACTTATCTTTCATGTACCCTTTTGATGATTTCCGCACTTTGGGCATTTTAAGAGATTATCTTAGTTACAGTAGTAGGCCCCTCTTGTGAAGGGGACGTTACCCTCAACCTAGTGATTTGAGTCAGCAAGGATACAATCCCACTAGGTCGGATTATTGAAAGATAATTAAGTAAGTCATTAATGCAAAAAGTGGTGGGCCCCCTTCCAGGCAGCGATCACTCTCAACCCGTTGGTCTGAGTCAGCAGAGATACAGTCCTCGCGGGGTTGGTTTAAAGTTTCAAAAGTAGTTTATAGATAATGGATTCAAGCGTTTTGCACCTCTCCCGTGGTGGGTAATGCCCGCTCTGACTCGTGAGGTGTTACTAAGCATGAACCAGGTTCTCGCAGGATCTATACACTGAATGAGATATAAAATTTACCCAACCACCCTTCTAACCCCCTTCCAAGCAATTAACGCTCTATATAGACCGTAAAGACACGAATATGTGAATCAACTGTAACATTCGTAAAAAACGGATATCCAAAATCCGACCCGCTTTGAACCATGGATGTTTTTCGCGAATTATATAACAGTTGAAAGATTTTAATTATCGTGATTCATTTATTTTGTTAATTAATTAATCAAACTAATTTAAAGTTACATATATAAAATCTGGTTAGTTAAGTTTTTTTTTATTAAGGGTCTAAAAGTGGTACTTTTGAAGACACCTAAATCCTTTATGTAATGAAAAGATGAAATCCATGGTAACTTAGAAACTTTAGGGACTGTGTGTGCAAGTCCATGAACTTCTAAACAATTAAGAGGACATAAGTTCAATTCTATTTCTTTTCTTCTTTCATTTTGCCGCCAAGTTTGCCTACCATGTTACAACTTCCTTTTTTTTCTTTTGATTAGCTAACTAACCGGGAGTAAAATCATTCCGCATTTTCCTTTTTGAAATAGATTTCCTGACTTATCGAAATTAGAACTGATTCCGCATTCCTTTACTATGACAATCAAGAATCTGGACTCATTTACAAAACGCATACGATCAATCACAATATCATTTCCATACTTTACGAAACTTGTGAATGCTATATAAACGACCCACAACCTCAACTTCTTCTCACCCTCACTTTTCGATAACACCACGTCCGGAACTTCAAGCTTTTTTTTTCACCGGAACAAACGAAGTCGCCGAACACCGGAAAACCTCCTACGCTCCCTCACCTATCGAGATGCTCGCCGGAAAGTTCTAACTTTCCGGAGAACCTGCACGTCACCAGTGACATCATTCGAAACCACGTAAATCATAGGAGCTATGCCGGAGTCCACGTCCACGTTTCGGGTAATCTCTCGTGTTCGTACTCTTGATTCTCAATCTCTACTCGTGCGATATTCCAAGAACCTCACGCAACCAAAGGTGAGAATACTCGATCCCTTTTTATGCTTTATTATCTTTGGGATGCAATACATGTTCTTTGAATCAAATACACAAACATGCTATAACTTTTAAACAAATAATCTCTATATATGTTCATACGTGTTATACTTGTAATCATACGTGTTATACTTGAAATCCTACGTGTTTAAGTTCATATGCTTATAATTAGTTATTGTCATGGAAAATTTGTTTAAAGACATTTTTATACATATACTCAAACTTGTATGCTCGCCAATACTTTTGTATTGATCTATGCTTTAACATGTATTGCAGGTTGTGATGATACAAAGAATCTAGTAGGATTGCCTAGAAACGCAGCAAACCTATTGTAATTTTTTTCCAATCTTGTAATAAACCATTATTATGAAATGAAATTTATTTACTTGAATACTTGTCGCATTTTATTTATTTCAAACTTGTGGTATTTCTACTTCAAACAAGGTAAAATGAAAACATTAAATACTTGACACAAATAGCGTTATGATGTCTCTTGCAATCTATATCCTCTCATCCCGATGTTTCCGCCATCGGTTGGGGTGTGACAGATTGGTATCAGAGCCATAACTATAGGGAATTAGGTAGATTGCTATACTTTTCCCTAGTCTATAGTAGGAATACTCTGATACCAGATAGGTATCAGAGCCATAACTATAGGGAATTAGGAAAAGTAGGATGCTTTTACCTAGTCTATAGTTCAGGAACTTTTCTCACTATGTGTTCTTTAAAACTACTTCCTTTCTATCTCATTTGCTTCCCTCTACTCTCTTTGGTCTTTAAACATACATGCATTTCTTAAGGCTAACACAATACACACTTGGAGGCGTTGAAGACACTCTTATAACACAATCAAAACAATTCACCAAAATAGGGGTGATTCCCACATTTGGTGATGAATTTCACTCAGCTATACTTTGTATCTTGCACGAAATTTACCCTCAAGTTAGTAGTAATATCCAAAACTTGAAGGAAACTTCCATTTCGTATTCTAGTGGACCCTTCTCTTGTGATAAGTACCAACCACACTAGGGTACGATGTTATCAAGTTAGAGGTGAAACTCGCATCTTGTTAATGATATGCGTTAGGTGTAATATAATTTAGGTGTATATTTTAAGCCCTTTTTACACTTTTTAACCAAGTTTTAAATTTATAAACACGATATTCAGTAACACTAAACACACATATGGGCAAGTGCACCCATCGTGGACGTAGTATAGTGTTGGTAAGATACCGAGGTCGTCCAAGGACACAAGAGCTTTTAGTACCGGTTTATCCTCAACGTCTAATCAAATCAAAATGTTAGAAAAAAGATTTTTAAACTAGAAAAATAAAACTAACTAAAATGCTGAAAAAGAAAATAAAAGTAAAAACAGATAGACAAGATGAATCACATGGATCCGACTCGTGTGTAGTGTAACCTTTGATTATTTTCGCACTTTTGCACTTGTTTAAGAGATTATCTTAGTTATTGTAGTAGGCCCCTCTTTTGAAGGTGACGTTACCCTCAACCCAGTAGTTTGAGTCAGCAAGGATACAATCCTAAAGGGTCGGATTATTGAAAGATATTTAATTAAGTTATTAATGCATAATGTGGTAGGCCCCTCTTTTGAAGGCGACGTTACCCTCGGCTAAGTAGTCTGAGTCAGCAGGGATACAGTCCTAAGTAGCCGGGTTAAAGTTCTAATAGTAGTTTGACTTATGATGGGATCAATGATTTTGGACCCCTGCCATCCAATACCGTTGGGTGTTGAAGGAGGTCCTACTAAATTTGATCCAGGTCCTTTGCAGGATCTATACACTGAACAATGGCAAGACTCTTACCAAACCGTTCCCTTAACCCCCGACCAAGTAGCCAACATACCTCCATATAGACCGTGGAGATATGAATGGTGAAAATCTTTTATTTTATATAGACAGTAAAATAATGCCAAGACACCACGGACAAACGATAAGGAAGAATCACCTTCAACATAAGAAACTAGTAATTAAAGTCATTAATACAAAACCAATTAAAAAGTGCAAAAGATTAAAAATAAAAAGTATAACACTAAACACGTGTCTTCACCAAGTGATATAAGAGACCTAGGCAAACATGGCCTTTGATTGTCAAGAACTCTTACGATCAATCTTGGATCCCGAGACGACTCACACACTCTATGATGGACAATGGATGATGGTGGTGGATGACGGTGTTGTGATGGTGGTGGGTGGTGGGTGAAGTGTGAGAGAGGTGGTGTGCCAAGGGATGAGTTGCAAGAGCTCCAAGCACTCCTATTCATAGGCTGAACAAAAGCCTGGGCACGGCCCCATGTCAATCCGACTCTCTCTTTTCATTAATTGCAATTCGCAATTTCATTAAATGCGTCTGCAACAGTTGACCACGCCCCCGTGTCCGCTGAGCACGGCCCGTGGTGGGAAGTAGAAGCTTCTATCACTTTGTCTTTTCTGCTGACACTTGGGCACGCCCCCGTGCTCACTGAGCACGGGACGTGTTCAGTCTTCTGTCTTCTTGTTTTGCATTGGGAAGATGCTGTCGGGAGGTTGGGCATGCCATGTTTGTTTCTTTTCTTGTATTTGTGTTAGATTTAGCTGTATTTTTGCTTCTTTTGTTCATTTGAGCTCATTTAATCCTGAAAATACAAAAGGAAGACAAAAGCACACTTTTTCCAACATTAGTACTAAAAAAGAGTTAGCTTTATGCCACAATTGATGTAATTTATATGTTGCATTTTGTGCACATCAAATACCCCCACACTTGAATCTTTGCCTGTCCTCAAGCAAAACTCTTTATAATGTGGTTTTTCACTCCCAAATGGAATGGGTAGAAGAGAAGGTTTTTGGACTTGTCATAGAGTGTCGGGATTTCCAAGATTCTTTATTTAAGTTTTATTTTTATTTATTTACAATCTTATTCGTCATAATTTATTAAAAACGTTTCATAAGATAAATTACTTATTAGGGCATAACATGCCTTTTTAAAATTCCATTTATATACAAGTTCACATACCTCACGGGGGATCACTCAATACTCGGCCGAAGGTGTATTTTTAGTGAATCACTCGAGAGCGGCATGGAACTTACTCCTACCATAGGCTTGCCAAGCAATCAATCCTCCTCCTTTTTAACTATATACCTTTGTAAATATCAAGAGGACTTTTTGGGTGAAGGGTTAGGCTTGGGCTAAAGGTGGGTGGTTGGGTTAGTGGTTAGTAAAAGGGCGAAAAGCGTAAAAAGCATCGGTTTTTTTAGAGACTTTTTATTTTTCACAATTTTAAATTTTTATTTTGATGAACCATTTCTTTCAAACAAGGTTAATTTTGATGAACTTGTTTGTTTATTTGGTTTCATCAACTTTTTTTTTTTTTGAAAAGTCATAAGAAAAACCGAGCTTTATTACTAAAAGAAAGGGTTAAAATAAAAAGGTTTAGGTGGGTAAAAAGGGTGATTGTTTTGGGTTAAGAAACGAAAAGGTTTAGGCTCAAAGGGGTTAACTAGGGGGATTTTGGGTAGGTGGTAAAAAAAATGAAAAATAATGGTGTAGAAAGAAAAAAGGGTTAGTCCTAATGCCTCCATCATTTACTTACTCGGGTTTAAGTTGGTAAGAACCGGGAATGCATTGTCGTGGCAAGTTCTAGAGTCGTACGAACCAAGCGGCTATTCACACAAGAAACGAAAAATGAGCATTTAGTGTAAAGATATGTATTTGTATGCTCAATAAAGGCTCAAAACTCACTTTTGTGGGAATGGGTTTTTATGTGATCAAGTATATATAATCAAATTTTAACTAAGCTTGTCATGCCGTTTCATAATTTTCTTATGTTGGTTCTTTTTATCACGATGCTATCGGTTGTAAACTTGTAAAAATATAACCTTGTTAGAACTTGAAATTCCCAACTTAAACTTAGACAAGTAAAAAAATGAAAATTTTTTTTTTGAAAAAAAATTTGGGGTGATTAGCGGTTCCAATAGAGTTTTGTGTAAGGCTTGTTAATTAGGACTTGCAAAATTCAAAGTTTTAGCATCTCCCCCACACTTAAATTACACATTGTCCTTAATGTGTCCCAAAAATAAGTTTTTAGGTTGATTGAATGTGTAAAAGGGTGTTAAAAGTAAAATTTTATGTTATTGGCATCCTGGGCATGACCCCGTGTCGGATGGGCACGACCCCGTGTTCAAGTGCCAGTAATGAAAACTTACAGAAGGTGGACACGGGGGGCGTGTTGGCTGGACACGACCCCGTGTCTGGCAATAATCTGCAAAAATTAAACAAACAGTAGGTCTGGGAGGTGGCCATGGGGACGTGTCGGCCGGACACGACCCCATGTAGAGAGTCTGCAAGGTTGAAAAACAGGTTTCTAGCTCCGGTTTTCCTGCTCCGGCTTTAGTAGTACTAGTGTTTAGTACTCTAAGCCTCGTATGTACCTGTTTTATCAATAAATACCACACCAAACAATACCAAACATCCTAGATTACCAAGTTCAACATCCAAACCATCAAGTTAAAAACAAAAGCAAAAATAAAAAGAAGTTAGGGAAAGTAAATTGTTCAACACTCGGCACGCAGGCCGGAAATTGTTCGATAGAAAAGGGGATTTAACCTGTGGGATCACCAACCACCTGCTCCTGCTCCTACTCCACCCACCTAGTCCATGTCTTCATCACTGTCCTCGTCATCACCTCCTCCTCCATGCCCCGCCATGTACTTCCGGATGCTTCCGATGTCATCTTGGATATCGGAGATGTTTCTTTCAATGGCTCCGACCCGGTTGTACGTGTTGTTAGCAAGGTTGTAGGTTTTCCTGGTGCACATAAGGTTTTCCTGCAAAAGATCATGCAAACTCTGAAAGTTAGGAAAACCACCTCCTTGTGAGGAGGATTGGCCCGGTTCAGCGTGAGGGTGGTACTGGTAGTGGGGAGGTGGAGCGTGAAGGACTAGCGCCTCTTGTGGGTTCCATGCATGGCCTTGCATCCTATGAAAGCTTACCGACCCGTCTTCTACCTCATAGATTAGGTTCATGGAGCGGCAGATGTGTACATTGACTCTTCCCGACCATGGGCTTCTTTCGAAAGACCTAGGTATGTTCACGAAGTGCCTGTAGAGACGGTACACCCATCCCCCGAAGAAAATAGGGGTTGGTGCATGAGCTAGCCGGTTCAGATGCATGTTTCGGAGTAGGAGAAATGGAACATCGAGGTGTCTTCGGTTGTGAATGCAGTGAAGGACTATCAGATCTCTCAACCCAACAACACCACCACTATCATGCCTTTGGCTTAAAGAGTAACCGAGGACCCTATGGATGTATCGGTAGTGTGGGTCCCTCAACTTGGTACTCTTTGTGCTGCTTGGGTTGTAGTGCCCTTTACCAATCTAAGCCCACGCGGCTTGGCGCTCGTTCTCATCCAAATCTCGTACTCCTCCGGTGTTCTCTTCACTACCCGAATCTTCCTCCGTATACAGCCCTACTATTGCCCCGAATTGTGCCATTGAGATCGAGTACTTTGTTCCACCACATCGGAATGCCACCCCCATCATTGTCGAAAGGGTCGCACCTTGAATTGAAAGTGAAGGTGCTATAGAACTCCATAGTGCACTCATGGACGGAACGAACTCTAGTGGTTAGGGCAATCCTTAGTGGGCCGATAACGAGGTTGTTAAACCGGTCAAGTTTGTTCACCATGGCTAAGAGATCCGTGCACACTTGTCTTGGATATTCTTCCGGTCTTGTTTGAAGCGTGTCATATCTGGCCCTAGCATCGAGCTCGTTTGCGTTGAATCTCGTGAACTTCTTCGACATCTGAAAGAATATACCAAAAGTTAGCACGAAACAGTGAATTTTTTCGGAGAAAACTGAAAACAGTGGGCTGGACACGGCCCCGTGTTCAGCGCGCACGACCCCGTGTCCAGGAGTCTGTTACTCAAAAATTCCATTTTTCAACCCGGTCCCGAAAATCTGAAAATTTTTGGCTAAGTAGGTGCGGTTTCCCCCGAAAATGAAACCCCAAGTGTCGTTTTTCCCAAAACAAACCGTTTACCCTTTCGATTTTATCTTTTTCGGTTCAAAAACAACGGTTTGGGGTTTTTGTAAGAAATCGGGCAAAACTATCAACAATACAAGTGGGTTTACTTTCCATAACACTAATCTAAACTAATGCTAACAGATTTATGCAAAAATTTGAGGTTTGATCCGGATGAACTTCAAGAACCCTAGATTTTCCCCAAATTTTTGATGTTTAAACTACATGCAAGTAACTAATCTAACTACTAATGAGGATAGAATCATACCTTGATGTTGTTAGAATGAGAGGAGACGTTGAAATGCTGCGGAAAATCGCCTGGACCAGAGCGTTTTTCGGGGAAACGGGGCGTGTGGAATGGTGTAACTGTTATGAAAAAGGGGTTTTATCCCGACAGTTGCACGGACACGGCCCCGTGTCCAGTGGACACGGCCCCGTGCCGAGCAGAGTTTTTGAAATTTTTTTTATAGTGCTCATGTGAGTGCCCTGTTTTCCCAAAACTCGGTTTGGAGACTTACCAGTTTCGATGTTCATCCACTTGTTCGTAACCTACCAGGTATGATGTTGATGCCTTTATTCGTTAACCGTTTGAAACGAGATTTCTTCCTCCTCATCCTCAATGAATCCTTGATAGAGTTTTAGCCGTTGGCCATTGACTTTGAACGGAATCCCATTCCGAGATTTAATTTCTACTGCACCGTGAGGAAAAATATGGGTGATGGAAAAAGGTCCTGACCACCTAGATTTTAGTTTACCCGGAAATAATCGAAGTCGTGAATTATACAATAGAACTTGATCTCCTACTAGAAATTCATTAGGTTTAATGTGTTTGTCGTGTAAATTTTTCATTCTTTCCTTATAAATTTCAGAGTTAGAGTATGCATAATTCCTTAATTCGTCTAATTCATTTATTTGACAAAATCGATTTTTGCCTGCAAATTCTGAATCCAAGTTTACATTTTTTATTGCCCAGTAGGCCTTGTGAGCTATTTCTACCGGCAAATGACAACTTTTTCCATAGACGAGCTTATATGGGGTTGTGCCTGTGGTTGTTTTATAGGCAGTTCGAAAAGCCCATAAAGCATCATCTAATTTATCGGCCCATTCCTTTTTATTTAATCCTACGGTTTTTTCAAGTATTCGTTTTAAACCTCTATTAGTCACTTCGGCTTGTCCGTTTGTTTGAGGGTGATATGTTGTTGAGACCCGGTGATAGACCCCATATCTTGTTAAGATTTTTTCGAGTTGATGGCTACAAAAATGGGTTCCTCTGTCACTTAATAATGCTTTAGGTGTTCCAAAACAAGAGAATAATTTTTTAGAAATCTTACCACGACTCTTCCATCATTTGTTGGAAGTGCCTCGGCCTCGGCCCATTTAGACAGGTAATCTACTGCCACTAGTATATATTTGTTTTCTTTTGACGGCAGGAAAGGTCCCATCAAGTCGAGTCCCCACACATCAAAAATTTCACAAACAAGAGTGCCATTTTGTGGCATTTCGTTTTTGGAAGAAATATTACCTGATCTTTGGCAAGCATCACATGTCTTAACTAGACTTTGTACGTCTTTGTAAATGGTCGGCCAATAAAATCCTGAATCAAATACCTTTCGTGCGGTACTAGCGGCACCATGATGTCCTCCGTATGGACCTTCATGACAATGGCGGAGAATTCTTCTTGCTTCACTACCATGTCCGCACTTTCGGATGAGTTGGTTGGCACACATTTTGAAAAGATAAGGATCCTCCTAAAAGTAATGCTTTACATTAGCAAAGAATTTTTTTTCTTTGGTGATGTGGCCATCCTTTGGCGACTATACCGCTAGTTAAGTAGTTAGCATAGTCGGCATACCATGGTTCTTCCTTGTATTACACCATTTCTAGGGACTCTATTGGAAATTTTTCATTGATTTGCTCGTCCCTAGTTGCCTCCAAAGCTGGGTCTTCTAAGCGCGAAAGATGATCTGCAGCGGTGTTTTCTGCTCCTCTTTTGTCTTTGATTTCAATATCAAATTCTTGGAGAAGTAAAATCCACCTGATCAAACGGGGTTTTGCGTCTTGTTTCTTGAATAGCTATCGAATGGCTGCATGATCTGTATAGACTATTGATTTAGAAAGAACAAGATAAGAACGAAATTTATCAAAAGCAAATACCACAGCTAGTAATTCTTTTTCAGTTGTTGTATAATTTTCTTGTGCATCGTTAAGTGTTTTACTAGCATAATAGATTGGGTGAAAATGCTTCTCTTTTCTTTGTCCCAAGACTGCTTCAACGGCAAAGTCACTAGCATCACACATGATTTCGAAAGGAAATTTCCAATCAGGCGAAATCATGATAGGTGCATTGACTAGCATTTCCTTGAGGGTTAGAAATGCCTGATTGCAATCCTTGTCAAAGATGAAAGGCACATCTTTTTCAAGTAATTTTGTTAGAGGTCTTGAAATTTTAGAAAAGTCCTTGATAAACTGCCTATAAAATCCGGCATGCCCTAAGAAACTTCTGATTGCTCTAATGGAGGATGGTGGAGGGAATCGAGAAATAATGTCTATTTTTGCTCGATCAATTTCCATTCCTTCGCTAGAGATCTTGTGACCGAGCACTATTCCCTCTGTTACCATGAAATGGCATTTTTCCCAGTTAAGGGCGAGGTTAGTTTCCTCACATCGGGATAGCATTCGTTCAAGGTTATCGAGGCATTGGTCGTATGAATCTCCAAAGATAGAAAAGTCGTCCATGAAGACTTCCATTGTCTTTTCTATCATGTCATGGAAGATGGCCACCATGCAACGTTGGAATGTTGCGGGGGCATTACACAGACCAAATGGCATGCGTCGATAAGCAAAAGTTCCATAGGGACATGTGAAAGTTGTATTTTCTTGGTCTTCGGGTGCTATTGGGATTTGAAAGTAACCTGAAAACCATCCAAGAAACAATAAAATTTATGACCGGATAATCTTTCTAACATTTGATCAATGAAGGGTAAAGGAAAGTGATCTTTCCTTGTTGCTTCATTTAATCGTCTATAGTCTATACATACTCTCCATCCGGTGATGGTTCTCGTTAGTATTAATTCATTCTTTTCATTAGTTATTACCGTCATACCTCCTTTCTTTGGAACTACCTGGATGGGACTTACCCAGGGACTATCTGAGATAGGGTAGATAAGTCCAGCGTCAAGTAATTTGATGACTTCGTTTTTAACCACTTCTTGCACATTTGGATTTACTCTACGTTGTGGTTGTATTACCAATTTATAATCATCATTCATTAAAATTTTGTGCGTGCACATGGGAGGACTTATTCCTTTAATATCTACAAGCTTCCAAGCGACCGTATTTTTATGTTTTTTCAAAAGTTTAATTAATTTTTCTTTCTCTAAACTACTTAATTTAGATGAAATAATTACAGGTGATTTACCATCTTTGTCTAGAAAAGCATATTCCAAACCTTTTGGGAGTTCTTTGAGCTCAAGGGGTGGGTCTTTAAGAGACTCCTTATTTTGTTGCTCATTTTGATCAATAACTTTAAAAGTTTGTTCTATGGCGACCTCTTCTTCAACAAAGTGGTTAATCTTTTCACTTGTATGGGGTGGCTCATCTTCATCTTCAATTAGGGGGTCATTGTTGCCAAAAGGATATTTCATTGAGTGCTCAGGATCTATGCTCCGTTTGAATGCCCCTAGTTGAAGAGGTAGATTGTTGAACTTCCAGTTTTTCAAAGCTTCATGAGTTTTTACAAAAGGTCCTACCAACACTAGAGGAGCGTCATCGAGGATGACAAAGTCGGTTGGGATTACCATTTGATTTGTTTGAACCAAGACATCCTCAACTACACCGATTGATTTTATTACTTTCCGATCGGATAGAAAAATGGGTATCTGAAGTGGAGAAAAATCACTAATACTTAATTTTTCGAAAATGTAGTTAGGCATTATGTTAACACAAAGATCTTTATCAATGGTGATATTACTAATAAAGGAATTTTGAAAGAAACATGGAACCGGTGTAATGTTAATTTCAAAAGGGTCTTCTTTTATTAGCGAAGTTTGATCATTAGTTAACTTAACACTTACCATTTCTTCAATTTTAGTGTTAGTGTTTAACTCTTTTAAAAACTTAGCATGAGTGGGTACTAAACAATGATTTTCAAAAGAAGGTGACAAGAGATTATTTTCTTCAAAATTAGACTCTTCTTGGATTTTAACGTTATTGTCCTCACCTTTTTCGTTGTTTAACTCATGTGTCGGTTTTTCACTTATTTGTTCTTCCATTTTTAACTCTTCAACTATCGTTTTTTTATTTAATTCTTCTCTCGCGCGGGACTCCTCTTCCCTTGCGCGAGATTCTTTTATGTATCGCTAGATAGTTTTAAGTTTTTCTATTATCCTATCGGCTACTTCGGTGATAGAGAAGGATCGGGATCCTCAAAGCTTGAATCCGGTTGTTCGATCCTTGGTTCCTCATAGTACTCATATGAAGTAGATGGTTTACACCATTGTTCCTCATTGTAAGTATATGATGGATAAGGGTCGTAATTTTGTTCTTCATAGTACTCATATGAGGTGGGTTGTTCACGCCATGGCTCCTCATAATAAGAGTATGAAGGCGGTGGCTTATATCTTGATTCCTCAAAGTATGAGTATGAAGGCTCATACCTTGGTTCATCAAAATATGAGTATGAGGGAGAAGGCTCATGCCTTTGGTCTTCATAGGATGTGTATTAAGTCGATGGCTCGTACCTGAGCTCCTCATAATAGTTGTATGAAGTGGATGGTTGAAATAAGTTACAATATTGTACCGAGTGTGGGTTTCCATAATTAGTGCAATAGTCTCCCCTATAATCATCCTCCTCATAGGTGTAGTTGTAGCCTTCTGAGTATTGATCCATAAGAATCACTCAACAGACCAAAATAGAGTCTCGGGACCAGAAAATAAAAATAAAGACGGAAACAGAAGCTGGACACGGCCCCGTGTTCAGTGGACACGGCCCCGTGTTCAGGGTCTGTATCTGGGCGTTTTATTAAAGGTTACTAGTCTTGTTGAGCACGGGGGCGTGTTCAGTGAGCACGACCCCGTGTTCAGACTCTGTATCTGGGTGTTTTATGAAAAATATGCAGCACGGCCCCGTGTTCAGTGAACACGGCCCCGTGTTCAGGCTACTGTAAATGCAAACTAAACTAAAATGCAGAAAAATGTGTGCGCGTTTTGAAAAGGTTTTGAAAACTGATTAGGCCGTCGATTTTAAGCTTTCTTAAAATCCTTGTGTCCCCGGCAACGGCGCCAAAAACTTGATGTGTGTTAGGTGTAATATAATTTAGGTGTATATTTTAAGCCCTTTTTACACTTTTTAGCCAAGTTTTAAATTTATAAACACGATATTCACTAACACTAAACACACATATGGGCAAGTGCACCTATCGTGGACGTAGTATATTGTTGGTAAGATACCGAGGTCGTCCAAGGACACAAGAGCTTTTAGTACCGGTTTATCCTCAACGTCTAATCAAATCAAAATATTAGAAAAAAGATTTTTAAACTAGAAAAATAAAACAAACTAAAATGCTGAAAAAGAAAATAAAAGTAAAAACAGATAGACAAGATGAATCACTTGGATCCGACTCGTGTGTAGTGTAACCTTTGATTATTTTCACACTTTTGCACTTGTTTAAGAGATTATCTTAGTTATTGTAGTAGGCCCCTCTTATGAAGGTGACGTTACCCTCAACCCAGTAGTTTGAGTCAGCAAGGATACAATCCTAAAGGGTCGGATTATTGAAAGATAATTAATTAAGTTATTAATGCATAATGTGGTAGGCCCCTCTTTTGAAGGCGACGTTACCCTCGGCTAAGTAGTCTGAGTCGGCAGGGATACAGTCCTAAGTAGCCGTGTTAAAGTTTTAATAGTAGTTTAACTTATGAGGGGATCAAAGAGTTTGGACCCCTGCCATCCAATACCGTTGGGTATTGAAGGAGGTCCTACTAAATTTGATCCAGGTCCTTTGCAGGATCTATACACTGAACAATGAAAAGACTCTTACCAAATCGTTCCCTTAACCCCCGACCAGGTAGCCAACATACCTCCATATAGACCGTGGAGATATGAATGGTGAAAATCTTTTATTTTATATAGACAGTAAAATAATGCCAAGACACCACGGACAAACGATAAGGAAGAATCACCTTCAACATAAGAAGCTAGTAATTAAAGTCATTAATACAAAACCAATTAAAAAGTGCAAAAGATTAAAAATAAAAAGTATTACACTAAACACTTGTCTTCACCAAGTGATGTAAGAGACTTAGGCAAACATGGCCTTTGATTGTCAAGAACTCTTACGATCAATCTTGGATCCCGAGACGACTCACACACTCTATGATGGACAATGGATGATGGTGTTGTGATGGTGGTGGGTGGTGGGTGAAGTGTGAGAGAGGTGGTGTGCCAAGGGATGAGTTGCAAGAGCTCCAAGCACTCCTATTTATAGGCTGAACAGAAGCCTAGGCACGGCCCCGTGTCCACTGGGCACGGCCTCGTGTCCATCCGACTCTCTCTCTTCATTAATTGCAATTCGCAATTTCATTAAATGCGTCTGCAACAGTTGACCACGCCCCCGTGTCCGTTGAGCACGGCCCCGTGGTGGGCAGTAGAAGCTTCTATCACTTTGTCTTTTCTGCTGACACTTGGGCACGCCCCCGTGCCCACTGAGCATGGGGCGTGTTCAGTCTTCTGTCTTCTTGTTTTGCTTTGGTAAGATGTTGTCGGGAGGTCGGGCATGCCACATTTGTTCCTTTTCTTGTATTTATGTTAGATTTAGCTGTATTTTTGCTTCTTTTGTTCATTTGAGCTCATTTAATCCTGAAAATACAAAAGGAAGACAAAAGCACACTTTTTCCAACATTAGTACTAAAAAAGGGTTAGTTTTATGCCACAATTGATGTAATTTATATGTTGCATTTTGTGCACATCATTAACTAGTCCCACTCTTCGATTTTTAATCTCGCCAAAGTTTCGATTTTCCCAATCGATTAAGGACGTGTAGTAACTGGAAGGACAAATATCGTTAGTCGCTTCTCGATGAGAGTATTTGTCTATTAGGCCAAAGCACGTTTCCTTAATTTGAAAAGGACTTCGATTTACTTTGGAATAGTCTTATGTTACGTTCCGTGTGTAACACCCTTATTAAAGGACGAGATTTAATATATAAATTACTGAATTTTCATAGAAAATCAGAGTTTACAAAAATTTTCCATGTTTAAAGACCATACATATTGTGATAGTGCCCAAAACAACTCCAAGATAGTACATATCAAGTTCTAAGATAACCCCTACCAAACAACTAACACTAGTTTAAAGGATTCAAAACATGTTTAACAATCATTTACGACATTATTAAAGTCTAGACAAGGTTAAGTTTAGCGCGGAAGCTTCAAAATGCGTGTTCAGTTCTTGACAACATGCTTGATCACCATCCTGGAGGACCCCATCCATACCTAGGGTCAAAACCACTAAAAACATTAGTTTTGACATTAATATAGAACATATAAACGAATTCCGACATCGAAAAGTAAATAAAATACTAAGTTTACTCGACTCCGGCGTAATTTACGGTATCTACCGTAAATTACGGTAGACACTGAATGGTCTTGGTCTGCCGTAACTCAGTAGAGATTCAACGTAAGACTTTTGTTTTCCACCGTAAATTAAGGTGGAGACCGTAATTTACGGTGAACTCTGTATCTTTGCCATTTAACTATTTTGTTGATTTCTCCCTAATCCGCATGCCGTTTTAGGCTATTTCTTTCCTGTATGTCTGTAAATTCATTACGGACATGTTCATTTCGACTATCATACCAACTTTTGACTCACCGATCATATGTCTAAAAGTTACTATACTATCATTTATTCGACCCATTCTAACTATAAGTGTATATTTCCAATTTTCTTATTCTAAAAACCCTTTTTTTAAATGTAATTACCCAATTTCCCGGGCTTATATAGCTTAGTGTGTTCACGTCATTTGTGACTTAGTGTTTCTTTAGAATTAAAAGCTTGTTTCCTTGGAAATTCAAACAATCCGTTTCAAGCGACATTTACAACTTATAGCTTGTTGTTGATCCATTATCCCGGATTCACAACTTAGGGCATCACGCTAGGTTCGTAAGTGAAATGCAATCCAGCAATTAACAACTTACGAGACTTTCAAGTCGCTACCTCCAGAATTCTTTCTAAAGTAGGAATTCGACCCGTTTGACCATCTAGTGAAAACCATCACTTTATTAACAAGTCAAACCCGAGTCCAAATCCTTACTTTGATCCGTTTGATGGTCGAATGGACTTCGCCACTTGAAGGACGCCTCAAACGTAGATATTACACCATGACTTCATTTATACACTAGACCCAAACATTTACGCATAATTTAACGAGACTAAAGTCACGTACCTTTAAAGCACACCTTTTCCGCGTGTATCTCCTCCGGCGTGTCCGCTTGACGTTCCTGATTCCTTGCCTATAGAGTTCCATTCATAACAAGTTTAGAAATCTTTCATAAGCTTTAACGCATTAGTTTCTAACATAGTTAAATCTGCGTTTTTAACCGACTTCTAGCATTTTATCCCTCGTTTAGGCATTTTATCAAACACCTAACGGTTCAGATTTCTATATGATAAAAACCAAGTTTATGGCTTGAAATTTTCACCCAATTTGACTTCAATCAAGCAAATACTCATATATTTCAACATCAATATTTCAGCAATTATCTCATAATTTCAGTTTATACTAGAACAAGAGTCTAAATCCTAGTATTTATCAAGTTCGACTAACTTATTAATCACCCACTATGGTGATTTTGATCCTTACAATTATCATGCAAGATTTTTGACAAGAAATCATCTAGCGTTTGACCCTAAACCTTATATTACTTCCAATTTCATGATTACAACGCATAATTAAGCTCAATCACTCGATTTCAATTACATGCAAGAATTTGGGTTGAATCAAGACAACCAGATTTGACATACCTTACGATCCCCTTGACGAGGTGATCACGATTCTATGTTCAGATTTCGATTTCAACTTGGATTGAGCCTTCAATTTGTGAGTTTAGTAACATTTAGGGTTTTGAGAATGGGGGATCACCCCTCTCCTGTTCTTGATCGACCAGACACCTCAAATGGGGTGTTTGGTTTTGTTTTTATTAAAATTAGTAATACAAGTTTCAATTTTTAACAACATAGGTCCCTCTACTTTTGTTTAACATATAGTTTGGTTAGTTTAACCCTATTTTAGTTATTTCTAGACTTGTAGTTAACTAGGTTATAATTTCCTAGTTAATTAATTCTTGTTTATTTAAACTTTATAATTCTAATATAAAGTTTTATATTTCCGGGGTGTTACACCGTGACAATCCACATTTGCATTGAATCTCTTTTATGTTATATCTCAAAATTTATGTGATTTAATATTTACAACCTCGATCACTTCGGTGTCGAGGGACGCACATTATAAAATTTACGTCCTCGGTCACTTCGGTGTCGAGGGACGCACATTATAACATTTACGACCTCGGTCACTTCGGTGTCGAGGGACGCACATTTACGACCTCGGTTACTTCGGTGTCGAGGGACGCACATTATAACATTTACGACCTCGGTCACTTCGGTGTCGAGGGACGCACATTATAACATTTACGACCTCGGTCACTTCGGTGTCGAGGGACGCACATTATAACATTTACGACCTCGGTCACTTCAGTGTCGAGGGACGCACCTTTACGACCTCGGTCACTTCGGTGTCGAGGGACGCACATTTACGACCTCGGTCACTTCGGTGTCGAGGGACGCACATTATAACATTTATGACCTCGGTCACTTCGGTGTCGAGGGATGCACATTTACGACCTCGGTCACTTCGGTGTCGAGGGACACACATTTACGACCTCGGTCACCTTGGTGTCGAGGGACGCACATTATAACTTTATGGCCTCGTTCACTCCGGTGACAAAGGATGCACAATACTCTAGTAATTCTCCCTACATGAGCCGCACATATACTTAAACATATCATACTAATCTTTTTCATACGCTATCTATATCTATGATTTCAAAATATCACCACAAGATTAACTCCACTCATGTCCCCAGAAATGGAAGTCTTATCATCAAGATAGAAGTGGCTTCCTTACCTTGAGAGACAGCTCCGTTTCATTTCTTTTACAACGACTTCACTAACGAGTTAGGGGTGACTTCCTTATCTCGGAGGTAGTTACAAACTCTTCTTCGTTCTCAATAAAACCTTATTACGCCAACCATATGCTCAAGTTTTTTTGTCGTTTATCATTTTGTCAACAACTTTTACTTACGTTTTTTTCAACACACTTCGCATTTCAAAATTTCAAACATTTTAGCAAGAATGCCATCCTTTCAAAGGTCTTCCTCTTAGATTTCGAGGACGAAATCTCCTAAAGTAGGGGAGACTGTAACATTCGTCAAAAACGGATATTCAAAATCCGACCCGCTTTGAACCATGGAAGTTTTTCGCGAATTATATAACCGTTGAAAGATTTTAATTATCGTGATTCATTTATTTTGTTAATTAATTAATCAAACTAATTTAAAGTTACATATATAAAATCTAGTTAGTTAAGTTTTTTTTTTATTAAGGGTCTAAAAGTGGTACTTTTGAAGACACCTAAATCCCTTATGTAATGAAAAGATGAAATCCATGGTAACTTAGAAACTTTAGGGACTGTTTGTGCAAGTCCATAAACTTCTAAACAATTAAGAGGACACAAGTTCAATTCTATTTCTTTTCTTCTTTCATTTTGCCGCCAAGTTTGCCTACCATGTTACAACTTCCTTTTTTTCTTTTGATTAGCTAACTAACCGGAGTAAAATCGTTATGCGTTTTCCTTT
This sequence comes from Helianthus annuus, assembly GCF_002127325.2. NCBI lineage: Eukaryota > Viridiplantae > Streptophyta > Magnoliopsida > Asterales > Asteraceae > Helianthus > Helianthus annuus. Next base: position 125,918,544 of record NC_035449.2, read on the forward strand.
TTGAAATAGATTTCCTAACTTATCGAAATTAGAACTGATTCCGCGTTCCTTTAATATGACAATCAAGAATCTGGACTCATTTACAAAACGCATACGATTAGTCAGAATATCATTTCCATACTTTACGAAACTTGTGAATGCTATATAAACGAGCCACAACCTCAACTTCTTCTCACCCTAACTTTTCGATAACACCACGTCTTGAACTTCAAGTTTTTTTTCACCGGAACAAACGAAGTCGCCGAACACCGGAAAACCTCCTACGCTCCCTCACCTATCGAGACGCTCGCCGGAAAGTTCTAACTTGCCGGAGAACCTGCATGTCACCAGTGACATCATTCGAAACCACGTAAATCATAGGAGCTTTGCCGGAGTCCATGTCCACGTTTCGGGTAATCCCTCGTGTTCGTACTCTTGATTCTCAATCTCTACTCGTGCGATATTCCAAGAACCTCACGCAACCAAAGGTGAGAATACTAGATCCCTTTTTATGCTTTATTATCTTTGGGATGCAATACATGTTCTTTGAATCAAATACACAAACATGCTATAACTTTAAAACAAATAATCTCTATATATGTTCATACGTGTTATACTTGTAATCATACGTGTTATACTTGAAATCCTACGTGTTTAAGTTCATATGCTTATAATTAGTTATTGTTATGGAAAATTTGTTTAAAGACATTTTTATACATATACTCAAACTTGTATGATCGCCAATACTTTTGTATTGATCTATGATTTAACATGTATTGCAGGTTGTGATGATACAAGGAATCTAGTAGGATTGCCTAGAAACGCATTTAAATTTTAATACTTGCAAACCTGTTATAATTTGTTTCCAATCTTGTAATAAACCATTATTATGAAATGAAATTTATTTACTTGAATACTTGTCGCATTTTATTTATTTCAAACTTGTGGTATTTCTAGTTCAAACAAGGTAAAATGAAAACATTAAATACTTGACACAAATAGCGTTATGATGTCTCTTGCAATCTATATCGTCTCATCCCGATGTTTCCGCCATCGGTTGGGGTGTGACATCAACGACATATGAAGAATGATTTGTTAAATTTGCCTTCAATATGAAAACAAGTTATTAAAGTCATTAATACATACGCGATTAAAAAGTTCCCAAAGATTGGAAATCATAAAAGAAAATACATAAAAGATATGTCTTCACAAAGTGATGTAAGAGTTTAGCCAAGTGAAGAAACACTGGTTAAATGACCGGCATCAGATAAACCAGGGGGTTAGGTTCTACATAAAAAGGGTTGGTTTATTCTCGTTCAATTCGGGGGGGAGAGATCTTCTCCTCTTCTCGATAACTGCAAAACAGACACCGTCAGACTCGCCACGGGGAGAATCGGGGTTCTCTCCGTGACCACCCTCCGGCGTGAGAATAAGTATCGGTATATGAAGAAGAAGAAGTATAAGTGAAGTGAATGTAACTTGAAGATTGTACCTGAATTACTCTTCTATTTATAGCCGAGAGTTTGGGCGGGAAACCTGTTATTGAAATATTGACGGAAAATGCTAACTCCGTAAGCGGTTATTTTTCCCTCCGTTAATCTCTTAATCGAGTGTGAGAGCACACGGATCGTGATCTAGATCAATGGATGGGGTACTGCCACATGGAAAGTGGGCAAGTGGAGTTTCCCTTCAATTCCATGCCATCATCGTGTCTTCAAGGGAGCCCGGGATGATGACACGTGGCCAGACGGTTATAACCATCTAGTGGTGCACGATTGAGTCTTCTAGAAGATTTACAGTCGTAATCTAGTGTGATTCTTTATCGTGTGGTATCAGTGAAGTAAATAATATCCAAGTCTGGGTATTATTTAAGCGATTTAAGCGGGAGTGCTTGCTGGGATTTTTATCCCTGTTTGTTACAGAGAGAGGCGCAAGGATACATTAGCTCCCTTTTGGCGCGCAGGTGTTGCTTGTTGTCTTTCTTCTGTGTCCTCTTTGTTGGACCAGTGCGTGGTCGCGCAAGGTCTAAAGAGGGTTAAAGATGAGGTTGTGGTATGGTCTCAAGTACTTAAAGCGAGGTTTTTGGGACCTTGCCCCTTCAAGTCCCCCCAGTCTAGTGTTGCTCTTATGCAAATAAGTGGAGCACTGGACTATGAGAGAGAGGTGCTTTTTGCTTTAGAGGTTTTTTGGAACGAATATGGAGAATCTTCTGGGAGAAGATAATTTTTGCTCATTATTTTGATTTTTGAAACTTTTGACCTTGGGTCTGCAAAAAGGTGCGGTAATGACTGTTGACGTGTGACAGCTTTCATTGTCAGCCTGTATATTACTCACCGTGTTTCACACGCGCGTGTGAACTCGTGCTTGTGCTGTTCCCCACTCACCCCTGATGCTTGGATAACTGTGCCATCCCGAAAAAGGTGTTGTTGCAGTTACCTAGGCTATTTATGGCGGTGAGTATATAAGTGTTTTCAATTGCCTATTCTTGTTAATCATTACTTTCTTGAAAACCTTTTTCTTCTTCGTCTTCTTTATCCGTTCCTAGAAAGAATTTGGAATTTCTTCCCCTTATGTCAACCGGAGATCATCACGAAGACTCTACTAAAAAAATGGCTGCCGAACTTCCACCGTTAAAGTGGTCTAGGGCAACTTTTGATGGTTTGATTTGAAATTTCAGGTTTCCGTAAAACTGGGGTACCAGATACCCTGACGAGGGTCAGACGGCGGCGGATGCTCTGGCCGGTTATATGAGCCTATTTTGGGATTTCTTCTCTGCAGGCAACTTCCGTCTGCCTTCAACAAAATTCTTTCTTGAAATTCTTGAGTATTACAGTTCCATATCTCCCAGATGCACCCTATTGGTATGGTTAGGGTTCTTCATTTTGAATTTGTGTCCCGGACGATGCATATCGAACCAACAGTTCCTCGATTACGTGTTTTCCACCAAATGCATTACTCTCAGGGGTTCTATTCTTTTGTGCAAGAGCATCTGCAAAGAAGATCTTGCTACAACCCCCGAAATCCTTCCATGATTAGAAACAGAAATTCTTTTTTATCAAAGCAGGAGTTATCCCGATGAGGATGATTTTTAGGGGAAAGGAGGATGTCCCCACTGAGACCATTCAAACTCCTGTTGACGAAAATTGGTACAAGGATCTGAAATACGTCCCGTCTGTTGCCTTGCCAGAGAATGCCCTTGTTGGTGCTAGTATGAGTCTGAAATGGAAGATGAATCGAGAAGAGAAGCCGGTGTACATGGAAGATTGCAAAAGTAAGATGTAGGTTTTGCCCTGCTTCTTCACTTTCCTTTTCTCTCTCTTTTTTTTTTTTTTTTTTTGATTTTGCCTTTGCTTTTCCTTCACGCAGTTGTTTCTCTATATGTTGTTGCTTCCGAAAGGGAAGGCGGGAAAATGACTACCCTTCCCAAGAAACCAGATAAGGAACTGTGGTATCACCACATTGTGAAGAACTTTGTTCTTCCGTGGGATAATGACCTGTCTGTGCAACCTGCTGCTGGTGCTGGTAAGTTTTTATCGCGGTGTTTTTTGTTTGCTATTTTTGCGCGCTCGGATAAGTTAAGTCTGAGTTTTATAGTAGGTGAACTGTCTAATTTGGGCATAGGCCCTGAGAAGAAAAGACGCGTGCCGACAACTTCTGTTGCGCCAAAGAAGAGTGATGCTGAGAAAGCTCAACCTTCCAAGGCCAAAAATGTTGGGGGAGAGAAGAAAGGTATGCGCCGTTCCTCTGACTCCTTGTGTGATTATGTGGTGGTATCTGATTCATTGGAGGGTCTTGCGCCTGCAGTTATAAGAAGACCGAAGCCGGAATCAAAAGATACGGCTGATATCCCTCCATCTAACCCTGATGATCCCATTGATTTTGAATCAAGTCCTGAGCGCTTAGTGAGGAAGAAAGCAGGAAAAAGAAAACAGACTGGCGTTGAAGCTGAAGGACAGCCCGCGAAGAAGATTCAGAGGAAGAAAATTACTAGGAGGGGCAACCTGGATGCCTTTATTTCAGAATCTATTCCTGGTAAGTGTTATTTTTTGCTCTCTTCCTTTCACTTCTTGAATAATTGTGATTCATATGTTTGTTTTTACAGAAAAACTAATTTCCCCTGTTCCCACAGAACCATCATCTGTGGTTAATGAAGAACTTCCACCTTCCCCCCCCCCCACGCGCCTTTGTTGCTGACCAGTTAAAGAACACTGAGATTCCTGAGAGTGAGGCGGGGAAGACTGCTGGGGCTGAGAATCTTGAGGCTGATAAGCATGTTGATGTTGTTGTGGGTATGGAAAAAGTTACTAGCCCAGAGATTGTGGATGGTGCTGGTAATCCACAAACTCCTGAACTTGTTGCTCATGATTCGGAGAAAGGGAAGACTGCTGAAGAGATCCCTGTTACAAATTCTCCTTCCAAGGCTTCTGGTTCTATGCCTGAGAACATTGAGAAGGTCATTGTTGAAGACCAAGGCTCATTCTCTAATGCTGACAAAAATTCCCCAATCCGCCCGGATGAAACTCTGGGGGATTATTATAATAGAAGTTATTCAAAGAAGAATGCTTCCGAGATTCATGTCCCTGTCTAGAATCTGAAGAAAGGTGACACTTTCTCAGATTGGCGCGTGTGTCGAGATTGGTTGCAGGGAACCTTTCCTCCTCGGGAAATTAAATTTCAAGAGGGACGCCTTCGCGATCAAACTTATCATGCTTATCTTGAGGAGGCCACTTCTTATACATCTACCACGCACCGTATAGTGCGTGAGTGGCATAGTATGCATAAGGAGTGGGCCGCTTTTAAGGCGTCCAAGAATAAGGCTGCTGAGAATGAAGACCGTGTTGCCCAATTGAGGGCTAAACTATAAGCTGTTCAGGCCAAGTTTAAGACTGATCGGAAAACTGAAGAGTGGTCCGTTGCGGGCTGGAAGAGAAAAGCGGAAGCCGAAGTTGCCCTTCTTTCTGAGGAGCGCAAGAACTGGAAAAAGATCTGCGAGAAAGATAATGCCGAGAAGATGGGTCTCCGCAATGTTATCAACAATCTCAAAGCTGAGGTTGAGAAATTGAAGAAACAAGATGCGGAGATCGAAAAGTTGAAAAAGGAAAAAGCTGACGCTGAAGCTGCGCGAGATGAAGCGCGTTCCCATAGGGAACGAAGTGAACAACGAGAGGTACATACCTGCGCCACTCTTGCTCTTAGAGATAAAGAGATAGAAGAACTTACTGCTTTGCTGGCTGATCGGGAACAACTCAAGAAAGATTTGGAGCTTGCGCGTTCTGAGAAGGCTGAAACTTCCCGCTTTCTAGCTGAAACTGAAGGAAAGCTAGAAAATTCTGAAACGGCGCGAGCGACGGCGGAGAGTGAACTTGAGCCTTTTAAAAGTGACATGCTATGGCTGAAAGAACGCGGGATCACCAGTGTAAGTTGCTTTCTGCTTGCAATTCTTGTGGAAATGTTTTGCGCTTTTTCCTTATTTGCCTTTATTGTTTTTATAGGTTGCTGAATCAGTGTTGAATTCTGAAGAACTAGATTAAACGGTTGCATGTTTGGTGGTTGCTGCGCAAAATGACGGATATGCTCAAGGGTATGCGGAATGCTCGCACTATGTAGTTAATGCTTTGAAGGTTGATTGGGATACTAGTAGATCCGCTACTCATGGTGTTAATACTGGCGCTGCCCTTGTTGCTATGAAAACAGAATTCAACAACTTACAGCTTCCTGTCATGGATCTTATAAACGTTGCATTGCAGTATGAAGATCATGTAGCGCAACTGAAGGAAATCTTCCCAGATGGAGATGAAGATGAAGATTTAGCGTAGGTTTCCTCTTGTGGTTGTATGAACAATTATTTTTGTTGTTTTATGGGATGTGTATCCCTTTTTTGTTAATGCGCTACCGCACAAGTAACATGTATTGAAACACTGCCGTGTTTGATAATTTTCAAGGCGTATTGGTGCGCCAGGAGTAGTATGTGTTTAGGTTTACAATATTTTGCATGGGTACAATTACTTTGATTATGTAAGGCGAATAAAGGTGGTATGAAGCTCATGTGTGAACGTATGGTCTTGATGTAATAACTGACCGTTCATGAGACTTCTGTTGTAGTTACCATAATGTTTTTGCGCTTACCAATAGAAATTGCATGCACTTTGTAAGAAAAAACACAAGAATAATAGAAACTTTGTTGTTTATTCATGGATAAGGCGCAAAGGCCGTACAAAGTCTATTAAAATAATTACATAGGACTTAACTTACACAATAGTCTTTACTTAGAATTGATAAACTGTAGAGTCTGTCCAATCTGCAAGGAGACTATAGAGCTATTACTTAATTCTTCGCCTTTTTACTCGGGCCCTCCTTGTCACACCCCCAAAATCCACAAGCGGAGTATCACCGCATGGAGGCGTGACTGACCAAGATCAAGCCACCAATCATATTGAACAACGTAATTAAATAAATAAAACCAACCACAATATAATTGGTGTCTAAAAGAAAGTAACCAACTTTAAGTTAACAACAGAAGCATAAAATGTAAAACCCAAACATAAGTAATAAGTTCATAAAGTTTAAATGTTTAACATGGAACTCAACAGTCCATGTCCCACAACGATCACTCCTCCCTGTGCAAGCTCCATAAACACCTAACGACCTGCAAGGCATGTAACAACGAGTCAACAACAAAGTTGAGCGAGTTCACAGTTGGGTGTTCGTTTTAAGTTGTTTCAAAACATAGTTTTTCTTTAGCTGGCTTACTTGCCGTGGGGGTTACCCCATAGTTGAAATATGATGAACCACTTCCTTCTTTCCCAAACCATAATTAATGGGGGCTTCCCCATGTGAACCACTAGACCGTTACCATATCGACAACTGACGAACAATAGTTATGCCCTACGTCAATGTCTATCATCATTGACTAAGTGCCCAGATCCATTAGTACACGCCCGTCTGAACGGCACGGTGTGAGGCTTGTCAACCATAATAGCGCTATTAACTAATGACCCACTCGCCATTGGCCCCGCGATTAAGTCGATATAAAAATGAGGGACTTCATGATAGAGTTTTGTCTAGTAAGTTTAAGGTTGTTGTCCTACCCAAGGAGGATGAACGTACATATTCTACCCAAGGAGAATACACAGGATTAATGTTGGCATCCTACCCATGGAGGATGGCGGTACATATCCTACCCAAGGAGGATATGTAGGTTCCGTTTTAATTCTTTAACCCATTCCCAACCACCGGGAATCCCATGCCTTGTAGAAAGTGTGAACTCACCTCGGTTTGCTCGGCCGATACACAGAAAGGTCAATCGAGATGCAAGTGGTCAACCACGTCCTAACATGGTTACCATACAAGTCAGGTCTAGGTTTGAGTAGTGCACATAAGTTTACGCAGAACTAACAAATTAGGAACACGTAATGATCATGGCAAACACATAAGATCACATTCATCACGTTAACAGACAAGTACACAACATATTCGAACTTGTGCGACTCTAACGATTAGGCTCGCACAAGTCTTATAGCCCAGCAGCCTTGTGCGGTTTACCAAATGAGGCCCAATTGTTTCTAGCCCAACCTGTTGTGCGTCCAACACATCCTTGTGCGACTCACTACGGGTTGTGCGATCCAAACATACCCGGCCCAAATAACCTAAGCAAGCATACGGCCCAAACAAGTAAACAATATTCAATTTGTGTGGTCCACTTGGCCTTGTGCGACTGGGTTTGGGCTTTAAGGCCCAACAGCATAATAAGGTTCAATATGTGTGTGGCCCAAGACTTGTGCGATCGACATTGCCTTATGCGATCCACACGTCTTGTGCGATCATGCAGTTCTAAGTTGTATCGTGAGCTTTAAACAGTTGCACCAAGCTTGTGCGACTGCCTTGTGCGACCAATCCCTTGTGTGATCCGATTTGGTCTTGTGCGATCCGATTTGGTCTTGTGCGATCAAGGGTGGCCTTTTGCGACCAATCCCTTATGTGATCCCCTAATTTCATGCAATCGGTTTAAATCATTCCACAGTTTCATATTTTGCATTAAAGATAACAGTTTCCAATCATACAATTAATCGATCAAACAAGGGTTTTTAACCTCAAATCCATATGAACCCTAATCATGTTCAAAACATAATCAACAACCATTTACACATATTAACACGGCTTATGTTATCGATTTCTAGCATGCATCCTAACAAGTTTAACACAACCAATCATCCGAATATGAACACCGCACAGCCGATAAGCATACATTCGGTTCTCCATCATCTTTCACATCATATGGTTATCAATCCTACAATTATCTAAATATACTACACACGTAAACCGATTTTTATGAATATTAGACTTCATCGATTTACATTACAATCAAACACACATCATCTCTAAATCGCCATGTATAACATATAGATTACAATAATATCTAACAAAACAATAATCACGAAACACTAACCGGTTAGGAGGTAAAACAAGGATGATCCGAATCAAAAGAGCTTCGAGAGATAGGAATGTTTGTCGTCGGGTTAGAGAGGGAGAGGAAGGAGAGAACTAGGGTTTGGTGTGTGTTCTAGTGTATGCAAATTATGAGAAACAAACCCCAATGATGGGTGCTTGTACGCGTATAAAAGGGAGTGGGCCGAACCCTTCCTCGGGCTACCCTTGGTTCGAATACAAAAGATGTGGCCCGAGGATTGAGTGACACTAAAGTCCAATAGCTTGTGCGATCGGGTTAATGTTGTGCTGTTACATTATATACAATCATTACACAAAATCACATAACACAAACATAACATTTCATTTAAACTACGAATCACACAATCACATATTGTCCAGACAAGTTACATCAAAGCATTACGAGAGGCTCTAAATTACGAGTTGTCACATTATCCCCAAGTTGAAAGAAATTTCGTCCCGAAATTTAGCACGTACTCACTGAGGAAGCTAGTTACGTTGCATGGTTTTCTCGGTTTTCCTGGGGTGTCACATCCTGTTAGGATCTGAGCTTAGATTGATTGTGATTTGTGTTTGAATTAAGATGAACAATGAAAGAGTAGTGCAGCGGAAATTAAATGGAAGCAAACTTTTCACAATCAAACAGAAGAAATGCTTTCAAACATACATTTTCAACAAAGAATCAAATGCTTAAATTTATTTCAAACTTTAATTACAATTGCATGTATGCTTTGCAAACTCCCCCTCAGCCCGAGCTCAGTATTTGTTCGTGCAGGAAGAAGATGGTGAAAGAGCTAATAGAACAGTACAGAGCACTGTTCTAACGCAACAAACCACTGAGCATCTTAGCTGACGTCACCATGAAAGTGACATCTAACCTCCTAACAAACTCTTAACAACTGACCTATACAAACACTGCTATACTAACTGCTGATGTTACTATTCACTGCATAAAGTAAACATAAACAGCTGCTGCATCCTTCCACTGCTATGAACCCAGCAGTAACTGTCATGATCAGCAGTGCTTGAAACAAGGCAGTAGATTGAGCAGCAGAGCTTTAGTTCTTCAACAGTCTTTGACTTGCTCAGCAGTTGTAGATCAGCAGTTTGCATGATCAGTGGATAGGAGGTCAGCAGATGTTGAAACCACTTTCAAGGGGAGAGATTTGCATACATAACATCTACTTATTCTGGATCCACTGCTCTGATCCAGTTTTGGCTTTTATTATCTGTTCCTTTGGCAGGGTTCAATCCCAACAATCTCCCCCTGGAACAGATAATGACAACACTCTCCATTATTAGAAGATCTTTATTGCCTCATCAGCAGTTCCCTTATTTGCCCTTTGAGTTGTAATTCAAAGGTTAAGGCATTTGTATCATCTTCATCCCTGCTAAGTGGAAGATCAAGGAGATCCTGCAAATCTTCAAGACTCTGGCCAAGAGCTTGTTCCCTTGTTAATTTCTTCACTTCTCCACTAGACTTGAACACAGTCAATACGTGGGTCTGTTTATCAGTTTTCCACTTTAGTACTTTTGAGCCTGGTGGGTTTCTTGGGATATTTGTATTAGATGAGGTATTTGGTGATGCTGGCCTATTCATAACTGGCTGAGCAATACTTGCAGATTGTTCCAATTCAGGATCTTCTTTCATCATTAACCTAATGCCCTCTTTTACAAGGTCATTACCAGCAATTACATCTTGAACTGTTTCAGCACCCAACTGGTTTTGTCTCCTTCTTTTGTAGATGGCAGCACCAGCAGGAGCAGTGGTTCTTTTGACTTGCAGCTTTGGTGGTCTTTTTGAGACCTCTGCTTTGGAGTAGTCAGGCTTTTGTGGAGCTGTTGGATCTTTCTTCCTAAGTTCCTCCAACCTTTTATAGGTGGCCCTGACCCTAGCTTCTCCCCACTTTGACACAGAATTCTTTGACCCATAATCAGCTGCTACCAGCTCCTCTTTCATTCTCTTCAACTCTAAGGCCTTGTCAGCTTCAAATTGTTTGAATTTTTCAGGAGGAGCCTGCTTGACCTTATTTTTATCATTTCATGAATCCTGGCTACTTCTTTTTCAAGCTCAGGAATGGTCCAGTTTTTGTACATGTGTTTCTCCCCCTTGTATTTCTTGTACGTCATGATGTTTTCAATGTAGTCTTGTCTCAAGGACTCATCTGCCCTTTCAGAGATTTGATGACATACATTTTTGGCAAATTGCTCCATAGATCTGACCTGTGTGAGTAGAAACTGATAGTTTTGCTGAAATTCTCTATCAGATTTCCCTTGTTTATTTTTTATTGAGATATCCTATGCTTGCTTGGCCTTGATTTTCAAATATTCTTCAACACTATTTGGCCTGGGATATCCTTCAATCGTTGGCAAACTCCTGTTGGCAGGGTCATCCTCATAATAGAAAGATTTGATTTCTTCCCTAACTGCTATGAGTTCCACAGGAAATACAAAACCTGCAGGAGGTAATGGCTTTTGGATTTGAGCTGTAGAGAGAGGAATGGGTTTTGGAATTGTGACAAGTGCTTGGGATTTTGAAGCTGCTGGTGGTGGTGATGGAGAATCATCATCTGATATGATAATCCTTCTCCTTTTTATTTTAGGAAAGGCAGATGATGTGTTGGGTGGAACAGTGGAGGTGGTTTGAGTGGCAGTGGTTTGTGATTGACTAACAGTTGTTGAAACAACTGGTGTTTCAACCACTGTTGTCATTACAGTAGATGTTGTGACATCTACTGTCTTCTGCTTTTTGGCAGGAGATGATGGTGGAGATGTTGTTTTTGGTGGTGATAAGGCAGTGGTAGTGGTGTGTGTTGAAGTGAGAGCAGATGATGTAACAACTGAAGTACCAGCAGATGTTGATACAGCAGGAGTTTCAGCAGTTGTTTGGGTGGAGGTTTGATGTTGGTGGCTTTTGGATGGTGGTTTTGAAGTATGCTTTGGAAGACTGGATGGTGTGGACTTGGGTTTCCTTACTTTTCTAGTAAGATTTCTTTTTGGAACAGGATTTTGAACATCCTTTTCACCAGAACAACCCTGCGCATTCAGCTCCATGAAAGCTCTCTTCTCCTCATTCCACCTTGATAAATCCTTTGCCGCTATATCCCTTTTTACACTTATGACACCTTCATCAAGTGCATTCTGGGTAACATCAACCTTCTTGCTTCCATCTGGCAAGGGAATTTTTCTGAGCATAGCATCCTTTTCAGGCTCAAGATACAGACCATTATCAATCCCTTTCTTCCTCCACTCCTGAATTTTCTCCCCCTTTTTAGTATTTTTTGGGGGAAGTTCATCAATAAAAAGAACTGTTGGAGGAGCAGTGCCAGTGGTTGTCAACAGATGGGCCTTGATAGCCTTGATGTCATCTTGTGTGTTCTTGAACCTAGACTCCATTGTGTTTCTCAGCTCTTGGACATGTTTTTCATGTTGCTGATTAGCCACTTGTTGTTGTTGTTGTTGCAGAAAAGGTTGAAAAAGGTTCCAGAGCTCATTCGTAACATCTGCTGGTGGTGGAGCAGGTGCGTGAGGTGGAACAGCAGTGGATTGTACCATTTGAACTGTCAACAACTGATGCAGAATTTCTTTGATTTCTGCAACAGAGGTGTCCAGTTTTTCAACTCTGTCCGTCAATTCCTGGTACTTTAAACCATCACCCAATTTAATGGGATCATCTTATTTCCCACTAGCAGTGGTTTTATCAGAGGTGGAGGTAGGGAGTATACTCCTAACATCAACAACCGATGCCCCTTTTTCTTGGTACTGGGGTCTTCTTCCTTCAACACTTGATAATCTTTTGAAGAAACCAGTGGTTAAAACAAACTCACTAGCAGATAACAGAGGTGTTATGGAAGGAATTTCCTCCAAGGAAGTCTTATTGATGTAACCACTGTCCAAGTGTAAACCTGTAGGTTCAACACTTGTAGTGGCTGCTTCACTTGGACTACTACCAAGAGTTACTTGTAACTCAAGGGGTGTAACCTCCTCAGGTTGTGTTGGTGGGTTAGCAGAGATTGATACATCAAGCCCAGTTTCATGTTGAGGTATATTCTCATGAACAGGTGATTGAGAAGGACTGGTTTGTGCCAGGTTCAAATCAATTGCATCCAACAGTAGTTTAGTGTTTGGGGGAATTGGGGATGTGAATTTAGGTGTAGAAAGAGGATTTGCCCCGGGTATTGGGCTGTGGATGATGGAAACAAGTGCTTCCAGAGCATCATGATGTGGTGACCCTTGTTGTACAACCTGTTCTTTTTGTGAAGAGACAGGAGGAGTTTCAACTAAGGTTTGAGATATTTTTACCAACTGCTGTGAGGAAGTAGCAGCAGTGGTTTGATGTGACTTTTGTGTTGTCACAGGTAGTTGCTCTGGTATCTCATCCTCCAGGGGTGCCTTTTTGATAGGTTTGGGGGGTTTTTGAGTTTTCTTTTTCTGTGGCTTTTTGGTGATTTTAGGTGTGGGTTTCAAGGCAGTTGTTTTGCTACCTTGATCACCTTGAGCAGTGGGCTCAGCAGCAGATACCTGAGGAGCAGTGTTTGCTGCTAAATTCTGCTCAGGCTGCTTGTGTTTTGCAAGGTGTTGACATTCTTATAAAGGTTTCAGCAGTTAAGCTGTGCATTTGAAAATATTTACCTTGGTTTATTGCAAGAAGATCATCCTTACTGAATTTCTTTTCAAAATAATAACTTAGAAATCTTGGAAACAGTAAGAATGATTTTGTTTCAACATTTTTAACCAAATCATTGAAGATTACCTAGGAATAGTTAAAGTTTTCTTCTTGAAGAATAGCATACCCCAGGTTTTGAATCTTCAAGGGTATTTCATTAAAAGAAGTGGTTTTATTTGAAACACACATGAGGAGGGTATGGAATAAAAATCTTGTTGCAGGAGGGAAGAAACCTTTTTGTAAGGTATCCCTCTTCATCATTGTGTATGCATACCCTCTCGCAATGAAGTCAATTTTTAACTCGTTTTTAGGGAAAGAATCTTTACCTTCCTGATCATCGAGCTGAAAGACCTCTGATATGGATTGCGGTGTGATGTTGACCGCTTTACCCTTTAGAGAAGAATTAATGGTAGTGACAGTTTCACCTTGTTTTTCAAGGGTTGCATTCTTCCAGAAGTCTCTTTGGGTCGTCAAGTAAATTGGTGCATCGGCGGTTAACAAAGTTTTGTACTTTGTTGCATTAAGCATATCAAGGATGGAATCAAAGGTATCGGTGGTGTCGGGCTTTGTGAGAAGACCCAGAAGATTATGAGAAATTTTGTGTGGAATTTCAGTGGGTGTAGCCTTTTGAGAGGCATCTTTTGAAGATGTTTTTGCGGAAGCCTTTGATTTGGTCATCTTTTGGAAGAAGACGATTGAAGAAATTTGTGGAGAAATTTGATGAAATGTGAAGAAACTGCTTTGAGAAGAGAATTTTTGTGAATTCAATTCGATAGTAAAACCCTGTTTGGGGCTTGAAAGGGGGTTTTATGGAGAAAAAGTGAAGGCTGACGTGGCAGTGGTTACAAAAGGTCTGACCACTATGTACTGTCCACGTACCACCCCTGATGAAGTGATGGACAATACTTTTGTGAAAGTTACTAAAGAAAGCAGTCGATGTAATGGTACAGAAGGCAGTGGATGATATTTGCTATCAGTGGATAGCTCATCAGTGGATACAACACTGCTTTTGAACAACAGTGTTTATCAAAGAAATGAGAGAACAGGTGGTGACCTTCAGCAGTGGACAGTCTTTTGAAGTAGAACAGACTTTTGAACTCATTAGTGGTTATGGCAGACTTTTAAGGATTTTAATGAAAAATTCATTTTTGGCTATTTTTAAGGATGGATTTTTGATTTTCTGAAAACATTTTAATGCTTTTATTCATAGAAAAACAGGATTTTGCCTGTTATTCCATGTTTAGCATGCCAATCCTAGAGATCAAGCTTTCAAAGGCGGATGTGTCTAATGCTTTGGTTAGCACATTTGCCAGCTGATCCTTAGTTGGAACATGATGCAGAGAAATCAAACCTCTTTCATAGCAATCCCTCACAAAGTGATGTCTGATGTCGATGTGTTTGGTGGTTGAGTGAGAAACTGGATTTTTGATGATATTTTCTGCTGCCTGGCTATCCAACATGAGTGGTGTCTTCAAGGCAGTGATACCAAAATCCAACAACTGATTTTGAAGCCAGAGCAGTTGGGCTGTACAGCTTGTAGCAGCTATATATTCTGCTTCAGCAGTGGATGTGGAAACAGCTGCTTGCTTTTTGCTTTGCCAAGACACTAAGCAATTGCCTAGGAATTGGCACCCTCCTGAAGTGGACTTCCTTGTCTTGTCACATCCAGCAAAGTCACTATCTGAGAAACCTGAAAGCTCAATTTTACCATCAGCTGGATACCAGATACCAAGTGTGGGAGCACCTTTTAGGTATCTGAATATCCTTTTTACAACAATAAGGTTTGACTTTCTAGGGGTTGACTGGGATCTTGCACAGACACATGTTGCAAACATGATATCTGGTCTAGATGCAGTTAGGTACAATAAAGACCCAATCATGCTTCTATATAAGGTCTGATCAACCAAATCATCCTTTTCATCAGACATGACCAATTTGTTGGTTGCAATGGGTGTACTGCATGGCTTACAATCATCCATATCAAATTTCTTTAAAAGTTCTTTGGCATATTTGCCTTGATGGATGAAAGTGCCATTTTGTAGCTGCCTTATTTAGAGACCAAGAAAGCACTGTAATTCACCCATTGCACTCATTTCAAACTCAGCTGTCATGAGTTGCCTGAACTCTTCACACATTTCATTACATGTGCTTCCAAAAATGATGTCATCCACATAAATTTGGACAATCATCAAATCATTCCCTCTCCATTATAAAAACAGTGTTTTGTCAATTCTGCCTCTGGTAAAACCAATGGAAAGTAGAAAGGTGGAAAGAGTTTCATACTAGGCCCTTGGTGCTTGTTTCAGGCCATACAAGGCTTTATTCAGCTTGTAGGCATGATCTGGATAAATGGATCCTCAAAACCCGGAGGTTGACAAACATAAACCTCCTCTTGAATCTTACCATAGAGGAATGCACATTTGATATCCATTTGATACACCTTGATGTTGTGATTGACAGCAAAGGCCAGAAAGAGTCTGATAGCTTCAAGTCTTGCTACAGGGGCAAATGTTTCATCATAATCAATGCCCTCTTCTTATCTGTAACCTTGAACCACAAGCCTGGCTTTATTTTTGACAACAATACCCCTTTCATCAGTTTTGTTTTTGAAGACTCACTTTGTGCCAATAGGACTTACATTCTCTGGCAGTGGTACAAGCTCCCATACTCGTTGTCTTCTAAACTGTTGGAGCTCCTCTTGCATGGCTTCTACCCAGCTGTTGTCTTTCAGTGCCTCTTGGTACTTGACTGGCTGATGGAGTGATAGAAAACCAGCAAAAGGACAAATGTTTTGGGATTGACTTCTTGTGAGCACCCCTTCATTGATGTTGCCAATAATTTGATCTGGTGGATGAGATTTCAAGAAGATGAGCTCTCCTTGGTATGGAACAATGGCATTGAGTGGTGAGGGCTGCAAATGTGTATCATCTGAGCTAACCACTGCTGGTGACTTTAATGACCCAGCAGTGGCTTCAAAAGGTGGTGGCATAGGGGGTAATGGTGAGGACACATGCTGACTTTGATCCACTGTTTGAGGACTTTTGTCAGCAGTGTTTGAGGAGGTGGAAGCAGGGGTTAAGGGGCTACTTTGGTCAACAACTGTTGAGGTAGCAGTGGTTGAGCTTTGACAACTGTTTTGAACAACTGATGCTCTTCCCATTGAAGCAGACTTTTGAGGAATGATGATCTCATATCCATAGTCTGGTGATGAATTCTCTGATGGACCTGTACTGTTAGTCTTGATAGCAGTATTTTCAAAAGTGAATTTATCAAGATCAAACAATTCTGCAGGGTTTGCTGGGATTTTCATTGATGAAAGTTCATTGAACTTTACATTCAAAGTCTCTTCGACTGTTTTGGTCCTAGTGTTGAACACTTTGTAGGCTTTAGCAGTGGTTGAGTATCCGAGGTGATAACCACAATCAATTTTAGCTGCAAACTTTGAGATAGAATCTTTTAAGTTTAAAATGAAGCATGGGCAGCCAAAAACTTTGAAATATGAAATCAATGGCTTTATTTTATACAGCAGTTCATAGGCAGTCTTTTGATGCCTGGGGTTGATTAAAACTCTGTTTTGAACATAGCAAGCAGTGTTTACTGTTTCAGCCCAAAAAGTTAATTGCAAACCTGAATCTGCAAGCATGGTTCTGGTAGCCTCAATCAAAGTTTTGTTCTTCCTTTCAACAACCCCATTTTGTTCTGGTGTTCTTGGAATGCTATACTACCTCACAATTCCTTTTGACACACAGAAATCATCCAACTCCTTGTTCCTGAACTCTGTGCCATTGTCACTTCTGAAGATTTTTACTGGAAGGTCAAACTGCTTTTCAACCTGTTTCACAAAGTCTTGCAGAATGCCTGCAGTCTCATCTTTTGAGTGTAAAAAGTAAGTCCATGTAAACCTAGAAAAGTCATCAACTATAACCAAACAATATCTCTTTTTCTTGAGACTCATGACTTTAACTGGGCCAAACAAATCCATATGAAGCATTTGCAAACATTTGGTTGTTTTGGACTCATCAATGGATTTGTGTGAGCTTTTATGTTGTTTTCCTTTTAGGCAGGAAACACAATGCTCAGAACAGGTGAACAGTTTTTGAGGTAAACCTCTTACTAACCCCTGTTTTGAAATGGCATTGATTGTCTTTAGATTTGTGTGCCCTAGTCTTCTGTGCCATAGTTCTGTCTCTTTGTTTGAAGCAGCTGAGAACAGACAGGCATCAGCTCTGGGGCACTCTTTTGACATATCAACAACATAAACATAGCCACTTCTTTGAGCAACAAGTTTAGTTTTACCACTTTTGATTATTGCTTCAATCTTTTCAACCATTTCTGGTCCAACAATCCTACAACAATCCTTTGTGAAGAATGAGCCATACCCCTTGTCACTCATTTGTGATACACTCAGGAGGTTGAATTTTAGATTGTCTATAAGATTGACATTTTCAAATTTTACATTTCCAGATTTTACTGTACCAGACCCCAGAACCTTCCCTTTACTATTATTACCAAAGGACATATCACCCCATCCATGAATTTTGAAGTCTTGAAGAAGGGCTTTACATCCTGTCATGTGCCTGGAGCCTCCACTATCTACATACCAAAGACTATCTAAGCATGCAGAAGCTCCCTGCACATGAAGTAAAAGGATTAGTTCATTAAGGTCTCCAAAGCCAATAAGGCTTTGGATGGGGTCTCAACAGTGTCTGGGATGGTGGCAGGTGTATGGACAGTGGTTAGCTCAGGGGTTTGAACATTTTTGGGAATGTTTTTCTCTAACCACTGTTGGGGGTCTTGGCCAATCATCTGTTGATAACCAAAAGGATGCCTGTTCACTCTTGGTTTAGAGAGCTTTTTGTAAGCCTCATAAACATGTGGAATCCTTTGGTATGATGCTTTTTCCTTGCCTTTTCTGAAATGATTGGCAGGAGGTGCATCAGTCACCTGTACATCCCTCTGGACAGATGTTTGGTTCAGCTGTTTTGTGATAGCAATTTGGACAGGGACAAACAATGGTTGTTTCTTGGTGAATTTAACAGATGATGCTGATGAACTTAAGGATGTTTTTGCTGTGTACTCCTTTTTCTCATCAAAGTTTTTGAGATACACACATTCCTTAGTTTTATGATTATTTTTACCACAGATGGTGCAGCTTTCAGAAGGAACAATGACACTTGTTTTGTTTAGATCATGTGCTTTTAGATGAAAACAGTCTTTTGTTAGATGATTCCTCTTTTCACAAAAATCACAAAACAGGTTTTTAATCTTTTCTTTTTTCTTCCTTTTCTCAGATTCTTTTGCTACAGAGTTTTGAACCTCTGTTGGGATATCTTTGATAGGAATGACCCTTGCTTTTGGAGCTTTTACACCATCAGTGGTTGTGAAATCCATTGGTTTAAAGTTTTCCAGGATATCACACTCATCAGACCATGTGGGTTTAAATTGGTATTTCTCAATCTCCTCAAAAGTTGAGGATCACACAGATCTTTCCAGAGTAATTTTGTTACCAAGTTTGTCAGTTATTTTAACCTCTTGGCCACTTTTGTCGGTTGGTATTATTTCAGATGAAACAGCTTGTTTTTCAGCAGTGTTTACAAGATCATCATATTTTCTATTTCCTATACCAAACTTGACATTGCTTTTAAGCTGTTTCTCAAGCATAACCTCATACCCTTTACCAAATCTACCCATCTTTCACAAGTGATCTGGGTAGACTCTAACTCCTTTTTACAAACTTGGTGTTTTTCTACCATAGTTTGGAGTTGAGTTTTGGTTATGCTCTACTCTTCTTTTAGACTGCTGATCTCTTTATCTTTTTCAACCAATTTGTTTCTAAGTTCTTTTAATGACTTTTCAAATTTGACTTCATCAGACAAGACTTTATCCCTAAGGTTTTCATTTTACCTCTTTGATGTTAGCAAATGCAATA
Organism: Helianthus annuus; assembly: GCF_002127325.2. Classification (NCBI taxonomy): domain Eukaryota; kingdom Viridiplantae; phylum Streptophyta; class Magnoliopsida; order Asterales; family Asteraceae; genus Helianthus; species Helianthus annuus. The sequence goes on from NC_035449.2 coordinate 125,937,563, forward strand.
ATACATTTGTCTGAACACAGTTTTTCAAGAACTTAAGGAGTTACCTTGGCAGCAGCCATCATGGCACAATTACACTGATGATCACCTTCTTCATCAGCTTTCCCTTCTATCTCACCAGCTTTCTTCAACTCTTCTTTCTCTTTGTCTTCTTTGGACCAAGGGTCAGACAGAGGTTCAATCAGGGTTTCTGAATTTTCTCCCAGCAGTAGTTCACCAGCAACTGCAGTAACCACTGCTTCAGCAACTTCATCCACTGTTTCAGCACTTAGCTATTCACCTTCAGTTTCTACCCCTTCTGGTATTGACTCTAATGCCATCAAACAAAATTCATTATTAAGAGTATCATTAGAAGCATAGAGAGCAAAATTTTCATCACCAAGTTCATCAGGCATGCTGCTCCAATCAACAAAGCCTTGTGTGAAGAAGCTTTGTTGATCTGGTTGAGCCACTGTTAGAGCAGCTTGTTGAGGTGCAACAGGTTGCACCTGTGCCTGAGGAACAGGGGCCTGAACATACTGAATTTGTGGAATAGTGGTTTGAACATAATGCACAGGCAAAGGGGTTGCAGCATAATGAGCAGTGTTAACATGTGCTGCAGTGGTATATTGGGTATAGTGCACAGTGTTTTGTTGTTGTGGTCTAGGGTTTGCGCTAGGATGAGTGATTCTTGGACCAGTGGTTTGACTCCTACATTCTCTAGCAAAATGACCTAGCCTATTACACTTGTAACACTTGATTTTTGATTTATCCAACCCCACCCTTAAATTCCCATGAAGCCCTGGGAATTTTCTCCCTATTCTTTTGTAGAATTTGCTTGTTCTAACACTAAGCAAAGCCAATTGATGCAAAATGTCCATTTCTTCTACGTCAGTGGGATCAAAATGTTGCAAATCATTGAGTTCAAAGCACAAGTTTCTGACATCTGGTTTTCATTGTTAGCAGTGAAAGCATAATTTGCAGAGTGAGAATCAGAGTTGTTAAAATTACCACCAGCAGTTATGTCAATAAAATGATCATAACTCTGATCCTTACTACTGCTACCAGATTCTTCCTGACCAAACAGAGTTGTGCTGCCAAATGAATAGTCATCAGCAACTTTACCAGACTCTTGCAACTTCCTTTTCTGGTTTAACTCCCTTTCATAAGTCAGGAGTCTACCATGGAGTTGGGTCAGGGTCAGATCTTTGAACTCAGCTGAATTCCTAGTGACAAAAGCAATCGTGTCCCATTTTTCGGGCAATGATCTAAGGAACCTGCTATTTTGAGTTGCATTTGGAAATGTAACTTTAACAAGCCTTAGTTCACTGATGAGACAGCTGAAACATTCAAATTGTTAGGTTAGTGATTCCCCTTTGATGTGACAAAATGTTTCATACTGTTGATTCAGAATTTCCCTGTTGTTTTCAATAACCTCTTCCGTCCCCCCAAATTGTTCCTTCAATGCATCCCATAATTCTTTGGCACTGTTACAGTGTAACAGCCCAGCATAGATTTCATTGGGTAATACAGAAGCTATGATGCTAAATGCTTTGGCATAGAGTTCGAACTTTAGAAAATCAGTTTCAGTATAGTTTTCAGGTGGTTTTGGAATGAACTTCTTTGTATCCTCAGCACTTGGCACCATAGGAACATGAGGACCAAAATCAACAGACCTCCAACATCCAGTGTTCTGTTGAGCAAGGATGTGACCCATCCTTCTCTCCCAGATGTTGTATTCATTACGTTTAAGCATGGGTGGTTTGAAAAGAGAGCCAATGTTATTTTTATCATCTTGTGATTGTGACGTCATCCTGGTTGTTTTACATGCACTGATTAATCAACTTTAATGGTGATTAAACCTTGCTCTGTTTATCAACGAAACGAACAAACTATCAGTATCAACAATTGCGAGCTGAACTATTTGTGTCAAAATGACTGTTAAATCAAATTTGACTGTCCAGGCTCTAATACCAATTGTTAGGATCTGAGTTTGGATTGATTATGATTTGTGTTTGAATTAAGATGAACAATGAAAGAGTAATGCAGCGGAAATTAAATGGAAGCAAAATTTTCACAATCAAGCAGAAGAAATGCTTTCAAACATACATTTTCAACAAAGAATCAAATGCTTAAATTTATTTCAAACTTTGATTACAATTGCATGTATGCTTTGCAAACTCCCCCTCAGCCCGAGCTCAGTATTTGTTCGTGCAGGAAGAAGATGGTGAAAGAGCTAATAGAACAGTACAGAGCACTGTTCTATTTATAGGCATGCAACAAACCACTGAGCATCTTAGCTGATGTCACCATGAAAGTGACATCTAACCTCCTAACAAACTCTTAACAACTGACCTATACAAACACTACTGAGTTTGCATGATCAGCGGATAGGAGGTTTGTATAGGTCAGGGTTCAATCCCAACACATCCTTCCCCCGTTGGTTTGGAATTTCATCCCGAAATTCCGCAGTAGCTTCAACCTCAGTAGTGGTTTCACTATTCTTAAACAAGTGGGGATATTTGTGTTTCATCTGGTCTTCTCGTTCCCAGGTGAACTCTGGGCCACGATGGGAGTTCCAACAAACTCGAACAAGAGGAATTCTGGTATGCTTGAGAACCTTAACGTCTCGGTCAGTAATCTCTATTGGTTCCTCGACGAATCGCAGCCGATCGTCGATAGTGAGTTCCTTGAGAGGAACTATGAGGGTCTCATCTGACAGACACTTCTTCAGATTTGACACATGGAAGACGTTGTGAACTCCACTGAGTTCTGCTGGTAGGTTCAGTTTGTAGGCCACTTTGCCTATTTTCTCTATGATTTCGAAAGGTCCGACATATCGCGGGTTGAGTTTGCCTCGTTTGCCAAAACAAACAACACCTTTCCAAGGTGAGACTTTGAGTAGCACTCGATCCCCAACGTGGAACTCGAGTGGTTTCCTGCGCTTATCAGCGTAGCTTTTCTGACGGTCACGAGCTGCCGCCATTCGTTGTCGTATCTGAGCAATCTTCTCAGTTGTGTCTACCACAAGTTCTGGGGTGGTGATTTGGCTGTCGCCAACTTCTGCCCAACAAAGAGGTGATCGGCATTTACGTCCGTACAATGCCTCAAACGGAGTGGCCTGGATACTGGTGTGGTAACTGTTGTTGTATGAAAACTCCACTAACGGGAGATGCTTTTCCTAGCCGTTACCAAAGTCGATTACACATGCCCTAAGCATATCTTCAAGGGTTTGGATGGTGCGTTCAGACTGCCCATCCGTTTGCGGATGATATGCTGTGCTCATGTCTAATCGAGAGCCAAAAGAATTGTGCATCGCTTGCCACAAGTCAGAGGTAAAACGTGCATCACGATCAGAAATAATGGAGGTTGACACTCCGTGCCTTGATACTACTTCCTTTAGGTAAATGTCTGCCAGAGTAGAAAACTTATCCGTTTCCTTGATAGCTAGAAAATGTGTAGACTTGGTCAGTCGATCCACGATCACCCAAATGGTGTCATTTCCTCGTTGGGATCTAGGCAGGCCAGTAACGAAATCCATGGAAATCTGCTCCCATTTCCATTTTGGGATCTCTGGTTGTTGGAGTAGGCCTGATGGTTTCTGGTACTCAGTCTTGACTCTCGCACAAGTCAAACATTTACTAACGTAGGTTGCTATGTGGGCTTTCACGCTAGGCCACCAATACATAGTTTTCAAGTCGTGGTACATCTTATCCGAACCAAGATGTACTGAGTAGCGAGACTTATGCGCTTCATCCATCACAAGCTCGCGCAAGTTTCCATAAAGTGGGACCCAGATACACCCTGTTACGTAGTAGGCACCGTCTTCCTTTTGTTCTAACCGTTTCCTCGATCCTCGTAAGGACTCAGCCCTGACATTCTCTGCTTTCAATGCTTAACCTGAGCATCTCGTATCTGAGTAGGAAGACTAGATTGGATGGTAAGTTGTAACGCTCGCACGCGCTTAGGTGTAGTATCCTTTCGACTGAGGGCGTCGGCCACAACATTGGCTTTGCCTGGATGGTACTTGATCGCGCATTCGTAATCATTCAAGAGCTCGACCCATCGACGTTGTCGCATGTTTAACTCCTTTTAATTGAAGATATGCTCGAGACTCCCGTGATCGGTGTAAATGGTGCACTTGGTACCGTACAGGTAATGTCTCCATATCTTAAGAGCAAAAACCACTGCTCCTAATTCCAGGTCGTGCGTAGTGTAGTTCCTTTGGTGAACTTTAAGTTGACGTGACGCGTAAGCAATGACCTTGTCGCGTTGCATCAACACGCAACCAAGTCCTTGGATGGATGCGTCGCAATAAACCACAAAATCGTCTATGCCTTCAGGCAATGAGAGGATAGGAGCACTACAAAGTCTATCCTTTAAGTGCTGAAACGCAGTTTCCTGTGCATCACCCCAACGATAGGTGACACCCTTCTGAGTTAGCGAAGTGAGAGGTTGCGCAATCTTGGAGAAATCCTTGGTAAACCTTCTGTAGTAGCCCGCCAAACCCAAGAATTAGCGAATTTCTGTTGGTATACAGGGAGCAGACCAGTTCTTGATCGAGTCTACCTTGGATGGATCAACATGAATCCCATCCTTGTTTACCTCGTGGCCTAGAAAATGGAATTCGCGAAGCAAGAAGTCGCATTTTGAAAATTTGGCATACAACTGCTCTGTTCGAAGGAGTTCCAAAATAAGTCGTTGATGCTGCTCGTGTTCCTCCTGGCTCTTAGAATAGATCAGGATGTCATCGATGAAGACAATAACAAACTTATCCAGATAAGGTTTGCACACTCGGTTCATAAGATCCATGAAGACCGCAGGTGCGTTTGTCAGCCCGAAAGGCATGACCAAAAACTCGTAGTGCCCATAACGAGTTCTAAATGTTGTTTTGGAGACGTCCTCATCTCGGACTCTCAGCTACTGATATCCTGATGTCAGATCAATCTTTGAGTAGAAGCTCGACCCTTGCAGCTGGTCGAACAGGTCATCAATACGCGAGAGCGGATAACGATTCTTCACGGTCACCTTGTTAAGTTCACGGTAGTCAATACACATTCTAAAGGTACCATCTTTCTTCTTCACAAACAAAACTGGTGCTCCCCAAGGCGAAGAGCTAGGACGTATGAAGCCCTTATCCAAGAGTTCTTGTAGTTGCGTAGATAGTTCTTCCAATTCTGATGGAGCTAAGCGATACAGTGCACGAGCTATTGGTGCTGCTCCAGAAGCTAGCTCGGTCTGAAATTCGACCTGGCGATGAGGCGGAAGACCAGGTAATTCCTCGGGAAATACCTCTGGAAAGTCGCGCACAATAGGGATGTCTTCTATTCTCTTTTCTTTTGTTGATGCATCCGTGACGAGGGCTAAGATAGCTGTGTGGCCCTTACGTAAACACTTCTGGGCCTTAAGGAAAGAAATGATGCCTACAACAGCACCACTCTTGTCGCCATGAATCACTAAAGGTTCTTCACCAGAATGAGGAATGCGGATGATCTTCTCCTTGCAAAGGATCTCTGCTCGATGTCGAGATAACCAATCCATACCAATAACGATGTCGAAACTACCAAGAACGATAGGAATAAGGTCTACAGGGAAGGTCTGATCAGCTAAGACGAGATTACAACCCTTAACTATATCGTGGCTTCAAGACTTTTACCGTTTGCTAGTTCTACAGTGTGCTTGGTGTTCAAAAGTGTTGGGGTACGTTTAAGCATTTGACTAACTTTTAAGGACACATAACTAGTATCGGCACCCGAATCAAATAAAACAGTAACAAAGAAATCGTCCAGTAGATACTTGCAGTTTCTCTTGAAGTGACCTTCAATGCCACACTGAAAACATCCTTTATTGCCCTGCTGTTGCTGCTGCTGCTGGTTCTGTGGAACTTACGGCTGTTGTTGGCGATTCTGATTTGCTGGACGTGCACCCCTGCAATCCTTTGCTTCATGACCAATCTTGTTACACCTCAGACAATGACCCTTGTTGCACTGCCCACTATGATGCTTGTTGCATCGGTTGCACTTGGGGTGGTTCCCTCGGTATCCACCCTGTCCCTGACTACCAGAAGATTGCTGACCAGGACTCTGGTAGTCATCAGTCTTTCGCTGCTGAGACTGAGACTGAGCTGATGTTGAACCCCTGCTGGAGACTCCATCCCCTTTGCGTTTGCTGTCGCCGGGGGCATCAGAAGTAGTAGTAGTAGTAGCACCAATACGCTTGGGCAGCCTGTTCTGCTCGACTGCCTGATCAGTGAGACGATGAGCCAAACGAATAACTTGTTGAATGGTTCCAAGGTTAGCTGAAGTCACATGACTCTGGATCTCTGGCACTAAACCTTTGAGGTACAGCTCGATACGTTTGATAGGAGGATCTACCATAGTTGGGCACAAGATAGCCAGTTCGTTTGATCTTCTCATGTACGCTTCAATTTCCAACCCCGTCATCTTTAAGTTGAAGAACTCTACTTCCAGCTTGTGGATGTCATCACGATTGCAATATTCTTCCTTGATCAAATCTTTGAAGTCGTTCCATGGGGTGGCATTAGCAGCAACCAACCCCAGCATCTGAACCTGAGCGTTCCACCACGTGAGCGCTACACCTTCGAGAGTACCAGTAGCATACTTCATCCTACGAGCCTCAGGGCATTCACACATTTTGAAGACAGATTCGAGCTTCTCGAACAAGTGGAGGAGACCTACAGCTCCTTCAGTGCCGTTGAAAGTAGTTGGTCGGCAGTCCATAAAAGTTTTGAAAGTACACACAGGAGGCTGAGCAGGTGGACCCCCTGCCTGAGCGGCTGCGAGTGCTGCAGCAACTTGCTCATTGATTAAAGTCGTCAGCTGGGCTTGAGTTAGATTAATACGTCCACTCATGATCTTCACAATAAAGAGAGCATAGGTGAGAAAAGTGTCGTGACAATGCGTATGTATGGAGTGACAGAAGAGAGTAAGCACACAATGTTTGTCTAACAATAGCTGCTACGTTAACCAAAGCGTACCATGAACAATGAACTATGTTACTAACAAGTAGGCACTATAACATAAATCATATCACCTAGGATGTTGAGTCTTGCATGTGGAGCGAAGCGTCGTTGTGGATCGTTGAGCACTATACAGGTTATAGTCTGGTTTTTTCAAAAAGCTTTTCCCTTTTTAAAACCAAGTTCACTATAACCAATGGTTCTGATACCAATCTATCACACCCCCAAAATCCACAAGCGGAGTATCACCGCATGGAGGCGTGACTGACCAGGATCAAGCCACCAATCATATTGAACAACGTAATTAAATAAATAAAACCAACCACAATATAATTGGTGTCTAAAAGAAAGTAACCAACTTTAAGTTAACAACGGAAGCATAAAATGTAAAACCCAAACATAAGTAATAAGTTCATAAAGTTTAAATGTTTAACATGGAAGTCAACAGTCCATGTTCCACAACGATCACTCCTCCCTGTGCAAGCTCCATAAACACCTAACGACCTGCAAGGCATGTAACAACGAGTCAACAACAAAGTTGAGCGAGTTCACAGTTGGGTGTTCGTTTTAAGTTATTTCAAAACATAGTTTTTCTTTAGCTGGCTTACTTTCCGTGGGGGTTACCCCATAGTTGAAATATGATTAACCACTTCCTTCTTTCCCAAACCATAATTAGTGGGGGCCTCCACATGTGAACCACTAGACCGTTACCATATCGACAACTGACGAACAATAGTTGTGCCCTACGTCAATGTCTATCATCATTGACTAAGTGCCCAGATCCATTAGTACACACCCGTCCGAACGGCACGGTGTGAGGCTTGTTAACCCTAATAGCGCTATTAACTAATGACCAGCTTGCCATTGGCCCGGCGATTAAGTCGATATAAAAATGAGGGACTTCATGATAGATTTTTGTCTAGTAAGTTTAAGGTTGTTGTCCTACCCAAGGAGGACGAACGTACGTATTCTACCCAAGGAGAATACACAGGATTAATGTTGGCATCCTACCCATGGAGGATGGCGGTACATATCCTACCCAAGGAGGATATGTAGGTTCTGTTTTAATTCTTTAACCCATTCCCAACCACCGGGAATCCCATGCCTTGTAGAAAGTGTGAACTCACCTCGATTTGCTCGGCAGATACACAGAAAGGTCAATCGAGATGCAAGTGGTCAACCACGTCCTAACATGGTTACCATACAAGTCAGGTCTAGGTTTGAGTAGTGCACAAAAGTTTACACAGAACTAACAAATTAAGAACACGTAATGATCATGGCAAACACTTAAGATCACATTCATCATGTAACAGACAAGTACACAACATATTCGAACTTGTGCGACTCTAACGATTGGGCTCGCACAAGTCTTATAGCCCAACAGCCTTGTGCGGTTTACCAAATTAAGCCCAATTGTTTCTGGCCCAACCTGTTGTGCGTCCAGCACATCCTTGTGCGACTCACTACGGGTTGTGCGATCCAAAAACACCCGGCCTAAATAACCTAAGCAAGCATACGACCCAAACAAGTAAACAATATTCAATTTGTGCGGTCCACTTGGCCTTGTGCGACTGGGTTTGGGCTTTAAGGCCCAACAGCATAATAAGGTTCAATATGTGTGTGGCCCAAGACTTGTGTGATCGGCACTGCCTTGTGCGATCCACGCGTCTTGTGCGATCATGCAGTCCTAAGTTGTATCGTGAGCTTTAAATAGTTGCACCAAGCTTGTGCGACTGCCTTGTGCGACCAATCCCTTGTGTGATCCGATTTGGTCTTGTGCGATCAAGGGTGGCCTTGTGCGATTAGTTAACTAATCCCCTAATTTCATGCAATCGGTTTAATTCATTCCACAGTTTCCTATTTTGCATTGAAGATAACAGTTTCCAATCATACAATTAATCGATCAAACAAGGGTTTTTAACCTCAAATCCCTATGAACCCTAATCATGTTCAAAACATAATCAACAACCATTTACACATATTAACACGGCTTATGTTATCGATTTCTAGCATGCATCCTAACGAGTTTAACACAACCAATCATCCGAATATGAACACCTCACAACCGATAAGCATACATTCGGTTCTCCATCATCATTTACATCATATGGTTATCAATCCTACAATGATCTAAATATACTACACACGTGAACCGATTTTTATGAATATCACACTTCATCGATTTACATTACAATCAAACACACATCATCTCTAAATCGCCATGTATAACATATAGATTACAACAATATCTAACAAAACAATAATCACGAAACACTAACTGGTTAGGAGGTAAAACAAGGATGATCCGAATCAAAAGAGCTTCAAGATATGGGGATGTTTCTCGTCGGGTTAGAGAGGGAGAGGAAGGAGAGAACTAGGATTTGGTGTGTGTTCTAGTGTATGCAAATTATGAGAAACAAACCCCAATGATGGGTGCTTGTACGCGTATAAAAGGGAGTGGGCCGAACCCTTCCTCGGGCTACCCTTGGTTCGAATACAAAAGATGTGGGCCGAGGATTGAGTGACACTAAAGTCCAATAGCTTGTGCAATCGGGTTAATGTTGTGCGGTTACATTATATACAATCATTACACAAAATCACATAAGACAAACATAACATTTCATTTAAACTACGAATCACACAATCACATATTGTCCAGACAAGTTACATCAAAGCATTACGAGAGGTTCTAAATTACGAGTTGTCACATTATCCCCAAGTTGAAAGAAATTTCGTCCCGAAATTTAGCACGTACTCACTGAGGAAGCTAGCTAAGTTGCATGGTTTTCTCGGTTTTCCTGGGGTGTCACACTCCTCGCCACAAGTAATTTGTTTTATCTCCTTGCGTACATTTTGTAACAGGTGAGTGAGCTCATCGCTTTTAAGCGCTTTCTCGATCTTAGTGCGCAACCAGATGCAGTAATTGGTGGTAAGACCATTGTGTTTGTGATAATCACAGTACTGACTTGGGTCCTGGCCGCGTTTGTTCTTCATAGGTGGAGGAGCCTTGAACTGGTAATCCTCTGTACTCAGTACTTCTGCGGGAGTTTTGGTCAAAGGAGTCCATTGTCTCTCTCTGTTTTCTTGTTTAGCTTCTCTCTGTGCAACGAGCTTATTAATGGTAGCTCGTGCATCTTCTGATGAATAATTTCCTGAACTCGAATCGCGCCAGCCTTTCTTAAATTTTTTTCCCGCTGCTCGGGCCTAAATCTGTTTGGCGGCTGTGTGGTGGTGGCGGCCTGTTGGTGCTGAGATTTTTCTCAGTTTGGGCATAAACCTTAGCCGGCGCCATTAATTTTTTCCAGCTTTTTGGGATTCCCTCCGTTCCGGACAAAACGTTTATCATGTCGTCACATCTGACGGCATATTTAAATTGGGATCGGATCAGGTGCTCGTGAACGTCTCCTATTTCGAGCACTTCTTTGTTGTAACGGGTAATGAAGTCCTCTAAACTTTCATCATCGCGGCGCCAGATATTCATTACGTCCGCCGTATCACGGATGGACCGCCTTTGCTAGCTGAAGTGTACCAAAAACTTCTCACGTAAGTCTACCCATGACGTAATTTTTCCCACAGGCAGGTTATCAAACCAGAGCCTTGCGGCGCTTGTAAGGGTTTGAATAAAGAGGTGACACCACATCGTTAGAGTCCAGCCTCCCACCAATCCTGCGCTTGTGAAGACCCGAAGATGGTCATCTGGGTCCGTCATACCATTAAACTTGCCTACGTTGGATGGGAGCTTTGCTTTTTCTAGTGAAGCCAGAGCAATTTCGCTGATGAATTTGGAATTCTCTGCCGCTTCTGCAGGGCGATAGATCAGATTATAATTGTGTTCAGCTTCAGGATTGTAAATCGCACGGGGTTTACATTTGTTATAGTTCGGTTGTAACTGACAAAAAAACACTTACACTGTCTCCTTCACGGTAAGTTTGATCGTATTCATTGGTGTGGGTGTTCCGTTGTGAACCCGACCTGGTGTGAACTGATGGCCTTCTATGAGAGTGGAATCGACAAAAAAACACTTACACTGTCTCTCCTAGTGAACTGCACCTCATTGTCATCTGAAGCTTCTCCTACAATACCCTCAACCTGGGTATTGTTAACGAAATTTGGCCAAGGGCCATTTTGACGGTGAGTTGAAGTTTCTTCCATCTACAAATGGAACAACAAAGTGAATCGAAACGAGAAAAAAAACGGATGAAATAGAGAAATCAGTGGGCGCCAATGAAGAAACACTGGTTAAATGATCGGAATCAGATAAATCAGGGGGTTAGGTTATGCATAAAAAGGGTTGGTTTATTCTCGTTCGATTCGGGGGGATAGATCTTCTCCTCTTCTCGATAACTGCAAAACAGACACTGTCAGACTCACCACGGGGAGAATGGGGGTTCTCTCCATGACCACCCTCCGGCGTGGGAATAAGTATCCGTATATGAAGAAGAAGAAGTATAAGTGAAGTGAATGTAACTTGAAGATTGTACCTGAATTACTCTTCTATTTATAGCCGGGAGTTTGGGCGGGAAAACCTGTTATTGATATTTTGACGGAAAATGCTAACTCCGTAAGAGGTTATTTTCCCTCCGTTAATCTCTTCATCGAGTGTGAGAGCACACGGATCGCGATCTAGACCCATGGATGGGGTACTGCCACGTGGAAAGTGGGCAAGTGGAGTTTCCCTTCAATTCCATGCCATCATCGTGACTTCAAGGGAGCTCGGGATGATGACACGTGACCAGACGATTATAACCGTCTAGTGGTGCACGATTGAGTCTTCTAGAAGATTTACAGCCGTAATCCAGTGTGATTCCTTATCGTGTGGTATCAGTGAAGTAAATAATATTCAAGTCTGGGCATTATTTAAGCGGGAGTGATTGCTGGGATTTTTATCCCTGTTTGTTACAGAGAGAGGCGCAAGGATACATTAGCTCCCTTTTGGCGCGCAGGTGTTGCTTGTTGTCTTTCTTATGTGTCCTCTTTGTTGGACCAGTGCGCGGCCGCGCAAGGTCTAAAGAGGGTTAAAGATGAGGTTGTGGTATGGTCTCAAGTACTTAAAGCGAGGTTTTTGGGACGTTACCCCTTCACCAAGCATGGCCTTTATTTGACAAAGACTCTTACTGTCAATCTTGGATCCCGAGACTACTACACACACTCTAAAAGATGGAAAATGGCTGATGGTGGTGGATGATGGTGTTGTAGTGGTGTTGGAGTGGTCGCAAGTGAGAGAGAAGTGATTTGCTAAGAGACGGTTTGGAATGGAACCAAGCACATCTATTTATAGCTGAAATCAGAAGCTCCACCAGGGCCCGTGCCCACCTGGCACGACCCCGTGGTCATCTCTCTCTCTCTCTCTCCTATCTCATTAACTGCTTGTCAGTTCTTGTTCTAACACGGTCCCATGTGTTAATGGCACGGCCCGTGGCTAATGTACTTATTATACTATTGCATATTCTGAAAATCTTTGAGTTGACCACGCCCCGTGTTGGCTTAACACGGACCCGTGTTGGCTGCCAGTTTTGTCCTTTGTTGTTGTCTTTTCTTCTGCACAGCATCCACCCTTGGACACGGCATGTGCCTTGTGGACACGGCACTACGTCAAGTCTTCTGATCTTGCTATTCTTGTGGTTTGGATGTGGATTGGGGCTTGGCGAGTTGCATCAATTCCGTCTTCTTTGTATTTATGTTAGTTTTTGTTGTCTTTTTTCTCCTTTTGCACATTTAAGCTCTTTTGACCCTGTAAATTAAAATGGAACAGAAAAACAAGCTTTTTCCAACATTAGTACTGAAAAGGGGTTGATTTTACGCCGTATTTGATATAATTTATATGTTATATTTTAAGCACATCAAATACCCCCACACTTGAATCTTTACTTGTCCTTAAGCAAAACTCTATTACGTGACTTATACACCCAAACGGAATAGGTAGAAGAGAAGGTTTTGGTCTCATCTTTAGAATGTCGGGAATCTAAGTTCTAAATTCATTTTTTTTATTTACAATCTTATTCGTCATGATTTATTTAAAACACAAGTTAAGAAAAATTACTTACTTTGGCCATAACATGCCTTTATAAAATTCCATTTAGTTATATACAAATTTACACTCCTCACAAGTGGTCACTCAACACTCGGCCGATGATGTATTAAGTGAAAACGCTCGTGCCCGGTTTTGGAACTTACTCCTACCATAGGCTTGACAATCGATCAAACCTCCTCCTTTTAACGTTAAATCCTTATAAATATCAAGAGGGCTTTTGAAGGGTAGGTGGTGGTTCAGGTTTGGTGTGTTTTATTGAAAAGGGTGAAAAGCGTAAAATATGAGTTTTTCTATTGCTTTGTGGCTTAGCAAAAAATACTTTGGCATATTTTTCTGATTTTTCTGATTTTTTTTGGGTGCCAAAGTTGAAACTGAGTCATAATCGTAATTTCATAACCGATAGGTTTACAAAAATGAAAGATGAAATAATGAAAAGGTTTGTTTTTGTGGGTTTGAAAATGAAAAGGTTTTTAAGGTTTAAAGGGTTTAAATAGGGTGGTGTTTTTGGATATAGCAAAAAGAAAAATAAAGGTTTTGTTTTGAAAAATGGGTTGATCCTAATGCCTCCATCATTTACTTAATTGGATTTTTGTAGGTAAGGACTTGAAACGCATCGCATTGTCAAGTTCTAGATTTGTGAGAACCAAACGGGCTATTCACACAAGAAACGAAAATTGAGCAATTAGTACAGATGTATATTTTTATGCTTGGTAATGGCTCAAAACTCACTTTTGTGGGAAAAGGGTTGTAGTGTAAAACTGTATATATATATATGTATATAAACAAGTTTTACAAAGATTTGTCATGACCGTTTTCATAATTTTCTAAATCAGTTCTTTTTATCACGACGCTATCAGTTGTAAATTCATAAAACGTAATTTTTAGAACTTATTTTACCCAACTAAACTAAAATAAGTAAAAGGAAATAAAAAAGTTTGAAAAAAAAAATTAGGGTGATTAGCGGTTCCAAGGTGAGTTTTGTGTAAGGCTTGATTTAGGACAAACGATTCAAGGTTTTCTATTATCCTTCCCCCACACTTAAAGTACACATTGCCCTCAATGTGTCCCAAATATGATTTATTTTGGTAAAATGTGTAAAAAGTGTGAAAATAGCAAAAAAAAAAATTTGTTACTGGCACTTGAAGCACGGGGGCGTGCTATGGGGACACGACATGTGCCAATAACAAATTGAAATCAGAAGACTTATAGTGGGGTGGCCACGGGGGCGTGCTGGGGGAGCACGGCCCATGCCACCTTCTGGGCAGAAAAAATTTTTACAACAGTAAGTTGGGCATGGGGGCGTGCTAGTGAGCACGACCCCGTGCTGCAGCCACTGTTTTGCAGTTTATGTTCATGGGTTCCATTTTCCATTATCCATCGGGTGTTTCCGCTTTCTTTAACACACTTATTTAAATAACCATCATCCAATCCTCCATTTCATTAAAAATAAAAACAATTACAAGAAAATAAAAATTACAAACCTACATAAAACTAAGATAGATAGGTAGGATCTTGAGAATGCCAGTTCGAGATCATTTTTAAACAACCCTAAAGCTACGTTCCTAGATCTACGAAAGTTAGATGTTAGAGGACTAGAGCTTTTGTGGGAAATACTCAATCTAGAGGTCATTGAGCATCTCTTCAATCTCCCTCAGAAGGAAGATGTCGGGTTCCTCTTCTACCTCTTCTTAATTGGGATCGGGATTTATCGGAACCTCGAAGGAAACATTGATAGGGGAGGTTTTGGAATCTCATCTTCCCATCCCGTAGGTTATATGACCTCATTAGTGAGGTTCCAATCTTCTTGCGGGAAGATTGGCTCCATCGGAGGCAAGGCTAAGATGTTCAACCTTGGGTGTAAAAGGTTGATTTCCCTGAAACAATCTTCTAGCCCCATGGAGAGATAGTTCACGCGGTCTATTAGAACTTCCTCCACTAAGGTCATCTCGTCAAGACTCTCTCTCAAGGCACTCACATATCTTACAAGAGTAGCCTCGATGGAGAGTCTCATCCCTCTTCTGTGGTTTCTGGAGCTTGTTGATGATGTTCCACTTTGCTGGCTTGACATCTTGAGAGAAAATGACTAACCGTTAAAAAGATATGGAATATCAGAATGTTCAGCACGTCCCCGTGCTACTCCAACTATTCCAGATTCTTAGCTCGAAAAATTTTATTTTAAGTTAGATTTGATTGATTTTTAATTTTCTGAACGTAAATAACTTAAAATAATGTCTAACTAAAGTAGATATGCAAAACTTTGAGCTAAGAATCAAGTGTATGACCCTCCTATTGAAGCTTTTTAAGCTTGAAGCTTCAAGTTTCAATAGAGTTCATGGAAGAATGAAGAAGGGGAAAGGACCAAAAGAGGAAGGTCAATTGAGGGCTTTTTAAGAACATACCTTTTGGGGTATGAGTGAAGAATCTCTAGGATCCTGCCCTTTTGGAATGTTTCCAAACATTCTACCTAAAGGCTGACTTTATAGACAGTGACAGCATGTTGGCACGGCCCGTGCCTGGGTAGCACAGCCCCATGTCGTTTATATATGTCAGAGAATATTGTCTGTTAGTTGAACACGGGCTACGTCATCACTGACAAGGCCACGTGCTGAAAAATGCGAGGGGCACGGCCTCGTGTTAGTTCGGCACACCCCATGTTTTTAGATGATTGCTGGACACGGCCACGTGTTCAAGATTTTTATGAAGATTGTCTAAGTTTTTTAAGGAATTATCTGACATCTGGTGGTTCCTTACTGGTTGAAACAACACCGTACTGTCGGATACACCTCATACTTTGGCGAGAAGTACAAAAACGCAAGAGGTTGTCGGAAAGGCAGAAGACTTCTTTAAAAATGGGAAAACGATACCATCCCTTATTTACCTTATCCGGGCTCTTGTTAAAGAAGGTATGAGTCGATTCGCTCTCGTCCACGTTGTCGGTGTGAAACTCACACACTGTAAGGGGGACTGTCATCACAAAATCAAAATAGGGACGACTATCCATTTCGCTTTCGCGATCGTCTATGGTAGAGGGTTGGTTGACCTTGGTGTTGTTGTATGTACCTGATTTTTCCTCCATCGATTCTCCTTCGGATGGAATCCTTGATGAATATCACGCCTTCGTTAAGGATTCTATTTCTTTGATCTTTAGGAGAATTCTTTCTTCTATTTGACTTATGTCTTCTAAGTCATCTAGATGAGAGGTTTGATGGAGTTCAGGCGGAGGGATTTCCTCGTTATTTCCACTCCCGTTTGTCTCAAGGTTTTCGTTATACGAAAACGATGGGGCTAAATAGTGGGGAGTGAAGTTTAGAATGCCACATTCCGATTCTTCATGCTCCTCCCCATAATAATCGCACCATAAACCGTAAGAGTGGCGGGGATAGAAAAAATCAAAGAAATCCATGTTTTTTTAGAGCGTCGAGATCGGGCGGTCACTATTTTCTTACAAACTGTTGGGTTGACACGGCCCCGTGTTAGGGCAACATGGCCCCGTGCAGTAGTCTGTATCTGGCAGAAAATAGATTTTAAGATACTGGAGAGTTGACACGGCCCCGTGTTAGAACAGCACGTCCCCGTGTCAATTCTGCAGAAAGTGAAAAAAAATAAAAGAAAAAGGAGAAAACCCTAAAAAAATATAGAAAGGACTAGGCCGTTAATTTTAAGTGTAACACCCCGACCGCGTAACACAACAAACCACGGCGGAAACGTTAGAGAGTCACGTCACAGGATAAATTATTTCACAACACATGGTAATTGAAGTTTCGTTTTATTGATTAATAAGTGATTTACATTGTCTTAGAGTAATAAAAAACAAGTTCAAACATATTGTCTTTCGTATTTTATGTCACACTAAGGATCACGTCCAATCCTACGTGAAGCATGATCATAGCATCAAACAATAGCTCCTGAAACATATGTGAAAAGAGAGTCAGCATAAAAAGCTGGCGAGTACATAGGTTTTGTGAGTGTGTCAAATTCATGGCTTGTATACATATTGCAATACCTCGTACGACTACTAGAGTCAGTAAGTGTAAACCTTGTATCCAAAAGCGTCTGGTATTGCAATATAATTAACCAACTAAAATATGTTGGTTAAAGTTTATGAAAACCTCGTTGCCATGAATCTTGACTAAAACATTTGTTTTTGTAAAACCAAGTAGTAAATCGTCTTGTAAGAAAACTTCGTATAGTTTATATCTTTAAGTGAAAATTGTTGTGTGACATCGTTTGAAAACATTTGTCCAAGTGATCTAGATAACGCTACCACATGTAATATGATAAAAGCACTTATATATAAGAAGTACCAGCAGCGTATCCACCATATTTTTATCACATTACACATGTCTCGTTATCTAATCACTTACAACAAACCAATTGTCCAAATCGTCCTTGTTATAAACCATTTGTCATTCGTCCGTGTTATGAACCAAATCGTCATTCGTCCGTGTTATAAACCAAATCGTCATCCGTCCGTGTTATAAACCAAATCGTCAATCGTCTAACTTTTGGTCATTCTATTTGAATACATTCAAACCTGTGTGACTCGACTATACCACCCAAGGGGTATCATTAATTCGACTAACAAACCACCAAAGGTTTTGTTAAAATAACAGATTCTGTCGTTCCCCAAACTACCCACCAAATCCAGTGAATCGTCTAGTAACGGGATTGTCAGTCCTATAGTACCATAACATACTACTGGTTGGCTTGATCAATGTTAATCAGTGTCATTCGTGTTATGGATAACGCACCAACAAGTTCGTCCACATTATTGAAATCGTCGTGTTTTATATAAACCATAGACTTTGTTTTGAAAACTTGAAATCGTTTTAGCACATATGAGTCACCCCAAAACATTTAGAAAAACATAAAAGAAAGGAGCTATGTACTCACTTGGGATTGCAAAGTATCCTTGAATCAAGTGTGATAACAAAGCTTCAAACGTGTCCTAATGTGTCGGATACTATGTTAGTGTAACGGGACATACATTGGGAATCGGATAGAATGAGGTCTTGTAAACCAAATGAGTGTTGGAACTCATATGAAATGGTTTAACAAAGTCTACATTCCGATTTGAAATGAATCCTAAGTGCTTTTGACCCGTTATGACCCGTTAAGGTAGTTTACGCTACTTTAACGTTCCCCAAATATATAGATGAACAGTAATATTTTCTCTTTCCTCCACTCACATCCACTTTTTATAATACGCAGAACCCACTCACATAAAAAAACAAAAATGTTGAATGGGATGTGAATGCTTTTATACCCTACCCAAAAGAAAACCCGGCATTGGGTATTAAAAGAAACCCAAATATTCCAAGAACTGGTTCGATATCCAATGCTACCTGTCGGGTATTTACTGGGTCTATACCCTATGAGGGCCCAACTCAAGTATACCCGAGCCTACCCGATCAACCCAAAACCAGAATCGGAAAAACCTGACCCCCTTCCTCTTGCAAGGCCCGGTTTTAGACTTTGTTGACCGGAAGTAGGTATGACAACCCTGAAATGTGCACCTCTACCCTAACAGGTTAAACCACCTACCATCCCTAAATTGTCCCTGTAACGATCGCTTGTGTAAAAACCAACCTAGAAATTCCATCCCATTAGATGTGCAACAATGAAACTGTAATTAAATGAATGTAGATGGTATGCCTTGAAAATATTTACATGCACTCACTTTCTTTACAAAATTCTTATTACATAACACTATGCAAGAATGCTTAAACAACAACTTCCATACAAACTTTTTTTCTTTTAACATTTGCAAGTTAAAGGAATTTCCCGCCAAATATCTTCACCATTTTCACATTCTTGTGTCTCGGAGTTTATCGGGGCCACTCGGGAGGGTTAGTTTTCAAGAAAGTCTGACCTTTCAACTATAAGTAAGCAAGATCTTGATCCATTAGAAAGTCAACGAGGTGTCACAAGAACGAATGTCATCGCGTAAACAAGAAGAAACATAACAGCATCGGCGTATAGACCTGTTAGTACATATTACATTTGGTGCAAGGATTAATAAATATCTATACACACACAGAGAGAACGATCATGTGAGAAACACAAAGTTACTCGAGAACCAAAAAAACCACTATCAACCAAGCATATTTTTTTAGTTTCAATTTTTTACTTTTATATGTTACTAATCTTTGTGGAAATTAAAAAAAAAAGATTAATGTATGTGTGTATAATATAGTGTTATGATCAAATATAAATACATTGAACATGTTATGCATACAAATAACTAGAGTGATTATCCTAACATTAGAGTAATTAGTGTTACTTTACAATTTTTAAACTAGAGTAATTATTATCACCTAACTTCTTTTTTTTTTAATGTAATTACTCTAGTTATTTGTACGTTTAGTAGGTTAAATTCATTTGTACCAGATCCCATCCCACCCCTATATATATATATAGGATGTGGATCATTACAGAACATTAATTATTGCGAGAACAAAAAGAAGAACTCTAAATCACTAAATTTTGGGATTTAAGATTCTTTTTTTTTTTTTTTGAATTTTATGTTTTTCACATTCTTATGTGTATTATATATACATAAAAATACCTTTTATTTTTACCAACACATAGTCTGCATACATATACATATAGGTAATTTAACCTACAGATAACCTACATATGTGTAGGTTCTATAGAAACTGAATTTTTTTTCATATTTTGTTTTTAATTATAGTGTGAGAAACAATAAATCTTACATTTGTAGCATTTTCATTTACTTTTTAGGTTTTTAAGATTGAAAAAATGGGTGATTCATTTGTTCTCGTTGATCTACAAATATTATTTTTTTTACAATACTAACCTTTTAATACAAAAATACCTACACACATACATATATACATATATGTATAAGGAAAGGTTAAGAATTCGAATTTACCTCTTTGTCCAGAAGTTGCTGCAGGAAGTGCAGGGACCTTTACAGCTGCATGATCAGAAAGAGGTACACAAAATAAGCTTGATATAAGCTTGTTTTAAAAATGGTGAGTCGCTCGAGACGCTTAGGCCCCAACAGTAGAGGCACGATGAACGGGCAGGATGTGAAATGAAAGGCCAAGGTGCGGGAACGTGATCATTGAGATCGCAAATGAAGCTCACTCGTGAATATTTGTCGAATGTTGCATCTGAAGGCAAGCTAGGAAGAAGGCATCCCGACCCTATTTCGTCCATACAAACATATTTTATGTATCATTAAATAAAAAATATTAATTATTATAACTGCTAATGAGAGATTTTTTAAAATTACCTTGCGTTCCGTTTGCTGCAATTGAGTTGTAGATTCCAACATGCCAAGAAATGATATAAACTATGAGCTTCGAGTAATATGATCGAAAAGATTCATGTTAAATAAACGGAAACAAAAAACAAACCTTGGAGGGAGAAGTCTTGTAGGTTTACACGACAAAGATTATAGACATTGTTGGTTATGTTTTCTTTCTGTAACTTGTACCCAAGTGAAGCCGCACAATTTATCGCTTGCAAATTGGTTAAAAAGCTTTGCTTTTGCAAGTGAGATACATAACTTCCCATTGCATTACAACATGATGTATGGTTGCTAATCTCATCTCCACAACCTTGTGCGACAGGTCGGACATTTGGCAAAACCAATGGGCAAACTGAAATCAACATAACAATTTATTTATTTATTTAATATTTATTTATTTATTAATTTTTTTTACCTTTCAAAAAAAACCACAGGTACTGTTTTCGCAATTTTTAAACTATTGGACTGCAATAGTTATTTTCAGCAAATCACAGGGCCGAAAAAGGTAATTAACTACAATTATTATAACATCAACCGCTCTTACCAGCTAATATTATCCGCTTTGCCCACACTACAAAAAAAATCCATTCAGTGGCATACAATAAGTGCCACAAAAAACCAAATAAGTGCCACATAAAGGCCTCTATTGGAATGAGCGGCACACAAAAAAAAGTGCCACTAGAAGCGGTGACGCTAAAGCCTTTTAGTGGCACTTTTTTTGTGTGCCGCTCATTCCAACAGCGCCCTTTAGTGGCACTTTTTGTCTGCCACTATAAACTTTTGGGTTTTTAGCGACATGTAATTTTTGCCACAAAAAATACATCAAATTAAATGCCACTATAGTTGTTTATCATATTAACTATATTTAATTATAATCATTATTTGTTTACCATATTAAATAAAAAAAACCATAAAATGCATAAATTGTAATATCATTACTTCAATTAAAAGTTAGATCATGTTCCAAACATATTAAAACATCACATAAGTGTCAATTAAAGTCTAAATAGCAAACATATAGAATACAAACTAACACATGTTTGAATAAAAAACTTGAAGCTTCGCAATCATGAACCTCTTTCACAATCTTCATGCAAATAAAATGATCTTCATATTAACTCTTTCAAAGCAATGATACTAGTAGATACCTGCTAAAAAATAAAGACCTTTAATATGCAAACAACAAGGACACTATTCAATATGCAAATAAAAATATATTGGCTCCTGCCTATGTGAAAACTGGTAATATAAAAGTAATTACCATTAGCTTCTTTCAAATGATATATGGTCAACTGATAAAGGGTTGTTAGGGACCGGACCGTAGAACCAATACCATGGACCTATAACATATAACGGAAAACATATGTTAAAATATGTTAAAAAGATAGATGGTATTAAAAATCAAAGTTAATACCCACTTGAAAGAAATAATATATTAAAATTTAGATGGTACACTGATTTATTCAACCGTGCAATACATATATATATTTTTTATAATATAACTTTCTTATTACTAATTATATAATTATACATTTCTTAACATGTGTAACACATAAAAATATTGTAACCTAGTTATCTATAACCAGAATCAAATTCAGTATACCCAAACACTAGAAACTTATATGCAATTGGAAGATGATAATGAGATAATCACTTCCAAATGCAATGCCAAACACCACCTAAATTCAAATACTTGCTTCTCACCTTTTTATTGCAGATATATTTGGTGTTCCATCTTCGTTGTAAAAATTTTCTAGTTGTAAGCTTTGGACGTGTCGGTTATAAGGATCTTCATCGCCGTTTCTTCTTTCTTTTTGGTCTGATACCAATCATACCATGGGTGGATAATCTGAAAACAAATACATATGAGGAATTTTAAATTTTACTATAAAAACGTTTGTTGATGCAAAATTTCTAGTTTAAGTACCTGATATAAGTCCCTCCACGATCTAACCGATTGATATGGTCGTTTGTCCACTGCATTTTTGGTCTCGTCGAGCCATTTTCTTTAATATTTCTACAAATTCATCCTTAGTTACTCTACGATAGTCATCTTTATCGAATTCTTTCATTATTTCTTCAAGTGTTTTCTCCTTGTTCCAAGTTAATCGACTGAACTTGATATCTTGAAGAATTGCTTTTAGTTCGGGAAAAGATATGTAGCTATCGCCATCTTGATCGATCATTGTAAATAGCTTGCGAAACAATAAAAGAATACAAATAAATAAAAAGCAAAGGAAAGTATAAATGGAGGATAAATATGAAAATGAACGCGAATCTAACCGTTCTATAACAGGTAGGTTTACTGAACCATCTTTAGTGAGTACTTGTTCTGCAGTGTGCTCTTGCAGATGTTTTAGTATGTTCACAACTAAACGCTCGTGTTTCACGTATGATAGTCGCCTTTTTTGGACCGAAGGCTCACACATCTACACCGGAAGATGTTGAAAGATTAAGGAAACATGTGTTGTACTTATACAAATCAAATAATGCTAAGTCTGTTTTATTTTTTTAATATACCTACCATATAAAGTATACCATCAAGAACATAAATGAGACAAACAGAGGAATCATGAAGATGTAGCCCTAAGACACGCCAAAAGATATTTCGATAATTAGGAAGAACGCAAACGGTATAACCGAAATAACCATAATTTTGGCTGCAGAACTCGTCTCTTCATCTGTAGTTACACCAGAGCCTGCAAATAAAAAAACACACTTCGGTATAGTAAATACTAGGGGTGTTCAAAAAGCTCGCGGTCCGCTCGAAGCTCCCTCAGAAAAAGCTCAAAAGAAGCGCAGTTGTAAACGAGCCAAGCTCGAGCTAGGCCTGGCTCGGCTCGTGAGCTCGCGAGCTGGCTCCAATTATATTTATATTAATTTTAAGTCTATTAAAGTAAAAATATGTGGGAGTGTGCTACGGTGCTAATATTTTGAGTTTAGTTAACCAAATAACATATACAAATATGGAAAAATAAGCAAAAATTACACATATAATACTTCTTATATGCCTTTGATCTTTAATATATTAGTAAAATAAAAATAACACATATAGACATATGTGTATTTTTATTTTTATTTTTTTCTTGTTTTTTATTGTAAAAGAAAATAAAAATTAACGAGCCGGCTCGAACATTATTCGAGCCGAGCTCGAGCTCGACTTTTCGGCTCGATAATATAAATGAGCCGAGCTGGCTCGTTTAAGTTTGACCTCGAGCTCAACCTGCCCTAGTAAATACTGAAAAACCTTGATCAAGTAGGGGTGGCTTGTTAACCCGTTTAATTAAACGGGCTGTGTTTGTGTCAACTCGTTTGACCCGTGAATTAATCATGTCAACCCGCTAGCCCATTTACAACTCGTTTATCATGGGGAAAAAGAAAAACTAAAATGTAAATGGATTGAGGGATTGAGGAATTGGGCTGGCCAGTAAAATATGATAACAACTTTTGGTGTGCGTGATGGATCCACGCGTGGTGGAGGTGCCATCACGTGGCGCCCCATCCCTGCTAAGGATTGAGAATGATTTGCATAAAGTTAACATTGAACATACTGCCTTCATATCTAAGTAACAGGAGACACAATTCCATTCGCTTTGGGCCACGAAAACGGTTGAGTCGCCCCTAGACGTGAGTAGTAGTATGTTTATACTACACTACAGATGTCAATAGCGCCCGTAGAGAGCGATATAGCGTGCTACGCAGCAAAGCAGATTGATGACATTATATAGAATTTAGCGACAAATAGCGAGATTTTTGGAATTTTTTTATTTCGTTTTTTTTTTTGATAAAATTTACATATAAAATATTTCTTAAATTTTCTTCTAGTGTATCGCTAAACATAAAATTGCGCGTAGTTTGTCGCTATCGTTCACTATTCGCTATTGACAGCTATGTACTACACAACTAAACCTACAGTAACTTAATAAAGAGTAGGATATTATACAGTAATGACTGACCATTCTAGAGTGTAATCTTGAGATGCTCCCTGTGTATATCATTAATATATTGCCCAAGATAACCTAAAATTAGCTGCCTTACTAAACCTTCAAACATTTCCTATACAATTAGAACACCAGTAACCATCCAATATCTAATTAGTAAATGAAAAATCTCAAAAAATGGCAAACAAATTAAAGAATATATCTCAAAGTTGCAACCTCAAATTAAAGTAGCCCTCACATTATCAGCAAAGGGAAATGATAATGAAATTTATACAAAAAAGTTTCATTGAGACGTTTCATCAAACATGTGGAGCGCATGACTGAATCTTGCAAAGTATCTAACTTCTTCTAGTTGATTCGACCCCAAAATCGCATACACCAATGACCAAACAAGGTTCATGTTATTCTAAATCAACACCAACAGTTACCATCACAGCATCCCGTTTATGCAAAAAACAACATTTACTAAATAAAAACAAAAAAAAAAACACTAAACATGTTCTAGTAAGTGTTTACCTGAAATTGTGGGTCGTATAAAGGAAATGACAAGAGTCTCGACTGAACCAACATGCTGAATTTAGGGCGCTTAGCCCCGGGCTCATTCATCTCCCATTCTGCAAACAGCGATGCCAATAGATTAGAGGAAAGGAAGGGCGGTCGACGGTCATTGGGGTGCAGCGATGGTGGTCGGCCCTTAGTGGCGGCTACTGCTTTTCTCCTCAACTGCTGTAAAGGTATCTATTTGGATGGGAATCAAATCAGGGATGGGAAAGGGAGGAAAGATGAAAAATTGAAAAACAATATGGGAATCAAATCAGGGCTATGGGAAAGGGAGGGAAGATGAAAAATTGAAAAACAATATGGGAATCAAATCAGGGCTATGAGAAAGGGAGGGAAGATGAAAATTTGAAAAACAAGGGAGATGGAAGTAGAAGAAAGTAGCGGGAATTGAAAATTGTATTTTTTGGGTAGAATGAGGAGGCCAGAAACTCAAATTTGATTTTTTTTTCTTTTATTTTAGTTACACGAAAATAATAAGTAATAAGTATAGTGTAAAGATAAAAACTAAAATTACAACTCATAAAAATATAACTTTGTATATTTGAGTTTTGATTACATCTTAGGATTAGTGGCATAAGTAAATTTTATGGTGAGACTGAAAGTGTGAATTAGTAGCTTATATAACCTAAATCTCATTTAAAGTGTGTGTTAAACAAAGATGGCACACTAAAAATGCCACTAAAAACATAAATCAGTGGCTTATATAACCTAAATCTCATTCCGTTTGCTGCAATTGAGTTGTAGATTCCAACATGCCAAGAAATGATATAAACTATGAGCTTCGAGTAATATGATCGAAAAGATTCATGTTAAATAAACGGAAACAAAAAACAAACCTTGGAGGGAGAAGTCTTGTAGGTTTACACGACAAAGATTATAGACATTGTTGGTTATGTTTTCTTTCTGTAACTTGTTCCCAAGTGAAGCCGCACAATTTATCGCTTGCAAATTGGTTAAAAAGCTTTGCTTTTGCAAGTGAGATACATAACTTCCCATTGCATTACAACATGATGTATGGTTGCTAATCTCATCTCCACAACCTTGTGCGACAGGTCGGACATTTGGCAAAACCAATGGGCAAACTGAAATCAACATAACAATTTATTTATTTATTTAATATTTAGTTATTTATTTATTTATTTTTACCTTTCAAAAAAAACCACAGGTACTGTTTTCGCAATTTTTAAACTATTGGACTGCAATAGTTATTTTCAGCAAATCACAGGGCCGAAAAAGGTAATTAACTACAGTTATTATAACATCAACCGCTCTTACCAGCTAATATTATCCGCTTTGCCCACTAGGAGCTCATAGCTTGTTTTTAGTTCCCTAAATGAAGCCTTTCCAATCCTAGATTTATTCCCACCCACGCATGCTTAACTGTAGAGTTCTCCTCTTACCCACAGCCAATGCACCGAAAACTGGTTTGTGATATTTGAGGTAAGGCAGTTTGGGTTTTAAAAAGCGCGCCTAGGCGCGAGGCGCACTGCAGGCCTCAGCGCCTCATGTCACCTGAGTCGGGCGTTTTCCACAAAGCACCGGAACAGCGCAAACTTTGGGTTTTTTAGGGTCTGAGGCGTGCGCCTTGTGTACTTTGGATGTTTTTATGTTGTTTTTATTCATCAAAGTGTTGTACCATAGGTTTTTGGGCTTGTACATGTAGGTAAAATCATATATAAACCTTATTTATAGCCATATTTTGGATAAGGGATGCTAAAAACCTATGGCATACATGAAAGAATTTATATAATCTCCTTGCGCCTCAGGTATGAAAAGCCCACCACTTTTGCATTTTACGCTTCACGCCTCAGTTTTAGACCTCGTCGCTTTTGTGCGCCTTTCGCTTTTTAAAACCAAGAAGGCAGTATCTCATATGTGGATGGCCTCAGTTTTAGACCTCGTCGCTTTTGTGCGCCTTTCGCTTTTTAAAACCAAGAAGGTAGTATCTCATATGTGGATGGAATGACGAGGGATTTGCCTAAGGTATCACAGTTTCACTCATTAAATCCCCCTACTGTACGTACAAAATATTTCTTAAAGTTCCCATTTTGCCCCAACTCTTTCCAATATTTGTTGAACCCTATCTCCATTCAGTTGCAAAAACAATTAAATAAAGGTTATTTTGTTATGAAACAAATGGATATATATTCCATATGACATTTCCACAAAAAAGATCGTAAACAATGTAAAATGTGTAAATTCAATGTTTTAAAAACCGGTTTTTAAATCATACCGGGTTAGGCTCTAAAATAGTTCAACCGGTTGAACCGGGGTTGTATCGGGCGGTTGAACCGGGTTACTAGTTAACCCTATAAATTCCATAAAATACAAATTCATCTAAAAAACAAACCAATCTCAACTAGGATTTATTTAACTGATCATAGTTTTATCTAAAAACAACTATTTTTGTTGTAAACTATTAAGCATTATAAGAATATTTTTATTAGTTATAAACAATATTGTATTGTACGAGGTGAATAACAATTTCAACAACGATGGAATATTGGAATAGAAGGCACTAGGTAATTACCGGAAATATGGAAGATCAGTATTACCTTAATATTGTATTTTATTAAAATTAAGAAATCAAATCTTAAGATAATGCAAACCGGTACAACAGTTTGAACCGGTAGAACCGGATTTACCGCTGGTACATAAGATATACCGTATTCGGGTTTTACCGGTCTTTATCGTACCGGAATCATGTCCGATATCCGGTTTAACCGGTATAACCTGCCAGTTCATACCGGTATTTAAAAAATTGTGTAAATTGAATGCACGACGAAAGCAAGGGCAAAATGGGAAACCTTGAAATATACTGGCAAAGGTGTTTCCTTTTTAGACATAGAGAGTAATGGGTATTTCAAAGCAATCACTCAAATCTTTAAATGATTTAAAAGATCAAATGAAGCATGATTGGCTCACCTTTATTAAGATTGCAATTAGCTAAACCTCTAAGGGCTTCTTTGGCACGTAACGGTTCAAGTTTACTTGCTAACCATCTCAAAACAATACTTTTGCAATCGTTAATCACCCGAGTCGAGATATCCGATATCCGACATACGTCGTATCCCCATTGCATCAAATTCATTAGAAATAGACGCAAGATCCTTAGCGTTGTCTGACATACGTGTTGCATGCTCGCAGGTCGTTAGATTTCTTGGATATGGAACTTGCTGTCTGGAATGGCTGGAGTGGTCATGGGTCGAACTGATTGGATACACATGACAGGCTTAGTGATTTTAATACATTTGGTTTTGAAACATTTAAACAATGGTTTACTTATTGCTTCCGCTGAACTTGTTGGATTTTATTAAACTTATTGTTTGATACATTTTTATTTATAATTGATAACTCCATTTGAGATTTGATTATGAGTTCAATATGATTAGTGGCTAGATCCTGGTACGTCACACCCCAGCAGGGTTTTCTGCATGTGGTATTTTGGGGGGTGTGATATTATTGAAAAAATGATGGTTTAAATCTAAATATAAGAAAAGATGATTTTTACAAATATACATATATATATCTATTATATTGTAGGATTGTTAGACGACCTGACGAGTCAATCAGAAGAGTGCTCAGACTGAATCAGAGGCGGAATTCATTGATTCAGTCTTTGTTTAGCTTGATTTCACTAATTTGTCTATGTTTATTGCTCTTTATAACAAGTTACAAGCTCTGGAGACGAATTGGCAGGGCTTCGCCGTTACACAACCTCACTACAACTGCTACATAGTTCCGCTTGAATGACCCTATGTATAGGCAAGTAGGTTTTGCTTATACGTACATGTACGTATAAGCGGAACTACATCATTACCTTATAAGCGGAACCATCCCAATGACACACAAGCGAAACTACCCTATGACACATAAGCGGAACCATGTCTAAAACATGATTTCTCAATTTCCGTGCATGATACAATCAGCCCTACCCTAAGACTCGAACTAAGATGTAGTCGACAGACAACTGCACCAACAGACTCCCCCCTTGAATGTTGACGGAATCTTCAGTGAGAGTCTTCAAACATTGACAGCTCTTCACTCTTAATCGGTCTTCTTCAGGAACTCTTCTTGGAATTATGTACCTGGATCTTTCTCTGGTTCTACCTTTCATCAGACTCCCCCTATCATCATGCTGGGATCGCCGTCTGGAATTCGTTATCACCATTGAAATCAATTCCTGGCTTTATCAGTTTAAACTTCTTCTCAGGTTCTGATGTATCTCCTGGCTTTCCGTAGCAACAGGATCAGAAACCTGTACAACTCAAACACTCTATCACAAACAAACACAATTGTGATTCAACTTAATGAATCAACTAATCATTTAAGAATATTCAAGAATTTTTCGAATTTAAAACCTATTCAACTTTCCAAAATCTGATTAAACACTTCAAACCAATTTAACCAAACCTCTTGTTCATCATGTTTAGCCTTTAAGATTTTGAATTTCAGCTCTCCAACATCAGTTGTCAAAAATCTTTTTGGACTTTTCAAAAAATGAAACATAAAAGCAATAACAACAATTAAATGCAGAAATGAAATATATACAAACATATTTTTGTGAGTTCGTGCAAGAGGATCATATCAGCTGCCGACTAAACACTAGCACCGTTAAGCTGTTATTTCATTTTAAACTTTTAAACAGTTCGCATTGATTGTCAATATATTGATCCACTTAAATTCTCACAAAATGTTCAACTTGTTCGGGATACATAATTAGTGTTTTAGAACTTAAACATCTACATGTGTCCCACCTCAGAATATACTCCCGTATCCAGACCCCAGTATTCAGTCTTACAGGTGAGTATACCATAGCTGATATCTGTTAAGGGGTAAGTGCGAGGGCCGTGAGAGCTCAGGTCGATACTTCCGTATACGCAGAAAGATGACGGCTTCGACTTTAAGGTGTGTCCCCTTTAGAGGATCTTTTATTTACAACAGCAGCGACTATCAATTTTATTGTTTCATCAGCATGCTGAGGGCGAGCTTATATTTCAAAGCTTTTTGCAGAAAGTATTATCCGGGACTAGGTCAGTACTTCCATACATCAGAAGTCCCGGGATAATACCCCAGATATCACTGAGCATAAAGACCTAGTATCTCAGAATACGGGACCCTTCAAACAAGATTTCAGGGGTTACCTATATATCCTGGAGGTGTTCCCCACGTAAACGTAAGTGAAATTTATGTTTATATCCCAAACTGATCTACTAATTCTGTGAAAACCTATCGACACATCTTTAGCGAGACTGCTTAATTACATTTGTACATTACAAATCTTTGCTAGATTTGGTTTTTGAGCACTGTGGTCCAACCTGCACCACTTATTACCAACAGTTTTTGAGTTTTCATTTTTCAATTTTTTTTAATTTTTGATTTCGATTGGATGATTGATCTGATGAGCTTTTATTTTCTTTTTGAACATTTTTCAAATTTTTATTTTTCTGTTTCTGTTCCACTTTCTTCTTCAAAGGTTTTTGCTTAGATCATTCTCCCTTTTCAGTCGGTTGTAGAACAGTTTTCTGAAATTTTTCTTTTACATTATCAGATTTCTCATCACAATCTTCAACTTTGACATTGCCAAAGTTTGTGACATCGTCACTTATTGGAACTGAATTGATTGGTTTCAGACAGGGAAAATTTAAACTGTGTCTGATGCAGTCACAAAACCTATCAATTTCTTCTCAAGTTCATTAATCTTGTTTCTTGAATTTTCAGCTTCATTTTCAAGCTGAGATATTCTTTCAAGATGAGACTTGATTGATTTTTCATTCTCATTCTTCATGCTTTCAAGAACAGACTTTTCATGTTCCAAAACTTTTATCTGTTCTTGAAATTTCGTTTCATTTGCTTTCAAGTTTTTGTTCTCCAACTTTATCCAGAAATCTTCATTTTCTGGCGATTTCTTTTTACTTTCAAAGTCTTTTTCTTTTTCTTTCAAAAACTTGTTTTCTGATATTAAACTGTTTAAGTCATTTAACAGTTTAACATTCTCGGATTTCAACTTATCACATTTTCCCTGTAAATTCAGAATCTGGTTTTCATCAGTTTGGTTTTCTTCTTTCAACTTCTTGACCTCCGATGTCAAACTTTCCGCATCTTTCACGAGTTTGTCATTGTCAGTCTTAAAGTTGTCACACTTAGAGTACACTGATTCACAACTTGAAATTTCATTCTTCACAAATTCTTCATCCTTTGGAACTTGTTCTTTCTCTATCTTATATGTACCTGCACCAAAGATTGTAACAAAATCAATAGGATTTCCATTATCATCAATATAACAACCTCTTTTCATATCATATATCAAATTTCTTTTTGCTGCCCAACAAACATTGATTCTTTTGTTTATTTCATTTATCACATCTAAATTCAAATCTTCCAAATTCATTTTTATCTTATCCAACACATCTCTCTTCTTTTGATAATTTTCATAATCGTGATTTATAAGTTTTCTAATGAATTTATTCAGAGATAATTGTGAAAAATTATAATTTTCTCTCAAATTTTTCAAGCAATCATCCCATTCAGCTGATAATCTATTAGCAAACTTTGATATCTTATCAACTTCTCTTATTACTATTTGATTTCCCTTCAAATAGTCAATCAAACGATCAAAACGTTCCTCCAAATCATCCAATTTTTCATCTTTCTTACTCAGAAAACATTCGAAACGTTTACACCAAACCTCTTTGGGCAATTTCTGATAAGAACTACTAACATATCCTCGATACCAATCATTCAACCTTTTAAGATCATTGTTTTCCTGCTCATCAAACCTCATTGTCATTTTTCAAATAATCCCGACAAATCTTTGTTGCTCACAAAAGCAAAATCCCAAGATGTAAGTGACACAAAAGCGAAACTACTGGAATTGGTCACTGAAGCGAAACCAGTTGGTTCAAATAAGCGGAACAACTGATGTCTTATAAGCGAACCAGTGTTGTTCAATCAAGCGAAACACCTAATGTCCAAATAAGCGAAACTGATCTGTTCACAAAAGCGGAACTATCACAACTATCCCTTGAAACGGAACCTCTCAAGCGGAACTCTACAAGCGAAACTCCAACTTGTCACTTGAAGCGAACCTTTCAAGCGGAACCTCTTGATGTTTGGAGCGAAACTACCTGATTTTGGTGTCACAAAAGCGGAACTAGGTGATCATAAAAGCAAAACTACCTGCTGTTCGAATAAGCGAAACCTAGTTTGAAGGTAATTTGTCCCATTTTAGTCCGTAATTTGGTCCGAAATTTTCAAGGGTTTGTCTTTGTCCAATAACACACAATCTGTGAAATTTTGATCCAATTTTGACCGTTAAAACTTCCTGAACTGATAAAAGAAGGTGTAGAAACCAGAATTTTGAGCGAAAAACGAGCTAAACGGTAAGAACTCTTCCTCCTGAGCTCTGATACCACATGTAGGATCGTTAGACGACCTGACGAGTCAATCAGAAGACTGCTCAGACTGAATCAGAGGCGGAATTCATTGATTCAGTCTTTGTTTAGCTTGATTTATCTAATTTGTCTCTCTTTATTGCTCTTTATAACAAGTTACAAGCTCTGGAGACGATTTGGCAGGGCTTCACCGTTACACAACCTCACTACAACTGCTACATAGTTCCGCTTGAATGACCCTATATATAGGCAAGTAGGTTTCGCTTATACGTACATGTACGTATAAGCGGAACTACATCATTACCTTATAAGCGGAACCATCCCAATGACACACAAGCGAAACTACCCTATGACACATAAGCGGAACCATGTCTAAAACATGATTTCTCAATTTCCGTGCATGATACAATCAGCCCTAACCTAAGACTCGAACTAAGATGTAGTCGACAGACAACTGCACCAACATATATATAATAAACAAAAAAAATATGGGACACGTGTCACAAAATTAGGGCCTTCTGAGTGTGGTTTTGGCGGGAAAATGTAAGCATATTTTTTTTCTATACGATTCCGAAACTGGGTCAAACCCGACACTATATCCGGATCTTATAAAAACACCACATCCTAATTTCCTGAAACCCTAAACTTCATACGCTTTTTCTAAGTTCTACCTGTATCTCATTTTCTCTGAAACCTAGGTATCGATTGTGCTTAAATGGCCTGATAAAGCATCCTAAAATCAAGCTGATTCACTTCCAGGTAAGTCGATATTGATTTATACTTTTTTTTTCCATTTCATCACCTCAATTTTTTCTAAAATTTTGACGGTTTATCGGTTATGAGGAATATGATGGTGGTAGTTGTGGCCTGAAGTGAACGATGACAACGACATGGTTTGATTTAGGGTTCTTCAGTGGTGGTCTTACTCTTATGACGTCTGTGGTTTAACGCAACGAAGAAAAGGCGGCGGCTAAGGTTCCAGCAGCACATAAATCTGACCGGTTGTGGTTTCAGCCGGTATCGGTAAGTTGTTGATGCTTTTTGTCCGATTGGAATTAGGGTTCTTAAGAATGTATATCCTTCATATTTCAATTTCATTAATTGTTAAAAAGTTGTGGTTTCGGCCGAGATGCTTATGTCTTTGAATTTGTTTTCACATGGCAAGCGGTTTTGTTTCGGTTTAACCTGAGATGATTTTGAGATTACAGGTTGTGTGTGTAGATTGTTGACATTTCTGAACCTCATAGTTTACATATGAATATATGATGATGAGTTTCATTGTTTTTGTTCCTATTTTAGTCGATTTGTTGACGGATGAAATAATGGTCGATCAATTTGCAGACTTATGATATTGTAGCCGAGATGATAATTTGTTTTACTTTGTTTCAACATGGTAGCTGTGATTTTCTATTTTCGGCCTCATACTCTAGCGATTCTGATTTATTTGTGGTGGTGGCAGCGTTGATGTGGTCGCCGGATTGTTTATTCACGGGTGATTCTTTAATGATTGCATGTTCATGTGTTATTCTTTCTGTTTGGCGGTTATCAGGTGTTTGACACGTTGATAATCAAACGCTTTCAACTTTTTTTTGGCAAACTGGTTTGCCGGTGGGGGGATTTTTCATCGTTTAGGATTTGTGATATAGGTTATGATGAGTCAATATATTCAAATTTAAAGTTGATGAGAATATCACCTTGGCGTGGCAGGGTTGAAGGATGGCAGTTCATTACCTGCAACTTTCCCCGCAGCCATGATGGTATCCTTCTTTTCTAGACTCTGAGCCTATAGGTAGCATATTTACCATAACTCAAGAACATTGTGGCTATAGTATTACAATAAAAAAACAGAATTGCAACACCTATTGTTGATGTTGACTGGCATAATAACGTTTCACAACCAAGACCAACATGATTTATGTTTATAAGTTGGAGATAACGGGCCTATAAAAACTTTTATGGGGCATCAGGTATGTTCTAGTTTGAAGATTCCTTTTGTGAAAGAATTTTTAGTTTTTTAAGTGAATCGTGATTTGACCTAAGTTTAGGGGCCAGAAGTCATATGATTCGTACCAGGTTTAAAAGAGGTATTAATTAATATTTTGTCCTTGTTGATCTACAAATATTTTTTTTTACAATACTAACCTTTTAATACAAAAATACCTACACACATACATATATACATATATGTATAAGGAAAGGTTAAGAATTCGAATTTACCTCTTTGTCCAGAAGTTGCTGCAGGAAGTGCAGGGACCTTTACAGCTGCATGATCAGAAAGAGGTACACAAAATAAGCTTGATATAAGCTTGTTTTAAAAATGGTGAGTCGCTCGAGACGTTTAGGCCCCAACAGTAGAGGCACGAGGCACACTTTTTAAAACCAAGGATATAAATATAATTAAGTTTATAACAAGGGTGATTTCGGGGGCAAAAACGTACTTTTGTTGCACGATGAAGGGGCAGGATGTGAAATGAAAGGCCAAGGTGCGGGAATGTGATCATTGAGATCGCAAATGAAGCTCACTCGTGAATATTTGTCGAATGTTGCCTCTGAAGGCAAGCTAGGAAGAAGGCATCCCGACCCTATTTCGTCCATACAAACATATTTTATGTATCATTAAATAAAAAATATTAATTATTATAACTGCTAATGAGAGATTTTTTAAAATTACCTTGCATTCCATTTGCTGCAATTGAGTTGTAGATTCCAACATGCCAAGAAATGATATAAACTATGAGCTTCGAGTAATATGATCGAAAAGATTCATGTTAAATAAACGGAAACAAAAAACAAACCTTGGAGGGAGAAGTCTTGTAGGTTTACACGACAAAGATTATAGACATTGTTGGTTATGTTTTCTTTCTGTAACTTGTTCCCAAGTGAAGCCGCACAATTTATCGCTTGCAAATTGGTTAAAAAGCTTTGCTTTTGCAAGTGAGATACATAACTTCCCATTGCATTACAACATGATGTATGGTTGCTAATCTCATCTCCACAACCTTGTGCGACAGGTCGGACATTTGGCAAAACAAATGGGCAAACTGAAATCAACATAACAATTTATTTATTTATTTAATATTTATTTATTTATTTATTTACCTTTCAAAAAAAACAACAGGTACTGTTTTCGCAATTTTTAAACTATTGGACTGCAATAGTTATTTTCAGCAAATCACAGGGCCGAAAAAGGTAATTAACTACAGTTATTATAACATCAACCGCTCTTACCAGCTAATATTATCCGCTTTGCCCACACTACAAAAAAAAATCCATTCAGTGGCATACAATAAGTGCCACAAAAAACCAAATAAGTGCCACTAAAGGCCTCTATTGGAATGAGCAGCACACAAAAAAAGTGCCACTAGAAGCGGTGACGCTAAAGCCTTTTAGTGGCACTTTTTTTGTGTGCCGCTCATTCCAACAGCGCCCTTTAGTGGCACTTTTTGTCTGCCAATATAAACTTTTGGGTTTTTAGCGACATGTAATTTTTGCCACAAAAAATACATCAAATTAAATGCCACTATAGTTGTTTATCATATTAACTATATTTAATTATAATCATTATTTGTTTACCATATTCAGAACTTGAAATTTTATTCTTCACAAATTCTTCATCCTTTGGAACTTGTTCTTTCTCTATCTTATATGTACCTGCACCAAAGATTGTAACAAAATCAATAGGATTTCCATTATCATCAATATAACAACCTCTTTTCATATCATATATCAAATTTCTTTTTGCTGCCCAACAAACATTGATTCTTTTGTTTATTTCATTTATCACATCTAAATTCAAATCTTCCAAATTCATTTTTATCTTATCCAACACATCTCTCTTCTTTTGATAATTTTCATAATCGTGATTTTTAAGTTTTCTAATGAATTTATTCAGAGATAATTGTGAAAAATTATAATTTTCTCTCAAATTTTTCAAGCAATCATCCTATTCAGCTGATAATCCATTAGCAAACTTTGATATCTTATCAACTTCTATTATTACTATTTGATTTTCCTTCAAATAGTCAATCAAACGATCAAAACGTTTCTCCAAATCATCCAATTTTTCATCTTTCTTACTCAGAAAACATTCGAAACGTTTACACCAAACCTCTTTTGTGACAACCCTCACTAAACCAGGTATCCGTACGATTTAATTAATAATTAATTGCTGCTTAATTACTGTGCTTAACTGAAATTGTGAGTGAACTGCTACTTGACTGTTGATATACTTGTACATATCTGCATCATACTTTATTTACTGTCACTACATTATTTACATACTGAACTCTAGTGACAAACATGATGCACAAAAGCACAGTAGCACTATGAACGGATAACCTATTGAACATGCTGATAAAGCCAGCATCAGGCAGATACTGCCTCTAAGGCCTGTATGAGCCAGAAATATTTTACTACACCCATAGTGAGTGTAGGGATACAAGGATTGTAGAACTGCGTCTCTAGGAATAAGTTACGATGACTGGATGTGCCTAAAACATACACTGAGCACAAAACACAACACTTTAATGAACAATTCAGCTTCTAGCTGGCTAATAAAGTGCCAAAACATGAGAAAAATATTACTAGACACTTTCCAAAGTGTCGGGAATAAGTTGTGTCACTAAAAATGGTATTAACGACACTTAAAAGCTTTATAAAGCGCTTTAACGGATTACTATCCAACCGAACAACCGGACTTTACCCGGAACACAAAAATATTGACATTAACATTATTGATCTTTTTCTGAGCCAGTTAAGGTCCCTGAACACCCTAACACCCGCATTAAAACACAACACACCACTAACCGAGTTAAGTGCTTAACTAACCTACTTAACTTAGCTCTAACCTAACTAACTAGTTAGAATCGAACTAGGTACCCCCCCCCTAACCAACCGTCCCCATGAGGGGGGACATACTTTGTCCTTCCTTGATTATTATAATCTAGTTTGTTTGATATCTATTAGACACTTGATCCATTGGATAATTACCATATGATTTGTCTATAAGTAGTAACCTAAACACACAAGATCAATCACAACACACTTCACCATCCAAACTCTCTCCTTCCCTCTCTACAAGTCACGGCCGAACACACCCCACCCCCATCCATCCATTTTCGATTTCCATCTTGCAAGTTCCAAGCTCTACAAGTGTCAAGGGTCACGTATTAGGAAGCTCGGAGCAAACGGAAGGCGAAGGACCTCACTCTCTAGCTTTTATCCACCCGATTTACGTCTAGATTCTTCCCTAGCCTCGAGCTAGAGGTATAATGCTTAAAACACTCTCTTGAACTAATCTAAAGTGGTTATTACGATGAGTAACGGTTAAAACTCGAAATCTTACAAAATCATGCATTAAAGTTTACTAAAAATGCAAGTATTGTTGGTTAAAAGCTCATAAGTTGTGTAAATGTTGTAGTATTGATTCTATGTGGTTATCTAGACCCGATCTATGTTGTGGTAGCTCGGATCATCATTTAACCCGGTTTGGTTAAGGTCATGGATCTTGACATAAGCTTGTTTTGAATGAAATAAGGGTTAAAGGGTGAAACTCTACCACACGTGAATCATGAACTTGTGTAAAAATGTTTTACTTGTGGAATAGTGTGTAAAACTAGCAGATCTACGTATCTGCAAGTGGTATTTTCAAAGGACCGAGTGTCAAGAAAAATCATGTTTTCTAAAAATAGATCTTACACTTACAAGCATGATTTTTATAAACCACAAGTGTGTAAACACTTGTGAAATGAAAAGTTTCGACAAAATAACAATCTTTGTAAAAGATGACGAGAAGTTGTAAAGATGGATTTACTCTAAAAACGAGGTTTTTACGAGATCAAATTACTTTATATAAAGATCCACAAAATATAGTGGGATTTACACTATAGTTTCGGAAAAAACTACAAGTTCATGTAATTATGCGATTTACATACTTGTCGACTAGTTGTTGTGTCGGAAATTGTTTGATTGAATAAAGAAGTTGTTGAAATTGATTTAGTAAAAGAAAATGATACGCTTGAAAGCGTGGCCACCACCAGTTACAGAGGAAAAACTCTTGCGAAATTTTTCTAAAAACCTAACTCCTAGAATTATTTGCACTATAAGTGTTAGAAATATCTTTTCGACATGTTTTCAAAATATATATTTCGCCATGACTTTATTTACAAATATTCGGAGGTGGGATTTTCACAAAATTAAACGCGATAAATATATGTTTAGTAAATATATTTTCACCACACTGTTTATGATTATTTTGTGAAAATACATAAATATTATTTTTAGAGTAAAAATAATATTTTCGAGCGTTAACAGATCCAAAATAATACGAACGCCTCTACGATAACTATATAAGTTACACTGGTAATATTTATTACCACTCGAATGATAAAACGTAACTTACGCATTATACGGAAATATTTATGAACGCGTACTTTGTCAACGTATAATTTTTGGGAAAATTTCGTGGAATGAAAATATAATATTTTTGAGAAAAATATTTATATTTTGGAATTAGAAATAAATATATATTAAGTGAGACTTAATGATATAATTCGAACGCACATGTATTAAATCCCCCATCCTTGGGAAGGAGATTAACTACCAAGTAAAGTATATACGAAAAGTAAACCCGAAATAGTTGTCTAACTATTTCCCAAAAACTTAAACCTCAAAGCTAAGACACGACCATCCGTCTAATAGAGTTAGTACGTGTAGGTCGTCGCACAGCTGCCTGATTTGGAGTACTTGGTAGAGACGCACCGACTGTGAGTTCATGCTCCCCCTTTTCTCTTAACTGTTTTCAGTTTTCTAAACTGCGGGGGTGAAATACATGTTACTTTGATTATGATTACTTTATACATGGTATGGTTAGCGTAAGGAGGTTTACTACTTTAGATCATGTGAATGGGTAGGCGGAAACTTGAGGTCATTAATCCTCAGGGTAGGACCGAGGGGCAGGAGCGATAGATCTATTTGGGTGTAGCAAGCCCAGTCCCAGGCCCAGCATAACGGTGTGACAACTCGAATTTCCAAGATTTCTATTTCGCATTTATTGCACGTTCGTGTATTTATTAGTCGTTTATTTGCACAATTGATTGCAATGAAATTGTATACGTTTTAATACAATGAAATGTATTGTGTGATTATGCATGGGTATGTGTTAATTGTGATAAAATTGTTAAAGGCATAAACCTTGGTGGTGAAACTGTGAAACTATTTGAGATGGTGTACTATTGTGAAATATATTAATTAAGGGTGTAGAGAGCTATTAGTGAAACTTAAGCTGTACTTAACCCTAATCCTTTGTTCACTAATCATTTTCACAAAACCAAAAGCACGTACTTCATTCTCTAATCTCCTAGCAATCATCACCACCATCATCATTGGCACAAGATAATCATCACTCTTGATTCCTTTTTCTCTAGAATCATTCAAGGTAATTGCTTATCGATTATTGTAATACTTGTAAACCTAATTGATTTCTTGATTATTATCCATTCTTGAGTCTTGATTGTGTGTTCATGAAAACCCTAGTTCTTCATTTAACGTTTTGCGATTCTGGATTTGATTATGATGATAATGATATTGAGTAGTTGTTTAATCGATTGCCTGGTAATAAGGAATGCATGATTAGTTGAGTAATTCGATTGATGCTAGACTGACACAATGAAATTAGGGCTTTCACGATTGTATGAACATAAAAACGTAACTGTTCTGATTATTTGGATCCTGTGCAATGAATGGAATTCGCGTATTGTTTGTTGTCAGAATTTCATTATAGTGTGGAGTCCGAGTTCTTTAACAAAACAAGGTCCGACTTTTATACTTTCATGTGGTCCGACTTTTAAAAGTCTTGTCCAATTTTTTTTGCAAGGAGTTTAAATGTCCGAACTTTTATACAAGTTAGAGAGGTCCGAGTTTTGGAGATGGGCTCTGGTCCGACTTTGTTGTAAAGCATGTATCCCGACTTTTAAATCAACACATGGTCCGACCTTAAAGGGGTTAAGTGGTCCGAGTTTTTAACTAGGGAAGCCCCCATGTCCGACTTTCAACCCTTCAAACCCCCTTGGTCCGAGTTTTAGCATCCCACACCCCTATCCGAGTTTTAACCACCTGTTTGGTCCGAGTTCTTGGCCCAAAACCCTTACCCATGGCCCGAGTTTTGTAAGGCAACATGTTATCAGAGTTTTCTTTCAAGACAAATGAGTTGCCTGACTTTTGTATTGATGTTATTGTCCTAGTTTTGTGATTTGTTTCTCATGTGCTATCTGAGTTTTGAACAGGGGAAACCCCCCCCCCCTACACTTGTCTGAGTTTTTATGAAGGGCAAGGCCCTGTCTGATTCTGATGTGTGTTTAATATGAGGCCATGAAAGTGTAATAAATAATGATTGAATCTGATAAGATGTGTATGTCACTTGTTTTAGTCGCAAACTCTACTAAACCTGTCAAGCTTATTAACGATGATAATATGTTAAGTATGTTATCAGTGGCAACTAGGTTAGCATCCACGTTAGATTAAACTGTGCAATCAAAGACGCGACGCATGAATTATGTGAATACGATTAACTGTTTACGTGATGTATGATTCTGTATATGATCGTATGATACTGAATGAAACTGCATGATCTTGTATGCATGAATCGGTCTATGTGATGTCATCCTGTACACAGTAAGCACACAAAACACAGTTGCTTGAATATCAATGACTTGCAAACCCTAACGTGATGCAAACACTTACATCGTATCATGTGCAATATATCCTAGGTCGTGTGTAACGGACTTAGACATTTGATAAACCCTAGAAGCGATAACATACCGAGCAAACCAAGGTGAGTTCACACAGCCAAGGCATGGGGTTCCCAGGGTGGGAATGGGATTGGATTACTTTATTGTACATACTCAGTTGATAGAACCTAACGATAAG
This sequence comes from Helianthus annuus, assembly GCF_002127325.2. Taxonomy (NCBI): domain Eukaryota; kingdom Viridiplantae; phylum Streptophyta; class Magnoliopsida; order Asterales; family Asteraceae; genus Helianthus; species Helianthus annuus. The sequence continues at coordinate 125,978,649 of NC_035449.2, forward strand.
AATACGACTAGACTAGTAACACTTATTGAACTGATCTTCGTACACCTGCCAAGGGTTGGCCGCGATATTATGACTGACTTCGCACACCTGCCTTTGGAAGGCCGCGAACTGGAATTTACTAATCTTCGCACACCTGCCTGGTAGGCCGCGATACAGATAAACCTAGTCTAGAATACTCGGGATGAACATCCCCTAATATCTTCGCATACCTGCCTGGGAGGCCGCGATGGAAACTAATACGATATATGACATAACGAACGAACATACTACTACTCACATTGTACTATTACTGAACTGTTAACTGTGAACTCGCTCAACTAGTTGTTGATCCTTTGTTACATGCCTTGCAGGTCGTTAGATACTTATGGAGCTTGCACAGGGAGGAGCAGGTCGTTGTGGAGCATGGATTATGTTTTGAATTATTGAACTTATGTTACACATTTGGGTTTTCGTACTTATGCTTCCGCTATACTTTGAAACCATGATTATGTTTGAACACCTATCGTATTGAATGATTGGTTGACATTTATTATATTTGATATTAATTACATGTTCGATATGATTGGTGGCTTGATCCTGGTCAGTCACGCTCCCAAGCGGTGATACTCCGCAGGTGGATTTTGGGGGTGTGACAGATTGGTATCAGAGCCATTGGTTATAGAGAACTTGGTTTTAATATGGGAAAACGTTTTTATTAAAACCAGACTATAACCAGAACAGTGCTCTCAACGATCCACAACGACGCTTCGCTCCACGTGCAAGACTCAACATCCTAGGTAATAAGGTTTATGTTTATTGCCTACATGCTAGAATTGCATAGAACTTTGCTCGTAGTATGCTTACATTTCTTTGCTCACTACTTGTTACTGCTTAAGAACACCTATGTGCCTACACTTTTCTGTCATCGCACTACTCGCGAACCATTCATACTTATGCTACCTTTACTGTTCGATCATGTTTGGATGTGTTAACATGACTCAAGCCCAGTTGACGGCTCTTATTAACGAACAAGTTTCTGCGGCGCTTGCAGCCGCACAAGCAGGAGGTATAACCTGCTATTCCAGACCTATCCTAGGATGTTAGATCCTACTCTCGTGACCCAACTCTCGCGCTTAACCTTGATCTATCTTTCTCGCGTAACGGGTCAGAACGCACAGCAACCTGTCTGCACATTCAAGAACTTCATGGACTGTCGTCCAAGCACATTCAGTGGCACAGAAGGAGCGGTGGGACTACTCCATTGGTTTGGGAAGCTCGAGTCGGTATTCGAGATGTGTGAATGCCCTGAGGCTCGCAGGGTCAAGTACGCCACTGTTAAGTTGGAAGGAATCGCGCTAACCTGGTGGAACGCGCAAATTCAGACATTAGGGCTGGCAGCTGCTAACGCCACCCCTTGGAATGACTTCAAGGAATTGATCAAAAGGGGAATACTGCACTCGTGAAGACATTCACAAGCTGGAAGATGAACTGTATCACTTGAAAATGGTTGGGGTCAGAGATTGAAGCTTATACTAAGAGGTCGAACGAGCTGGCCGTTCTGTGTCCAACCATGGTGGACCCTCCATACAAGCGCATTGAGTTGTATCTCAAGGGGTTAGTGCCAGAGATCCAGAGCCATGTGACATCGGCTAATCTTGATAATATCCAGGCCATTCAGCGCCTTGCTCATCGTATTACAGATCAGGCAGTGGATCAGAACAGGCTGCCAAAACGTGTCAAGGCTACCACTACTGCTGTCACCACTTCTGCTACTCCCAGTGACAACAAGAGGAAATGGGAGGGGGATTCCAGCAAGGGATCAGTTTCTGTTCAGTCTCAGCAGCGCAAGACAAATGACTACCAGAATCCGAGTCAGCAATCATCTGGCAGTCAGGGACAGGGTGGATATCGGGGAATTCACCCACTGTGTAATAAGTGCAACAGACACCACAGCGGAAGATGTCGTAGGGAACGTTGTCAAAGATGCCTCAAGATGGGTCATGAGGCAAAGGATTGTAGAAGCTCACGGCCAGCAAATCAGAACCAGCAACTTCCACCGCCAACTCCACAGAACCAGCACCAGCAGCCACAGCGTGGAAACCAGGGATGTTTCCAGTGTGGGGCTGAAGGCCACTACAAACGTGATTGCCCTCAATTGAACCAGAACCAGAATTGCAACAATCACAACAATCAAGGAAATGGCAACAACAACAACAATGGTGGGAACAACAACGGCAACGAAGCAAGGGGTCGTGCATTTGTGTTGGGGCAGGGTGATGCCAGAAATGATCCCAACGTCGTTATGGGTAAGTTTCTCCTCGACAATATCTATGTTACTGTATTATTTGATTCGGGTGCTGATACAAGCTATATGTCTTTGAAAATGAGTAAATTGTTAAAACGTACCCCAACACCCCTAAACACCAAACATGTCGTAGAACTAGCAAATGGTAAAAGTGTAGAAGCTGCACATGTAGTCAAGGGTTGTAACATCGTTCTAGCGGGTCAGACTTTCTCCATCGACCTTATTCCTATAGTTCTGGGTAGTTTCGACGTCGTCATCGGTATGGATTGGTTATCCCAACATCGCGCAGAGATCTTATGCAAGGAAAAAGTTATTCGTATTCCTCGCTCTATTCAGGAACCTCTCGAAGTGCAAGGCGACAAGAGTGGTGCCGTGGTTGTCATCATCTCTTTCTTAAAAGCGCAGAAATGTTTACGAAAGGGTCACACTGCCATTCTGGCACTTGTCACTGACGCATCAGCAAAGGAAAAGAAGCTGGAGGATATTCCAGTTGTACGTGATTTTCCTCAAGTGTTTCCTGAATATTTACCTGGCCTACCGCCTCATCGTCAGGTCGAATTCCAGATTGAGTTAGCTCCTGGAGCAGCACCTATAGCTCGCGCACCGTATCGTTTGGCTCCAACGGAATTGGAAGAACTGTCTAAGCAACTACAAGAGCTCTTGGATAAGGGCTTTATTCGTCCAAGCTCTTCGCCTTGGGGAGCTCCAGTATTATTCGTGAAAAAGAAGGATGGCACTTTCAGGATGTGCATCGATTACCGCGAACTGAACAAGGTTACAGTGAAGAACCGCTATCCTCTTCCACGTATTGACGACTTATTCGACCAGTTGCAAGGGTCGAGTTACTACTCCAAGATTGATCTAAGGTCTGGTTACCATCAGCTGAGAGTCCAGGATGAGGACGTCTCCAAGACAGCATTGAGAACTCGCTACGGTCACTACGAGTTTCTAGTCATGCCATTTGGGCTTACGAACGCGCCTGCAGTCTTCATGGATCTTATGAACAGGGTGTGCAAACCTTATCTTGACAAGTTCGTTATTGTCTTCATCGACGACATTCTGATCTACTCCAAGAGTCAGGAGGAACACGAGCAGCACTTACGTCTTATCTTGGAACTTCTTCGAAAGGAGCAACTGCACGCAAAGTTTTCAAAATGCGACTTCTGGCTTCGTGAAGTCCACTTTCTAGGCCATGTGGTGAACAGGGATGGGATTCATGTCGATCCATCCAAGGTAGATTTGATCAGGAACTGGCCTGCACCGCGTACACCAACGGAAATACGCCAATTCTTGGGTTTGGCAGGGTATTACAGACGATTTATTAAAGACTTCACCAAGATCGCACAGCCGCTTACTATGTTGACACAGAAAGGTGTCACCTATCGTTGGGGTAATACACAAGAAACGACCTTTCAGTACCTGAAGGATAGACTATGCAGCGCACCTATTCTCTCACTGCCCGAGGGCACGGATGACTTCGTGGTTTATTGCGACGCGTCGATACAGGGGCTTGGTTGTGTATTGATGCAGCGGGATAAAGTTATTGCCTACGCCTCTCGTCAACTCAAGGTTCATGAACGGAACTACACGACGCACGTTTAGAGCTGGGAGCTGTTGTTTTTGCGCTTAAGATATGGCGACACTACCTGTACGGTACCAGGTGCACGATTTACACCGATCACAGGAGTCTCGAGCATATCCTTAAGCAAAAGGATTTGAACATGCGTCAACGGAGATGGGTTGAACTACTGAACGACTACGAATGCGCCATCAAGTATCATCCAGGCAAGGCCAATGTTGTGGCTGACGCCCTCAGTCGGAAAGACACTCTACCTAAGCGCGTGCGAGCGCTACAGCTTACTATTCAGTCCAGTCTTCCTGCACAGATACGAGCTGCTCAGATAAAAGCACTGAAACCCGAAAACGTCAAGGCTGAAGCCTTACGCGGCTCAAGGCAACGAATGGAACTAAAGGAAGACGGCGCCTACTATGTAACGGGGCGTATTTGGGTCCCACTTTATGGCGGTTTACGAGAGCTTGTGATGGACGAAGCACACAAGTCTCGCTACTCGGTACATCCAGGGTCGGACAAGATGTACCACGACATCAGAACTACTTATTGGTGGCCTGGCATGAAGGCCCACATCGCCACCTATGTTGGCAAATGCTTGACCTGTGCCAGAGTCAAGGTTGAATATTAGAAACCCGCAGGCCTACTTCAGCAACCCCGGATACCACAGTGGAAATGGGAAGAGATTTCCATGGATTTTGTTACAGGCCTACCTAGATCTCAGCGTGGGAACGATACGATATGGGTGATCGTGGATCGACTCACCAAGTCTGCACACTTCCTGGCTATAAAGGAAACGGATAAGTTCTCCACTCTCGCAGACATCTACCTTAAAGAAGTTGTTTCAAGGCACGGGGTGCCCACCTCCATCATTTCGGATCGGGATGCACGATTCACGTCAGAGCTATGGCAAGCGATGCATAAATCGTTTGGCTCACGTTTAGACATGAGCACAGCATATCATCCTCAGACGGATGGGCAGTCTGAGCGAACGATTCAAACTCTTGAAGACATGCTTCGGGCATGTGTCATCGATTTCGGCAACGGCTGGGAAAAGCACCTCCCTTTGGTGGAGTTTTCTTACAATAAGAGTTACCACACCAGCATTCAAGCCGCTCCATTCGAGGCATTGTACGGACGTAAATGCCGGTCACCTCTCGGTTGGGCAGAGGTGGGGAATAGTTAGATTACAGGCCCAGAAATGGTAGTTGACGCTACTGAACGAATTGCACAGATACGACAACGCATGGCGGCAGCTCGCGACCGTCAGAAAGCATACGCGGATAAGCGTAAGAAGCCATTGGAATTTCAGGTCGGGGACCGGGTTTTATTAAAAGTCTCACCCTGGAAGGGTGTGGTTCGATTTGGTAAACGAGGCAAACTCAATCCACGGTATGTTGGACCGTTCGAAATCACTGAAAGAATAGGCCAAGTAGCCTACAGACTAAACCTACCAGCTGAACTCGGTGCAGTTCACAACGTATTCCACGTGTCGAATCTGAAGAAGTGCCTGTCAGATGAGACCCTCATAATTCCTTTTAAGGAACTCACTATCGACGAGCGGTTGCAGTTCGTCGAGGAACCAGTCGAAATCACGGACCGGGATGTTAAGGTCCTCAAGCACAAGAGAATCCCTCTTGTCCGAGTTCGTTGGAACTCCAAACGTGGCCCAGAGTACAACTGGGAACGCGAAGACCAGATGACAGAAAAGTACCCCCAGTTATTCGGAACCAATGCAACCACTACTGAGGCTGAAGCTACTACTACTGAATTTCGGGACGAAATTCCAAATCAACGGGGGGATGATGTGACACCCCAGGAAAACCAGTAAACAATACAGCTTACCTAGCTTCCTCAGTGAGTGCGTACCAAATTTCGGGACGAAATTTCTTTCAAGTTGGGGATAATGTGACAACTCGAATTTCCAAGATTTCTATTTCGCATTTATTGCACGTTCGTGCATTTATTAGTCGTTTATTTGCACAATTGATTGCTATGAAATTGTATACGTTTTAATACAATGAAATGTATTGTGTGATTATGCATGGGTATGTGTTAATTGTGATAAAATTGTTAAAGGCATAAACCTTGGTGGTGAAACTGTGAAACTATTTGAGATGGTGTACTATTGTGAAATATATTAATTAAGGGTGTAGAGAGCTATTAGTGAAACTTAAGCTATACTTAACCCTAATCCTTTGTTCACTAATCATTTTCACAAAACCAAAAGCACGTACTTCATTCTCTAATCTCCTAGCAATCATCACCACCATCATCATTGGCACAAGATAATCATCACTCTTGATTCCTCTTTCTCTAGAATTATTCAAGGTAATTGCTTATCGATTATTGTAATACTTGTAAACCTAATTGATTTCTTGATTATTATCCATTCTTGAGTCTTGATTGTGTGTTCATGAAAACCCTAGTTCTTCATTTAACGTTTTGCGATTCTGGATTTGATTATGATGATAATGATATTGAGTAGTTGTTTAATCGATTGCCTGGTAATAAGGAATGCATGATTAGTTGAGTAATTCGATTGATGCTAGACTGACACAATGAAATTAGGGCTTTCACGATTGTATGAACATAAAAACGTAACTGTTCTGATTATTTGGATCCTGTGCAATGAATGGAATTCGCGTATTGTTTGTTGTCAGAGTTTCATTATAGTGTGGAGTCCGAGTTCTTTAACAAAACAAGGTCCGACTTTTATACTTTCATGTGGTCCGACTTTTAAAAGTCTTGTCCGAATTTTTTTGCAAGGAGTTTAAATGTCCGAACTTTTATACAAGTTAGAGAGGTCCGAGTTTTGGAGATGGGCTCTGGTCCGACTTTGTTGTAAAGCATGTATCCCGACTTTTAAATCAACACATGGTCCGACCTTAAAGGGGTTAAGTGGTCCGAGTTTTTAACTAGGGAAGCCCCCATGTCCGACTTTCAACCCTTCAAACCCCCTTGGTCCGAGTTTTAGCATCCCACACCCCTATCCGAGTTTTAACCACCTGTTTGGTCCGAGTTCTTGGCCCAAAACCCTTACCCATGGCCCGAGTTTTGTAAGGCAACATGTTATCAGAGTTTTCTTTCAAGACAAATGAGTTGCCCGACTTTTGTATTGATGTTATTGTCCTAGTTTTGTGATTTATTTCTCATGTGCTATCTGAGTTTTAAACAGGGGAAACCCCCCCCCCCACACTTGTCTGAGTTTTTATGAAGGGCAAGGCCCTGTCTGATTCTGATGTGTGTTTAATATGAGGCCATGAAAGTGTAATAAATAATGATTGAATCTGATAAGATGTGTATGTCACTTGTTTTAGTCGCAAACTCTACTAAACCTGTCAAGCTTATTAACGATGATAATATGTTAAGTATGTTATCAGTGGCAACTAGGTTAGCATCCACGTTAGATTAAACTGTGCAATCAAAGACGCGACGCATGAATTATGTGAATACGATTAACTGTTTACGTGATGTATGATTCTGTATATGATCGTATGATACTGAATGAAACTGCATGATCTTGTATGCATGAATCGGTCTATGTGATGTCATCCTGTACACAGTAAGCACACAAAACACAGTTGCTTGAATATCAATGACTTGCAAACCCTAACGTGATGCAAACACTTACATCGTATCATGTGCAATATATCCTAGGTCGTGTGTAACGGACTTAGACATTTGATAAACCCTAGAAGCGATAACATACCGAGCAAACCAAGGTGAGTTCACACAGCCAAGGCATGGGGTTCCCAGGGTGGGAATGGGATTGGATTACTTTATTGTACATACTCAGTTGATAGAACCTAACGATAAGAATACGACTAGACTAGTAACACTTATTGAACTGATCTTCGCACACCTGCCAAGGGTTGGCCGCGATATTATGACTGACTTCGCACACCTGCCTTTGGAAGGCCGCGAACTGGAATTTACTAATCTTCGCACACCTGCCTGGTAGGCCGCGATACAGATAAACCTAGTCTAGAATACTCGGGATGAACATCCCCTAATATCTTCGCATACCTGCCTGGGAGGCCGCGATGGAAACTAATACGATATATGACATAACGAACGAACATACTACTACTCACACTGTACTATTACTGAACTGTTAACTGTGAACTCGCTCAACTAGTTGTTGATCCTCTGTTACATGCCTTGCAGGTCGTTAGATACTTATGGAGCTTGCACAGGGAGGAGCAGGTCGTTGTGGAGCATGGATTATGTTTTGAAACTTATTGAACTTATGTTACACATTTGGGTTTTCGTACTTATGCTTCCGCTATACTTTGAAACCATGATTATGTTTGAACACCTATCGTATTGAATGATTGGTTTACATTTATTATATTTGATATTAATTACATGTTCGATATGATTGGTGGCTTGATCCTGGTCAGTCACGCTCCCAAGCGGTGATACTCCGCAGGTGGATTTTGGGGGTGTGACAAACGGACCTCGGGATGACTTTGTACCCGACGCATAAATCTGCTAGGTTTGAGCCTTCCTACTTGCATTTCACACATATCAATGGCCTTGCAAACCATTGGTGATCTCTTTTCCTTATTTGCTACATACCAGGATTTTTATACGAACAAAGGTTTATTTACTCACTTACACATGAACTCGCTCAACATTATTGTTGATTTTTCAACTTACATGTATTTCAGGGAATTAAAGGGATCTGGCACGGTATGGCACGTCTTCCCGCTGCACTAGTTTCCGAGGTCATCCGGGGTTTAGGGAATGTGACTCTTTCCTGGACAAGTCACAGTCCTTAAACCATGTTTATGTTTTGTTTGTATTGTTGAACAATGTTATGGTTGTTAGGGTATTTCCCGTTAAGACAATGGTATTGTATTCGGTATTTAATACTTAATGGATGATCTTGCATGTTTTTACTTCATATAGCTTGTTACGGTTAAGCTATGGTATTAAGAAGTCACACCAAATTAACCACGCTTCCGCAAAGCCAGGGTGTGACAGCTTGGTATCAGAGCTCTGATCATAGCGAACTAGGATTCCTTCTCGAGTCTAGACTATGATCACTAGGGCTCTCACGAAAACATTTTTACTGCATACCACTTAAGTCCAGATCCAAAACCTTTTTATAAACAAATGTTGGGCACATTTCATTTATTATTTTTAAGCTCAGTCTTGGAGGCTGAGGCTCGGTCTTGGAGGCCGAGGCTCGATCTTAGAGATCGAGGTAGATGTTATTGTTTTAGGCTCAGTCTTGGAGGCTGAGGCTCGGTCTTGGAGGCCGAGGCTCGATCTTAGAGATCGAGGTAGATGGCTAGTGAGACCAGGAAGAGTAGGCTCAATCATGAAGGCTGAGGCTCGGTCATGGAGGTCGAGGCTCGATCTAGGAGGTCGAGGTGGATGATAGAGCAGTCTTAGAGACTGGGAGGAATTTGGCTTGTGGGACTAGGAATGTCAGTCTAGGAGACTAGGAGGCTAGTGGGACTAGGAGAATGATGTGATTTCTTACTTGGTGACTTATGTGATTACTTGATTGTATGACTGATTATTTGTGCATATTTGTGTTTATGTTACAGACTCATGGACTCGCCCGGTACAGGCGATTCGGACACCACTGGACCCATACCTGTAGTATCTGATGACCTCACATCCTCAGAGCACGAGGTGCACACTTCTGACTATACCAGCACTGACGAGGACGATTTTCAGCCCTTCGCACTACCTGAGGGTGCTGATGAGCCTGCAGATGGCCCTCCCGTTGAGTACCTACCGTTAGTAGAGATTCCGGCTCCTATACCCTTAGCCGTTTATCCTGCGTATGATTTGCTTCTTGTCGCCGAGGCTGACGGCGATATTGATCTGTATGACGATGAGCCCATAGAGGATGATGATCTTCTCGAGGATGAGATCCAGGGCGAGGCCCTTCTTCCTGCTGGCGATCTTCTGATGATCGCTGATGCTCCCGCCGAGGATTCGCCCGCGCACTCTCCGGTCCCAGACTCCTTTGAGTCCGTGGCATCCGCACCTTCCCACACATTGAGCGCACAGCACTTTTCGCATGGCTCAGATCCTGACCAGGCATCCTCTGTTGCTCCTATTCCCAGTTTTGCGTTTGACCATGATGACATAGAGGATTCTGATCCTATCTTCCCTCCGGGATTCGACCCGGATCATGATATAGAGTTCATACCGATGGATCAGCCCATGGAGGATCCAGCTGACCCCGTCGATCCTATCGAACCCGAGTTTGACTTCGAGATGGCTTTTGATGATCCCGAGCCTGCCATGGCTCCTGAGCAGGCAGCCGCTCTAGACCCTATGTTTGAGCATGACCCCGTACATGTTGGCATCCCTATTGAGCCTGTTATAGCTGACCCACCTATCGATGATCACCTTGTGGATGCTCCATTGCTGGAGGGTGATCATGTCATTGCTGCCGACCCTGTTGTTCCCCCACCTGTTGTTGATATACCTGTTGACCATCCTGTCGATCACATTGCACCCGTTCACCCTTTTGTTGCTCCCCCACCTGATCCCATTCCACTAGAGCCCGAGCATGCACTGTTCGCGGCACACATGGATCCACCAGACGAGCACGCACAGCACGGGTGGATCCCTGCTGATGAGGATGTTCCACCTATTCCCCCACACCACACTGATACACGACATATTGATTTCTCTTTTCAGGTTCCTCAGTTTGTACCTCCAGCGAGACCTAGAGAGGGTTCTTCGGCCCATCCTTTTGGGCATGTGCCGATGTCTGTTCCTTTCAGGCCACAGTTTCCACCTGTTTTACCATCTGTTTCACCGTTTCACGTGGCACCTTTTGACCCCACCCGTGAGCCTTTACTCTGGTCCTCACCACCTGTCATGCCACCGACTGATCCTTACCATCCATTCCATGTGGGACACACTATTGAGGACGTTTTGATGTCTTTCGTTTTTCAGCATGAGTCACACACGCAGCGCATCCAGGAGCTTGAGAGAGCTCAGCTGCCACCATGTTCGTGTCACGGTCAGACACACTCTCCCTTGCAGCCCTCTCGACCTGTACCCCCAGATTATGCTGCACGTCTCTTTGCTTTAGAGCAGTAGGTTGCTTCATTCATCCGTACTCAGAGAGCCATGGAGGAGGACTGGCTCCAGTTACGTCGTTTGTTTTACACTCACTTTCCCCCTCCTCCACCGCCATCTGTATAGAGCTCATCAGTACTGTTTGGGTAGACGTTGGTGAGAGGACCGCGATTGCTTTTGACTGCACAGCATTTTTGGAGACTACATGATGATTCTGACTTTTGTTGACATATATTTGATGTATTTGACACTGACTTGATATAGTTTTTGGATAGGGGTGATGTAGCCCCTAGTTGATTGATGATTGTATGACACAGTGATGTACTGATACACTTACTACGTGGTCTCGATATATGGCAATCGCAGTATTCTCATCATATTTGATTTCGCTTGATTGCTTATTTATATTTTTATGACATGGGATGTTGTATGTATAATATTTGTGACATGGGATGTTGTGTGATTAGTATTTGTGAAGTATTGATAACATGAGATGTTATGTGCTATTACTATTACTATATACGTGCGCCTTACTATGGCCTGACCGACGTAAACACATCTTTAGAAGATGCCGCCGAGACGTCAACAACCGCAGATGCCTACCACTCAGGCAGAACTCCAGCAGATCATTGCTGCTGCCATCGCACAATACGCCGCCTCTCAAGGAGGGACTAGTGGAAGCAACTCTGGCAACACTGGCAACAACAACAACCCACCTCATGGTAACCCTAAGTCATTAAGACATACCATGACCTAAATGGATTTCCTTAGCAAGAATGCTAATGCCAATCATATGTTGTAATGTATGTGCAGGGTGCACCTACAAGCAGTTCTTAGACTGCAAGCCCGTAAACTTTGATGGCACAGGAGGTGCTGTCGCCTTTGTCCGCTGGGCTGAGAAAACTGAATCTGTTCTTCGCATGAGCAAATGCGCACTGGATCAGCAAGTCACCTATATCTCTGGGCTATTTTTGGATGGAGCCCTATCCTGGTGGAATTTGCAAGTACAGACACTTGGCGAAGCTGCTGCCTACGCGCTGACCTGGACCGAACTGAAGGAACTCATGCACAAAAAGTACTGTTCCCGCGCTGAAATCCAGAGATTGGAGACCGAGTTCTGGCATTTGAAAATGGAAGGACCAAAGATAGCAGAGTATGTTCAGAGGTTCCACGACTTGTCGCATGTGGTACCCTACATGGTCACTCCTGAGTTCAAGAGAATTGAACGTTTCATTTGGGGATTAGCTCCTCAAATTATAAGCATGGTGACCTCCTCCAAACCTGTGACTATCACTGAAGCCATTGATTTAAGCGTGGCTCTCACAGAGGAGGCAATTCGTTTGAACAAGTTTGATGAAGTTGAGCCTAAGAAGAAAGAGACTCATGTGGAGTCATCAGGAGGAAACAAGCGGAAGTTTTCAAACTTCAAGCAGGGCACCGGGGTGGTGGTTAAGAAAGGGGAATCAAGTGTGTCAGCTCAGGTTACAACTGGTAATGGGAAGAAAGGAAAGGGATACATGGGCACCCAGCCCAAGTGTAATAACTGCCAGCGCCATCATTCTGGCCGTTGTGGGTTGAAGGTTTGTGAAGCATGTGGAAAGACTGGCCACCTGAAGGAGTCTTGTTGGGCCACTGATGGCCAGGGAGGCCAGAGAGGATTTGGAAACAGAAACACCAACCGGGGCGGAAATGGAAATCGCCCCCAAGGGAACAATGGAGGTGATGGAAACTGAGTCAACAATGCTAACCAAGCGGGCGCCATGAATCGTAACCAGAGAAACAATCAAGTGGGAAACGGTGGTGGAAATGGGCAGAGACCCGGATGTTTCAGGCTCAGTCTTGGAGGCTGAGGCTCGGTCTTGGAGGCCGAGGCTCGATCTTAGAGATCGAGGTAGATGGCTAGTGAGACCAGGAAGAGTAGGCTCAATCATGAAGGCTGAGGCTCGGTCATGGAGGCCGAGGCTCGATCTAGGAGGTCGAGGTGGATGATAGAGCACTCTTAGAGACTGGGAGGAATTTGGCTTGTGGGACTAGGAATGTCAGTCTAGGAGACTAGGAGGCTAGTGGGACTAGGAGAATGATGTGATTTCTTACTTGGTGACTTATGTGATTACTTGATTGTATGACTGATTATTTGTGCATATTTGTGTTTATGTTACAGACTCATGGACTCGCCCGGTACAGGCGATTCGGACACCACTGGACCCATACCTGTAGTATCTGATGACCTCACATCCTCAGAGCACGAGGTGCACACTTCTGACTATACCAGCACTGACGAGGACGATTTTCAGCCCTTCGCACTACCTGAGGGTGCTGATGAGCCTGCAGATGGCCCTCCCGTTGAGTACCTACCGTTAGTAGAGATTCCGGCTCCTATACCCTTAGCCGTTTATCCTGCGTATGATTTGCTTCTTGTCGCCGAGGCTGACGGCGATATTGATCTGTATGACGATGAGCCCATAGAGGATGATGATCTTCTCGAGGATGAGATCCAGGGCGAGGCCCTTCTTCCTGCTGGCGATCTTCTGATGATCGCTGATGCTCCCGCCGAGGATTCGCCCGCGCACTCTCCGGTCCCAGACTCCTTTGAGTCCGTGGCATCCGCACCTTCCCACACATTGAGCGCACAGCACTTTTCGCATGGCTCAGATCCTGACCAGGCATCCTCTGTTGCTCCTATTCCCAGTTTTGCGTTTGACCATGATGACATAGAGGATTCTGATCCTATCTTCCCTCCGGGATTCGACCCGGATCATGATATAGAGTTCATACCGATGGATCAGCCCATGGAGGATCCAGCTGACCCCGTCGATCCTATCGAACCCGAGTTTGACTTCGAGATGGCTTTTGATGATCCCGAGCCTGCCATGGCTCCTGAGCAGGCAGCCGCTCTAGACCCTATGTTTGAGCATGACCCCGTACATGTTGGCATCCCTATTGAGCCTGTTATAGCTGACCCACCTATCGATGATCACCTTGTGGATGCTCCATTGCTGGAGGGTGATCATGTCATTGCTGCCGACCCTGTTGTTCCCCCACCTGTTGTTGATATACCTGTTGACCATCCTGTCGATCACATTGCACCCGTTCACCCTTTTGTTGCTCCCCCACCTGATCCCATTCCACTAGAGCCCGAGCATGCACTGTTCGCGGCACACATGGATCCACCAGACGAGCACGCACAGCACGGGTGGATCCCTGCTGATGAGGATGTTCCACCTATTCCCCCACACCACACTGATACACGACATATTGATTTCTCTTTTCAGGTTCCTCAGTTTGTACCTCCAGCGAGACCTAGAGAGGGTTCTTCGGCCCATCCTTTTGGGCATGTGCCGATGTCTGTTCCTTTCAGGCCACAGTTTCCACCTGTTTTACCATCTGTTTCACCGTTTCACGTGGCACCTTTTGACCCCACCCGTGAGCCTTTACTCTGGTCCTCACCACCTGTCATGCCACCGACTGATCCTTACCATCCATTCCATGTGGGACACACTATTGAGGACGTTTTGATGTCTTTCGTTTTTCAGCATGAGTCACACACGCAGCGCATCCAGGAGCTTGAGAGAGCTCAGCTGCCACCATGTTCGTGTCACGGTCAGACACACTCTCCCTTGCAGCCCTCTCGACCTGTACCCCCAGATTATGCTGCACGTCTCTTTGCTTTAGAGCAGTAGGTTGCTTCATTCATCCGTACTCAGAGAGCCATGGAGGAGGACTGGCTCCAGTTACGTCGTTTGTTTTACACTCACTTTCCCCCTCCTCCACCGCCATCTGTATAGAGCTCATCAGTACTGTTTGGGTAGACGTTGGTGAGAGGACCGCGATTGCTTTTGACTGCACAGCATTTTTGGAGACTACATGATGATTCTGACTTTTGTTGACATATATTTGATGTATTTGACACTGACTTGATATAGTTTTTGGATAGGGGTGATGTAGCCCCTAGTTGATTGATGATTGTATGACACAGTGATGTACTGATACACTTACTACGTGGTCTCGATATATGGCAATCGCAGTATTCTCATCATATTTGATTTCGCTTGATTGCTTATTTATATTTTTATGACATGGGATGTTGTATGTATAATATTTGTGACATGGGATGTTGTGTGATTAGTATTTGTGAAGTATTGATAACATGAGATGTTATGTGCTATTACTATTACTATATACGTGCGCCTTACTATGGCCTGACCGACGTAAACACATCTTTAGAAGATGCCGCCGAGACGTCAACAACCGCAGATGCCTACCACTCAGGCAGAACTCCAGCAGATCATTGCTGCTGCCATCGCACAATACGCCGCCTCTCAAGGAGGGACTAGTGGAAGCAACTCTGGCAACACTGGCAACAACAACAACCCACCTCATGGTAACCCTAAGTCATTAAGACATACCATGACCTAAATGGATTTCCTTAGCAAGAATGCTAATGCCAATCATATGTTGTAATGTATGTGCAGGGTGCACCTACAAGCAGTTCTTAGACTGCAAGCCCGTAAACTTTGATGGCACAGGAGGTGCTGTCGCCTTTGTCCGCTGGGCTGAGAAAACTGAATCTGTTCTTCGCATGAGCAAATGCGCACTGGATCAGCAAGTCACCTATATCTCTGGGCTATTTTTGGATGGAGCCCTATCCTGGTGGAATTTGCAAGTACAGACACTTGGCGAAGCTGCTGCCTACGCGCTGACCTGGACCGAACTGAAGGAACTCATGCACAAAAAGTACTGTTCCCGCGCTGAAATCCAGAGATTGGAGACCGAGTTCTGGCATTTGAAAATGGAAGGACCAAAGATAGCAGAGTATGTTCAGAGGTTCCACGACTTGTCGCATGTGGTACCCTACATGGTCACTCCTGAGTTCAAGAGAATTGAACGTTTCATTTGGGGATTAGCTCCTCAAATTATAAGCATGGTGACCTCCTCCAAACCTGCGACTATCACTGAAGCCATTGATTTAAGCGTGGCTCTCACAGAGGAGGCAATTCGTTTGAACAAGTTTGATGAAGTTGAGCCTAAGAAGAAAGAGACTCATGTGGAGTCATCAGGAGGAAACAAGCGGAAGTTTTCAAACTTCAAGCAGGGCACCGGGGTGGTGGTTAAGAAAGGGGAATCAAGTGTGTCAGCTCAGGTTACAACTGGTAATGGGAAGAAAGGAAAGGGATACATGGGCACCCAGCCCAAGTGTAATAACTGCCAGCGCCATCATTCTGGCCGTTGTGGGTTGAAGGTTTGTGAAGCATGTGGAAAGACTGGCCACCTGAAGGAGTCTTGTTGGGCCACTGATGGCCAGGGAGGCCAGAGAGGATTTGGAAACAGAAACACCAACCGGGGCGGAAATGGAAATCGCCCCCAAGGGAACAATGGAGGTGATGGAAACTGAGTCAACAATGCTAACCAAGCGGGCGCCATGAATCGTAACCAGAGAAACAATCAAGTGGGAAACGGTGGTGGAAATGGGCAGAGACCCGGATGTTTCAACTGTGGTGATCTTGGGCACTACAAGAGGAATTGCCCGGAATTACACCAAGCCCGCGGAAGGGTTTTCAACATAGAAGCAAGGGAAGCGCGCCAGGATCCCAATGTTGTCACTGGTACGTTCCCTGTAAACCAACGCTATGCATCCGTTTTATTTGATACTGGCGCCGATTATAGCTTCGTATCATTAGAATTTAAGAACATGCTTGGTTTAGCCGCTAGTAAATTAGATGCTCCGTACTCAATCGAACTGGCGAATGGGAAGTTAGTAGAAGCTAACGAAGTGATTCGAGGCTGCGTAATCGAATTGGGAGAGCGTGAGTTCGCTCTAGATCTACTACCAGTCCAGTCCAGTTGGGAAGCTTCGACGTGGTAGTAGGAATGGATTGGTTATCAGGCAACAAGGCCGAGATAGTTTGTATATTTGAATGAAAAAAATAAAAAAATGCTTCTACTTCAGCGGTGTATATTTGAATGATAAAATAAAAAAAATATATGTTAAATTTTCATTAATTCACCAAAGAGGGTCTTAGTCGAAAGAAAAAATGCTACATTCTTTGCAATGGTGTATATTTGAATGATAAAATAAAAAAAAATATTTTTTTCATGGTTATACTTCAGCGAAAGAAGGAATGGAGGAGGAATAAAGTTGAAAGACACAAATTGCAGGCTCTTAATCATCGTTAAAAAATGGTGATGTTTCTTGGTACCTTTTGTTTTCATTTTTTGACCCGCTTGATCTTTATGGATCATAGAGGTAAAGTAAGTGCTGGAAGAGACACTTAAGGCCATGAAACCACATCAATTGCCACACCAACTTCATTTTTTTTTATTATTTTTACTATTTATTCGATTTAATAAAAATTTTCAGGAGGTTTCAAAATGTGATGTGGATCTGCATAGGATCCATTTTTTCTTCTTTGTACGAGTGGAAGCACAGGAAAGCCTAAGGTATTTACGAATCGTATACCTGATTTAACCTTTATTTAGTGATAGAGGTAGCAAAATGGGAGGTTAAGTGCATTGGGTAACTGGTTATAACAAGTTTGGGTTGAAACGGGTCGGGTTTGGTTAAGTTGACCCAGGCACTTTTCGTCTATTTTACAAATAATTAATGTGACTATTTTGATTACAAAACATTTGTTAAAAATATATGTTAAATTTTTGAATAACAACGATCTAGAAGGTTGTATGGCATCAAAAACCTGGTTTTTGGGGCAATCCCTTACCCGTTTCTGTTTTAACGAATTATGTTGGTCATTTAATAGGTTGTTCTACATACTACAACTACAGGGGAGACATGGTATACACTACATCAACATTCAAATATTCATTTTACTACAAACCATCTTATATACCGGTAATTGTTGATTTCATAACATTTTTTTAATTAATTGTATGTGTGTTCATATGTTAAGTACATTGATAGATATAGATCTCAGTGAGATTCTCAATTGTATGTTTCAAATGCCTGCGTCGTAACTATACTGAAGAGCAATTGGAAATTGATGGTTATGTGTTGAAAACCCCTCGACTTTCAAAAGCCCTGACATCCTCTTTGCTAATGGAATGGATTTTTTCACTTCAGTGAATGAAAATGGGCATGGGCTGTTTTTTTATCATTGGTATGTATTGCAACAAGAATACGTGTTGATTGCTTGTGTAGTTTTGGCATGTCATTATATTGCTAATATAGTCAGCTCATATTTGATATGATTTATATTCCTTAAGGTTATCGTTTTAAGCAATAGTTGTGGATGTTGTTAGCACCTTCACAAACCTTCTCATGAGAATCGGTTAGATTGCTTCAGCGAATATATATTTGTAAGCTTTCATTTAGGCTATGCTTATTCTTATCTGAACAAGACCCTCTGTTTGAAGCAAGTTTTCCTTTTAGCCAACTATTGGCTATATTTCTATTTGAACTTATTAGATGAAGTTCATATTTTATTGTGAAGTATATAAACAAGGGCCTAAAACATCTAAATAATGAACCTATGATAAGATATACACTTTCTTTTTTTATTTATTTGGATTTCTTTTACTCCTTTTGTCACGTAAAAGGTAAGTGTCTAATTGGGGTAACATGACACTTTATTTGTATTGTATTTTATTTATACCCTTATGATTTATCTAAATTACTTTCTCCAACCCAGGAAGCAGTCCAGGGTGATAACCTAGTATATATATATATATATATATATATATATATATATATATATATATATATATATATATATTGGAAAGAGATTATTTTTACTTAATTATTAAATAAGATATTTGTTACGAAGTAATACAAAACGTGTATTTTCTTGTCATGACATTTTGATTGCATAAATAGTAATTTATGAATATAAGTGTTGTCTTTTGGACTAAGTTAGATATATATTTTGTTTGTAGACCTAGTAAATATTTTTAGTGACTAGTAGGATTAATATATACTAGGTTTTATCGGTGTCGCGCGTTGCGGCGAAACGAGGCAAATGATAATGTTAAATAAACGATATTTGAAAATGAACCATATTGTTTCGAAAGCCAAACATTAGAATCGGTTTAGTTTATTATCATACTGTAAAAACGATACCAAATAAATACTCCAGTTTGAATGCAACTTCATTTTTAACAATACTTATATCGGAATCTACAGGAGGAAAAATAAACACAACTGCGTACCTAAGTATTTTTTTAATTAACGAAAGATAGTTATTAAAAAAATTAAATTAATTGGTATAGGTAATGTGATTTAAAAAAAGAATTATGAAAAATAAAAAGTAAATATGCTAATGGTAAATATAATAATAAGGTATAATACAAAAAATAAAAATATTAAAAAAAACTATATATTATTTTAAAAATAAAATTACTATTTATCTTCCTTCAACAACAATATATATAATTTGCTAAACGGCTATCTAGTTACATATATTGATTTAGTGGTTGATAATAGTATTAAATCTAATTTTTAATTAGACAAAAGCCCTAAGTATATGATGTATATTGATTTTATATAGTTTTGGTATTTTGGTTGTTTAGTATTTTTGGTGTTATATTTCTTTAGGGTGACTATTGGTTTTATGAATCTTTCCTCGAACACTTCACTCGTGCGGTTTTTACTTAAGGTTAAAAAGGATAGGAAACTGTGAGTAGATATTTACTTTTCCCCGTTTTATCACTTAAGTTTTTTGGGGTGCATTATGTGTCCTTATTTCATTTGCTTCATTTGTTCCTAACATTAACATGCAATTCAAAGTGTCATTATGTGTTACGTTATTTGTCCCTTATATTTCATAAACTTGTTTCATATAAATGCATCTACTTGTTACTCGTTTTGTGTCATATTGTTTCGTGTAGATCCACCAAGCCGGTTCCCCACGACCATGGGTTGAACTTCGATTCGGTCTTTTGGGCTTGAATCTCATATTTTTTTCGTTATCATTGTTTCATTATGTAATGTTCCGTTATCACATGTGGTTGTGGTGAACTATTGGAAATTGTGGTATTATTGGATTTGTTGGATGATTATGAATATCACATAAACACTTAAAGTTGCTTGTTACTTGTTTTAATAAATTAATAAACTAAAACATTTGTTTTTCAAAAACTAAGATCTATTCACCAACTCATTGTTGACCCAAAATCTTTTTGCGCTTGATACAACTACACAAGTATGAGTGGACTAAAGGTTGAAGACACATACATAGTAATTAAATTAAATGGATTATTGTTTATGACTTTTATCTTTTGAATATTATTTGAATCTTGTTGGATATTTCTATGATTATGTGTGACAAACTTAATTTGGATGCTTGTAATATTCAAACTTATAATAGTGTCATAAGCTATGGGCAAGAATCATGCCCCATACCTATCCGCTACGGGCCAGGGTGTGACAAACATTTTGTTTTTTCAGCACATTGTGCTTGTCTTCAAGCATGATTTATGCTTCAACCTTATTTCATCAGGCAAGGAAGAGGGTTCCTTTGGGTTTTGGCTTTCATCATCACCAGATCTTGCATAACCCCCCCCCCCCCTCAACCGACCCAAGAAGTGCAACCCAGAAAGCAACAAAAAACAAACACCTAAAGCAAGTAAAACGAACAAAGTACAACCCCCAATACATAGAAATATTATAAATTAACATTATATACATTTGATAAATCACCATTGATACTCATTTGATTTGTGTTATACTTTGTCTAAAGGATATGCGTTGTTATCATGCACAGTAATTATCCAAGATTATATAACAACTTATGATTTGTGGTAGTTGGTTCACATCTAGATAAGAATATAATCTCACATTATACATGTAAAACTTGTATTTTAAAATATCTAATATTGTTTAACCCGTTAATATGTTAATATGGGGGGTGGGGATATTCCACGGTCCTCCCAACCGCCGAGGTGATCCCACCTCGCAGACAGCCACCCAGCAAGCCTGAGTCTGGATTTTTGCAGTAACAGTTACACCATCCGGTAGGCATACATCTTCCTGTTTCTACACCTTCATCTCTACAGGTATAAAAACATTTTAATTCATTTGA
Organism: Helianthus annuus; assembly: GCF_002127325.2. Lineage (NCBI taxonomy): Eukaryota > Viridiplantae > Streptophyta > Magnoliopsida > Asterales > Asteraceae > Helianthus > Helianthus annuus. The sequence goes on from NC_035449.2 coordinate 125,999,596, forward strand.
AGGTGAATGTGTATCGCAATTCCCCCTGAATTTCTTACTTTGCCATTCTTGCTTGGTACATTTTGGAGGGGCAATTGAGTGTTCGCCAATACTACTGCTTTTTGTCATCACTGCAAATTAGAAACCAACACTAATTAATATCACAATTCACTACCAAACATACAAAGTAAAGTGATGTAGAAAATATTAAAAATTTCATGTAGAAAATATTGAAATTTCTTTTAGAAAAACTACAAAGAGAATTAAGATAGACACCAGAAGTGATGATGGCAACGATCATAATCAATTTTACACACAAAAAATGTAATGAAAGTGAACGTTTCATCGGCATCCTCATTTTAACATGTTTAAGATCGTTATCTTTTGTTGTTATTTATAGATGATTGCATGAATATTAAGCGTTTAGTATTACGATAGTTAAACATGCATACTAAATGAATAACATCACGTAGTTAACATGATCCCTAAAATTATGGATAGGAGAGGTGATCATGCATTACATACATTAATTTGGAAAAAAAACGTACAGCATTAAGTTAATCGTATCACAATTCACAATTCTATGTATAACAATATTTATTATGCACTAAATATATATTATATTAAACAAAAGTTGCTCTATGTATGAACGTATGTATATATAGGGATGGACCTTGAGTTGTGAGAATCGTGAGAACTAGGTCATCCAAAAGGTTTTTCTGAATTTTTTTCTCAAAAGTCACAAAAAATCATTTGTTTTAGTAAAAACAATTAAAAAAATGCCGCATACCCACATTTACATGAGGCATAAAAAAGAATATTTATCTTCGTACAAAAATTACACCAGTGCGTAAAAAAAACTTGTATCAGTCAAAACTACCGACTCAACAATTTTTTTTTACCTTTTTTACAGATGTGTTTATAATGTTTTCATCTACGTTTGTGTAAAAATAATTTGGCCCAACTAGCGCAGGAAAAAAAAGTTCTCATGGTTCTCACAACTCGTGGTGGTTCTCTTTTAAAACGAGCGATATATATATATATATATATATATATATGGGTAGGGATCCTAAGAGAAGTCCACCCTATTTGAGAAACTTGAGAAGCATTCTGGACCACACATTTCCCTAAGCTATTCGTAATATACGCATATGTATAGTTTAAACTTGACTATATACATATATGTATATTGACTTATACACATATGTATATAGTCAATTTTAAACTATACATATATGTATATTACGAAAAGCTTTGAGAAAATGTGTGGTCCAAAATGCTTCTCAAGTTTCTCAATTAGCCTAGTACTTCTCACATGATCCTAACATATATATATATATATATATATATATATATATATATATATATATATATATATATATACACTAGTATTTTACCCGCGCGATGCGGCGGGAAACATATCACTTAGGTTGGTAAGTTTAGGGCTATGTATGGGCGGTTCGGCTTTGAGCCATAACCAAAACCAAATTCGCGATGCAACGGAAAACACAAAACTTGTTAGTAATTCTAAGGGTGAATTTATGTCACGGATAAAATGACAACGTATATTAGCTAATTCCATTGAATGTTAACTAAACTTTGGTATGGGGTGGCTTCTTGGTGTAAACATGCCCTATCAATATATTCTTGCAACAGGACACTTAGCAACTTAAGAGTTTGCAGCTTATCACTTTTTTATTTGGAAAAACATTATTATCTGGAACATACTTAATTTATCCACATTAATAACCAACTGTTTATACTATTAACCGAACCACTTTCCTAACAACTGACCAGTTTAGGTAGCCCATAAAAGGTCTTAAGAGTATACACCACATGTAACGGTCACAAGTGATATACTCGCACCTTAAACTTTACAAACATGTTTGTTTTTTATGGAACCAACGTGTCAAAAAAATTACAGCTTCTGGGATACGTTGGTCTGTCGATTCCTCTACATAGATTTTGCAAATATACCAATTAAGGGTTTTGATCTTAGCTGGCACAAGAAACCTGAAAATAGGTAACATGGTAAGTAAATCATTTGCACAACTACAGAAAATTAAAAAAAAAATCAATCTACCAAGATATTATTTATATTCTAAATGGGTCAAAGTTATAACCTTGATGATAGTAGTCTATACAAATAATGTGCCTCTTCTACTTTTAATGGAATTTGAATGCCAAATCATACTGCAATGACACATAAACTGTAGCCGAAATATTTCAATCCAAAATTTTAAAGAATGGCCAACAACATTACTTTTACGAATAATACAATTGATAGTTGTTATACTAAGGACCACATCCTACACCAGCTAAAATTATAGTAGGTGTAGTAAACCAAGAATCACCAGCTCTTTGAGCAATCCAGTAGCAAGTTCAATCGCCAAACTGATTGTGTCTCTCGAAATTGTAGTTAGTAGTCCAGCCCATAATAAAATTCATTAAAACCCATGAGCTAGTTACCTTCAAACCAACTGAAAGATTCGCATGAACAATAATCCACGACTTCTTAAAAAGTTAAACGAAAAAAAAAATACAGCTCTATCAAGTACACAACTACTTGCAGTTCTTTATATTTCTCTATGAACGGGTATTTACGCCCGCCTAGTCGTTGGTCGAAAATAGACACTGGGATTATGAAAGATAAGTTGTTGGAAACCAACGTTTGTCATGAAATGGAAAATAGCATGTATTCATAATCATGCGCGGGATAGTTACGTGCTCAGTAAAGGTCGCGCAGGACCTGTAGCGCATGACCACTTCAGAAGGTACAAAAGATACAAGTGGCAGATGAAAAGAGCCAATCCGCATCCTCCAGGCTCTGCCCAATCGTGCTCCACGATCGCCTGACGTGCAGGAGACAAAAAGTACTCAAGGACGACTACGTGGCACCAATGACAGGGCAGAGACACCTGCCCCACGATCTCCACTTACCTGCTGATGGCAGAGGGACAACGAGGCCGACAACAGTGACACGTGGCTCCAATCACAGTGCGCCAGCGCCGGAAAACCTCTAGAAGCCACCAACGGTCGACACCAGTGAGACAAGGAGCATATCCGCTACGTTGCCGCCTTCCGACCCAAGGCCAATCAGCCCACATCCTCTTACACCTCTCCGGCTATAAATAGAGACCTCAGTTCACAGGTTAAATATACCATTCCCTCTATTCTGACTCTTAATATTTACTTACCTCCTCCAAACAGTCGCTTATTCTCTCGCCGGAGCCTGGTTAAGAGGGAAACCCCCATATTCCCCTCTTAACGAGTAACGGTGTTGTGTTTTGCAGGATTAACAGATCATTAAGGAGCTCAGAAAGTCTTAAGAAGATTAACCCTTATGGTAGAAACATAAACCAAACTAATCAACCCCTAAAATTAGTTACGTGTTTCTTCAGTAACACTTTTCAAATTATACCTAAGTAAGAGGACGCGCTGATCATGCTTACAAAGGTTCGTTTGGGCTCGGCCCATTCTCTCTCGTGCAATACACAAAGACTCTCATGGGCTAGACTCACAGTTTTCATATATCATGCCAAGAAAATAAATTTACTGTATTTTCTCAACAACTTTAAAACCGGTTATCAAGAAGATTTATTTTAAATCTTTTCAAAACAAACTATGAACTCGCTCAACTTTATATTGACTTTTTCGCATGTTCTTTCTCAGGTTAAATTTCTCAAACTACGGAACGGTTGGAATAGGAGAACCATTGAAGATTCGAGTACTTAGTGGGCGTTCGTTTTCTAGAAGTCTTAGCTTATTTGCTTCCGCTGTGCAATGAAGATACCGGTCCAGTCACGCCAGCTCTGATATTTCAGGGTGTGACGCGCATAGGGTAGGTATTTGAGGCTGTAAGGTTTTGAGGAGGTGTATGAGGGTTGAGGTTGTAAGTCAGGTCACGTTAGGAATGGGGGGTATGGTTTGGGTGGTGTTCGGTGCAGGATTGGTCGGCTTTGGTGGTCTCGGTCTACGCTGATAACAGTGGGAATAAGGGACGATAACCATTGGTTTGGGCCAAAGAGGATGTTGGAAAGTAAATACATCAGGTATGGGGTCCTTAAGAAACCGATAGGTCGATATGGGTGTAGGGATGGTATATGGAAATACTTGATTGGCTAGTCGATAGGTCGGTAACAAGGTGATCAACGACCGTTAGTTGATTAGCCAAGTCCTTTAGCCGTTGAAAGTAGTCGTCTAGAGACGAGCATGCAGCAAGGGTGAGGATGCAAATTTTTGTTTCCAAGGCGGTAGCACTGGCCTTCTTGTTACTAAGAAAGTTTTTCTCCAATTTGACCCAACCATCCCTAGTTGTCGAGTCAGAAGCGAGGACACGAACAAGAAGATCACCAGATATAGTACTGTAGATCCACTGTAGAACCAGTACATCGAGCTCTTTCCAATCCGCATAGTTTTCAGCCGTGGATGCAGGTGGTGGAGAACCATCTATGTGATTCGATACCTTATAAGGCCACCATGTTCAATTAAAAAGCTTAATCCAGGATGAGTAGATGACTTTGATGCCATCGAGGGTGCGTATTTTAGGGTGCGTATTTTGGTCTGTATATTGGTGACAGAATATGCAAGGTGGAATGGGGCGGCCTTGATGGAAGATGATTCAGATTTATCTTCGTTAGGCATGATTGAGATCAGAAAAAAAAAAAAAAAGAAAAGAGGAAAGGGTAGAAGGGCTACGACAAAGAGAAGAAATTAGGGTTTTTCAGAACCGAAGCTCTGATACCATAAAAGTGGTTTATGGTATTGATTCTTGATCATCACATAAGAATACATAAACCCTTTATATATGGGAGAATACAATAAAAACTCTAGCACTATTTATGGAATTGAATTACCTCATACAAAACAATATATATCCTAATTATATATAGGGTGCTAATAATTTTCTCTATCTTTTTCACTTAAATAATATTTTTTATACATTTATCATTAGCTTTTTTACTGTCCTCCACTCACAACTTTAAGAAAATATTAAAAATTGATAAAGCTAAATAGTGTTCCCCAAATATATAGACGAACAGCAACAATTTCTCTTTCCTCCACTCACATCACTTTTTATAATATGCAGAACCCACTAACATAAAAAAAAATTAAAAATGTTGAATGGGATGTGAATGCTCTTATACCCTACCCAAAAGAAAACCCGGCATTGGATATTAAAAGAAACCCAAATATTCCAAGAACTGGTTCGATATCCAACGCTACCTGTCGGGTATTTACTGGGTCCATACCCTATGATTTAAGACCGGGCCCAACTCAAGTATACCCGAGCCTACACGGTCAACCCGAAACCAGAATCGGAAAAACCTGACCCCTTCCTCTTGCAACGCCCGGTTTTAGACTTTGTTGACCGGAAGTAGGTATGACAAAACCCTGAAATGTGCACCTCTACCGGAATAGGTTAAACCACCTACCATCCCTAAGTTGTCCCTGTAACAATCGCCTGTGTAAAAAACAACCTAGAAATTACATCCCATTAGATGTGCAACAATGAAACTATAGTTAAATGATTGTAGATTGTATGCCTTGAAAATATTTACATGCACTCACTTTCTTTACAGAATTCTTATTACATAACACTATGCAAGAATGCTTAAACAACAGCTCAACTTCAATACAAACTTTTTTCTTTTAACATTTGCAAGTTAAACGAATTCCCCGCCAAATATCTTCACCATTTTCACATTCTTGTGTCTCGGAGTTTAACGGGGCCACTCAGGAGGGTTAGTTTTTAAGAAAGTCTGACCTTTCAACTATAAGTAAGCAAGATCTTGATCCATTAGAAAGTCAACGAGGCGTCGCAAGAATGAATGTCATCGCGTAAACAAGAAGAAACATAACAGCATCGGCGTAGAGACCTGTTAGTACATATTACATTAGGTGCGAGGATTAATAAATATCTATACACACAGAGAGAACAATCATGTGAGAAACACAAAGTTACTCAAGAACCAAAAAAACCACCATCAACCAAGCATCTTTGTGGAAATTAAAAAAAAAAAGATTAATATATGTGTGTATAATATAGTGTTATGATCAAATATAAATACATTGAACATGCTATGCATACAAATAACTAGAGTAATTATCCTAACATTAGAGTAATTAGTGTTACTTTACATTTGTAGCATTTTCATTTTGTCCTCGTTGATCTACAAATATTTTTTTTTTACAATACTAACCTTTCAATACAAAAATACATACACACATACAAAAATATATGTATAAGGAAAGGTTAAGAATTCGAATTTACCTCTTTGTCCAGAAGTTGCTGCAGGAAGTGCAGGGACCTTTACAGCTGCATGATCAGAAAGAGGTACACAAAATAAGCTTGATATAAGCTTGTTTTAAAAATGGTGAGTCGCTCGAGACGCTTAGGCCCCAACAGTAGAGGCACGAGGCACACTTTTTAAAACTAAGGATATAAAGATAATTAAGTTTATAACAAGGGTGATTTCGGGTGCAAAAACTTACTTTTGTTGCACGATGAAGGGGCAGGATGTGAAACGGAAGGCCACGGTGCGGGAATGTGATCATTGAGATCGCAAATGAAGCTCACTCGTGAATATTTGTCGAATGTTGCATCTGAAGGCAAGCTAGGAAGAAGGCATCCCGACCCTATTTCGTCCATACAAACACATTTAATGCATCATTAAATAAAAAATATTAATTATTATAACTGCTAATGAGAGATTTTTTAAAATTACCTTGCATTCCGTTTGCTGCAATTGAGTTGTGGATTCCAACATGCCAAGAAATGATATAAACTATGAGCATCGAGTAACATGATCGAAAAATTCATGTTAAATAAACGGAAACAAAAAACAAACCTTGGAGGGAGAAGTCTTGGAGGTTTACATGACAAAGATTATAGACATTGTTCGTTATGTTTTCTTTTTGTAACTTGTGCCCAAGTGAAGCCGCACAATTTATCGCTTGCAAATTGGTTAAAAAGCTTTGCTTTTGCAAGTGAGATACATAACTTCCCATTGCATTACAACATGATGTATGGTTGCTAATCTCATCTCCACAACCTTGTGCGACAGGTCGGACATTTGGCAAAACCAATGGGCAAACTGAAATCAACATAACAATTTATTTATTTATTTATTTATTTATTTATTTATTTATTTATTATTTATTTATTTAATTTTTTTTGACCTTTAAAAAAAACCACAGGTACTGTTTTCGCAATTTTTAAACTATTGGACTGCAATAGTTATTTTCAGCAAATCACAGGGCCGAAAAAGGTAATTAACTACAGTTATTATAACATCAACCGCTCTTACCAGCTAATATTATCCGCTTTGCCCACTAGGAGCTCATAGCTTGTTTTTAGTTCCCTAAATGAAGCCTTTCCGATCCTAGATTTATTCCCACCCACGCATGCTTAACTATAGAGTTCTCCTCTTACCCACAGCCAATGCACCGAAAACTGGTTTGTGATATTTGAGGTAAAGGCAGTTTGGGTTTTAAAAAGCGCGCCTAGGCGCGAGGCGCACTGCAGGCCTCAGCGCCTCATGTCACCTGAGTAGGGCGTTTTCCACAAAGCACCGGAACAGCGCAAACTTTGGGTTTTTTAGGGTCTGAGGCGTGCGCCTTGTGTACTTTGGATGTTTTTATGTTGTTTTTATTCATCAAAGTGTTGTACCATAGGTTTTTGGGCTTGTACATGTAGCTAAAATCATATATAAACCTTATTTATAGCTATATTTTGGATAAGGGATGCTAAAATCCTATGGCATACATAAAAGAATTTATATAATCTCCTCCTTGCGCCTCAGGTATGAAAAGGCCACCACTTTTGCGTTTTACGCTTCACGCCTCGGTCGCTTTTGTGCGCCTTTCGCTTTTTAAAAATATTACTTAAAGTTACCATTTTGCCTAAGGTATCACAGTTTCACTCAATAAATCCCCCTACTGTACATACAAAATATTTCTTAAAGTTCCCATTTTGCCCCAACTCTTTCCAATATTTGTTGAACCCTATCTCCATTTAGTTGCAAAAACAATTAAATAAAGGTTATTTTGTTATGAAACAAATGGATATATATTCCATATGACATTTCCACAAAAAAGATAGTAAACGATATAAAATGTGTAAATTGAATGCACGACGAAAGCAAGGGCAAAATGGGAAACCTTGAAATATACTGGCAAAGGTGTTTCCTTTTTAGATATAGAGAGTAATGGGTATTATTTCAAAGCAATCACTCAAATCTTTAAATGATTTAAAAGATCAAATGAAGCATGATTGGCTCACCTTTATTAAGATTGCAATTAGCTAAACCTCTAAGGGCTTCTTTGGCACGTAACGGTTCAAGTTTACTTGCTAACCATCTCAAAACAATACTTTTGCAATCGTTAATCACCCGAGTCGAGATATCCGACATACCCATTGCATCAAATTCATTAGAAACAGACGCAAGATCCTTGGCAGCTTCCGATATAGCATTTTGACACGTCTCCCGACAACACTCATTAACAAGATCAATCTTCCCACAACTATCAAGAATCTTAGAAGCGTTGACCATTTTTTCAAACCCGTCAACATCTTTTACTGGGCAAGAAGCTTCAGTTAGGTTTGACGGACCAATGGAACAAATCTGCTGCAAAGTGTTATCCGCACCTTGACTCGTGAGAATTTGGTCAAAGTCGGAAAGACAGTGTTTAGCGTGAGTCGAGTTTAGAGAAAGTGTTTTGGTTTTTTTACTGGATTGACCAATGAGTATCACGAGAGTTGCTTCAAGTTGTGGACAGCATACTACATTGGCAAGGTACGGTGCAAATACCGTGAAACAATCTGTTGCGGTAATGCTCATCATGGTATCTATTGCATCGAAGTCTAGCGTACAGAGGCCTGGATTAAAAAAATATACTTTTTATTTAAACAAAATGATATTCATTATTTTTTTTAACTGGGTTGCTTGCTTCTGGTCATGTTTTATTACGGTCAAAAGTCACCCAAATTGTATTATAATGCGTAAAACCTTATAGATTACATTTAGTTGAAAATCAGTTATTGTTGAGATAGTATACTTTTTACAATCATATTAGTTAGAGTAAATTGCCATTTTAGTCCAAATAGATTTTTAAAAATATGTGCATGTGTGTGTATGTTTTTTCTAAAAAAATAACATTATATATGTATAATTATTTGTTATTTATATGTATAAAGGGGTAAAAAGATTTTTGGATGAAAATGGCAAGTACCAAACTATTTTAGTGAGCTGACCAAATTACCCCCGACTTAACTGAGATTTTTGACGGAGTTAACGAAATGGACGAAAATGACCAAAAATGGAAACGTCGGGAACCAGGGAAGAAAAAAAAAACTATTTGGACTAAAGTGACATTTTGGGCCAAACCTCAGGGACTAAAATGGCAATTAACTCTATTAGTTATTTACAAAAGGTTTATATTATGTACACCAACATGCCCAAGAAGAGAAACGAACCTGATAACTTTGGGGTGGTGTTATTTGTGATTGTGAAGGGAGACGATGGAGACGGTCCAAGAAGAGGATACAGGGGTTCAGGATTTCCGGTCGGAGAAATCTCGGGCAACAAGCTATCCGCTCTTTGATCAGATATTAGGGAGTTATGCAGTGAGCTGCATTGGGAGCCATTGAAACCTGTCCAAACGCTTGTGTGTCAATAAAATATACCAAAATTTGTAATGTGTTTGTCATGAAATGGAAATATAGCAAAATTTGTAATACGTTTGTCATGTGATGGAAAATAGCATGTATTCATACTAAATAGTAATACTCCGGTCTCCCCTTGACAATTACAAAAAAATTTCCGTTCATGGCATGTTTTCAAGCTATATTTATATGCCAGTGGGTATATTAGATATTTGACTAATAGTCAGTCAAAACACTCTACGAAACAGAGTGACGTGTGTTTGTGGCACAATGGGCTTCCACTATACATATTAAAGAGTATTACTTATCAACTTTAAAGTATATCATTTTAGACGTTTAACTAATAGTCAGTCGTCGAACACTTTGCATTTCATGAGAACAAAAGGAACCATGAGGATGTGTTGACATTATTTTTTAATCCATTCTCTAGGATAGCATCCACCACACGATATAGATATAAGTGTTAACAGCGACCACACAACTTGTTGGTAGTTTTCGGTTCAAATGCAACGGGATAGGCTACGACTAGTTTGGAATTTGGATACAGAAAACATCACCAAATCAACCATATTCACCACTTTGGTTAGGACATCAACCATAGCATGTTGCATTTACATGGTCTGGGATCACAACCCATATTATCTCTATCTGGACTTTGTAAGCGGATCATCATAGCATCTAAACTAAAACGACAACCACAGCATGTTGCATTTACATGGTCTGGGATCACAACCCATATAGTTGCAACTGGATTACCAACGTCTGCAAATTCAGTTGGTATTTTTTTTTATGTTCAATGGAATCAAGTATATAATTATGATAATCAACCATAAAAACTAGAACAATGATTTATAAAACCCAAATCACATAAATCTCTAAGCAGCCGACTTACTTTGGCATGGACAATTTGGCGACATCATAACTGACATACATAACTGGGATTCTGTAACATTTCGATATGTTACATTTGTAGCAATTTTCATTCTTAAACTCTGTAGTTGACACTCACTAGGTTTGACTATAAAAAAGTCAAAATGCACTCAAAACCCGCTTCAACAACAAACAAATCTAAGCAAACCCCTTAAATCTTAAAGCATCCAATCAACTACCAAACGTCATTAACAGATCAAACACATTCTCCTACAAAAACAATATAAATCACATTCTCAAACCCATGTTACATAAACAAAGAAACCCAGTTTTAAACCCATCAATCCAACACACAGAATCAACAAATAGCTAAGCCCTGAAGAAAAGATCCAAACTTTTTAGGTTTTATAAATACCCAACTGAGAAAAACCATGAAATCAAGCAAATAGAGTGACAAATTAAGACGGGTATTTGCTAAAACTTACAGAAAATCAGTACAAGTGAGAAAATGAGCATGAAATTGAGCTTCTGAGCTTCACTTTCCCTCATGCTTGATGGGTTATTGTCGCACTTCAAGAAATATGAATTTATTAAAACCTTATTAAAAAGCAAATACTTTATGCATATGATAGTTGTAACAATGGCTTTGGGAGTTTCTCAAAAAAAAAATTGGATTTTTTCTTTTTAACCCTAAATTTTCAATCTTTGGCAAGTTAAGTTTAAAGTTTTAATATTTGTTTTCTTTTTAACCCTAAAGTTTTAATCTTTGACAATTTGAGTTTAAAGTTTTAACTTTGATAATATTTGTTTCCTTTTTAACCCTAAAGTTTTAATCTTTGACAATTTGAGTTTAAAGTTTTAATCTTTGGTATTTTAACCCCTTTAATTAATTTGATTTTTCACTTCTTATTCAAAAGTTTCCATCTTATACAATTTAACCCCTTTGATAAATTTGATTTTTCACTTCTAATTCAAAAGTTTCATCTTTTGTGATTTAACCAGTTTCATTTTTTTACTTATGTGTTGTAACCTTCGCTTTGGAGGTTTTATATAAAAAAATTTATTTTTTTACTTTTCACACAAAAGTATTTCACAAATTACTTTTAACCCAAAACTATTTATTTTTTACTTTTAACACAAAACTTTTTATCTTTTGCAATCTATCCTCACAACTTTTTTTGCTTTCAACTTTGGTCCTTTATAGTTTTCATTTTCTGCAAAAATTTCTCTTTGTGCTTCGTTCTAAATTTTGTGACTTAACACATCGCAAACGTGCGTCTTTGGTTTAACGTTTTTACATTTCGTTCTAAATTTTGCGAGTTAACACGACGCAACGTACGTGTGTGGGTGAACGTTTTTACATTGTCTATTTTTTCCCGTTTGACAGGTTCAACATAACCTGCGCATCCTAAATCGATTTAGTTATAACTAAAGAATTCCCGCCGCATTGCGGCGGGTCGTAATTCTAGTTGTAACAAATTTGCAAAATAATAAATGAGTGAATTTAAAGAAAGATTGTCAGAATTTTGTTGAGCAAGCAAGTAGTTTGGTTGCAGCTGTCTATTTATTTATATGCCAAGAGCCCCACAAAAATATATAGTGTTTAGATGAAACTAGTAATGAAACCCGCGCGCGTTGTAGCGCGGGTACATCACAAACATCGAATAGATTAATCTAAGCGTTATGTGATTCGTTAATCATATGAAAGCACCGTTTAGATGTATCTGATTGAATTCAATATAACATATATATATATATGCAATGCGACAAATTAGCTTTTTCTTAAACGATATTAGCGAACAAAAGTTATCGAAGGAAAATTAAGTTAGTAAAAAACTAAAAAGGATAAAAGCGTATATTATGTATGGTACATGGCTAAAGATAGAATATTAGAAACAGAAAGGGTTAGTTTGTAAAACATGTAAAATGGACTAAAGGCTAAAAGTGCCATTTGCCAAAGTGAAGGGTTAGCAAAGATGAGCAAGTGTGAAGACCCGCACGTTGCGACGACGACATTGAACTGTAAAAACATTTAAAAAATAAGTATGTCAATTCCCCACACGTTACAACTTGTATCACGCTTTCAGCATAACAAAACTCTGTTATCGCACGTTCATGTCATGTTGTGGCTTATTAAACCGGAAAATCAATCAAAGTTTTAGAAACTTTGTATAAAAAAATCAAAACCATTCTTAAACTAACGCGTTGTTATGAGAGCATTGAAATATATTGAAAACTTTATATAAAAAAACGAAATCGCAAAAAAAAATACCCACGTGTTACGAATTCACTAAATAAACTTACGTATAATGCGAGGCCTCAAAACAAAAGAAAAAAAGTATAATAGCTAAAATAAAAAAAAAAATGAAACAAAGAAGGAAAAATGTAATAAGTTTGGAACCCTTGTCAAGGATTTGAGTTTCTAGCAAAATTACCACTTGCACCAAAGGTAATTTTTATGTATCTCACATTTTTAAATTACCTAAAGTAAATACAATGTCGGTTACCACCATGCGGGACTTAGTCGGTAACGGCTTGATCTGGTAAGGTTCCAGTAAAATAGTGCAAATTGGTATCGCAACACTTATTTATAATTGATTCATTGTTTTATTTATTGTTAAGCTAAAAAAAAGTAAATGGTTCTTTATTTAGATTGTGTTCGAACCTGGGAAAAAATAAAAACCTTTTTATATGAGTTAAAGTAAAACAGGAAAAAAAAAAGAAAAAACAAAATGAAAAAGAAAAAAACATTTTATAAATTACGAAAAAGGAGAAAAAAAGTTTATAAGATTTTTTGTGTATAAGATTTTTTTATGACTTTGTTACCGTTTGTTTTTTAAAGAACTCAACTTCTTTTTGTTTTAAGGCTTGTCATGGGAGGTTTTGATGGTGTGTGGGGAGAACCTCCGCACAAGACTCGCGATTTCGAGTGGCATGCGATTTAAAAAAAAATTTAATACATATATGTTATTTTTTTTTAAACAGTAAAAACATAACACTTCCAATATAGGCTCATTTACAAATTATTTTTATGGTTTAGAATTTAACCAACTTGAAATTAGGTTTATTGAGTCCAATGCTAATTTGATTTTTTTTAAATAATAACAAAAAATAACGAAAGAGCACTTTTTTCAATCTCGAACAGGGTACGTAAATTTTTAGAGACGCCTCAGAGGCTTGTTATACAATCATGTGATTTTTATTTCTTTAAGGTAAATAATAATTAAATGATTTTATTTTCTTATTGCTAAAAACACAGTGAGAAAAAAGAGGAAGATGACTTCCTATTAAAGTTTAAACTTTTAACGTTTAACCAATTCCATCATATTCTGATAATGTTTTCATGACCGGACCGAATGTCGAACCAGTATTCTTACCGGTCCACTGGTCAAACCGGATTTAAAACCCAATAATTTCTTAAATAATATTTAAATATAAAAATGTATAAACACGTTACGAGCCACCTAAACAATGTATGTTTTTATTAAACACATTATTTATTCATAAGTTGAATTCTAAAAGTTAAATTATATACTTTTATTCATATATCCAATCTAACGGCCATCTTTCATCCCACAATTCTATCCTTAACAATTATGTGTATTTGACTCTCATGACCTGCAACCAAAAAGAAAAAGTAAAGGGCACACTTTCCTAACATGAAAACCCTTCTCTCAATGTTACTGTTTCTTAAAAAACCACCCACCTACCCTTTTTGAATCCCCACTTCAATCAAGAGAGAGAGAGAGATATATAGGTAGAGTGAGAGAGAAGGATGAGAGATGATTCGGTGGTGCAATTGATAGAATCGGCTACGGTAACCACAGTGAAGGCTAGAACCTCCGGCGAACGTCAAGATTTAAACAACGGCCACTGGTCGGGCTCCACAGAATCTCCGGTTAGATCGCCGGTCACTGGTCTAACCAGCCGGCCACACCACAAAATCATGTAACCCCACCCCTCCTTCTTTCCCTCTCTAAATCTCTCAGATTCACATCGCCACCACTCACCGAAACAAATACATTCACCCCCGTCGTCGAACCATTTCGCGATCACCAGGCAACCGACAAATCACCCCCATCAAGAAAGTTGGATGGCGTCGCACCATTTCGCCTCCACTGCCGCTTACAGCGGTCTGGTGGTTCAATCAAACCCTAAATCATGTAATCCCGATTCGATTGCCGACCCGTGTTCGTTAGTGATCCGTGACCGCCAAGATTCCGTTGTGTTTTTGTGTCACCGCCGACAAGTACCGTACCGGAATCGCAACCTCTACCTTAGCCGCCGTCGATCTGACGAGTCCATCTCAGATCTGGTACATGCATTGCTGGAAGACCGGTTATCCAACGATTGGTCGTAACCCTAGACTGTCCCGCAGCGCAACCACCACACATCGTCAGTTCATGAAGCAGTAACCCTCGTGGTTGTTAGGGTTGAAACCACCTTCACCGGAAAACCATATGGAGTCCCAGAGTGCTTTGTGGGAGAAAGGGCAAACTGGTCAATTCGCAGTCAATTTGAATCTGGTCATTTCACAATATACGAAGGGTATTTTTATAATTTTATCGGTGCACTGTAGCACCGACTTTCTTCTTTAAGATGTTATAGAATATATGTTTGTTATTTTCTTCACTAGAAAAAAAGAAAATATTATAACTGTTTAATATATGTGCTTTTATATACTTGGTTATTTTTCACTTCTAAAATCTTTAGAAGCGGTCTTCTTCTTTTTCATTTCGACATGAAATCGGAATAACATATCTAAATCTTCATAATCCTCGTCGATGATGACGAAGAAAACCAAAAGGCAAGAATGTGGAAGGCCTCAGCCGGTGCCGGAGGAGCTCAGGAAAAGAAAGGAAGAAGTACAAAAGAATATTCACAAGCGCAAAGAAGAGGAGAAAGGATGGAATGTCTACAAAGGAAAGCATACAAGAAAATTAGAAGCACGGGGGAAGACTGAATGGAGACCAATT
The DNA here is from genome assembly GCF_002127325.2 of Helianthus annuus. Classification (NCBI taxonomy): domain Eukaryota; kingdom Viridiplantae; phylum Streptophyta; class Magnoliopsida; order Asterales; family Asteraceae; genus Helianthus; species Helianthus annuus. Next base: position 126,015,088 of record NC_035449.2, read on the forward strand.
GTTCCGACAACGACTTTCTTTATTTCGAACCTGCCTGAGGGCATTCAAGTGAGTACCCTCACAAAAAAATTCGGAGTTTTTGGATACCTGAGGAATGTGTACATTGCAAACAAAAGAGACAAACATAAGAATTTGTTTGGCTTTCTTCGTTTTGCTAATGTGGTCGATAAAGAAGAGATGGTGGAGATGATGAGCGCTGTTTCCATTGATGGGGCCAAAATCGGGGTTAATACGGCTAAATACGATAAATGGGCAACCGAAAAGCCATTACACGCCGCCGGGAAAGTCCCAGTTGGAACCCGACGAAGCTACAACGGAAGTTTTATGGCCGACCAATGGCCTCACGTGGGATATTTCATTGGCCAGGCACACACACATCATTCGTCCTTCAGGGATGCTCTTCTCAACAAAAACAACCTTGAAAGGGCAGCCACAAAAACCATCTTTCTATCTCCAGAAACCACTGAAGCTGAAAAGAAATGGAGTTTACGCTCTTTAATTGGGGAGACTAGGAACGTAGCTGATTTGAACAATCTGAAGAAGCTAGGAGAAGCGATCACTGACAGGGAGGTGAGCATCAGATATCTGGGTGGTTTGGCAGTTATGCTTACTTTCTCAAACTCGGAATCGGCAAAAGCGTTTTTAGACGCCAAAGATCGGTGGAACATTTGGTTTGAAACCATGCTAATGTGGGACGGTAACTATGTTCAAGAAGAGTGTCTTGCTTGGCTAATTGTCAAGGGTGTCCCCGCTCACTTATGGGTAGCGGATACCTTTGATTTGATCAGGAATGCTTTCGGGAGAATTGTCGCAAACTTAGAAGCTTCCATTCATGATGGTAACCTGACGTTCGACAAGGTTGGCATTCTTACAAGAGTCGGTAACAGGATCGAAGAGAAAATCACAAATAAATGGAAGGATTTTTTGTACAAGAATGACATCATTGAGGACACTTCGCCATGGACGCCAACTTTCATTATTGAATCTTAACGCCGGGAAGGAGAACATTTTTCGAGATTCGGTCTTGGAAAATCTCAACAGTGGAACCTCGGATAACCAACAAGCACAACCCTTTTCTCAACAGTTGGATTTTAATGATAATATTAATTCTGGAGAAGAGTGCCCAATGAATTTGCATGGGGGAGGCATGAGGTCGCATGTTGGGGATGTAAACCTCCTTCACGTTGTCCAAAGTCCAGAGATAAATGATCATGGGGGTGGGGCCCGGGTTGTAGATGAAAGTCTGCATGGGGATCAATTGGGAGCCGCCCATGTGGTGGAACCCCAAGGCAGGTGAATGATCATGTTGAAAGAGCTCGTGAGAATGGGAGTGGATTTTTTCCGAAAGGTGGTTTAGATTTCAATATTGGGTTTAAGCATGTGGTGGGACTTGAGCAAGATGGGCCCTGTCCTAATAATACTAGGCCCAGTTACATCACATGCAGGCTCAAACGCGGAAAAAAACCTAAGAAAAATGCCCAAAAATTAATTATTCCTGATTTTAATCAGGAGCCGGAGGGAGATGGAGATTAACCGGGATCAATGAATTTTATTCCAGTCAATTTCAATGGGGTTCGGTGTCGGTTTAGGATCCGGATGGAATTGGTTGATTCTTGATTTTGTCGGGTTGATGTAATTGTCTTTATGCTTCTGTCGTTTTTTTTTGTTTTTTCCTGTTTTGTTTCCTAGTTTCTAGATGGCTCTTTATATATATATATATATATATATATATATATATATATATATATATATATATATATATATATATATATATATATATATATAGGTAGAGGATCATGTAAAAAGTGCTCAAAGTGTGAGAAGTTAGAGAAGTGTATTATAACACTATATATAATACTATATAACACCATATAAACACCATATAACAATATGTAACACCATATAATACCATATAACACTATGTAACACTATATATCATTATATAACAAATATAACACTATAGTTTGTCTAATAGCATGTCTATGATAGATATAGTGTTATATTTTTTATATAATGATATATAGTGTTACATAGTGTTATATGGTATTATATGGTGTTACATATTGTTATACGGTGTTTATATGGTGTTATATAGTATTATATATAGTCTTATAATAAACACTTCTCACACTTTAGGCCCTTTTACACTATCTTTACCCTATATATATATATATATATATAAAGTGATTTGCCGTTCAAAAAAATAGATGTGCTTTTAAACGGTTGTTGTTTAGTGACCAAATACGATTAGGGGTAAAAATAAAATGAGAAAGTTAGGTAGTGTTTGTTTTAAAGAATGAAATGAAATCTTGAAGTAACTTTAATGTTGATTTTACTCCTTATTTTGTTGGTTTCAACAAGAAAATGAATTGGAATTGAACAACATAAAAGGAAGAGATTTTACATTCCAATTTCATCCAAATTTCATTCCATTTTAAAACAAACACAGCTGAATTACAAATTAAATTTCAATTTCTGCGTGAATTCTCATTCCAATTCCATTACAATCCATGAAACGAACGCAACCCAAAAAATGATGTTTAAAAGCGTACATTCTTTTTAGGATAAACAAGATGAAAAAAAAGATAGATATTAATTTTTATAACTAATAGGCCTTTTGTTTAATGGTATCATGTGTGTAAAATAGTACTATTTGAGGTTGTGTAAGTAGGTTTTAAAAAAGTGTAACTTTTTTATGTGGAGGGTCGAGTTAAACCAGATTCCTACCAGTGATGCTTTACCTAAGTGTAACATTGTTGTGGAGAACCAAAGGTGTTTGTTTTGTGATCAAGCGGAGGAGTCAACGGAACACCTTCTTTCGGGTTGCTTCATTCCTGTTGTGTTTGGCAGCAAGTGGCTTCTTGGTGCAAAACTAGCTCGTTTGTGGCTTTTTCAATCAGAGACCTGTTGAGCATGGTAGAGTTTGAAGGTGGCAATGATAACGAGAAGGAGGCCTTCCATGGTCTTATGATGGTGGCCATACCCCGACCTGTGGCGAATTATCGACCGTGGCATTATAATTGTCTATAGCTCATAACACATATTAAATGTTTAAATATTATTTATATCAAAATTAAAAGATGTCAAATAATCCAAATAATCCATACAACTTCAAACAAAGTCCAACGACATAAAAATATAAACAAATCCCGTTTAATCAACTAAGGCACGTCCTATATGTCCTCATCCTTATCTCATCAAACTTGTTCACCTTTAGGTCTACTCACTGTTTGCGTTAGCTTTGATCCGAGAAAAATACAACAGAAGAAAGAGAACTTCGAGATAAGAGTGTGCCCTAAAATATATATAATAATGAGAAATACAAACAACTAACATGTAAATAACTATACAATTTATTTCATATGTTTTGAGGATTTTTGTATGAGAAATATATTTATCAATTATTTAATTTTATTATTCGCAAGGTACATATTGTTTTACCATGGTTTCGTAGATTCCAAAAGACCCGGATGAGATCGGAGATCGTCACCTCTTGAAAGGTTAGGAGTTTTCCCGACTATATTACTTTTCAAATAATTTTTTGTAAAAGTAACTTATAGATTATTATTAATTCCATAATTTAATTAGTCTTTTTTATTACAAACAATTAAATCGAGATACATGAAAATTATTATAAACATTTCATAACTAGTATATTTCTCTAAAAAATCAGGTTAATATTTATAAACTTTTATTTTCATGATTTCCATATTTTTTATATTATTTTTATACATTATAACATGATTAAAACATGAAATAAATTCAAAAAATAACCAAAAATTCTCAAAAATTAGGAGATCTAATCTAATATGTTTATGAATAGTTCAATTTCGCAAAACATAAAATTAAAATCAAAAACCCTGAAATTCAAGATTCAAGAACACTAAAATACAAGAAATTTAATTCGGATTTCGGATGCTTTCTATCACAATAATTGATAGAGGGGTTTTATAGATCTAAGAAAAATTGAGTGAAATAGACACAAGAACTACCTCGTTTGATAAGAATTGAAGGAGATATAAAATGATGAAGTTCCAAGCCCTAGGATGTGTTCTTCCTTGAATTTATGAATCACAAAGAGTGTATTGAACGATTTAAGAGTTAGGGTTTGTGTTTTAGCAGTGGAGCGGTCGTTTAGGATTAATGGGAAGTGTTATAATAAACGAATTTTATGATATAGAAATTGGACATCTTCTTGATTTTAATGGAGATTTGAATTAGATGCTAATTAGGAAGTTATAAGGTGTACTTGGACGTTTTAGAGTGTGTATTAGGGTATAGACTTAATTGGGGTAAATTATAATACTAATAAGGTGGACAACGTGCATCGTTTGGAAGGAGTTGTTGTTGTTTGAATGAGGTTTTCAAACGATGGGCGTTATCGTTTGGTTTTGTACACAAAATGGTTTTATTATTATATGTGTTTTATATATAATTAATTTAGCTGCTTAACTCATTTTTCTCGTATAACTCGAAAAAATGTTTTATAGAATTACGAAAATAGTATTAAGACGAGCTTGTTTTTCTCTATCTTATGACCTAAGTTTCATAAAAAATCTAACTAGGGTCAAATTCTTATTATTACGTTGCGGTTCGGTACCGAATTTTCAAAACAGGTCCATTTTTGGCGGATGTTACAGTCTCCCCTACTTTTGAGAATTTCTTCACGAAATTAAGAGGAAACCACTCGAGTAGGATGGTATGTAGGGTTTTTTTCATAGGTTTAAGTGATATATGTAATAATAGCACAAGGAACACAAATCTCAAGAACAGATTATTCCTAAGGAACGTTAGGTAATAAGTGTTAAACACGAGTCTTAAAGATATGGAAGGTATGCTCAACTAAATGAAAGTAAGGTTTAGATCTTGATTGATGTGGTAGCGTTCTTGGTAAGGGTTGAATACCCTGCTAGAGGAATCGCTTTTTGATGCCAGAGATGTAAGGGTGAAGTGTGTTAATGATAGTGCGTGAGATAGCCTTTCATAAGTTATACGAGTATTACATCGTCGAGCCCAAAATGGCATATCGAAGATGGATTTTGGCATAAGTGAAAATCCTTGTCCCGAAGATGACTTGTAACTCGAGGGAGTTGGCAAATTGAGTCGTATGACATACTCTATGATGCCTAAACTGCGATTTGTGTCACAACTCAGGATTTTGAATAGAAATCTCTTCATGAAACGCCACATTATAAGAAATTAAGTGTAAATTTTGAAGGTTTAAACAAAATTTGGTAATAAGTTGATTTTATAACATCATTTAAAGATCTTTATATAAAAACAAAAAGTAAATGTATTTATTTAATTTCTACCGGTTGTGTTGCACACCATCTAACTTTGGGAACCAACTGGGGTAGCCCAGTTGGCCACCAACACCCACCTCTTCCCAGAGGTACCGGGTTCGAGTCTTGGGAGTGACATATGTCGTCCAGGGTAAGAATTCGGCATGGAGAATTCACCGCGGAGCTAGCTTGGTCGGGTAGCGGCTCCCGGAGTGGGATCACTCCGGTGGTTGGGAGGACCGTGCACTATCCCCCCCACCCACCATCTAACTTTGGGGGTAATCAGTAAGTATTTTTTTAGCCATTAACTCAAATACTTGCCCACCTTTGGTTTAACATCCTGTGATTCTTCTGGAAAAAATTAAACATTTATTTGCAATGCTACCCATAGAGATATTAAAGTTTCATACTCCTGTAACAAATGTAAAATGTCATCTTTCAAACATTGTTGAAGTAGGTTAAACATTTTTCTTTCTCTTTCATAAAACGGTCGATCACTTGTGGGAATCTGAGAGATTTTGACCTTTTCACTGTATTCATTTCTCGGAACCTTGTATTCATCTTCTATTTCCATCCATGCTTCCAACCGGTTTGCTTAAACATACGTCTTGAACCGATCGACCCATTCTGGATAATCTTCCACAAAGCAACTTCAGAGGGTTTGTTTGTAGTACCCATCATGTTCTCTAGGTTCAGGTTTTGAACAAGAGGTGTTGAACTCCCTGCTGCAAAAGCATTAATGTCTCCTGAATCCATGATGAAAACTTTAACAATTTCCACACAAACCAAATGTATGACTTCCAAGCGTATGAATCAATCCAAGCGTATGACCCTGTGCGTAGAACTCTTCTCTTGCATGACTTCCTCAAACGTATGACTGATCCAAGCGTATGACTCTTTCACTCACACTCCTACGCACATATGAGCTCCTACGTTTGGACTCCTACATGAGCACGACTCCTGCACACAAACCCATTTTTTGCAAGAATTTTGATGATTTGGATGTGAAAGTGGATGAATCTGGGTGTAATCTTCTGATATGTTGTTCAAAAATGAAATGGAAAGGTCTATAAAGAAATTAAGAACTTTTTGACCGTGGAATCTATTCAAATGATGAAAAACAATGCTTTTTGCCCAAAATCTTCAACTCTAAGCATGTACACAAGTAGATATCCTCTTCGTAGCTTTGATACCACTTGTAGGAACAGTTTTTTATGTGCAAATAGACTTGAAATATGCACAATGCATATCTACGTCATCATTATAAGTGCGGCATTCAAATAACAATGATGCACAATGCACTAATGAAGTACTCAAACGTGTGTAGGACTCCTACGCACGTATGAGTCCTTTTACATTTAAATTCAAACATAAATTAACTTATACGAACGTGGTACCTATAAACACTGACAAGTATAAAAGACTCAGGAATTAGACATTTATTGTACTAACAATTCCACTAGTTTTGGTTTCCAATACTTCAGTCTTCTAAGTTGACTTGTTGACTACTCTTTGGTCTTCAGCTTTGACTTATTGACCAACACTGTAACATCCGCCATAACCAGATCTTAGAACCTGACCCTTTGTAACCCGGACTCGAACCGTAATAAATTAAAGTATGAATTCCTTTATTATTACTTGTGATTTTTAGTTGTTATTTATTACTTTGTTACTTGTTTTTGCAATATTATATTAAGTACAATATTTAAATTAATATCATCACACGTCAACCGATGGTGATGATCCCAAACGATGGTCCATTGTTCCAAACAAGGTCCATCATAACCAAATGAAGGTCCATACGAAGGTGGTTATTTTCCAAACGATGGTCAAGTCGTGTAAACGACAGTGACCTACAACTTCGTATTTTCTGTAGTATTCGACCTGTCCATCCAAAACAGCCTCAAATCCTCACATCCTCAACCTTTTAGCTTGCTTACTGTCCGAATTAATTGGGTATTCAAGGCAAAACTAAATGCATACTAAATGGACCATTAACTACTAATAACTAGACACTTTAAAATCAAAACAAAGTATCCTTTGCTTTTTCTAAGAACTCAAACCATCTCACCCAAAGTTGAAAGCATTTCTCTTCGACCAAACAATATCATATACCATCTACTTTGTATTTCTACCAATTACCTCGCTAATTCGCAATTTGGACAAGAATTATCATCTAGGGCTTGACATTTGGTTAAGTGATATTTTTCTCATTGCTTCACCAAATCAGGTAATTCCAAAGCCTATTTCCTTTAAAATTTTGAGCTCTATAAAACCCCTCTATCCATACCTATGATAGAGGGCAATTACTATACGGAATTTTTCTCTAGGGATCTTAGTCTTAGAAATGGGGCTTTTGGCTTAGGATTTGTGTTTTGATCAAACTGGACTTCGGAAATTGCCTGTCATCATATTAGATATGCTTGCATCAATTTTATAAATTTTTAGATATCATGTAGATTTATTATGTATTGTTGATCATATTATTACTTATGAAAAACTATATATAAATTGGTTTCCTCAAAATATAAAAACTCATGAACATTATTTTCCGTTTTTTTTTCGCAAAATAAATAGATTACAGAATTTATATTGGGTTTAATGATCTATGGAAGCCTTATTGAAAAAATGATGGTTTAAATCTAAATATAAGAAAAGATGATTTTTACAATATATATATATATATATATATATATATATATATATATATATATATATATATATATATATATATATATAGGGTAAGGATAGTGTAAAAAGGGCCTAAAGTGTGAGAAGTGTATTATAACACTATATATAATACTATATAACACCATACAAACACTGTATAACAATATGTAACACCATATAATACCATATAACACTATGTAACACTATATAACATTATATAACAAATATAACACTATACATCTATCATAGACATGCTATCAGACAAACTATAGTGTTATATTTGTTATATAATGATATATAGTGTTACATAGTGTTATATGGTACTACATGGTGTTACATATTGTTATACGGTGTTTATATGGTGTTATATAGTATTATATATAGTGTTATAATACACTTCTCACACTTTAAGCACTTTTCACAGGATCCTCTGCCTATATATATATATATATATATATATATATATATATTGGAAAGGGATTATTTTTACTAAATTATTAAATAAGATATTTGTTATGAAGTAATACAAAACGTGTATTTTCTTGTCATGACATTTTGATTGCATAAATAGTAATTTATAAATATAAGTGTTGTCTTTTGGACTAAGTTAGATATATATTTTGTTTGTAGACCTAGTAAATATTTTTAGTGACTAGTAGGATTAATATATATTTGCTAAACGGCTATCTAGTTACATATATTGATTTAATGGTTGCTAATAGTATTAATTATAATTTTTCATTAGACAAAAGCCCTAATATATTGATTTTATCTAGTTTTGGTATTTTGGTTGTTTAGTATTTTTGGTGTTATATTTCTTTAGGGTGACTATTGGTTTTATGAATCTTTCCTCGAACACTTCACTCATGCGGTTTTTACTTAAGGATTAAAAGGACAGCAAACTGTGAGTAGATATTTACTTTTCCCCGTTTTATCACTTAAATTTTTTGGGGTGCATCATGTGTCCTTATTTCATTTGCTTCATTTGTTCCTAACATTAACATGCAATTCAAAGTGTCATTATATGTTACGTTATTTGTGCCTTATATTTCATAAACTTGTTTCATATAAATGTATCTACTTGTTACTCGCTTTGTGTCATATTGTTTCGTGTAGATCCACCAAGCCGGTTCCCACGACCATGGGTTGAACTTCGATTCGGTCTTTGGGGCTTGAATCTCATATTTTTTCGTTATCATTGTTTCATTATGTAATGTTCCGTTATCACATGTGGTTATGGTGAACTGTTGGAAATTGTGGTATTATTGGATTTGTTGGATGATTATGAATATCACATAAACACTTAAAGTTGCATGTTACTTGTTTTAATAAATTAATAAACTAAAACATTTGTTTTTCAAAAACTAAGATCTATTGTGGTACCTGCGGAAAAACCCACAGTCATCCTGATTTAACATCTTGCCGTTTTGGGAGAACATATCAAATTTCGGGACGAAATTTCTTTCAAGTTGGGGATGATGTGATAACCCGAGATTTCAAGGCACTTTCTCTACAAATCACTTGTTTCGCAATCCAGTTTTTGCAAATTGTTGTAAGAGTGCAATTAAATGAGAACTTAAATGATACATTAATTATTTTGTTTCAATTCATACCTAGGTGTCACTAAGTTGACTTATGGATGACATGAAAATAAGAATTGTGAACAAATGTTATATTGGAGGTGGCCAATATATTCGAAACACGTCAGGGGATTGGCAATTTACTCTTGACAAACAATAGTTAACAAATGTTATATTATTTCTGTTGCAAAACAACTTTGGGCCTGTCACAAATGTCATTGGGCCGCTACAATCATTAAACAAGTTCGGCCCATCCTCTCTTTCTCTTCATGTTACGTAAATACAATACAACTTCTTCCCCATCTTTAGCAAACCCTAAATCCCCTCTACAATGGACGACGACCCCAGCCTTCTCTCCCGAGTTCGATGGCAGCCCCCTTCGATGTCGACGCGGCACGACACTGTCTCCCTCTCGTTCCAGCCGCATTGTACCTTCATCACTCCTCGGTCAGTTACATCCTTGTGATCAAGATTCCTTATTGTGGTTATTATGTTATTACTTGTATCTAATTGTATGCATGATATGAATAACTGGTGGATCGATGTTAAATCATTGTCACGAACTTGGAACATGCTTGATGAATATCGATAGACTAGTAATGGTAAGATGTGATACTTTAATTGTTCGCATATATAACAACCCTCGGTAAAACCGACACCCTCATAATATTTCTGACACCCTAATATATTTAAAAATGTCTCAATATGTTTTTGTATGTGCCCCGTATGTGAAAACCGAACCCAAAATACAAAATAACACATAAAATAAATCAAAAACATTAAAAAGTAAGTTGAGGCGGGCCGCGTAGGACCTCACCTCAAGCTCATGCGGGCCGCATTAGGATGTAACTGGACTCCGTTTAAACCATTAGTTGATGCGGCCCGCGTACAAGATCGCTTAAGTCCATGCGGGCCGCGAGTGTCCTAAATTGTGGCACAGCCCTGGGCCGCCACGTGGCCCAACACCCGGACAAGCTAGTGAACGACTCAGCTAAGCTACGCAGTTGACCAGAGTCAACGCGGGCCGCGTAGGCCTTATGCTCATGTCATGCGGGCCGCGAGAAAGATAGGATCAGGCCCTATAAATAGCACGCATCGGGTCTTCAGTCCGATCGCTCAAATTCTTTCTTTCTTTCTAAGTTTTCTGTAGTGGCGTTACTATACCCGGGCATTATACCCCCTAAAATAGCGAGGTTCTGCTACGATGTAAGTATTATAACCCCTCGAGACGTATTAGATACGCTGCCCGATTGATCTAGGGTTCCGTAACGGCTGTCGTGGTTCTGCGCGACGTAGTTGTTGGAATGTCGTCTCGGGGAGAGTATTACTAATGTTAAAATGGGTTATTATACTAACACACGTGCATTTGTGTAATTTATAGATTATCTCCAGGAAACCCTTACGAAAAACCTAAAACAGCAATGTGAGTTGATTCACTTTTTGTAAACCTTTTTGTTTACTGTTTTTACAAAACCTCACTTAATTAAATATATACAAAGCAGTTATTGAGTATTTCTAAAGAATACAATTATAGTGGGTATGTTGGGGTTTTGTATACAAAATTGGTTACTTGCGTGGTAACATCCCATAAGTTGAGTATGACCGTACCACTGATGTTAATTGTGATGTCTTGGATACAAATGTAATTGCGGATGTGCCCTCAATACTGCACATTGGTTTTTACTTAAACTTGATTAAACTGGGATTCACTCACCAGTATTTCCCACTGACAAAATGTTTTTAAAACGCGTTTCAGGTAACAATATGTGACAGCCAAATAGAAGCCAGCTGGACAGCACTGAAGGCTTGGAAAAGTGGCAATAAAGTTACCTAAGAATAAAAAGAGATGTTTTTAACAAATAAATAGGATTTATTCCTATGAAACGTGTGTATTGAAAACTTGGATCTTACCCATATGTTTAATATTATTAAACGAGGTGGTTTACTCTGATTTAACATTTCCTAACTACGGTCCTGATGAAAATTTCCGCTGCCAAATTGAATAAATAAACGTGATACCACCGAGACTGGCTCACGGCCGCCCGTTCCCGGGAACTAGGGATCGGGGGCTGTGACAGAAGGTGGTATCAGAGCTATGCCACTGATTCAGCCACAAAAGTGTTCTGCTGACATCAAAATTCAAAGTGTTAGGAAATAAATTATGGAAATACGTATATAATTGTATTTCTTGCTATGTGTTATCTGACTATTTGTTAGTTTACAGTATGAGCGACCAAGGACCTTCTGACGCTTATCGTCAACTGTCTGGTTCGCCTAGGAGCGAAGGCACCTCCTCTTCTCAGCCTGCCCTCTCAGGGTATTCTGCTGACACAGAAGAAGGAATCTTTGTGTTTAAGGCTCAGTCTGAAGAGCCATTTCCTCAGAAAAAGAGGGGACGGTTCAGTAGGGGAGCGCACGAGCGTAGGAAAAGAATGAAAAAGTTGCAGGAGCAGCGAGTGTTAGCCACAGCAAAAAGAGAGACTGATGCTTATAATCAGGATATGCTCAATAGGGGTATCGCTAATATCCATATTTTAGCAACCACTGCTGCTGACCCAAACCTGGAACAAATGCTAGCACCACAACCACAAAATCCTGACCAACCCATGGAAATAGAAAACCAGATAGAAATGCCTGATTACAACCCGGAGGAGATACCTAGGGACCTGCACCAGATCCCCTAGACCCAAACAACTACGACCCCTGGTGGGACGATGTTAGGGACTACGTGCAACAAAACCCAATACAGGAAAATATGCCAATGCCCAACTTAGGAGCTTACCCAGGGTTAGATCCTCAAGATCCCTACAACATTAGTGATGCATATGTTAGGGAAATTTTAGAGAATCCATACCCGTACCAGGCCCCTATGCCTCCGTATCAGGAACCCGTACCCCAGTTTCCGAACCTAGTCCTAGAACCTGCAACCCCAATGAGTGCAGAAAATGTCCAAGAACTTAGGACTTTTGGGGAGGAAATTTTAGAAAGCAGTGAGAGAATGCGACAGGTGGGAGAACGCCTCGTATGGAAATACGATGAGCGTAATATGGATTTTTGGATGAATCCATATCAGTGAAGGTGATGGCAGGAACGGTAGTAATAGTAGTAGTAATAATAATAATAATAATAATAATAATAATAATAATAATAATAATAATAATAATAATAATAATAATAAAATAGTATATGTGTGTATGTGTTAGAAAAAAAAAACGGATGCCTACTATTACTATTGTAGCTTTACATTTCAGTCGGTATTGTAATTTAAATTTCAGTACTAGTGTGTAATGATGCATACTATATAAATAGAGTAAAAGTCGCAATGCTCGACGTTTTTGGTTAAAAGTGCGTGTCATGTGATTGGCTATATTCAAATATTATTTGTGATATTAATATTTGGTAATTGTGTAAAATTCAGATGGCCGACGAAGAAAATCAGGATAATCTGAATAACGATAACCAGAGTAACAATAACGTGGTTAATGAGAATCCAAACAACAATGGAAATCAAATGGATAATAGTGCCGTTCAACACATAGTGGCACAAGGGATTATAGATGCAATGCCATTTATTATTCAAACAGTTCAAGAAGCGAATAATAAAAGTAAGCATAGTAGTAAACGACCAAGTGAACCGGAAAACAGCGTGAACAATGGACCCGTACTTTAAGCGCCCATTCCCAAAAGAAGAAGAACCATGCCATATGGTTGTTCTTACAAAGAATTCTGGTCCTGTAAGCCAATAGAATTCTCGGGCAATGAAGGACCCATTGCAGCCCTACGCTGGATAGAGAAAACTGAGGCTGTTCTGAAAATAAGTAAATGTGCTGAAGAAGATAAGATAATGTTTGCTTCAAATCTGTTTAAAAACGCAGCCTTAGAATGGTGGAACACTATCCTCCAGTCAAGAGGAAGTGATAGAATTTATAACATGGAATGGGAGGAATTCAAAAATATGGTAGAAAGGAAATTCTGCCCTCCTAATGAAAAGGAACAAATAGCAAATAAATTTCTGAATCTTAGAATGGTCGGGGTAGACAGTAAGGGTTACACTGCCACATTCTTTGAATATGCTAGGATAGTACCTACCCTTGCATCACCTGAACCAGTGTTAATCTCCCGTTACATCTGGGGATTAATTGGAGAGATTAGACATGTAGTCAAGGCAGCTAGACCCCAAACCATAGAGGAAGCTGTAGAACTAGCCAATACCTTGACTGATGAACTAGTAAGAACTAGAGAAGAAGATCAGAGGAGAAACCTAACCCAAAGACTTACTCAAGAATTCCGTTCTGGGAATTCCAATCGTAGAAATATAGGTTCTACCTCTGCACCATACTGCAAAGCCTGCAGAAAGAAGCATTCCGGAAGATGCTCTATTTACTGCAATTTCTGCAAAGCACCAGGACACAAGGAAGAGAATTGCAAGAAGAAATCCAGTAATGGATTCTGCTTCAATTGTGGAGAAAAAGGTCACATCAGGACAAACTGTCCGAAATTGGCTCCAGCTGCAAACAACAAAAATCCTAAAAATGCTAGAGCATTCATTCTAACTGCAGACGAAGCTAGACTAATTCCGGACGTCATTGCTGGTACATTTTTAGTTAATGATATATTTGCTAAAGTATTATTTGACTCTGGTGCACACCAAAGTTTTATTAATACTTCACTTTGCAAACTTCTAAATCAATCATTAACTAAACTACCACAAGAATGTCTAGTAGAGACAGCAAATGGAGAAACCGTTAAGATTTCTGAAATCTTGCAAGGAGCAAGAATAGAAATTTTTAATCAAAAATTTATTGCAAACCTTTACCCAAAAAATCTAGTAGGATTTGATGTCATGTTAGGAATGGATTGGTTAATAGCCAATAAAGCAAATATCTTATGTGATCAAAAGTCAATACAGATAAAATCACCAAAGGTGAAAAGATCACAATTAAAGGAGATAAACCATCTAGATCCACTAAATTCATCTCTGTGATGAAAACTGCAAGTTATATAAGGAAAGGATCTATAGTGTATTTGATTTCCATAATCACTAACACTAAAGGAAAAGAGTTAAAAGATATTCCAGTAGTACCCCAGTTTTCAGATGTCTTTCCTGAAGAATTGCCAGGACTACCGCCAGATAGGGAAGTTGAATTCAGAATTCACCTGTTACCAGGGACAGCACCGATTGGCAAAGCACCTTATCGTTTGGCACCCGCTGAAATGCAAGAACTGAAGAAACAATTAGACGAATTGTTGGAGAAGGGATTTATACAGCCAAGCTCATCACCATGGGGAGCACCGATTTTATTCGTTAAAAAGAAGGACGGATCAATGCGTATGTGCATTGACTACCGTGAATTGAACAAAATCACGATTAAGAATCGGTATCCATTACCAAGAATCGATGATTTGTTTGATCAACTTCAGGGAGCTCGATTTTTCTCTAAAATCGATTTAAGATCAGGATATCATCAATTAAAGGTACAGGAAGAGGACATTCCTAAAACTGCATTCAGAACCAGGTATGGTCATTATGAATTTACTGTCATGCCATTTGGTTTAACCAATGCCCCAGCCGCATTTATGGACATGATGAACCGAATATGTAAACCATATTTGGATAAATTCATAATTGTCTTCATAGATGATATTCTAATTTACTCTAAAAGTAAAGAGGAGCATGCAAAGCATTTGCAATTACTTTTAAGTTTATTGAGAAAAGAAAAGCTTTATGCTAAGTTTTCAAAGTGTGAATTTTGGTTAGAACAGATGCAATTCCTCGGACATTTAGTTAACCATGAAAGAATTCATGTGGATCCAACAAAGATCGAGGCAATTACTAAATGGAAAACCCCTGAATCACCAACTGAAGTTAGAAGCTTCTTAGGATTGGCCGGTTATTATAGAAGATTTATTCGAGATTTTTCTAGAATAGCCATTCCTTTAACAAAGTTAACCTGTAAATCTGTTAAATTTGAATGGGGACCAAAACAAGAAGAAGCCTTTAGAATCCTTAAGCAAAGATTAACCCATACACCTATACTAGCGTTACCAGAAGGAACTGAAGACTTTGTAGTCTTTTGTGACGCTTCAAAATTAGGATATGGATGTGTATTAATGCAACGTCAAAAGGTTATAGCTTACGCCTCTAGACAACTTAAGAATCATGAAGAAAATTATTCAACTCATGATTTGGAACTAGGAGCTATAATTTTTGCCCTTAAGATTTGGAGACATTATCTTTATGGTAGTAAGTTTACTGTTTTTACAGATCATAAAAGTTTAAGATATGTCTTCGGGCAAAAAGAGTTGAATATGAGACAGAGACGCTGGATGGAATTACTTAGTGATTATGATTGTGATATCCAGTATCATGCAGGAAAAGCAAATGTAGTGGCAGATGCTTTAAGTCGAAAGTATCATGAAAAGCCAAAAAGGGTACGTTCTCTTAAATTAAATCTTCAAGTAGATTTAAATGATCAGATTAGGAAAGTTCAAGAATCAGTAATCAAGGAAGATACTGAAAGATTAAAAGGAATGATTAAAGAATTAGAACAAGGAACAGATGGAATTTGGAGGTTCCATAAAAAGAGAATGTGGATACCTAAATTAGGAAATTTTCGTCACCGTATATTAGAAGAAGCTCATAAGTCTAAATATACGATGCATCCAGGAAGTGATAAAATGTACCAGGATTTAAGGAAAAATTTCTGGTGGATAGGAATGAAAAAGGATGTAGCAGCCTATGTTTCTAAATGTTTAACTTGCTCACAAGTTAAAGCTGAACATCAGAGACCCTCAGGTTTATTATAACAATTAGAAATGCCAGTTTGGAAATGGGAATTGATAACAATGGATTTTGTTACCAAATTACCCAAAACAAGAAAAGGTAATGATACAATCTGGGTGATTGTAGATAGGCTAACAAGTCAGCTCATTTCTTACCAATGAAGGAAACCTTTAGTATGGAACAATTAGCCAAATTATATGTAAATGAAATTGTTTCATTACATGGAATTCCTTTATCAATGGTTTCTGATAGAGATAGCCGATTTACCTCTCATTTTTGGTCAAGTTTCCAAAAAGCAATGGGAACCAGATTAAATCTAAGCACAGCTTATCATCCTCAAATGGACGGACAAAGCGAAAGAACCATTCAGACAATGGAAGATATGCTTAGAGCTTGTGTAATTGATTTTGGAGGTAACTGGGACGAACACTTACCTTTAATAGAATTTTCTTATAATAACAGTTATCACATAAGTATCAATGCTGCACCATTCGAAGCACTTTATAGACGAAAGTGCAGAACCCCAGTCTGTTGGGCAGAAATTGGGGAAAAACAATTATCTGGACCTGAGATAGTACAAGAAACAACTGACAAAATCATTCAAGTCAATGAACGACTGAAAGCAGCACGTGATCGACAAAAGAGCTACGCTGATAACAGACGCAAACCATTAGAATTTCAAGTAGGAGATAGAGTATTATTAAAAGTCTCTCCTTGGAAAGGAGTGGTAAGATTCATCAAAAGAGGAAAGCTTAGTCCCAGGTATATTGGACCTTTCAAGATTCTTAAAAGAGTAGGACCTGTAGCCTATCAGCTACAACTGCCAGAGGAAATGGCAGGAATACATGATGTATTTCATGTATCTAATCTCAAAAAATGTCTAGCTGACGAATCACTCGTAGTACCTCTCAAAGATATAGAGGTTAATGAACAACTCAAATTTGTAGAGAGGCCTCTACAGATTGAAGATAGGAAAATTAAGAATCTCAAACATAAGAGATTAGTTCTGGTCAAAGTGAAGTGGGACTCCAAAAGAGGACCTGAATACACATGGGAGCTTGAATCAGAAATGCAAAAGAAATATCCACACTTGTTCCAGTAGATCTCGAGGACGAGCTCTGAGACAAGGTGGGGAGGATATAACAACCCTCGGTAAAACCGACACCCTCATAATATTTCTGACACCCTAATATATTTAAAAATGTCTCAATATGTTTTTGTATGTGCCCCGTATGTGAAAACCGAACCCAAAATACAAAATAACACATAAAATAAATCAAAAACATTAAAAAGTAAGTTGAGGCGGGCCGCGTAGGACCTCACCTCAAGCTCATGCGGGCCGCATTAGGATGTAACTGGACTCCGTTTAAACCATTAGTTGATGCGGGCCACGTACAAGATTGCTTAAGTCCATGCGGGCCGCGAGGTTCCTAAATTGTGGCGCAGCCCTGGGCCGCTGTGACACCTGTGTCACCGCGACCATCAAACAGTTACCAAGCCGATGAAATATTGTATTTCATACTTGGGATCTTGTATAAATATGTGTATGTTTTGCACATATCAATTATTGTTCAATTTCAAACTCTACATTGCTTTCTTGAGCATTATACGCAAACTGGTGCGTAAACGTACTTAGTTTAATGCGACAAATACTCCGGAACATCAACATATACTCAACATACCTTAAATAACCTTTACATAACTTAGAAAGAAGTTTTGAAGGCTTGGGTATAGCAAAAACAAGTTAATTCGCTTACAGGGACTAAACTTGACAAACTACGAAAGTATGCCAATTTGAACTGTAACGAACATTCCGGAACATGTTCATAAGTTAAACATACCCTAAATATCCTCTACATAGCTTAGAAATAGGCTTTAAGGTGTTTGGTATGCTAAAACAAACTTTTGGATCATTCAGGGACTAAAAGTGTCAAAAAGTGCACAAGTTTGCACTTTCGCGCATAACTTACGTTCTGAATACATCTGGACATCCAAAAATTTATGTAAGCATCCTTATATTATGCCTTAGTGTTGGGCATGAGAAAAATCCATTCGTCGCGTCATTTGGATCGTCTTTCGCGCTTATGCGCATTCCGTCGTAATTAAGCGAACATCGCAATCGTACGGCCAAACCAAGAGCCAAGGGGCAATGCCCTTTCACCCAATCAAGAGCCAAGGGGCAATTTCTGACTTACCACAAGAATTTGACAAGTGTACGCTCGAGATCGTGGCACGATATTCGATAAACGATCCTAACGGTTCCACTTTTCCTATAAATACCCCCCCCCCTTTGTTCCAAAAACCCACAAAATCTGATCTTAAGGCTCTAAGTTGGAACCATTGTTCCATACCTGAGCTATTTGATCTAGATTAGCACTCGGGGACCTTCCATAAGTCTTCTTTCGCTCTTTTATCGCTTTTCGAGTCCGAAAGTCAACGTTTTGTTGACTTTCTGCATTGACCAGCTTATGGTCGATGCGAAGTTCATGGAACTTCATAACGTGAGCGTGATCACGATGGTTATAGTCCGTAGTGACTATACCTACTGATCACCACGTTAACTAGGCTCAGTGACGGGTCGTAGTTTCGGCCAAAATGTGCATTCTTGCATATTTTGTAACCAAACTACTTGTGAGCATCAAAGCCGTTTGTTTTGATGTCAAACCTGTTTTCTAAACTTAGTTAAGCATGTTCTAACATGCTTGGCTCGTCACTTTTAGTTTAGTGCTTATATAGGGTCGTAAGGTAAGCGATCTAAACCATCGCTTATACTTTCGAACCCGACCCATTTGGTCGATCTTTAGGATCCGACCAAACACATTAGGTGACCATAGCTATAACCTTCCGAGGTTATACCTTGTGGTCACGATGTTAGGCGTTCCGAACGCGTTCTACGCGAACGACGCGTTAGGGTAGCATAAGCTACCTAAACGGGTCGTAATGGGTCGCAAGCACTTAGGTTAGGTTTCATTTTAGTATGTAGGCTTTGTTAAACCATATTACACGAGTCTCCACACTCGTTTGGTTTACGAACCCGCATACTATCCGATCCTTCCGATTTGGTCCGGTATATTAACATAGCTACCTATTAGGTGCCGTTTGATATTCCGTGATCTAGCATTTGTTTGGTTATTATACAAGAACTCAAAGCAATCTCAGGTGAGTACATTGAACCCCTCTTTTACTGTTTTCCAAACTGTTTTGGGGTGGAACACATGTGCCTATTTGTTACTTTCATGCTTTCCATGTTTTCACATCATATACTTGCTATGTTCGATAGTACATATATAGTACACGATTTCTTTACATTTTATGCTATGTATGCCCATTGTGTGCGTACTTAGTACATCGCTTTACATTTTAGGCTATGTATGCCCATTGTGTGCATACGTAGTACATTGTTACACATTGCATTTCTGTTGCATATGCTCATCCAGCATATGAACACATTATACTACATTTTGAACCGTTGTACTCTACAATACATTTCATGCTACGTACGCCCATTGTGTGCATACGTAGTACATTGTTTCACATTGCGTTTCTGTTGCATATGCTCATCTAGCATATGAACACATTATACTACATTTCGAACCGTTGTAGCCATTTGACTAAGTGAACCATCTTAACCCTTCGATTATATGAACCGTTTTTAGCCATTGAACCGTGTAAACCAGTTGTATCCGTTGACATGATTTACATTTGACAATAGACATTTGACTATACATAAACATTTCCACAACTGTTAAACATTTCATCTTGATGGTTTGGTTTGAGTAAGTGATTAAGTAACGAGGCGTGTGTAATATGATACAAGCATGGTGGATACGCCGCTGGTACTTCCTATATATAAGTGTTTGTATGGTATTAAATATCGTAGCATTATTTGAATCATTTCAATTTGAGACATATGACATTTAATACAAATAACACACTTTTCACGAGACATTGTTTTACAAACGACTTATCTTATACAAGCTCATTTTACATGGTTTTCCGTTTAACCATACAGTGTTCTCTTATTAATACATATCATTTGATCTTACCGTTTTTCAAATGATTTACAAGACGAAGCAAAATACGAGGTTCATGACTAAACATTTTCTCAAACATAAGTCATGAATTCCGTTTTCACAAAAACCAATGTATCTCACATGCATTTTTATGCTGACGTACCTATTTTCACATGTGTTTTCAGGAGATGATGCATAGGACTTATCAAGACATACTTAGGCGGACCTGTGCCTTAGTGACTTAAAACGAGACAAGAACTAGTTAATTTATGTTATGTACGCTTTGATTCTTGTTTAGACAATGTAAACTTTCATGTTTGATTTATAAAACGAAACTTCATTTGCCATGGATTTGAAACAATTGATTCTGTTACAACACTCCCCGACGATTCCGCCACGTTTTGTATGTTCTACGTGGTCGGGGTGTGACAGAAGCCACGTGGCCCAACACCCGGACAAGCTAGTGAACGACTCAGCTAAGCTACGCAGTTGACTGGAGTCAACGCGGGCCGCGTAGGCCTTATGCTCATGTCACGCGGGCCGCGAGAAAGATAGGACCAGGCGCTATAAATAGCACGCATCGGGTCTTCAGTCCGATCGCTCAAATTCTTTCTTTCTTTCTAAGTTTTCTGTAGTGGCGTTACTATACCCGGCATTATACCCCCTAAAATAGCGAGGTTCTGCTACAATGTAAGTATTATAACCCCTGGAAACGTATTACATACGCTGCCCGATTGATCTAGGGTTCCGTAACAGCTGTCGTGGTTCTACCCGACGTAGTCGTTGGAATGCCGTCTCGGGGAGAGTATTACTAATGTTAAAATGGGTTATTATACTAACACACGTGCATTTGTGTAATTTATAGATTATCTCCAGGAAACCCTTACGAAAAACCTAAAACAACAATGTGAGTTGATTCACTTTTTGTAAACCTTTTTGTTTACTGTTTTTACAAAACCTCACTTAATTAAATATATACAAAGCAGTTATTGAGTATTTGTAAAGAATACAATTATAGTGGGTATGTTGGGGTTTTGTATACAAAATTGGTTACTTGCGTGGTAACATCCCATAAGTTGAGTATGACCATACCACTGATGTTAATTGTGATCTCTTGGATACAAATGTAATTGCGGATGTGCCCTCAATACTGCAAATTGGTTTTTACTTAAACTTGATTAAACTGGGATTCACTCACCAGTATTTCCCACTGACAAAATGTTTTTAAAACGCGTTTCAGGTAACAATATGTGAAAGCCAAATAGAAGCCAGCTGGACAGCACTAAAGGCTTGGAAAAGTGGCAATAAAGTTACCTAAGAATAAAAAGAGATGTTTTTAACAAATAAATAGGATTTATTCCTATGAAACGTGTGTACTGAAAACTTGGATCTTACCCATATGTTTAATATTATTAAACGAGGTGGTTTACTCTGATTTAACATTTCCTAACTACGGTCCTGATGAAAATTTCCGCTGCCAAATTGAATAAATAAACGTGATACCACCGAGACTGGCTCACGGCCGCCCGTTCCCGGGAACTAGGGATCGGGGGCTGTGACAGCATAGATTGATGATCATGAACTAACTGTATGTGTTGTATGATATGTTGTAACGGTATGAAAGTTAGAGATCTATACATAAACTAACGTGTCTTGGATTTATGTTGTAGAACTGTTGTCACACATATGTTGGTGTGATAAATAATATGATTTGGTATGATGAATAATATGATAAGTATTGGTTGTGTGAGCAAACTAGTAGTTACTGTTGATGATATAGAGGATGATTAGAATTAATGTGAGTTCGTGAATAACTAAATCGATCTGGTAACATCATGAATGAGAAACGGATGGGCTGAATAGGTAGGAGTTGTTACGAGAGTGGGCCAGGTTCGAGTGGGCTGCACATCGGGTTAGTGGGCCACTGGTTTTGGGCCGCGCACACTCCCTGAAGGCACTGGGCCGCGCGGCTGAACGCACTCGTCGGTGGGCCTGGCACCAATTGGGCCGCATACTAATATGAGGGTTATAATGGGCTGTTAAGTTATTAATTGTTTTATATGTCCGTGATATACAATTCTATGTGGCCTAAATGAATAATGGGTATTATGTGATAATGGTTATGACTTTGCAATCTGTTGACTATGTGAAGAGTTTGCATGAAAAACTAACTGGTAATGTTAGTTGCACATGTTGGTGTGGGTATTAGGGAGTGGATCACGGGTTGGTCATAATTTGTATGAATAAATCGGATAGTGTAGGGGTTTA
Source organism: Helianthus annuus (assembly GCF_002127325.2). Lineage (NCBI taxonomy): Eukaryota > Viridiplantae > Streptophyta > Magnoliopsida > Asterales > Asteraceae > Helianthus > Helianthus annuus. Next base: position 126,037,685 of record NC_035449.2, read on the forward strand.
GTGTGCCATGATATCTTTGAGCCATTGATTCAGATTCACATGATGATTATATGAGCAATTGCAATGGATGATTTAATTAGTTGTAGGGTCCATATGAATTAAATAAATGGAATGCTTGATATGTTTGGGTGAATGATGATTGAGCACGTCTTGTAATTGTATGGTAAATTGATATATTGGTCATGAATGGGGGATCATGAAACTATAAGATATAGCGGTGGTTATGGACTAAATTTCGTAACTGATTGGCTGAATTGGAGGGGTGCATGTGGTAAATTAATGTTATGGAAAGCTATTTTAATTTGGTGTAACCGATTTAAATGAAACACATAACTATAATTTTTGTTACACATGTTTGTAGTCTCACAAGGCAAGTAAAGTGGGCTTTATTAACGTTGGGCCTCGTAATTGTTTGGATCGTACAAACCGGGTCACGCACTCGGCTGGACATGAGTTCTATTTGGACCTCGGGCCCAGTTATAATCGCACTAGCCTTCTCTATTTTGGGCCTGTTACATTTGGACTACACAATCAACCGGGCTGCGTATTTCACTTGGTCCGGCCATATTGTTGGGCCACACACACACACATTTAGTAGCTTGGGCGGTCGTACACTTTCACCGGGCCCCGAGCCAATTGGATCGCACACTTGTTTGGGCCTTATGTTTTATTAGGCCGTACATGGTTAATGAATTGTTATACAACCTGCTTAACTGTCAAGGCTAGTGTATGGGGTGATGAATGCTAATACTTGTATTCTTGTGCATTACTTATTGAATAAGTGTGGATTCATACGTGTTGGGCTTGTATGCGAACTAATTGTTATGTGTAATGTAACACCCCAAAAAACGGGTTTGGAAATCAAACCCCGTTAATACTAAAAGACTGGTAAAGTATCGTTCGCGGCAAAAGCAACCCGATAAATATTAGAATTTAAATAAATAATCCTAATATTAATTAAAAGGCGGATAAGAACTTTCAAGGAATAAAAGGGATAAAAGGCCTAGGTTAACGGAACTTAAATAAGACGGCTTATAACTCCCGGAATCCAATAAGTTAACTAGGAATAATAATAACCTAGTTAGAAGAGAAGTCTTGTAGTGACATACTAGTGGGTTAAAACCTTATAATTAGGAAAATATAAAACTTTATATTAAAATTATAAAGTTTTAAATAAACAAGGACAAACTAACTAGGACAAAGTAACCCAGTTAGTTGTAAGACTTGTGTTAACTCAAAAGTGAGTTAAAAGCACCTAAATATGAACTAAAAGAAATTAGAGGGGCTAAAAGTGTCTAATTGGAAATTAATTATAATAAAATCAGTTTATTAAAAACAAAACACACTTGTGTTTTGTTGTGGAAGTCCATCTGAAGCAGGGGGCGATCCCAAGCTCCCCAAAACCCTAGTTCTTGTCAAAACCTCTAAATTGAAGGATCAAATCAAGTGCAAAACAAAAATAGAGCATAGATTAGTGATCCCCATTGCAAGGAGATCATAAGGTATGTAAAATTTGATAAAAATTCTCTACTTGAAATTCTCATGAATTTAGGGAATTCGAAATTTGTTGATGCATGCTTGTTATATGGATGAAATAGGAACATTGTAGTGTTTAGGAGTAAACCCTAGACAAGATATGTTGAAATCGTGCCTAATTCTAGTAAAAATCCATGAACACCATTGAAGGTGATTGTTTTTAGGGTTTTTGATTGCTAAAATAGTGTTATGATGTCAAGAACATGCTTAAATTGAAAGCTGAATTCAAACGGCTCTTGATCAGAATTTACAGCCGACTTGTATAGGTTGTAACCTGGACAAAATGTGATAAAAACATGTGTTTCTTGAGCCTAGAATGTAATTCCAGGAAATATCTTTAAAACCCCACTGGAATCGCATTTTTTCGACGAAAATTGAGCGTTTTATGAATTTTTCCGTATCAAAGGTTCAAGCTGCGTTTTCTGGCAGAATTTGCAGCCCATTACGAATGTCATAACTCAATTTAGGAATTGAGTTATGATCTCAAATTCTTACTGTAGATAGTTTTAGGTGATTAGAAGAATCACCAATTGGAATTTCGTCAAGGATAAACGAGGAATTTTAAATGAATTTTTCCGTAAGCTGCAGTCAGAAGTGACGAATCTGATTGCAGCTTAGTAAATGAATTTTTACGAATTTTTGATAAAAAGTTAGATCTTGAAATTTTAACACAAGGTCTAACCCTCCGAGAGGTACGCCACACAAAAATATCATAATTTTTGAAGGCTTGTAAACAGGTTAAACAAGTCACCAAAAACAGCCCATTTTCAGTGATATGAAACGCCTAAATGAAATCGCGGCCTACTATTTAGTATGTAAAATTTGATTTCGTTAAGAGTTCGGATGAAATATGCCTAAGTGAGTTCATTGAACCAAATGTGCATTTGAATTTGTTGATAAGTCAATTGACTTTTAAAAAGTCAAACCGACCAATGATTAGATCGAAGGATAATTTTGATATGAACGAATGATAAATTCGATATAAAACCCGTAGGATGGAATAGTCGTAAATGATTATGACTAATCTAACCACCTTACGAAATATGATGATAGTTTGACGCCTAACGAGCTAGATGGAAGCTTGTGGATGAAGCGGGTCAAACGGAGCAAGTACGGAAAGAAAAGTGTGGCATGGATGCAAGGTAAGTGAAACTTACACCTTTTGTAGAATATGTGTCTACTCTATAAGTTATAAATACAATAGAGAAAATATTCGAAATAAGGTTTTCGACGCAAAATGATACGGGTCGGAACCAAAAACAAATGTTAAAAACCATAGTTAATGGTGAAACGGGGTGGAACGGTAAATTAGTCACGAAAGGACTAAGATAAAAATGAGTTTTTGACGGCTACTTTATAAGTAAGCCTAAACTAATAAAAATGGTAAAACGGGTCAAATGGTAATATTGATACTGTTTGACAATTAACGACTAATAAGTGTATGCCGAGTCTCATGCTCGCAGGATGAACGGCTCGGGAATTAGCGAAGCTATGAAATAGCAAATAAATGAAGACAAGGTATTAAAATGGGTCAATATGTTGATCCGAGCCAGGTACACATAATTATGTTGTGGTTTAAAGTGTTATTTTTGGTCAAATAATTAGTGAGAGACTTCGTCTTAAAATAAGAGACTGGAATTGACCAAAAAGCCCTTGATGGGTAAATCGGGTAAACGACCATTAGAGTTTGTTTAGAAACTTGTTTATTGATTTTGAAACCCTTAGATACATATAAAAAGTATAGGCAAAAACGTTTGTGGGTCAAAGTAGACTAAGAAATAAATTGTGGCTAAATGCTTAGATAGATACAAATGAATCGGTGAATGTAAACACCTACGTAAACTCTAGGATGGGAGCGAAAAAGTTAAGGTTTGACAAGCCCGGGATGGGTAAAATGATAGGAATAAACTATTTTCTTTTTAGAGCATGTAGTGAAATAATAATGCCAAAGGTCGAATAATCACCTAAAGGACTTATGAGCCAACATTGGATAAATCATATTTTATGCAAACCAAAGTGATAAACGGGTCCGCAATTTAATTACGGACGCGTAGGAAAAAGAATCGTGTAAAACGGACATATGGATTAAAAGTTATGGCCATTTGAAGTTTAATTTTTGTTAAAAAAAAAACTTGAGCTGGGCAGAAAATGCGGGTCCAGAAACGGACCTGCTGGAAATTAGTTTCCCCCGCGCCACGCGACGGGACCCGGTAATTGGGGCGCGACACGCGGCGATTGTCGCGACAGAACAAGGGACTCCTCCCGCGTGTCGCGGGAGGCATGAATTGTTAAAATTTATTTTATTTTCATTTGTTAATAAAGGGACTTGATAAAACTAGTTATCTTAGTATCAAAACTAACATTGGTGTTGGTTTTGATTACAGGTAAACTGTAGTAAGCTTACGGATGAAGATCAAGCTTCTTGAAGGACCGAACACAATGCAGTTACAAGCTTCCGCACATAGTTTAGTCGTTATTTCTAAACGACAAATTTTTACCAATCATGATGTAACGTTATAAAATTTAGAAAAGTTTTAATTGACTTGTATTCTTAATTGATATGTAATCATAATTACATGTTTATTTTCGTAAATTATACTAAAACATTAAAATAATAGCAAGGGTGTTACAAGTTGGTAATCAGAGCTCACGGTTAAAGAATAAAGTGTGTTCGGTTCGAGGCTTGATCGCAAATCCGGTAAGTACAAGTATGTTAATGGTTTAGTATGATTGAAGTGTTGTGAACAACACATAGGATTATCGTGTAATACACGCTACCCCAATTAAAATGATTGATACAGTTAATGAAATTACGTGCGTTGACACGTATAGCAGAAAGCCTCGTATTATAATACGGGAGATTATTGATGTCAACATTAGTAACCTTTGTGAATGTTTTGATTGAAGGACACTCGCATATGAAGATGACGAGAATTGAATAAATTACGGATATGACGGAGGAACGGTCTGAGGTATGACAAGAGGAGCATGCTCACCAAGGACCAAACCGCGTAACAATCGCAAATAAGAATAACGGCAAGGAACGCCCGTCGGGGCAAGCATTACCGGGTGCACGCTTTTAAATATAATCGCACAAATAGCAATATGCAATAAACATGTAGAGAATGATTGTTGCATATGTAAATTAAAAACTTGGAAAACCTGAATAGAATACCTATCCAGGATATTATTTCCAAGAAAACTAAATAGAGGCGTTACTTACATAGGGTGTGATGTGAAAACTCTAAAAAGGTCATGTGTGTCATGTGTTAATCGCTTACTCTGGCCAAGTAAGTAGTGGCATATGATACCATGAACTTCTTGTAGTGGACGTATTTATGTCCTATGTAGTAAGGGCGAATGGGGCGAATTAAAAAGCTACCCAAATGAGTCAAATAAGTAAATGTTTGATGGCAAATGTAAACGCAAGATGACGAAAGCGTATTACGTTAGAATAACGAACCCGAGAGAAGGGACAAAGATTAAGGTAAATGAAGAACACAAACCAACTAATGTGAATGCTAAGGCACAGGGGATAAAGTTTGACTGTCAAAAGTGATGAAATTCACACAGACAAGTCAAAGGGGTAGAATAAAAGAATAAAGGACTTAATTGAATAAAAGCGATGGATTTCGCTAAGACGACCAAATAAATTAAGATGATGTCTAAAACCATATAAGAATGGTTACTTGATGATAACTTCAGTAAAGATACCCGATAGATGGGTAGGATTTTGAAAGCAAGCGTAAACCAAGAGATGGGTACGCGAAATAGAAAGTCAAAGGACTCGGATTAAGAGTCACGACTAAAAGACAATGAGAATTTGCAAACAGAAATTTTGATAACTACGTTCAACTATTTTAAAGTTAAACGGGTCGAACAAAGAATTTGACATTCATAAGTGATGAATTCTCACACACACAAGTCAAACAAATTTAATAATGGATGACGCTTGCTAACGTAAGTAAGCGCAAATCGAATTAATAAAAGCGCGAAATATTAAGACAAAAGAACCCGGGTAATGAGTTGTAAACAAATATAGGAATAAATCGGATAACAACAAGTGGAAAACAAACCGACGCGTAAATGACGAAAGAAGTCATAGAGTTGGAAGGTTAGTTTAAAATGGTAACGGGTGTAGCCTTGGACTACGGTCAAGGTCCATAGAATTAAAAATGAAAAAGAACGAATTCTGAACATAAAAGGGTGCCTTGACGCCATACACATATATAAATATATATACATTGAATAAAGACACGAATAAAAGATGATCTACGGGATCATCATAACCTACGGGATTAAAGATAGTGCTAAGGTCTACGGGACCAAGAAGACTCTTGGGTCGGAAATAGAAAGAAATGAATTGTTGAGTATCACCTTAAAAAGGTGGAAATCTAAAGAAATAGTCTACGAGACGAAGCGAAAGAACCTACGGGTTATTTGGGTTAAGCGTGGGAACTAGTTGAAATTCCCCGCATTAAAAGATAATGGAAAGTAACAAATCTTTGGAAGCAATATTCCTATATATGAGAGAAAGACATAAGACAAAGAGAAAACGTAACCTAAAAATTTAGCTTTTTTTAGTCGAAAGCAACGTTTTAATAAACATAAGTGGTATGAGGAAGTTTAGAAAACCATAAACGCACATAAGGTCGGAGATGGCGATATGGATATATACCTGAGCAATGGGGTATAAAGTAACCGGTGACTAACAAGTCTAACCGCCAAAATAGATAATCAATAAAGATAACGAATACGAGCTGAAGGTAACGACCCGCGAGGCCTTACACATGAAAGACATACACGTCAATATAAATGAAAACGTTAGATTGAAGGAGCGAATGAATGTCTTTAAAACGAAACTAAGTTCGTTTAGTCTAAATTAAAAGAAATACGTAAATAAGGTTTCGAGGACGAAACCTCTTTAAGGGGGGTAGACTTGTGACACCCCGAAAACGGGTTTGGAAATCAAACCCCGTTAATACTAAAAGACGGGTAAAGTATTGTTAGCGGCAAAAGCAACCCGATAAATATTAGAATTTAAATCAATAATCCTAATATTAATTAAAAGGCGAATAAGAACTTTCAAGGAATAAAAGGGATAAAAGGCCTAAGTTAACGGAACTTAAATAAGACGGCTTATAACTCCCGGAATTCAATAAGTTAACTAGGAATAATAATAACCTAGTTAGAATAGAAGTCTTGTAGTGACATACTAGTGGGTTAAAATCTTATAATTAGGAAAATACAAAACTTTATATTAAAATTATAAAGTTTTAAATAAACAAGGACAAACTAACTAGGACAAAATAACCTAGTTAGTTGTAAGACTTGTGTTAACTCAAAAGTGAGTTAAAAGCACCTAAATATGAACTAAAAGAAATTAGAGGGGCTAAAAGTGTCTAATTGGAAATTAATTATAATAACATCAGTTTATTAAAAACAAAATACACTTGTGTTTTGTTGTGGAAGTCGATCAGAAGTAGGGGGCGATCCCAAGCTCCCCAAAACCCTAGTTCTTGTCAAAACCTCTAAATTGAAGGATCAAATCAAGTCCAAAACGAAAATCGAGCATAGATTAGTGATCCCCGTTGCAAGGAGATCATAAGGTATGTAAAATTTGATAAAATTTCTCTACTTGAAATTCTCATGAATTTAGGGAATTCGAAATTTGTTGATGCATGCTTGTTATATGGATGAAATAGGAACATTGTAGTGTTTAGGAGTAAACCCTAGACAAGATATGTTGAAATCGTGCCTAATTCTAGTAAAAATCCATGAACACCATTGAAGGTGATTGTTGTTAGGGTTTTTGATTGCTAAAATAGTGTTATGATGTCAAGAACATGCTTAAATTGAAAGTTGAATTCAAACGGATCTTGATCAGAATTTACAGCCGACTTGTATTGGTTGTACCCTGGACAAAACATGATAAAAACATGTGTTTCTTAAGCCTAGAATGTAATTCCAGGAAATATCTTTAAAACCTCACTGGAATCGCATTTTTTCGACGAAAATTGAGCGTTTTATGAATTTTTCCGTATCAAAGGTTCAAGCTGCGTTTTCTGGCAGAATTTGCAGCCCATTACGAATGTCATAACTCAATTTAGGAATTGAGTTATGATCTCAAATTCTTACTGTAGATAGTTCTAGTGATTAGAAGAATCTCCAATTGGAATTTCGTCAATCGGATAAACGAGGAATTTTAAATGAATTTTTCCGTAAGCTGCAGTCAGAAGTGACGAATCTGATTATAGGTTAGTAAATGAATTTTTACGAATTTTTGGTAAAGAGTTAGATCTTGAAATTTTAACACAAGGTCTAACCCTCCGAGAGATACGCCACACAAAAAAATCATAATTTTTGAAGGCTTGTAAACAGGTTAAACAAGTCACCAAAAACAACCCATTTTCAGTGATATGAAACGCCTAAATGAAATCGCGGCCTACTAGTTAGTATGTAAAATTGAATTTCGTTAAGTGTTCAGATGAAATATGCCTAAGTGAGTTCATTGAACCAAATGTGCATTTGAATATGTTGATAAGTCAATTGACTTTTAAAAAGTCAAACCGACCATTGATTAGATCGGAGGATAATTTTGATATGAACGAATGATAAATTCGACATAAAACCCGTAGGATGGGATAGTCGTAAATGATTATGACTAATCTAACCACCTTACAAAATATGATGATAGTTTGACGCCTAACGAGCTAGATGGAAGCTTGTGGATGAAGCGAGTCAAACGGAGCAAGTACGGAAAGAAAAGTGTGGCATGGATGCAAGGTAAGTGAAACTTACACCTTTTGTAGAATATGTTTCTACTCTATAAGTTATAAATACAATAGAGAAAATATTCGAAATAAGGTTTTCGACGCAAAATTATACGGGTCGGAACCAAAAACAAATGTTAAAAACCATAGTTAATGGTGAAACGGGGTGGAACGGTAAGTTAGTCACGAAAGGACTAAGATAAAAATGAGTTTTTGACGGCTACTTTATATGTAAGCCTAAACTAATAAAAAGGGTAAAACGGATCAAATGGTAATATTGATAGTGTTTGACAATTAACAACTAATAAGTGTATGTCGAGTCTCATGCTCGCAGGATGAACGGCTTGGGAATTAGCGAAGCTATGAAATAGCAAATAAATGAAGACAAGGTATTAAAATGGGTCAATATGTTGATCCGAGCTAGGTACGCATAATTATGTTGTGGTTAAAAGTGTTATTTTTGGTCAAATAATTAGTGAGAGACTTCGTCTTAAAATAAGAGACTAGAATTGACCAAAAAGCCCTTGATGGGTAAATCGGGTAAACGACCGTTAGAGTTTGTTTAGAAACTTGTTTATTGATTTTGAAACCCTTAGATACATATAAAAAGTTTAAGCAAAAACGTTTGCGGGTCAAACTAGACTAAGAAATAAATTGTGGTTAATGCTTAGATAGATACAAATGAATCGGTGAATGTAAACACCTACGTAAACTCTAGGATGGGAGCGAAAAAGTTAAGGTTTGACAAGCCCGGGATTGGTAAAATGATAGGAATTAACTATTTTCTTTTTAGAGCATTTAGTGAAATAATAATGACAAACGGGTCGAATAATCACCTAAAGGACTTATGAGCCAACATTGGATAAATCATATTTTTATGCAAACCAAAGTGATAAACGGGTCCGCAATTTAATTACGGACGCGTAGGAAAAAGAATCGTGTAAAACGGACATATGGATTAAAAGTTATGGCCATTTGAAGTTTAATTTTTGTTAAAAAAAACTTGAGCTGGGCAGAAAATGCAGGTCCAGAAACGGACCTGCTGGAAATTAGTTTCCCCCGCGTCACGCGTCAGGATCCGGTAATTGGGGCGTAACACGCGGCGATTGTCGCGACACGCGACAGAACAAGGGACTCCTCCCGCGTGTCACGGGAGGCATGAATTGCAAAAATTTATTTTATTTTCATTTGTTGATAATGGGACTTGATAAAACTAGTTATCTTAGTATCAAAACTAACATTGGTGTTGGTTTTGATTACATGTAAACTTTAGTAAGCTTACGGATAAAGATCAAGCTCCTTGAAGCACCGAACACAATGCAGTTACAAGCTTCCGCACATAGTTTAGTCGTTATTTCTAAACGGCAAATTTTTACCAATCATGATGTAACGTTATAAAATTTAGAAAAGTTTTAATTGACTTGTATTCTTAATTGATATGTAATCATAATTACATGTTTATTTTCGTAAATTATACTAAAACATTAAAATAATAGCAAGGGTGTTACATGTAACCATCATAGGACTTGGTTGACCACTTTTGTTGAATGAGTAGCTTATCTTATCGAGCAAACCAAAGTTGAGTTCATTACTTTTGAGCATGTGTCCCGGTGGTTTGGGACAGTCAGTGGGTATCCCGGGGAGGGATGAATCTTTTGGAAAAAACTGGAATGTTGGATAATATTCTCACTCTCTATCTCTTAAGTCCCATCTTTTGCTATCGTGGGTGGTAGCGGGGTATTAGTTGGTAGTGTTACTTAGGTTTGGCACCCTCATGCCGTACCGGGGAGGACGGTTGTGAACTAATTACCCAGTCGGGGCCAGTGCTTTGATAGGAGCACTGGGGAAAGGGCAAAACATACATCAGGAGCCGTCTTGTTCAGTATCGAGATATTATCAATATTACTTTCGGAATTAAATTCAATGGATTAACTAAACACTTGGTAACCAACGTTTTCGTAAAACTATGAACTCACCAGCGTTTTCTGATACACTTGTTGCATGCTCACAGGTCGTTAGATATCTTGGATTTGGGAACTTGCTGTCTGGAGTAGCTGGAGTGGTCATGGGTCGACTGGAGGGATTCATGTGATTGGACTATTGATATCATACATTGATTTTTTTTTTTGAAACAGTTTAACATTGATTTACTACTAGCTTCCGCTGAACATGTTGATTTTCATTTAAATTCGTTGATGGTATCTTTCATTAATAATTAAGGATTTTATTTTGAAACTTGTACGTGTTCAATGTAATTAGTGGCTCGTTGTTGGTACGTCACACGCCTAACAGGGACATTCCCTAGGTGGTATTTTGGGGGTGTGACAGTTTGGTATCAGAACCACTGGTTATAGTGAACTTGGTTTTAGAACGTTTTTTATAAAACCAGACTATAATGGAACAGATCTGAAATCGACCATGACACTCAGCTCCAGAATGCAAGGTTCGTTCCTCATTTACTATTGCATAGTATATCTAGTGTACACTTATGTATGACATTACATATGAATGCACACTTGGCACTATAGTATGAGTTTCTATGTTACCAACCCATGTTACATGTTTTAAGAGTGTGACTCTTCTTGAACTTTCATGATCTATATTGTGGTGTCATCTGTCTTATCGCTTGAATTCGGGGAACCTTTTAGCGCGAGTTAAGAGGCACTGAGATAAGCATGCAAATTGCCTTATAATTATGGGTGCACACATAATAATAATGTGGGATGCATGTGAGTCCCAGTGAGGCTTAACGAGTGTGAGAGGGGTTCCGCTCTGTTAATTGATGTTATGTTAGAACTCAGCAGTCTATAGGAGTCATAGCAGTGATTGTCTCCTACTCGAACATGATCTTTTCACCGCTTTCTGAATCCTTACTAATCTCGATGCTATCGAGTATCACCTGATCACACATCTGAACGCCTAGCGAACTGTGTAGAATGTTAGGTGCTGGTGCGAACGTCCGTAAGTTGGATGGCTTAGCGTCAAATGATTGGACTATACTTTCCTCACTTATCTTTGTTTGCCGGAACTTAGCGTGTTGACGCCTTAGATCTCGAAGTGCGATCACTTTTGCAACACTCTCGCGACATACCGTGTATTACTCAGTCAACTTGCAAGAACGATGGACAAAAGGGTAAACGTAGTACCTTACCGACTTCAGCATTTGAACGACCCCAGTTACCGGCAACGAACAACAACGATTTGACTCCAATCGAATCCTTAACCCCAGCCAGCGACTCATGGGAGTCGACTCTAACGAACCAATCGGGACAAAATCGATGACGACTGACTGTAGAGCGGATTGTGTAACTGCCCGTACCATGAGTAGTGCCTTAGGACGTGGCATAGAATGTGAAAAGATGGACCTTGTTGGTGAAAGGACGCAGGACACCGTTACAGGCAACAATATTAGAGGCAGCAGTCTTGGCAACATCAAGGTACTCGTGATCGTAGCTTACAGTATGGAAACGAAGGTGACCTCGACAAGGATTGACTGTGTTAAGTCAAGGTGACGACAACCAAGGGAACGACGGCAATACTGGAAATTCTCGTGACGAAAACAACACTGGAAATGAAGCTCATGGAAGGACATTTAGTACATAGGCTATACCAGGCGTAATAGCAACACGATAGCTTGGATGGGTAGCTATTCGCTTCGACTCTGTTCTGTTTAACCCTGATGCTTCTTGAAACCAACCTGTTGTGGAATCGACTGATGGCAAGTCAATTAAAACCTCATATGTTCGTTGGGATGCAAACTCGACCGTGTGGGACAAGTGTTCAGCATCAACCTTCCTTCTACTACCCCCAATGGTTACAATGCAGTAGTTAGTGTGTATTGATTATTCAGAAATCGCGCAGACATACCTTGAGAGGAGAAAATTTTGTGTGGAGAATCGTTATTTGTTCTAAAGCAACAGAATGGTGCAAAGGTTAGCGCCATATCAACTATACAGGCCCAGAAGTGTCTACGGAGGGATCACCCCGCTACGTTAGCAACTGTTACTGATGTTGAGGCTAAGGAAAAGAGGATCGAGGATCCACCAATTGTTCGTGATTCCTCTTAGGGTACTACCCAAGGAGCTTCAGATTTACTTCCACCACTGTTAGGCAGAATCTCAGTTTGATCTCACGACAGGGGCATCCCTGATTACTCGTGCTACATACCGTCTTTCACCAGGAGGGTTGCAAGGACTATCTACAGGAACTGTTGGACAGGAGTTTTATTGGACATAGTTTTTGTTCGCTTTGGGGAGCCCCAGCTATATTCGGGAAGATAAAGCCTTTTCGTATGTGTACTGATTATCCAGAACTCAGCAAGGTGACAATAGAGAACTGTTTGCCTCGACCATGTATTGACGGAAGACCAAGAGGAGAATGTTCCTGAAACGGCATATCGAACGCAATAGGACCATTGCGACTTTGTACACCATGACCATTGAGTTAATCAACACACCTGCAGCTTTATGGACCACATGAATCGACCGTATTTATGGATGACGTTCTGGATCATTTCCAAGGGGAAGGAACATCATGGGCGGCATTTGTGTGTTATTTTTTTCAGCTCCTGAGGGAGAAGCCACTCCGCGCGAAGTCTTGTTAAAGGTAACTTCTGGATTCGAGAGATACCTTTTTGGTCATATGGTCAACGAAGTGGGAATACACGTGGATCTCGCTAAAGACCCATTTCATTAGATATTGTTCGGCACCAAAGATCCCTTCGAAGATGCAGCAATTTCTTGGTCACACTAGACTCTATCGCAGATACACCACAGGATTTTCGAAGATCGCGTAGCTTAAATCTCTTTAGCACAGTAGGGTGCTGTGTTCATGAAAGACAAAACAGGGGGACGTCTTTTCAGCTTTCGAATCCCAACTCTGCAATGTTTACTCACCGACGCAACATGAGAAAGTGATTACTTACGTGATGGACTTACAGGAAGAACTGCACGAGTCACGACCTTCGGTGGAAGCCCTGGTCTTTAGATTTAAGTTGGAGGCATTACTTGGACGCTACCAAATGCACTACCTAGACCGATCACAAGGGCCTCCCGTGTGAGCTAAACATGTGATGGAACTACTGGAAGGAACTTTGAATGAATACGACCGTGAAACCTGGATGTGCACGAGCTTTGCAGCCTGCTATCGACTCTAACATACTTGATCAGACTCGTGTTGCTCAAACTGAAGAACCGAAGGAAGAGAGTTCTCAAGATTAACCTATAAGGGGCATGGGGAAGCAACCTCTGGCAGGTCGGACGATATTTGCTACTTCATGGAACGAATATGAACCTCACTATACATCAACCTTGGGAAACTGGTGCAGGAGAAGCACACGGATCTCAATATCCTATTCGTCAGAGTTTTGATAGGATGTAATAAAACCTGAAGACCATGTGTGGGTGACCGGGCCTGAAGGCCCACATAGCCACGCATGGGAACGATGTTTGACATGTGGGAAATTCAAGGTGGGATATTAGCAATCAGAACACATATATGGAAATGAGAACAGACTGCCATGGATTTTGTTGCTAGCTTACTTACAACTCAAAATGGAAACATTATCACCTGGGTGATCGTTGATGGACTCAAGTTACCAACACACTTTCTTGCAATCAAGAAAACTGACGAGTCTTCACAGTTGTGAATGTTCCTCTGAGAGAGGCGGCTTTTGGGCACGAGGTGCTAACTTCTGTTATCTCTGAATTTGATCTATGCATGATTTATGTCAGGCAATACACAACACCCTTGGCTCACGTCAGAACCAGAGCATTGCTTATCGCCGTTGGACAAACGGTCAGAGTAAACGAACTCTCCTGGCACTCGAAGACATGCTGCGAGCATGTGTGTGACGGGCTTGGGTGCAAATTTGAAGGACTCTTATCTATGGTTGAGTACTATTGCGGCAGTTATCATTTTGGTAACCAGACAGCTCTGTTGAGGCATTACATAGACGATAATGCCGACCTTCTGGTTAGACTGAGATGGTTGACAACTTAATTGCTGGTCCGGGACTCGAAACCCTTGGGAAGATTATCTAGATTAGAAATCGTGTAGCGAAAGCGCGTGATCGTCCGGAAACCTGATAACTTAGGAAACACTGGGAGTTCGCTGCAGGCGAACGTGTCATATTGGGAGTCTCACCCTGGGAGGGTGCGCTACTCTTTGGGGAGCGTGGCAAGCTTAGTTCTCGAAAGAATCAGTGACATAGCTCACAAACTCGAGCTACCCAATGAATTGGGTAACGCACACAATGTCATTTGTGTCTCGAATCTAAGGCAGTGTTTGATGAAACATTTGTGATACCTTTATTAGACAAGTTGTAGTTGCCGAGGAGCCAATCGAAGATATAGACGAGGAAATAAGGTTCATTAGCATAGTCGAATTCCAATCGTGAGAACTCGTTGGAACTCAAGACGTGGACCGGAGTTCACGTGGGAACGCAATGATCATAGAAGGCTCTAGTATCCCCGATTGTTCAAACGGTTGAAGAAACTCCTGATGTCACTAGCGAATTTCGGGACGAAATTCCCTTTCAAGTTGGGGATGATGTGGTACCTGCGGAAAAACCCACAATCATCCTGATTTAACATCTTGCCGTTTTGGGAGAACATATCAAATTTCGGGACGAAATTTCTTTCAAGTTGGGGATGATGTGACAACCCGAGATTTCAAGGCCCTTTCTCTACAAATCACTTGTTTCGCAATCCGGTTTTTGCAAATTGTTGTAAGAGTGCAATTAAATGAGATTAATTATTTTGTTTCAATTCATACTTAGGTGTCACTAAGTTGACTTATGGATGACATGAAAATAAGAATTGTGAACAAATGTTATATTGGAGGTGGCCAATATATTCGAAACACATCAGGGGATTGGCAATTTACTCTTGACAAACAATAGTTAACAAATGTTATATTATTTCTGTTGCAAAACAACTTTGGGCCGGTCACAAATGTCATTGGGCCGCTACAATCATTAAACAAGTTCGGCCCATCCTCTCTTTCTCTTCATGTTATGTAAATACAATACAACTTCTTCCCCATCTTTAGCAAACCCTAAATCCCCTCTACAATGGACGACGACCCCAGCCTTCTCTCCCGAGTTTGATGGCAGCCCCCTTCGACGTCGACGCGGCACGACACTGTCTCCCTCTCGTTCCAGCCGCATTGTACCTTCATCACTCCTCGGTCAGTTACATCCTTGTGATCAAGATTCCTTATTGTGATTATTATGTTATTACTTGTATCTAATTGTATGCATGATATGAATAACTGGTGGATCGATGTTAAATCATTGTCACGAACTTGGAACATGCTTGATGAATATCGATAGACTAGTAATGGTAAGATGTGATACTTTAATTGTTCGCATAGATTGATGATCATGAACTAACTGTATGTGTTGTATGATATGTTGTAACAGTATGAAAGTTAGGGATCTATACATAAACTAATGTGTCTTGGATTTATGTTGTAGAACTGTTGTCACACATATGTTGGTGTGATAAATAATATGATTTGGTATGATGAATAATATGATAAGTATTGGTTGTGTGAGTAAACTAGTAGTTATTGTTGATGATATAGAGGATGATTAGAATTAATGTGAGTTCGTGAATAACTAAATCGATCTGGTAACATCATGAATGAGAAACGGATGGGCTGAATAGGTAGGAGTTGTTACGAGAGTGGGCCAGGTTCGAGTGGGCTGCACATCGGGTTAGTGGGCCACTGGTTTTGGGCCGCACACACTCCCTGAAGGCACCGGGCCGCGCGGCTGAATGCACTCGTCGGTGGGCCTGGCACCAATTGGGCCGCATACTAATATGAGGGTTATAATGGGCTGTTAAGTTATTAATTGTTTTATATGTCCGTGATATACAATTCTATGTGGCCTAAATGAACAATGGGTATTATGTGATAATGGTTATGACTTTGCAATCTGTTGACTATGTGAAGAGTTTGCATGAAAAACTAACTGGTAATGTTAGTTGCACATGTTGGTGTGGGTATTAGGGAGTGGATCACGGGTTGGTCATAATTTGTATGAATAAATCGGATAGTGTAGGAGTTTAGTATGCCATGATATCTTTGAGCCATTGATTCGGATTCACATGATGATTATATGAGCAATTGCAATGGATGATTTAATTAGTTGTAGGGTCCATATGAATTTAATAAATGGAATGCTTGATATGTTTGGGTGAATGATGATTGAGCACGTCTTGTAATTGTATGGTAAATTGATATAATTGGTCATGAATGGGGATCATGAAACTATAAGATATAGCGGTGGTTGTGGACTAAATTTCGTAACTGATTGGCTGAATTGGAGGGGTGCATGTGGTAAATTAATGTTATGGAAAGCTGTTTTAATTTGGTGTAACCGATTTAAATGAAACACACAACTATAATTTTTGTTACACATGTCTGTAGTCTCACAAGGCAAGTAAAGTGGGCTTTATTAACGTTGGGCCTCGTAATTGTTTGGATCGTACAAACCGGGTCACGCACTCGGCTGGACATGAGTTCTATTTGGACCTCGGGCCCAGTTATAATCGCACGAGCCTTGTCTAGTTTGGGCCTGTTACATTTGGACTACACAATCAACCGGGCTGCGTATTTCACTTGGTCCGGCCATATTGTTGGGCCACACACACACATTTAGTAGCTTGGGCGGTCGTACACTTTCACCGGGCCCCGAGCCAATTGGACCGCACACTTGTTTGGGCCTTATGTTTTATTGGGCTGTACATGGTTAATGAATTGTTATACAACGTGCTTAACTGTTAAGGCTAGTGTATGGGGTGATGAATGCTAATACTTGTATTCTTGTGCATTACTTATTGAATAAGTGTGGATTGATACGTGTTGGGCTTGTATGCGAACTAATTGTTATGTGTAACCATCATAGGACTTGGTTGACCACTTTTGTTGAATGAGTAGCTTATCTTACCGAGCAAACCAAAGGTGAGTTCATTACTTTTGAGCATGTGTCCCGGTGGCTTGGGACAGTCAGTGGGTATCCCGGGGAGGGATGAATCTTTTGGGAAAAACTGGAATGTTGGATAATATTCTCACTCTCTATCTCTTAAGTCCCATCTTTTGCTATCGCGGGTGGTAGCGGGGTATTAGTTGGTGGCGCTACTTAGGTTTGGCACCCTCACGCTGTACCGGGGAGGACGGTTGTGAACTAATTACCCAGTCGGGCCCAGTGCTTTGATAGGAGCACTGGGGAAAGGGCAAAACATACATCAGGAGCCGTCTTGTTCATTATCGAGATATTATCAACATTACTTTCGGAATTAAATTCAATGGATTAACTAAACACTTGGTAACCAACGTTTTCGTAAAACTATGAACTCACCAGCGTTGTCTGATACACTTGTTGCATGCTCGCATGTCGTTAGATATCTTGAATTTGGGAACTTGCTGTCTGGAGTAGCTGGAGTGGTCATGGGTCGACTGGAGGGATTCATGTGATTGGACTATTGATATCATACATTGGTTTTTTTTAAACAGTTTAACATTGATTTACTACTAGCTTCCGCTGAACATGTTGATTTTCATTTAAATTCGTTGATGGTATCTTTCATTAATAATTAAGGATTTTATTTTGAAACTTGTACGTGTTCAATGTAATTAGTGGCTCGTTGTTGGTACGTCACATGCCTAACATGGACATTCCCTAGGTGGTATTTTGGGGGTGTGACATCTATTCACCAACTTATTGTTGACCCAAAATCTTTTTGCGCTTAATACAACTACACAAATATGAGTGGACTAAAGGTTGAAGACACATACATAGTAATTAAATTAAATGGATTATTGTTTATGACTTTTATCTTTTGAATATTATTTGAACCTTGTTGGATATTTCTATGATTATGTGTGACAAAGTTAATTTGGATGCTTGAAATATTCAAACTTATAATATTGTCATAAGCTATGGGCAATCATCATGCCCCGTACCTATCCGCTACGGGCCAGGGTGTGACAAGCACCTTGTTTTTTCAGCACATTGTACTTGTCTTCGAGCATGATTTGTGCTTCAACCTTATTCCATCAGGCAAGGAACCAGGGTTCCTTTAGGTTTTGGCTTTCATCATCATCAGATCTTGCATAACCCCCCCCCCCCAATCGACCCAAGAAGTGCAACCCAGAAAGCAACAAAAAACAAACACCTAAAGCAAGTAAAACGAACAAAGTACAACCGACAATACATAGAAATATTATAAATTAACATTATATAAATTTGATAAATCACCATTGATACTCATTTGATTTGTGTTATACTTTGTCTAAAGGATATGTGTTGTTATCATGCACAGTAATTATCCAAGATTATATAACAACTTATGATTTATGGTAGTTGGTTCATATCTAGATAAGAATATAATCTCATATTATACCACATGTAAAACTTGTATTTTAAAATATCTAATATTGTTTAACCCGTTAATATGTTAACAACTTATTCAAATCATAAGTAAAATATCTAATATTGTTTAACCCGTTAATATGTTAATATGTGTAGTAACAATTACACCATCCGGCAACCAAACATCTTCCTGTTTCTGCACCTTCACTTCTACAGGTATCATAACATTTTAATCCAATTGAAGGTGAACGTGTATCGCAATCCCCGCTGAATTTCTTACTTTTCCAATGTTGTTTGGTACATTTTGGAGGGGCAATTGAGTGTTCGCCAACACTATTGCTTTTTGTCATCACTGCAAATTAGAAACCAACACTAATTAATATCACAATTCACTACCAAACATACAAAGTAAAGTGATGTAGAAAATATTGAAATTTCTTTTAGAAAAATTACAAAGAGAATTAAGATAGACACCAGAAGTGATGATGGCAACGATCATAATCAATTTTATACACAAAAAATGTAATGAAAGTGAACGTTTCATCGGCATCCTCATTTTAACCTGTTTAAGATCGTTTTCTTTTGTTGTTATTTATAGAGGATTGCATAAATATTAAGCGTTTAGTATTACGATAGTTAAACATGCATACTAAATGAATAACATCATGCAGTTAACATGATCCCTAAAATTATGGATAGGAGAGGTGATCATGCATTACATACATTAATTTGGAAAAAAAACATATAGCATTAAGTTAATCGTATCACAATTCACAATTCTATGTATAACAATATTTATTATGCACTAAATATATATTATATTAAACAAAAGTTGCTCTATGTATGAACGTATGTATATATATATAGGGATGGACCTTGAGTTGTGAGAATCGTGACAACTAGGTCATCAAAAAGGTTTTTCTGAATTTTTTTCTCAAAGGTCATAAAAAATCATTTGTTTTAGTAAAAACAATTAAAAAAAATGCCGCATACCCACATTTAGATGAGGCGTAAAAAAGAATATTTATCTTCGTACAAAAATTATATCAGCGCGTAAAAAAAACTTGTATCAGTAAAAACTATCAACTCAACAATTTTTTTTTTACTTTTTTTACATATGTGTTTATAATGTTTTCATCTACGTTTGTGTAAAAATAATTTGGCCCAACTCGCGCAGGAACAAAAAGTTCTCACGGTTCTCACAACTCGTGGTGGTTCTCTTTTAAAACGAGCCATATATATATATATATATGTATATATATATATATATATATATATATATATATAGGGTTGGGTTTTAGAGTGAACACTAGTGTATTTCAAAATTGAGTGAACAAATCCTGGCCATTGAGTATATGGTCAGGATCTCATAATCAAATCGTAAAATACACTAGTGTATTTCAACATCAAATCCTGGCCATTGATCTACACACGTGTATGTCCAGGATTAGTTCACTCAGTTCGCAAGCTACACTAGTGTTCACTCTTGAACCTAATCATATATATATATATATATATATATATATATATATATATATATATATATATAGGTAAAGAGTAAAATACAAATGCGCTTATCGTACGATACGTACGCGATCATCCAAGCCGTTCGATCAGGTGCAGATCTGGTGCGAATTCAATACATATCGCAAGTGAAAAAATGGTTAGCATGGGGTAATGTGAAAAATGGCATGGGGTGTGTAGATGGACAAAATCGCATGTGGAAGATTTGAATATCGCATGTGAAAAAATGGCATGGGGTAATGTGAAAAATGGCATGGGGTGTGTAGAATCGCATGTGGAAGATTGAATATCACATGTGAAAAAATGGCTAGCATGGGGTAATGTGAAAAATAGCATGGGGTGTGTAGAATCGCATGTGGAAAATTGAATATCGCATGTGAAAAAATGGTATGGGGTAATGTGAAAAATGGCATGGGGTGTGTAGAATCGCATGTGGAAAATTGAATATCGCATGTGAAAAAATGGCATGGGGTAATGTGAAAATGGCATGGGGTGTGTAGAATCGCATGTCGAAAATTGAATATCGCATGTGAAAAAATGGCTAGCATGGGGTAATGTGAAAAATGGCATGGGGTGTGTAGAATCGCATGCGGAAAATTGAATATCGCATGTGAAAAATCTGTGTGTGTTACTGTTCATCTTCTTCGATTGTTGGTCGATCATTGTCAGTCTTCTTCCGTTTGGCCCTTACAACTCCCAAATTAGCAGTTTTTATTATCGATATCGCACTAAAAGGAACGAAGGGAGGTTGGGGAAGAAGATTTTCAGGTTTTTGAATTTGATTTAGGGTTTGATTTTGAACTATCATAGGTCAATTACAGAGATTTATGACCTCGCAATGACGTCTAACCTTCCTGGTATGATTTAGATATATTAAAATTATTAATTTAATCATTTAAATTAGTTTCGCTCGCGTTTGATCGATTGAAGATCGTACGGCTGAGGGCATCGCGTACATAATGTATGATAAGAGGTATTGTACGTTAACCGGCCCCTCTCTCTCTCTCTCTCTCTCTCTCTCTCTATATATATATATATATATATATATATATATATATATATATATATATATATATATATATATACTAGTCTTTTACCCGCGCGATGCGGCGGGAAACATATCACTTAGGTTGGTGAGTTTAGGGCTATGTACGGGCGGTTTGGCTTTGAGCCATAACCAAAACCAAATTCACGATGCAACGGAAAACACAACACTTGTTAGTAATTCTAAGGGTGAATTTATGTCACGGATAAAATGATAGCGTATATTAGCTAATTCCATTGAATGTTAACTAAACTTTGGTATGGAGTGGCTTCTTGGTGCAAACATGCCCTATCAATATATTCTTGCACCAGGACACTTAGCAACTTAAGAGTTTGCAGCTTATCACTTTTTTATTTGGAAAAACACTATTATCTGGAACATACTTAATTTATCCACATTAATAACCAACTGTTTATATTATTAAGCAAACCACTTTCCTAACAACTGACCAGTTTAGGTAGCCCATAAAAGGTCTTAAGAGTATACACCACATGTAACGGTCACAAGTGATATACTCTGGAACATACTTAATTTATCCACATTAATAACCAACTGTTTATATTATTAACCGAACCACTTTCCTAACAACTGACCAGTTTAGGTAGCCCATAAAAGGTCTTAAGAGTATACACCACATGTAACGGTCACAAGTGATATACTCGCACCTTAAACTTTACAAACATGTTTGTTTTTATGGAACCACCGTGTCAAATAAAAAATTACAGCTTCTGGGATACGTTGGTCTGTCGATTCCTCTACATAGATTTTGCAAATATACCAATTAAAGGTTTTGATCTTAGCTGGCACAAGAAACCTGAAAATAGGTAACATGGTAAGTAAATCATTTGCACAAGTACACAAAATTAAAAAAGGAAATCAATCTACCAAGATATTATTTATATTCTAAATGGGTCAAAGTTGTAACCTTCATGATATTATACAAATAATGTGCCTCTTCTACTTTTAATGGAATTTGAATGCCAAATCCATCAAATCATACTGCAATGACACATAAACTGTAGACGAAATTTTAAAGAATGGCCAACAACATTACTTTTACGAACAATACAATTGATAGTTGTTATACTAAGGACCACATCCTACACTAGC
Organism: Helianthus annuus; assembly: GCF_002127325.2. Classification (NCBI taxonomy): domain Eukaryota; kingdom Viridiplantae; phylum Streptophyta; class Magnoliopsida; order Asterales; family Asteraceae; genus Helianthus; species Helianthus annuus. The sequence continues at coordinate 126,060,054 of NC_035449.2, forward strand.
TAAAACTATAGTAGGTGTAGTAAACCAAGAATCACCAACTCTTTGACCAATCCAGTAGCAAGTTTAATCGCTAAACTGATTGTGTCTCTCGAAATTGTAGTTAGTAGTCCAGCCCATAATAAAATTCATCAATCACACCCTTCTTTGAGTGTTGCTCCCCCAAGGGCAAAAGAGTCTTTTAGCATTAAACAATAACAGGTTAGGTTAGGTTAGGTTGAATTTCTTTAGAGGGGTGGTCGGTAGAGGGGATGAGATTTTATTTTGGCTCGATCCTAGGCTGTTTGAAGTGCCCTTAAAGTGCAGGTTCCCCAACCTCTTCAAGCTTGAAATCGTGAAAACGTGTAGTGTTCGGGATCGGCTCGAAGGGGGCGGTTTGTGGCTCTGGAGGTTTGACCCTAGTACCGTTTCTGAGCATCTTGAATGGCAGGAGTTATCTCAGGCTCTCGAAGTGGTGGTTCTCGCTGATAGAAAGGATGGCTGGAAATGGATTGGTAATGGCTCGCCCTCGTTCAGTGTTGCGGCAGTTAAGAACTTATTACTTTCAAACAAAGATTTCAGTAACCGGTATGTCATGGATTGGTGTAATTGGGTGCCTCTTAAATGCAACATCTTTGTTTGGCGGGCCGAGATGGACAGGATCGCCACCGTGGAGGCTCTAGCTAAAAGGGGAGTGTTGATTTCCGATGACATGTGCTTCCACTGCAGGTCCGGTCCCGATTCAGTTGATCATCTCCTAGTTGGCTGCGAGTTGGCGTTGGGGCTTTGGGAAAAAATCTCCTTTTGGTGTCGTGTTCAAAATTTTTTCGCCTTCTCGGTCAGGGATTTATTGGAGATGTCGAATTACTGCAACAAGGGAGCGACGGAAAAAGCGGCTTTGCAGGGGATTGTGGTTATTGCTTGCTGGTTCCTTTGGGTAGCCAGGAACAATCATCGTTTTTCCGGCAAAAGGTGTTGTGTTGATGACATTTTCAGCGAGGTTAGATCTACTAGTTTTTTATGGTTTAAACAAAGATCTAAGTTCGGGGAGATAGTTTGGTTGGATTGGTGTAAATTTGTATTTATGTAGTTTGTGTTGTAATTTTTTTGTCCGTCCCGGTTTTCGGGTTCGGTTTGTGTTAATGAAGTTAGCTTTTCAAAAAAAAAAAATGACTTGTACCTTTCTTAGTTGTGTGCAAATGGCAATCATCCTTAATTTCTGTTCATTTTACTCTTCAGCTAGCCACTGCCAAATATCAATCAGTAGGAGGAAATGGTACTTATTATTTACCAAAAGGAAATCTTTGTATCTACAGTTTAATACATAGCCCAACCCCCACCCCACCATACCCCACGGTCTTATTAGTTTTAAATGTCACATAGTCAGTCAGTCACAACCAAACGTTCTTGGACATGGAAAATTTTGAAATTTAAAGCTTTATAAAAGTGTGTAAATATTTGAGAGACGTTTTCATTTTTATATTTGAAATGAGATTTATATAAACATAACATAGTATTTATTGTTTAATTATTACCATTAAAAGTCAAAGTTCCTCTCTTTCTTTCTTTCTTTTGGGCACATTCATATATGATAATAAAGGAACTGAATGAATAGTTCCTTTATTATTATTATTATTATTATTATTATTATTATTATTATTATTATTAATGAATATACTTTTAATATTATAATAAAATACATCTACGATTTTGTTCGGTATCGGTACAAGAAGGTAAAAACCAGTATCAGTCAGGTATAGAAAACGTCAAAAATTGGTACTGAATTGATATTGAAAATCTTTTAGTTCAGGAATTTCGGTACTGCTACCCGGTACCATTTGCTCATCCAAGGGTAGGGATGAGCTCGGTGCTAACCGATACCAAATCGATACTGGTACCGAAAATACCGGTTACGGTACCGGTATATGAAGGTAAAAATTGGTACTAGGAACGCCAAAAGTCGGTACCGAATTGGTACTTAACATCTTTCGGTTCGGGAAATTCGGTACCGGTACCCAGTACCGTTTACTTATTTTTGACCACAGATTTCATACGAAAAATATCATTACCATACAACTTATTTATTGATTTTCTTTCAGTTATCTTTTAGTATTTTTTCTACATTTTCTTTTTATCTTGTCAACGGTTACGTGCGCAACACGCTCGTAGTGATTTTAAAACACATGTAAACACAGACTAAATAATAAAAGAAGTTCGCCGCAACACGGCGATGGTAATAAACCTAGTTGGACATAATAATAATAATACCATCACAGTACAATAATTTTAAAAAACAAACAAACAAACAAACGTTCAGTTACCTTCTACCCTCCTCTTGTTATTGCCTTTTTAAATAAGCAAAATCAAACTTCATAATTATTAATCATCGGTAAGCAAACTCCAAACAAAACACCCCCTGACTTTTAAACAAAATATCTAACAACTGCCAATTGTAAATTACCTACCTACAGCAAGATATATATTTGAACGTGATTCTTAGCATCATAAACCAGGCAACGACTTGCCATTTACCTTATAATTCTTATTATTGTTATCCAATCACGCTGTGAGTAGTAATTCATGTATAACCTTCAATAACAACAAAATAAAACAAAACTTCAAAATTCATATATCATATTGGCGTCAAAGTTAAATGAAACTCAAATTGTTATTGAAGATCCATACCATTCCATATAAAACATAACCAAATTGACCCATTTGGTGATGCACCATCTGATGATGTATAATCAATCTAGGGAAGATAATGAAAAAAAAAGAACTGATAAGTAAGTACATATTTACCACTTCGGTTAGGACATCAACCATAGCATGTTGCATTTACATGGGCTGCGATCACAACCCATATTATCTCTATGTGGACTTTGTAAGCGGATCATCATGGCATCTAAACTAAAACGACGACCCACGTCTACAACATAAACCATGTGAATAGGTTCAATAACTGACATACATAACTGGGATTTCTGTAACATTTCGATATGTTACATTTGTAACAATTTTCATTCTTAACCTCTGTAGTTGACACTCACTAGGTTTGACTATAAAAAAGTCAAAATGCACTCAAAACCCTAAAATCAAATAAGCTTCAACAACAAACAAATCTAAGCAAACCCCTTAAATCTTAAAGCATCCAATCAACTACCAAACATCATTAACAGATCAAACACATTATCCTACAAAAACAATACAAATCACATTCTCAAACCCATGTTACATAAACAAAGAAACCCAGTTTTAAACCCATCAATCCAACACACAGAATCAACAAATAGCTAAACCCTGAAGAAAAGATCCAAACTTTTTGGTTTTTATAAATACCCAACTGAGAAAAACCATGAAATCAAGCAAATAGAGTGACAAATTAAGATCGGTTTTTTGTTAAAACTTACAGAAAATCAGCAGAAGTGAGAAAATGAGCATGAAATTGAGCTTCTGAGCTTCACTTTCCCTCATGCTTGATGGGTTATTGTCGCACTTCAAGAAATATGAATTTATTGTAACAAATTTGCAAAATAATAAATGAGTGAATTTAAAGAAAGATTGTCAGAATTTTGTTGAGAAAAAGAAGGCGGTGATGAATGGGGAATATATAGAGCAACCAAGTAGTTTGGTTGCAGCTGTCTATTTATTTATATGCCAAGAGCCCCCACAAAAATATATAGTATTTAGATGAAATATATGTTTGTTATTTTGGAAAATCACCAAAATAGCCATGACCACGCCGTTATTTCAATACTAGCCGACTGACACCTCTCCACGAGCTGGTACCGTTCACTGACACGGCTTAAGGAGTTCTTTCAACGCAAACCAATTGGAACACGACACGTGTCCGACAAACTTTTGAAACGGCTTGATGTGCTGAAACGGCTTGATATACTGAAACGGCTCCAATCAGATGAACCGGCTTGGATCACCTCAGACATCTCGAACAGTGCCTGTGACGGCTTGAGCACTTGCCGGAAACGGCTATGCTTGAGCACCACCGTAAATCACCACCACCCTCACCGAGCACCACCACCCTCCACCCACCATAACCACTACCCAGATTACTATAGATGCGGCGGAGTTTGTTGAGTTTTTTATTGTGAAACCGGTGGTTGATAATGAGTTTGTTGAGTTGATTGAGTTGCTGAACGACGATAAAGACTTGAACTTCGATCTGCACATATGCTTCAAGGAGGTGAGGGTTGTGATGGGTGGAGGGTGGTGGTGGTGGTGCTCGGTGAGAGTGGTGGTTGGTTGCACGGTGGTAGTGCTCGGGAGGGTGGTGGGAGGTTGCAAGGTGGTGGTGGGAGGTGAGGGTGGTGGTGGTGCTTGGTGAAGAAGATGAAGACCGGGAGTAGAGTGGGAGTGGTGAAGAAGAAATAGGGAGATGAGAGAGAGAGAGAGAGAAAGAGGAGAGAAAAAAGTGACAGGTGATGGGAGATGTTTTGACAGTTAACACATGGCCAAAGGTGACTGGTCTTTGAGGAAAGTTTTTAGCTTAGGTCTTGAGCCGGGTTGTAATTCGTGAAACGACATTTTATGGGGTGTCAACGGGCTATTTTTGAAATTTTGACCAAGTCTTGGGTAAATTCGTGATTTTCCCTTGTTATTTTTGTCACACCTTGGCTTTGCGGAAGCATGGTTTATTTTGGTGTGACTTCTTAATACCATAGCTTAATCATAACAAAGCTATATGAAAGTAAAACCATGCAGATCATCCATTGATTTAAGTTTTAAAACAAAAGTAACATAACATTGTCTTAAGGCGTTGACTCATGCAACGGAAACTACAACCTGATAACATAAAAACATTGTTCAGTAGACACAAACACCAACATGAAATAAACACAGTTTAAGGACTGTGACTCGTCCAGGTAAAAGTCACATCCCCTAAATTTGGATGACCTCATAACTCTTATGCAGCGGGAAAACGTAGCATACCGTGCCAGAATCCTTAGTTCCCTGAAATACATGTAAGTTGGAAAAATCAACAATAATGTTGAGCGAGTTCATGTGTAGTGAGTAAGTAAAACCTTTGTATGTATAAAAATCTTGGTATGTAGCAAATAAGGAAAAAGAGATCAATTAATGTGTAGCTAATACATTAATAAGTGAAATGGCCTAGGAAGCACTCAAACCTGTAACGCGTATTTCATACCGGTCCTTCCGGCGGAACGACATAGTCACCACATGCAGCCACACGCTGGCTCATGTGTGGGGCTCGCAACACCTGATAGATCTATCACTCATGCCTCTCGGTCCTTATACAAGGATTAATGGTCTTACGATAATAGCCTATCCATTCACGTGATCTAGTAGTAGATTCCTTAGCTAATCATACCATGTATAAAAGCGTTTGTAAACAGTATGTAACATGTATTTCACCCCCGAAGTTGTAAAACTGAAATCAGTTAGAGGAAAAGGGGGACATGAACTCACAGTGGTGCGTCTCTAACAAGAAAATCTCCTGGTCAATCTGTTGTGCGACGACCTACACGTACTAACTTCTATTAGACGGATGGCCGTGCCTTAGCTTAAGGCTTAATGTCTTTGGGAAATAGTTAGACAACTATTTCGTATATACACTTGGTAATTATTTGGTAAATATATTCCTTCCAAGGATGGGGGCTTTAATACATGTGCGTTTGTGAATTTTCGTAATATATTATCAAGTCTCGCTTAACATATATTTTAATTCTTTCTCAGAAATATAAATATTTTTCCCAAAAATATTATATTTTATTACATATAATTTTCCCAAAATAATACCTTTGTCAAAATACGCGTTCACTAGTATTTTTCCGAAAATGCGTAAGTTACGGTTAAAGATCGGGTGGTATTAATAATACCGTTGTAACTTAATATTTATTGTGAAGGCGTTCGTATTATTTTGGAGTCGTTAGCATTTAGTAATATTATTTTTACCCTAAAAATAATATTTAGATAGTTCACAAAATAATCATAAAATCTCACAAGTGTTGTTATGAAAAATATATACTAAATATATATTTATCAAGTTTTATTTTGTGAAAATCCCACCTCCGACACTTAGAAATTTTGTAATAAAAATCATGGCGAAATTTACATTTTTGAAAACAAATTAAAAATATATTTATAACACTTGTGATAAAAATATTTCCAAGTGTTAGATTTTTGGAAAAATTTCGCCAGAGTTTCCCCTGTAACTGGAGGTGGCCATGCTTTCAAGCGTATCATTTTCTTTTAAAATTCACATCAACAATGTTCCCAACATTAACAAATAATATTTCAACATTAAACTAGTTCAAAAATATCACCAACACATGAACTTGTGGGTTGTATAAAAGTGTGTAGTAACTTCCCATTATTTTTAATAGATCTTTCTACTTTTATAAATAAAATCGGTTTCTTGAAAATCTTATTTTCACAGAAAATGCATTTGTACATCTTCTAGTCAAAATTTCAAAAATAATTTTTTTTGTTAAAACTTTTTGTTACACAAGTGTCTACACACTTGTGTGTTCGCAAAAATCACCTTTGTTTAGGAAAGATCCGGCTTTAAAAGTATGATTTCTTTTGACACTTGGTTCTTTGAAAATACCACTTGTAGATCCGTAGATCTACTAGTTTAGAACTCCATTTCATAAGAAATATTGTTTTTACACAAGTTCATGTTTATGTTGGAAAGGGCTCATCATCTAGAAACTTTACGACTAAACATAAGGCTAGTTCTTGTTTTGTGAACATGATCTAGCGGGGTTTGATAACGATCCATTCCCAAACTAGCAATCAACAACCATAAATAATCATAATAAAACTAGATTTATAAGTTTTACACTATTATTTACTTATTAACCACTTTTTTTTTTTTTTGTAGACTTTAAACTTGATCTCTAGTGTTTATGATTTTTGCCCGTTAAATCTTTTATTAACCACTTTAGAATAGAACAATACGGTGTTTAGAGTCACTTACTACTAGCTCGAGGCTCGGGAAGAAACTAGTCGAAAAATAGGTGGTTAAAAGCACCGTAGAGAGGTCCTTGGCAATCCGCAAGCACCGGGCTCCCTCGTATGCGAACCTTCACACTTGAGTGCACTTGGAATGGTAAGGTTTAAATTGAAAAATGGTGGTCAATGGGACTTGGTGTTCGGCCGTAAAAATGAGAGATAGAACAATTTTGTTTAAGTGTGGTGTCTGAAGTGTTTAGGGAACCATGAGTTCTTTTTATAATCCATTCAACATTTTTGTCTAAAGGATTTAGTGTCAACTAAATTGTAGGCATCCAAGATTATATTATTCAAACATTTAGTGGGGTGTCCCCTCATTGTAACCGAGTTCGGTTATGGGGGGTCCCATGGTTGCTTTTCAACTAAATAGGTTAGTATTAGTTAGTTAGTTAGGAGGTTAATTTAGTTACTAGTGTGTTGTAAGTTATAGCGGGTGTTAGGGTATTCGGGGGCCCTAACTGGCTCAGAAAAAGAGAAATAATGTTGATGTCAATATTTTTATGTCCCGGGTTAAGTCCGGTTGTTCGGTTGGATACTGATCCGTTAAAGTGCTTATTAAAGCTTTAAAGTGTCTTTATTATTATTTTTAGTGACACAAAGAGTTCCCGGCACTTTGGAAAGGGTCTAGTATTAGTTTTCCGCGTTTTTGCGCTTTACTAGTTATATTAAAAACTGAATTTTTGTGATAAAGTGTAGGATTTTGTACTTAAAGTACGTTTTAGGCACATCCGGTCACTATAGCTATCACCTAGTGACGCAGTTCTACAACCCTCATTTCCCTACACTCTCTACTAGTGTAGTAAACTATCTCTGGCTCATACAGGCCTTAGAGGCTTTATCTGCCTGATGCTGGTTATATCAGCATGTTTAATGGGTTATTCGTTCATTGTGCTACTGTGCTTTTGTGCGTCAAGGTTGTCACTAGAGTTCTGTATGTAAATAAAGGAGTGACAGTTGATAAAGTATGATGCAAGTAAGTACACGTATCAGTATTCAAGTAGCAGTTTATCCATAATTGTAAGCAAGCACAGTAATTAACCAGTAATTAAATAGTAACTAATTCGTACGGATACCTGGTTTGGTGAGGGTTGTCACATTCTCCCCCCGTTAGAAAATTTTCGTCCCGAAATTTTAAGTTCTGCTTCTAGATGCAGGGTTCTTGGGAAATAAGTGGCGGTATTTCTCTTTCATCCGGTCCTCACGCTCCCAGGTGTATTCAGGACCATGTCTGGCATTCCAACGAACCTTGACGAGCTTGACACTGCTCCGGCGGGTTTTGTTCACTTTCCAATCCGTAACCCAACCGGTTCTTCGACAAAGTGGAGCGTGTCGTCGATATGGATCTCGTCTGTGGGAATGACAACGGTATCTTGAGTTGGACTTTTCTTCAAATTTGATACATGAAATGTATCGTGAACACCATTCAGTTCAGCAGGTAAATCCAAGTTGTACGCTACTAACCCAATTCTTTCCAAAATTCTGAACGGACCAATATACCGCGGATTCAACTTTCCACGCTCCCCGAAGCGTGCCACACCCTTCCAGGGTGATACTTTCAACAAAACCATATCACCTACCTCAAATTCTAGAGGTTTCCTTCTTCGATCCGCATAACATTTCTGACGATCACGAGCCGCCTTGATGCGATCCCGGATCTGTGCAATTTTGTCTGTGGTTTCCTGTACCACATCAGGACCAACCAATTGTCTGTCACCTGCATCAGACCAACAAAGCGGTGATCTGCACTTGCGGCCATATAGAGCTTCAAATGGCGTGGCACCAATACTGGTGTGGAAGCTATTGTTGTATGAAAATTCGACCAATGGTAAATGTTTATCCCAGCTACCGCCCAAATCCATCACACATGCTCTCAGCATATCTTCCAATGTTTGTATCGTTCGTTCGCTTTGTCCGTCGGTCTGTGGGTGAAATGCAGTGCTCAGATTCAATTGTGAGCCAAAAGCTTCTTGGAAGGATTGCCAAATCCTTGATACGAACCTTCCGTCTCTATCAGAGATGATCGAGAGAGGTACTCCATGGCGCGTAACGATTTCTCTCATGTAAATTTTAGCCAACTTGCTCGTATTATCCTTCTCCCTGATAGGTAAGAAGTGTGCAGACTTCGTTAATCGGTCCACTATTACCCAAATAGTGTCATGACCTCTTGGCGTTCTAGGCAACTTTGTAATAAAATCCATTGAAATTTGTTCCCACTTCCATTTGGGAATTTCAGGTTGTTGCAGAAGTCCTGAAGGCTTCTGGTATTCAGCTTTAACTTTAGCACACGTTAAACACTTGCTCACGTAAACAGCAACGTCGCCTTTCATTCTAGGCCACCAGTAATAATCTTTAAGGTCTTGGTACATCTTATCCGCTCCTGGATGGATAGAGTATCGTGATTTGTGTGCCTCATCAAAAATAACTTTCCTCAATCCACCAAACAGAGGAACCCAAGTCCTTTTCATAAAACATAGCGTTCCTTCCCCGTTTGGTTCTAATTGCTTCTCCATCCCACGGAGATATTCTGCTTCAATGTTTCTTTCCTTAAGAGCTTCTTTCTGCGCGGCGCGAATGCGCAAGGAAAGGTCTGTTTGGATAATCATTTCCAAAGCCCTAACCCTTATGGGCTTGATCCTTTCTTTTCGACTTAGGGCATCGGCGACCACATTCGCCTTCCCTGGATGGTACTTGATCTCGCAGTCGTAATCGTTCAACAATTCGACCCATCGTCTTTGTCTCGTATTCAACTTCTTCTGGTCGAATATGTGTTGTAGGCTCTTATGATCTGTAAAAATTGTACATTTCGTACCATATAGGTAGTGTCTCCCGATCTTTAAAGCAAATACCACTGCGCCGAGTTCCAAATCATGTGTGGTGTAGTTCTTTTCATGTACCTTCAATTGGCGCGATGCGTAAGCTATAACTTTCTGGCGTTGCATCAACATGCAACCCAATCCTTGGCGCGAGGCGTCACAGTATACCACAAAATCGTCAGTACCTTCCGGTAGTGCTAAGATTGGCGCATTGCAGAGCTTATCCTTTAACAACTGAAACGCTTCCTCCTGTTTGATTCCCCAATCAAACTTCTTATCCTTTTGTGTGAGGAGCGTCAATGGTTGAGCGATCTTGAAAAATCCTCAATGAACCTTCGATAGCAGCCAGCCAAACCCAAGAATTGTCGAATCTCGGTTGGCGTCTTTGGGGTTTCCCAATTCTTGATCGCTTCGATCTTGGTGGGGTCCACATGAATTCCATCCCCATTCACTACATGTCCAAGGAATTGGACTTCACGTAGCCAAAACTCGCACTTAGAGAACTTGGCATACAACTGTTCCTTTTTCAGCAGTTCCAGAATTGCTCTTAGATGCTGTTCGTGCTCAGCCTTTGTCTTTGAATAAATCAAAATGTCGTCGATAAACACAATCACGAACTTATCGAGATATGGCTTGCAAACTCTGTTCATTAGATCCATGAAAACTGCAGCGCGTTTGGCAACCCAAACGGCATAACTAGGAACTCGTAGTGTCCATAACGAGTTCTGAAGGCTGTCTTCGGGATACTTTCCTCTTGTATCCTTAACTGATGGTAACCCGATCGCAGATCGATCTTCGAGTAAAAGCTTGAACCTTACAGCTGATCGAATAAATCATCGATCCTTGGCAGAGGGTATATATTCTTGATCGTCAACTTATTTAACTCCCGGTAGTCAATGCACATACGGAAACTACCGTCCTTCTTTTTGACAAACAGGACCGGAGCTCCCCAAGGTGAGAAGCTTGGTCTGATGAATCCCTTGTCTAACAACTCTTCAAGTTGTGTCGACAATTCCTGCATCTCTGACGGGGCAAATCGGTATGGTGCCTTAGCCACGGGCGCGACGCCTGGAACTAAGTCGATGCGGAACTCCACTTGCCTCTGGGGCGGCAATCCTGGCAAGTCTTCTGGGAAGACTTCCGGATACTCCCTCATGACAGGGATGTCTTAGATTTTTGGTTCAGCAGCTTTCTTATCTACAATGTGTGCCAGGAAGGCAGCACATCCCTTTTGTAAACACTTTCGCGCTTTCAGTCAGCTGATAATTCTCAAAGGCGTATCTCGCTTCTCTCCATGAACCACAATTGTTTCACCATCTTCGGTTGGGATGCGAACGACTTTTTCGTGATAGACAATCTCAGCCTTGTTGCTCGATAACCAATCCATCCCTACTACCACGTCGAAGCTTCCCAGTTGGACTGGTAGTAGTTCTAAAGCAAACTCACGCTCTCCTAATTCGATTACACAACCTCTGACCACTTCATTGGCTTCTACTAACTTTCCATTAGCCAATTCGATTGAGTAGGGAATATCTAACTTACTAGCGGCTAACCCAAGCATATTCTTAAACTCTAACGATACGAAGCTATAATCGGCACCAGTATCAAATAAAACGGATGCAAAGCGTTGGTTTACAGGGAATGTACCAGTAACGACATTGGGATCCTAGCGCGCTTCCCTTGCTTCGATATTAAACACTCTTCCATGGGCTTGGTTCAATTCTGGGCAGTTCCTCTTATAGTGCCCAATGTCACCACAGTTAAAGCAACCGGGTCTTTGTCCGTTTCCTCCACCATTTCCAGCTTGATTCACATTGTTGCCTCGATTCCCATTTCCTCCATTGTTTCCTTATGGGCGATTTCCATTTCCACCCCGGTTATTGTTTCTATTTCCAAATCCTCCTTGGCCTCCCCGGCCAACAGTAGCCCAACAAGAATCCTTCGAGTGACCAGTTTTCCCACATGCTTCACATACTTTTAAACCACATCGGCCTGAGTGGTGACGCTGGCAGGTGTTGCACTTGGGATGGGTACCCATATACCCTTTTCCTTTCTTTCCGCCACCGGTTGTAGCTTGAACCGGTGCGCTTGGTTCTCCTTTTCTGCCATCACTGCTTGTGTCTTGTTTGAAGTTCGAGAATTTTCTTTTATTACCCCCGGACGACTCTACGTGAGTCTCCTTCTTCCTTTGAAGAGGTCACCATACTTATGATTTGAGGAGCTAAACCCCAAATGAAGCGCTCACTTCGCTTGAATTCCGGTGTTACCATATAAGGTACCACATGAGGTAGGTCGTGGAATCTCTGAACGTACTCCGCGATTTTGGGACCGTCCATCCTCAAATGCCAAAACTCAGTCTGCAACCTTTGTATCTCAGCACGAGAACAATACTTCTTTCTCATCAACTCCTTTAACTCAGCCCAGGTTAATGCGTAAGCAGCGGCTTCACCAAGAGTTTGCATTTGTAAGTTCACCAAGACAGGGCTCCGTCCAAGAATAGCCTAGAAATGTAGGTAACTTGCTGGTCTGGAGCGCACTTGCTCAGTCGGAGAACAGACTCCGTCTTTTCGGCCCATCTTACAAAAGCAATAGCACCTCCGGTGCCGTCGAAGTTCACAGGCTTGCAGTCTAGGAACTGCTTGTACGTGCACCTATGAGTCGGGTTGTTGTTGCCGTTGTTACTTGAATGGCTCCCGCTCGTTCCTCCGTTTGAGACTGCATACTGCGCTATGGCGGCAGCAATGATTCCTTGAAGTTCTGCCTCGTTGGTAGGCATACGCGTCTCATGTCTTGGTGGCATCTTCTAAAAGATGGTTCACGTTGGTCAGGTCATAGTAAGTAGAGTGTACGTAAGTATACAACAATATCATCTCATGTTATAAATAATCACCCATATCGATAGCCTCTTTAATGGTTGAGGGCTTCGAGGTAGTAACCATGCCCCTGATCTGGGGTGCAAGTCCCCAAATGAATCGTTCAATCCTTTTGAACTCCGGTTTGACTAAGTAGGGGACGACCCTAGACAAGTCGTGAGTTTGCTGGACGTATTCAGGAATCTCTGGTCCGTCCATTTTCAATTCCAAAACTCCACCTCAAGCTTCTGGATTCCAGCCCTAGAATTCTATTTCTTCTCCATCATTCCTTTGAGCTCGTCCCAGCTCAGTGCATAAGCAGCATCTGTGCCAAGGGTCTGAACCTGAAGGTTCCATCATGAGAGTGTGTCATCTAGTAATAACCCCGATGTATAGGGAACACTATGTTGGGGTGAACCGTTACTTATTCTTAGAATGGAGTCAATCTTGTTGGACCAACGAACAAATGCAACAGCACCTCCTGTTCCATCAAAGTTCAAAGGCTTGTAGTTCAGGAACTGCTTATAGGTGCAACCAGTTGGAGGGTTATTTCCAGTAATGCCATCGTTGTGCTTAGAGCGGAGGGCTTCATGTCGTGCATTTGCCGGTGAGATGCGTTCTTGCAGCTCGGCTTCTGTCCTTGGCAGTGTACTGGTGTCTGAGACACGTCTGGGTGGCATTCTCTTCTGTCGAAGTGGTATGAAGCGGGCTAGACAACATTTCAATTGTCTATGAGATACATAGCACCATAAGCCATCATGTAATCACCCAATTTTACACGTAAATATACTCAATGTATGGGTGGGGAAATAAATTTCTGAGCCTTCACATAGGCTTGCCAATTTGGCTTATTGCTTGTAATAGAATGAACTCGAGGCTACATCGCCTTGGTCATTCGTGTTTTAGTTATTTCCTGCTACATTGGTTTTCATTAGCCTGACCCGCAGAGTCCACCAGGATTTCTGTGCACTACAAGCCGCTATTACGTGGGCCCCCGTAATAATGAATTGTCTTGCACAGTTACCCCAATTTTCTCTCGTCCAAGCAGATGATCAATCAAGGAGCAACAGCAGGTGCGTCGGCATGAACAGGGTCATGCTCCAATGCGGGGTCGGGAGCAACGCCTGGCTCAGGGGCCACAACCGGCTCCAGATCAACAAACTCCATCTCAAAATCAGCTGGATCAACAAACATAGGGTCGATAGGGACTACAGGATCCTCCAAGGGCTGGTCTAAGTGTATGAACTCCATGTCATGGTCTGGATCAAAACCAGGTGGAAAAACGGGATCATTCTCAATATCGTGATCAAACTCAAAGCTGCGCGCGGGAACTGGTGCAGCTGATGACGCCATATCAAGGTCGGCGTCATGTGAGTGATGTTGCACTCCCTGTGTATGCAAAGATGCGGACGCCACAGACTCAAATGGGTCTGGGACAGGTGAACGGGAATGAGCCCCTTCTTGCAGGAGCGTCAGCAAGCAGCAGGCTATCCCCATCAGCAAGAGGGCCTCGCCCTCAAATGGGTCCTCCTCTAATAGATCGTTATCGTTGTCAGAGGCCACGTCGGGGGGGCATATCAACAATGGCATAAGCGGCAAGGGCACAGGAGCAGGGATCACCGCGAGTGGCAAATTCCCAACAAGATGGTCATCAGTAGGCTCTGCTACGACATCAGGCAGCGCAAAGGGCTGAAAGTCATCATCGTCTGTGCCAGCAGTATCGGAAATGTACACCTCGTGCTCCGATGAAACTATGTCGTCTGATACTATGGCCATGGGATTCGTAGTGTCCATCTTTCTAGTACATGATGAAGGCATGACGTTTGTAACACAAACACATATAGGCACAAATAATCAGTCATATAGTCAGATAAACATATTAGTCACCAATTAAGCAATCAAATAGTTCTCCTAGTCCCACTAGCCTCCCAGCCTCCCAGACTGAACTTGTCCCACTAGCCTCCCAGCCTCCCAGACTGCTCTTCCTAGTCCCACTAGCCTCCCAGCCTCCCAGACTGCTCTTCCTAGTCCCACTAGCCAATTCTCCCAGCCTCTCAGACTGACTCCCTAGTCCCACTAGACAACTACCTCGGCCTCCCAGACCGAGCCTCAGCCTCCCAGACTGAGCCTATAACTTATAAATAAAATGTGCTCAACATTTGTTTGTAAAAATGTTTTGGATCTGGACTTAAGTGGTATGCAGGGTAAAAATGTTTTCGTGAGAGCCCTAGTGATCATAGTCTAGACTCGAGAAAGAATCCTAGTTCGCTATGATCAGAGCTCTGATACCAAGCTGTCACACCCTGGCTTTGCGGAAGCGTGGTTTATTTTGGTGTGACTTCTTAATACCATAGCTTAATCATAACAAAGCTATATGAAAGTAAAACCATGCAGATCATCCATTGATTTAAGTTTTAAAACAAAAGTAACATAACATTGTCTTAAGGCGTTGACTCATGCAACGGAAACTACAACCTGATAACATAAAAACATTGTTTAGTAGACACAAACACCAACATGAAATAAACACAGTTTAAGGACTGTGACTCGTCCAGGTAAAAGTCACATCCCCTAAATTTGGATGACCTCATAACTCTTATGCAGCGGGAAAACGTAGCATACCGTGCCAGAATCCTTAGTTCCCAGAAATACATGTAAGTTGGAAAAATCAACAATAATGTTGAGTGAGTTCATGTGTAGTGAGTAAGTAAAACCTTTGTATGTATAAAAATCTTGGTATATAGCAAATAAGGAAAAAGAGATCAATTAATGTGTAGCTAATACATTAATAAGTGAAATGGCCTAGGAAGCACTCAAACCTGTAACGCGTATTTCATACCGGTCCTTCCGGCGGAACGGCATAGTCACCACATGCAGCCACACGCTGGCTCATGTGTGGGGCTCGCAACACCCGATAGATTTTATCACTCATGCCTCTCGGTCCTTATACAAGGATTAATGGTCTTACAGTAATAGCCTATCCATTCACGTGATCTAGCAGTAGATTCCTTAGCTAATCATACCATGTATAAAAGCGTTTGTAAACAGTATGTAACATGTATTTCACCCCCGAAGTTGTAAAACTGAAATCAGTTAGAGGAAAAGGGGGACATGAACTCACAGTGGTGCGTCTCTAACAAGAAAATCTCCTGTTCAATCTGTTGTGCGACGACCTACACGTACTAACTTCTATTAGACGGACGGCCGTGCCTTAGCTTAAGGTTTAATGCCTTTGGGAAATAGTTAGACAACTATTTCGTATGTAGACTTAGTAATTATTTGGTAAATATATTCCTTCCCAAGGATGGGGGCTTTAATACATGTGCGTTTGTGAATTTTCTTAATATATTATCAAGTCTTGCTTAAAATATATTTTAATTCTTTCTCCAAAATATAAATATTTTTCCCACAAATATTATATTTTATTACATATAATTTTCCCAAAATAATACCTTTTTCAAAATACGCGTTCACTAGTATTTTTCCGAAAATGCGTAAGTTACGGTTAAAGATCGGGTGGTATTAATAATACCGTTGTAACTTAATATTTATTGTGAAGGCGTTCGTATTATTTTGGAGTCGTTAGCATTTAGTAATATTATTTTTACCCTAAAAATAATATTTAGATAGTTCACAAAATAATCATAAAATCCCACAAGTGTTGTTATGAAAAATATATACTAAATATATATTTATCAAGTTTTATTTTGTGAAAATCCCACCTCCGACACTTAGAAATTTTGTAATAAAAATCATGGCGAAATTTACATTTTTGAAAACAAGTTAAAAATATATTTATAACACTTGTGATAAAAATATTTCCAAGTGTTAGATTTTTTGAAAAATTTCGCCAGAGTTTCCCCTATAACTGGAGGTGGCCACGCTTTCAAGCGTATCATTTTCTTTTAAAATTCACATCAACAATGTTCCCAACATTAACAAACAATATTTCAACATTAAACTAGTTCAAAAATATCACTAACACATGAACTTGTGGGTTGTATAAAAGTGTGTAGTAACTTCCCATTATTTTTAATAGATCTTTCTACTTTTATAAATAAAATCGGTTTCTTGAAAATCTTATTTTCACAGAAAATGCGTTTGTACATCTTCTAGTCAAAATTTCAAAAATAATTTTTGTTGTTAAAACTTTTTGTTACACAAGTGTCTACACACTTGTGTGTTCGCAAAAATCACCTTTGTTTAGGAAAGATCCGGCTTTAAAAGTATGATTTCTTTTGACACTTGGTCCTTTGAAAATACCACTTGTAGATCCGTAGATCTACTAGTTTAGAACTCCATTTCATAAGAAATATTGTTTTTACACAAGTTCATGTTTATGTTGGAAAGGGTTCGTCATCTAGAAACTTTACGACTAAACATAAGGCTAGTTCTTGTTTTGTGAACATGATCTAGCGGGGTTTGATAACGATCCATTCCCAAACTAGCAATCAACAACCATAAATAATCATAATAAAACTAGATTTATAAGTTTTCACTATTATTTACTTATTAACCACTTTGTTTTTTTTTTTTTTTTGTAGACTTTAAACATGATCTCTAGTGTTTATGATTTTTGCCCGTTAAATCTTTTATTAACCACTTTAGAATAGAACAATACGGTGTTTAGAGTCACTTACTACTAGCTCGAGGCTAGGAAAGAAACTAGTCGAAAAATAGGTGGTTAAAGGCACCGTAGAGAGGTCCTTGGCAATCCGCAAGCACCGGGCTCCCTCGTATGCGAACCTTCACACTTGAGTGCACTTGGAATGGTAAGGTTTAAATTGAAAAATGGTGGTGAATGGGACTTGGTGTTCGGCCGTAAGTCAAGAAAAGGAGAGATAGAACAATTTTGTTTAAGTGTGGTGTGTGAAGTGTTTAGGGAACCATGAGTTCTTTTTATAATCCATTCAACATTTTTGTCCAAAGGATTTAGTGTCAACTAAATTGTAGGCATCCAAGATTATATTATTCAAACATTTAGTGGGGTGTCCCCTCATTGTAACCGAGTTCGGTTATGGGGGTCCCATGGTTGCTTTTCAACTAAATAGGTTAGTATTAGTTAGTTAGGAGGTTAATTTAGTTACTAGTGTGTTGTAAGTTATAGCGGGTGTTAGGGTATTCGGGGGCCCTAACTGGCTCAGAAAAAGAGAAATAATGTTGATGTCAATATTTTTATGTCCTGGATTAAGTCCGGTTGTTCGGTTGGATACTGATCCGTTAAAGTGCTTATTAAAGCTTTAAAGTGTCTTTATTATTATTTTTAGTGACACAAAGAGTTCCCGACACTTTGGAAAGGGTCTAGTATTAGTTTTCCGCGTTTTTGCGCTTTACTAGTTATATTAAAAACTGAATTTTTGTGATAAAGTGCAGGATTTTATACTTAAAGTACGTTTTAGGCACATCCGGTCACTATAGCTATCACCTAGTGACGCAGTTCTACAACCCTCATTTCCCTACACTCTCTACTAGTGTAGTAAACTATCTCTGGCTCATACAGGCCTTAGAGGCAGTGTCTACCTGATGCTGGTTATATCAGCATGTTTAATGGGTTATTCGTTCATTGTGCTACTGTGCTTTTGTGCGTCAAGGTTGTCACTAGAGTTCTGTATGTAAATAAAGGAGTGACAGTTGATAAAGTATGATGCAAGTAAGTACATGTATCAGTATTCAAGTAGCAGTTTATCCATAATTGTAAGCAAGCACAGTAATTAAGCAGAAATTAAATAGTAATTAATTCGTACGGATACCTGGTTTGGTGAGGGTTGTCACAATTTTCTTCACTAGAAAAAAAGAAAATATTATGAATGTTTAATAGATGTGTTTTTAAACGGTTGTTGTGTAGTGATCGAATACGATTACGGGTAAAATGAGAAACTTAAAAATGATTCTTTTAAGGATAAACAAGAAAAGAAAGATAGATATTTTTTTTAGCTAACAGGTCTTTGGTTTAATGATATCATGTGTGTAAAATAGTACCATTTGAAGTGGTGTAAGCAGGTTTTAAAAAAGTGTATGTGGAGGGCCGAGTTCAACCGGATTCCTACCAGTGATGCTTTGCCTAAGTGTAACATTGTTGTGGAGAACCAAAGGTGTTTGTTTTATGATCAAGTGGAGGAGTCAACGGAACACCTTCTTTCGAGTTGCTTCATTCCTGTTGTGTTTGGTAGCAAGTGGCTTCTTGGTGCAAAACTGGCTCGTTTGTGGCTTTTTCAATCAGAGACCTGTTGAGCATGGTAGAGTTTGAAGGTGGCAATGATAACAAGAAGGAGGCCTTCCATGGTATTATGACGGTGGAGTGCTGATCATCACACGCCGACCTGTGACGAATTATCAATCGTGGCATTATAATTGTCCATAGCTCATGACACATATTAAATCTTTAAATATTATTTTTATCAAAAATAAAAGATGTCACATAATCCAAATAATCCATACAACTTCAAACAAAGTCCAACGGCATAAAAATATAAATAAATCTCGTTTAATCAATTATGGCACGTCCTATATGTCCTCATCCTTATCTCATCAAACTTGTTCACCTTTAGATCTACTCACTGTTTGTGTTAGCTTTGATCTGCGAAAAATACAACACGAGAAAGAGAACTTCGAGATAAGAGTGTGCCCTAAATATATATAATAACGAAAAATACCAACAACCAACATGTAAATAACTATATAATTTAATTCATATGTTTTGATGATTTTTCTATGAGAAATATATTTATCAATTATTTAATTATATTATTCACAAGGTACGTCTTGTTTCACCATGGTTTCGTAGATCCCAAAAGACCTGGATGAGATCGGAGATCGTCACCTCTTGGAAGGTTAGGAGTTTTCTCGACTATATACCTTTGCAAATAATTTTTGTAAAAGTAACTTATCAATTATTATTAGTTCAATAAATTAATTAGTCTTTTTTATTACGAATACTTAAATGGAGATACATGAAAATTATTATAAACATTTAATAACTAGTATATTTCTCTAAAAAATCAGGTTAATATTTATAAACTTTTATTTTCATGATTTCCATATTTTTTATATTATTTTTATAAATTATAACATGATTAAAACATGAAATAAATTCAAAAGATAACAAAAAATTCTCAAAAATTAGGAGATCTAATCTAATATGTTTATGAATAGTGAACAACTTCCAATTGCGCAAAACACAAAATTAAAATCAAAAACCTAGAAATTCAAGATTCAAGAACACTAAAATACAAGGAATTTAATTTGGATTTTGGATGCTTTCTATCACGAAAATTGATAGAGGGGTTTTGTAGATCTCAAAAAAAATTGAGTGAAATAGACACAAGAAATACCTCGTTTGATAAGAATTGAACGAGATATAAAAAGATGAAGTTCCAAGCCCTAGGATATGTTCTACCTTGAACTCATGAATCACAAAGAGTATTGAACGATTTAAGAGTTAGGGTTTGTGTTTTAGAAGTGGAGCGGTCGTTTAGGATTAATGGGAAGTGTTATAATAAACAAATTTTATGATATAGAAATTGGGCATCTTCTTGATTTTAATGGAGATTTGAATTAGATGCTAATTAGGAAGTTATAAGGTGTACTTGGACGTTTTAGAGTGTGTATCAGGGTATAGACTTGATTGGGGTAAATTATAATACTAACAAGGTGGACAACGTGCATCGTTTAGAAGGAGTTTTTGTTGTCGTTTGAACGAGGTTTTCAAACGATGGGCGTTATCGTTTGGTTTTTTAAACAAAATGGTTTTATTATTATATGTGTTTTATATATATAATTAAATTAATTTTGCTGCTTAACTCATTTTTCTGGTATAGCTCGAAAAAACGTTTTATAGAATTACGAAAATACTATTAAGTCGAGCTTGTTTTTCTCTATCTTATGACCTAAGTTTCATACAAAATCTAACTAGGGTCAAATTCTTATTATTACGTTTCAGTTTGGTACCGAATTTTCAAAACGGGTCCATTTTGGCGGATGTTACAATCTCCCCTACTTTTGAGAATTTCTTCACGAAATTAGGAGGAAACCACTCGAGTAGGATGGTATGTAGGGTTTATTTCATAGGTTTAAGTGATATACGTTAGTAATATCACAAGGAACACAAATCTCAAGAACAGATTGTTACTTAGGAACGTTAGGTAATAAGTGTTAAACACGAGTCTTAAAGATATGGAAGGTATGCTCAACTAAATGAAAGTAAGGTTTAGATCTTGATTGATGCGGTAGCGTTCTTGGTAAGGGTTGAATACCCTGGTAGAAGAATCGCTTTTTGATGCAAGAGTTGTAGGGGTGAAGTGTGTTAATGATAGTGCGTGAGATAGCCTTTCATAAGTGATACGAGTATTACATCGTGGAGCCCAAAAATGGCATATCGAAGACGGATTGTGGCATAACAGAAAATCCATGTCCTGAAGATGACTTGTAACTCGAGGGAGTTGGCAAATTGAGTCGTATGACATACTCAATGATGCCTAAAGTGAGATTTGTGACACAACACGTGAAGCGTTTTGAGGCGACCATGATTTGTGACACAACATGTGAAGCGTTTTTAGGCCCAATAGTCTTTAAATGAGGCCCAACTTCTTTACCCTAATAATCAGCCGCTATCTTTACTTGATTATGATGATTATTGATTAAAGACTATTTTTTGGTTTATGTTTTAAGTGTGTTTCGACTTTAATTTATGTTTTAACTATGTTATTTATGTGTTAAGTGTGTTTTTTATTCATGTTTTTGTGTTTATTATTGATTAACAAGTAGAATAGGTCATATTGATGTGTACAATATTTTTTTTATTTTGAGCGCTTCGTATACGTGAAGCTCTCGCTTCACGCTTGAAGTTTCGCTTAAAGTTTTTGGAACCAAAACGCTTCGGAACGCCTCGCGCTACATATTCACCACTTCGGTTAGGACATCAACCATAGCATGTTGCATTTACATGGGCTGCGATCACAACCCATATTATCTCTATGTGGACTTTGTAAGCGGATCATCATAGCATCTAAACTAAAACAACGACCTGGGTCTACAACATACAATATATACATATAGTTGCAACTGGATTACCAACGTCTGCAAATTCGGTTGGTATTTTTTTATGTTTAATGGAATCAAGTATATAATTATGATAATCAACCATCAAAACTAGAACAATGAATAAGGATTTGTACTTGACAACATTATTCCAAATTCCCAACAAGTGTTAGCCCACCTAAACCATGTGAATAGTAGGTTACAACCCAAGAAAACAAATAGATTCAATAAGTGCAAGTGATTGTATGTCAAAAATTTGAAACAAATTGCTTCTTTAGCTAGGGATGTTCATGGTCCAGTTCGGTCGGTTTGGACAAATATTGTAGGTCAAATAACTAACTACGATTCATTTATATAATATACATATGCATAACTCATCATCATCATACTCAGTAAATCCCACCAATAGCAAAGCTAAGGTAGGGTCTAAGGAGGGTAAGATGTAGACAACCTTACCTCTACCCGTTAGGAAGAGAGAGGCTACTTCCAATGACATCCCTGGCTCGATAGTAGTTTTGCATCAAGCCTTGGACATAAGGCACATAGCACTCAGCAATTAAGACAAAGGACGATTAGTGCATGTACTCTCTTGTCTTTCGGCTATCAACGCCACCACATGATACATGATTAACCATCCCCCTCTTTTTTTAACGTTATTTTCACGAAATTAGTAAAATAACGTTAAAATTAGTGTCATTTCACTTTCGCCCCCGAGCGCCCACACATATATACATTATATGCGCACACGTATGCATAACTAAATATTCCAAAAAAAAAATAGATAAAATAAAAAGATTAACCGACAGTTTCAGTTCCATGTTCCAAACCACCAGTAAACCGCCAAGGCACGAAAAACTAATAAAACCCTAATCACATAAATCTCTAAGCAGCCGACTTACTTCGGCATGGCAATTTGGTAAGTTTCAACGGTTTACGAACACTCCGGCCGCATTCCAAAAGGCAACATCTTTTTTTTTCCAGTGACTTCATTATTGATTTTTTTTGTGCATTCAACTGACATACATAATTGGGATTCTGTAACATTTCGATATGTTACATTTGTAACAAGTTTCATTCTTAAACTCTGTAGTTGACACTCACTAGGTTTGACTATAAAAAAGTCAAAAATGCACTCAAAACCCTAAAATCAAATAAGCTTCAACAACAAACAAATCTAAGCAAACCCCTTAAATCTTAAAGCATCCAATCAACTACCAAACATCATTAACAACTCAAACACATTCTCCTACAAAAACAATATAAATCACATTCTCAAACCCATGTTACATAAACAAAGAAACCCAGTTTTAAACCCATCAATCCAACACACAGAATCAACAAATAGCTAAACCCTGAAGAAAAGATCCAAACTTTTTAGGTTTTATAAATACCCAACCGAGAAAAACCATGAAATCAAGCAAATAGAGTGACAAATTAAGACGGGTATTTGGTAAAACTTACAGAAAATCAGTAGAAGTGAGAAAATGACCATGAAATTGAGCTTCTGAGCTTCATTTTCCCTCATGCTTGATGGGTTATTGTCGCACTTCAAGAATATGAATTTATTGTAACAAACTAGGAAGAGTCCCCGCACGTTGCAGCGGGAATTCAGTCTATATCGGTTTAATTCCTTACGATACTGATACGGTACCCACTCAGTATAGCAATAGAAAGAGTCATTATATACCCAAAGGATGACGATACGTGTTTTACATTGATGAAAATTGTAAAAACGAATATTACTAACAACTCACATTGTATTGATACCGATACTGATGTTGTTCGAGTGGAATCGCCGTGATACCGATATTGTTGAGACAGTATTAGTTTGGTTGGTCACGGTTTCTGTACCATACCCACACTCGCTATAACTTACGATCCCAAAAACACTTTGTTGTGAATAAAACTTCACTATCAATGAGACATATACTTAAATAAATAAAAATAAGCACATCGCAATCTATGTACCAGTAACGGTTCTAATAGTACCGACAAGAACATCAATATTGTTTAGTCGAAATCCACGTGGTATCGATATTCTTGGTAAGGAATCAGTTTCGTTCGTCACGGTACTGGTACAATGCTAACATTGGCAATATCTTACAATATAAAAAATATACTCTATTGCGTATACTACTTCATTTTCAATGAAAGTTGCGCAAAAAACTATAAAAACGTAAAAAAATGATATTTGTAATTACAACTTAAAATATAAGTATAAATAGATTAAATGGAATATAAGGAATAATAAAAGAAATATAGAAGGATTAATATATGGATATAATATAATTATATAGAACGAATTATTTATTTAAGCTCAAACATTACATCAGACAAAAACATAAAAAATGGAAAAAAATTGTCTAGCTAGCAGGAATCGAACACAAATCATAATAAACCGAGCTAGTGTGAATTTCAAAATTCATTTGGAAAAAGATAAAACCATTTTTATTAAAATCTTATTATAACTAATGTATAGATTTATGATTTTAAAAACATTTTAAATATAATAATAAATTACTGTATAACTCCTTTGAAATTGTAAGGATATAGAATATGCAAAATAAATGAGTGAATTTAAAGAAAGATTCTCAGAATTTTGTTGAGAAAAAGAAGGTGGTGATGAATGGGGAATAGAGCATAAATGAGAAGCAAGTAGTTTGGTTGCAGCTGTCTATTTATTTATATGCCAAGAGCCCCACAAAAATATATAATGTTTGTTATCATGCATAGTAATTATCCAAGATTATATAACAACTTATGATTTGTGGTAGTTGGTTCACATCTAGATAAGAATATAATCTCATATTATACCACATGTAAAACTTGTATTTTAAAATATCTAATATTGTTTAACCCGTTAATATGTTAATATTCGCAGATACACATACACCATGAGTAAGCCGTACATCTTCCTGTTTTTGCACCTTCATCTCTACAGGTATAAAAACATTTTAATTCTTTTGAAGGTAACGTACATCGCAATCCCCGCTGAATTTCGTACTTTTCCAATCATGTTTGGTACATTTTGGAGGGGCAATTGAGTGTTCACCAATACTACTGCTTTTTGTCATCACTGCAAATTAGAAACCAACACTAATTAATATCACAATTCACTATCAAACATACAAAGTAAAGTGATGTAGAAAATATTAAAAATTTCAACAAAAAGATGTAGAAAATATTGAAATTTCTTTTAGAAAAACTACAAAGAGAATTAAGATAGACACCAGAAGTGATGATGGCAACGATCATAATCAATTTTATACACAAAAAATGTAATGAAAGTGAACTTTTCATCGGCATCCTCATTTTAACCTGTTTAAGATCGTTATCTTTTGTTGTTATTTATAGAGGATTGCATAAATATTAAGCGTTTAGTATTACGATAGTTTAACATGCATACTAAATGAATAACATCACGTAGTTAACATGATCCCAAAAATTATGGATAGGAGAGGTGATCATGCATTACATACATTAATTTGGAAAAAAAAACATATAGCATTAAATTAATCGTACCACAATTCACAATTCTATGTATAACAATATTTATTATGCACTAAATATATATTATATTAAACAAAAGTTGCTCTATGTATGAACGTATGTATATATATAGGGATGGACCTTGAGTTGTGAGAATCGTGAGAACTAGGTCATTCAAAAGGTTTTTCTGAATTTTTTTTTCTCAAAAGTCATAAAAAATCATTTGTTTTAGTAAAAGCAATTAAAAAAATGCCGCATACCCACATTTACATGAGGCGTAAAAAAATATTTATCTTCGTACAAAAATTACATCAGCGCGTAAAAAAAACTTGTATTAGTCAAAACTACCGACTCAACAATTTTTTTTTTACTTTTTTTACAGATGTGTTTATAATGTTTTCATCTACATTTGTGTAAAAATAATTTGGCCCAACTCGTGCAGGAGCAAAAAGTTCTCACGGTTCTCACAACTCGTGGTGGTTCTCTTTTAAAACAAGCCATATATATATATATATATATATATATATATATATATATATATTGAGGGTGAGGTTTTAGAGTGAACACTAGTATATTTGCGAACTGAGTGAACAAATCCTGGCCATTGAGTGTATGGTCAGGATCTCATAATCAAATCGTAAAATACACTAGTGTATTTCAACATCAAATCCTGGCCATTGATCTACACACGTGTATGTCCAGGATTAGTTCACTCAGTTCGCAAGCTACACTAGTGTTCACTCTTGAACCTAATCCTATATATATATATATATATATATATATATATATATATATAGAGTAGGAGTTGGGTGGAAAGTGTGTTTTTCCAAGATAGTCTAGGAAACAATAAGAACGCGACATGTGGCATTGAAGGATTTTATCTAAAAGGGCGTTTATGTACTTTCACAATCTATTTTTATTTTAGGAAATTATCTTCAATAACTAACTATACATAAATTTCGAAATTTTTTGTTTTCGATTTCTGATCTCACGTAATATCACAGCATGTTCTTGGTACTGTGTTTTAACAGTTTGTTCTTGGTGATGTGTTTTAACAGCAAGCAGATTCATACAGCTGTGTTTTATTATTCAGATTCATACAGTTGTGTTTTAACAGCAAGCAGATTCATACAGTTATGTTTTAGCATTAAGATTCATACAGCTGTGTTTTAACAGCAAGCAGATTCATACAGTTGTGTTTTAGCATTCAGATTCAAACAGTTGTATTTTAACAGCAAGCAGATGCATATAGTTGTGTTTTAGCATTCAGATTCATACAGTTGTGTTTTAACAGCAAGCAGATTCATACAGTTGTGTTTTAGCATTCAGATTCATACAGGTGTGTTTTAACAGCAAGCAGATTCATACAGTTGTGTTTTAACAGCAAGCAGATTCATACAGTGGTGTTTTAGCATTCAGATTCATACAACTGTGTTTTAACAGCAAGTAGATTCATACAAATGTGTTTTATTATTCAGATTCATACAGCTGTGTTTTAACAGCAAGCAGATTCATACAAATGTGTTTTATCATTCAGATTCATACAGCTGTGTTTTAACAGCAATTCAGATTCATACAGCTGTGTTTTAACAGCAATTCAGATTCATACAGGTGTGTTTTAACAGCAAGCAGATTCATACAAATGTGTTTTACATCAGCAGATTTCGCCCCAGCTTTCGATCGGCTTCCGGTAACTGTTCCGCTGGTATCTATCCTTTCCAAAGTTTCCTGCTTTTTGAATCTCTTCCCTGCAACCAGCAAAGTACCGTCAATTGCAAACTAGAATCACCCGTAATTGCTTTGTAAAACACGAAGTACAATGAAAGCTTGATCTTACGTATATGGAACAAGGAAAATCTCTTATCTTCATCCATGATTTTAGGTATTTTTGGTATGATTTTGGGGGTTTCCGAATTTGAGTTTAGAGAGAGAAAGAGAGAGAGAGGGAAATTGGCGTGTATTAAGGAGATGTGATATCTCTGACGGTTATTTTTGATTGGTTTAAAACACACATAAGGACGAAATTGTCCCTGTGACAACCCGAACTTTCGAGGAAGGTTAGTGACGTGTAATCTAGTGATCTTAAACTCATTAAACTTAAACGTTTGATGACCCGATTAGATAATTTATTTGAAATGGTTGGGTCGCGTACATGTTGGGCCTGATAACTATACTTTGCAAATAACTCACCCTATCGGCCCAAATGGAACTCCTAAGCCCAACCCGAAGTAAACTGGTGTTCGGCCATGTGATTTAATTATGATAGCCCTAAACTTGTGTCACATATATGAATATGATTAGTGCTTAAATTGCTAATACAAACCTTCGGCCCAAGCTTAGAGATGTAGGCCCAACTGGTTGTTTAAGAAAGATAATCGGCCCAACACCCTATCCGTAGGGATTCATGCGTATGTATTGTACTCGTAATCAAACTCTGATTAGTTTAAAACCATAACAAACCCTACCCTATCTCTTTCTCAAATCTACGATCGGCAACAGAACCCCCCCTTCTCATCTTGGTGATTCCATAGTTCGAGAACATCAGTCTTTGTTCGGGTTAGTAGATTCTTTTCCTGTTAATTGTTCTAGTTACCGATGTGTGCGATCTTGTAAGTAGTTAGTAATTATTATGTGTAGTGGTCAATGTAATGCATGCAAACTTTCGTTCATATATGTGCTGATTGTAACCGAATCATGTAACATTGATTTCTGTTTGATGGCTTGATGCTTGTACTGTATAATAATGTGACTTAAAAGAATAGGGATAGGGAATGATCAACATGCTATTCAGGTCACGTGAACATACGTGTGGGCTGGGAGGTTAATTGGGTCGCTAATGGTCAGTTAACATGTTGGGCTGGTGTAAGTGGGCCGCAGGTCTGGGTTGGACAGTAATTGTATGTTATGCACGTTGAGCAGTGGGCTGCCAATTGTTTCAGGGTGCTAGGATATTCATGGCTTATCCTTGTCTATGTGTTCGCATGATCAACAGATTAGTAAGTATATGTGCGACCTAGGATCATTGTTGTGGAAGATGAGTGGATAAACTGTTATGCTAGTAATTCTTTGTGATGATTATTCATATTGTTCATTGTGCAATCTTGTTATTTGCTGTGCATGATAGTGGGCCGAGACCCATAAAGGGAATTAGTTAAATCATGAAACTGTCCAATTATTTCCTTGATTCCTAGTTAAACCATGTTGAATATTTAAGGATAATATGTTGAATACTTGGGGCCGCATAGTGGGTAAAATATATATGCTAATCTGGGCTGGAAGTCTTGATCGATTGCACATGTTATCTGGGCCTGGAATCCAGTTGGGCCACACACATCAATGAACTCAGTTAAGGATACTTAATACGATAAACAAACAGCCTAAGGGCCTCGTGGATCAAACAACTCGGTTGGGGTATGTGTAGGCTGGGAAACACCATTGATGCGCTGATCTTGGATGTTTCTGTTGGGCCGTACCAACATATAGGGGTGTGTTGGGCCGGCTGGACTATTGGGCGAATTGCATGCAATAAACGTAAACTACTAATATTAGGCAACATGAAATCGTGGCAAGTAATTGGGTCTGGTGATATATGCATAAATTTCATGGAAATTGTTTTGTGAACTGTTGACGTGAATGTATTATAACTCAGATGCTTACTACGACATACGTGATGAAACGTGCTTGATTAACTTTAGCTTGAATATTATGTGTAACTCGTTACGTGAATGGTGAATTCATAAAATTGACTGACTCTTTTAACCACGATAGGACTTGGTTAATCAACTGTAACACGATCTTTTAGTCCAACCGAGCAAACCAAAGGTGAGTTCATTGCATTTTCTCAAGCATGCGTCCCGGTGGTTTGGGACAACTGGTAAACATTTGGAAGGGAAACATTGGGTAAACAACTTAATCGGTTTTGGTTATTGCCTGGAGGGCAATGGGGGTAATTAGTTGATAGCGCTATTAGGTGGGAAACCTCACATCGGGCCGTAAGGACGGGCGTGAACTAATTATCTGGGTATGGCTATGGTTGTTAGAGGCACACTCCTCGGATACATATGGGCACTCTCCCTAGGGTATCTAACGAAGGCAACATAGCAATCTGTCGTTAAGGGGTACCCACTCCCCGGATACATATGGGCACATTCCCTAGGGTATCTAGCATGAGCAACATTGTATCGCAGCGTTAAATCGCATTAACATACATATGGTAACATAACTTGTTAACAAAACCTTGAACTCACCAGCGTAGTCTGACACACTTGTTTACATGCTTGTAGGTAATTATTGAAGGAACTTTGGAGCTTGCCGTCTGATGCTGCTGGAGTGGTTGTGGTCATGATAAACAATTACATTGATTTGGTTTCGATACATTTACACACTTATACATTTATGCTTCCGCTCAATACTTTGGTTTTGGTTTAACTTTTCAAACGATACATTTCTTTCAATTGGGTATTTCAATACATTATAATTGGTGTTTGATATGATTGGTGGCTCTTTGTTGGATCGTTGCACCTCCAATAGGGACATGCCCTAGGTGGTTATTTGGGGGTGTGACAGTTTGGTATCAGAGCCACTGGTTATAGAGAACTCGGTTTTAAAATGTTTTCATAAAACCAGACTATAACCGAATTGATCCAAACGATGACCATGACACTCAGCTTCAGATTGCAAGGTTCGTTCCTCATTAGTTTACACATTATATGCCTAGTAAACGTAACTATATTTATAGCATACACGATACGACATGGTAGACATCATGACACATTGATAGTGTAACATAACGCTTGCATCTAGTAAATCCAAATCTTGTTGGTAGTGCATATTTTGTGTTGATTGGGGTGGGAGAAACTTCAAACATAAGTTAAGAAGCATCGAGAGGAGCATGCAAACCGCCTTATTATCATGGGTGCACACATAATAATAACGCGTGGTGCATGCAAATCCCAATGAGGCTTAACGAGTGTAAGAGGGGTTCTTCCCTGTTTGTGTATGAATATGGTAGTTAATCGTTCTTAATGTGATAATCCTGAACACTTCCCTCGTTTTCGACTCCTAAATTAGTTCATTTCCATATATAGAAACATGAGTGGACGAGGAAACGGACGTAGCAACTGTTGATTGAAACCTTGTGTGCTTACTCTTTCTGTCATTTTTTTCCTTTCTGCGTTAATACCCTCTTTTGGTACGTTGTGAGTGTGCATTCTTTCGTTTAACTTGCGTTACGTCATCAACTCGACAGGCATGTCTGCACCGTCCGCATCTTTCGACCAATCCCGGGCGCCAGGGAAGGCACCCGCTGCTACTCACTCACCCCCGCGTCAGATGGAGACGCGTGCTGCTTATAGGAAAAGACTCGCACAGGGCGGGGAGTCGTCCTCCCGACCTACGCATGCACTACCAGTTAACTCCCTCAGCGCTCAGGCCGAGTCGGCTGTGAGTAAGGCCCTCCGAGATTATAACCAGATTCTAATAGGACAAAACCAAGTCTTAATGGAGCAAAATCAGAAATTGCTAAGAAAGGTTGATACCCTAGGAGGGCGAGTGGAAGCTCAAGAGAAGCAGATACAGGAACTTAATAGGAGAACTACTGACTTGAAGGCAGAAGCCCTAAAAGGGCGTGAGGTACAAGGTCTGATACTGAGAGACGCTCGAGTGGATCATGAAAGGCTTAACTCGCATGCCGAAAGGATAGGTATGATGGATTGGAGGGTCCATCAGTTGGAGGAAGCCCGCTTCGCACCTGAACCCGAGCCAGCCCCAGTCCCGGCACCTCCCGAACCAGAGGCGGAAGAGTCTGATGAAGAGCCCGAAGAGGAGGAGGAAGAGTCGGAAGAGGAGGAAGAAGAGCCAGAGGAGGTCTCGGATAATGACGGAGACGATGATGATGGTAGTGACCTCGGGGATGGTGACGTGGACGACTGACTCGTCTTTCAATCGTTTATCTAGTTATTTTTCTTTCAGTTGTTTTCGTATAAACAATCATGGTGATTAAAACTTTTGCGAATATTCGATGTAGTGACTTATATGGTTTAATTTGAATGGGTTTCTTATTTTATCGTTTAAAGGATATTTCTTGTACTGAGTCGTCACCTTACCTCTTTTTACCCTTGCACCACAAGAGTCACATCTTTGACTCTACGACAGTTACCTTAATTATGGTAAACCTCTCGCTGGCCTTTGTACTACCCGGTGCCTATTGGTTGATGCAATGCCTCTTGTTCGAGTTCGTTGGAACACAAGGCGTGGACCAGAGTTCACGTGGGAGCGTGAGGACCAGATGAAGCTAAAGTACCCCCACCTATTTCCCAAAGACAAGGCAGAGTCAAGCAAAACTGGTGAATCTCGGGACGAGATTCCTTTTCAAGTTGGGGATGATGTCACAACTGAGCAGAACCTGCAACAATCCTGATTTCCCACTTCGTTTCTCTCACACTTGGCGCTTGCCAATTTCGGGACGAAATTTCCTTCAAGTTGGGGATGATGTGACAACCCGAACTTTCGAGGAAGGTTAGTGACGTGTAATCTAGTGATCTTAAACTCATTAAACTTAAACGTTTGATGACCCGATTAGATAATTTATTTGAAATGGTTGGGTCGCGTACATGTTGGGCCTGATAACTATACTTTGCAAATAACTCACCCTATCGGCCCAAATGGAACTCCTAAGCCCAACCCGAAGTAAACTGGTGTTCGGCCATGTGATTTAATTATGATAGCCCTAAACTTGTGTCACATATATGAATATGATTAGTGCTTAAATTGCTAATACAAACCTTCGGCCCAAGCTTAGAGATGTAGGCCCAACTGGTTGTTTAAGAAAGATAATCGGCCCAACACCCTATCCGTAGGGATTCATGCGTATGTATTGTACTCGTAATCAAACTCTAATTAGTTTAAAACCATAACAAACCCTACCCTATCTCTTTCTCAAATCTACGATCGGCAACAGAACCCCCCTTCTCATCTTGGTGATTCCATAGTTCGAGAACATCAGTCTTTGTTCGGGTTAGTAGATTCTTTTCCTGTTAATTGTTCTAGTTACCGATGTGTGCGATCTTGTAACTAGTTAGTAATTATTATGTGTAGTGGTCAATGTAATGCATGCAAACTTTCGTTCATATATGTGCTGATTGTAACCGAATCATGTAACATTGATTTCTGTTTGATGGCTTGATGCTTGTACTGTATAATAATGTGACTTAAAAGAATAGGGATAGGGAATGATCAACATGCTATTCAGGTCACGTGAACATACGTGTGGGCTGGGAGGTTAATTGGGTCGCTAATGGTCAGTTAACATGTTGGGCTGGTGTAAGTGGGCCGCAGGTCTGGGTTGGACAGTAATTGTATGTTATGCACGTTGAGCAGTGGGCTGCCAATTGTTTCAGGGTGCTAGGATATTCATGGCTTATCCTTGTCTATGTGTTCGCATGATCAACAGATTAGTAAGTATATGTGCGACCTAGGATCATTGTTGTGGAAGATGAGTGGATAAACTGTTATGCTAGTAATTCTTTGTGATGATTATTCATATTGTTCATTGTGCAATCTTGTTATTTGCTGTGCATGATAGTGGGCCGAGACCCATAAAGGGAATTAGTTAAATCATGAAACTGTCCAATTATTTCCTTGATTCCTAGTTAAACCATGTTGAATATTTAAGGATAATATGTTGAATACTTGGGGCCGCATAGTGGGTAAAATATATATGCTAATCTGGGCTGGAAGTCTTGATCGATTGCACATGTTATCTGGGCCTGGAATCCAGTTGGGCCGCACACATCAATGAACTCAGTTAAGGATACTTAATACGATAAACAAACAGCCTAAGGGCCTCGTGGATCAAACAACTCGGTTGGGGTATGTGTAGGCTGGGAAACACCATTGATGCGCTGATCTTGGATGTTTCTGTTGGGCCGTACCAACATATAGGGGTGTGTTGGGCCGGCTGGACTATTGGGCGAATTGCATGCAATAAACGTAAACTACTAATATTAGGCAACATGAAATCGTGGCAAGTAATTGGGTCTGGTGATATATGCATAAATTTCATGGAAATTGTTTTGTGAACTGTTGACGTGAATGTATTATAACTCAGATGCTTACTACGACATACGTGATGAAACGTGCTTGATTAACTTTAGCTTGAATATTATGTGTAACTCGTTACGTGAATGGTGAATTCATAAAATTGACTGACTCTTTTAACCACGATAGGACTTGGTTAATCAACTGTAACACGATCTTTTAGTCCAACCGAGCAAACCAAAGGTGAGTTCATTGCATTTTCTCAAGCATGCGTCCCGGTGGTTTGGGACAACTGGTAAACATTTGGAAGGGAAACATTGGGTAAACAACTTAATCGGTTTTGGTTATTGCCTGGAGGGCAATGGGGGTAATTAGTTGATAGCGCTATTAGGTGGGAAACCTCACACCGGGCCGTAAGGACGGGCGTGAACTAATTATCTGGGTATGGCTATGGTTGTTAGAGGCACACTCCTCGGATACATATGGGCACTCTCCCTAGGGTATCTAACGAAGGCAACATAGCAATCTGTCGTTAAGGGGTACCCACTCCCCGGATACATATGGGCACATTCCCTAGGGTATCTAGCATGAGCAACATTGTATCGCAGCGTTAAATCGCATTAACATACATATGGTAACATAACTTGTTAACAAAACCTTGAACTCACCAGCGTAGTCTGACACACTTGTAGGTAATTATTGAAGGAACTTGGGAGCTTGCCGTCTGATGCTGCTGGAGTGGTTGTGGTCATGATAAACAATTACATTGATTTGGTTTCGATACATTTACACACTTATACATTTATGCTTCCGCTCAATACTTTGGTTTTGGTTTAACTTTTCAAACGATACATTTCTTTCAATTGGGTATCAATACATTATAATTGGTGTTTGATATGATTGGTGGCTCTTTGTTGGATCGTTGCACCTCCAATAGGGACATGCCCTAGGTGGTTATTTGGGGGTGTGACAGTCCCTACTCATTTAAAGCAATCTATTAAATATAGTTAATTATTACAAGATTGCCATTGATTTAATCTCAACCCTTAAACACACCAATCGGATGGACAAGATCGCTTCCTAGACTTTCTAGGAAAAACACACTTTCCTTAGGAACCCTACTCTATGTGTGTGTGTGTGTGTATATATATATACATACATACATACATACTAGTCGTTTACGCGCGCGATGCGGCGGGAAACATATCACTTAGGTTGGTGAGTTTAGGGTTATGTACGGGGATGTAGTTTCTGATATGGCATGCGGCGACGATGGTGGCAGTGTAGCAGAACGTGAGGGTCGGTTGCCGCCTTCTACAGCGACGGAGAATCAGCGGTGTGTAGTGATTGGTGGTTTCGTGATGGCGTTTGGTGGTTATTGTGTAACGGCCGGTTACTAGCTTCAAGAGAAAACAAAAAAAAATGTGTGATTCTAGTTATGTTATGAGGGGTTTTAAAGATGTGGGTAAATCAACGGTTTTGAATGATGAATCATATCATCAGTTACAATGAGGCCTTCGGCAGTGGCGAAGCTTGACGTTTTCGACCGGGGGGGGGGGGGGGTAACTATGTAAATAACATTTAAAAAAAGAAAACACTGACATCTGCGAGATGCGGCGGGAGTGGCAATTTACAATAGGATGCTCATTTACCGTTAGTTTATAAGTCCTCTCGTGATATATTGTATAGTACTTAAGTTAGTAATCTTATTCGTACAATGCGGTACTCGTTTTCTGTTGGTTTGTCAATCTCTCTTGTGATATATTTTATTAGGATGCTTATGGGGTCCGTTTTTTTTTTTCGGTTTTTAGGTCCAACAATTGAAAACGGTTTTTTTTATAAAACAAAACCAAACTTATGAAATCTAATACCAAACCAAACATAACCCTTACCAACGGTCTGGGTTGATTCTGATTTGATTTCACGGTTGGATATTTACTAATCGTCTATAAGAAAAAGAACATTGAATGTTAATAAATAAAAGGTTGCATCGTAACCTAGTTTGTTTGCAACATATATAATTACATGTAATATTAAATATTTGTGTATTTTATCTCTAGCTTTAAGAGTTGTAAAACTCTTAAATGGGAGAGTTTTTTTTTTTTTTTTAAAGAAAAGACCTTACCCTTCTATATGTATTATATAGTAGTATAGTTATATAGATAAATGACTAATATAATTTGTGATATGAAACAAATTGTTGTTTTTAGTTGCCAATTAATCAACCTTGATGACACCCCTTTACAAATCAAGTTGTTTGTATGCTTTAAAGACAGTTTGGTTTTTGTTTTCAAATGGCCAACATTATGTCTAAGTGATACCATTCAAATTGGTCACCCATCATAAAAGTACAAATTCCAATAGGAAACAATTGTGGACACTCACTATGTTTGTTGAATCTGAATTCACTCAGATAAACTAAAATAATAGTTAAAAGGGAAATGATCAAATGAGTTGAACTTGAAAGTCACTTAAAGTGTAATCCCTAAATGCATAAACCTCTAAAATATTCATTGTATAATGAAGCGGGTCCGGGTCGGTTCCGGTTGAAACGGGTCCGGGTGTGTTTTCTAAATGTATAAATCCAAGTGTTGGAAAATATGTTTTTAAATCTGTTTGGTGGTGTTCAGTAATCATAGAATTGGGATTCATCGCTTTAGCTTGCTCTGTATAATAAAGAAAAAAAATCAATTTCTTTGCAGATGAGTAGTATTGAAGGTAAGAAAAAAAAAAAAAAAAAGATTACCTTCAGTAATCATAGTTTTTAAATGTTAACACAAAATGCATAACGTCAAATATGTCATCAATAAATAAAAACCTACAGATGTTCCTCTTTCTAATACATCATTAATGGCACGAACTGGAACTCATAACATGCTCGTTATATTGATCGCCCAATCTGGTAACTCCTGGCTACCATCTTTTTGTGTTAGTTGTGTTTCCGTATCAATAGAGGTATGATTTTCATCATTCAAAGAGAGAGAGAGAGACCCGATACACAACCTGTAAATTTGACCCATTACCCAAACTGCTGACCCACCCTAACTGCCACATATACAATGAATAAAGCATGTGAAAACCTGTACTCGCGTTGCCAAATCCAACTTGTAAAAGAGTATCAAAATATCTCTAGCGGTGCTCTCACTACGCTCTGAACTCGCATCAAAACCTGAGTCACCCCTTCCTCTAAAAAACCAGCTCTTTTCAACACATCGTCCAAATAATAAAGCCAACGTCCAAATACTTACAATTTTCTGAGTTTAAAATTCTTTTAAAAAAAACATATTTTTTAAGAGTTTTCAAATACTTAAAAAACACATATTTTTTAAGAGTCCAAATACTTGTGGAAAAAAGGCGAGCCATGACAGCATGTGCAGCCTTAAGATCAGCTAGCTTTTCAAACAAGGGTACGACTCTTAACAGGCTTTTGACTTGACACTAACGTAATGTGTTAAACAAAGTAAAAAACGTGTCACATCACAAGTGGAGACCACACGTTAAAGTCATTAACGTATTGCATGTAATGATATTATAAACATGGTGTTGCAGCCACGAAATCTAGTTAAACATGAAAATCGAAGTATAAAACAAACGTTCTTGTGCAATATGTCATGTAGAGATCCAATGGTTGCGAATTCATAAGCCAAGACACGTGTATTTCCTTCCACACAATAACCACATAGCTCAACAAGATTCTCGTGCTTCAATGTTGAGACCATCGCAACCTTAAACAGGAAAACAAACATTATAAAGAAATAAAAAATGTATAACCTCGATGGTTATTTACTTCCAAAAACATTGACTTACCTGAGTCAAAAACTCGTTATCTGATTCAGCCTTGGTAGAAACATCAAGCCTTTTGACAGCCACACTTTTACCATCATTTAAATTTGCGAAATAAACTCTTCCATATGAACCTTCACCGATCAATGCTTTTGATCCAAAGTTCTCGGTTTTTTCTTTCAGTTCATCCAGTGAAAGTCCAGGCACTTCGTACTTGCGTCCGAGCCGCCGGCACTTCAATATATCTGGATGCTTATTTAACGACATCGAAAGCTAGATTGTGTAGCAACCGGCATCATTTGCTTCAAGGTGTTTTAGACTTGGGTGCTGGGGAAGCAGCTGCAAAAACCAAATAAAATATCATTACACTATCCTCCTTGCTGAATCTAAGTGATTAACGAAGAAAAAGAATAACACAGTGGGAATAGAAAGTACCTGATAACAAGATATGAGTGAGGTGGTTAATCCAAAAGCTCCTGTAACATGAGGGGTTGATGATGCACACAAACCTTGTATGTATCGGTACCCTTGAGCTCCTTATCCAATTTCTTTACCGATTTTGAAAGCCTTCCAAGCTCTCCTATCTGAACAACACAAATCACATAATCAACCATTAGAAAAGACAATAAACGACAGTGTGTACATGTTGAACACAAGAGCCATCGATTATGTACCTCAACTAAAGTAGTGCATAATGAACAGCCCATCCAGCAGAAGAGCGATACCCAGCCAATTATTTCTGCACGCTCTTTGTTCTAACAAAACAAACATGTTCAAGATACACATACAAAGCGTTAAACCATTTTACGTACTGTAGGTGATTTAGTGAAATGCAGGTAGAAATGATGCACACACCTTGTAGATGCCTGATCTATGGAGCCAAACAATTTGGTCAAGGAACAAGAAAGTTGACAAAGCATTTTTCGACTGAAACAAAGCATTGTTGATCAGAAAATGTCAAAATGAAAAACTAAAATTGACTTACTAATCGAAGAAACAATTACCTTCCCCAGTAAAACAAGTGGAAGCGGAATTCCTGAAGCAGTTGGACTGATAAGAGCATGCAAATCATTGACAAACTGCATAAAATTTGATAATTTTTACAAAAATCAGATTCATTATATGCATAGAATTTGATTATTTTGACAAAAACGATACCTTAAAAAGACGGAAAACTTTCGTAGCCAAGCTAGTTGACTTGTCAACATTTTGGGCAGTGCCTGGCTCACCATTACTTACAAACTTTGAACCATATTGTATTGCTCTGCATATCTTGTCTTGGGCTTCAGCTTTGTTCAAATACAAAACAGCTAGAGCAAGTTCCGTTCTCGCAACATCTAGCGTACTCATTTCTTATACCTTTTTACTGTTCCTGAAGTAAAATCATCAAGAAAATAATCAATCAAACAGCAATAAATGTCCCTCCAAACTCATACAATTTCCACAAATCTTCAAGTGTAACCATAATATTTCATTAACAGTCAAAATTATATCTTCTAAGTTAATGAATTATTAAATCGGTTGATTACTCATAATAAAACACAGATCATAACCAATATAATCAATAACAAAAGCAAAGAGACATGGATTTGGAATTACATACCGAAAATACAACCGACAGACCGCATATCAACTCCAGTCGAGTAATGAGCCGGTCCCAATAGAACCTCCGGAGCCCTATACCAAAGCGTAACAATCTACAAACCAAACCAAAACACCAATCAGATTCCAAAATTTAAACTATCAACATCACTGTTAATAAGTAACAACAAAAGGAAAAAGATGATAACCTCATGAGTATAGCTTTTAAGCGGAACTGTAAACGCCCGACCCAACCCAAGATCCGCAATCTTCAAAATCCCCTTTTCCTTATCAACCAACAAGTTCTGCGGCTTTAGATCTCGGTGAAGCACACCATGGCCATGACAATGAGCCACACCTTTCAACAACTGGTACAGAAAACTCTGGATCTGTGCCTGTTTCCTCCACCAACTACAAGAACAGGAAATAGCTTCATTAGCTCACACATAATCAAGTTTCAATGAATGAGAACGAAAGAAAAGAAACATACCACAGCCAGTACCTTCAACTTCAAACGGTAGATCTGGCCACCAAACGGTAGATCTGTGTCATCGCCACCATCTTCCACCCACAACCACCAGGTAATCTGAAATATTACACAGATCCAATTCAAATAACAAAAAAAAGATATGGTAAAAAGAAAGGTACCGAGCGGTCAAACCAGTCGATCTGGTGTCGGATCTAAAGAGATTCATCACTGAGGAAGCGTAGATCTTGAAGCGACTGATAAAGAAACCATAGAATCGGCTGGAGAAACCTCGGGTTTACCTCGGGTTGAATCGACTGATCTTGAAGCGTAGATCTTGTCTCGACCACTTTTACAGACCACACCATTGGGGATCTGGTGAGATCTTGCTCATACCATAGATCTCGTGAAACCCTAAATTGAAAATCGCCAGAGAGAGAAAGGAGGAGCGGCTGTGGATGAAATGAATTTAGGGTTTAGAAAGGATGGAAAGAAACTTTATATTGGATCCATAAGAGGGAAAACGGGTCAAAGAGATCCGGTTAGGATCCATACCATCTACACCGCGTGTTAAAGGATTTTTTAACACCTTTATGCTTTAAAGGTTGTATAATGTGCTTAAAATGGTTGTATAATGGAAAATGACCATTCTTGCCCTTCCTATATGCTTATTAAAGTAGTATATATATATATATACACACACACACACTAGTCCTTTACCCGTGCGATGCGGCGGGAAACATATCACTTATGTTGGTGAGTTTAGGGCTATGTACGGGCGGTTCGGCTTTGAGCCATAACCAAAACCAAATTCGCGATGCAACGGAAAACACAACACTTGTTAGTAATTCTAAGGGTGAATTTATGTCACGGATAAAATGATAGCGTATATTAGCTAATTCCATTGAATGTTAACTAAACTTTGGTATGGAGTGGCTTCTTCGTGCAAACATGCCCTATCAATATATTCTTGCACCAGGACACTTAGCACCAATATGCTCAACTTAAGAGTTTGCAGCTTAGCACTTTTTTATTTGGAAAAACATTATTATCTGGAACATACTTAATTTATCCACATTAATAACCAACTGTTTATACTATTAACCGAACCACTTTCCTAACAGCTGACCAGTTTAGGTAGCCCATAAAAGGTCTTAAGAGTATACACCACATGTAACGGTCACAAGTGATATACTCGCACCTTAAACTTTACAAACATGTTTGTTTTATGGAACCAACGTGTCAAAAAAATTACAGCTTCTGGGATACGTTGGTCTGTCGATTCCTCTACATAGATTTTGCAAATATACCAATTAAGGGTTTTGATCTTAGCCCAGAAGTGCCTGCGAAAGGGCTACCCTGCTATTCTAGCTCTTGTTACCGATTCTCAACCGAAGGAGAAAAGGATCG
The DNA here is from genome assembly GCF_002127325.2 of Helianthus annuus. NCBI lineage: Eukaryota > Viridiplantae > Streptophyta > Magnoliopsida > Asterales > Asteraceae > Helianthus > Helianthus annuus. The sequence goes on from NC_035449.2 coordinate 126,100,490, forward strand.
AAGACCTTCCAGTTGTTCGTGAGTTTTCTGATGTGTTTCCTGAAGAGCTTCCTGGTTTACCATCACACCGTCAGGTGGAATTTCATATTGACCTTACACCAGGAGCAGCTCTGATTGCTCGTGCTCTTTATCGTCTTGCACCAGGAGAGTTGCAAGAACTGTCAAATCAACTCAAAGAACCGTTGGATAGAGGTTTTATCTGACCCAGTTCTTCGCCCTAGGGAGGCCCTGTTCTTTTTGTGAAAAAGAAAGACGGGTCCTTTCAAATGTGTATAGATTACCGTGAACTCAACAAGGTGACCGTCAAGAACCGTTATCCTTTACCATGTATGGACGATCTGTTTGACCAGTTGCAAGGGTCAAGTTTCTACTCAAAGATCGACTTAAGATCGGGCTACCATCAGGTGCGAGTCTGAGAGGAGGATGTTCCAAGAACGGCTTTTCGAACGCGGTATGGCCACTATGAGTTTTTGGTTATGCCATTTGGGCTAACTAACGCACTAGCGGTTTTCATGGATCTCATGAACCGTATCTCGACGATTTTGTTATTGTGTTCATCGACGACATCTTGATCTACTCCAAGAGTAAGGAAGACCATGAGCGACACTTACGTCTTATCTTGGAGCTCCTGAGGAAGGAGCAACTCTATGCGAAGTTCTCTAAGTGTGATTTATGGATTCGAGAAGTACACTTTCTTGGCCACATTGTTAACGAAAAGGGGATACACGTGGATCCTGCTAAGATTGATGCTATTAGAAATTGGGCGGCACCGAAGAATCCTTCGGAGGTGCGACAATTTCTTGGTCTCGCTGGGTACTATCGCCGGTTTATTAAAGATTTCTCAAGGATCGCTCAACCTCTTACCTCATTGACACAGAAGGGCGTTGTTTACTCTTGGGGAACGAAGCAAGAAGACGCTATCCAACTCTTGAAACAGAAACTCTGCAGTGCACCGATCTTGTCTTTACCTGAAGGTACCGAGGATTTTGTGGTATATTGTGATGCTTCTATTCAGGGTCTCGGTTGCGTGCTAATGCAACGCCAGAAGGTAATGGTTTACGCTTCTCGACAGCTGAAGGTTCATGAGAATAACTACACGACTCACGAATTGGAGTTAGGGGCCGTGATTTTCGCGCTAAAGATCTAGAGGCATTATCTGTATGGTACCAAATGCACAATCTATACCGATCACATGAGCCTCCAACATATTTTCGATTAGAAAGAGTTGAACATGCGGCAGCACCATTGGGTAGAACTTCTGAACAACTACGACTGTGCCATCAAATATCAACCAGGCAAAGCTAACGTCATAGGTGATGCCCTTAGTCGAAAGGAGATGAAGCCTAAGCGTGTTCGAGCTCTGCAGCTCACTATCCACTCTAACTTACCTGATCAAATTCGTTCCGCTCAGACCGAAGCATTGAAAGAAGAAAATCTTGAAGCTGAATACTTGCGGGGCATGGAAAAACGACTTGTGGAGAGATCTAACGGCATTCATTATTTTATGGAACGGGTATGGGTTCCTTTGTATGGTAATCTTAGAGAGCTTGTGATGGACGAAGCGCATAAGTCTCGGTATTCAGTTCACCCGGGTTCAGATAGAATGTATCAGGATCTCAAAGTCATGTATTGGTGGCCGAAGATGAAAGCTCACATAGAGACATATGTGAGTAAGTGTTTGACTTGTGCTAAAGTCAAGGTGGAGTACCAGAAACCCTCAGGCTTGCTTCAACAATCAGAGATACCCATGTGGAAATGGGAGCAGATTGCTATGGATTTCGTCACCGGTTTACCAAGGACTCAAGGCGGAAACGATACCATTTAGGTGATCGTTGACTGTCTCACGAAGTCAGCACATTTTCTAGCAATCAAGGAAACGGATAAGTTCTCACAACTTGTAGTTGTTTATCTTAGGGAAGTGGTTTCTAGGCACGGGGTGCCAACCTCTATTATCTCAGATTGAGATTCGTGCTTCATATCCGATTTATGGCAGTCGATGCATAAGTCATTCGGTTCACGTCTCGATATGAGTACTGCTTATCACCCACAGATGGATAGTTAAAGCGAGCGAACCATCCAAACGCTTGAAGACATGCTGCGGGCATGTGTGATTGATTTTAGAAAGGGATGGGAGAAACATTTGCCACTGATAGAGTTCTCATACAACAACAGCTACCATACCAGTATTCAGGCAGCTCTGTTCGGAGCATTGTATGGGCGAAAATGTCGCTCCCCTCTCTGTTGGGCTGAGATAGGTGACAGCCAGATCACAGGTCCGGAACTTGTACTTGAAACTTCAGAGTAGATTGTCCAGAGCAGAAACCGTATGGCGGCAGCGCGCGACCGTCAGAAAAGCCACGCTGACAAGCGTAGGAAACCTTTGGAGTTCGCCGTGGGCGATCATGTTATGTTGAAAGTCTCGCCGTGGAAGGGTGTAGTATGCTTTGGGAAGCGCGACAAGCTTAATCCGCGTTATATTGGGCCATTCAAAATTCTGGAGCGAATCGGTAAGGTGGCTTACAAGCTCGAGCTACATGCTGAGTTGGGTAATGTTCACGATGTATTCCATGTTTCCCAACTGAAGAAGTGTTTGTCTGATGAAACACTGGTGGTGCCGTTTCAAGAGCTCAAGATTGACGACAAGTTGCTGTTTGTCGAAGAACCTATCAAAATTATGGATCGGGATGTCAAGGTTCGTAAGAATAGTCGAATCTCGGTCGTGAGGGTTCGTTGGAACTCAAGACGTGGACCAGAGTTCACGTGGGAGCGTGAGGATCAAATGAAGCTCAAATATCCTCAACTCTTCCCTACTGACCAATCAAATTCTGGTGCAACTGGTGAATTTTAGGACGAAATTCCACTTCAAGTTAGGGATGATGTGGCACCTGAGGAAAACCCGCAGTAATTTTGATGTATCACTTCACCTCTCTGGATTTACTTATCAAATTTCGGGACGAATTTCCTTTCAAGTTGGGAATGATGTGACAACCCGACTATTTAAGGTTAGCACTACTTAAATTCCACAACCTTTGGCATGTGTCTTTACGTTTAATTGCCTACATATTGCGACCATACGAGGCTTATTTGGTTACACTCGTGCACCACTAAATGTTTATGTGTGTATGTTGGTTAATTATACATGAAATCGTTAAATGTTTATATGGGTCGGTTAGTTATTTTAGGAATCTGTTACTAACTAAACTGGGCCGCGAACTTATTTGAGACACACACACACCTCCTGGCCAACGGGCCCCTTTCATCTCGGCCCACACGTTAGGTCAGGCCCGAAGCCCAGTACATGTGTTATCCGTATACATGAAGGGCGGGTAGAGGTTTACGTGGTTTTTGGAAAAGTAACAAACCCTAACACTCCTTTCCTCCTCCCCTTGGATCGACAGCAGCCCCTCTCCGGCCGAAGTCTTCTTCTCTGTGGGGGCACATTATACATCGCTCGCACACTCTCTACAATCTCTCGGTTAGTTCGTGTATACCCATATTGATTACCATGAGTCACTCTCGGTTATATGTGATGATATGAATATTGATTGTGTCTATGAGCATGAATTCTATGCGACAATATGAATGATGTAAATGGTTAGGAATGCATGGTAGTGCGGTTGTGATGAATATGTTATGATAATTAATTGATTAGATTGAATGACTAGTGTACTTGATGCTAACAATTGTTAATCGATAAGTTTGGGTGCACAATGTTAATAATTCGATGGTGTCTTGGCCCAATAGATCAACTCGGATTTGGATGGGTTTATGGGGTTAATTTCTTGATAAAGGAAACTGATGATTATGAAAGAATTAGTGGCTGCCTGGTTAAATTAGGATTCATGTGATAAAACTATTGAATGATGATTTATTAGAATTATATTGAATGATCAAGATTCATAATAATCGAAGTTGTAACTGTTTGTGTATTGGGCTGCATGAAAACTATTTAGGTATTGGGCCGCCTGAAATTATTCATGTATTGGGCCGTACACCCGACTGCGGCCATACACTTCATTGGGCCTGAACTAATGGGCCGCACACTATAGGAATTACGTGTTGGACTGTTAATTGTTTATTTGAGACATGAAGTTGCAAAGTAAATTCGTGTGAGGCCCAAATACCTGCTAGATGATTACATGATGATAATCGGCTAATTACGTTGCATGATGTCACACCCCGATATTTCCACGTATCACCGGTGGGCCCGGTGGGGGAGTATCGTGACGTAGTTGATATCATCATAGTTAAACAACACAATTTAAATGCACAGCGGAAGCAAAAGATAAATATGTTACAATCCGATATAATGTAATATCAAGGTATTACAAACGGAATGTAAAGGATCCACAGGCGGATCAAAATAAAGAGAAAACTTTTTCAACAGACTTCAGGCATCTAAGCTTGCGAGACTTCTATTTGATGCTAGGAGAGACCAGCCTATTACGCGTAGTACCTGCACTTAGTCTTTTTGGGAAAATACGTCAGTTTTCACTGGTAAATACAATTTAACTGACTCATTTTGAAAATGTTTTAGAAAATTGATTTGAGTGCAAATGGCACAAAACTTTTTATAACTTGGGATAATTATTTGAATATAATACTTGTAAAAGATTTACATGTTTCTTATGCGTCCAGTAGCCCGGGTCTACACCGGGTTAAGGATCAATAGACACACCACTTGATATAATCCCGCAACGGTTTAACCCAAAACCGGCGGTTATACCTTAATATTTATTTATGCACAACGGGTGTACGCCTACACCCGCATGCTTAGGTCGTGGCCATTTCGTAAAATGACGCCGAGGATATCCGGGACATGGTCATTAACCCCCCCCCCCAAAGGCTTTAAGCAAACAAAACAATTTAAACAGGTCATTTCAATGATTTAACCTTCATACAATTAAAGATTCAATGCCCGACCAAGCGGTATTTGAATATACCGTACCCCAAGCCCGTATAGGGAAAATAAGTTAAAAGTTTTTACCTGAGCAAATTTATACAATTTATCCCATCCGTATACCAACAAGCAAGTACAGATAGCTTTTACTGGGCTCCTAAATCTGGAGCAAAAGTTTTTAATAACCTATTAGATTCCTAATGGGTCTTTAATTAAGCCTAAGCTTAGACCGGTTAGTTTTTAAAGGAGGATACGGTTCAAGACGCATGATTAAGCGAAGACCGTATTTAGAATGTGATTTAGACCCGACAAGCTTGCATACTTGTGTAATAAGGGTAAACTAAACACATTCTGGATTTTGAGATAAAAATGATAAGGTTTGTCCCGTTTCGGCTAATTTATGCAAACTAGCTAAATAAGCTGATCCGAACGCGAAAAGTGCGTAACGGGTAACCAAAAGAGTCATGAATAAGTTTCCTAAGTTAATATGCCTTAAATATGTTGTGATATCAGTAAGATACCTTCCATTATGCCCAAAACGAGTTTAAGATCAATTTATGCCCCGTAGGGGTATTTTGGTCATTTTAAAGGTTATAAAAGGGATTAAATATTATTCTGAGTTACAGGTCTGATTTAATCAGTAATTATACTTAATTTAATAAGTTATAATAGTAGGGTATTATATATATATGTGAAATTTATTAATTATAACCAAATTTTGCACCAAAGGGCATTTTGGTAATTTCACATAAGCTTTAAAGGCCAAAATCAGAATTCTTAGTTTAAAACTTTTCTTTACTATTAAAATATATAAATTTACTTAAAACATCAGTAGGTATTAAGTTTCATATGCCAAAAATAGTTTTAACTCATACGCGTAAAAGTCGGTTTTAAGCGATTTTCGGGTTTAAATAGGAAATATGAGTTTTTGATCAGTTTATAAAGTTTAAAATATCTTATTTATAATATAAAATCAGTAGCAAAAAGTTTGGTATCAAAATATTATGTAAAACTTATTTTATAGGCCAAAAGGGCAAAACCGATAATTACCGAATTTAAGCTAGAACCCTATGTTATGCTCAGCCTAAAAATAAATAAAAATCTCTAAAAATCCCAAAATATTATTTTATATCAGTAGGTAAAAAGTTTGGTTTCAAAAATTGGGTTTAGATAAGATATATGCTAATTATGTCGTTTAATTAACAAAAAGTTTTCCATTTACGTTATTGAGCATAACTTCTAATCTAGACCTCAAACTGATGTCAAATTTTAGGGACAAGTTTATAAATCAATAATAAAGATTATTGTCCTCTCACATTTTCAAAATTCATGTTTTAGGGTCTAAAGGGCATAACGGTCAACATTTAGGCATTTAACGGAAACATGCATGAACTAGGATTTATATGGAACCAAGTTGTATAACCTCGGAGGGTTATACTAACCTATAATATGGTCCTAATGGAATCCTAAGGCATATCTAAACTAAGCTAAATCGGGTTAGAACTGAAAGTCAAAAAGTCAACTTTCGCGACTTTCGGTTCCGAACCGAGCCTATACTTAGAATTGTCGGATTGAACATGCTTAGACATGTTCAACTAATATTTACCAAGTTATTAAAGTGAGAAAACTGATTTTATGATTTTTATATTAATAGTTATGTATTTTATTTAAAACTAACCCGTTTGACTTTTATTTGACCCGACAATTAAACTAAGTAAACGTGGTAATTAGGAGGCGCCCTTTTGAGGGTTAATCACCTACCTAATTACGGTCACGTAGCCACGTTCGTTGCGAACCATGGCTCAACCGTTTAAAAGTCAAAGCGTTTATCGAAAACGCTTGACTTTTTGGTTTAAAACACTAAATAATTAAACTAAGCACGAAGGACACTTACAAAGGGTCCAAGCAAGGAAGGAATTGATCTTGGATGTTCAGGTATGAAGCACAACGGCCCCAACTTAGAACAATTTAGATCAAGGCGTGAATGAGAGCAAAATCAAGTGGGGTATTTATAGGTTTTTTAGAACCGTTAGGATCGTTTCTCGTAAACCATGATTAAATCTAAGTCGTACAAGTGCACCCCCTGATTTAGAATACTATGGGCACCCTTAAACAAGCCCATAGACTTGTTAAAACCACTTGCAAACCCTGGAACCAGCTAGAACAAGCTGTAAACAACATTTTTGCTGGTCTGGCAGGTTCACGCGCCCCGCGTAAGATCCTAAGAGGTCTTACGCACCCTGCCTGAAGGTCTGATCAGCAAACCAAGTTTCAGAAATGGCAGATTTGGTCCATGTTAGCTTTTAAGGTCACGTTTGACACGTTTAAGGCCCGTTAAGCTATATTAAAGTCTCTACAATGAAGCCTAAACATGAGGAATATGAAACATGCTCAAAGATATGCCGGATGTCGGTTCGTTTGGTCGTACGGTCACGTTGTTTGTCTAATTACGACGAAACACGAACAGACGCAAAAAAGGATCCAATTTACGCGACGAATGGGATTTTATCAATCCAAACACTAAAATAAAATATTTTAGTGCTTACATAAATTTTTGGGTGTCCGGGGATATTCAGAATGCGAGATATGCGCGAAAGTGCAAACTTGTGCACTTTTTGACACTTTTAGTCCCTGCATGACATAAAAGTTTATTTTTGCGCACCAAACACCTCCAAGCCTATATCTAAGCTATATAAATAATAAATAGTGTATGTTTAACTCATGACCATATTCCAGAAGGTCCGATATCCTACGAATTGACATACTTTTGCAGTTTGACACAATTAGTCCCTTAATGGCGCAAAGTAGCGCGAAATGCCGTTTAATGATATCCAAGCCTTCAATGGCTCATATTGATCATTCCCAAGCATATACTTAAATATTACTATGCTCTCGTTCGCTTAGATGATCACCGAAAGGCGTAGATTCAAAAGTTGACGCTTTAGGTCCCTCTATTGCGCAAACTTGCGCATCTCATCATTTAATAGCATTGAAGCCTCATCTATTCCATATTAGACATTCTTGAATGTATTATTAAACATTACGATGCTTCGGGTTTGCTAAAAGGTCATTCAGAGGTATAATTAAACACATTGACACTTTTAGCCCCTCTAACTTGCAAAGCCACGCGTAACTTTACTTATAGGCATAAAAACCTTAGACGGCCATTATTTGGCATTCCCGAGAGTATAATTAAATATTATGAAGCTCCCGGTTTGTTAAAAGGTCACTCAGAGGTACGGATTAACATGTTGATGCTTTTAACCCTTTATTGCGCAAACTTTCAATTAATTACGCAAACGGCTATACTTAATCATCAGGTGGCACATTTGCGAATATAAACATCGTAAGAAACTTATTGTAGGTATGTTAACACTTCCAGTCCTTTCATAATCAAAGATTTTGATTTTTCGAAAAATTAGTCCCTTAAATTTCAATGTTTGACTTTATTAGGTTTTATTACACGTGTCAATACATCATTGGACGTTATTTTACGAGGTGTTACATCCTCACCCCCTTAAAATAAATATCGACATCGAGATTTCCTAAAATGCTGGAAGTTCTTTTTGTCGCATAATGGACTTAATTTCTATAGCATATGTGGAGCTTCTCCAAGCTCCCAAGTTGTTGGTGCATCCGTCTGTCGTCTACGTCTTGTATCGAGTCTTGCATAGAATAGGCTAGTTCAGGGCACGGAATCCAAGAATATGTATTTGAAAGTGATTCCACTCCAAATGACATATTGTCATTTGGAGCGAAACCTTATTAAAACTTATTCCGCCTGAAATTGTCTAGGTCATGATTTTGCTCGTAATCATCATTGATGATTCAGCTCGTATTGTCTGAGTCACGTTGGAGCGAAATCAGAACGTGTATATATATGAGTGTCATTATGAGCGAAATCACATAGTTGCATAGGTGATTGTCATTCCGGTTGCCACGAAGTGCTGCCGAAGTGTTGAGTAGATTGTAAACGTCATTCAAATCAATAGAATCAACAGTTGAAAGTGAATATTCGCTGAATTGAACCTGTTTTGTCTGTTTCCGCCGTTCAAATCAGGAAAAGTTCTTCTGATAGACTCAATTGGGTCCGAATCCGATCCTACAAGTGGTATCAGAGCTAAGGCGGAAGAGCTCTTGCCAATTCAGCCGAAATTCCTGTTTTTCTACACCTTCTAAACTGTCTTTTACAAATTGACCAAGGAAAAATTGTCGAATTGATCTGATTTTTGCACAATGTGCTCGGAATTATAAGATAACAAAGCCGTGAAAGTTTCAGCAGCTAATTCGAAGTAAAAATTGACAAAATTGTGATTTCGCTTGAAACGAGTTCGAGAAATGATGACGTCACAGTGATTTCGCTCGAAATTGTGATTTGATTTCGCTCAGAATTTTGATTCCGCTCCAGGATAGTGATTGATTCCACTCCTGATCACTTGTGATTCTGCTCCTGATCAATTGTGATTTCGTTCCTGATTGCCTGGTGATTCCGCTTCTGGTTATCTGGTGATTCCGCTTCTGGTTATCTAGTGGTTTCGCTCCTGATTGCCTGGTGATTCCTCTTCTGGTTATCTGGTGATTCCGCTCCAAACAGTGATCCGACTTAAATTGCTGATTTCGCTCAAAAGGACTGTTGTGAAAATTTTTGAAATCTGAAAATGGACGAAGAATTCTATAACGCATTTGCTATTCCGGTTACCCCAATTAGTTTGGTGCAGAACACAATGTTGGAAAACGAAACGGGTACTATGCAGAAACCGCCCAAACTCATGAACATTGAAGAATATAAGGGTTGGGAAGGTCGTTTTAAAAACTGGGTATAACTAATTACCTAGACGCTTGGGAGTGTGTTGAGACAAAGTATGTGAGACCGTTAAATGACGATGAAGAGGAAGCTGCGATCAAGGATATGAGTGCAGATGACAAAAGGAAATACAAAAATGAGAAAATGATGTTAAGTCTGCTACAACAAGCTGTAAAAGAGGATATTATGGTATTATTGCAGCATAACGGAAGTTCTTATTCTATCTAGAAAGCTCTTAGATCAAAGTTTGTTGGTAGCCAGGAAATGATCAAAAACAAGAAGTCACTTTTAAAGTAAGAGTTTGATTTATTTAGAGGTTTGAAGAATGAGAGCACAAAGCAGATTATCGAAAGATACTGCAATCTGTTGGTGAATATGAGGAGAGTCGGTATCAGCAAAGACAATGAAGAACTAATAGAGAAGCTTGCAGATGCATTACCTCATGAGACTTGGGGAACATATTTGATGATGCTCAGGAACAAAAAGGGATTTAGTACGTTAACTTTGAGCAAATTTATTGAGAAATTGGAGGCTCAAGAGATGGAGCAAAGAAAGATTGTTCGAATGAAAGATTTCGATGGTGAACAAGATATCGGGTTGTACTACAAAGCAGGGTTGAATGAGAAAACAACCAACTTATCTCCAAAAGTTGAAACTGCTTTCAATGCTAAAGGTTCATCAGGAAGCTCTTCTAAAGGATCAAGCAGCAGTACAAGTTTCTCATCATTTCCATCATTCGATCCAAACATTTCTGCAACAAAGAATGGAAGAAAACTTCAGTGCAACATAGTATTAAATCTTGAGAATGATCAAGATTATTCTGAGGAAGTTGCTAAAAATCACATGCCTTTGTTAGGAATGGTTTTGGAATCTTACAGTAGTTTTGTTGCAGGTCGTATTGGGAATCCAATGCTAACAAAGGAGGATTACAACCAGATAGATGCTGAAGAGATGGAGCTGATGGACATAAAATGGTGTTTGGCCAGTGTGTTAAGAAGAGCTGAGAAATTCAAGCAGATGATGGGGAGAGATGAACTTCGTGAGGCTAATGTTTCTACTTTGGGTTTTGATAAATCTAAAGTCACTTGTTTTCGTTGCAGGGAGAAAGGTCACTTCAAGAGGGAGTGTACCAACCGCGAAGCAAGTGGAGCTCAGAATCCTTTCAACAACAACAATGATTACTACCGAAAAGCCATCTACCATCAACTTGCTCAACAATCATCTCAACAACATCAACATCAAGCTCAAACTGCACATGGAAGAAATGTGATTGAAGACTCTGGAAAGAGAGCTTGTGCGGTTAATCAAGATTCTTTAAAAAAAAAACTGATGGTAGTGCCTTGATAATAGATCAAGATGATGAGAGAATGCCTGAAGGGCTTAGCTAGGAAAATTTCACATGGGATGATTATGTTCCTGATCACGCTACAGCTCACACAGCTTTTGTGGCAAGAATTGAAGAAGATAGTGATGATGATGGAACTGAGTATTATGCTAAACAAATGAGAGATCATTTGAAGATGTTGGCAGAAAGTGATAGCGAGGATGAAAAAGTAAAGCAGAAAAAGAAAAAGATATAGACACCGGTCAGCAGTGATGATGAAGATGTATCGGTAGTGAGAAGAAAAGTAAAAGAATTTCCAAAGTTCATAGTTGATGAAAAAGTTGATGCTAGAGAAATGAAAGTGAACTGTGAAACTTGTGTGATTATGAAAAAGAAAAACAGTGAAATGCTTAACAACTTGAACAGATTGAAAGAGTATATGATGTATTGAACAAAGCAATGAACATGTATAATGACACAAGCGAAGAGCAAGCAACAACGATGAAGACACTTCAAGGAGCGTTCATGGTCAAGCAAAAAGTTGTGAACAATTATATCGAGAAGTGTGATGCTCTTGAACAGAAACTGGAACTTCAAAGGATTGAAACTGAAAGAGTAAATCGTTTGTTGAAAAGTTACTCATGTTCGTCTTATGTCATTGACGGGATTTATCCGACGGCTGAAAGCTTAAAGGCATTCGAGGACAATGAAGTAACTGAAGAAAAGAAAGTTTCAGAAGAAAAGAATGATGAAAAAGTTTCTGAAGGAAAGATTCCAGAGAAGGCTCCTGAGAAGAAAGTTGAAAAGAAGAGTGACATAAAGAAAAAGACTGATAAGAAGAATTCTGGTAAGAAACAAGGTGTCAAAAAGGATATTTGGCTAGAAATCCAAATGATGAAAGAGTCAAAAAGGCAACAAATTTGCAGTGGGAGTCGGAATCATCAGTCAATTTGCTAGAAAACATTGATGTCGTTTATACATCGTCTGACACTGATCAACAGTCTCAATTGATGAAGAAAGTTGTGGATCATGTGTTAGATAATGATGAGACAGAGGAGTCAAAGTCGGAGTCTAGTTCAGAGTCAAAGTCTGAGACCAGCATTCCGAGTCAAACAGAAAAACAGGGCAAAATAGTTTCTGACAAAGAATTCCTGTTATCAAAATCTAATTTGGATGATGAACCGTTCAAAGTTGCTTACACTTTGAATAATTCTGACAAATTATATTCTGATGAGGAATTTCCAATAAGAGGTGTCAAAACTGAATTGATTAAAAAGGTTTTCAAACTTACAGAAATTAATATTTCTGAAATAAAAGATTTAAATCTCAATGGTAAACCTAAACCTTACATCTCAAGAGTTCAACAAAGGTTGAACAAGAAAAAAGGTTATAGTTATGGTTCAGGTTTTCAAAAGAAACCAAAACATAACTGTAATTTCAAAAAGAAAGGATTGGGTTTTATTCCAACAGAAAAATGAAAAATATGTTCGAGATTTTAAATCAAAGATGACATTTGTTTTAGGAACTAGCTCAGAGGAAGAAGAAAAGAAAGAATTCTGGAGGCAGTCAAACAGTGAGTTCCTTGCAAAGAAGCAAGATGAAATGAAGAAGATGACTGTGCAGAAGAAGGATACGACAACTTGTTTCCAATGCAACAAAGTTGGACATATTGCCAGGGAGTGTTTAAAGGCAATACAATCAAAATAGGGAGTATATCGTAAACTAAAAGAAAAAGTTGTTGAGTTTGAACCACCAATTGACAGAACTAAATTGTTTAAAAATTCAAAATTTGAAATTGGTGAATGTTCAAACAGTTTTTATAAGAAGAAAGCTAAATCTGACAACCAGAAATGGGTTGTTAAAAGGAGTGTTGATAGCACTAGCGATGATTCTGATAGGTCAAAATCAGAGGAGCTATCTTCTGGCGATGAAACTGACTCCATAAAGTCAATTGAGCCACATGTTGTTTCAAAATGTGAAGCTATGTTGAAAACTGAGAAGTCAGTGCCGATTGTGGATGATGAGAATTTTCCATCACTTCGGGATGAAAATTATAAAAAGAAAATTGGTAAGGTTAAAATTTCTAACCAATTTTATAATGATAATCAGGTTTTTGATGTGGAGAAGGCCTTTAACCCCAAGGTAAAGCATATCTTTGGTAAGATGGTTGACCAAAAAGTCAAAGGGGTTAAAGAATTCTACAAGAAGAAAAAAGGAGGTAAGAAACCGAGTGTTGATGACTTGGTGACACCCAAGGCTGGTGAGGCTTGGGTGGATATTTTCTTTGATTAGAAAAACCTGACTTGTCGGAGCTCCCAGGTTGGTAAGCGAGGAGCAGGTATCGGCATCTTTCTTGAGGAATTTACTACGGTAGTGTCAATCATACAAACGGTAAAGAGGTTTGTTTGTGCTTGTTTTACAAGTGGTAGGAGATTTGATTGTGCATACTTGAATATGGTAAATCAAGGACATTAATTTGTACTTGCATTTTCCTACAAGTGGTTGAAAGACAAGATGATGAGCCACATCTCCGAACTTACTAATGGTATCCCTACAAGTGATAAAATCAACTAAACTTATTTTCTGGAAAAACCATTTTGATTAAAACAAACTTAAGTGTTTTGAAATCTAAATGGGAAAATAGTTTGTTGATAGGGGGAGTTCTGGTTGTTTATGCCAAGTGAATGGCGAATTGATGCGATTTGATATCGGTTGTCATGTTTCTGTACAGTTTGTTTTCAATTTTTCTTTAATGTGTTTGCATTTTAGGGGGAGTAGATTTTCAGAAAATCCAAAAACATTAGAAAATTGAAAAAGCCAAAAACATGCTAAAATGAAAAATGAGTTTTGTTGTGAAAAAGAGGAAATGATAGTACATCAGTGGACTGTCACAACACGCTAAAGAAATGGAAAGTAAAAAATGTGATAAATAATCTCACTAATGATATGCCAGTAGGTTTTTGCACATTTAGTAGATTGTGACGAGATATAAACCTAAATTTAAAACTTGCTTATCTCGTGGGGAACAACTTTTTAGATATATGGGTAACCCCCGAAATCTTGTTTAAAGGTCCCTTATTCTGAGATACTAGGTCTTTATGCTCAGTGATATCTGGGGTATTATTCCTGTTAGTGCATTTATGTCTATCGCCTCCGTCAATCCAGTCCGTAGCTGAAAACTGTTTAATTCTAGGCTTTATGTTGTAATTAGTAGAGAAAAGGCAAGGTGGCATTATTGTAAATAAGAGAGAATCTCTTATAAGCCTTGGCCTATAAATAGGAGTCTTAGGGTTTAGATTTTTGACTTTTGGCCATTTGAGAACTTGGAGCTTGGTGCTTAGAGAGAGAAACTAGAGAGAGAGTTCTCAATCGTGATTCCCAGAGCTTGTATCTGTCAAACTGATCAATAAGAATCACATTAAATTGTACATCTCGTGTGTTCGGTCATGCACGTTCACGGATTCCGCACGTCGAACGTGTCGTTACGTAATCGTTTCAGAGTCAAAACCGGACTAACAAGTGGTATCAGAGCAGGTGCTCGGTTGCGAAGATAAAACGCACAGATTCGTACAAGATTTGATCAGATTTAGAGCCAAAAACATCCAGATTTGTCAAATTTCTCTTATTTTTCTTGTTCTTCACGTTTTTCTATGAATTTTGCAAATTTGACAGGGTTTTTACGGTCCAAATTAGCTGATTTTTTGATATGTTGTGCGAAATTAGCTGATCTACAATCCTACAAATTTTCAGGTCAAAATTCCAAGCCGTTTGAGAGAAATCTGCGTTTTTGTGTTCGACATTGCTGAAACTGTTCGTCACCAGTTCATCAGATCTGTTCGATCGAACTACCTACTCGATCGGCTAGCAATTTCTGTTCGATCGAACTACCCACTCAATCGGCTTGGCTAACCGATTCATTGCACTGCCATTCATTTAAAGATTTGACTTTGTTGACCCTGACCGATCGGACAACCTGTCCGTTTCTCTGCATCACTGACATTCACTTACGTCATTGACCTGTTGACCTAGCCGATCGGCTAGCACCCTAGCCGAACGGCCAGCATCCCTGTCCGATCAACCGTCATATCCATCCAATCGGTTAACAATACTTATCATTTATGTCAACGTGCTCAGTTTTTGTCAGTCAATAATCTGTTGTGCATGTGAATCTTTTCTTTCCACAAAATCAAAAGGTCCAATTAAAAGTTTTTGTGTGTAAAGGTTGTTGAAAATTTTAATAAATTCCATGTGATATCTGTGACTTTGATGGTGCATTGTTAAATTCACGAAAACCTTTACATGTAATATCAAGATTATTGTTCATTGGCTCATCAGTTTATGTGATATATTCGGTCAAATAGGAGGCCATCTTGATTCAACACCACGTGAAAATCATTGTAGTGGCCCTATAGAAATGAGTTTTGAATAAATTGTGTCGGCCACTTTAATAGTATTCTGATCAAAAGATTAAAGGTCCTATAGGATACAAACAAGTCATAAGAGTGCCGGCCATATAATATTTTGATTAATGTCAATTGTCAGCAACCCATGATGTGATTCATCTACACGGCCCAATCATATTGAAGATAAATAAGGCCAAATCAGATTTCATGCATTGTCAATTAAAGGCTGAATAGGAGAATTTTGTTATCTGAATTTGTCGGCTCATTAAATAAAAAGTCATAAGTAATTGTTCACTATAGTGAATCGGTCCAATCACAATTGAATGATAAAAATATGTCGGCTACTTTTGATATTTGGTCAAGTTAAAATCACTTCTTGATATAACCGGCCCAATCACATTTTATTTCAGTTCACTGTTGTCATCTTAGTGTATTGAGAAGGTAAATTGTTTGTGATCATTAAATAATTGTGTGTGATAATACAATTGGCCAACCGATCGGTCAAGATTTGTCTTTTAGTGCTTTTGGTAGAAGTGTAAGCCGATCGAACAGCTTGTCGTTTTGTGAATCTACTCAATACCCTAAGGTAGCGTTCGTTTCATGGAATGGAATGGAATGGAATTAGGAAGTTTTTCTTTGTAAAATTGATCTTGGTTGGGGGAGGGAGGAATTTGAAATCCCATGAATTTCTTTAATCAATGAAATTTGTGACTATTTCAACATTCCTTAGAAATCCTTCACTCTAATGAAGGAATGGAATGGAATGTTGAAATAGTCACAAATTTCATTGATTAAAGAAATTCATGGGATTTCAAATTCCTCTCTCCCCCAACCGAGATCAATTTTACAAAGAAAAACTTCCTAATTCCATTCCATTCCATTCCATGAAACGAACGCTACCTAACTGTTCGGCTAGCCTAACGGATTGAACAATTTTGAATTGACAACCGATTCAAGTTAATTGTTGTGAAGTGTTTTCATACGGCTAGCCTAACCGATCGGCTATCCCAACCGATCGAACAAAAAGTTGACTTTTGTTGACTCACCTGATCGAAGCGTCAGCTGATCGAATAACGTTCCCGACCGATCGGACAACTCACTCTATTCTAGACAAAACACCAACCGATCGAATAGTATCCCGTCCGTTCAACCAGCATACTGTCCGATCGATCAACCTCCCGTCCAATTTAGTTGATTGATATTTTTAAACTGATTGTTTGATTGTTTGCTTGCAGGTGATTCAAGGATATAAAATCATGGAAAAAAATTGTTCCTTTCAAAGACACCAGAACAGAAGAAGAAAAATTCATCAACAGAAAAATGAAAGCTCAAACCAGGTTGATCAGAATCTCTCATACATTCAAAGAAGCTAAGCAGGCGATGAGATGGGATGCTGATAGAAAATGTTACCTTGATCCAAATGGAAACATTGCAGTTGATCTAGATTCCTTTATTGTTGATCTTTTCATCCAACAATTTGCTGAACAAGAAGAAGCAAATCAAAGATTGTGGTGGGGTGGAGAAATAGAAAAAGTAGAAACTGATAAAAAAGAAAAATAGAAGGATGAAACTTCAAAATGTGAACTTGTATGCTCAAAATGCGAAAAATTCGAAGCAGACAATGTCAAACTCTTGAAGGATGTGGAGAGTTTGACATTGGAAAACAAAATTTTAAAAGAAAAAGAAAAGGAATTTCAAAATAAGATAACATTTTTAGAAAATGAAAATTTGAAAATTGAAAAAGATTTTGAAAAGATTAAAATTGAAAATAATGATGCTTCTTGGATAAAATTAGAAAATAAAGTGTTAAAAGAAAAAGAAACAGATTTTCAAAATCAAATAAAAATGTTAGAAAATGAAAAATCAGTTTTTGAAGAGAAGAAAATTGAAAATGAAAAGGCAATAAATTCTCATCTTGAGAAAATTTCTCAACTTGAAAAAGAAGTTGAGAATGCTAGAAATAAAATTGATGATTTTGAAAAGAAATTGAAAGGTTTTGTGACCACTTCAGCAAAGTTTGATCATTTATGTCCAAAACCAATCAATTCAGTTCCAATAAGTGACAGTGTCACAAATTTTGACAAATTCAAAATTGAAGATTGTGATGATAAATCTGATGATGAAAAACAAAAAGAAGAAAAAAGAAAAATATTTTTGGAATTAAAAGAAAAATTTAAAAATACTGTTTTGCAATCTACTGAAATAGGTGAATGCTCAAAGCAAAAACCTGTTAAGAAGAGTGTAGAACATAAACAAAAAGTTAAAAATTTGAAAAATTTTAAAAATGAAAATAAAAGCTCATCAGATCAGTCATCCAATCATTATGAAAAATCACAAAAACTTAAAAATCAAAACTCACAAAAAGTTGTTAATCAGTGGTGCATGTTTGACCACAGTGCTCAAATGCCAAATCAAGGATACAAGAAGAAACATGAGTACCATAAGGCAACTCAATGTTATGATCTAAGTGTGTGGTATGAAAGTGAGGAAAGATATGATAACAGAGTGTGTTACACTTGTGGCTATAAAGGACACATTGCCGTTAATTGCCAAAGTCAAAGATTCGAAACAAGAAGGTGCTATGAATGTCAAATCAAAGGCCATATTGCAAGAGATTGCCCAGTGAGATCAAAGGAAAGATCAAGGGCTGTTTCTCAGAAATTGGCAAAGAAACCAGTCAATGTCAAGCCCAAAGCACAGAAAGTTCAAGAACCTAAAGTTCACGAACAGAAAGTAAAGCTTTCACAAGGGCAGAAAGACAAACTGAGGAAGAAAAGGAAGAAGGCAAGAGAGTATCTGGAAAGGATTTTGTCCTCGGATACAACTGGTAATCCAAGAAAAAGTTCTGATGAATTGCTTTCCTCAACTGCAAAAGCAAGCAAAACGAATTCATCAGATGCAAATCTGAGGACAAAAGGGGTGTTAAAGAAAGAAAAATTAACTAATCAAACCAATGAAAAATCAAAGAAAGTTAATTTTTCAGATAAAGCCTTTATCACAGTTTTCAAATATAACAAAGATTGTGCAAGATTATGCATGTCACAAGTTGACAAATTTGGAAATCTTAAAAGTTGTAAACATTGGGTTCCAATAGAAAATGGCAATGAATTTGTTTCTGAGAAAACAAAAGAGCCATCTTCTGGCAAGGAATTTGTTTCTTCGGAAACAAAGGAGTCACGTTTTGGCAATGAATCTGATTCATTAAAGTCAGATGAGCCATCTGTTGAGGTAAAAACTGTCAAACCCAAGGCTGGTCAGGCTTGGGTGAATCTGTTTAAATGAAAAACCTGACTTGCTGGAACTCCCAGGTTGGTAAGTGTGGAGTAGGAATCGACATCTTTCTTGAGAAATTCACAGGTTGGTAACTGTGATATTTCGAATTACAAAAGACTAATCAAGGACATTAATTTGTACTTGATTTCTCTTTCCGACAAGTGTTTAAAGGAAAACAATGTGATGAAAGAACCCCGAATTTGTGAAAAGACAAACAAAACTAATTTTCTGGAAAAACCATTTTGATTAAAACAAACTTAAGTGTTTTTGAGATCATAATGGGAAAATAGTTTGTCGTCAGGGGGAGTTCTGATTGTTTATGCCAAGTGGATGGCGAATTGAGGCAATTCTCATCAGTTTGTCATGTTATTGTACAGTCTATTGTTTTCAAATTTTCCCGGAAAATCAAAATTGAAATATATTTTGATTTTAGGGGGAGTAAGAAAATTTTTAGAAATTTTGAAAATTTGAAAAATACAAAAACATGATAAAACCAGAAAATGCCAAAAACATTGAAAAATCAAAAATGAGTTTTGTTGAGAAAAGAGGAAATGATAGTACATCAGTGGACTATCACAGCATGCTAAAGAAATGAAATGTCAAATGTGATAAACGATCTCACTACTGATGTGACGATAGGCTCAGCTAGACTAGTAGATTTGCGATAACGATACAAACTAAATGAAAAAGCCTAGTTCTAGTGGGAAACATGGTTGAAAGCATAGTACTTAGTTTTGTCCTTCGTGATTGTGTACCTACTCAGTAATCGCTGATTGTCTTAGGACATAAAACCGGTTAAGTTTGTGAACTTTCACAACTTGCTGAAAAAGTCGCTGTGATTGTGCATTTCATTTTGCAAAGATTTAAACTTTTTTTATTTCTTTATTTTGTTTAAGCATTGGACATCCTCTGCGTATACGTGAGTATCGACCTGGATGTTATTGCCTAAACGTTCTACTTTATTTTCTTTGGTGTTTCGTTTAAGCTTTGGATCACCTCTGCGTATACGGGAGTATCGACCTGGTGGTTAAAGCCTAAACAACTTCAATTTGTTTTATTTTCTTATTTTGTTTAAACATTGGACTTTCTCTGCGTATACGGAAGTATCGACCTGATTGTTAATGTTTAAACATTCTGCTTTGTTTTTGCACATATCACAGTTGATAAAAGTTTAAAGGCATTACTTGAGTTAGTGTATTGCATGATGAGGGGATATGCTGAGATCGTGGGGTCCATAAGAATTTAGTGCAAAATTAATATACCTTAACGTATCGGTAAGCATTTCGAAAGTTTTTAGATTGAGCTTAAGAGGACAACTATATCGTCAATCTACCGGAATTGTTTAGATCTTAAAATGATTAAAGCTTAACGGTGCTTGTGATTTGTCTCATAAACTGATATGATCCTCTTACACAAACTCACAAAAATATATACAGACAATATACACCTAGATTGTATATATTTCTTTATTACATTTCCTTCAAAAACAAAAATCCAAAAAGATTTTTGGAGTGTTTTAGCATAATTTTTTTTGAAAATATAAAAAGATTTTAGACAACTGATGTTGAAGAGTTGATTCTCAAAATTCGAGTGCTAAACATGATGAACAGGTTTGGGAAGTGTTGTAAACTTTGAATGTTATATAAATGATTTGAAAGATTGTATGATTAGTTAATCAAGGTCATTTACTTGAACTTGATGTAACTATACAGATTGATGAATGAATGATTTCTACCAGTAAGTTTCTTAAAACTAAGTGTTATAAAATTTGTGAAACTTATGTTGAGGTATAGGATGTGCAGGTTAGACAGGTTTCGAATCCTGAGTAGATGCAGAATAAAGCCAGGAATTGATTCTGAACTTGTGAACCTGTGAAAGCCAGACTACGATCCCGACAGCTGAGTCTAAGGGGGAGTCTGAAGACGAGCTCAACGCAAGAGGAAGCATGGATTCAAAGAGCCAGATATCTATCCTGTAGGAGCTTGTATTCGGGAATCCAGGTGTCGATCCCAAAAGCACGGAAGCTTGACGAAAGGGGGAGCCTGAAGAAAAAGAGTCTAAGCGAGAGGGGGAGCAACGGAAGCCCGAAGACAGATCCACGAGGATTCTGTTTGAGAAAGAAGGAGTCTATGGTTGCTGAAACCATCAAATCTTCAAGAAGACTCAGAGAGAGAGAGAGAAAGACAAGTCGCTACGAGTTTGACTACGGGATTGACTGCGGCAACATCCAAGGGGGAGTCTGTTAGTGCATTTATGTCTATCGCCTCCGTCAATCCAGTCCGTAGCTGAAAACTGTTTAATTCTAGGCTTTATGTTGTAATTAGTAGAGAAAAGGCAAGGTGGCATTATTGTAAATAAGAGGGAATCTCTTATAAGCCTTGGCCTATAAATAGGAGCCTTAGGGTTTAGATTTAGGACTTTTGGCCATTTGAGAACTTGGAGCTTGGTGCTTAGAGAGAGAAACTAGAGAGAGAGAGTTCTCAATCATGATTCCCGGAGCTTGTATCTGTCAAACTGATCAATAAGAATCACGTTAAATTGTACATCTCGTGTGTTCGGTCACGCACGTTCACGGATTCCGCACGTCGAATGTGTCGTTACGCAATCGTTTCGGAGTCAAAACCGGACCAACATTTCCGGGACTTCTGCTGTATGGAAATACTGACCTAGTCCCCGAATAATACTTTCTGCAAAATGCTTGCATAAGCCTCGCCCTCAGCAAGTTGATGAAACAATAAAATTGATAATCACTGCTGTTGAAACAAAAGATCCACTAAAGGGGACACACCGAAAAGTCGAAGCCGTCATCTCTCTGCGTATACGGAAGTATCGACCTGAGCTCTCACGGCCCTCGCATTTAACCCCTTTACAGATATCTTCTGTGGTATACTCACCTGTAAGACTGAATATTGAGATCTGGATACGGGAGTATATACAAGTGGTGGGACACGTGAATAAGTTTAAGTTCTTAAGACATTAATTGCATATCTCGGAACAGTTGAACTTTGTGTGAAAATTTAAGAGGACCAGTATACTGACAATCTAGGTGAATTGTTTAGAACTTAAAATGAAATCAAGCTTAACGATGTTAGTGATCTGTCTCAAAAACTGATATGATCCTCTTGCACGAACTCACAAAAATATTGTCTGTAAATAGTTTCTTTATTTCATTTACCTTCTTTCAAAAGTCACAAAAAGATTTTAGTGTGTTTTAGCATAAATTTTGTAAAATCCAAAAAGATTTTCGACAACTGGTGTTGAAAGCTGATTTTCGAAATTCCACGTGCTAAACATGAAGAATAGGTCTGGGAGAGAGTATGTGAAAAGTTACGATTACAATTGGTTTTCAGAGTATAAATCATTACTGAAGATTCTTGCAAAAGTTTCTAAAGTTTAAAATTTTAAATCTTTGAAGAAACTTATGTGTTGGGTAGAGTTTTGCAGGATAAGAGCTAGGAAAAGATTCTGAATTGGTGATTGCCAGACTGCGATCCCAGCTGATTGAGAGGGGGAGTCTGAGTTGCAAAGAGCCAGTTTCTGATCCTGAGATTGATTTTACTGATGAAGATTGAAGATGTCAACATCTGAGGGAAGAATTGCAATAGAGATTGAGAAAGATAGAGATTGAGGATGCTTACAGCGTCAAATACTTCGGAGACGAACAAAGACTGAAGATGCGAAGACTCGACACTGAAGACTCCGTCAACATCCGAGGGGGAGTTTGTTGGTGCATCCGTCTGTCGTCTACGTCTTGTATCGAGTCTTGCATAGAATAGGCTAGTTCATGGCACGGAATCCAAGAATATGTATTTGAAAGTGATTCCGCTCCAAATGACATATTGTCATTTGGAGCGAAACCTTATTAAAACTGATTCCGACTAAAATTGTCTAGGTCATGATTTCGCTCGTAATCATCATTGGTGATTCCGCTCGTATTGTCTGAGTCACGTTGGAGCGAAATCAGAACGTGTATATATATGAGTGTCATGATGAGCGAAATCACATAGTTGCATAGGTGATTGTCATTCCGGTTGCCACGAAGTGCTGCCGAAGTGTTGAGTCGATTGTAAACGTCATTGAAATCAATAGAATCAACAGTTGAAAGTGAATTTTCGCTGAATTAAACCTGTTTTGTCTGTTTCCGCCATTCAAATCAGGAAAAGTTCTTCTGATAGACTCAATTGGGTCCGAATCCGATCCTACACAAGTTGACCTCTATAATAGGTACATGTATCCTTTTGGGGCTTCTTAACTTGCCGATCTTTAATTGATTCGGGTTTCTCATCAAACCAAAAATCTTCATTATTCTGTATGTCATTAGGCGATAATGCTTCTTGAGCTATCAGGGAAACATATCCTTAAACCATTAGTGTGGGTCACATTGCGAGTTCCACCAAGCTCCTTAAATGAATTTTAGCTCATAAGCTATTTGATTTTTGGTACATTCGATTCCTTCGAATGATTCTATATATTCAGAGCTTAACTCGCCTGATAATTAACAAATTGGCACACCCTTCCAGGGTGATATCTTTTGTTGAACCATATTCCATAACAAGATCTTAGGAGGGTTGCTACATTCATTAATCCTTGATTTTCTGCCAAATAATGGCAACTTACAGATGATTATGGATTTGTCTGATCTTATTCGTTGTTTCCAAGGCAACTTTCAGATCCTGATGATTGGACTTGCGAATCTTCTGTCTACTAATAGATGTTTAACATTCCATCTATACAAGGTCTCCAAAGGAGCAGCCTTGATACTTATATCAACTATTATAGAAAAGCTTATCTTAAGGTGAGATGGTTATTCCAACCATTGCTTAAAACTAATCTTAAGGAATAGCTAATCCTTGCCATTAGTCGAACAAATCGATGATCCTGGGTAGCTGATGGCAAATTCTCAATTGTTGCCTAATTAGGGTTGCGGTAATCAATGCATAAGCAAAATGAACCGTCTTTCTTAATTAACTATACCGAATTCTCAGAATAATGAGTTAGGCTATATGAATCCTTTATTTTAAGACTTACTTAATCAGGGATTCGATTCTTCCAAAGATGGTACTAGCCGTCTTAGAGATTTCATACTTATACAGCCCTAAATGGGATCTAAATCTTAACTCTACTTGCCTCACAAGAGGTAAACAGGGTAATCTTAGGAGAAGATGATCAAGATACAAGGAGGTTACAGAGATTTTTCAAATCTCAGGCTCCAGTTCATCCATCATTTCTTGTGTCAAATAAGTGACACGTTTATGTTACAAGTCCACAGATTCCTTAATCGGGAACATTTACTTGGACAATCCCATTATGGATATCTTCTTTGAATACCATTAGTTGTCTTTAGTACCATATGACCATCGGGATATCTTTGTGGTCCCATGCATTAAACCTCCATACTTACTGATTAGGCATAAAAGCAATCTATGGGACATATTAAGATAAACAAATCCTCATATGGCGCTTTTATCATACTGTCTGGTATTTGCAATCGATAGAGATCGAAGAGATATCAACTATGTGCTGCCACACATCTTCTAGAGAGAGGATACTTCTAGAATTCTCATAATTGGAAATTTCTGATAGGAACAGAAGAAATGGTTCTTACGATTTCACCTGTAAGTTTTACCTTACACTTAATATCTGGGGTTCTTACGGGAGAGTTTCTAAAAGTTTGCTAAACTTATGGTCTTATGAGAGATTTAGCAGCACCTGAAACCAAACGTAATTCTTAGCAATAAAATCACAATAAGGGATTTATCTCGTATCATTATTAATGTGCACTGCCTCTAATCATTTATCAGAAGGGTTAAACGCCTCCATTCTTAATCCTTTTAAACTTAGCTACTAAATCTTTGACAAATTTTTAGAACAGTCTCAGCCTTGACTGGTTATTTCTTAATCTATAAAACATGAGGAACCGAGGTAGATCCATAATGGATTTATAATGAGCATGCTTTGAAACCTTAATGTGCCCTCTTATTGCCGATACTAACCACCAATAATTATTGCACTAAGCTTAGGTTTTAGGTAATTGGAATAGGGTACTATCTCAGCCAATGAATTAAAATTTGCGACATACTGTCGACAGTTTTGAACTTTTATGGTGAGAGTCAGAAAATTCTTATTCCATCTTTTTCCATTTCGATGCGAATAATAGGTCTTTCTAATAAGGTCCTTAACACTTGGTCCATCCCATAGTGTATAAGAGAATCTTTCTTGTGGACTTCATTAATGTCCTCACTAATTAAGGGTATTACCATCGAATGGCTGTGATGCATACCTTACAGTGTTCTTTTCAGCGTAACCACTGATATACCTAATGGTTTCTACTTCATCCAATAATTTCCTGCAATCGATGGCCCCTTTTTACTATTGAAGTCTCTTGACTTCCCAGAGACGAAGTACTTTTAAGTACATCCAAAAATAATGGGCTCCTTGTCATATATTCCTTTGTTGGGTTTATTCTTCGCATTTGAAGTATGAATGAAGCTCTTCTCATGAGCAGTGGCATGTGTTTTAGAGCAAACAACATTCAGCTTCTTAATCCTTTTCATGGCTTTTCTCCCAGCCTTTCTAATGGCTGTGTTAATTATAGTTTTGGAGGTTAATTCCATTAACATTGAGATTCACATTTGATGCACCATTAACATTTGTCGCCTTTCTAGCATCGCGACTGATATTTGTCTTTTCAGAGTTTTCCATACTCGAAGCTTTGATATTAAATACCAAATTCAGCAGATACATAGGCAATCCATACCATATGTCTCCTTGAATTGCCAAAGGCTCACCATGATGAGTCTTGATAACTTCTTGCTTCTTATCACCCACAATATGGGCTTGGTTACAAGATGACCAATCCATTCCTATTACTATATCGAGTCCCTCTATTTCAATGGAAACAAGGACAATGGAAGAGAATGGTTCCTAATAGATATAAAACAATCATCTAATATTGCTGAATCAGTCTCTGAGGTACCATTGGCCAATCCTACTTTATACTTAACGCTTAGAGTTTGAACAGGCAGATTTAAAGATTTACAAGATCCATTGTCTACGAAAGACTTATCTGAACCTGAATTTAGTAATACTCTATCATGAGCGTTATTGATAAAGAAAGTACCTGTTGTGGCATTATCATCCTGAACGGCCTCTTGAGCATTCATTTGAGAGTTTCCAGCTTTGGCCTTCTTAGCCTCTCCAGGCTTTTTGGTTTTATTTGGGCAATTTGTTTTGATGTGCCCTTTTTCATTGCAACCATAGCAGGTTGCGTCTCCCAACTTCTTGCAATCCAAGGTCTTATGCTCCTTGGACTTGCAGATTCCACAGGGTAGAGGCTGAGATTCAAATCTGCATTTCCCGAGGTGGTATTTCCTACAGGTTTTGCATCTGGTCTTTTTGTGACAACTGACACCAAATCGGTAATTTCCGTACACCTTAATTATTATTTAATGACTATAATTACGTGCTTTAATGTCAGCATTATCTGATAGCATACTACACAAGTGAATTCATGCACGTTTTATACTACAAAATAATGCTTTCTGCATTACGAGAGCGTTGCGTCAAAAATACTAGTAAACTCACCGGTAAAACACAATATGTCAACAACTCTGCAGAAAGCAGTCAGACATTAGAACTGAGGCCTAGGTATAGGTCCAACGACAAGAATGCATTAAAACCCAAGAGTACATACAAGGGTTAACATTTAGACGCTTCGAAAGCTATAATACACACTAAAAAGCACCCGAAACGCACTTTAAGTGCAGAATTTTATTAAATTCAGCTATGACCAGCTTTTAAACATATAAATATTATGCAGAATTTACGTTCTATCGTCCAGAATATTTCCCTAAGTGTCGGGAATTGAAAGGGGTGCAAAAGGGTACAAGAAAGACGCAAAACGGTGCAATTTAACACTTAACGAACCGGTATTTAACCAAACAACCGGACATTACCCGGGACACTAAATTTTTGCCAAACACATTGTTTATTTATTTCTTGGCTAGTCGTGATCCCCGAACACCCTAACACCCACTACATATCAAATAAATACCCTATGTAAGCTTATTACTTGGAATCTAACTAGTCTTTACAATATAGTTACAAAATGTTACAACCAACCCCCTCCCCCCAAACCAAAAATCGGTCACAAGGACCCACAAATCATCTACCATACTCCTCAATCTTGCTCTAGATTATAACTCATTATTTTAGTAGATTGGTTGCTTGTGGAGGTTGCTAAAACATATGGAAACATCTTATAAGTATTGAGCTAAAAATCATAACATCATTTCAAGATCACCCTCCCAACTTCACTCTCTCTCTCCCTCATTCGGCTCACCCCAAACCGCCACCCTCACCAGCACATAACCACCATCTTCATCCAATATTCAAGTCCATTCAAGCTACAAAGTTGATACAAGAAGGTTTGCAAGTTAAGGAGCTTTGTTCTTGCCTTCTTCATCATCTTTTCTTCATCTTTGCACTAGAGAATCATCCCTAGCTATAAGCTAGTAGTAAGCTCTTGTTTAACCTCTGATCATCTCATTTTTATCGCTAAAATTTGTAGTATGATGCTTATGTTAAACACTAAAGTAACAAGAACACTAAGATGATGAATATGAAACTTTACATGAAACTTGAACATAAAGATTATTTGAAGATGAAATCTTGTTGGATGAGGGTTGGGTTAAATCATACATGATATTTGATCGTTGGTTTCTTGATAAACCCGTTATTCGGACATTGGTTGATACGATCTAGTAGCATTGAAACTCTAAAGAAACATGCTGAAGCCTAAATTATGTATTTTCGAAAACAGAATTTCTGAAGCCTAAATTATGTATTTTCGAAAAACAGATCAAATGGCACTGGAATCATAATTTTTCGAAGTCGTTTACTATTTTTAAAGGGTTGTTTTGTAACAGCAGCTCAAGCTGCATTTTTCTGCTGAAAATACGTGTTATATTTTTCATCATAACTTGAAATCTGAGTAGAACCAGCCCCTGAAATTTATATAGTAGATGGTCACTGATGTCAGTGTGACCCCCCAACTGGAATTTCGTAAAACAGACTGATGATGAATTTTAAACGAATTATTCCGTAGGCTGCGGTCAGAAAATAACAAATCTGATCGCAGTTCGGTAAATGATTTTCTATAAAATATCGATGATGAACTGGACCCCGAAATTGTTACAGAATAATATTTGATTCGTATAAGACATTCTTTAAAAATTTGGGATTTATCGGAATAAGATAACCATTTTATTAAAATGACCGGAAACAATCCAGTTTTATAAACTAAAACTGAAACGACAAACGTAGTATCTTGCATGTCAGAATGTCGGGTTGATTATTTGAGAACGATCTAAAGTGTTATATGCTAAAGAAAATGATGTGCTACTTAGCATGGACACCTCCATTTAAAAATGAGACTATGGCGAAATTTTCTGAAAATCCTACCACTTAGTAAATATTTTCTAGAAAAATGTTGTTAGTATGTTCTAAACTATGCTTTTCGAATATAAACCTCGCCATAATTTTTGTAACAAAAACACACATACAACATACAAAATACATAACTCGGGTGCAAAGTGCAAAATACAAGAAACTTATATTTATTATCGAGAAAATAAAATAAGTAAGATACATAGTTAAAAATATAAAATATTTTTAACACAACAAAGCGTATACAAAAGATAGTGACTTGTGCTTATACGATGCAAGTCTAGTGACTAACGATAATAAAACACGTTTAGGTCACGACGCACTATAAACAGATCCGGTGAAGTTTACGACGCAAGGAACGCAAAGTTGTGAGTTCATGCTCCCCCTTTTCTTTTAACTGTTTTCAGTTTTATAACTTGAAATACATGTTACAAATACTTCAATATTTACAAATTGGTATGTTGTGTACTAAAACGAGAAGTACTCTTGGCGAAAACTAGTGCCAAGAATTGATACGAGAAATCGTGTCATGAATAGGGTACCATAAGCACCATTAATCGTGTACATACTAAGACCGCAGAACAAAAGGTTAGATCTAATGGGTTCCAGGGCAGCCCCACTCTTGGTGACAACTAGAACCAAGCAGTGTTTTTGTGTCTCAGTTGTGAATCGACTACAGAAAAATGCCTATGGTTTGGTGACTTCCTATGTCGTGTCACATGTTAATGGCTTTGCAACCCATTAACACTTGATACATATAGAGATACTTGACTCATACATGAATACGCGATTTGAAACAAAATACATACCATGTTTTTCATACAAAGTATACAAACGTTCAATAGATAAACCGCATGAATTCACACCAACATTATGTTGACGTTTTTTTTCCAAAAACTCACATGTATTTCAGGTAACTAGAAGTGGATGTGCGCGCGGTCTTACTCATGCTCATGGATGTCGCTATGTTTATCGTTAAATAAAGTTGTAACTTTTGTTGGGATTGAACCCTACCAGAGGAACAGATAATGTAAAGCCACAACCGGATCACATCAGAGGACTTCAATAAGCAGCAGTTTACACTTTGCTTTCCCCTTGACAGTGGTAATCTAACAGCTGATGGATCTTAAGTACTGCTCACTACAACAACTGATGAACCAAACACTGATGAAACTCTAAAGACTGCTGAAGACAAACACTGTTGCTCTATCTACTGCTGTTTCCTAAGTACTGCTGAAGACACAAGCACTGCCCACTCAAAGACTGATCACCTTTGAAGAAAGCACTGAAGTTCAACATCAGTGCTCAGGCTACAACAGTGGAACGTGAAGCAGTTGTTATCTCTTGTTTGTATTGTACTGATAAACAGATGTTGCATATCAGTAGTTTGAATAGAACAGTGTTTATAGTTTGTTAGTTTGTTTATGTCACTATCATGGTGACGTCAGCTGAGATGCTTCAGTGGTTTGGTTTGCCTATAAATGGAGCAGTACCCTGTACTGTTACATTGGATTGACTGAGTGGATTCTTCTTCTTCAGTCCAATCCTTTCATCTTGTGCAACCAACCTTGGGGTATCAGGCTGAGGGGGAGCTTAGTTCTGTAAACATGCTGTAATCATTTGCTTTGTATCTCAATCATTCAACTTATTGAAAAGCATTTGTTTATCAAACTATTTTCCTCTTTGATTGTGTTTACAAAGTTTGTATCCATTTCCGCTGCACTTTATATCATTCTGAATGTTCAATTTATACAAACAAACACAATCATGAGAGCCTTCGATCCTATCAATTGGTATCAGAGCTTGGGCAGTCAAATTCGATCTAACAATCAATTTGACATAACAGTTCAGCTCAAAATTCATTGATACTGAGGTTGATTGTATTTAGTTGAAAAACAGAGTAACGAGAAATCATGTTCAAAATGATGACTCAAAAGCTCTGTAAAACAACCAAGATGTCATAAGATTCACAAATCTCATACAACTAGTGATGTCATGCACAAATCACTCATAGTTTCCAGATCTGGAAACTTATCTGGTAACTATGGTATGTTTATCTTCATTCAAAATTGATTTCACCTGTTGTTATGAAATTTGTGATGTTTTCATATTTTACACTAAAGTATGCACCTCAGATTAGCAAAACCTATGTTCATCTAAACACAGGTGCTCTGCTAACATAGAAAGAGGGAAATAAAGCTTTAGTCAAAATTTCTTATGTGCTCAAAGGCAAGTTGAGAATCCTCAAAAGGACCAAAACAACTTTGTCAAAACACATTAAGAAAATAAGATGTCAAAACAGTCCAAATCATACGTAATGTGAGATCTGGTAATAAAACATGTACAAATGTGGCCAGATCTCTCAAAACATTACTTCAAAATGATTCTAAACTAAGCTTGTTCAAAATAAAATCTCCCAGTGAGTATTTCTAAACATGTGAATGGAAAGGGTAAAAAGGGAAAAGGGAAATGAACAAATCTCAAAGTGTGGTTATCTCAAAACTTTTGAATCCAAAAGAAAAAGAGAATAAGCATAAAACACTTATGAGGTCAAAGTTGGGTAAACAGTGGTCATCATGCAACTGTGTGCTTTCATCAAAAACAGGAATCGTTCAGGTAACAATGGCATCTCCAGTGATTGTCCTTAAAAGAAGAATTTACAATCAATTGCCTAGAAAATGACCCCAAACAATGGTCAAAATAACTTCAGAATGACATGATTATGAACTTACTTGAAAAGCTGTCAGATCCTTTTGATAATTTTCAAAACATCCTTTAATTTTTTTAAGGTGTTTTTCTCAAATAAAACCGGATATATTATCTCATTTTTCCGGGATAATATATTTTGTACTTTTACTCATTATTGATAGTAAAAGTTCATCTCTGGTCAGGATGCAATTTCCTTATTTTTGTGTGAAATTACTATCCTTAAATCTGATCAAAAGGAAATGGCACACATATCAAGGTCATGTTAAGCTCAAGTTTGGTTGTCACAGATCAAAAATTGATTGCAAACTGATTTTGAACTACTGAGATACTCATGTTCTAGTTCAAGTAATTAGACACAAAATGAGTAGCTTTAGTAGAAAAGTCTTCATCATCTGGGATGCTAAACCACTGTCAGAAGTAATGAACATGTGGCAAAACCTTGAACAAAAATTTCTGTAGATAACTGCTGGCAATTTAATCTTGATAATATACATCTAAAATGTATTTTGTTAAGAATAGCATTTCTGGTGCTCAACAGATGTTAGATAAGATATTGTGCTTTCACAAGATAAAATCAATTCCTACATCTGAACAAGCAGATGCTAAAATTATTTGTC
Source organism: Helianthus annuus (assembly GCF_002127325.2). Taxonomy (NCBI): domain Eukaryota; kingdom Viridiplantae; phylum Streptophyta; class Magnoliopsida; order Asterales; family Asteraceae; genus Helianthus; species Helianthus annuus. The sequence continues at coordinate 126,131,967 of NC_035449.2, forward strand.
AAAGTCAAAACACTGCTGCACAAACAGTTGTTATGCTAATGATTCTCATTATTGTCTTCAACCACTGTTGTACCTTAAATGCTGTTGTGCCTCAACATCTGCTCTCTAAAGTCTGTCCACTGTTGATAGTCCACCCCTGCTCTTTCAAAAACACTGATGTTTTAAAATCATTGTTCTATCCACTGATACGCCCACTGCTTCATTTCATTACCGTTGTAACCACTGATGCTTGATCCACCAGTGGTTGTCAAAACAACTGTCCTCCATTATTTACCATTCCATCAGGGGTTGGCACGTGGTCAATTTTTAGCCGTCAGATCATTATAACCGCTGCCACATCAGCATTCATTTTTTTCCCTAAAATAAAACCCTGATTAAACCCAAATAGGGGCTCACACTGTCGAATTGAATTCCAAAAATTCTCTTCTCAAAGCAGTTTCCCACTCTTCTTCACAAAAACTCCCTTCGATCTTCTTCATCAAAAATGACGAAATCAAAATCGAAGTCAAAATCAAAACCATCTTCTTCCTCCACCCCAACAGACGCCACTCAAATGGCCGTCGAAACCACAGAAATCCGTTACAAAGCCCCTCACAATTATGTGGGTATACTCACAAAACCCACAACTGACAACACCTTCGACTCCATCATTGATACCCTATCTGCATCAAAGTATAAAATTTTGTTAACAGCAGATGCTCCCGTTTATCTTCAAACCCAGAGAGAGTTCTGGAAAAATGCTAACCTTGAAAAACAAGGTGACAGCGTCACAGCCATCAACTCCTCGATACAGGGTAAGAAGATTCAAATATCTCCACAATCCATTTCAGAAATCTTTAAACTCGATGATTTGAAAGGTAAAAACTCATTTTCTAGAGACGAGTTGAAAAAGGATTTCATAAACAGGGGCTATGCAGAGCAACCGAAAAGGGATACCTTACAAAAAGGTTATTTTCCTTCTGCACCCAGATTTTTATTTCACACACTGCTAATGTGTGTTTCTAATAAAACAACGTCTTTTAATGAAATACCAACAAAAATTCAATGCCTGGGGTATGCAATTTTAAACAATGAAAACTTTAATTACTCCCAGGAAATATTTGATGATTTGGTAAAAAACGTTGATAATAAGGCATTTCTGCTCTTTCCAAGATTTTTAAGCTACTATTTTGAACAAAAAAGTGTAGAGAAAGATGCATACTTGCCCAAACAAGGTGCCTCTTTAAAATAAACTGCTTAACACCTGAAACATTCTCTAGAATGTTGGCACCAATAAAAACAAAAGCAGAGGTGCCTGAGCAGAATTTAGCAAATGAAACTGCTCCTCAGGTATCTGCTGTAGAGCCCACTGCTCCAGGTGATCAAAGCAGCACACCCACTTTTTTGAAACCCACACCTGCCACCACTAAAAAGACAAAAAGAAAAACATCCAGAAAGCCCACCAAAGCCAAACCAAAGGCAACTCTGGAAGATGAGATCCCAGAGTCAATGCCAGTGACAGCACAAAAGTCACCAATAACCACTGCTGCTACTTCCTCACAGCAGATGGAAGAAAGATCTCAACACTTGCCTCAAACTCCTCCTGCATCCTCACAAAAGGATCAGGTTGTAAACACAGGGACCCCACAATATGAAGCTCTGGACCCGCTCGGATCCATCTTCCACAGTCCTGATCCCAAGGACATGTCTCTTTCAACCCCTTTACCCTCACCCCATATAATACCACCATCCACCATAACCTTGTTGCATGCAGCTGATGTTACTCAGACACAAACCAGTTCCTCTCAACCACCTATCACTGAGAGTATACTTCAACAGGTGACTGGGTCTGATGTTGACATTTCTGCCATCCCAGCAACAACTGAGGAGGTTACACTGCAGGAATTACAAGTAATTCCTGTCAGTAGTTCAAGTGGAGCAGCCACTACAAATGTTGAACCCACTGGTTTACATTTGGACAGTGGTTACATTCATAAGACTCCCTTGAAGGCAATTTCTTCAATAGCACCACTGAGAACCACCAGTGAGATTATTTTAACTACTGGCAACATCAAAAGATTATCAAGTGCTAAAGAAAGAAGTCCCCAGTACCAAGAACAAGGGGCATCAATGGCTGACTTTTGGGACTCTGTTCCTAAGTCATTCATTGGTAAAACCACTGTTGGTGGGGATTCAGATGATCCTGTTAACTCAGGTGATGATTCAAGATATCAGGAATTGATGGGCAGGGTCGAAAACCTTGAAACCTCAGTTGCTGAAATAAAAGATATGGTGCAACAGCTGTTAAAAGCTCAGAAAGCCCAATCAACTGCTCCTCCTGCTCAAGCATCTGCTCAACAGGCACCTGCTGCAAAATGAGTTATGGACCATGTTCCAACCACTGCTGGAAAGACAAAAACAGATGGCAGATCAGCAGCACGCCATACATGTTCAAAAGTTGACCAATATGGTGGAATCAAGATTCAAGGATACTCAGGCGGATATAAAAGCTATAAAGGCTCACATTCAATGTGCCTCTGGAAAGGTTCCCTCCACTGTTCTCTTCATGAACGAACCCTTCTCAGATAATGCCAAAAAGGGGGAGAAGATCAAGTGGAAGAAAAAGGAAATCGATGATGGTATATATGTTGAGCCAGAAAATAGTCAAACCAAAACTGCAGTATCAACACACACCACATCACCACACACCACCACAACTACTGTTCTACCACCATCTGTGTCTACAGCACCAAAACCACCATCACCATCAAAAACAGCCAATCCATCATCACCTCCTGCCAAAAAGCAGAAGACAATGGATGTTACAACATCTGTTGTAATGGCAACAGTGGTTGAAACACCAGGTGTTTCAACTACTGTTAGTCAGCCACTTATCACCACTCCAACAACTGCCATCATAACCCCTGCTCAAAAGCAGAAGACATCTGCTGATACATCAGTAGTTGTAATGAAAACAGCGGTTGAAGCACCAGTTGTTTCAACAGTTGTTAGTCAACCATCCACCACTGCTCTCACCTTTCCTAAATCACAACCAAAGCTCTTCAGTAGAAAAAGAAAGCCAATCTCTACCGATGAGGGGATACATGATCCTAATGCTGCAAAATATCCACTGGAACTTGAAGCTATAAAAAATGAGATGAGGCAATTCTATACAGAAGAGGATCCTTCAAAAAGAAGATTCTCCTCACTCATAGGCTACATGGCACCAGAAGATATGGATGACTACCTCAAGATCAAGGCAAAGCAAGCTAAAGTAAGAGCTAAGGTTGATAGTGAAAGTGAAGGTCTAAGTGACGAAGGCATTGCTAAAAGACTGGAGTTCTACTTCACAAAAGTAAAGCAGATAGAAGAATTCGCACAAGACCTAATCAAAGAAAAGGCTGATCAAAAGAAAAGGTTAAGAAAACAATATCCAGCCTACATTATGAAAAAGAAATTCTATCCTGCTGAAGAACAACAGTTCGAAGAATGGCCATTAGTTGCTCTAAAGCATGAGGCAGAAAGGACTGAAAGAATCAAGAATGATCCTACAAAGAAGAAGAATGCTCCAAACTGGAGCAAATACAAAAAGCTCATTGCTGACCTCACTAAAGAATATAAAGGAAAGAAAAGGGAGCTGGTGGATGCAAAAATGGATACTGCTGAAGCCATATCAAAATGGTCAAGGCAGCAGACTGATGAAGCCTATGAAAGGCTAAAGAAAAGAAACATAACTATTTCAGGCGCTTCAAGGAAACATGAACAAATGATGAAGCTTGAACAGCAGATAGAAAATCTCAGAACAATGTTCAAATCAGCAGACAATCCTATTTTTGTGTCAAACCAAGAAGAAGGTAAACAGCTGACTGAAGAAGAGGTCAAAGAAAAGGAAGCAGAGTACTTCAAGGACACCATCATGAAAATGGGTCTAAAAGAAGACTGCTCAACAAAGCTTCAAAACCTTGTTAAGAAGGTATTAACAAAACCTGCATCACCAAACACTTTGACAGGCATGACAGACTTTGAAAGGCAAGAGCTGATTGAAAAAGAGACTGCAGAAGACATAGCTGCTGCTAACAATGTTATTGAGATGGCCTTCAAAAGAATGTCTGAAAGTCTGCAAGTGTTCACAAGGCCATCATCTCCTAACTCATCTATGAATAAATCTCTCCCAAGAAACCCATTTGGTTTAAAAATACTAAAGTGGATATCTGATCAAAAGACCCACGTATTGACTCTGGTCAGAACCAATGGTGAAGTGAAGTACATATTAAGGAAAGAAGCACTTGGCCTGAGTGTTGAAGATTTGCAGGATCTCCTTGAACTTACACTGTGTAAGGATGAAGATGACTAGAGTGCCAAGGAATTTGAAGCTGAATTTAAGGAACAAGCTAAGGAACTCTTGATGAGAAATAAAGGTCCTGAATAATGAAGGGTTTTGGCATTATCTGTTCCAGGGGGAGATTGTTGGGATTGAACCCTACCAGAGGAACAGATAATGTAAAGCCAAAACCGGATCACATCATAGGACTTCAATAAGCAGCAGTTTACACTTTGCTTTCCCCTTGACAGTGGTAATCTAACAGCTGATGGATCTTAAGTACTGCTCACTACAACAACTGATGAACCAAACACTGACGAAACTCTAAAGACTGCTAAAGACAAACACTGTTGCTCTATCTACTGTTGTTTCCTAAGTACTGCTGAAGACACAAGCACTGCCCACTCAAAGACTGATCACCTTTGAAGAAAGCACTGAAGTTCAACATCAGTGCTCAGGCTACAATAGTGGAACGTGAAGCAGTTGTTATCATGTGAATGAGTTTTAGAAGACCATTGATCCGTTCACCAACATCGGTGAAGGGGTGCTTTGTGAGTTTGCCAGCTAAGCAAGATTCGCAATCATCAAGGAGTCCTGTCTAGTGGATCCAAGAATCCCCTTGGACTGGAGCCATTTTATGTGTGCCTTACTTATCTGGCCAAGTCTGCAATGCCATAAATATATTTCATTTATGCCAGCTTTGTTATGTTTAGAAAGATGATATATGTTATTACTTGTTTGAACGTTAATCTCATAAATACCATTTCGAGGTTTGGCCTCAAAATAAAAGACATCATTCAAGTAGGCTAAAATAGAAAAACCACTAAAACGTACTTGAATCCTTGTTCAAACAGTGAAGAAACGAAAATAATGTTTCTGGTCAAACCAGGTGCATATAAACAATTATTTAAAGTAACTACATGGCCAGGGGAATATGAAAAACAAAATGTTCCAGTTGCCAGAACTGGAACTCTCTTTTCATTACCAACAATGAGTTCCAGGTGGCCTTGTTTTAGTTTCTTCCACTTTTCAGGCTCCTGCAAGACATTAATGATGTGGAGACCACATCTGGTTTCAAATACCCATGTGTTGCTAGAAATAGTGAAAAGTTCGATAACATAAATGAGAGTATTAGAAAAAGTGCCAATTTTATTGGCCTTGTTCATCTTCAGCATGGCTTGATACTATGGGCAGTTTCCCTTCCAGTGCCCATTTGATTGCATTCAAAGCATTGACGCTCCTAGGAGGGTGTGGTTTTGCAACATGCTTATTGTTGGTGGCATTTCTGGCAGTAACAACAACTTTTCTCTTCCCTTTGCTCTTATGTTTCCTTTTTCTTGTTATTGGGCTTCTTAACACCACCAGACTTGACCATTAGAACTTGGTTGGTTTCGTGGAATAACCAAGTTTGTTCATCTGGTCAATGTATCCTTTCATCTTTAGCACATGAGTACTGATACATGATCCTTCCAGCATTTTACAGCTAATGAGTTGTTTCATGGTGTCATATCGCTCATGTCGGGCTTGTTTCTGGAACATGCCTTTCAGTTGCGGGATCATGTCATAAGCATCCTTATCTTCCATGTTCTTCTGAAGTTTAGGAGACATGGTGGCTTTCATAAGGTAGGCTACCTCAACGGCATCCTCGTTATGTTTCTCCAGTGCCTTAAGAGCAAGAGTAGAATTACTTTCAGGCTCGGTAAGGACTAGGACATCTAAGATATACAGCTTTTCCTCCATCTTGAGAACTATTCTCAGATTGCGGTGCCATTCGATAAAGTTGGTGTTATTCAAATTTTTATTTCTTTTTCCTTTTCAAGTATAGACTTGAAAATGAAGGAGTTGTTTTCATTAGACATCTGTTACATAAGCAAGCTGATTTTAATTAGTATTTTCGATGTATATCTCCTTATTTCGTGAGGTGAGACGATAAGGAATGAGAATCCGGTTAGAAGCTCTTTCTAAAGGCAGCTGGGCATGCAACATTAGCAAGAGGTTTAAGCAGACTCACAACGATTGTCAGTTGTGAGAAAAGCACAACTCCCGGGGTTTATGACGCTGCGGGTACAACCTTTTGTCCTTGCATTGATACGTTTGGCCTCATCTATGCCACTTTTGTTCTCGAGACAGCTGGGGCACGTAAACACGAGAAGAAAAGTAATAGTCGTCCTAAAATGGTCACATGTGGAAGGGTCGGATGTGTCGACGAAGCCCTTGCACCTTGGAAGGATAAACTAGACACCAAGTGTTGTGCTGTGGCTCCAACATTAATGGTTCGCATTATGCCCCAAGTGTTACTAGTAGTAGGATGGCATAGACTATTGATTTTTAATTTTTACCAAATAGGGTCGTTATAGTCGGTTTTAATTTAGTATTAAATTTGCGACATAACCAAAAAACCCTTTCACCTCTCGGGACAATTAGTTTTAGATAAACTATAAAACTAAGTTTGTCGCGACTTGGAATAGCCAATTTTAAGTTAATAGAAAACTATTAAGTTAATGGTTTTGGAAAAAAAAAACTAGTTTAATTTGCAAAACTTAAAGATGTTTAACTATTTTATTATTCATCGTTAATACTTTAAGAATCTAATACTAACTTTAAAAGGGTATTTGTGTCAAATCATATGACAGTAAGTATTTTTTTAAAGACAGTAAGGTTGTAGCTCAAAGTAGTTTTTATATTGATAAAAATATAATATATAGCAAATAAAACTAATAAAAATTTTTGTTTTCTATTCATAACTTCTGCGACAACCGTAACAACTCTTGTTGTTTTGTCTCTTGTCGCCACTACTATGGCCTCAGATTTTCCACCACCTTTCGTCGCCTCATAACTTTCTTACCTATTACATTTTTTTGCCGCCGCATGCCTCTTGCTTATATGGCCTTAGATCCACCACTACTATTTGATGCCACAAAGTTTAACTTATTAAGTTCTTATGAGTTCTTATTTTCTGGAGAGTGTATGTTCTAATAGCTTTATTGTTTTCATCTTTGGTGTGAGTGTCAAATTTCCTCCCGTTTCTTCTATAAGAAGTATTAGACAAAATATATTACATAGGATTTATTGCAATTATTCTATTTTAACTAGAATTAAATGATACCATTGTTGAGATTTTCGTGGTGATCGGTCATAATTTTATTTATAAAAAATCCGGTTCAATAAATAATAGTTAATTAATTAAACAAGTTAATTAATAAAACGTAGCAGAAATATAAACTAATGATAAACAAAACAATGCAAGACCCATAATGCTTAATTAAAAAGAATATGGAGACTCATGCATGCTTGCCAAGTGGCACACATGCATGGTGCATGTGTTGCAATTGGCCAATGTGTTGGGGCGCGACAAGTGGCGGTAGGTGGGCGCATGTGCGACATGTGGCGCAGCAAAGGTGCATGCGCGACAAGTGGCGTAGGATGAGTATACCCGTCTCACCCGGTCCATGTACCCGTCTCTCAGTTAATACCCGCTTATGATCATAAATATAATTACGATCTGTCTCGTATGTCGTTCGTAATTACCAGTTAAACAAGTTAAGTGGATTTTAGTTCGTTGCCTAAGGTGTAACTTTTACGGGTCAAGACCCGGTCGGCAACATTGGCGTATCGAATCGGACGTAATATCCAACAACAATTTAATTAATGCCTTTTTATATTTTTTATAATCATCGTTGTTATACTCATATACTCATTCTAACTAGAATTAAATGATACAATTTGGTTAGTGCCTTTTTATATTTTTTTATAATCATCTTTGGTATACTCATATACTCATTGTAGAGAAATGTTTATTGGGGAACACTAAAAAAGTGGGGAATAGCGGGAAACCGACTCAAACGAACTCCGATTGGACTCATTCCAGTGGCGTTGGAAATGGCTCGTCGAACCCTAACTATGATCTCTTAACCCTAAACCCTAAATCCTAACTCCTAAACTCTAATCCCTAAAGCTAAAAAATATGGCTAAAACCTAAGCTAAACCGCAAGATCTAAACTATAAACCCTAAAAGTTAAACTCTAAAGGCTAAACCTAAAGCTAAACCCAAAAGCTAAACCCTAAACTCTAAAGCTAAACCCTAAGCCCTAAAGCTAAACCCTAAAAGTCAAATCCCAATATATTTAGGGTTTAGGGGTTATGATTTATGGTTTAGGGTTAAGAGGTCTTAGTTAGGGTTTGACAAGCCGGTTCCAACGCCGCTGGAATGAGTACAATCGAAGTTCGTTTGAGTCGGTTCTCCACTGTTCCCTACTTTTCAGTGTTACTCAATGAAACTCACACTACTCATATAATAGTTTATCAATAACAGATAATAACTTACAGTTTTTTGTGTATAAGAATATAGGTGGCTTTCAAAGGTTATAAATATATATTTTTTTGTCTATCACATGCTTAACTTTTAAACATAGAGGTGATGTTTTAAGTCGTCACGTGGTTTTGAGTTTGACACACAAAGCAGAAAAACTAAATAAATGAATCTTTAGTTGATAACCAAAATACTTAGTTATGGTTCTTTTTCTATAACCCATTTTATTGTTCAAATATAACTAAAAGCAAATCATATTCAGAACCAGCCGTTATATTATTTTTATTTTACATGTATATTATATATTTGAAATTCTAATTCGGTTATAGTGATTGTATATTAACAGGTTTGTTGTTTTCTCTTTAAACCTTGGATGAATGTATCAACCAAAATAGACTTGATTTAGTTTAAACTCATAATATGATCAAACGAACTAATAAACCACCTTGTCAAAAAACTTATACATCCAAACTGTTTGTAATGAAAACAATCGGTTACCAAAAACCCGAAACGTCAAGTTTGGTCATAGCTCAATCCGAATCGACTCGACTTATTGCTACTGTATTATATGTTCTGTCAAGTACTCAAGTTGGGTTACAATTTTGTAACTTCCTTGCTTTATGATATTGTATTTCTATTTTCAATCTTATTATTATTATTATTATTATTATTATTATTATTATTATTATTATTATTATTATTATTATTATTATTATTATTATTCGTCCTAATATAAAGCTTAGCGTATATTTTATATGAAAAGAAAACGTGTCTCTTCGAATCTAAAAAGCAAATGTATCGTCTGAACTAAACATTAGGTAGACAACCAAGACGGTGAGTATATATACGTGGCAGCATGTCAATGGCTGCAGGTAATTTTATTGATTCTTATCATTTCATAAAAACAATATGCCTTTCACACTTTGCCGTTCATACATTTATTTGGCTTTGGCTTACGAACTATGCTTCGTTCGGCTTGGCCTTAAATATTATTAAAAGATAGTTTATGTAAGTATGTTTTTTTTTCTTAACTTAACTTGATCTAAAATATTATGAATTTCTCACCAAAATGCACCGTGCATAAGCGGTTTTTGAGAAGACATGTGTTAATCGATGAAGCTCTAGCGGCGTGGGCGTATATGACAACTTTTAAGTGTTTCAAGAAAACTATTTCCAACGTAAGTTTTGTCAAGGTTAAAGTTTTGGTTTTTAATTTGTGTTTTACCTACTAGGCTACTACTAATGCCATATGGTCCATACGCTTACAATAATAATTATTTTCGTTAATAAAATATATCAAACACATATAATTTAAACATTTATCATGTAAGTAGTACCAATTTGCAAAATACCAAACCACCTAATATTTGATTATTACATTCTAAACCGATAAAACATATGTACAATCTTCTAAACCCTTATGTTACAAATAATTGTGTGATTCTAAGTATTTAATACCATATGATAAATATGAAGATACATGAATCCCGATTTGTTATAAAATTGATATAATTTGTTTAACTAGAGGTTGATTTAATACAAAAACTTTTTTTTAAGTAGATCTACGTAAATACGTAACATAACTATGACAAATAAAACATCATTATTAAACGCATCCATAATGAAGTTAAAAATATAAAATTGAATTAAATGTCATTTTAGTCCTTGTGGTTTGTAGTATTTTGTCAGTTTAGTCAAATGTTTTTATTTTTGTCATGTGGGTTCAAAAAGGTTTCACTATTGTCATTTTAGTCCACTGGGTTAACTTCATCTATTATTTCTGTTAACGAGAAGGGCAATTCGTTCATTTATATGTAATTCTGTCAACTAGAAGAGCAATTCGACCATATAAAATGACCGAATTGCTCTTCTCGTTAACATAAATAATAGACGAAGTTAGACCAGTGGACTAAAATGACAACTGTAAAAACTTTTTGAACCCACAGACTAAAAATGAAAACTTTAAACTAAACTGGTAAAATCATCAAACGACATGGACTAAATGGCATTTAACTCTATAAAATTTAGAAAGCTAAAAGAAATCAGTCGGCTTAACTATCGTGAAGCCAAGCCAAGCCATTCAAAGCCAAGTCTGTCTTGTTAACATTGATCTTGTCAAATACACACGTACGACAGTTTGTACTAGGACCCACGTTGTCTTGTCTTCGGTCAACCACCGACCCCCCACGCACATATATCTACTTCTACTATGTATATATAGATTAAAACCCAAGCCCATTAATCTTTCCTTATTTTTCCATCTTTATTCATCAACCAATTCAAAGGGTACCTACTTACTTACTTACTGATCATGGGTAACTGTTGTTTGAAAGGATCAAGAATGGTGTGGGCTGATGATGAGAATGATGAATGGGTGTACTACTCTGACCTCAATCATCAACAGAAACAGAGTCTTTTGAGCGAGGAGACAATCGGTAACAGATCGAATCTCGATGTTTCTGCAAGTGAAGGCCACAACACCTGTTGTAAGAACAGAGAAGTTAAGATCATGTTGAGCAAGAAGAAGCTAGAGGAGTTGTTGGAGGATCTTCATAACATCCCTGTGGATCAAATGTTGGACCGTTTACTCGATTCAAGCGATCGGTTTGAGCTCAATTATGATCATCATGAGCCATGGAAGCCCAAGTTACAAAGCATCCCTGAAGAGAGTTAGAATAGTTTTTGTGTTGTTTTCTTCTCCATGACCATTCTATTTGTTTTGCTCATGGGAAATTACTGAAACTTGTGGGAGGGGAATCTGTTTTGATTTTTGTTTTTGTATATTTTTGTACAGAATTTATATGGTGATTTGATCAAAATTTTCATGATTTTTTAGGCTGCCATTTTTTTTAGTTTACACCTATGTTCATGACTTAAGTCTTAAGTTTTAGAGTTAAATGCCATTTTTCCTGTGAATTTGGTCATTTTGTCAATTTAGTCTAAATGTTTCATTTTTCGTCTGTGGTCCAAAGAGGTTTCAACATTGCCATTTTAGTCCACTGGGTTAACTTCATCCAGTTTTCTGTTACCGACAAGGGTAATTCGGTGGCCGAATTGCCCTTCTGTTAACCGAATTGTCATTCTAATTAACAGAATTACATATAAAATGACAGAATTGTCCATCTCATTAAAAGGAAAAATGAATGAAGTAACCCGATAGACTAAAATGACAACACTGAAATCTTTTTGGACCAACAAGCGAAAATGAAAACTTTGAACTAAACTAACAAAATGATACAAACCACGGAGACTAAAATGACATTTAGCTCTAAGTTTTATGTACAACTTGTGAGGTGCCAAAGGGTTTTTGGTCTAATGATGAGAGTTCAAGTCTCCTAACGGAGAAAAGGTGAAAATATAGGATTTGAAGCATGGGAGTTAGCCATTCTATAAAAAAAAAAAAAAAAAAAAAAAAAAAAAAAAAAAAAAACCAACTTGTGAGAAAAATTACGCGGATAAGGAAATTGTTCTTGAATTTAGCTTAGAATTTTACGAATAAGCAATTTATTCTTGACTTGAGCTTAGAGTATAAGCAATGGTATTAAAATAATGCTCAATCTCTTTGAACTCACAAAAGTTTATAATTCAAAATTTTATTAGATAATTGTATAAACAATTAAATAAGCAATTTATAAGCAATGGTATTAAAAAATGCTCAATCAGTTTGAACACATAAAAGTTTATAATATAAAATTTTATTAGATAATTGTTGTATAAATAATTAAATAAGCAATTTATTCTTGACTTGAGCTTAGTGAATAGTTGCTTTTAGAATAATTTCTTAACATAGCTTACATTTTATGATTTATAAAATAATAATATACAATAATTAGTATAAATAATTAAATAAACAAGTCCACAGACCAAAGTGGGTCAGTGGCTGCTAAATGACTAAAATATTAGGAATGTCCTCGGCTCTGAAAGTGCCCACCCAGCGGCCCAGCCACTCACGAGATTTCATGATCTAGACTGACAATGAATCAATATGTATTATTATTATTATTATTATTGTATTTATATAAAATGAAATTTGGTTTCCTTTAATCCTTTACTAAGTTGGAATCCCGTGTATTATATGGGTTAAATAAAAGTAATTTATATACTAAGTAATAAAAAAGGTTATATTTTAAAAAAACACATATGTATTACAGAGTTGAATTTACCCGTATATTACACGGATAAATAAATATAATGTAATTGGTTAAAACATGTAGTCATCATGATATAAACATAAAAATTGGACTTTGATATACTATTTGCTTATTATAACATTTTATTTTATTTTTTATTTATTATAAGGTTAAATTGTTAAATAAATTTGAATGCCAAATGAACTATCATTAAACGTCAAGTTAATGGTGAACGTCTAACTCTAGTTTTATATATGTTTGATACGAAATGTCAAGTTAATTAAGAACGTCTAACTCTAGTTTTATATTATGTTTATATACATGTTATTTTGTTATATGTGATTATTTATGTATTTTATTGTTACTTGTATTTTCATTTATAGTTTTAATTAAAAAAAGATTATTTATGCTTATTTTGTTATTACTTAAATATGTTCACTTATAATTTTAATTTAAAAAATAAGGCTATTTATGCTTATTTTGTGGTTACTTAAATACGATTCTTGCAACATAGTATTAATTTTAGTATTGTGTAATAAAGCAAAGGCATGAGAAATTATAAATAAAAACCAAAGGATAAAAGATTACAAGAAGGTGAGGATGCATAATAATTTAAACTAGATGGAACCCCCGCGGGCGTTGTCGCGCGGGCCATCATGATTAACAACTTATACCGTCATGTGAATGTTTAGGACTAAATAAGCTTTCAATAACTGTGTCTAGTTTTTTTGGCTGCTCGCCTCACATGTTTTATCGCGCCCAAATGAGATGAGGTGCTCGCCTCTCCTCACCCGCAAGCAGCTCACCTTGTGTGCGTTCAAGGTGCCTATGCTGCACCTTGGTTTGCCTAAGCAAGCACACACAATTGATGCACTTTTGAGTACATTAGTAGCATTAATTATTCTTGTACCATAACATAGCTACTACTAAATAAGCAGTGTACATAACACAATTAGTATAAGCAGCTATAACTGAAGACACCAGATCAAATAAAAACATTAAATAGCCTACCATAATTTAAGGTACATGGAAAACATGTGATTGAACAGATTCATCATCAAATTCATAGCCTTTAGCAAAAATCAAGACATCATAGAGAACACCTTAGAACCCAAGCCTGGTTCTGCGCTTTGTACCGTACCTGAGTTAAAGTAAACAACTCGTTAGCTGTTAATAAAGATGGTATCTTTCTTTAAAATCAAGACTGTTACAAAACAAATTTCACCGGATGGTATTATCGGTTGACATACGAATCTAGCGAGAGCAATGGGCTTGTTCTCCTTCGCGAGCTTCTTCTTGATCATGAATGTCTAGTGGGGCGGCTGAATTAAAATAAAGACATGAACAAAACATCACTACTTGTTTCGTGATCATGTGTTATTAGTAATCCTTTCAAGACTCTGCTTATGCCACCTAAAAAACATAATAGGGTATAATTTAAGGTTCAAGTAATTAATCACAGATTGGTGTCTTGAGTTTCAGCTCATTTTTTTTGCAGCCTCAAACTCGCTAGTTACAGAACCACTACCAAAAAGTCAAAACAAATAATTGTACATAGAGGTAGAAATATAAAAAGTTTATTAGAGTAGTAAGACGATTGGATTGGGCGGGTTGGGAACAGATGAAAATGGGTTCTGGGTTGAAAAAATTTATTGTTATGTGCAGAGTTGAAAATTGCAGGGTCAGTTCGGGTTGACCCATACATAGTTTTCGGTCCATGTTATGACTACAAAAACAATAGTATTGCAATAATACTCTGAAAACAAAGTAAATAGGTCAAAATTTAAAATGGGTACAATTGGCGATTCTATACACCCCCTCAAAAATAAGGAAATTATGTTAATATATAAATTTCAAAGGGAATAGTTGACAATAGCATAGTTATTAAAGCGACGCGCCTAGGCGCAAATAAAGCCCCGGGCCCAACAAATTGCCCTGAGCGCGCCTCATGCCTTTAATAACTATGCTTCACGTCATAGTTATTAAAGCGAGCACCCATGTCACACCCCAACCAATGGCGGAAACATCGGGATGAGACGAAGTGTGAAGATTGCTAGAGACATCATAACGCTATTTGTGACAATATTTAAATAATCCCAATTTCATTTCATAACTTCAAATAGTCAACATTACACAAACTCAAATGACAACAAGTTCCAAAAGTAATACATAACAACATAAGCAAAATTGATACAACATATTAAACCTAAACGTCTATATGTGTATCTAGGCATCAACGCTACTTCTTTTCATAGCATCGTCATCATCAACCTGTAACATGTTTAAAAATACAATTCAATGCAAAAGCAAAGGCGAGTATACAAGTTTGATACATACATAGCAAGAGATAAGTTTTAAACAATTCCTCATAGCAAGCATGTGATTCAAGATGAACATTTAAATATGGTATGTGTCCAACATATCAAACCAAGAAAACGCAATATGCTCATGACATTACCGAAGATAAAGAGGCGGGTCGTTAATCCTATAGCGCTACATATGTCACGGTTTGGCTCGTACGAAGTTAATGATAAATTCAACACATAAGATAAATCCAAGTTTAAAGCATCAAGCCGTCACGTATACAAGCATGTTATAGGAATGTTCATGTGTTTAAGCAAAATGTTCATGTGTAAGTTTGTTGATAGATAAACATGTTACACCCCAAAAGTGGTAAAAGTAAAAAGGGGAATACGAGTATACTCACAAAGTTTGCATATGCTTTCCAATTATCCAATTATTGACAAGTTGATGAGGTTAGAAGATTGAATGTGTAGGGTTAAAGTTCAAGTATGCTTAGAGTCGAGATTCGGTATTTAAAACAACATAAAAGTAAGATATGAGAATAGCATGTGAAAATAATCATCTTCAACACTTAACACTTGTATGACACTTGGTAACCACAAGGGTTATGATAATGTTTTCATGAGTTGAACACCCATAAGAATCACAACAAGGTTTAGGTCTTAGGTGATGTTCTACTACTTTAACATATAAACACAAGTTCAACATCAAAGGTTCGAATGAGCGTATATATATATCTAGGTTAAGTACTACATATTATTTAGTCCAATAATTCAAGTAGGAGGTAGAAGATTAGGATCTTCATTTAGGCACCTCGTGTTATCATAGATGTCATGTATGGGGTAGGAAGAACATGCTTCCATTTAGGAACCCCTTGAATGTTCACCACTTCACTTGATGTAAAAACAACCAAGGAGGGTCACGAACTAGGATTAGCACAATAACATAAACATAAACAACCTAACTATAGAGAAATCATCAAATCATGTGAGGATTGTATGTAGGACAACCCAAGTTGTTCCATAATCACTCATTCATCAAGATCTAAGCTTGACATGATTTGTGGGTTAAATACCCTAACAAAACAGAAAGTATTTGAGGTTTTAACCTCTGATTTATAGTGTCTCAACCTTGTTTTTAAGCTTAACCAACCATAAGTGAGGTTGTAAGCATTAGGACATAGGTTTGAGATGAGATAGACTCAAGTTTGGTAAGAAATAACAAGGATTTCATGAAAACAAAAACAATCAGTGGACTTTGGAGCCTTTTTGCCGGAGTTCTAGGGACTTATTTACTGTGAAAAACCCATGTAAACGTAGATAAGGTCAATACAAAGTAGTAGGAAAAAGAATCGAGTGAATCGGATAAGAATTGAGTGAGTTATGCTCATTTTCGTGAAGGGGTGTCAATCTGCTCGAGCCCTTGCTTTCAGCTACGGTTTGGAGGATGTTTTGAGAGTTTTTAGTGTTGCAAAAGTGGTAGGGAGGCTGGTTATAAGTGGTATTTATAGGGGGAAGGATTAGGGTTTCAATGGGTTGGGCTTTGGAAGTGTTTAGAAGGGGTTACACCTTGAAACTAGCCCACAAAACCCAACTATATGGGGCTGAATTTTGCTGAATTGGGGCTGCCATATTTCTTTATTTTTTTTATTTTTAAAACATTATAACGAGTAATTTTGTTAATGAAGTTGTGTAATAATATGCAATAATGTTTCCCCTAACTTGTAACAAGGTAAAATATGAAATAAAACATGATTTAACTAGGTAAAAAGTGTAATGTACAAGTATGTAACATGTTTGTAACTGACAAGTATATGTCACATACTAGATGATTAACCGTTGTATAAATAAGCATATTATTAGAGGTTTCTAGGTATCAACAATTTAAGGACAAGCATGGACATGCATCGTGAATAAGTATCGTATAAGTATGAATTACAAATAAGGATTCGATGTACAATGAATTCGAACGTATGAACATGTATGAATATGTAGATGGTGAATTTAAAGAAATACGAATTTTATTTATGATCCAAGTCTCGGATTTTACAACGAAAAGACGACTACAATAATACAAGATTTCCAAAAATAGCATTACAAGTCGAGCTTTCTAACTATGGAAAGTATGAAAAAGCAGGGCGTTACAGCCCAGGCGCGCCTAGCCGCAAACAAAGCCCCGGGCCCAACAAATCGCCCTGAGTGCACCTCGCGCCTTTAATAACTATGGACAATAGCTTAATCATTGAAGTAATATACTGAAATGGTATAGTGAGAATGTGGTCATAAAACTCAAAATACCTTCTCCTCTTGTCCTGCATATGATCACCAAATGGACATTTTGTACTTGGTAGCAATAGAGTTGGATTAATGTATGTTGCTGATGTGAACCCTAGTTGAAGCACACCTGTTATTAAAAGAAATTAAGAAACATAAGGGAATTGAATGTGAAAATAGACTAAACAGTTAAAGAAGGTAAGTTTTATGGTTATATATATCAACAACCACTTTATCATATAAATAAATCACCATGTCTGCTGCCATGTGTTTTCCAGCCACTGTTCCACATTCTTGATTAACTTATTTAAGTATAACACTAATGTTAGCTAATAAATTCACAAAAATGGGTTTACACACATGGCTTACGTATTTGCGGGTTTACACACATGGCTTACATATTTGCAGACAACAAAAAACCTAACTGTGTATATAATAATTACACTTACACACCATGAGTCTCTGTTTTAACCTTTTATTTGTACATGAAGTATCAATTAGTTTGATAGTTAACAAAATAAGGCCACTTATAAACTTTCTAAGACTAAATGCATCAATGATAGAATAGTTTTTTCACTAACCCTTTCATGGACATTAATGTTGCAATAACTGGTGACGGTTTTGTGTTACAACGTACCTGTTGAAGGAAGAAGCGATTTGCTCCATACAGTAGCTTTGACAAATTGGTTATCAGTCATAAATCCCTAAAATCACCAAAAGTTATATCGTTCAAATGTTCTTTACCAGATTTCTCAATCTGAATGTTCTCGTATTCACCCGAAAACGAAACAAAAGGATCTTACCTGGAACCGGCTCGTAGTTGCCGAGTCAAAAATCAAGCATCGCCGGAGGAGCCTTCTGTCGTCACCGGAATCATCATCAGAATCCAATCCACCGTCGCCGGAGGTGGCGGCTAGGTCTCCAGACCACTATAATCAGCCTCGCTAACAAAAAAGCAAAACACGGAGGGTGGTTGGCTTAAGTGATTTGGATTAATAAATGGTTACAATAAGTTGGTCGAATATATATGACAGCCTAATGGTTAGATGCATGCATATTATAGACTATCAAATTAGTATCAAAGACAGGTGGCGGCTGTGGACCTTCGTCCCAAACCTAGCTTTTAGACTTAGTAACAAAACGAAGGACAAATAATATATTTAATGACAAATTGCAAGTGTATACAGATCTAAACACCCATGATTCATATGAACGAAAAGCAAGCTGCAGCCAAAAAGATTTATGTAGCATACCTTCCTCCAAGAATAAGGGCAACTTTTCTTCTAGTCATCTGAGATTCGAAAGTACGCTAATAAAATTTGCGAAAGGCGGGTGAAGCTGGTCTACCCTTGAATGCTACGGTTGTGTAGCCTGTTATCTTCACCACCGCGGCGATGTCGCCGCCCAAGAACCACCGCGTCGGAACCCTAACTTTCGGCTCAGCCGCCTACTCTGTAACGATGTCCTCCTATAATCAACAATTCGATACCATAATATAAAATTAACTGTATGATTCAAATGTAAGGGCCCAAGCACACTGATACCACTTCATATATCACAAAATCTAGTTAAAAACACCCAATTTTTTTGATTAATTGACTTACCAACTAAAACAAACAAACAAAACATGTATATCCTCTCCAGATTGAAGAACAAAAACGTTAAAATATCAAATAACATATCAGATCCACGAACAAAATTTGAAAAAAAAAACGATATCTTTAGCCTACGAACCTGTAACTGCATTCAGATTTAAGTATTGGTAAACTATACAACAAAAAAGACCAAATCAGGTTAGCGGTGGTGAATAGAATGCAATTGGGGTTTAGAGCAACTTTCGGTGGCACAACAGCGACCCCTGGTGTTTTCTGGTGAAACCCTAGCCACCGCTGGCGTCATATGGTATAATAATGGTCTAGCCGGAGAAGAAAACAGTGTCGCTTTGATTCCTCGTCGTGTTCGTCGGCAACGATGGACGTTTCTTTAGCGTGTTGACAGAGAGAATAGAAAGGGCCAGAGGAAGAAAAGATGATGTGGTGTTTTGGGGAAGGAGAGATATGCAGTGTTTGGCACGTTTGTGAAGCAGAATTACATATCCAAAATTTTTTTGAAAAACACCCAAAGCTATGGGTACAACTCATCCAAACTCAACATTGTTGCTAATTTATAGGTTTTAATTATTATTATGTTATAAGAAAGAGTGAAATCGAAAAAAATTGTGATTCTATTTATTTTCTTCTAAATCATCAACTAAAACAGGGAATTATTTTTTTTTATTCTTAATTAAGTTGAACCATTATCATTGGTCCAATTCAATCTAACATTAAATCAAAATTACCTACTATTGTAAAATTAAGATATAATATCCGAAATTTTAATCATAATAGCCAAATATTTATTAGTGATAATTGATTTATTAAATTTGGTATCTATTATCTATATTAAAACAAAACATTTTGGTGCCACTTGGCATTATTTTAATCCTATTATTGCCACCTGGCCTTCTATCGTTCCTTCTTGAATCAATTTGAGCGGTAAAACCACACAATGCGTCCGCTCTTTTTTTAGCAGCTTTCTTTAAACCCTAATTTCAGTTTCATATCCTGCCTCTTTCCATCCTCTATCTTTTTCTCTTTCTTGTGCGTTCAGTCCTTCATCTACCTAACCCTTATCACTATCCCATTCCATCTACAGTCAATAAGACCCTATATATCTTTGATTCATCGATTGTAACCTTCGAGTTTGGAATATATGAGTATACAACCCAAGAAATAAAGAGAGAAGGAGATGCGATAGTGGCCAGGAACAGGGGTTAAAGCGATGTCAGATCAATCATTTAGGGTTCTGACCGAGGATTTCAAGCGTTGAGCTGTAATCCGGGTTCTAAATTTCAAGGTAATTCAAAGGTTCTTCAAGATCTCTGGGTTTCAATTCTTTTAAGATTTTTGGGCGTTTTTAATCCGTTAATGTTGATCTTAATTGTTATTTGTAGTTGAAAGATGGAAAGGGATTTCATGGGTTTGAATTCAAAAGATTTAAAGGTCATGGTCAAAGATGAAGCTGTTGATGTATGCAAAGAATCGGGTTCTTTTTCTTGCATTTTTTTTCAATTTTATTGACCTAATTTGAACCTTTTCTGTTTGCTTAACCAAGTAAACGTTTTAAAGTTTGTTGAGAAATGATATGTTTCAATTTTATTGACCTAATTTTTTTTTTAAGTTTTTTTTTTCATATGGGTCATTCATTTTCAGATGTATTCAGCAGTCATTAGTTGATTTGATACCTAATTATTCTTGAATCTGATTATTTCATCTTGAATTTGTAACACCGATTATTGTCTTGACTTTGTGGAGGAGGGGTCGTATGATGAAACTGGTGGTTGAAGAGGATGCCGATATGGGTTATGTGTGGAAGGCTACTAAGTATTTTAGGTATTGCATTTTTTTTAGTTCTTGCAATTTGTGATTATTGCGAGTAGAAACGGTATTGTCTTCTAATATTAAATCTTTTTAGCTCTTCCAGTTTGTGATTACTGTGTGGAAGGCTTTCACGGATTTTAGGTATTTCATCTTTTTAGTTCTTTCACATTGTGATTACTGTTCAAATCTATGGTGGTTGATGACGATGAGTATTGTTGTGGTTGTTGTGCTAGGGTTGACGGAGGTATCTTTTTTGTCAATCAGATCGAAGATTAAGGGGTGGTAACTTCTATGGCAACACCTTCGGTGGCAGTTAATGGAGGTATCTTTTTTGTCAATTGTTGTTTAAAATCACTGTTTTTTATCATTTGATTAATTTTTTGTTGGCAAAAGTTTACATCTTTAGGCAGATGAATCTTGTGGTTCACATGTTTCACATGTTTGATTCAGGTCGAGTTGGAGTGACTTTACGGCGATAGAAACTAACATGGCGTTGTGAAGATTTCTGGCGAGACGTTAGGGTTCCGACGAGCCCTTTCAGTGCAAGAGTGCCATCTCAGTCAAAAAGGTAATTTCTTTAATTCGATTTCCGAAAGATGATAAGCCTTAAATCGATAATTTGTAGCCCTAAATCTATCTTTATATGTTGTTTATAGTTTCATTGGTTACAATGATTTGTGAGATCTGAACCGTTTATGTGTGTTGGTGTGTCGCTGATGATGTCGGAAGCTATAAAGTCGCTTGCTGTTTGCAAATGCATTGCTAGGTGCTAAGGTTCAACTATTTTCAAGGTTTTTTTCTTACCAACCTCATAACTTATCACGTCGGTGAGTTTTTC
Organism: Helianthus annuus; assembly: GCF_002127325.2. Lineage (NCBI taxonomy): Eukaryota > Viridiplantae > Streptophyta > Magnoliopsida > Asterales > Asteraceae > Helianthus > Helianthus annuus. Next base: position 126,153,540 of record NC_035449.2, read on the forward strand.
GGATCCCTATTCTTTGTTATTTTAGATTTGTGGTAGTTTTGATGCATATTAAGGTTGAGATGTGTGAACTGGTTGAATTATGGTTTACATCTGATGAAATACGAGCAGTAAAAAAATCTCTAAATATATATTAATGTTTGTTGTAGAGTCGCGTTGTTGATTTGAACAAATACACATGTGAAAGCTTCAAGTCGAATCATCCAGAGACAGGTGTGCGTCATTTTCTGAATCTGAGTTTTATTTCTTTTTTTTAGAATTTTGTTTGTTGTGTGAAATTTGATTATTGGTGCTGGTGAGATTTGATTGTTTGATATTAAATAAGACATTTAAAGTTAATATCATTTGTGGTGACATGTATGGTACAATTTGGTAAAAATACAGCTAAAGCTTCATATGGAGTTCTTGATGCAAATGTCCCACCAACATATGCTCTTGCATCATTCTCAGCCATCCATTTTGATCTTATTAGGAAGTGAGTTGCCACATAGATGGAACATTGTGCACCTGGCAGCTTGAGGCTGGAGGAAGAAGCAAAGTTTGTTCATCTGAATTCTCTTGGTTTTAACAACTGCATGTCGTATGTATTTTTATCAAATCTGGATTTAATGTTAACATAGCTTAAAATAAAAATATAAACCCTTTTCATTTTTATTTTCTGTAGGGATGTGACATATGTTACTTCGAGTGGATCAATTGTGGTTGCGTTAGGTTATTGCTCCAATAACGTTAATGTTGTAATATGGGATACACTTATTCCACGGACTACATCCCGAGCTTCCATCATGTGTCATGAAGGTTCGTCTCCATCCATGAATCACTTTTTCACTCATTTATATAAGACTTAAATATGTGTGTATGTGTTTTAGATGGTGCGAGGTTCATTAAGCAGTTCAGTTTCTCCCCTAATCATGAAAGGTAGAAAAGGCGAAGATGTTGGAGTTCATGATTTTCGTTTCGTAGCCAGTCGAAGACAAAAAATGCATAAGAATTCTGAGAACAATTAACAAAAATTCAATGCATAATGAACATACGAATCAAATGTGAATCAAATGTGAAATGAGATTTTGCGGTGCATAACAAAGGCCCAATCTGGTATACTTTTTTATTTTTCCCATTCGGCCCGTTACATTAAAACTTAACCCTGATTGACACGTTTATAAGTTTTAACGTTCTGTTTGTAAGGAGTGTTACTAGAATATCAGCTATGCCAAATACTATATTTTTCTTAACTGGAAGTAAAGATGGGGATGTAAAGCTTTGGGATGCTAAGAGGCAAAAACTGGTATATCATTGGCCAAAATGATCGACAACCTTCATTCAACCTACCGCAAGAGGAAGGTTGAATAATGGGATAAGGTGTACACTTAAATTTTAAATTAAAGTTTGAAACACTGCAGGCTACTGCGATAGTCTGATAGATATTGTACTGATTGCAATTCGTGAGGTATTGGGTGTTCCAAGGGAAGCACTGAATTAGCGGGAAAGGGCTGGGTTGAAAAGTACTACATTGGCTCATTGTCTATTAAATACTTATTTCTGAAATCGGCCCCTTCCGACCATTACCTGCCTTTTAGTCAATCGGCTCATTCTGACCCGGACCCGTCTTGACCCAGCATGCTACCCGCTCCGCAATTTTTGTTTGGTCTAATGTTGAGCATGGTAACTGTGTGGCGGGTTTTAACGGGTCACAATATCAAACAGGTAAAAAATATATAAAAAAGACTAAAGACTAAAAACTAAAATCGTATGTTTTGTATGAGAACTGGTATGCTTTACTTCTACTTCCAATTTTGACTCTTGCATTGGACTAGGATCAAATACTACAAACTTTAGTTTCATAGAGAAATCCAGATTATCTTGGTTCAAAAAAGTAGGAAATTTGACCCAAAAAAGTCAAAGCGTACATGACTTTTTGAACATAGGTTAGACTTTTAAGTTTTAATCATTGCTGGAATAAGCCTCCTTCCAATATTGCATATATTTGGTTCTGTTTACTGACTTCTTTAAGTTTTTGATTGTAGATCACCAGAACAGGCTTGATTCTCATAAAACCTCTTGCATTATGTGAAGAAAGTATAAGGCGCCTTCGCTTGTGCTTTAACTCCATACATTATTTAACAAAACAAATTTTAGACTATGATTTTTAGAAAAAATAAGCTTAAAAAGATTAGGACAACTTTGAGTAATTGGATTCACCATTTGAAGTATCTTTTTGTTTGGCTTTATTATAGAATTGCTTCATTTATTATTACTATACTTTTTTGTATGATTAATGGAAGCATCTATTTTACAATAATGATATGGTTGGTGATCGTGATCAAACGGGTCATTTTAAAAAGAAAAAATAAGGGGGCCATTGTCATTAAGTTGCATCCCTTATGTGATTTAATTACTTAAAATAATGTTGATTCAAGTTATTGATGGATACTTTTAGGTTGTGAATTGTCGTATATGTGGTGACCCTAATTCGGTTATTTTTACGTTTATTGAGTTTATTGACGAGGGTATGTAAACATAACCGTTTATACTCGGTTAAACATATATAGCTTGTGTTACATTGTGGGTTTGTAATGTGCTTGCAGAAGGTGCAAGGAATGCGTTGAGCCTTCCTGGTACTATGCTCGGTTACTACCCGGTTCATAAACAGTTCTAACTAAAAATGAATGGACAGGTGTACTTCTTGACAAACGGAGGAAACGAGACGTACGATGATGTTCGAATGAATTCGTTAGAAGAAGCAAAGAATCTGGCCATATCGGGCAGATTAGACGGCGTTGTCTCAGAAGTAAAGGGTATATTTAGAAACCCTTCAGTAGTAAGAGAAATTAAAGAATCAAATCTATCCACATCGATTTTGCCATTTTAAGGTATGATTATATTAATCATTGTTGTTTATGCAGTAATGTCCCTGAAGCTGTTCATGTTCAGTATCTTATGGGTGTAGAGGGTTTGATTTAGTAGAAGAAATTACAAGTGTCGTTGCAGGTTTAAAAACAGGATTGGAAGAAGGAGGATTGCAGGGGAAAGAGAAGACAGATAAGAAATCAGAGCATCTAACGTAATCTTCACAGTCAAGGACAACAACCCGATCGGCGCAACATTGATCGGTCGAGCTTACATGCCCGTTAGCGAGCTCACTTAAGGCGATGAGGTCGATAAATGGCTCGAAATCATGGACGAAAACAAAAATCCCATACCAGCTCGAGCCAAAATTCACATCAAACGACTCCACATAGTTGGCGGGTATATGTTAACCGAGCCTACGAATTGGATTGTTTGGGGCAGTTAAGAAATGATAAGGGGGCTGCCAAAATAGTGGTGGTAGTTCATGTTCAATAACCAAAGAGATGAGAGGCATTAGAGGTGGCTGGTGAAGGCGATGCATGACGATTTAGGCTAAAACGAATCCGGAGTTGGTCGGTTCTTCACAGGATCATGGTTCTTCAGAGGTTAATCCACAAGTTGGTCAGTGGTTATTGTTGGTTTAGTACCTTATTATGCAATGGATCCCGACACCCCTATGTCTTCTGCATTTGCTAGCCATGGTATTTAAGGGGCCGAGTAAGTACATAAGTTCATTTAATTATTTTTCTCGCGTCTTATTTATAGTTCTACATATGTTTTGTTTGTTTCCCGTGAACAATATTTTTTTTCACACTTTTGTTTGTTTTATATGGTTGGAATTCATTAGTCTAAATATTTTAGACACTGAATGAATGTTTTTATCGCCGTACTTTTTATGTGTAATTTCTGAGTCCAGTTATTTCAATGTTTGAAATTTGTATATACAAGCCATATTAAATGAAGTTTCATAGTTCTTTGGTTTATGATTTGTTAGTTTAAAATTATTAGATAATGAATGAATGTTTTAGTTATCAAACTAAATATGTTAGTAATGTTTGTAAATTAACGTTTGATTATATTTAGTAATCTTTAGTATTTAATAATCACAGTTTTGTGTGTAACGAATAGGGGTAATTCAAAGTATAAATATTGGGGTAATTCAAAGTATAAATATTTATGGATGGCTTTTGTAAATTAAACGTGCAAAATCAATAAATAAGTTGAAAGGAAAATAAAAAACATATCATTTCTCAACACCGTGAAATTAATAACTTATATTTTTAACTTCATCCAATCGTGAAACATGAAGCCTAACTTTGGAAATGCCTAAAATTTTATGTCAACACTGTTAAATGATATATTTTATTGTGTAACCACCCGTGTAACACACGGGAACTTAGACTATTATACATAAATAAACAGTACGTTCACTTATAATTCACTATCCATTATCTTCCATAAACACAATATTACACAAATTTGCATCATCATGTATCTCGAGATATTACATTATTTGTCTCATTGTAGTTTACTAATTTATTATTACTTGAACGATTATTTAATTCAAATGATTACTTCAATAAATTAAAGTTATTCATTTGTTTTTTAGTCCACCCGCGAACCTCGCGGGTTCTTAAACTAGTATTAATAATAAATTTGTTTAACTAAATAGATTCGTAGATTAAAGGTGGGTGTATATACGATTTAGCCACATTTACATGTGTAAACATATAGTTGATAAATATTTGCCTATTAAAAATATCATTATATGAGTTAAGAGTTTATCTATAATTAATTAGAATATATTAAACTAAAATTATAATTATCTATAAGAGATGGCCTAATATGATGACAAGTTTCCCTAAAGTGGTTTTTTTTATTATATAGTACTAGCGGTAAGACCCGGGTGGAAACACGGGTCGTTTCTTAGAAAAACAATGCATAACACATTTTATATAAAGTAAAAAAATAATTAGTGTAGACTTACAAAATTGATATAAACTAATGGTCAACAGGTTTAGTCAACAAGAGTTCAGTTATGTTGACAACCTAACCACTGTTGTCTATCGACTGTTAAAAACCTCTGTTGCTTTCCAACAGAAATTTCCTAATAACTATCATTCATTATCCCTAACAGAGATTGCCACATTGATAGATGTTAAGTATCAGATGTTAGTCAACCTATGTTAAAAGGGTTAGTCAACAGAAGTTAAATGGGTTGGTCAACAGATGTTAAGAGGATAATGCTATGAACGATGAATTTGATGCTCTCATTAAAAATTAATAAGACTTGGGAACTTATTACTAAAACACCGGATATGAACATTTTTCGCAGCATGTCTTCTCAGAATAGAATTCATGCAGAGCAAGTGTCACACCCCGAAATATCAGAGCATTGGCGTGACTGGACTGGTATCTTCATTGCACAGCGGAAGCAAATAATCTAAGTCTTTCTAGAAATTGAACGCCCGCTAAGTACTCGACTCTTCATGGTCCTCCTATTCCAACCGTGCCTTGTCTTAGAAATGTAACCTGGGAAAGAAACATGCGAAAAAGTCAACATAAAGTTGAGCGAGTTCATAGTTTGTTTGTAAAATATTTGAAATAAATCTTTTGAAGTAACCGGTTTTTGAAGTATTGATGAGAAAACGAATTTAAAATCATTTTCTTGTACAGATCATGTATTCTTATATAAATCATGTATTCTTGTATAAATCACGTATTTTTGTATGTATCATGTTTTCATGTATAATTCATGTATTCTTGTATGTATCATGTTGTTAATGGGTTGCAAGGCCATTAACATGTGACACGACATAGGAAGCCACCAAACCTTAGGCACTTTCTAGTTGGCATATTCTGAGACACAAAAGCACTGCTTGGTACTCGTTCTCACCAAGAGTGAGGCTGCCCGACACCCGTTAGATCTAACCTTTTGTTCTGTGGTCTAGGTATATTGTTGATTAATGGTGCTTATGGTACCCTATTCGTGACACGATTTCTCGTATCATTTCTCATATCACTTCTTGTATCATTTCTCGTATCATTTCTCGTATTATTCCTCAAAACGCATCATACTTGGTACTCGTTCTCACCAAGAGTGCTTCTTGTTTTTGTATCATACCATTTGTAAACATTGTAACATTTGTAGCTTATATTTCTCCGTAGTTTAGAAAACTAGAACTCGTGTGTATGCATACTTCGAAAAATACGCTTGTTTGAAAAACCGGTATAAAACATAAGCTTTTCGTAAACCATTTGTGTCAGTTAAAATTTGCTTGTAAAATGGTTTAGAAATATGTAATTCTTGTATGCTTTGCAAAAAGTGCATGTCTTTCCACCCCGAAAACATTTAGAAAAATGTAAAACTGTAAAAAGGTGGGGTTATGAACTCACCTGGATATTCCTGTTCAAAGCTAGCTATATACGACTTCGTAATGTCGTTTCAAAAACGTGACTCGCTAGCGTGCGTTCTACAATATTCCTAACACGGAATATCTTATAAGTTTCTAATTAATGCGGTAAGTAATCTACATGTTACCGAGCTCTACCGAATCGTTAACTGAATGATTTGATGGTAAATTAGGAATTTAATGAAAATGATTAAGTTATATTGTTGGTAATAAATAAATCTTGGAAAGGCATAGCTCTCGAGAGGTTTATAATATATATGTATATTTGTTTTGGTCAAAAATTACCTAAGCAATTTAGTGATCAAATTAGTTAAGTGTGGTAGTGTGCTGGAAAGTGTTGCTGAAAATGTGCTTGTTAAGTTGTTTATAAAATCAGTGTTCAGGATACGGCTCAAGATATTGAGCTGTATTATTGATCAAACAATGAGCAAAAAGTAAAGTAAATAACACGAGATGTACGAGGAAAGCCCTTGATCAATCTAGATCGCCGGCATAAAACCTCGGGAGCTGACAATCGCAGCTGCCTTGTTCTTCTTATTGCTTCAAAAATCAGGATACAGTGCAGGATGTGGTGCGGATCGACTAAGTGTTACAATGTGATCTGAGTACAAATGTAGTGATTGCTGTGAGCTAGAGAGCAAGAGTGTATGGAAGTGTTCGTGTAAAAAAGTGTGTGCCTTAAACTGATCCACCACATCTATTTATAGTAAAGATAATATAACAAACTATCCTAAACTCCCGGGATCCAACGAATATTCCCACTTGAACGTTGAGGACCAAGTCTTTCGGCTTCAACGGCTTCCTCATAACAAATTCGCCCGAGTCTTTAGGAGAAGAAGTCCTGATGACCGTTAGTAGCTTATAACCATTAACCTGCACGTGTTTAATTTACTCAACCTCAGGATATCGCCCGGGATGTTAGCAATATCCTCGTCCAGCATCCTGGTCATAAATAAACAATTATAAGCGGGATATTAGTCAGGATATGTATACTTAGAAAATGACCCATAACAATTGTCCCCAAAATATATCGGTTGGTATACCAATCCAACGGATATATTTTAAAGCTTATCTCGTGAATCGAGGCAATTAATACGATTGGACATGCGAAGTGACAATGTGCAACTTCCCACGCATTTTTTACTCGATGGCTATCCATTTAGCCCCTATATCTTCTCTCTTTTCATTTGATAAACCATCATCTCCACCGGAATCTTCAGGTAATTTCCTTTCTCTCCTTCTTCTTCGTTTCTTTCTTCTCCACGGAAATCCCTTATGGCTAGCGGAACTAGATCCTATACGGGCGACTCGATTCCAACCTTCGAAGCCCAAAACCTTCTAAAAGAACCCGAGAAAGAGGTCTGCTCCTTCGAAAACGCTGACATTGCTGCCTTGCAAGCTTCCGGTGCTTTCCCTGTTGGTACAGTCATCCGTCCCTTCGACAGAGAAGTCCGATCGGATTTTTCTTCCAACGAATGGGTGTGCTTCTTGGCCTACCCTTTCTCCATCGGACTCCGGTACCCTTTCCCGGCTTTTATCTCCCGTTTCTTTGAACTAACTGGTCTCAGTTATGCCCAAACCATGCCCATGGTTTGGCGCGTACTGGTGACTCTGGACCAGATCAGATCTCGATTTATCCCCAACCTTTGTATTGAAGACCTCCCGATGGCTTACCATCTTCGTTCTCATGGCAACAGTCGTTTTCTTCTTTTCTCAACCTCCAAAAACCCTCTTGTTCTTAGAGCCACAAAGAATGAGGAAAAATGGCAACGAAAGTTCTTTTTTGTAAAAAGGGGTTCCATCACTAGAGGTTTTGATCTTCCAGTGAAGTGGTTAACTTCTGGTAGGATTTAGGGTTTTAGGAATATCCCCAACCGTATCTTAAAGCTATATCCTGAACTGACGTCTCTATTTCTTGTGCAGCAAATTTCAAAGATTTAGCACCTCCAAGCGCTGAATCAGATTCAAGAATCAAAAGCATTTATCAACTTCCAGAAAGCGAGAGAACTTTTTCTCTGTCATTTGCAAGTTTAAGCCAAAGATCCAGCTCCGACATGTCTGGTAAACACATTAGTACATAACAAACAAATAACTTATGAATATTCAAGAGTTAAACATTTTCCCCTTTTATGCAGCCCCAGTCAAAGCTCCAGAGGTCTTCGACCTTGACGAATTGGATAGCTACTCTGCTCCCATCCCGGTAAAGAAAGAGCCAAGCCCTAAGGCTCCCACGTCTTCCAAACCCATCAGCTCGAAAGCCGTCACCACTCCCAAGCCTCCTCCAACCACCAGGACCCGTGCTTCCAGTGCTCGGAAGAGGAAAGAAACAGATTCCCCGGCTGTCTCTGAGGCATTTCCATATGAAAACTATGGATTCAATGAAGCCAGCGGGTTTATGACTTCATTCCTCAATCAGGTAAAAATCCTCATCTGGTATCCTGCACATGTATGTTAATTATTATCCTGGATATTTTACACATATGTTGATACCTGTACTTTTGGTTGTAGGGTCTGGAAAGTCTCATGTTCCTTTACGAGGATGCGTGCGGGCTTAACAAAATGTTGGAGATCAAGCTCAAGAAAGCTGAAGAAACCATCGCCGATCAAGGGATGATTGCCGCTGCCAAGTCTAAGCATTATGAAGACAAATTCAAGGCAATGGCCCAGGAGCACCAAGCCGCTATACGCAAGGCCAATGAGGACGCCCAAGCCAAGCTGGATGCTGCTCATCTTCAATACCAGCAGGATATGACCTCTTACCGGGATGGCCTTAAAGGATCCGTTGTTGTTTCCCTTCTCCAAGCCAGGTTAAGGATGGCCTATGAAGCCGAGGCCTTGGGCTTTGAATGCCCTTCCTGGAATGTCAAGGCTTGGGAAACGAAACTAGCGGATCTCAAGGGCACCCCTGTTGAACGTCCTGCAAAGCATGCTGGTGGGGATCCTCCCAAGGCGACGGATGCGGCGGCCAAGGCTGGTGGTGATGCTGAGAAGAATCCCGAGGGTGATGCTGGTGCAGGTGCTGACGAAGCGATGGTTGAAGAGGGTGCTGCCCCTTAAAAGCAGCGAAGTGGGCGATGATGGATGTTTATGCCTAGGCCGGAGCCCACTTTTTTTTTTAATTTGATGGTTGTGGTTGCCTGAACAATTTACTTTTCCTGCTTTTGAACAATTTACATTTCCTGCACTTAGACAATATGATGACCAAAGGTGGAGGGATCCTGAGTTTCAGGACGAAGCCCTTGGTTATCAGTTAGTATAGTTTATTTTGAACAATATAACAGTTGAAGGTGGATGGGTCCCGGTTTGAGACGAAACCTTCAATCTGTTAAGTAAATCTAGTTAAGAACTTATCGTGCTTTTGGTGGATGGGCCTCGGTTTGAGGTGAAACCAAAAGCACAACTTTTGAACTGTTAATAACATAACTATCTTTTGACTTGTTTTCTGTTACTTTGCATTACTTGGTGTAACCCTTAGCTTTGCAAAGAATTTCATACTGTTATCTCACAAAATATCCTGATTAGTATCCTCAGCAATATACTGTAAACTTTTTATTAGATAGAACTTACAAACACCACTTCAGCTTCGTAGAAAGTTTTTTGATGAATAACCACTTTTAAATGATCAAAATCCCAAACTATTACTAGTTTCAAACATCCTAATCAATTATTCTGAAAAAGACTTTGAGAATATATCAGGATATTTGTCCTTTTTATAAAACATAATGTCATTAAAGTCCGCAAAGGAAAGATCATACCAGAAATAGGATATAAACCTATTACCAAACTTCAATCCCTTTGCAATTCTTCCCGTAAAGATGTCCCCTGTGCAAGGTACTTAGTGCATTAGTTCCAAATCCTATCTCTTTAGCTTTTGCACCACCACCTTAATGGGAATGTCCCCTGCGTACAATGCCTTCAAATACTTTAGAAATCTTCTGAATGTTAGTTTTCATCGTTTAGGCAATTTTTCATGTTCCAGGGGCAAAACCCAAAGGTGTACTGGAGATAAAATCCTTATATCCTGGGGAAAATCCCAAATTTTCTTGCGCTACAGGCGGGAGTGTATAAACTCCAAGACTTAGAAAGGTGAAAACCTTTAAACCTTAGAGAGTATGAAAATACCCTTTCATGAGAGAGGGTGATCAATCCTCATATACCTTTAGGATTCAGGATATAGCCAATAGTGACGAAATTGTCAGCCACTTTTACATGGACTGGTCCCGCCACCTTGAACTATCCCCGAATAACTTGCGCTCCAGGCGGGGTGTTTAAACCCAATTCGGAAGAAAGGTGAATACCTTTAAACCTGTGAAGGGATCAGTATCCCTTAAACGTGAGAGAGGGGGCCAATCCTCTAGTCTTTCGAGTTATCCTGAGCACATATCCTGGAGCTACATCCTGAAACATATCTTGCAAAACAATTGTAAACTAAGGTAGGTGTTAGTTTGGCTAACACCCCTCCGATGCTTAAGTCAGTATTGGGTTTCAAAGAATAAATTAAACCAAACATATTTAAAAAAGGTAGAATTCATACCATCCTGAGTTAGAAATTAAATTCTAAACTCACTTGAAATAGAGCTTGAGGTGTATAGCGTTCCAGGACCTTGGTAGCATATCCCCCTCCATATTCTTGAGTCTGTATGCTCATTTCCCTGCTTCTGATTCAACCTCGTATGGTCCTTCCCATTTTGGGGCTAGCTTGCCATCGGCAGGATTGGTAGTATTCTGAAAAGCCTTTCTTAGTACCCAATCTCCAACCTTAAACCTTCTGGTCCTAATGTTCTTGTTATATGCCCTGGATATTCTCTGTTGATATGCTGCCATCCTTAGCCTTGCCGCATCTCTTTTCTCATCTATAGTGTCTAACTCTTGACACAAGGCTTCAGGATTCTGCTCAGGATCACTTAGGGTTGATCTTACAGTGGGTATTGTCATTTCTGTCGGGATTACTGCATCTGCTCCAAATACTAAGGAAAATGGAGTTTGCCCAGTAGCATTCTTCACAGTTGTCCTGTCAGCCCATAGGACAAATGGTAGTTCTTCTGCCCATCTTCCCTTCTTAGCCCCAAGTCTCTTTTTCAGATTGTTGACAATTATCTTGTTTGATGATTTTGCCTGCCCATTCGCTTGAGGATGTACTGGAGTAGATGTTATCATTTTGATCCCCCAACTCTTGCAGAAATCAGTGGTCCTCTTGCTTATAATCTGGGACCCATTATCACAAATGATTTCAGCTGGTACCCCGAACCTGGTCAGGATATTCCTTTTTATGAAGGACACTACTTCTTGGTCTCTAACTTGGACAAAGGCTTCAGCTTCAACCCATTTAGAGAAATAATCCGTCATTGCTAGCATAAAGACTTTTCCTCCCGGGGCCTTTGGTAATTTTCCTACTATATCCATCCCCCACTTCATAAATGGCCAAGGGGAAACAATAGGATATAACGGTTCAGCAGGCTGATGCAATATGTTACTATGTCTTTGGCATGCATCACATCTTCGAGCATACTCCGTGTTGGCCAATAATATACTGTCCTTAATACTTTCGAAAATAATGACCTGCCCCCAGTGTGGTTACCACAATCCCCTTCATGTATATCCCGAAGTGCTTCTTTGGCTTCAGTATCCTCCAAGCATCTCAAGTATGGTCCTGCAAGAGATTTCTTATATAAAATATTATTTATAATAGTGAATCGTGATACCTTCTTCCTAAATGCTTTAGGATTTTCATCTTCGGGGATATGTCCTTCCTTTAGATATCTCATAATTGGAGCTGTCCAGGACTTAGGATCCCTTTCAGGATACATCATTCCAGGATCTTGAACACTAGCTACTCCCTTATGCTGAGGATCCGTCGCAGGATACAGGATATGTAATATCGGTATCGGGGTCCCTTCTGGTATCCTGATTGATGATCCCAAGTTTGCCAATGTGTCTGCTTCGGCGTTATCCTCTCTTGGTACCTGTTCAAGTGTAAAAATATCGAAATATCCTGCTAATTTTTTAAGAATACCGAGGTATTCAATTAGTTTCTCACCCTTGACTGCATAGGATCCATTAAAATGATTAGTAATTAACAAGGAATCAACATATACTTGCAAATTCTTGATATTCATATTCTTAGCCAATTCTAATCCTGCGATTAAAGCTTCATATTCTGCCTCATTGTTAGTAGCAGGGAATTCACATCTAACAGCCTGGGGTATTATGTCCCCCTGTGGCGATTTTAGTAGTATACCTAAACCTACACCCCTTACATTAGATGCACCATCAGTATATAATATCCAGGATTCTAAGTTCTCTCCTAGTTGTTGCATTTCTAGGTCTACTTCATTTTGAATATCACTACTGAAATCAGCCACAAAGTCTGCTAGAGCCTGAGACTTTATTGCATTTCTAGGTTCATATACTAAATCATAGGCACTTAATTTTACCGACCACTTAGCCATTCTACCCGACATCTCCGGTTTCCTAAGCACATTCTTAATAGGATAATTAGTTTTAACATGAATCCTATGTGTTTCAAAATAATGTCTAAGCTTTGTTGATGCCATTACTAGAGCCAATATTAGTTTTTCTAGGTGAGAATATCTAGTTTCAACATTTAACAAACTTTTGCTAACATAATAAACAGGATACTGCTGACCTTCATGATCCTTTACGAGTACCGCACTTACTGCATTCCCTGATACTGCAAGATACAGGGATAATGGTTCACCATCTTCAGGCTTCATCAATAGAGGCGCGGTTGAGAGATACTGCTTCAAATCCCGTAGGGCTGCTTCATGCTTCTCGCCCCATTCAAATTTCTTATTCTTTTTCAGGATATCATAGAATTCTTTACACTTTTCTCAGGATCTTGAAATGAACCTATTCAGGGCTGCCACACGTCCTGTTAACCGCTGAACATCCTTCATGTTCGAGGGTGATTTTATATTCAAGATAGCTTTAATCTGCTCCGGGGTCGCCTCTATCCCTCTTTTTGTCACCATGTATCCAAGAAACTTTCCTGCCCCCACTCCGAAATGGCATTTAGCAGGATTCAGCTTCATGTTGTATTGATCCAGGATATCAAATGCTCCCTTGATATCCTGGAGGTGATCCTCAGCCTTTTTAGATTTCACCACCATATCATCGATATACACTTCCATGGTGTCCCCCAGTTTGTCTTTGAACATCATGTTCACCAATCTCTGGTACGTCGCACCTGCATTTTTTAAACCAAAAGGCATAGCAGTATAATAGTAAATACCTGTTGGTGTCATGAAAGCAGTATCCTCCTGGTCTGAAGGTTCCATTTGAATCTGCTGGAATCCTGAGGATGCATCCATGAAGGTTAACATTTCGTGGCCGGCAGTGGCGTCCACCATCGAGTCTATATGAGGCAGAGGGAATGGGTCTTTTGGACAAGCTCTGTTCATGTCTGTGTAGTCTACACAGACTCTCCACTTCCCATTCTTCTTTTGAACCACTACCACATTTGCTAGCCATCTAGGGAATTTGACTTCTCTAATCATTCTAGACTTCAATAATCTTTCAACTTCCTCTTGGATAATTGCATTCCGTTCAGGGGCGAATTTCCTTCTCTTTTGTTGTATAGGCTTGTATGACCTGTCAATTCCAAGCTTGTGAGTAATAATGTCTTTTGATATACCTGTCATATCCTCATGCTTCCATGCGAATGTAGACATCCTGCATTTCAGAAAGTTAGTTAATTGTTCTTCAATATCCCGAGGGATATTGGTTCCTACGAGCACCGAGATATCAGGATTATCCTGGTCCAGGATTACTCTTTTCACATCCTGCTCCGAAGTCTCCACAATATCCTGGGCCCGCATCTTTAATTGCTATGCTGGACTTGGTTTGGCCGAGGATTTCATTGAGGATGAGTAACATTCTTTTGCTTCTTGCTGATCACTATCGATTTTGACAGCTCCCCAAGGGGTAGGGATCTTAATGCATTGGTGATATGTTGATGGAACGACCTTCATATCGTGAATCCACGGTCTTCCGAGGATGATGTTATAGCAGGATAGAGAATCCATCACACAGAAACGTTGCATCTTGTTGACTCCTTCGACATATACGGGCAGCTTTATCTCTCCCACTGTGTTCCTAGCTTCTCCACTGAAACCAACGAGCACAGTAGACTTCGAAGTGATATCCATCGGAGATACATTCATTCTCTTCAGAGTCTCCAGTTGGATTATGTTGACGGAACTGCCGTTATCAACCAGTATCCCGCGTACAAAATGGTTAGCCACATATAACGTTATTACCAGAGCATCATGGTGAGGATCCTGGATAGTATCCCTGTCATCAGCGTCAAATGTGATCATTTTGTCAATTGTGAGGGTAGTCATCAAGATAGGTTTGTCTCCCCTCTCAGCCTTAGCTTCTTTTGCATGTCTCTTTGCCGCTGAATACGAAGTCCCACAAATATCGGATCCTCCCGAAATAAAGTTGATTATCTTGGCATCCTGGGGAGGTGAGGCCGCTCGCTCAGGATCCTTTTCAGTATCCTGTCCTTTGTTCTTTTTTCTGCCCAAGAGATCTTTTAGATATCCCTTGCTTAGAAGATAGCTTATTTCCTTCCTCAAAGCAATGCAATCCTCCGTAACATGTCCAAAATCCTCATGGAAGGCACACCATTTGGATTTATCCTTCCAATCAGCTTTTTGTTGATTCTTCCGAGGCCACCTGGCTTTATCTCCCAGACCCTGCATAGCATACATTAGTTCAGGTATATTAACAGAAAAACAATATTCAGATAATTCAGGATATTCCTCAGGATCCTCGTCTTCAACAGCATTCACTCTCTTGTTATCATTTCTGCCATATGGCTTGGAGCGATATGGCTTATATGAGGACTCTGATTTCCTGTTAGTCGATTCGTACGATGAGAATGCATTCATCCTCTCTTGCATTTTCTTGTCATCCTCCAATCTAATATATCTCAGAGCCCTGTTACGAGCCTCATCAAGATTCCTGCAGGGATTCATTACAAGATCCTGATAAAACTGAGAGTCCTTTTGCAACCCCATCTTAAAGGCTTGCACAGCTGTTGCAACATCAAGATGTGGGATATCCAAGGATTCTCGACTGAATTTGTTCACATAATCCCTCAAGGATTCCTGAGGTCCTTGAGTTACCCTGTAAAGATCACTGGTTAGTTTTTCAAAACTCCAACTGCAAGAAAATTGACTATTAAATAAATTGACTAAGTGGGCAAATGATGTAATCGAATGCGGAGGAACATTTAACAGCCATTTCAAGGCTGATCCTGTCAAAGTAGAACCGAATCCCTTGCACAGGCAAGCTTCCTTGAGATCCGGAGGGATAGGGTTGATCTCCATCCTTTCCCTATACTGGGCAATATGCTCTTCAGGATCCGTGGTTCCGTCGTAAAGCTTCATATTCGGAGTCTGAAATCTTTTCGGGATTTCAGCATCACATATAGGATGCACGAACCGAGATATCCTGTGGCTATCTTGGGATACTTCAGGAATTGGCTGCACCACTCCAGGTACACTGGATATCATATCCTTTAATTTCTGAAGCTCCCTGGATAATTCTGACGTTACAGTTGTATCCTGCAAAGATCCAACACTGTTAGTGGTAATAGTATTATTATTATTAGATACGTTACCAGTCGGAGGATTCTACCCATATCCCGAAACATATCCTGAGCTCCTCACGGTAGACATCCTAACCGAGGAGGGTATTTCAGGAGTAGGATTCTGAGGGAGGCTGGGCACAATATTCCCCCTATTATCCTCAGTAAACACGACTGAACTAAAGTTCAAAGCTCTGGGCTGTAATGGAGTGACGATATCCTCAGCAGGTCTGCTCGAGCCGGACTTCAGGAGTTGTATCTCCCTTAACAGCATCTGGTTTGTTTCTTGTTGCTGCCTCATTTGTTCCTGCACACTCCCAAATAAGGTTAGGATTTCATCATTAGAAGCCAAAATCGGAGCAGATCCCTGAACAGTCCGGGTAGGGATCACGTCCTGAGGTTGCGAAGAAGATTGCATCCTTGGAGGAGGTGGTGGAAGCACCGGACCAGTAGTAGTAGAAGCCATAGCAGACACAGTAGAGGAACTCATGTTTGATCTTGAGGCCATTATGGACAATGTGGTAAAAAGTTTTGAAAACAGAAAACTGATTAGCGATTTGATAAAGATTTTTAGTAAAGAGAGCACCACTTGCCCCACGGTGGGCGCCAAATTGTTTTGGTCAAAAATTACCTAAGCAATTTAGTGATCAAATTAGTTAAGTGAGGTAGTGTGCTGGAAAGTGTTGCTGAAAATGTGCTTGTTAAGTTGTTTATAAAATCAGTGTTCAGGATACGGCTCAAGATATTGAGCTGTATTATTGATCAAACAATGAGCAAAAAGTAAAGTAAATAACACGAGATGTACGAGGAAAGCCCTTGATCAATCTAGATCGCCGGTATAAAACCTCGGGAGCTGACAATCGCAGCTGCCTTGTTCTTCTTATTGCTTCAAAAATCAGGATACAGTGCAGGATGTGGTGCGGATCGACTAAGTGTTACAATGTGATCTGAGTACAAGTGTAGTGATTGCTGTGAGCTAGAGAGCAAGAGTGTATGGAAGTGTTCGTGTAAAAAAGTGTGTGCCTTAAACTGATCCACCACATCTATTTATAGTAAAGATAATATAACAAACTATCCTAAACTCCCGGGATCCAACGAATATTCCCACTTGAACGTTGAGGACCAAGTCTTTCAGCTTCAACGGCTTCCTCATAACAAATTCGCCCGAGTCTTTAGGAGAAGAAGTCCTGATGACCGTTAGTAGCTTATAACCATTAACCTGCACGTGTTTAATTTACTCAACCTCAGGATATCGCCCGGGATGTTAGCAATATCCTCGTCCAGCATCCTGGTCATAAATAAACAATTACAAGCGGGATATTAGTCAGGATATGTATACTCAGAAAATAACCCATAACAATATTTATATAAAAATATATATAAATATTGTTGTAATCATGTTAGCCGTCTCGTGAAGTCGTACGTGTATGTAGCGAGTATAAGAAAATAATCTACAACAACTCGTATCGTATATCACGTCTCGTATGGTCATTATCAAAATATAAGTAATTGTCGTTTAGGCATTTAAAATAAATATATAAACAATATTTATTTTTATAAAAGAAATCCCAAAATCTCGATGTTTAAATTAAATATAAATACTTATATATTTTTAAAAGATATCCGACTTGTTGACGTTGAAATAAATATAGATAGTTATATTTATTTTGTGAAACTTTCAAGTTTGGTTGTCTTGTAAAACTGATTTTTGTCGAACGTTGTAAACGCGTTTCTTGTAAGTAAATAAAGTGTCGTTGAGATTAATTGTATGTGTATTTTGTTTTATAAATGTCGTTCGAATAAAACGTGTTTTGGTTTTACGTGTTTTCTCGAAAAATGGGCAGAGTTTCCTCTGTTTTTGGACGCCCCGGACAACCAAATTGTCGTTATTTTTCAAGATTCAACTCAATTATCAATATTAATCCAACAATTAAAAAATCAACTTATATAACTTTCGCCAAATATGTCAAAATTTAACTATATTCTAGTCGATCGGTTCGAGCTCGTTTTCATGAAATAAATAAATAAAACTATATAAATAACGAACTAAATCGTGCCGTAAAATCTTTACAAATCTTCGCGTCGGGCGTTGACTGAGTTGACCGAGTCAACTCGCTGAGTTGACTGCGTCAACTGAGTTGACCGGCTGACCTTGACCGAGTTGACTCGGTTTGATCGAGTCATCTGAGCTGAACCGCCTAGTCTCATTGACTGCCTTGCTCGAACCCGAGTTGACCGTCTGTTGACCCACGTTGACCAGCCGTGACTGTTTGACCCACTGTTGACCCGAGTTGACCTGTTGACCAGCTTTGACTAGTCAACCCGTTGTGTTGACTGGGTTGACCCGAACTCCGATTCTGAACCGAAGCACCCAATTCACACCAAAACTTGAATATGACCCGGCACTTGAAACATGAACTGAGAACATGACTTAAACCCGAAACGAACCAAATCTGAGATGACTAGAGTCGGCCGAACCGAACCCGATCTGAGCCGAGACCCATAACCCGAACCAAAGCTCAAGCCGAGCCAAATACAACCACAGCGGAAACTTTTCGGATAAAGTCTTGGACCGCCGGACAAACGGTGAAATACGTCGGATAAAACAAGGTCCGCCTGAAAACTTTGATACTCGTCAGATAATCACGCCGACCATCGGACAAACGAACCGACCGGCAGTCCGAGACAAGGACCGTCAGACCGTCACCTCTGCTCCACCTCTCTCCTCCGCCATTTCTCTATCTCTCTCTCTCTCTTGTCTCCACCGTGGCACCATATGACCGGCAGCCGGCTCCTCCATGGCTGCCGGTGCGAAATCAAGAGGGAAAAGAGGGGAATCGAGGGGGTATGTGTGCGTGTGGTTGTTGAACGAAAGGGGAGTCACCGGATCAGAAACCGGCGCTGGTGGGAACTCCTGTCTCCGGTCGTCGGACTGAAGCAAAGGGAGAGAGAGGGAAACCGGTTTGGGGTGTGTTTGGTGGTTATCGAGTTACAGGGGAACCGAGAAGAGGGGGGGTTGTCTCGCCGGAATGGGCTTGCCGGAGCGCCGCTGTGGCTCCGACCGGCTCCGCCATGCTTGTTCGTCGGAGAGGGAGAGATGGATTCGAGGTGTGTGTTGTCTGGTTTGGTTGTTTGGTCTGTACAAATGAGACAACAGTAAGGGTAGGTCCCTTTTTATAATTAGGACTTGCAAATGGGCTTTGGGCTTGGGCTCAAGGCCCATAAGTACAAAGCTCGCGTTTTAGGGGGCCCGTTAATCTCTACAAATCCGTTAACGCACCCGGTTATCCTAAAAATATCGTAAATAAATTTTTAGGATCAAATTACGTATAATAGTGTCGGAAGATGTTCGTACCTTTATTCGTTGTTTACGATAAAATTTGTGAAAAATTACGTCGTTTGCCGTTTTGAACCGTTTCTCGATCCAATTTCGACTATGGCATTTAAAATTCGAAGACCAAACCAAATATATCACAATATATTAATGTCGAGACAAAACTTGAGTCCAGTGCGTCAGTTCCGTCGTTGATCGTCGGTGCGTTAATGTTTCCGCGTTTTTTCGTTCAAGTCTGTGTTTTGTGTCGTTCGGAAGCACGATAAATTTGTAAAACTAAATTTATAAACACAAAGTTACTCGTATAAGATTTGTACATGTCGGCATTGTCAGTATTCTGCACGTTTTCAGTCCGTTGTCATTTGATGTTCCGCAGATGCCCATCGAATCTTCAAACGCATACTGTAGAGTCAGATAAGCGTTCCTAGGCACTCCAAAGGCCTAATTAAGTTAATTTGTGCTGTAATCACTATATATTATCGCGTTAATCACCTGTTAATCATGTACTTAGGAGCCGTCAATTACCGGTTGTCACAGTCTCCCCCTGTTAATAAGCTCGTAGTGCTCCACGGCACTTTTCTTGAGCCACTTTTCTAAGCTCGTAGTGCTCCACGGCACTTTTCTTTGCTCACAACAGATCACCTGAAACATGTTTGAAAAAGGTTTTGTCAGTAGGGAAATACTGAGTGAATCATTCATTTTACTGAAAACGACACATTTTTTATAAATTACAGTATTAAGGGTGATTACAATGTTTCTGATATCAAACCAACTACCCACAATATTTGTCACTCGACTACCCATTGGCTATCTCGTTGTCCAAATGGTGTCTATGACTGTGGTCAGATCACCCCTTGGCTAACTCGTTGTCCAATGGTGACGGGAAATTAGTAATGTATACAAAACCCCACATACTGGCTGTAATTTGGTGATTACATAGACTTAATCCCTGTAATTATAACTTTGGAAAATAATTTGGAGTTTTGTAAAACAGTTAATAAAAAGAGAATGACTCACATTGCAAATTTAACGAGCAGTGTATAAGCCTACTGATTAGCCTAATTTAAATAACAATGCACACAAACGGGGTTAGTAACTAATACAACAGTTATGACAATTCACGAGATTAAACCCTCACAACGATTAATAAAGTGCAATACTTAACAATTCAGCGGATTCACAACGAATGATAGAGTATAGTCCGAGTTTGGACAGCACTCAAACATTCAAGTCGAAATCACGATGAATAACAAAGTATAAACTCAATTTGAGCAGCACTTAAACAATCGTTGGATAGTTACAATCGATTGGACGTTGAATCGTAATAGCGATCGAGTTAATACCCGGTATTGGTGCAGCACCCCGTCTACTAATTGAATTTCAGTTTTACAGTGTTGGGAATTCGTTTTTACGAAAAAGTGTCGACCTTGGTGGACTGTGGAGGTAACAGGCTATTTATAGCTGAAATTTGCCTCTCACGCGGCCCGCGTAAACCTACCCGTAACTCTTACGCGGCCTGCGTGGCCGCCCAGTCTACGAGTAGGGTTGATTGGTCATACGTAGGTCCCCTAGTCGTTCAACAAGTGTCCTCGGCATACTTATCCGGTCAACCTAGTGTTGACGCGGCCCGTGTAAGACATGACTTGTCTTTTACGCAGCCCGCCTGAGACCCTTAAACGCATTCTGATAAGTTTCTAGTTGGCACGGCTCGCGTAAGACTATGCTTATTCTTTACGCGGCCCGCCTGAAACTCAAGAACTTTGTTTTCTTGATTTTTCATATGGTTTAGGGTTTCAGGGGTCCTGGTTTATAAATACGGGTATATTTTAGGAAGTTTTGAGAGTCCTTACATTCTCCCCACCTTATTTAAAATCTCGTCCTCGAGATTTATTGAAATAAGTGAGGATATTTGCGCTTCATCTCCGATTCTAGATCCCAAGTGTATTCTGGTCCTCTCTTTGAATCCCATTTGACTTTGACTAGCACTAGTCGCTTGTGTTTGAGAAACTTGACTTTCTTGTCTTCTATTTGTAGTGGTTTATCTATGAATTTTAACTTTTCATTTACCTCTACATCTTGAAGAGGTACTACCAGGGATTCGTCTGATAAACATTTCTTGAGATTGGATACATGAAATACATCATGTACTCCAGCTAGTTCTTCTGGTAATTGTAAACGATAAGCAACTGGTCCTATTCGTTGCTTTACTGGAAATGGCCCTACGTATCTTGGACTTAGTTTTCCTTTCTTACCGAATCGTACTACTCCTTTCCAAGGAGAGACTTTCAAAAGTACTTTGTCTCCGACTTGAAATTCTAGTGGCTTGCGTCGATTGTCTGCATAGCTTTTCTGGCGATCTCTAGCAGTCTTCAGTCTTTCCTTGATTTGAGTTATCTTGTCTGACTTTCAAAAGTACTTTGTCTCCGCTCTGTCACAATGGTGACAAGTCACAATGGTGACGATGGTCATACCACTATTAGATCAATGAACCTAATTAGTGATGATTATCCCTAGTAGGTCAATGAACCTAACTGGGAGCAAATTAGTAATGTGCACAATACCCCACTAACCAGTAATTCAAGATATCCACGACTTAGTTCCTGTAATTATAACTTTTGAAAATAATTTGGAGTATTGTAAAACAGTTGATAAAAAGAGAATGACTCACATTGCAGATTTAACGAGCAGTGTATAAGCCTACTGATTAGCCTTGATTAACCTAATTTAAATAATAATGCACACACACAAACGGGTTAGTAACTAATACAGCAGTTACGATAATTCACGAGATTAAACCCTCACAACGATTTATAAGTGCAATACTTAATAATTCAACGGATTCACAACGAATAACAGAGCATAGTCCAAATTCGAACAGCACTCAAATATTCAAGTTGAAATCACGACGAATAACAAAGTATAAGCTCAATTTGTGCAGCACTTAAATAATCGTTGGATAGTTACAATCGATCGGACGTTGTATCGTAATAGCGATCGAGTTATTACCCTGATTGCGGCAGCACTTCGTGAATTTGTGTGTGTTGTGCAGTAGATGAGGTATAACTCGACGTCAATTTAGAATTTGAGCGTCGTTTGAACAGCAGAAATCGAATGCCAATGTCTGCTATTTATAGTAATTTTTGGGACATGCTTACGGACCGTAAGCCATATCCCTTACGGTCCGTAAGGGAAGCAGTCTAAATATAGGCTGCCTAGGTTCGGGACTAGGTGTCACACCCCCAAAATCCCACTTGCGGAGTACTACCGCTTGGAGGCGTGACTGACCAGGATCCAGCCACCAATCATACTGAACAAGCATATAATAATCATAAAAGTTTAACCAATACGATTGGTGATCCAACAAAACCAAGTTTAAGTTATAAGCGGAAGCATAAGTTTAAAGTTATAACATAAGTTCAATGTTTTCAAATAAAACATGACACGCAGCAATCCGTGTCCCACAACGACTCTCCTCCATGCAAGCTCCAGCTGAGTACCTATGGTCCTGCAAAGCATGTAGTAACGAGTCAACAACTAGTTGAGTGAGTTCACAGTTGGGCGCTCGTTTTAGTTGTTTCAAAAACAGTTTCCTTTAACTGGCATCCTGCCGTGGGGGTTACCCCATAGTTTTAAAAAAACGTGACTTGTTCATTCCCAGTTACTCCGGCATTCCAGCCGTGGGGGCTACCCCATGATAGTTATCAGGCATTTCGGCCGTGGGGGCTACCCCATGCGTACACTAGACTCGTTACTATATCGACTGCTGACTGTAGTCATGTTTATGTGCCCTGAATACATCAATGTCTATCATCATTGACGTGCCCCAGATCCATTAGTTCACGCCCGTCCTCTGCGGCACGGTGTGAGGTTTGTCAGACCTAAATAGCGCTATCTAACTAATGACCCGCTCGCCATTGGCCCGGCGATTAAGTCGACACAAAAAAGGAGGGACTTCGTGATAGAGTTTTAGTCTAGTACGTGTTATCCGTCCATCCGGACGAGGAATCACATTCCTGAACCACTGCCGTCCTATCCAAGGAGAACGAGGAACCCACGTTCCTTAACCCCGTTCCCAACCCAGGGAATCCCATGCTTTGTAGAGGGTGTGAACTCACCTTGGTTTGCTCGGTAGTAACACAGAAAAGTTAACCAAATTGCAGGTAATCAATTAGGTCCTATCACAGATATTATTCGTATCAGGTTCAAGCCAAGCAGTGCACGAATGTTCAACACGTATTGTTCACCGGTAATAATCATGGCAACACGTTTAACAGTAACAGTTCAGAGTTATCATTCAAACACAACCCAAAGTCTAAGTATAAAGCCCGAACAGTTGGGCTCGTAGTAATAGGCCCAAACAGCACATCAACAGTAGCACAGAAGTCCATAAAGCCGGCCCATTAACTAAGGCCCGTAACTAAGCAAGCCCACTAAGTGTGGTCTCGAGTCGCAACCGGACTCGCAAACGTGGTTTCGAGTTGTGCTGTTATGTAGGTCATGGGTGGTTGCGAGTCGCAACCTATGTCGCGACCGTGGTCTCGGCTTGTCATGTTTTGGTCTCGAGTCGCAACAGGACTCGTAACCTGTGTCGCAACCTGTGGTCTCGGTTCATCCTGCTGTGGTTGCGAGTCGTAACCAGGTGTTCTCGACTCGCAACTGGTGTCGCAATCGTGGAGGTTTCGAGTCGCAACCAGGGGTTCCGACTCCCCAACAGTTGCTGATTCTGTGCAGATCGTACTATCCAATAGAATTCATGCAGAAATATGTACCAGCCACTAAACATGTTTTATTGTCTAAAATTTACTCAAAATGGATCAAACAATGCAGATTTGAAATATTCAACACATTCAAAGTATATTCAAGTAGTTCTTCATGTTCTTCAAACATTCAAACATATTCATATTCATCAAGTTCTTCAATCATTCATAACAAAAATAACCCTTTTCAAACAAATTATGAACAACAATACAACACACTTAAACACACTCATATAATGGTTTCAATCCTCACATATGTAAACCGGTTTTATCAAAATCCTTATTATCTTCTAGCAACTAGAATGCATTCATTGGTTCTAAAGCATGTGCACACTCTCATAACAAATCTTGAGTACATTATCATATTATCATCATCAACCGATTATAGCACATACGAGAGATACTTATGAACCGATTTCTTGAACATTAAATTCATCATGCATAACTCACAAACAACATATTGTCACATAATCTCATCATACATCAATTTAAGCACAAACACAACATGAACATATTAACACTAAGCATTCAACAATAAACATCAAGAAACACTAACCGGTTGATGGGTTTCGAGGGTGTGTGTGAAGCTTCCAACCGTGTGTGTGTGTGAGCCGATCCAAGGTCCAATTCCGAGAATGAGGAGTGTGTTTGTAAGGGAAAGTAGGAGAGTGTGTGTGTGATGTTCAAAAATGACAAGGTTAACTAGGGTGTGATATATATATATGTGCTAGTCCAAGTGGTGCACCCTTAGTGGGTTTCGGTTGAGGGTTTACGGCCCAAATGGCCCAACCGGTCACTAGGTTCTCGGCCCAAGGCCCATTCGGTTACTATACACTCGAGACCTCATGGTCTCGAGTCGGGTCCTTTGTTCTCGGGTTGGGTTCTCGGTTCACTTATAACACGTATAAATATATATGCACACAAACAAGACACATATCACATAAAAGGTTCACGTTTATCATTAAGTTTAATCAGTTAACTAATCCCATAACGTACAAGCATGTTACATCGAGGCACAAGAAAGGTTCTAAATTTCGAGTTGTCACATCATCCCCAAGTTGAAAGAAATTTCGTCCCGAAATTTGATGGCACTCACTGAGGAAGCTAGTTAAGTTGTATGGTTTTCCCGGTTATCCTGGGGTGTCACACTAGGCTTGCTGACTTATAAATTTTATCAAATCAGATTTTAACAACGAGTTTATGTTGATAATTATCAACTAGGGTTTACCCCCCTTGAGTTTTAGGGGCCCTGACCCTGATTCCGATTGTTCTGGAAATTTTAGGGTCAATGCAGAACTACTTGGGTATCTCAATTAGGGTTTCCTTATTGACCAATTATCATCCTAAGTATTACTTTTAGTGAGAGTTGTTACATCCTCCCCACCTTAAGAAAAAATCTCGTCCTCGAGATTTACTGAAATAGATGAAGGTGCTTCATTTCTGATTCCAGCTCCCAAGTGTATTCTGGTCCTCTCCTGGATTCCCATTTGACTTTCACTAGTATGATTCGCTTGTGTTTGAGAAACTTGACTTTCCGGTTTTCTATTTGTAGGGGTTTTTCTACGAATTTCAGCTTTTCATTTACCTCTACATCTTGAAGAGGTACTACCAGGGATTCGTCTGATAGGCATTTCTTAAGATTGGATACATGAAATACATCATGTACTCCAGCTAATTCTTCTGGTAGTTGTAAACGATAAGCTACTGGTCCTTATATGTTTGATCATTGAAAATAGTCCTACGTACCTTGGTCTTAGTTTTCCTTTCTTACCGAATCTAACAACTCTTTTCCAAGGAGATATTTTCAATAGCATTTTTGTCTCCAACTTGAAATTCCAACGGCTTTCGTCTATTATTTGTATAACTCTTCTGGCAATCTTTAGCCGTTTTCAGCTTATCCTTCGTGATACTAAATATCACAGTCGTAGTCACTTAGGATTTTCATCCATCTCTTTTGTCTCGTGTCTAATTCTTTTTGCTCAAATATATATCTTAAATTCGTATGATCCGTATAGACAGTAAACTTACTTCCATACAGATAACGTTTCCAACTCTTAAGGGCAAAATTATGGCTCCTAATTCTAAGTCATGAGTGGTATAGTTTTCTTTGTGCTTTTTCAATTACCTTGATGCATACGCAATTACCTTTTTGCGTTGCATTAACACACATCCAAATCCTAGCTTTAAAGCATCACCCTATACTTTAAAATCTTCTGTTCCTTCTGGTAAGGCTAGAATTGAGGGCATTTGATAATTTACGCTTTAAGATCAAAAAGCTTCTTCTTGTTTAGGTTCTCATTCAAACTTAACTGTTTTACAGGTTAGCTTAGTTAATGATATAGCTATCTTGGAAAAATCCTTAATAATTCGTCTTATAGTATCTGGCTAAACCTACAAAACTCCTAATTTCCATTGCGGATTGCAGAATCTTCCATTTGTTAATTGCTGCAATTTTATCATGATTTATGTGAATACCTTTATGATTCACCATATGATCCAGAAATTGTACTTCTGGCAGCCAAAATTTCATGCTTCGAAAATTGGGCGTAAAGTTTCTCTTTTCTTAACAACGTTAAGAGTGCATGTAAGTGCTTGCAATGTTTCTCTGACTTTTAGAACAAATAAGTATATCGTCGATGAAAACGATCACAAATTTATCCAAGTATGGTTTACAGATCCTATTCATCATGTCCATGAATGCTGCGGGTGCATTCGTTAATCCAAAGGGCATGACTGTAAACTCATAATGACCATACCTAGTTCTGAAAGCAGTTTTAGGTATGTCCTCCTCTTGTACCTTCAGTTGGTGATATCCAGATCTTAAGTCTATTTTGGAAAAATATCTAGCGCCTTGAAGTTGATAAAAAAGATCATCAATCCTAGGTAATGGTATTGATTCTTAATTGTAACCTTATTTCATTCTCTTATAATTAATATACAATTCTCATCAACCATTCTTTTCCTTAACAAACAACACTAGTACTTCCCCAAGGGAATGAACTAGGTTGTATGAAACCTTTACTTAGTAATTCATCTAATTGAGTTTTCAGTTCTAACATTCTTGTGAGTGCTAACCTATAAGGTATCTTAGCTATTGGTATAGTTTCTGGATTAAATGCATCCTAAATTCTCTCTCCCTATCTGGTGGTAATCCTGATAATTCTTCTAAGAATATATCTGGGTATTCTGAAACTACAGGAATTTCTTTAAATGATTTACTGAAATCATATATACCATTCCTTGCTTTCGTTCATAACTAGCAACTTTCATTACTGATATGAATTTGTGACCTTACGTGGTTTATTTCCTGTAATCATAATTACTTCTCCGGCGGTTGCCTGAATTTCTATAAAGTTCTTATCACGGAGAATTCGAGCATGGTTGGCTACTAACCAATCCATTCCTAACATATTTAGTTAATTTCATAGGTAATAGATTTGCAAAGAATTTATGACCTGGGAGTTTTATATTTTCCTTTTTGCAAAACTTTATCTATGCTAACAGGTTTCCCGTTTGTCGTTTCGACTGTAAAGATTTACCTATGTTTTGATTAATGGTAAGTTAAAAGCTTGATGGAATGAAGTATTTATAAAACTTTGGTTTGCACCAGAGTCAAATAATACTTTTGCTAAGAACGTACCGGCTATCACATCTGGAATGAGTTCTGCTTCCTGAGCAGTCAGTTGGAAGGCTCTTACATTCCTTTTTGCTTCTTCTGCAGGTTTGGCTTTATTGTTAGATAGTTTGTTCAGTTTTGGACAATCTGGCCTAAGATGTCCAGCTTCTCCACAGTTATAGCAGACTGAAAATCTCTTCCTCCTGCAGTCTTCTTCTTGATGCCCTGGAATTTTGCAAAAATTGCAATATCCTTTGCATCTTCCAAAATGCTTTCTTTTGCAATAATCGCAAAATGGGCTAGTGGAAGATTGCCCATTTCCTCCTTTCTTGAAATTATTATGGTTACCCGGACGGAATCCTTGGGTAATCTTTTGGGCTACTTCCTTCCTTCTATTTTCTTCTCTTGTCCGTACTAGTTCATCAGTCAGAGTATTGGCTAGGTCCACCGCATCATCAATCGTGTGAGGTTTCGCAGCCTTGACGATATTACGGATTTCAGAAATCAATCCCCAAATATAACGGGAAATAAGTACCGATTCTGGCGAAGCCAGGGTTGGTAGTACTCGAGCATATTCGAAGAATGTCGAAGTATACTTTCGACAATCTACATCCACCATCCGGTGGGTTAAAAACTTATTTGTCATTTGCTCCTTTTCATATTCGGGACTTAATTTTCTTTCTACAAAGCTCTTAAATTCTTCCCAGTTCATAGCATACGCCATCCTTCTTCCTTTTGCTTATAACACCGTATTCCACCATTCTAGCGCCCCTTCTTTCAAAAGATTTGACGTGTACATAACCTGATCATCCTGAGCACATTTACTTATGGCAATTACGGCCTCGGTTTTCTCTAACCAACGCAGTGCCGCAGTTGCTCCTTCATTGCCTGCAAACTCAGTGGGTTTACAAGCAAGAAATTCTTTGTAAGTGCAACCAGGCATTGCAGCTTTCATTTTCTTAGAGAGCGGAGCTTGTCGTGGTTCATCGTTATGATTAACATGATTATTGCCTCCGTTTACCTTATTACTGAAGTTATCTTCAGAAATACGTTTGCTAGGAATGATTTGTTGTGGTTCTATTGGATTTTTAACAGCAGCAACGATTGCTGGAATAGCGTTAGCTATCCCTTGAGCAATTATTGTTGGAATAGTGTTGGCTATCCCTTGAGCAACGATATTTTCTATATCCTGTCTAGTCATATATTGATCCCCTGGTTGTTGCTCAGATTGATTAACCTCATTAACTGGTTCATTATTCGCGTTTTCCATCTGATAATTAATATATATATATATATATATATATATATATATAATTTTATTAGTATCAAATAAATAACAATTATACACAATCATCATATAAATTTCACAATATACATATAGCCAAAACTATCGATTTCTCGATTCCTATTTTTATATTTTATAGTAGGCATCAATACGCACTTTTATCTTACAAAGTTTTATTTGTAGTTATTTTACAGACTGATTTTTACTATTACTTTTACACAACCACAGTTCCATAAATCCTCTATCCTTTGTTAGATGATATTCTAGTAACGGCGTTCCCTCTCATCGTATTTCCAGGAGATCTGTCCCCCAATCTCTTGGATCCTCTTCCCAGTATCCATTAGTTCCTGGCCAAAGTGGCGAAGTTCAGCCATATTCTTGTTACTCACTGATGGATTTGGTAAAGGTTCTGGATCAAACTGAGGAAAAAGCTTATAGGGATTGTTTTGTAACTGTATTTCATTAGTCAACCATTCGTCTATTCCGAAAGGTTACGAGTAAATTGAAGGGTTTGGAATAGCTGGTTCTAAGTTAATTGGTAGTTGTGTTTCAAGAGAGTGAATAAAAACATTTTCACTAACAGGCTTAATAGTATTATAGCTTGCTAATATAAAATTTAACTCTTCCTGGGATGGTAACTTTTCAGTTTGCCTAGAACTTTCCCCAATTTCCATTTTCTTAGGCTTGGGTTTCTCGAGAGGTAAAGCGTTGAATTCCATAGGTTCCTCTATGTCTGGTATATATCTATTGAAATATCTGGAAACCTCTATTCTTACTGGATAGAGATTTAAATTCTGAAGGGCATCAGACAAGTCACTCATGCTGTTTAAGATATACACAATTACTAAGTTAAAATTTATAAAAAAAATTGATAGAAAACTTTTAAATATTATTTCATGTTGGTACTTATCAAAACAACTGAAATTTAAAACACCCTAGGTTTTATTTATAAATTTATTTATTTACTAAATAAGGCTTCTAGACTGTAGATAATAAAGGTGCTAAAACTTAGGTTAAATTATTAAAGATTTGTATTTATTGCTACAGTGACTAGCATATAAAGATCTGCCCATACTGTACACAATTAGTCAGATAATAAAACACATAATCACAAAATAGTAAAAAAAAATTAAGTATTTTCTAAATACTTAATTGGCTTAAATCAGTGGCTCGATTAATGGCTCTGATACCACCTTTTTCTGTCACGGCCCCTGGCCCGGTTTGACCCGTTCCAGGAGCCGCGGGACAGAAAATCCCATGGTATTCAATTTAGGCGACAGCGGAAGTCTTTGAAAACAGAATCTTTCAATATTTAAAACTGCACGTTATATAAATTAGGGATAAAACCCTGTAATTTACGATGAGGTGATTCCAATGGGAAATCTTTATTTTCAAAACATGTTCCTTTATTTATTTACATTGAGCCACTTCTCTAAGCTGGTAGTGCTCCATGGCACTTTTCTTAGCTCACAACAGATCACCTGAAACATGTTTGAAAAAGGTTTTGTCAGCGGGAAATACTGAGTGAGTTCATTCAGGTTTTATAAAATGACTCTTAGTTATAAATTACAGCATAAGAGCGATTACAATGGTTTTATCTTATGTTTATCTGGCGCTCTGTCACAATGGTGACAAGTCACAATGGTGACGATGGTCATACCACTATTAGATCAATGAACCTAATTAGTGATGATTATCCCTAGTAGGTCAATGAACCTAACTGGGAGCAAATTAGTAATGTGCACAATACCCCACTAACCAGTAATTCAAGATATCCACGACTTAGTCCCTGTAATTATAACTTTTGAAAATAATTTGGAGTATTGT
Organism: Helianthus annuus; assembly: GCF_002127325.2. NCBI lineage: Eukaryota > Viridiplantae > Streptophyta > Magnoliopsida > Asterales > Asteraceae > Helianthus > Helianthus annuus. Next base: position 126,184,232 of record NC_035449.2, read on the forward strand.
AAAACAGTTGATAAAAAGAGAATGACTCACATTGCAGATTTAACGAGCAGTGTATAAGCCTACTGATTAGCCTTGATTAACCTAATTTAAATAATAATGCACACACACAAACGGGTTAGTAACTAATACAGCAGTTACGACAATTCATGAGATTAAACCCTCACAACGATTTATAAGTGCAATACTTAATAATTCAACGGATTCACAACGAATAACAGAGCATAGTCCGAATTCGAACAGCACTCAAATATTCAAGTTGAAATCACGACGAATAACAAAGTATAAGCTCAATTTGAGCAGCACCTAAATAATCGTTGGATAGTTACAATCGATCGGACGTTGTATCGTAATAGCGATCGAGTTATTACCCTGATTGCGGCAGCACTTCGTGAATTTGTGTGTGTTGTGCAGTAGACGAGGTATAACTCGACGTCAGTTTAGAATTTGAGCGTCGTTTGAACAGCAGAAATCGAATGCCAATGTCTGCTATTTATAGTAATTTTTGGGACATGCTTATGGACCGTAAGCCATATCCCTTACGGTTCGTAAGGGAAGCAGTCTAAATATAGGCTGCCTAGGTTCGGGACTAGGCTTGCTGACTTATAAATTTTATCAAATCAGATTCAATTAAGGGTAAGTGGTTATCCCAATTACCACCAAAATCAATTACACATGCTCGGAGCATTCTTCTAGGGTTTGGATCATCCTTTCACTTTGTCCGTCCGTTTGAGGATGATATGCAGTACTTAAATTGAGTCGGGTTCCCATCACTTCCTGGAAACTAGTCCAGAAATGGGAAGTAAAACGACTATCCCTATCTGATACAATGGAGATTGGGACTCCATGTAAAGATACTACTCTGTCTACGTACAATTTGGCTAATCTTTCCATTCCAAAGGTTTCCTTTATAAGTTCCAGAAAATGAGCTGATTTGGTTAATCGATCCATAATTTCCCAAATCGCATCATTACCTTTCCTGGTCTTGGGTAACTTAGTAACAAAATCCATTGTTATAAGTTCCCATTTCCATACAGGCATTTCCAACTGTTGTAGTAGTCCTGAAGGTTTCTGATGTTCGGCCTTAACTTGTGAACAAGTAAGACACTTAGATACGTATTCAGCTATGTCCTTTTTCATTCCTATCCACCAGAAATTATTTCTTAAATCTTGGTACATCTTATTGTTTCCTGGGTGTACGGTATACCTAGATTTATGAGCTTCTTCTAAAATCTTATTTCTTAATTCTCCCTACTTTGGTACCCAAATTCGTTTCTTGTGGAATCTCCAAATTCCATCATTTCTTTGCTCTAATTCCTTTATATAACCTTTCATTCCTTCAGCATCATCCTTGATTGCTGTTTCCTGAACTTTCTTTAATTGTTCCATTAAATCTATTTGTAGATTTAATCTAAGAGCACAGACTCGCTTTTGCTTTTCATGATATTTACGACTTAAGGCATCTGCAACTACGTTTGCCTTTCCTTCGTGATATTGGATATCACAGTCGTAATCGCTTAGGATTTCCATCCATCTTCTTTGCCTCATATTTAACTCTTTTTGCCCAAATATGTACCTTAAACTTTTATGATCTGTATAAACAGTAAACTTACTTCCATACAGATAATGTCTCCAGATTTTAAGGGCAAAAATGATGGCTCCTAATTCTAAGTCATGAGTCGTATAATTTTCCTCGTGCTTTTTCAACTGCCGGGAGGCATACGCAATTACCTTTTTGCGTTGCATCAACACACATCCGAATCCTAATTTTGAAACATCACAATATACTTCAAAATCTTCTATTCCTTCGGGCAATGCTAAAATTGGAGCATTCGTCAATCGGTGCTTTAAAATCTTAAAAGCTTCCTCTTGTCGATGTCCCCATTCAAACTTAGCGGCTTTACCGGTCAACTTAGTCAAAGGTACAGCTATCTTAGAGAAATCTTTAATAAATCGCCTGTAGTATCCAGCTAAGCCTTGAAAACTTCTAATTTCCATAGCTGTTTGCGGGACCTTCCATTGGGTGATTGCTTCTATTTTAGCAGGATCTACGTGAATTCCTTCGTGATTCACCATGTGACCTAAGAATTGCACTTCTTGTAACCAGAATTCACACTTCGAGAATTTGGCGTAAAGCTTTTCCTTTCTTAACAAAGTTAAGAGTGTATGCAGGTGTTCGCAATGTTCTTCCTGACTTTTGGAATAAATAAGTATATCGTCGATGAATACGATTACAAATTTATCCAAATATGGTTTACAGATCCGATTCATCATGTCCATAAATGCTACTGGGGCATTTGTTAATCCAAAGGGCATGACTGTAAACTCATAATGACCATACCTAGTTCTGAAAGCAGTTTTAGGTATGTCTTCTTCTTGTACTTCCAGCTGGTGATATCCGGATCTTAAGTCTACCTTAGAAAAATACCTAGCGCCTTGGAGTTGATCAAAAAGATCGTCAATCCTAGGTAATGGCTACCGATTCTTAATTGTAACCTTATTTAGTTCCCTATAATCGATACACATTCTCATTGATCTGTCTTTCTTCTTTACGAACAACACTGGAGCTCCCCACGGGGATGAACTAGGTTTGTATAAATCCTTTGCTTAGTAATTCATCTAACTGCTTCTTTAATTCTAGCATTTCGGTGGGTGCTAATCGATAAGGTGCCTTGGCTATTGGTGTAGTACTTGGAATTAGATGAATTCTAAACTCTACTTCTCTATCGGGTGGTAAACCAGGTAATTCTTCTGGAAAGACATCTGGGTATTCTGAGACTACAAGGATGTTTTGAAGTTCCTTACTTTTAGTGTTAATGATTACGGAAATCATATACACCATTTCTTGTTTTCTTGAATAACTAGCCAACTTCATTACTGAAATGAATTTCAGTGGCTTTCGAGGTTTATCTCCTGTAATTAAAATTACCTCTCCTGTGGGAGTACGTATTTCTACTGAATTCTTATCACAAAGGATTCGAGCATGGTTGGCTACTAACCAATCCATTCCTAACACTACATCGAATCCGGCTAACTTCATAGGTAACAGGTTTGCAGAAAACTTATAGCCTAACAGTTCTATCTTTCCTTCTTACGTTAACAGAATTCCCATCTGCCGTTTCGACTGTAAAAATTTGCCTAAGGGTGGTTAAGGGTAAATTAAGAGCTTGGCAGAATGAAGTATTGATAAAACTTTGGTTTGCACCAGAGTCAAATAATACTTTTGCAAACACGTCATGAACTAAGAACGTACCAGCTATCACATCCGGGATGAGTTCTGCTTCCTGGGTGGTCAGCTGGAATGCTCTGGCATTCTTCTTAGTAGTTCCGTCAGCTGGTTTGCCTTTATTATCTGCTGGTTTAACCAATTTAGGGCATTCAGGTTTGAAATGCCCCGCTTCCCCGCAGTTATAGCAGATCTTAGTCTTTCTCCTACAATCTTCCTCACGATGCCCTATAGCCTTGTAGAAATTACAGATTTCAGGGCATTTTCCAAAATGTTTCTTTCTGCAATTTCTACAGAAAGGTGAAGTGGAAGATTGCCCGATACCTCTTCTCTTGAACTTGTTGTTATTACCCATACGAAATCCTTGGGTAATTTTCTGAGCTAACTCCTTCTTCCTAGTTTCATCTCTTGTGCGTACCAATTCATCGGTTAGGGTGTTAGCTAATTCCACAGCATCGTCAATAGTGCGTGGTCTTGCAGCCTTAACGATGTTACGGATTTAACTAATTAGTCCCCAAATGTAACGAGAAATGAGTACCGGTTCTGGCGAAGCCAGTGTTGGTACCACTCTAGCATATTCAAAGAATGTCGAAGTATAACCGCGACACTCTACGCCTACCATACGATGGTTTAGGAACTTATTTGCCATTTGTTCCTTTTCATATTCAGGACAATATTTTCTTTCTACAAGATTCTTAAACTCTTCCCAGTTCATAGCATAGGCCATCCTTCTTCCTTTTGCTTGTAATACTGTGTTCCACCACTCTAGCGCCCCTTCTTTGAACAAATTTGACGCATACATGACCTGATCCTCTTTGGCACATTTACTTATTGCTATTACTGCTTCGGTTTTCTCTAACCAACGCAGTATTGCAGTTGCTCCTTCATTGCCTGCAAATTCCATAGGTTTACAAGCAAGAAATTCTTTGTAAGTGTAACCAGGCGTTGCAGCTTTCATTTTCTTAAGAGGTGGAGCCTGTTGTGGATTATTATCGTTATGATTGCCTCCTCCATTTATGCTATTACTGTCATTATCTTCCGAAGTACGCTTACTAGGAATAATTTGCTGTGGTTCAGCAGGTTTCTGAGCAGCAACCATAATTGCTGGAATAGCATTGGCTATCCCTTGAGCAACTATATTCTCGATATCTTGCCTAGTCATATATTGGTTTTCCTGATTTTGCTCAGATTGATTTACTTCATTAACTGGTTCGTTATTCATGTTTTCCATCTGGTAATTAGTATAAGTGTAAATTATTAGTGTCAAATAATTGCTAGTTAGATATAACAAAGCAATTATACATAAACACATAAAACCTTACAACACATATATATAACCAAAATCGTCGATGTCTCGACTTCTATTTTGTTTTATAGATTATATAGGCATCCATACACTCTGTTTATCTTACAATGTTTTATTTCCCATTTTACAGAGTTATATTTTACTACTACTGTTATTATACAGACATACTTCCTAACCCCACGATTCTTTGGTCAACTGGCAGTTTAGTAGCGACGCTCCCTTTCGTCGTATTTCTAGGAGATTTGTTCCCCCATTTCCCGGATCCTATTCCCTGTACCTATCAGCTCTTCTCCGAACTGACGAAGTTCGGCTAAGTTTTCGTTGCTCATTGGAGGATTGGGGATAGGTTCTGGATCAAACTGTGGGAGGAAAGTATAAGGACTGTTTATCATGTTTTGATATTGCCAGTCGTTCGTCCACCATTCTTCCATTTGGCCTAAAGGTCGAGTGTGGAGTAAAGGATCTGGAATGGCTGGTTCTAAGTTTATTGGGAGTTGGGATGTGGCAGGGTAAGAGTAGAGATTATTGTTGATAGGTTCTATGACATCACAATTCGCCAGTAGACGATCTATTTCGTCTTGAAATGTGATTTCTTCAGGTTGTTTAGAGCTTTCTCCAATCTCTATTCCCTTTTGTCTAGTATCTTCCCTTATTTCTATCTCTGCTTGTTTAGAACTCTCTCCGGTCTCTATTTCTTTTCCTTTGCTCACAGGATTTTCTATTATAGGAAGTCTCCTAGTTGTGGGTTTTCTTCTGCGCACTTTCCTCCATCCTACATATCTTCTTCTCTTTTTAGGTTTTGCTTTCTCCGGAGGTGGAGCTTTGAATTCCATGGGTTCCTCCAAGTCAGCAATGTAACCAGTGAAGTTGTGGGAGACTTCAATTGGTACTGGGTAGAGGTTGAGATTTTGAAATGCTTCAGATAGCTCACTCATGTTGTGTAGCATATATGCAAAATGCACAAAAATGCTGAGTTAAAACTTTGGAACAAAGTTTTACAAATAAACATTGAAGTTTTATTGCATACTAACTTGTACAAAGGACAACAGGAAAGAGAACACACTAGGATTTATTTATTTACTAGGTAGTGATTTTCTACTAGACCCGGTTTATTGGTAGTTTAGAGGTTTGCATTTTCTGCTACGGTAGCTAGCATATAAAGATTTGCCAATTTTTCATCTAATTTGTCTTCCCAATGTGGACTATTGCCTAATCCTGGATTTCTGGATTGAACCTCACTTTCTTGACTTGGGGTTTCTTTTCTCCTGTCCCTTCCTAAGAATCGAATTTCTTTATCTGGGGTGAGAGGATTTTCATAATTTGCCTTACGGACAAAAATCCCTTCTGCTGGGTATGAAGAGGTTCCTTTTTCTTTAGGTGTATTCTCTAATTTGTGGTAGATGGCAGAAAGCTTTTGTTTACCCATACTGTAACTTAACAATTAATCAGTTAATAAACATATATTCACAGAATGGCAATTAGAATTCTTAAGTATTTCTCAATTACTTTAATAGGCTAAAATCAATATTAAGCTTACATCAGTGGCTCTGATACCACCTTTTCATGTCACGACCCTTGGCCCCGGTTTGACCCGGTCCAGAGCCGCGAGGCAGGAAATCTCGTGGTATTTATTTAAGTGACAGCGGAAGTCTTTTTAAGCAGGATCGTTTAATATTAAAACTGCTTGTTTATATATAAAATATAGGGATAAATCCCATAATTTACAATAAAGTGATTTCACTGGGATATCTTTATTTCTCAAAACATGTTTCTTTATTTATTTACATTGAGCCACTTTTCTAAGCTTGTAGTGCTCCACGGCACTTTTCTTTGCTCACAACAGATCACCTGAAACATGTTTGAAAAAGGTTTTGTCAGTAGGGAAATACTGAGTGAATCATTCATTTTACTTAAAACGACACATTTTTTATAAATTACAGTATTAAGGGTGATTACAATGTTTCTGATATCAAACCAACTACCCACATTATTTGTCACTCGACTACCCATTGGCTATCTCGTTGTCCAAATGGTGTCTGTGACTGTGGTCAGATCACCCCTTGGCTAACTCGTTGTCCAATGGTGACGGGAAATAAGTAATATATACAAAACCCCACATACCGGCTGTAATTTGGTGATTACATAGACTTAATCCCTGTAATTATAACTTTGGAAAATAATTTGGAGTTTTGTAAAACAGTTAATAAAACGAGAATGACTCACATTGCAGATTTAACGAGCAGTGTATAAGCCTACTGATTAGCCTTGATTAACCTAATTTAAATAACAATGCACACAAACGGGGTTAGTAACTAATACAGCAGTTATGACAATTCACGAGATTAAACCCTCACAACTATTAATAAAGTGCAATACTTAACAATTCAGTGGATTCACAACGAATGACAGAGTATAGTTCGAGTTTGGACAGCACTCAAACATTCAAGTCGAAATCACGATGAATAACAAAGTATAAACTCAATTTGAGCAGCACTCAAACAACCGTTGGATAGTTACAATCGATCGGACGTTGAATCGTAATAGCGATCGAGTTAATACCCAGTATTGGTGTAGCACCCCGTTTACTAATTGAATTTCAGTTTTACAGTGTTTGGAATTCGTTTTTACGAAAAAGTGTCGACATTGGTGGACTGTGGAGGTAACAGGCTATTTATAGCTGAAATTTCTCACTCACGCGGCCCGCGTAAACCTACCCGTAACTCTTACGCGGCCCGCGTAGCCGCCCAGTCTATGAGTAGGGTTGATTGGTCATACGTAGGTCCCCTAGTCGTTCAACAAGTGTCCCAGGCATACTTATCCGGTCACTCTAGTGTTGACGCGACCCGCGTAAGACATGACTTGTCTTTTACGCGGCCCGCCTGAGACCCTTAAACGCATTCTGATAAGTTTCTAGTTGGCACGGCTCGCGTAAGACTATGCTTATTCTTTACGCGGCCCGCCTGAAACTCAAGAATTTTGTTTTCTTGATTTTTCATATGGTTTAGGGTTTCAGGGGTCCTGGTTTATAAATACGGGCATATTTTAGGAAGTTTTGAGAGTCCTTACAGCACAAGCTTCAATTTAGTGAAAATGTCACCTCAAGGTGTCGAAATCAACAAACGACTTAATGGGGTCGTAGACCAAACAAATCTACTACGACTCAGAATAATGAAACGCATTATTAAAACGAATTCGAATATGATGTTTTCAATACATCATATGGTGTCTTGAATTGAATATGTGAAATGAACAAGTTCATACAATTGAATTTGACTTCGGCACAAGCCGACAATAATTGCATGTATTGACAAGAAAACTTTCGGCATGGTCACAACGAAAACCATGTATGTAACTTGATAAGAAAGGGATTTCAAGAAAATGTGTTGACCTGATAACGAAGAAGCCAACAATTACAATAATGCAGGTCATTCGAATCACAAATCAACAATTAGATTTAGCGAAATAATATTTGAGCTTCAATAAAACGCTTTATTCGAAACAAAACCACATGCGTAACAAAAGATGCATGCGTAACATATGATTTTTCAAGGAATGAAGCAAATGAACGTTCGTTATAATGAAGAAGTTATTGTGATGCAATGACCATTAAGAGGAGTAGAGATGCGAAAATCTACTCAGTAAATGTGAAAATCGAAATTTCAATAAAAGAAATTTAAGGACTTTACCTGGGGTTGCATGTGACGACCAATTGTTAGGTGACATTACCATGGAATGTCAAACATATCGTGTTCATCATTAATGAGTTAGGGGGATGCGATGACATATGTCTTCTCCTTAGCATGACTTGTGTCGTCTGCAGGACCGCGTGCCAAACTGCCGCTTCCTCTAAAGTCGTATGTGACGTACTTCAACCTCCATTGATGTATAGCTTAAGTTTCACGTATACCTGTGCACTAGCGTTTCGTTATGCGTAGGCTGCCTGCTCGGGAAGTCAAAATATCATAGACAATGTGGATAATAGTGTGTGCCCGAGTTAATATTCGCAGTTCCTACGTGATGACCTTTAATGAACTTCAACATGAGTTTCCGAAGGTATTAAATGCATGTTTCCTAAACTCTCAGAGTTTTTGTGTACTGTATGTAATTGTTTTTGTGTTCCGTGTGTAAAACACCACTTTAGCGTATGTTTGAAAGCAAAATTTTGACTGTTTGCTTTTCGGCAACGATTGGAGACCATATTCGAGTACTATGCGTTCTGTATGTATTCAGGTTTTAATATTCTAAGTTCCCAGAGGAAAATGAGGTTAGAGCCTAGATATCTCTACAGACAACCCTATTCGCTGTAACCTATAGCTCTGATACCAATCTGTCACACCCCGAAATATCATAGCATTGGCGTGACTGGACTGGTATCTTCATTGCACAGTGGAAGCAAATAATCTAAGTCTTTCTAGAAATTGAATGCCCGCTAAGTACTCGACTCTTCATGGTCCTCCTATTCCAACCGTGCCTTTTCTTAGAAATGTAACCTGAGAAAGAAACATGTGAAAAAGTCAACATAAAGTTGAGCGAGTTCATAGTTTGTTTGTAAAAGATTTGAAATAAATCTTTTGAAGTAACCCGTTTTTGAAGTATTGTTGAGAAAACGAATTTAAAATCATTTTCTTGTACAGATCATGTATTCTTGTATAAATCATGTATACTTGTAAAAATCACGTATTTTTGTATGTATCTTGTTTTCATGTATAATTCATGTATTCTTGTATGTATCATGTTGTTAATGGGTTGCAAGGCCATTAACATGTGACACGAATAGGAAGCCACCAAACCTTAGGCATTTTCTAGTTGGCATATTCTGAGACACAAAAGCACTGCTTGGTACTCGTTCTCACCAAGAGTGAGGCTGCCCGACACCCGTTAGATCTAACCTTTTGTTTTGCGGTCTAGGTATATTGTTGATTATTGGTTCTTATGGTACCCTATTCGTGACACGATTTCTCGTATCATTTCTCATATCACTTCTTGTATCATTTCTTGTATTATTCCTCAAAACGCATCATACTTGGTACTCGTTCTCACCCAGAGTGCTTCTTGTTTTTGTATCATACCATTTGTAAACATTGTAACATTTGTATCTTGTTCCGTAGTTTAGAAAACTAGAACTCATGTGTATGCATACTTCGAAAAATACGCTTGTTTGAAAAACCGGTATAAAACATAAGCTTTTCGTAAACCATTTGTGTCATTTAAAATTTGCTTGTAAAATGGTTTAGAAATATGTAATTCTTGTATGCTTTGCAAAAAGTGCATGTCTTTCCACCCCGAAGACATTTAGAAAAATGTAAAACTGTAAAAAGGTGGGGTTATGAACTCACCTGGATATTCCTGTTCAAAGCTAGCTATATACGAGTTCGTAATGTCGTTTCAAAAACGTGACTCGCTAGCGTGCGTTCTACAATATTCCTAACACGGAATATCTTATAAGTTTCTAATTAATGCGGTAACTAATCTACGTGTTACCGAGCTCTACCGAATCATTAACTGAACGATTTGATGGTAAATTAGGAACTTAATGAAAATGATTAAGTTATATTGTTGGTAATAAATAAATCTTGGAAACGCATAGCTCTCGAGAGGTTTATAATATATACGTATATTTATATAAAAATATATATAAATATTGTTGTAATCATGTTAGCCGTCTCGTGAAGTCGTACGTGTATGTAGCGAGTATAAGAAAATAATATACAACAACTCGTATCGTATATCACGTCTCGTATGGTCATTATCAAAATATAAGTAATTGTCGTTTAGGCATTTAAAATAAATATATAAACAATATTTATTTTTATAAAAGAAATCCCGAAATCTCGATGTTTAAATTAAATATAAATACTTATATATTTTTTAAAGATATCCGATTTGTTGACGTTGAAATAAATATAGATAGTTATAAACTTTCAAGTTTGGTTGTCTTGTAAAACTGATTTTTGTCGAACATTGTAAACGCGTTTCTTGTAAGTAAATAAAGTGTCGTTGAGATTAATTGTATGTGTATTTTGTTTTATAAATGTCGTTTGAATAAAACGTGTTTTGGTTTTACGGATTTTCTCGAAAAACGGGCAGAGTTTCCTCTATTTTTGGATGCCCCGGACAACCAAGTTGTCGTTATTTTTCAAGATTCAACTCAATTATCTATATTAATCCAACAATTAATAAATCAAATTATATAACTTTCGCCAAATATATCAAAATTTAGCTATATTCTAGTCGATCGGTTCGAGCTCGTTTTCACGAAATAAATAAATAAAACTATATAAATAACGAACTAAATCGTGCCGTAAAATCTTTACCAATCTTCGAGTCGGGCGTTGACTGAGTTGACCGAGTCAACTCGCTGAGTTGACTGAGTGAACTGAGTTGACTGAGTGAACTGAGTTGACCGAGTCAACTCGCTGAGTTGACTGAGTCAACTCGCTGAGTTCTCTCTTTCTCTCTCTCTGTCCCCCTCTCTCTCTCTATCTCCAACGTCGACCGGCAGCCGGCTCCTCCATGGCTGCCGGTGCGAAATCGAGAGGGAAAAGAGGGGAATCGAGGGGGTATGTGTGCGTGTGGTTGTTGAACGAAAGGGGAGTCACCGGATCAGAAACCGGCGCCGGTGGGAACTCCCGTCTCCGGTCGTCGGACTGAAGCAAAGGGAGAGAGAGGGAAACCGGTTTGGGGTGTGTTTGGTGGTTATCGAGTTACAGGGGAACCGAGAAGACGGGGGGTTGTCTCGTCGGAAAGGGCTCGCCGGAGCGCCGCCGTGGCTCCGACCGGCTCCGCCATGCTTGTTCGTCGGAGAGGGAGAGATGGATTCGAGGTGTGTGTTGTCTGGTTTGGTTGTTTGGTCTGTACAAATGAGACAACAGTAAGGGTAGGCCCCTTTTTATAATTAGGACTTGCAAATGGGCTTTGGGCTTGGGCCCAAGGCCCATAAGTCCAAAGCTCGCGTTTTAGGTGTCCCGTTAATTTCTACGAATTCCTTAACGCACCCGGTTATCCTAAAAATATCGTAAATAAATTTTTAGGATCAAATTACGTATAATAGTGTCGGAAGACGTTCGTGCCTTTATTCGTTATTTACGATAAAATTTGTGAAAAATTACGTCGTTTGCCGTTCTGAACCGTTTCTCGATCCAATTTTGACTACGGCATTTGAAATTCGAAGACGAAACCAAATATATCACAATATATTAATGTCGAGGCGAAATTTGAGTCCAGTGCGTCAGTTCCGTTGTTGATCGTCGGTGCGTTACTGTTTCCGCGTTTTTCGTTCGCGTCTGTGTTTTGTGTCGTTCGGAAGCACGATAAATTTGTAAAACTAAATTTATTGACACAAAATTACTCGTATAAGATTTGTACATGTCGGCATTGTCAGTATTCTGCACGTTTTCAGTCCGTTGTCATTTGATGTTCCGCAGATGCCCCGCGAATCTTCAAACGCGTACTGTAGAGTTGGATAAGCGTTCCTAGGCACTCCAATGGACTAATTAAGTTAATTTGTGCTGTAATCACTATATATTATCGCGTTAATCACCTGTTAATCACGTACTTAGGAGCCGTCAATTACCGGTTGTCACAGCAAGTCTGACAAGTCTTTCTTCATCTATCATCAGGAATCAAACACAACTTGGTATCAACATTTCACAAACTTCTTTTGCTTTCCAACACGAGTGGTTTTTAGAAAACCATGCATACCACATTTTGGCAGTGTAAGCTCTGTTTTGGGATGGAACAGGGGTTTTTATAGGGTGAAAAAGTGAAAGTAGATGTGGCATCTGTGACAACCCAAACTTTCGAGGTTTGTACTGTTTTAACTTGTGATTTTAATTTTCAATGATTCGCTCATTCCATGTCTTTGAGTATTATACTTTCGTTATACGTTTTGTATGTTGTGTGGTCGAGCGAATAAAGTGTTTGTATGTTAGTTGGGCCATCCTTAGTGTTTAGTGGTTATTTAGTCGGGCCAAGCTTTTAACGGGCCACGCATACACAACTGTACCCAAGCGAATACATGGCTCCCAATCCGCAATGTTTGGGCCAGCTTGGGCCTGTTTCTATCTTGATTAGTGATGCACCCCAGCCCACTCGGACCACACCAATCGAAGGGGGGGGGGGGTAATGTTACGTGATTGTTGCAAACTAGCAAACCCTAAGACTTTAATTCTCTTCTTGTTCCTCTGATCGGTGGCAGAAGGTCTTTCGTGGCTATCTTCTCGTGGTCTAGGTATTGTCACACATCTATTACTCGGTTAGTTGTCATCCTTGTTTAATGAGTTTGCAAAGTGCTAGACGAATTAGTGCAGTACTCGTGACATATGTTCTGATATGATTTGTGTAGTACATGATTAATCTTTGTAACACAATCGGTTTAGTTGGTAGATATAATCTCATGCTAGTAATCGGTAAGTAGGTTTATCGTTTTTGATTGTGACTGGAATCGTGATTTTATGTGATTGATTTGGATATCACCATGAAGTTGAGAATGAATATATGTGTTGATTGATTTTGATGTACCGATCTGCAAAAGTAAGTGTAATTTGTAATTGTTTGAAACCACTAAGTGTATTCGGTCTAATTAGAATGTTTTTAAATTCACAAAAAGTCAATCAAATCAATTATGATATATCAGTAGTTATTTTGGTCCAATACATTTGAGGATGAGTGGGCTGACAAGTTGAGATGATAACCTTTATTAAAAGTGGCGGCCATGTATAGCCTGGTCTAATCGAATATGAATGTCATTGTTAGTCTAGGGTATGTTGAGTAATTATTAGTCTTGTTTGTCTTTTGGGTATTTGATGATGTGTACATGTGGGACGTGATCTGTTAAGGTCATAAATATATACATAAGCACTAAGGGTGGGTCAACGAACTGTAGTAATAAACTGATGAAGTTGGTATGTTATGTTCATGCATGGAAGTATTAGGTGATGGTAGTATAGATGGGATTACTATAGTAATATGAAGAAATTGTGCATGTGCAATGTAACAATGATGTGTAACCAGTATTAGTTTATGACTTCAAGATTGTTTGATGATGATTGTGAGCTTAGATTAAATTGGGAAATTGAACTAACAACAATAACATGTAAATCCATTTGAGCTAAGGTAGGGGACGGATAACATCCAGTTTGGTTGGGCCGAGGGTTATATATAGTAGAGGGACACACACACATTAACATATATTCTGGTTATGGCTTATAATTGGGCCGCATAAGGTAGGATCATGATAAATGGCATCATGGACTGGATAATAAGAGTGGGCCGCATAGGAAACGTTATATATGTTTTGGACTTTACTCTACATGCGATTTGGGCCTTAGGCCTGCTGGGTCATAACAGTTCATCGGGCCCAAGTTGTTGGGCCATAGACGTGTAAACGAACCACATGATTAACTGGGCTTCATGTTTTGGGGCTGTACATGGTTGATGTGTTATTATAAAATATACTTATAAATGCCAATACTTGTATACGTGTGCACTATCTGATAAATAAACGTGGAATATTACATGCTGTGTTTGTGTGCAAACTGATTGTCGTGTGTAACTATCCTAGGGCTTGGTTGATCACATTGTTAAACGGGTAATTAATTCTACCGAGCAAACCACAGGTGAGTTCACTACTTTTGAGCATCCGTCCCGGTGGTTGGGACAGTCAGTGGGTATCCCGGGGAGGGATAAGTCTTTTGGGTAAAACTGGTATATTGGATAATATTCAAATTCTATCACTCTTAAGTCCCATCTTTTGTTACCGGGGAGGTAACAGGGTATTAGTTGGTAGCGCTACTTAGGTTTAGCACCCTCACACCGTACCGGGGAGGACGGTTGTGAACTAATGACCCAGTCGAGCCCAGTGTTTTGATAGGAGCACTGGGGAACGGGCAAAACATACATCAGGAGCCGTCTTATTCAGTATCGAGATATTATTAACAGTACTTTCGGATTAAATTCAATGGATTAACGAAACACTTGGTAACCAACGTTTTCGTAAAACTATGAACTCACCAGCGTTGTCTGATACACTTTTTGCATGCTCGCAGGTCCTAGATATCTTGGATTTGGGAACTTGCTGTCTGGAGTAGCTGGAGTGGTCATGGGTCGACTTGAGGGATTCATGCGACTAAACTATTGATATCATACATTGGTTTTTGAAACAATTTAACCTTGGTTTACCATTTGCTTCCGCGGAACATGTTGGCTTTCATTTAAACTTGTTGATGGTATTTTCATTAATAATTGAGGATTTATTTATAAACTTGTATGGGTTCAATGTAATTAGTGGCTCGTTGTTGGTATGACACACGCCTATCAGGGACACTCCCTAGGTGGTATTTTGGGGGTGTGACAGTTTGGTATCAGAGCCACTGGTTATAGTGAACTTGGTTTTAAAAACGTTTTTATAAAACCAGACTATAACCGAACAAGTTCCGAATACGACCATGACACTCAGCTCCAGATTGCAAGGTTCGTCTCTTGTTTACTTATTGCATTGCATAACTAGTGAAGACTTATGTATGATATTGCACGTGATTGCACATGTAGCACCAAAGTACGAGTTCATGTGTTACTTGCCTATGTTATGTGAATGATAGTGTCACAGTGTAGCATTCCTTCTAGACCTCTGTGAACCCTGTTTTGTGATGTCCTTTGTCTTGCTACTTGAATCTGAGGAACCTTTTAGCACGAGTTAGGAGGAGCTGAGACAAACATGCAAATCACAATATTATTGTGGGTGCACACATAATAATAATGTGGGGTGCATGCGAGTCCAAGTGAGGCTTAACAAGTGAAAAAGGGGTTCCGTTCTGTTATTTGAATGATGTGAAACACAAACGCCTATAGGAGTCGTAGTAGTGATTGTCTCCTACTTGAGCGTGATCTTTTCACTCCTTTCTGAATCCTCACGAATCTCGATGCTATCGAGTATTACCTGAACACCCATCTGAACGCCTAGCAAACTGTGTAGAATGTTAGGTGCTTGTACAAACATCCCAGAGTTGGATGTTGCAGCGTCCAATGATTGGTCAAAACCTTCTCACTCCTTTTCATTGGTTGGAACTCTGTGTATTGACGCCTTAGATCCCGTAAGTGCGATCGTTTCTGCAACACCCTAGCAACGTACTGTCTGTTACTCGACTAACTTGCAAGATCGAGGGGCAAGAGGATGATCGTAGTATCTCACCGACTTCAGCATTAGAACGGCCTTGGTTCTAGAAACGAACACCAGCAAATTGGCTCCAATCGAATCCTTAACCCTTGTAAGCGACTTATGGGAGTCGACTCTTACGAATCAATCGGGGCATCAGCGGTGACAACTGATTATAGTGTGGAATATGTGACTACCAGCACAGTGATTAGCGCTTTAGGGCGTGGCACAGAATGTGGAAAAATGGACTTGGTTGGTGAAAGATCGTAGGGTTCCGTTTCAAGCAACGACATTAGAGGTAACAGTCATGGCAACACAAAGGTACTTGTAATAATAACCTATAGTATGGAAATGAAGTTTCCTACGGCATGGATTGGTCGTTGATAATTCTAGGCGACAACAACCAAGGGAACGATGACAGTATTGGGAATCCACGTGATCGTAACAACAACACTGGTAGTGGTGCTCGCGGAAGGACATTTAGGATTGACAGGGGCGGCGACAGGATAATAGCAACATGGTAGCATGAATGGGTAGCAAATCGCTTCGTCTCGGATCTGTTTAACCCTGATGCTTCTCGAAATCGTACCTGTTGTGGAAACCGGCCGACGACAAGTCAATTGAAATCTCATATGTTCGTTGGGATGCAAACTCGACCTTGTGGGACAAGTGTTCGGCATCGACTTTCCTTCTGCTATCTTTGATGGTTTCGATGCAGTAGTTGTGTAGATTGGTTAACTGGATATCGCGTAGATATACCCTGTGGGAAGGAAATTTGGGTCACATTATATTTTGAAGTGTTAGAGTGGTGTAAAGGTTAGCATCATATCAGCAAATAAGGCCCAGAAGTGTCCACGGAAGGATTATCCCGCTATGATAGCACACGTTACTGATGTGGGA
Organism: Helianthus annuus; assembly: GCF_002127325.2. Classification (NCBI taxonomy): domain Eukaryota; kingdom Viridiplantae; phylum Streptophyta; class Magnoliopsida; order Asterales; family Asteraceae; genus Helianthus; species Helianthus annuus. Next base: position 126,200,813 of record NC_035449.2, read on the forward strand.
ATAAGGAGGTGAGGATCGAGGATCCACCAATGGTTCGTGATTCTTTCGGCATGCTACTCGAGGAAATTCGGGTTTACTTCCACAACTGTTAGGCAGAATCTCCGTTTGATCTTACGCCAGAGGCAACCTTAATTCTTCGTACTTCTTACTCTCTTGCACCAGAAGAGATGCAAGAACTGTTAAATCAACTACAAAGACTGTGGGACAGAAGTTTTGTCGGACCTAGTTTTCGCTCCGGGGAGCCCCCTTTATATCCGTGAAGATAAGCCTTTTCGTGTGCGTACTGATTATCGAGGACTCAACAAAGTGGCAGTCAGGAACCGTTTGCCCCGACCATGTATTGACAACCTGTCAACTAGTTGCGAGAGTCAAGCTCCCATTCGAGGATTGGCTAACAAACGAACTATCATCAGATGGAAGTCCAAGGGGGAATACTCTTAGAACGGCATATCAAACGCAATGTGGCCATTGCGACTTTGTGCATCATGACCATCGAGATAATCAACACACCAGCAGCTTATGGACCGCCAGAATCGACTGTGTTTATTGATGACGTTTTGGGTCATTTCCTGGTGGAAGGGACATCATGGACGACATCTGTATCCTATCTTAGAGCTCCTGAGGGAGGAGTCACTACGTGTGAAGTCTTGCTAAACGTAACATCAGATTCGAGAGATGCATTTTGATCATGTAACCAACGAAGTGGAAATACGTGGGGATCATGCTAGGATCCATTTTGTTAGAAACTAATTGACACCAAGGATTCCTTCGGGGGTACAACAATTTCTTGGTTTCTTTGGATGTTGTTGTAGATTCATCGTAGGATTTTCGAAGATCGCATAGCTTAACTCCCTTAAGCACAATGGGGTGTTGTGTTCGTGGGAGACAAAACAGGAGAACGTCTTTCCAGCTTTCGAATCCCAACTCTGCAATACACTGAGCATAGTCTTCACCCGAGGGTGCGGGTGATTTAGTGGTATATCATGATGATTCGAATCAGAATCCCAGTTGCGTGCCGATGCAACACGAGAAAGTGATGGCTTACGTAGTGGAATTACAAGAAGAGTTGCACGAATCACAACCTGCAATGGAAACCATGGTCTTTGGAATTAAGTTGGAGGCATTACTTGGATGGTACCAAATGCGCTATTTAGACTGATCACAAGGGCCTCCCGTGTACCGTTGTTTTGAAGGAGCTAAAGCATGTAATGACCTCGTTGGATGGAACCCTTGAGCGATTTCAACTGTGACACCTAGTGTAGGATCGTGTTTCGACCTCAATGAGTCGTTCAGAGGAGTTTTGTCAATCGCAGGTGCGGAAAACAAGCAATTAACATAGGAACAGCTAGTATTACACTTTAAACACTCTATTGCATTAAGATATAACAGATTACAGGCTAATCTCGACCCGGCAGCACCTCGGTACGAGTTTCTCCAAAAGTTACACATGATCCGCTCATGAGGACTATATATAGGGGATACAGGTTCGCTCCAAAGGACATGGTCCATATAAGCGGACCTCCCTTTGGACATATAAGCGAACCAGACATCATGCACTAAAAGCGAATCTAGTGACTTGCACTATAAGCGAACCTATCATGTCCTATGAGCGAACCTGATTCTAAACTCACATACAATATCCTATTTTCTCGTAATTTGTGCCCTGATCTAACACTCTAAGACTATGACTCGATCCAAAACAAAGTCAACAGATGAAATGCACCAACAGACTCCCCCTCAGATGTTGACGGAGTGCCATCGAATGGAGTGTCATCGAGTCATATCACACTATCTTCAAATCTTCTGTCTTGATCAGCCATTGGGCTTCTCTTTATCTTCATCTCTTTCTCTTCTATCTTCAACAAACTCCCCCTCATGAGAAACAGACTCTTCTTCACAAAAACTTTGACAACTTTTGAGTTTGTTGACTCCCCCTCAGATGTTACATATTCTCTTCAGATGTTGACATTTCCTGCATACTTTCTACCACAAACATAAGATATATGACAAACATTAAAGCATAAAATAAACCTGCACCAACTCAGACTCCCTTTCAATTTTCTATCTGTATGATGAACCATTTGAAAAAGTTAGATTATGAAAACATTTTTAGTTTCACACACACACTCCCCCTCAAATGTTGCTCATCATGTTTAGCACTTCGAATTTTGAAAATCAGTTTTTCAACACCAGTTGTCGAAACTCTTTTTGTATTTTTCAAAAATTTATGCTAAAACACACTAAAATCTTTTTCGATTTTCTGAGAGAAAATAAAACTAACACCAATTGTAAAGAGAATACAAAAATGATATTTACAGACAATATTTTTGTGATTTCGTGCAAGAGGATCATATCAGTTTCTGAGACGTATCACCAACACCGTTAAGCTTTAAACATACTCAGTTCTAAACAATTTACCTAGATTGTCAGTATGTTTGTCCACTTAAATTTTCACACAGACTTCAATTGATTCGAGATACGAAATTAATGTTTTAGACACTTAAAATAAATTGTGTATCACTCCACTTGAATATACTCCTGTATCCAGATCCCAAATATTCAGTCTTACAGGTGAGTATACCACAGATGATATCTGTAAAGGGGTAATGCGAAACCGTAAGAGCTCAGGTCAGAACTTCCGTTCAGCAGAGAGATGACAGCTCGACTTTTGGTGGGTCCCCTTTAGAGGATCTTTTTTACAACAGCAATGACTATCAATTTTATTGTTTAATCAGATTGCTGAGGGCGGCGCTTTTTCAAGCTTATGCAGAAAGTATTATCCGGGGACTAGGTCAGTACTTCCATACAGCAGAAGTCCCGGGATAATACCCCAGATATCACTGAGTATAAAGACATAGTATCTCAGAATATGGGACCTTTCAAACAAGATTTCGGGGGTTACCCATATATTCAAGAATAGTTACCCACGAATCAAGCAAGTTTGATTTAGGTTTATATCTCGTTTCAATTTACTAAATGTGCGAAAATCTACTGACATATCCGCAGTAAGATCGTTTATCACATTTAAACTTTCCAATTCTTTAGCATGTTGTGATAGTCCACTGATGTACTATCATTTCCTCTTTTACGCAACAAAAACTCGTTTTTGAATTTATCATGTTTTTGACTTTTTCAAATTTTCTAATGTTTTTGGATTTTCTGAAATTTTCTTACTCCCCCTAAAATGCAAACACATTAACGAAAATATGAAAACAAACTGTACAGAAACATGACAACCGATATCAAATCACCTCAAATCGCCATTCACTAGGCATAAACAATCAGAACCCCCCCTATCAACAAACTATTTTCCCATTTAGATTTCAAAACACTTAAGTTTGTTTTAATCAAAATGGTTTTTCCGGAAAATAAGTTTGATTGATTTTACCACTCGTAGATTTACCAAACAAATGTTCGGGGATGTGGTTCATCATCTTGTCTTCCAACCAGAAGTAGGAAAATACAAGTACAACTTAATGTCCTTGATTTACCTTATGCAATCAAAAAACCTAACCACTTGTAATTATAACCAACAAACATAAACAAACCTCTTTACCGTTTGTATGATTGACGTTACCGAATAAAATTCAAGAAAGATGCCGATTCATGCTCCACGCTTACCAACCTGGGAGCTCCGGCAAGTCCACAGACTTATTGTTCAAAATATGTACCATCCCAGTCACAAACCAGGGATGGTTCAACCTTTTCTTTCGTTGTTTTCTTCTCATAAAATTCCTTAACCCCTTTGACTTTTCGATCAATCATCTTGCCAAAGATGTGTTTTACCTTGGGGTTAAATACCTTGTCAGCATCAAACTCCTGTTCATCATGATAAAATTGATTAGAAATTTCAACTTTACCAATCTTCTTTTTGTAATTCTCAGCCCGAAGTAATGGAAACTCTTCATCATTAACAATCGGAACTGAGTTTTCATTGTTTTTAACAGCTTCACAATTTTGAAAAACTTGTGGCTCAACTGACTTTGTGGAATCAGTTTCATTGCCTGAAGATAGCTCCTCTGATTTTGATCCATCAGAATCATCGCTAGAGCTTTCATCAACTTTCTTAACAACCCATTTCTGGTTGTCAGATTTTGCTCTTTTCTTATAAAATTTGTTCGAACTCTCACCGATCTCAAAAATAGAATTTTTAAACAATTTTGTTCGATCAATCGGTGGTTCAAACTCAACCACATGCTCTTTGAATTTCCGAGAAACTCCCTGTTTTGACTGTATTGCCTGTGAACAATCTTTGGCAATGTGTCCAACTTTGTTGCATTTGAAACAGGTTCTCGAGTCTCTCTTCTGCTCAGCTATCTTCTTCATCTCAGCTTGTTTCTTAGCAAGAAACTCACTGTTTGATTCTCTCCAAAACTTTGTTTTCTCTTCTTCCTCGCTTGATGTACCTGAAACAAATGACATTTTGGATTTAAAATCACGAACATATTTTTCATTTTTCTGTTTTTCCGTAGGTGTAAAACCAAGCCCTTTCTTTTTGAAATTACCGTTATGGTTTGATTTCTTTTGAAAATCTGAACCAGAACTGTAATTCTTTTTCTTGTTTAATCTCTGTTGAACTCTTGAGATGTAAGGTTTAGGTTTTTCATTAAGACATAAGCCTTTTATTTCAGAAATATTAATTTCTGTGAGTTTGAAAACCTTTTTTATCATTTCAGGTTTAACACCTCTTATTGGAAATTCCTCATCAGAATATAATTTGTCAGAATTATTCAAAGTGTAAGCAACTTTAAATAATCCATCATCCAAATTAGATTTTGACAATAAAAACTTTCTATCATAAACCAATTTGCCCTGTTTTTCTGATTGACTCTGTGTGCATGACCTAGACTTTGACTCTTCCACATCATCACTCTCTAACACATGATCCACGACTTTCTTCATTAATTGAGACTGTTGATCAGTGTCAGATGATGTAAACACAACATCAATACTTTCTGGAAGATTTACTGACGACTCTGACTCCCACTGTAAATTTGTGGCCTTTTTTACTCTTTCATTGTTTGGATATCTGGGCAAATATCCATTTTCCAACGGGGGTGGACACTTATTGTAACTGACACCTTTCTTCTTACCAGATGAAGCCTTTTTAGTGTCCTTTTTCTGATCACCCTTCTTCTTGTCAGCAATCTTTTCACTAGCAACAGCTCTAGCTGCTTTTTCTTCAGTTATCTCATCTTCTTCCCATACCTTCATGCTCTTAACCGTAGGATAAATCCTGTCAATCACATAGGAAGTACATGAGTAATTTTTTAATAAACGATTAACTCTTTCCGTTTCAATTCGTTGCAGCTCAAGCTTCTGTTCTAAAGCAGCACACTTTTCAATATAATTGTTTACAACTTTTTGTTTCGTCATAAACACTCCCTGAAGTGTCTTCATAGCAACAGCTTGCTCTTCACTAGTTTGATTGTACTGATTCATTGTCTTGTTCAGCACATCGTACGACTCCTTCAGACTGTTCAAGTTGTAAATCAAAGTGCTATTCTGCTTCTTCACAGCTTCACAATTTTCACACTTTACAGGAACTTCTTTTGCATCAACCTGTTCTTCAACTTTAAACTTAGACACTTCTGTCACCTTTTGCCTTCTCACCACCGGCACTTCTTCATCATCACTACTCACCGGTGTCTTGATCTTTTTCTTTTTCTTTTCCTTCTTGACTTTTTCATCTTTGCTATCACTCTCAGCAACCAACCTCATATCTTCTCTATATTTTCACGCCCAATATTCCGTATCATCATCACTATCATCTACAATCTTTGCCGTAAAAGTAGTATAAGCTGTAGTTTGATCAGGAATATAATCATCCCAAGTGAAATTTGCCCAACTAAAACCCTCTGCTAGCTTTTCATCATCCTGATCAATAATCAAAGCACTACCATCTCTTCTTTTGCCATACAACCTATCATGATTACCCACACAAGCTCTTTTTCCGGAATCTTCGATTACATCTCTTCCATGTGCAGTTTGAGCTTGATGTTTAGATTGTTGAGATGATTGACCAACTTGGTGATAGATGGCTTTCCGATAATAATCGTTGTTGTTATTGAACGGATTTTGAGCTCCACTTGCTTCTCGGTTTGTGCACTCTCTCTTGAAGTGTCCTTTTTCCCTGCACCGAAAACAAGTGACTTTAGATTTGTCAAAACCTAAAGTAGAAACATTCGCATCATGAAGATCATCTCTCCCCGTGATTTGTTTGAACTTCTCAGCTCTCCGTAAAACACTAGCCAGACACCACTTTATGTCCATCAGCTCCATTTCTTCAGCATCTATTTGGTCGTAATCTTCTTTGGTTAACATTGGATTCCCGATACGACCTGCAACAAAACAAGTGTAAGATTCCAAAACCATTCCTAATAAAGACATTTGGTTTTTGGCAACTTCCTCAGAATAATCTTGATCATTTTCAAGATTTTACACAATGTTACACTGTAATTTTCTCCCATTTTTAGTTGCAGAAATGTTTGGATCATATGATGAAAATGAAGTAAAGCTGGTTTTGCTGTTGGACCCCGATGATGGACTTCCAGATGAGTTCTTGGCGCTGTAGGCAGTCTCAACCTTCGGAGATAAATTTGAAGACTTCTTCTCATTCACCCCTGCCTTATAATACAGCCCGATGTCCTGTTCACCATCAAAATCTTTCATCCTGATCACTTTTCTCTGTTCCATCTCCTGAGCCTCTATCTTTTCGATGAACTTACTGAGCGTCAGGTTACTGAAACCTTTCTTGTTTCTAAGCATCATCAAGTATGTGCCCCACGTCTAATAAGGCAACGCATCAGCAAGCTTCTCTATCAGTTCATCAGTACTCTTCTCAATACTTAACCGTTTCATATTAGCAAGCAGATTACAATAACGTTCAATAATCTCTCTCGTACTCTCATTCTTCAACCCTCGGAACAAATCAAATTCTTTCTTCAGAAGTGACTTCTTACTCTTTACCATCTCCTCACTTCCCCTGAACTTCGATCGTAAAGCTTTCCATATCGAGTACGAAGTTCCATTATGCTGTAGAAGAACCATGATGTCCTCTTTCACTGCTTGTTGAAGAAGACTAAGCATCATTTTCTCATCTTTGTATTTTTATCGAGCATCAGCAGATAAATCTTTGATTGGAACGGGTTCTTCATCATCGTTCAATGGTCGAACATACTTAGTTTCTACGCATTCCCAAGCGTCAAGATAATTTGCTTGCACCCAATTCTCGAACCTACCTTCCCAATTTTTGTATTCCTCAATGTTCATCAGCCTAGGTGGTTTTTGCATTGTCCCCGTTTCATTCTCGAGCATCGTGTTTTGTGCCAAAGTGCTAGGAGTTACCGGTGTAGCGAACGAGTTGAAGAATTCCTCGTCCATTTTCAATCTTTCAAAAATTTTTATCACAGTCTTAAAAGCGAACTTAGTATCTTGAACAGTACACAAAAGCGAACCGGAATGTTCACTGGAGCGGATCTATATGATGACTAATGAGCGGACCAATCTTTGTTCAGTCGAGCGGACCAAACAGTGTATGAATGAACGAACCAGAGTGCAAAGTGACAAATGAGTGGACCAGATGAAACTTTGGAGCGAAGCTGAATCACAATGTCACTTCGAGCGAACCTGACCAGTATTTTTGAGCGGACCTCCTGAAGTTTGTATCTAAGAGCGGACCAGTGGGGTTCACAGGAGCGGACCTATGACCTGTTCAGAAAAGCGAACCATTTTCGGACATCCATTTGACCCATTTTTCCTTCGAGTTTTGACACCAAACTTTCAAGGGTTTGTCTCTGTGTAGTTGCGCACAATCCCTGAGATTTTGAGCCGATTTCGACCGTTGAAAGTGTCTGAATCAGAAAAAGAAGGTGTAGAAGATAGAAATTTTGAAAAATCTCAGCTATTCTCTGTAGAACTCCTCCTCCTGAAGCTCTGATACCAATTGTAGGATCGTGTTTCGACCTCAATGAGTCGTTCAGAGGAGTTTTGTCAATCGCAGGTGCGGAAAACAAGCAATTAACGTAGGAACAGCTAGTATTACACTTTAAACACTCTATTGCATTAAGATATAACAGATTACAGGCTAATCTCGATCCGGCAGCACCTCGGTACGAGTTTCTCCAAAAGTTACACATGATCCGCTCATGAGGACTATATATAGGGGATACAGGTTCGCTCCAAAGGACATGGTCCATATAAGCGGACCTCCCTTTGGACATATAAGCGAACCAGACATCATGCACTAAAAGCGAATCTAGTGACTTGCACTATAAGCGAACCTATCATGTCCTATGAGCGAACCTGATTCTAAACTCACATACAATATCCTATTTTCTCATAATTTGTGCCCTGATCTAACACTCTAAGACTATGACTCGATCCAAAACGAAGTCAACAGATGAAATGCACCAACACCTAGACGTGTACGAGCCTCACAGCACACCATCGACTTTAACTTACCTGATCAGATTTGTCCTGCTCAAACCGAGGCACTGAAGGAAGAAAATTTTCAAGTTAGGTCCATGCGGGGCATGGAGAAGTGATTTTTGGCAAGTCCGACGATATTCGCTACTTCGCGGAACGAGCATGGGTTTTACTATACAACAATCCAAGGGAACTCGTGTTGAGCAAAGCACACCGGCTTTGATATTCTAGATGTCTGGATTTTGATGAGAGATTTTGGACCTATAAATCTTGTACTGGTGATCGGGCATGAAGACCCACTTAGCAAAGTATGTGTATGATGTTTGACTTATGGGGAGGTCAAGGTGGAGTATCACCTGGGTGATCGATGATTGTCCCACGTAACCCGCACGCTTTCTCACAACCAAGGAAACTGACGAGTCTTCACAGCTGTGGATGTTCCTCTGAGAGAGGCGGATTTTAGGCACGAGGTGCCAACTCCTGTTACCTCTGATTTTGATCTATGTTTGATTTATGACACACAACACCCTTGGCTCACGTCTAGGCATGAGCATTGGACAAATGGACAAAGTAAACGAATCATCCAGACACTCGAAGGCATGCTGTGAGCATGTGAGTGATTGACTTTAATATGAGTAAGAAGGACATCTACCTTTGGTTGAGTTCTACTGCAACAGCCACCGGTTTGGTATTTAGACAGCTCCATTGAGGCATTGCATGGACAGTAGCGTTAATCTTCTTGTTGGATTAAGGTGGAGGACAACCTAATCACGGGTCCAGGACTTGTACTCGAAACTCTTGGGAAGATTGCTTGGATCGGAAATCGTTTGGCTGTAACGCATGACCGTCAAGAAAAGCTGATGAGCTTAGGAAACACTGGGAGTTCGCTGTAGGCGAACCCAAAAAAAAATCTCACCCTGGGAGGGTGCGGTACGCTATGGAAAAACGTGGCAACCTTAGTTTACGATACGCTGGGACATTTGGAGTTCTGGTAATGTTCACGATGTCATTTACATTTCGAATCTATAGATTAATAACAAGTTGCACCTCATCGACGAATCCATCAAAAATAGAAACCAGGAAGTCAAGGTCAGTAAGCATAGTCGTATTCCGATTGTGAGAGTTCGTTGGAACTCAAGACGTGGACCGGAGTTCACGTGGGAATGTGAGGATCAGATGAAGCTCAAGTATCCTCAACTTTTTCCTGATGACAAGTCTAAACCTGGTAAGGCTGGCGAATTTCGGGACGAAATTCCTCTTCAAGTTGGGGATGATGTGGCACCTGAGCAAAATCCGCAGCAATCTTGACTTCTCACTTCATTCCTCTGTGCTTATCAAATTTCGGGACGAAATTCTTTCAAGTTGGGGATGATGTGACAACCCGAAATTTCGAGGTTTGTACTGTTTTAACTTGTGATTTTAATTTTCAATGATTCGCTCATTCCATGTCTTTGAGTATTATACTTTCGTTATACGTTTTGTATGTTGTGTGGTCGAGCATATAAAGTGTTTATATAGTTGGGCCATCCTTAGTGTTTAGTGGTTATTTAGTCGGGCCAAGCTTGTAACGGGCCACGCATACACAACTGTACCCAAGTGAATACATGGCTCCCAATCCGCAATGTTTAGGCCAGCTTGGGCCTGTTTCTATCTTGATTAGCGATGCACCCCAGCCCACTCGGACCACACCTAAGACCTTAATTCTCTTCTTGTTCCTCTGATCGGTGGCAGAAGTTCTTTCGTGGCTATCCTCTCGTGGTCTAGGTATTGTCACACATCTATTACTCGGTTAGTTTTCATCCTTGTTTAATGAGTTTGCAAAGTGCTAGATGAATTAGTGCATTACTCGTGACATATGTTCTGATATGATTTGTGTAGTACATGATTAATCTTTGTAACACAATCGGTTTAGTTGGTAGATATAATCTCATGCTAGTAATCGGTAAGTAGGTTTATCGTTTTTGATTGTGACTGGAATCGTGATTTTATGTGATTGATTTGGATATCACCATGAAGTTGAGAATGAATATATGTGTTGATTGATTTTGATGTACCGATCTGCAAAAGTAAGTGTAATTTGTAATTGTTTAAAACCACTAAGTGTATTCGGTCCAATTAGAATGTTTTTAAATTCACAAAAAGTCAATCAAATCAATTATGATATATCAGTAGTTATTGTGGTCCAATACATTTGAGGATGAGTAGGCTGACAAGTTGAGATGATAACCTTTATTAAAAGTGGTGGCCATGTATAGCCTGGATCTAATCGAATATGAAAATGTCACTGTTAGTCTAGGGTATGTTGAGTAATTATTAGTCTTGTTTGTCTTTTGGGTATTCGATGATGTGTACATGTGGGACGTGATCTGTTAAGGTCATAAATATATACATAAGCACTAAGGGTTGGTCAACGAACTTTAGTAATAAACTGATGAAGTTGTTATGTTATGTTCATGCATGAAAGTATTAGGTGATGGTAGTATAGATAGGATTACTATAGTAATATGAAGAAACTGTGCATGTGCAATGTAACAATGATGTGTAACCAGTATTAGTTTATGACTTCAAGATTGTTTGATGATGATTGTGAGTTTAGATTAAATTGGGAAATTGAACTAATAACAATAACATGCAAATCCATTTGAGCTAAGGTATGGGACGGATAACATCCAGTTTGGTTGGGCCGAGGGTTATATATAGTAGAGGGACACACACACATTAACATACATTCTGGTTATGGCTTATAATTGGGCCGCATAAGGTAGGATCATGATAAATGGAATTAGGGCTGTAAACGAACCGAACGAACACGAACGAGGCCTTGTTCGTGTTCGTTCGTTAAAGAAATAAATGTGTTCACGAACGGTTCATGAACACTTACCGAACGAGATTTTATGTTCGTGTTCGTTCATTAAGGAAATGAGCGTGTTCACGAACGGTTCACGAACACAAGCGAACACAAATAAATTTGGCGAACGCGATGAAGGATAAAGGTGGATGGCCCAGAGAGTATCACTAGAACTTGAATCCCTTATTGTGGAACGGAGGTAGATCATATTCGTCGATGTAAATAATGAGAAAAGAAAGGGAAATAGTGCATAAACAAGGTGAAAGAGGGTTTCCTAGTTTAATTGTTAAGGTAATGATATAAATAAAAGTTTAATAGTATAAAAAGTATAGATAAAATATATGAAAGTATAAAAATCTTTAATTAAAACACGAACATACGAACGTAAATGAACGCAAATGAACGAATGTTCACGAACACCTTACCGAACGTTCACGAACACAATTGAACGAACAAGACCTTTGTTCATGTTCGTTCATTTAACTAATCGAACGGAATTTCTTGTTCATGTTCGTTCATTTATTAAAGAACGAACATAAACGAACTTCCCGCCGAACGGTTCACGAATTGTTCGCTGAACATTCAGTTCGTTTACAGCCCTAAATGCCATCATGGACTAGATAATAAGACTGGGCCGCATAGTAAACGTTATATATGTTCCGGACTTTACTGTACACGCGATTTGGGCCTTAGGCCTGCTGGGTCATAACAGTTCATCGGGCCCGAGTTGTTGGGCCATACACGTGTAAACCAACCACATGATTAACTGGGCTTCATGATTTGGGGCTGTACATGGTTGATGTGTTATTATACAATATACTTAGAAATGCCAATACCTGTATACGTGTGCACTATTTGATAAATAAACATGGAATATTACATGCTGTGTTTGTATGCAAACTGATTGTCGTGTGTAACTTTCCTAGGGCTTGTTGATCTCATTGTTAAACGGGTAATTAATTCTACCGAGCAAACCACATGTGAGTTCACTACTTTTGAGCATGCGTCCCGGTGGTTGGGACAGTTAGTGGGTATCCCGGGGAGGGATAAGTCTTTTGGGTAAAATTGGTATATTGGATAATATTCTCATTCTATCACTCTTAAGTCCCATCTTTTGTTACCGGGGAGGTAACGGGGTATTAGTTGGTAGCGCTACTTAGATTTAGCACCCTCACACCGTACCGGGGAGGATAGTTGTGAACTAATGACCCAGTCAGGCCCAGTGTTTTGATAGGAGCACTGGGGAACGGGCAAAACATACATCAGGAGCCGTCTTGTTCAGTATCGAGATATTATCAACATTACTTTCGGATTAAATTCAATGGATTAACGAAACACTTGGTAACCAACGTTTTCGTAAAACTATGAACTCACCTGCGTTGTATGATACACTTGTTGCATGCTCGCAGGTCGTTAGATATCTTGGATTTGGGAACTTGTTGTCTGGAGTAGCTGGAGTGGTCATGGGTCGACTGGAGGGATTCATGCGACTAAACTATTGATATCATACATTGGTGTTTGAAACAATTTAACCTTGGTTTACCATTTGCTTCCGCTGAACATGTTGGCTTTCATTTAAAATTGTTGATGGTATTTTCATTAATAATTGAGGATTTATTTATAAACTTGTATGGTTTCAATGTAATTAGTGGCTCGTTGTTGGTACGACACACGCCTATCAGGGACACTCCCTAGGTGGTATTTTGTGGGTGTGACAGCATCTGTTTCAAAGATCTGATGTCTAACATCTATCCATGTGGCAACCTCTGTTGGGAATAACAGATGACAGTAGTTAAGAAACCTCTGCTGGAAAGCAACAAAGGTTAGGAATAGTGGAATCAACAGTGGTTGATTTTAGTCTATCAGTGGATAGACATCAGAAGTTATGAACAGTGGTTGATTTTAGTCTATCAGAGGATAGATATTAGTGGTTAGGATAAACAGAGGTTATGAGTTCGCTGATCTGTTATTCGCTACAGAAAAAGTATACAAATTGTTCAAAAATGAAACCAAAATAGGGATCAAATTTCATATCCATCAGTATTTTTCATTCCTCAAAATTACATGCAAATAATAGTTTCATAGGGCAGGAATCAAGCTTTTCTTTCATCTATAAATATACAGGACCGAGTAAAAACAATCAAACTCAAACATAACCATCTAGCTTCAGGTATCAAGCTTTTCTTTCATCTATAAATATACAGGACCGAGTAAAAACAATCAAACTCAAACATAACCATCTAGCTTCAGGTATCAAGCTTTTCTTTCATCTATAAATATACAGGACCGAGTAAAAACAATCAAACTCAAACATAACCATCTAGCTTCAGGTATCAAGCTTTTCTTTCATCTATAAATATACAGGACCGAGTAAAAACAATCAAACTCAAACATAACCATCTAGCTTCAGGTATCAAGCTTTTCTTTCATCTATAAATATACAGGACCGAGTAAAAACAATCAAACTCAAACATAACCATTCATTCAACAAATAAATAAACAATTTAATAACTAATAAGAAACTATCGTAGCTCTTAAGAGTCTGGTCATCCTTAAGTATCCGTCCTTTATAAATCGACCGTTGCTGTGCCGCTGGAATATCACACTTCTGTTCAACAACAGACTTGAACGACTCAACGGACGGCTCGAGGCTCGCTTGAACGGGGAACGACTCAACGGACAGCTCGAGGCTTGCTTGAACCGTATTTACCGAAGAAACTAAATGAACACAATAACTAAAATATATGATTGTTTGTAATTATCTTTTTCATTAAAGAAACTAAATGAAATATATTAACCATATGTACCTCTAAAGAAAAGCTTTTTTTTCCATTTTCGTTTACCCTGTGATGAGGATTGGCCGATATTTTCATCTGTAACAAACCAATAATCAACTATATTCAATAGTTCCCAAACCCCAATATTAAACACTCATACAAATCACTCAATATATGACAATATTAGTAAAGACACTTTTTAAAGAGTTAAAACAAAACTTATAGAAAGTTGTTTATACATTTGAGCTGGTAACCTAACTTCAGAAGCACGCATCAGTTAAAGTAGCCAACCTGAAGTTGTTTAACGTGTGAGTCTCACCTGTTGTCATCTGTATTTGATTCGATTGAAAGGCAATAATTCCAATATTATGCTGACAGCAGCCTCTCATCCTCTACGCGTCTGCATCTACTCTCTCTCTCTACCGTTGATATATTATTTGTCAAGACATCCATTTTGTAAAATCTAGCTGGATATAAAGCAAACGCCATTGATTTAACTGTCATATATCAGTTAATGCATACACCCAAAAAGATAACAATAATTATTCTACACAAATTGAAAACTATAAAGTCGCTAGTTTGCAAATCTAAGCATATAAACTGATTTCTAATGTCCAGATAAGAACAGTTGTTTTGAACAGACGTTTAGAACATATGTTTTTGAACAGACGTTTAGAACAGATGTTTTTGAACAGACGTTTAGAACATATGTTTAGAACAGATGTTTAGAACAGATGTTTAGAACAGATGTTTAGAACAGACGTTTAGAACAGACGTTTAGAACAAATGTTTAGAACAGATGTTTTGAACATATTGTACTTGTAGCTGAAGATACTTGTAGCTGAAGATACTTAATAGTTTCTCCACTTGGCATGCCTCGTTCACTACCGCAAACAATATCATTTCAACTACTTCTTGGTCGGTAATGTTTATAGGCTGCAAATACATATTTCACAAAAACACATTAGTGTAAGCTTTTAAAAAACTTTAGGCGACTTTCAACATTTTTTTTACCAATTTGACCCAATTGAGATAAAACACAAACGAAACCAACTTTTTAACTTATTCATAATAAACGGGTCAAAAACGCCACCTCGGTATCTGACATTTCACTTCCTTTATTATGGAAAAAAAGGTACCTTTCCTCCGGGCATAATGTTGACTTGTCTTCTAGCCTCTTCTAAAATCGGGAACACTTGTGGATCGGGTTTTGGCTTGCTACCCCTCTCATAAATATAATATCCTTTTCCATTATTTTTACCTGAAAAATTAGTCTTGCGTAAGAAAAAGAGCCTTTCATTCAAGATCATGACAAATGAAGCGTTTCCGAAACATATTCAAGAAATTACCGTTTCGTCCACTTTTAATCATAAGGTCAGTTATAGGAGACCGGAATGTACGATCAGGAAAAGCTTTGGCAAATTCTTTACCGACAGCAACAGCTACACCATATCCCGCTAAATCTTGAAGCCTGAATTCACAGATTCATACAACATTTTTGAGATTGAATATAAGTAAAGTTAAAAAAAAAATATTTAAGAAAAAACTTACTGGAACGGGCCCATGGGGAGTCCAAATGCAATGAGGGGGGCACACTTTCTCGAGTTCGCTAAAAATCTTTTGCTTCAGTGGCACATTCTCAATAACCGCCTGCAATAAGGACAACTCGATAAGAACATAAAGTTCATATTCTTATGTTTTTTAGGATGTATAATAACTAATAACATACATTCTTTTAAATAAGAACGAACCTCTATAACCATATTCACATCTCTAAATTCCGAGTAATCTAATACGCCTTTAATCATCGATAAAGCTTTTTCAGCTTGTGCCTGTGCTAACCTCTTCCTTGCAACCAAACCTCGAACATTTCCTATCGAACAAAGTGTTATCACCGTAAGTTTTTCTAAAAAAATAAATCCTTTATATGACAAAGAATAAGCTACATTGAAGGTGGAAAAAAGCAGGTATTTGAAACGGGAGAATAAGATATAACACAATCAGTATACCTGACGTGTGAGGACCAAGCTCCGTTTCACCAATTTCTTGTAATGATCTTTGCTGAGCAAATAGGTATTTGAAACGGAATCTTTTAGAACAGAGAACATTGCATTTTCCGTGACAGCCCTGAATAAAAAGCGATGGAGTATATTCATGTTGAACTGATTGAAGAAATTATAATTGTAGCTGTGAATTGAGTTGAAAACATAATATTGTGTAATTTACATATATCAGGTAGTTTATAATGAAAGAAAGGACCCCATCCTCCCCACTTAAACGTATACTGGTGAATTTCACATACATCTCTCAATAATCAACTTTTTTTTTTTTTTTTCATATTAACTCCTTATCTACTTTTCTGAGTCTGACTATAGAAAGAGGCCAACAAAGTTCAAAAATAGATATCAAACCTCAAACTTCAAGAAGCCTTCAAGCACGTCTAACAGCAACGGACCACTATCCCCATTCCTGCTTATCTCATAACCATTTTTGTTACTAAAGTCCTTTAACTCTGCTTTCCAGGCATCCTTTTGCTGCAAATGGCAGGATTAAAAAAGAACCGCAATTGAACAAAACTAGAAAGTTGAAAGAATCGTGAATGATACTTAGCATAGATGATAAGAAAGAAAACTGTTACCACATTACACTCAGGCAAATCTCACCGGTTTCTCACACAGATTTTGATAATTTAACACATATTTTGTGTGGCGGTGGTATCACAAAAGAAAGTAGAATTAAAGGTGAAATTACAAAATTCATCAAATTTAAGCAAAAGTGAGTATAAATAGATCGGACGGAGCTCCGGCTGATATATTTACATACCGTTGACTGAGTTGAGCAACTGGAAGTGATGCCGGTGTGATCTTTACCTTCTTGCGTTGAAGAAAGATACTGGAGATAGAAAATGTGAGTTTTAGAGAGAGAAATTGATTGATGAAGATGATATGTTATATACTTAGAGACAGAATTTTGAATTTTGAATTTGGAGCCATAATACTGAATCGTCAGAGGTTTTGAAGTTTGAATTTTGAATCATCAGTGGTTTGATTATACTGGTTTGAATTTTGAATCATCAGTGTGGCTTGAATGGACAGTGGTTTTTTATTACAGAGGTTTTGAATGGGCACTGGTTTGATTGTGGGCCAGCTTTGAAATTTAAAGTCTTTATATATTAGCTTTTATGATGTAATAATGACATAAAAATGCCTTGTTGGACATGCTTTCCTGCTGACACATCAGCTTTTCTTATGTCACTTGGATTTGTTCTTTTATAGAAACTATAGATAGATAGATGTTTTTGTTAAACCTGAAGAATTTGGTTTATTATTTTATAATTTAAATAACCAAAGTTTTTTTATTTATATTTATGAGTTCTCATTCTCTAGATGTTCTAAATTTCCCTTTAAATTGTTATGAGAACTAGTGGGTTCCGTATGTGATGCATTTCGGGAAAATTTGAGTGTGTTTTACATCGTTTCAAAACTATAAAAACAAATACCAACATTGAGTTCCAATAAACCCAATATATAGGTGTATCATATGATTAAAAAAAACTCAACTTTGAACGTTGTATGACGTAACCCAAAAAAAAGTCGTTTTTATATTGATAAACAAAATAATAAAAAGTGGTATATTTTTAACTGTTTTATACACTGTTCAAGTTTTAATATTTATAAAATACTATTATACTACACTTCACGTTGGGTAAGTGCACCCATTGTTGGCGTAATACGGTAATGGTAAGATACCGATGTCATCCAAGGATACAACTGTGACAACCGGCAAAATTAATGGTAATTCCGTACAACTTAACAATTATTTATACATTTAATTGCGTTCAATTTGGCTTAATTAATGCGTAATTAGGTCATACAAGTCTAGCAATTGTAGGACATGTTTAAACATGACAATTGATATTGTTATTTTCATCCCGTCGCGAGAAAACAATTAATTATGTCCTAATATGTTGGCGAAAATACTGAAAACACTGTTCGCATCAGCGAATTCTGAAAACTGACTAAATGATCAACGAACGATATGGAAGGCATATCAACATTGAAACTTGAATAAAAACCCTAATTAGGGACATGAAATGCAATAAAAGTCTAACTTTTCGAAAAATGTCAAAACTATTAAATTGTCCGATCCGCAATAAACTGCAATAAATATAATTGCCCGTAACACTAAAATTCAACTTTTACAATGTCCATAAGGCTTGTAAATGATGTCCAACTCCTTAAATAAACCCCGGGATATCAATGGAATATCCAAAACATAGCTTCTAGTATTACGACGCATCTTTCACAAATTGTCCGGTTTCGAGCCGACGAACAAACTAGCGATATTTTTATTATCATAATACCTAGTTAACTAATTTAATAAACTAGTTAATACTAACACCCTAAATCATCATTAGTGGGCTAATGGTGTCACACCCCGAAATTATCAGAGCATTGGCGTGACTGGACTGGTATCTTCATTGCACAGCGGAAGCAAACAATCTAAGTCTTTTAGGAAATTGAACGCCACTAAGTACTCGACTCTTCATGGTTCTCCTATTCCAACCGTGCCTTGTCTTAGAAATGCAACCTGAGAAAGAACATGCGAAAAGTCAACATAAAGTTGAGCGAGTTCATTGTTTGTTTGTAAAAGATTTGAAGTAAATCTTTTTGAATAACCGGTTTTTGATGTTTTGTTGAGAAAATGTATTTAAAATCATTTTCTTATCGAGTTACTTGAAACTCTGAATGAAAACATAGTTTGTGTCACGTATAAATCAAGTTTTCATGTATAACTCAAGTATTCATGTGTACACCAAGTACTTTATGTATAATTCTAATCTTCTTGAGTACCCCACGTACTTCAAGTATAATTCAAGTTTTAGTATGGTATGAATTTCATGTAATTAAAGTGTTCCTGTAAATTTCAGGATTGTTAATGGGTTGCAAGGCCATTAACATGTGGCACGACATAGGAAGTCACCAAACCTTAGGCATTTAATTGGTATATTCTGAGACACAAAAGCACTACTCGATACTCGCCCTCACCGAGAGTGTGGCTGCCCGGCACCCGTTAGATCTAACCTTTTGTTCTGCGGTCTAGGTATATTGTTGATTAATGGTGCTTCTGTACCCTATTCGTGACACGATTTCTCGCATCATTTTTCATAGCGCATCCTACTTGGTTCTCGTTTCTCACCAAGCGCGCTTCCCGTATTCTTATATCACATCACACTCGGTACTCGTTTCTCACCAAGTGTGTTTTCTTGTATTCTTATATCGCAACACACTTGGTACTCGTTCTCACCAAGTGTGCTTTTTATATTTTCATACCATAACTCATGTATTTTTAAACTCTTGTCTTTGTATTTTCAAAAAAATACGCTTGTTTGGAAAACCGGTATAAATCATAAGCTTTTCGTAAACCATTTGTGTTCTTTTGTAACATGGTTTAAAAATATATAATCCTTGTATGCTTTGCAAAAAGTGCATGTCTTTCCACCCCGAAAACATTTATAAAATTGTAAAAAATGTGGGGTTATGAACTCACCATAATGCGTCCCGTGCCCATGCTAGCAAGTCAATGTTGGTGAAAAGAAATGATCCGACCTACCCATGCCCTATATCATAAAGGGGCACCTTAAGATCTAATAAAATAACCCTAGCATATGGGTTGGACATGTACCAAAAACACCCAACTAATTAGTTTTGAAATGTAACTCGTTCTTTTGTTTGGCCCGATAAATCGACCCATTGGTGATATTTTATCGACTTTTGAAAATATATAATTATGCCAATAGATGTAAATAATGTGTTAGCATTATTATCACTGTGACTGAAAATCCATGTAATGAACCATATTCGGGTAAAATGGAATATATATCTTCCGAATCGAATGGTAAGTAAATATACACAAAATCATATAAATAAAATTTTAGGATTTTCTAGCCTTCACAATTTATATATAAATATATAAAACCATAAAGATGCATCTCTTAATTTCCTGCATTTTTGAACTTACTAAAAATAATTTAGTAAATTATTTAGTAGTCTTGTAGAATTTATGAAGTACCATAAATATTTGTCCAGATATTCTTTTTAAGTTCACAAGTGTTCGAGATTAATTTAGTCCTTATTTGTTGTATAGCTAGACATACATTTTCAAAACCAAATAAGCATATACTTGTAACTCACAAGCACTAGATTATATATATGGCTTTATAAAGTCATTTCAAGTAAAACTAGTCCTTACTAAAAATTAACTTAAAATCCTTGAATGTGTGTATGAACATATCCTTAATATACCTTGTAAACATCACTGAATAAATCATGCAAGTCTTGTATCTTATGGCAAATCATGGATTCCCGATGCTTGTTGGTACATTCATAATTCAAAATATATATATATATATATATATATATATATATATATATATATATATATATATATATATATATAAAGAGACTCAGGTATATATATATAAAAAAAAAGTTCTATGATATAGTCTTGTTTACTTCCATGAACTATTTGATTGTATAACAACTTCCTAGGTGTTTTTGGAGCATGAATAATGTATGAAAAAGACTTAGGATATCATGGATTCAACTTACTATAAAAAAAACACGGTATAGGTGGGATGAGAACTTGAAGTAGAAAGCTAGAAACTTGGTGAATCCTGCACCCGAACCGCACTGCAGTTGACCATCTCTGACCTCCTTTGACCGGGTTTGACCACACCTGATCCCGCTGACCCGAACGAATGTGAAGCTGCCTTTGACTAGCGTTGACCTGGACCCCAAACCGGAGCCTGTAACACACGAACACGAGCCGGAGCCACGGCTGTCCCGAACCAGAACCGAGTCGAACCCGAAACCCGACAAACCGATCATCATCAGCGGACCTCAATAACGTCATCTAACAAAAGAAATGGAGATGCACG
Source organism: Helianthus annuus (assembly GCF_002127325.2). Lineage (NCBI taxonomy): Eukaryota > Viridiplantae > Streptophyta > Magnoliopsida > Asterales > Asteraceae > Helianthus > Helianthus annuus. Next base: position 126,221,805 of record NC_035449.2, read on the forward strand.
CGGGAGGAGGAGTCTTACCGTGAAATTTTGACGGATAATGTCATGGACTGCCGGATAAATGGACCGACCGGAGGTCCGAGTCTTTGTCCGTCAGATCTCTCTTTCTCTTCTCGCCTCTCTCATTTCTTCCGATCTTCGTCGCCGGAAAATGACCCGAGTAGCCGGTTAACCACCGGTTTCGCCGTCGGACCAGAGACGAGGGGGTGGGGGTGGGGGTGGGTGTTGCCTGGAAGAGGACTCGCCGGAAACACAGGGGTGCCGGCTACCGTCTACCGTCGCCGGTCCTCCTTGTGGTCATCAGTCTGCACTGAGATGGAGGGGAGGTGGGGTTCAGTTCCTGTGGTGTTATTTTGAGGATCAAAGAAATGAAGGGTTCTCATATGTGTGTGTATCTTGTACATATAATTTGTTTATTTTGAAATCGAGAGGGTGAGAGGGGATGAAAGGCCTGTTCTCTATTTGTGTGTGTGTGTAACCGAGAAGGAGAGGGCAGACTTTTAAGTCTGTGGGTTCTTGTGTGAGTGTATGTGTTGTGAATGAAAGATGATACACCCCTTATTTATAGAGATAACAGATATCTTACAAATCTTGTGTGTTCTAAACTTTTGAGACAACAATCTTTTGTCAAGATTTTGCTTAGATTTTGACAAGATTTTCTTTTTCTAAGATCTTGAAGAGATTTTGGATAGATTTACAAGAAGAGTCTTGTAGAAAAAAAAATCTAATATATTATATGTAGGTTTAGGCTTGTGTGTTTTGGGCTTGGGCCCAGGGCCCACAAGCCCATCTCATGTGTGAGCGGCCCGTAATTCCTACGAGACCCGATATCGCGACCCAAACTCCATGAGCATAAAATATTCGTGTAACATCCATATTTGTCGGCGTCGTCAGTACTTTGTACGGTATCGGTCCGTTGCCGCGTAATATTAAGTATATTTTCTGTAAATCACCACACGCGCACTATATAGCTGAACAAACGTCCCGGGGCACTTGAAGGGCCTGGTTAGCGTCGTAAACACTATTTATTATCGTGTTAGTCGCCTGTTAATCACGTAATTAAGGGCGTAAATTACCGGTTGTCACAGTCTCCCCCTGTTAATAAAATTTCGTCCTCGAAATTTACACTACGTTAACTCCTTAGAGTTACATTATGCGTAGAAAATGTGAATAGTACTAAACTGAACGATCATGAAATCAAATCATGACTTATTCAAATGATGTGAATTCAAGGATGTATCACAAGATGTAAATGAATTCTAGAAATGATTGTACCCAATCAATGAATTTAGATTTCAACAAGCTCAAATGTACTAGTTTGCATTAAACGCTCGATCATGATCAGCCCAAGCTGAAAGTTCTACTGACGCCACAAGGTGTCGTAGTGAATGAAATAATTCAAATATGGCGGTGATCGAACAAGTATCACCTGTGTTTTGCATAAAACGCTCAATCATGATTAGCCCAAGCTACAAGTCTGTACTGACATCACAAGGTGTCGAAATCAACAAACGACTTAATGGAGTCGTAGATCAAACAAATCTACTACGACTCAGAGCAATGAAATGCTTGTTAAAACGAATTCGAATATGATGTTCTCAATACATCATATGATGTCTTGAATTGAATATGTGAAATGAACAAGTTCAAACAATTGAATTTGACTTTGGCGCAAGCCGACAATAATTGCATGTATTGACAAGAAAACTTTCGGCATGGTCACCACGAAAACCATGTATGTAACTTGAAAGGAAAAGGGATTTCAAGAAAACGTGTTGACCTGATAACGAAGAAGCCAACAATTACAATGATGCAGGTCATTCGAATCACAAATCAACAATTAGATTTAGCGAAACAATATTTGAGCTTCAATGAAACGCTTTATTCGAAACGAAACCACATGCGTAACAAACGATGCATGCGTAACATATGAATTTTCAAGAAACGAAGCAAATGGGTATTCGCTATACTGGAAGAAATGATCATGACACAATGACCATCAAGAGGAGTAGAGATTCTAAAATCTACTCAGTAAGTGTGAAAGTCGAAATTTCAATAAAAGAAATTTAAGGACTTTACCTGGGGTTGCATGTGACGACCAGTTGTTAGGTGACATTACCATGGAGTCAAACATAGCGTACTTGTCATTATTCGGATAGGGGGGATACGGTGACTTGCGTCTTTTCCTTAGCATGACTCGTGTCGTTTGCAGGATCGCGTGCCAAACCGCCGCTTCCTGATCGATAGTTTTCGTGCTGACAGTATCTAGCGTCGTTGCTGAATTACGCCATCGTATCCTTTCTAAGGCATCGCCTTGATAGTCGTATGTGACATACTTCAACCTCCATTGATCGAGTTTTCGTGTAATTTTGCACGCTCGTGCTTCGTTTTGCGTAGGTTACCTGCTCGGCTAAATAGCATAGATGACATAAAAATGACGTTTGTCCGAGTTAATAAACGTGGTACCTACGTGGTGACCTTTAATGAACTTCTACATGAGTTTCCGGAGGTCTTAAATGCATGTTTCTTAAATTCTCAGAGTTTTGTGTACTGTATGCGACTGTTTTGTGTACCGTGTGTAAAACACCACTTTAGCGTATGTTTGAAAACAAAATCTTGACTGTTTGTTTTTCGGCAACGGTTGGAGACCATATTCGAGTACTATGCTTTCTGTATGCATTCAGGTTTTAATATTCTAAGTTCCCAGAGGATAGTGAGGTTAGAGCCTAGGTATTCCTACGGAAAACCCTGTTCGCTGTAACCTATAGCTCTGATACCAATCTGTCACACCCCGAAATTATCAGAGCATTGGCGTGACTGGACTGGTATCTTCATTGCACAGCGGAAGCAAACAATCTAAGTCTTTTAGGAAATTGAACGCCACTAAGTACTCGACTCTTCATGGTTCTCCTATTCCAACCGTGCCTTGTCTTAGAAATGCAACCTGAGAAAGAACATGCGAAAAGTCAACATAAAGTTGAGCGAGTTCATTGTTTGTTTGTAAAAGATTTGAAGTAAATCTTTTTGAATAACCGGTTTTTGATGTTTTATTGAGAAAATGTATTTAAAATCATTTTCTTATCGAGTTACTTGAAACTCTGAATGAAAACATAGTTTGTGTCACGTATAAATCAAGTTTTCATGTATAACTCAAGTATTCATGTGTACACCAAGTACTTTATGTATAATTCTAATCTTCTTGAGTACCCCACGTACTTCAAGTATAATTCAAGTTTTAGTATGGTATGAATTTCATGTAATTAAAGTGTTCCTGTAAATTTCAGGATTGTTAATGGGTTGCAAGGCCATTAACATGTGGCACGACATAGGAAGTCACCAAACCTTAGGCATTTAATTGGTATATTCTGAGACACAAAAGCACTACTCGATACTCGCCCTCACCGAGAGTGTGGCTGCCCGGCACCCGTTAGATCTAACCTTTTGTTCTGCGGTCTAGGTATATTGTTGATTAATGGTGCTTCTGTACCCTATTCGTGACACGATTTCTCGCATCATTTTTCATAGCGCATCCTACTTGGTTCTCGTTTCTCACCAAGCGCGCTTCCCGTATTCTTATATCACATCACACTCGGTACTCGTTTCTCACCAAGTGTGTTTTCTTGTATTCTTATATCGCAACACACTTGGTACTCGTTCTCACCAAGTGTGCTTTTTATATTTTCATACCATAACTCATGTATTTTTAAACTCTTGTCTTTGTATTTTCAAAAAAATACGCTTGTTTGGAAAACCGGTATAAATCATAAGCTTTTCGTAAACCATTTGTGTTCTTTTGTAACATGGTTTAAAAATATATAATCCTTGTATGCTTTGCAAAAAGTGCATGTCTTTCCACCCCGAAAACATTTATAAAATTGTAAAAAATGTGGGGTTATGAACTCACCATAATGCGTCCCGTGCCCATGCTAGCAAGTCAATGTTGGTGAAAAGAAATGATCCGACCTACCCATGCCCTATATCATAAAGGGGCACCTTAAGATCTAATAAAATAACCCTAGCATATGGGTTGGACATGTACCAAAAACACCCAACTAATTAGTTTTGAAATGTAACTCGTTCTTTTGTTTGGCCCGATAAATCGACCCATTGGTGATATTTTATCGACTTTTGAAAATATATAATTATGCCAATAGATGTAAATAATGTGTTAGCATTATTATCACTGTGACTGAAAATCCATGTAATGAACCATATTCGGGTAAAATGGAATATATATCTTCCGAATCGAATGGTAAGTAAATATACACAAAATCATATAAATAAAATTTTAGGATTTTCTAGCCTTCACAATTTATATATAAATATATAAAACCATAAAGATGCATCTCTTAATTTCCTGCATTTTTGAACTTACTAAAAATAATTTAGTAAATTATTTAGTAGTCTTGTAGAATTTATGAAGTACCATAAATATTTGTCCAGATATTCTTTTTAAGTTCACAAGTGTTCGAGATTAATTTAGTCCTTATTTGTTGTATAGCTAGACATACATTTTCAAAACCAAATAAGCATATACTTGTAACTCACAAGCACTAGATTATATATATGGCTTTATAAAGTCATTTCAAGTAAAACTAGTCCTTACTAAAAATTAACTTAAAATCCTTGAATGTGTGTATGAACATATCCTTAATATACCTTGTAAACATCACTGAATAAATCATGCAAGTCTTGTATCTTATGGCAAATCATGGATTCCCGATGCTTGTTGGTACATTCATAATTCAAAATATATATATATATATATATATATATATATATATATATATATATATATATATAAAGAGACTCAGGTATATATATATAAAAAAAAGTTCTATGATATAGTCTTGTTTACTTCCATGAACTATTTGATTGTATAACAACTTCCTAGGTGTTTTTGGAGCATGAATAATGTATGAAAAAGACTTAGGATATCATGGATTCAACTTACTATAAAAAAAACACGGTATAGGTGGGATGAGAACTTGAAGTAGAAAGCTAGAAACTTGGTGAATCCTGCACCCGAACCGCACTGCAGTTGACCATCTCTGACCTCCTTTGACCGGGTTTGACCACACCTGATCCCGCTGACCCGAACGAATGTGAAGCTGCCTTTGACTAGCGTTGACCTGGACCCCAAACCGGAGCCTGTAACACACGAACACGAGCCGGAGCCACGGCTGTCCCGAACCAGAACCGAGTCGAACCCGAAACCCGACAAACCGATCATCATCAGCGGACCTCAATAACGTCATCTAACAAAAGAAATGGAGATGCACGCGGGAGGAGGAGTCTTACCGTGAAATTTTGACGGATAATGTCATGGACTGCCGGATAAATGGACCGACCGGAGGTCCGAGTCTTTGTCCGTCAGATCTCTCTTTCTCTTCTCGCCTCTCTCATTTCTTCCGATCTTCGTCGCCGGAAAATGACCCGAGTAGCCGGTTAACCACCGGTTTCGCCGTCGGACCAGAGACGAGGGGGTGGGGGTGGGTGTTGCCTGGAAGAGGACTCGCCGGAAACACAGGGGTGCCGGCTACCGTCTACCGTCGCCGGTCCTCCTTGTGGTCATCAGTCTGCACTGAGATGGAGGGGAGGTGGGGTTCAGTTCCTGTGGTGTTATTTTGAGGATCAAAGAAATGAAGGGTTCTCATATGTGTGTGTATCTTGTACATATAATTTGTTTATTTTGAAATCGAGAGGGTGAGAGGGGATGAAAGGCCTGTTCTCTATTTGTGTGTGTGTGTAACCGAGAAGGAGAGGGCAGACTTTTAAGTCTGTGGGTTCTTGTGTGAGTGTATGTGTTGTGAATGAAAGATGATACACCCCTTATTTATAGAGATAACAGATATCTTACAAATCTTGTGTGTTCTAAACTTTTGAGACAACAATCTTTTGTCAAGATTTTGCTTAGATTTTGACAAGATTTTCTTTTTCTAAGATCTTGAAGAGATTTTGGATAGATTTACAAGAAGAGTCTTGTAGAAAAAAAAAATCTAATATATTATATGTAGGTTTAGGCTTGTGTGTTTTGGGCTTGGGCCCAGGGCCCACAAGCCCATCTCATGTGTGAGCGGCCCGTAATTCCTACGAGACCCGATATCGCGACCCAAACTCCATGAGCATAAAATATTCGTGTAACATCCATATTTGTCGGCGTCGTCAGTACTTTGTACGGTATCGGTCCGTTGCCGCGTAATATTAAGTAGATTTTCTGTAAATCACCACACGCGCACTATATAGCTGAACAAACGTCCCGGGGCACTTGAAGGGCCTGGTTAGCGTCGTAAACACTATTTATTATCGTGTTAGTCGCCTGTTAATCACGTAATTAAGGGCGTAAATTACCGGTTGTCACAAATGGTTCAAGAATACTACTAAATACCTAAACATGTAAATATAACATAGGGTAGGGTTCTAGAGTGAACACTAGGTTGAGAGTGAACTGTGTGAACTAATCTGGGCAATTTGATTACATCATCTAAGGATTTTTAAACAATGGCAAGATTGTAACTATAATGTTGTAACCTCTCTTTAAATTAATTGACAAAAGGGTATTTGCGTCTTTTATAAATTGCATTTATTAAACAATATAATCAAAATCCCTAAAATCTCGCTAGTTTCCGAATATACAAGATACACATTTGTTAGTGTATACACATGTATACAGTCTCGCTAGTATTAGTTTATACAAGATACACATATTTTAGTTTATACACATGTGTACAGTCTCGCTAACTATCAGTTTATACAAGATACACAACTGTTAGTTTATACACATGTGTACAGTCTTGCTAACTATCAGGTTATATAAGATACACAGTTGTTAGTTTATACACGTGTGTACAGTCTTTTATACATCTGTGTATTATATTCAAAAATGGTTACATATGTGTATATTAACAACATATAGTATATTATGCATGTGCACGAGTAGATTCATATAAAAATTATGAAATTAATGAAAACGAAACATATCACATGTATGAAAAAATAAATAACTTCATCACGTATTCAAAAAAAGAGTTAATGCCCAAAAATAATTACAATTTCAATCTCAGAGAAAATTTTCAATATTTATTGAAAATTATAAAAAGTTAAAAACAATATATTATGATATCTCCATATATGGATAATAAAAGAAAAACAATATTAAAGTTAAAATTGAAACAAAATCTATGGATAAAGAAATGATAGAGAAATAATTAAAATTGAGAGAGAGTTAAGAGAGGAGAAAATTAAGGGATTTTAATTAAACATACTTGGCTAATGTCAATCTTACCCTTTTAATCTAAAAAATGATCAAGGGTCAAGATTAGTTCACACAGTTCACTCTCAAAAATTTGTTCACTCTTGAACCTAATCCTATAACATATTATATATATATATATATATATATATATATATATATATATATATATATATGTAACTTAAAAAAATCCTAAGGCCATGCCCCCCCCCCAATTCGGCCAACACGAGGGTTACCCCCTCATTCTACAACCTACCTTGAATAGTGATGTTAGAAGTATGGCATGAGGAAGATGGTATTGTGTCGCAACCCCCGACCCCTGCCTCGGGAGGCGGGCGGCCGCGGCCTACTCAGAGATGGTGGTATCGGTGTTCATTATTATTTGGCAGTGGAAATTTCATCAGGACCGTAGTTAGAAAATATTTAATCAGAGTAAAACACCATATTTTATAATATTAATTATCTTGGGATAAAACCCAAGTTTTCGTTACAAACAGGTTTATAGGGGTAAACCCTATTTTATTGAAATAAAACATCTTCTTTATTTAGATAACTTTTATAGCCACTTTTCCAAGCCTTCAGTGCTGTCCAGCTGGCTTCTATTTAGCTTTCACATTTTGTTACCTGAAACGCGTTTAAAAACATTTTGTCAGTGGAAAATACTGGTGAGTGAATCCCAATTTAATCAAGAAGAGTTTTATCATTTAACAGTATTGAGATCGATTACAGTGTTTGTATCTACACAATTACTCATTCAGTACTATCAATCCTGATTGGTGGGTCATATTACTCATTGGCTATCTCGTTGTCCAATGGTAACGTGTTCCACATTTTGTATAAAAAACCCAACATACCGGCAGTAATTGAAGAATTACAAAGACTCAATCACTGCTAATCACATTGTAAAATATTTAAGGTTTTGTAAAATAGTTTGCAAAAAGGTTTACAAAAAGGAGATTACTCAGATTGCTATTTTAGGGTTTTCCTTTGTGGTTTACTGGTTATTATCTACTAATTAAACGAAGAATGTATTCCGTTTGTAACTATCGTTTGAAACTGACCCATTCCGTTTGAAATTGTCACTATTGTTTAAACAATCGTTTGAAACTGACATTCCGTTTGAAATTATCGTTTGAAAATGGATTCCGTTTGAAAATGTTCATTTGAAAAGAGTTTTCGTTTGAAAGTGGGGATATCGTTTGAACTGTATCGTTTGAAAGGGTTTCGTTTGAAACTTGACTAAGTGTTATCTCAAACGGATTAGCACATTTCGTTTGAAGAAGACCATTTCGTTTGAAGAAGACCATTTCGTTTGAAAGACTACCGTTTGAACCATTTTGCTTGAACAGATTCCGTTTGAATCTGTCATTTTTCAAAACCAAAAATATTTCTAAGTGTTTGCTGATTTTTCAGGTACATTCAAGATGGATGATATTTTCTTGAACCCGTTTAGCGATATGTATGCGTTCACTGGAAATTCTGGAAACGATGATGCTTCTCTAAGTAACACAATTGAGAATCCTCCGAATGCAAAGAAAAAGTTATCGGATGCTTTGGAAGTTGAAAGTGCTTTCGGAACTTACAATAAACCACCGAAGTTGATGGCTATTGAAGAATATAGTCGGTGGGCTAAAAAGTTCGAAGATTAGTTGATGGCTTTTGCGTTCCTTAGCTGGAAGAGTCTAAAAAATGGATACGATAGTGGTGGTAAAAAGGGTGAAGTCTTATCATCATCTGAAGAAATTGAGGCATTTGTCGCCGAGCAAAAATGCATTGCACTGCTGTTTCAGTCTGTTCGAGAAGATATAATATCTTTGATCGAATACTCTAGTTCTAAAGATCTTTGGGATAAGTTGAAAAACAAATGTTTAGGAAGTACTGAAATCGTGAAAAACAAAAAGAAACTTCTTAGGAAAGAATTTGATTTGTTTGGGTGTTTAAAGAATGAATCAGTTTCAAAAATGATCGAGAGGTTTGGGCACCTGAAGCTGGAACTAGCTAGACATGGAATTAATTATCCTGAAAATGAGCTAGTAGACAAATTGTTTGACTCATTGCCAGACGAGATGGATTGGAGATATTATGCGCTGATGCTGAAAAATACTATCAAAGCGCCAGAAGTGTTGACTGTAGATTTGCTGATTGAGAAACTCGAGAGTCACGAGTTGGAATTGAAGAAGACATTCAAAGTCAATAACTATTCCTACCAGCAGAATTTGGATTTGTATTATCCAAAGAGTATGATGCCAAAAACAACATCTCCCAAGACTGCGTTTTCTGCTGAGAATGTGTCTACAACAAGCAAAGAAAGTCAAAGTAGTCAAAGCAGTGGATATCACAGTGGATCTTCATCAAATTCAAACCAGTCTGACGCAAAGAACTTGTTTCACTGCAACATCGCTGTAGACATGAAGAATGCTCAGAACTTCAGTGAAGAGTCGGCGAAGCAGCAGATGGTTTTCTTGGCGTCGGTGTTAGAGTCTTATGAAAGCCTTGTAGCTGGGAAGATAGGCAACACCAACCTAACGAAAGAAGATTATGATCAGATTGATCCCGAAGAAATGGAACTGATCGACATACGGTGGTGTATGGCTAGTGCAGTTCATCGTGCACAGCGTTTTATGGAGATCACAGGGATGAAGTCAATTGGTGGACCATCTACGAAATTGGGATTCGACAAGTCCAAGGTGACGTGCTTCAAGTGCAAGCAAAAAGGTCACTTCAAACGTGAATGCCGGAATGCTTATGCCGATGAGTCTGAGAACCCATTCAGAGAAGACTACTACAAGAAGGCGATTTATCATCAGAATAAATCCGAACCGCCAAGATTAAAGCAGGTTGAAGAGAACAAAGAGAGATCTAGAGCTCTTGTAGTAATTCACGATGACGAAGGTTACGACTGGAGTGAGTTGTTACCTGAAGAGGATGCGGTTGGATATGCTTTCATGGCAAAAACTGAACCTATTCCTTGGAAAGACAACAGAACTGAAGAGTAGAAGTATAATTACAGAAGAATGTTAGCCACAAACAGATTGATCAGAATATCTGGTATCTATTTGGAAGCAAAAAGAGCAAGAGGATGGGATCCAGACAGGGAGTGTTATCTTGACCTAGATGGAAACATTGATGTTGATCACAACACTCTTGATATAGAAGCCATAATCAAAGAGTTCAAAGATAATGATGAGTATTGGCAGAATAAATGGTGGGGAACCGGAGAAAAGAAAGAAAAAGAAGAGAAGGAGAAAGAAGAGAAAGAGTCAAAGAAGATTGATACAGGGATCATTGACACGACGCAGGAGTTGAATGCTGAAAATCTTGGAAAAATGGCTGACAAAGTGCTGGCAGCAAAGGCGCTTGAGGTAGATTCTAAATCCGTCTCTGAGTCCAAAGGCCAGGTCAGTTCAAACATGTCAACGACTGAGTCAGGTAAGAACGTCAATGGTGATGTTGTTTGCAAAAATTGCATCAAGGAATGCAAAGTTTGTAACACAGTCACTTATCGCAACGATAAGAAAGTTGAGGATCTGACTGCGAGAGTTAGAAGCGTTGAGGGTCAAATTCTTGATCGTGATAAAAGGGTGAAAGCTTCAACTGAATGGCTAAAAGAATAAACTAACAAAATTGAAAACGATAAAATTGATCATGAAAGGATTAGGCAAGAAAATGAAAAGTTAGTTCTTGAAAACCGTCAGATCACTGAAAAGTTTGAGAAACTTAAAAGCACAATGAAAGATAATGATGACAGAAATGGTAAAACTTATAAAGAAAATATTCAACTAAAAGCAGTGCTTAGGTTAAAAGAAGAATCAATCAACCAACAACTGGATGAAATCGCTAAATTGAAACTTAAAGTGCAAGAATCTGAAATTGAAAATGAGCGAATCCAGTTGAAGCTTAAGAGTTACAACTCCGCAAGCTTTGTTTTGCAACACATTGTTCCCAAACCCATCGGGAAAAACAAAGCCGGCGAAGATGTTTACTCTGATGGAACCGGGGTGGGTTTTCATCAAGTTCCACCACCTGTTCTTGACAATTATTCGAAAAAACAATCAGGGTTGGTTGAAATTGGAGAAGAAAGTGAAGTGAAACTTCCTGATTCAATTGATGTTACATTTTCTTCTTCATCATCCGATGATAGTGTTCAGACAGAGATTGTGAAAAGTACAGCTGAAAGTGTGTTGTCTGATTCAACTGAAGATGATGGATGTTTCTTGGATAATTACATTCCGAAACAAAAATCCAAAAACAAGTTAAATGATGAACTTACTCTTGTCATGTACAAGATGTCGGGATCTGATAAGTTATTTTCGGATTCTGAGTTTCCCATTGAGAATGTTAATGTTTCCAAGTTAACAAATGTTTTCAAATTGGTTGAAGTTGAGTTGTTAGAAGTGAATAGTTTGAGTCAAACAAAGAGACAAATGAATTTTGAGAAAGATAAATCATACTACAAGAAACCCGTTATTCCACCACGTTTTTATAACAACAATCAAAACAACTGGTCGGGTGGTTATAAGGGTAAGAGTTATCAAAAGAGAAATGTTCAAAACAAGAAGCTTGTTGGAAAGAAGGTGTTTGTGAACAGCTCAAGTTCACTGTCTGATGAAGAAGCAAAGATTTTTTCGAAGTCAAATGAAGAATTTTTTGAAAAGAAAGCTACACAGTTTCAGTCTGAAGGCACAAGTCGAGTTGTTGACACTCGTACATGTTTCAGATGCAATCAGGTTGGACATATTGCTCGCAATTGTACCAACTTGCAGCCTAAGACTGAAGTTGTAAAGTCTCAGCAAAGAAAAGTTGATGTGAAGGGCAAAGTTCCATTGTTCATTGATAAAAAGAGTTTGAAAAATGACAACATCAAAATCAAAACTGAACCCGTAAAGAAAGTGGTAACTAACACTGATAAGTTTTACAAACGGGTAGCATTATCTCAACAAATTTGGAAACCTAAAACAGAGATGAAAATTTCAACTTCTGAGGTGAAAAAGGTTGAGGATCCAATTCCGATTGAATATGATGCAAATTTTCCACCTCTTAAGGCTGAAAACTTTAAAATTCAAGTTGCAAGAGTCAAAACTACCAAGGTTACACCCAAGACTGATGAGGCTTGGGTGGACACAATGTTTGACTAAGCAGTTTGAATTGCCGGAGCTTCCTGGATCGCGTAGCATGAATCGGCATCTTTATTGAAGTTTTGAAGTCAATGTTTGTTACATGCAGGATCTTCCAAAACTAGTTTCAAGATGGATCATGGATAGTGGAGCCTCTCGATATATGACAGGGAAAACTGCATTGTTGTATGATGTGATGAATATAAATGGAGGTTACGTAGGATTCGCGGGTAATCAAGGTGGTAGGATTGTTGGTGAAGGAACGTTGTCCAATGGGATTGTGACGTTTGAAAGAGTTAATTACATTGATGAGCTGGAGAATAATCTGCTGAGTATCTCCCAGATCTATGACAGGATGTATACTACTCACTTCACTGATAAAGAATGTTTGATCTTGAAGCCAGGATTTGTAATCCCTGAGGAATGGATTATCATGAGGGCACCAAGAGTCAATGATCTGTACGTGTTGGACATGAGCGTAGCTACTATAACCACGGGTCAGGCTCATTGTTTTGTGTCCAGAGCAAATGAGAAAGAATCAAGATTGTGGCACCGCAAAATGGGGCATATTCATCTAAGGAAAATGAACCACTTGGTGCACAACGATTTGGTTACAGGTGTTCACGTCAAAGGTTTTCATCTGGAAGGGGAGTGCATTAGCTGTGTCAAAGGCAAGCAGAAGAAAAAGTCACACCCTACAAAGCAAGTCAATTCAGTTTCGAGACCTCTGGAAAGACTTCACATGGATTTATTCGGTCCTGTGAATGTCAAAAGTATTACAGGAGACTACTACTGTTTGGTCGTTACTGATGATTATTCCAGATTTTCGTGGGTTTCTTTCTTGAAGACGAAAGATGAAACGTTTGATAGTTTGATGGCATTGTTCAAGAAGATTGAGAATCTGTACCAAAGGCGAATCAAAAGAATTCGAAGTGATAATGGTACTGAATTCAAGAACAGCAAGTTGGAAGAATTTTGTGATGAAAGAGGTATATGAGTTTAGTGCTCCGTACACTCCGCAGCAGAATGGAGTCGCAGAACGCAAAAACCGAACACTAATCAAGACGGCTAGAACAATGCTTGCAGATTCAAAGTTACCGATAAATTTTTGGGCTGAAGCTGTTTCCGCCGCATGCTATACGCTCAACAGAGTTCTCACTGTCAAGAAGTTCAACAAAACATGTTTTGAGTTAATCAATAATCGCAAACAGAATTTGAAGTATCTAGAACCGTTCGGGTCACCCTGTACTGTTATAGAGCCTCATGGAAAGTTTGGTCCGAAGTGCATTGAGGGTATATTTGTTGGTTATGCAAGCCCGATGCGACGTGTCTTCGTTCCAAGTGAAAAGCGGATTATTGAAGCTGCAAATGTTGAATGTCAAGGTTATACTATGCCGCCGCAGAATCCAGGAGATTCATGGCATTATCATTATGACAAGTTGTGGGATTCGTTTGACATGAGAGAAGAATCGGAGGAAGATGAAGATTTCTTTGATGAGCTGGATATTTTGCGAGAGTATGAGTCGCAGCACAGGTTCCCAGCTGAATATTCTAGACGACCTCGGGAAACTTCAAATGATGATGAAGCAGGTCCTAGCAATGCTGTTGAACATGATGATGAAGTTGCTCCTGGTAATCAGTCGACAGAGAATGATGATCAAGAAGCTGAGAACATGCCAGTATTTGATCATGGTGATTCAGATTCTGAGGGGAGCAGATCCAGATTTCAAGTCAAACAAACCAAGTTGGTGAACAAGATGCAGATCCGAATGTTACTAATCTGGAGGGCAATGTAGATGTTCCAAGCGAAGTGATGCCACGAACTCTTTCATACCATCCAGAGGAGTTAATCATTGGAAAGTTGCAAACAGGCGTTCGCACGAGACGTCAAATTGACCAGGGCCTTACATGTTTTTATTTTACAGTAGCACCTTTACAAACTGAATTTTCATTAAGTTGCATCTTGGAAGAACTTCAAAGTATATCAGCTAGATGTAAAATCGGCGTTTCTTTATGGGAAGGTTAAAGAGGAGGTTTATGTCGGACAGCCGCCGGGCTTCACCGACCCAATCCACAAAAACAAGGTCTACTTATTGGACAAAGCGCTGTATGGTTTACACCAGGCCCCGAGAGCTCAGTATGAGACTTTGTCTCAACACCTACTAGCCAACAACTTCATTCGTGGAAAAGTGGAGGCCACTCTCTTCACCAAAGTGGTCGATGGACATCTTCTGATAGTACAAATGATAGTACATCATTAGAAAAAGGTTTTTTAAACTAGAAAAATAAAACTAACTAAAATGCTGAAAATAAAATAAAAATAAAAACAGATAGATAAGATGAATCACTTGGATCCGACTCGTGTGTAGTGTAACCTTTGATTATTTTCGCACTTTTGCACTTGTTTAAGAGATTATCTTAGTTATTGTAGTAGGCCCCTCTTTTGAAGGTGACGTTACCCTCAACCCAGTTGTTTGAGTCAGCAAGGATACAATCATAAAGGGTCGGATTATTGAAAGATAATTAATTAAGTTATTAATGCATAATGTGGTAGGCCCCTCTTTTGAAGGCGACGTTACCCTCGGCTAAGTAGTCTGAGTCAGCAGGGATACAGTCCTAAGTAGCCGAGTTAAAGTTTTAATAGTAGTTTAACTTATGAGGGGATCAAAGAGTTTGGACCCCCGCCATCCAATACCGGAGGGTATTGAAGGAGGTCCTACTAAATTTGACCCAGGTCCTTTCCAGGATCTATACACTGAACAATGGCAAGACTCTTACCAAACCGTTCCCTTAACCCCCGACCAGGTAGCCAACATACCTCCATATAGATCGTGGAGATATGAATGGTGAAAATCTTTTATTTTATATAGACAGTAAAATAATGCCAAGACACCACGGACAAATGTTAAGGAAGAATCACCTTCAATATAAGAAACTAGTAATTAATGTCATTAATACAAAACCAATTAAAAAGTGCAAAAGATTAAAAATAAAAAGTATTACACTAAACACTTGTCTTCACCAAGTGATGTAAGAGACTTAGGCAAACATGGCCTTTGATTGTCAAGAACTCTTACGATCAATCTTGGATCCCGAGATGACTCACACACTCTATGATGGACAATAGATGATGGTGGATGATGGTGTTGTGATGGTGGTGGGTGGTGGGTGAAGTGTGAGAGAGGTGGTGTGCCAAGGAATAAGTTGCAAGAGCTCCAAGCACTCCTATTTATAGGCTGAACAGAAGCTCGGGCACGGCCCAGTGTCCATTGGACATGGCCCCGTGTCCATCCTCCTCTCTTTCTTCATTAAATGCAATTTGTCTGCATTAGTTGACCACGCCCCCGTGTCCGCTAAGCACGACCCCGTGTGCAGAAGCATATCTGTACTATCAAGATTTGCCTGGATTCCGCGAATCTTATAGTTGACACGACCCCGTGTCCGCTGAGCACGGCCCCATGGTGGGCGATGGAAGGTTCTACCACTTTGTCTTTTCTGCTGACACTTGGGCACGCCCCCGTGCTCACTGAGCACGGGGCGTGTTCAGTCTTCTGTCTTCTTGTTTTGCTTGGGAAGATGCTGTCAGGAGGTCGAGCATGCTACATTTGTTCCTTTTCTTGTATTTATGTTAGATTTTGCTGCCTTTTTGCTTCTTTTGTTCATTTGAGCTCATTTAATCCTGAAAATACAAAAGGAAGACAAAAGCACACTTTTTCCAACATTAGTACTAAAAAAGGGTTAGTTTTATGTCACAATTGATGTAATTTATATGTTGCATTTTGTGCACATCAAATACCCCCACACTTGAATCTTTGCTTGTCCTCAAGCAAAACTCTTTATAATGTGGCCTTTTTCACTCCCAAATGGAATGGGTAGAAGAGAAGGTTTTTTTTGGGCTTGTCATAGAGTGTCGGGTTTTCCAAGATTCTTTATCAAGTTTTATTTTTATTTATTTACAATCATATTCGTTATGATTTATTAAAAACGTTTCATAAGATAAATTACTTATTAGGGCATAACATGCCTTTTTAAAATTCCATTTATATACAAGTTCACATACCTCACGGGGGATCACTCGACACTCGGCCGAAGGTGTATTTTTAGTGAATCACTCGAGAGCGGCATGGAACTTACTCCTACCATAAGCTTGCCAAGCAATCAAACTTCATCCTTTTTAACTATATACCTTTGTAAATATCAAGAGGACTTTTTGGGTGAAGGGTTAGGCTTGCTTGAGCTAAAGGTGGGTGGTTGGGTTAGTGGTTAGTAAAAGGGCGAAAAGCGTAAAAAGCATCGGTTTTTGAAAGACTTTTTATTTTTCACAATTTATCTTATTTTGATGAACCATTTCTTTCAAACAAAGTTATTTTTTTGATGAACTTGTTTGTTTATTTGGTTTCATCATTCACATTTTTTTTCAGTCATAAGAAAAACCGAGCTTTGTTACTAAAAGAAAGGGATAAAATAAAAAGGTTTAGGTGGGTAAAAAGGGTGATTGTTTTGGGTTAAGAAATGAAAAGGTTTAGGCTCAAAGGGGTTAACTAGGGGGATTTTGGGTAGGTGGTAAAAAAAATGAAAATAATGGTGTAGATAGAAAAAGGGTTAGTCCTAATGCCTCCATCATTTACTTACTCGGGTTTAAGTTGGCAAGGACCGGGAATGTATTGTCGTGGCAAGTTCTAGAGTCGTAAGAACCAAGCGGCTATTCAAACAAGAAACGAAAAATGAGCATTTAGTGTAGAGATATGTATTTGTATGCTCAATAAAGGCTCAAAACTCACTTTTGTGGGAATGGGTTTTAATGTGATCAAGTATATATAATCAAATTTTAACTAAGCTTGTCATGCCGTTTCGTAATTTTCTTATGTTGGTTCTTTTTATCACGACGCTATCGGTTGTAAATTTGTAAAAATATAACTTGTTAGTGTCACACCCCCAAAATCCACACGCGGAGTACCACCGCTTGGGGGCGTGACATGACCAGGATCAAGCCACCAATCATATTGAACATATAAATAAATAGTGAAAGTTATCCATCAATATGAAAGGTGTTTATCAAAACCAACATAAGTAGATGTAGCGGAAGCATTAATGTAAAAACCCAATCATAAGTATTCAGTGTATGAAATGTCCTAAATGTTTAATAAGCATTCATGATCCATTGCCCACAACGACCCGCTCCTCCTTGTGCAAGCTCCAATAGTACCTAAGGTCCTGCAAGGCATGCAGCAGAGAGTCAACAACTAGTTGAGCGAGTTCATAGAAAGTAAGTTCAGTAATAGTAATTGTATGAGTCGCATTATGTTCGTTCGTTGTTCATGTATAGTATTGGTTTCCATCGCGGGCCCTTTCGGCATGTATGCGAAGATTTGGGTTAACACTCCCAAATATCCTAGACTATGTATATTTGTATCGCTGGCCACCCTGGCATGTGTGCGAAGTTTTAGTATGTATAGTTCGCAGCCTTCCTAAGGCATGTGTGCGAAGATCAGTCATAATATCGCAGCCAACCCCTGGCGTGTGTGCGAAGATCAGTTCAAGTAGGTATACTAGTCTAGCCACATCTTATCCTTTCTCTTCCTCTCCCGAGGACTATATCCTTAGATTTAATAACTAAGTATGTACGCATAATTCATTCAAATCCACCCCCACCCTGGGAACCCCATGCCTTGGCTGTGTGAACTCACCTTGGGTTGCTCGGCAGACACACAAAGAGGTTTCTTGAACTAAAGAGGTCAACCACGTCCTAACAGGGTTACCATACAAGTCAGGTTTTGACTTCAAGTAATGCACGTATAAATCATACCAGTTAACATGTTACTAACACGCATTGATCATGGCAACTCACACATATAATCATGGCAGTCCATCAACAGCAAAGTCACGTAATTTAACGAAGTCCAAGTATCCGGCCCAATCAGTTGGGCTCATGACAGTGCAAGTCCAATAAGGTGCAAGTGTTCGCGGTCTCGAGTCGAGACTAGTCGGTCTCGGGTTGTACTGGTTTCGAGGTCTCGAGTCGCAACAAGGGCGGTCTCGAGTTGTCACGGTCTGGTCGAGACTTCACGGTCTCGAGTCGCAACCGGACTCGTAAACGCTGGTCTCGAGTTGTGCTGTTTGTGTGCGAGTGTTGTGGTCTCGAGTCGAGACTAAGAGTTCTCGACTCGCAACCTTGGTCGAGACAAGCAGATTGTAACAACTTTCCATAATTCAGTCAACAATTATTCCGTGATTTCAGCTAACAAGTTAGACAGTTTCGAAAACAGATCAAATCAACAATTAATCCATGTTCAAGCATGTTCATAATCATCATCAAGAACAATCAACCAAATCATCATACGAAACATACAATCGGATCCTTAAATCAACCGATTCTAAACTAGCATGCACCCTAGTATATGTGTACATCAATTCTGTAATCATGTTTATCTATCCATTCAAGTTATACAAACCCTAACCAATTTAAACATACATGAGCCGATTTCAAGCACATTAACATTAACAATTTATAACATCACTAACCATAATCACCACATAAAGCATGCATAACACAACATCTGTAAACACACACTAACTGGTTAGAGAAGGAATGATCCGAAACAAAACTTCGAGAGAGATGGGGGTGTTCGGCTGCCTTAGTTCCGAGTCGAGAGAGAGAGAGAGTATGTTCTAGGGTTTGTGTGTGTTCTCTTGATTGAAGATTGTGAGAAGTAAAAGACCCCAAAGGTGTGTGTATGCGTGAATGTATACTCGGTTTAGAGGGGTGGGCCAAGTCCAAGCATAGTGAGCCGAGAGAAATGTGTACGGCCCAAAGGTTCGTGTGGTTGGACTAATGTTGTGCGACTAAACTTATGATATCACATGTAATCACGTAACACATAACATAACAAATATAATGTTCCATTACGTCAACTAGTCACGTATAATCCAAACAAGTTACATCGAAGCACACAAATAGAGGTTTGAAATACGAGTTGTCACATTATCCCCAACTTAAAAGAAATTTCGTCCCGAAATTTGGTATGCACTCACTGAGGAAGCTTGGTAAGTTGTAAAGTTGTATCGTTTACTGGTTTTCCTGGGGTGTCACATCCTCCCCCCATTGATCTGGAATTTCGTCCCGAAATTCCGCAGTAGTAGCTTCAGCCTCAGTAGTGGTTGCATTGGTTCCAAATAACTGGGGATACTTTTCTGTAATCTGGTCTTCGCGTTCCCAGGTGTACTCTGGGCCACGTCTGGAGTTCCAACGAACTCGGACAAGAGGGATTCTCTTGTGTTTGAGGACCTTCACATCCCGGTCCGTGATTTCAACTGGCTCCTCGACGAACTGCAACCGCTCGTCGATAGTGAGTTCCTTAAAAGGAACTATGAGGGTCTCATCTGACAGGCACTTCTTCAGATTCGACACGTGGAAAACATTATGAACTGCCCCGAGTTCCGCTGGTAGGTTCAGTCTATAGGCTACCTTGCCTATTCTTTCTATGATCTCGAACGGTCCGACATACCGCGGATTTAGTTTGCCCCGTTTGCCAAAACGTACTACACCCTTCCAGGGTGAGACTTTAAGTAAAACCCGGTCCCCGACCTGAAATTCCAAAGGCTTTCTACGCTTGTCCGCGTAGGCTTTCTGACGGTCGCGTGCTGCCGCCATGCGTTGTCGTATTTGTGCAATCTTTTCTGTGGCGTCCACTACAATCTCTGGACCCGTAATCTGACTATCCCCCACCTCTGCCCAACAGAGAGGTGACCGGCATTTACGTCCGTACAATGCCTCGAATGGAGCGGCTTGTATGCTGGTGTGGTAACTGTTATTGTATGAGAACTCCACCAAAGGGAGGTGCTTTTCCCAGCCGTTGCCGAAATCAATAACGCATGCCCGAAGCATGTCTTCAAGAGTCTGGATCGTTCGCTCAGACTGCCCATCCGTCTGAGGGTGATAAGCTGTGCTCATGTCTAACCGTGAGCCGAAAGATTTGTGCATCGCTTGCTAGAGCTCTGATGTGAATCGTGCATCCCGATCCGAAATGATGGAGGTGGGCACCCCATGCCTCGAAACAACTTCTTTGAGATAGATGTCTGCGAGAGTGGAGAACTTATCCGTTTCCTTTATAGCTAGGAAGTGTGCAGACTTGGTGAGTCGATCCACGATTACCCATATGGTATCATTCCCACGCTGGGATCTGGGTAGGCCTGTAATAAAATCCATGGAAATTTCTTCCCATTTCCATTGCGGTATCTTGGGTTGCTGAAGTAGGCCCGCTGGTTTCTGGTACTCCACCTTGACTCTCGCACAGGTCAAGCACTTGCTGACATAGGTAGCGATGTGGGCCTTCATTTTAGGCCACCAATAAGTAGTTCTGATGTCGTGGTACATTTTATCCGACCCTGGGTGTACCGAGTAGCGAGACTTGTGAGCTTCATCCATCACAAGTTCGCGCAAACCGCCATAAAGTGGGACCCAAATACGCCCCGTTACATAGTAAGCACCGTCTTCCTTTTGTTCCATTTGCTGCCTTGAGCCGCGTAAGGCTTCAGCCTTGACGTTTTCGGGTTTTAGTGCTTCCATCTGAGCAGTTCGTATCTGTGCTGGAAGACTGGACTGAATAGTGAGCTGCAAGGCTCGTACGCGTCTAGGTAGAATGTCCTTTCGACTGAGGGCGTCAGCCACAACATTGGCCTTGCCTGGATGGTACTTGATGGTGCATTCGTAATCGTTAAGTAGTTCAACCCATCGTCGTTGACGCATGTTCAGTTCCTTCTGCTTGAAGATATGCTCGAGACTCCTGTGATCAGTGTAAATTGTGCACTTGGTACCGTACAGGTAGTGTCGCCATATCTTGAGCGCGAAAACAACAGCTCCCAGCTCCAAATCGTGCGTCGTGTAGTTCCGTTCATGAATCTTAAGTTGACGTGAAGTGTAAGCAATGACCTTGTCGCGCTGCATTAACACACATCCAAGACCCTGGATGGATGCATCATAATAGACCACAAAATCGTCCGTGCCCTCTGGCAATGAGAGGATAGGTGCACTGCAAAGTCTATCCTTTAGGTGCTGAAAAGCAGTTTCCTGCGTGTTGCCCCAACGGTAGGTGACACCCTTCTGTGTCAGTAGTGTAAGCGGCTGAGCAATCTTTGAAAAGTCTTTAATAAACCGTCTGTAGTAACCTGCCAAACCCAAGAATTGGCGTATTTCCGTTGGCGTACGTGGTGCAGGCCAGTTCCTGATCGAGTCTACCTTGGATGGATCGACATGAATCCCATCCCTGTTCACTACATGGCCTAAGAAGTGGACTTCACGAAGCCAGAAGTCGGATTTCGAAAATTTAGCGTACAGTTGTTCCTTCCGAAGGAGTTCCAAAATAAGGCGTAGATGCTGCTCGTGTTCCTCCTGACTCTTGGAGTAGATCAGAATGTCGTCGATGAAAACAATGACAAACTTGTCAAGATAGGGTTTGCACACCCTGTTCATAAGGTCCATAAATACGACAGGTGCGTTTGTTAACCCGAACGGCATGACAAGAAATTCGTAGTGGCCGTAGCGAGTTCTAAAGGCTGTCTTGGAGACGTCCTCATCCCGGACTCTCAGCTGATGATAACCAGACCTCAAGTCTATCTTGGAGTAGTAACACGACCCTTGCAACTGGTCGAATAAGTCGTCTATGCGTGGAAGAGGATAACGGTTCTTCACCGTCACCTTGTTCAGTTCACGGTAGTCGATGCACATTCTGAACGTACCGTCTTTCTTTCTCACGAATAACACTGGAGCTCCCCAAGGCGAAGAGCTTGGACGAATGAAGCCCTTTTCCAAGAGCTCTTGTAGCTGCTTTGACAGTTCCTCCAATTCTGATGGAGCTAGGCGATATGGTGCGCGAGCTATGGGTGCTGCTCCTGGAGCGAGCTCGATTTGAAATTCGACCTGACGGTGAGGCGGTAATCCAGGTAAGTCTTCAGGAAACACCTGAGGATAGTCACGTACGACTGGAATGTCTTCCAATTTCTTTTCCTTCATTGATGCATCTGAAACGAGTGCCAAGATTGCGGTGTGACCCTTCCGCAGACACTTCTGAGCCTTCAAGAAAGAGATGATGCCAACCACAGCACCACTCTTGTCGCCTTGAACTTCGAGAGGTTCTTGACCAGAACGGGGAATGCGAATAATCTTCTCACTGCATAAGATCTCTGCCTGATGTTGGGATAACCAATCCATCCCTATGACGATATCGAAACTTCCCAAGACTATGGAAATAAGGTCGATGGAGAAAACTTGACCGGCTAAGACGATACTACAACCCCTGACTATCTGCGTGGCTTCTAAACTCTTACCATTAGCTAGTTCTACTACATGTTTGATGTTTAGGGGTGTTGGTGCACGTTTTAACAACTTACTGGCTTTCACAGGTATATAACTTGTATCCGCACCCGAATCAAATAAAATAGTAACATAAATATCGTCGAGGAGAAACTTACCCATGACCACATTGGGATCGTTCATTGCGTCTCCTCGTCCTAGCACGAAAGCTCGACCCCTTGCCTTGTTGCCATTGTTGTTGTTGTTCCCACTGTTGTTGTGCCCGTTGCCCTGGTTATTGTTGTTGTTGCGGTTCTGATTCTGGTTCAACTGAGGACAATCGCGTTTGTAATGACCTTCTGCCCCACACTGGAAACATCCCCGGTTTCCACGCTGTGGTTGCTGCTGTTGTGGGTTTTGAGGAACCGGTGGCGGAAGTTGCTGATTCTGGTTCGCAGGTCGTGAGCTCCTGCAATCTTTGGCTTCGTGCCCTAGCTTGAGACATCTCTGGCAACGTTCTTTGCGACACCTTCCACTGTGGTGTCTGTTACATTTGTTACATAGTGGGTGAACTCTCCGGTATCCACCCTGCCCCTGACTGCCAGATGGTTGCTGACTCGAATTCTGGTAGTCGTTCGTCCTGCGCTGCTGTGCTTGAGACTGAACGGAAACTGATCCCCTGCTGGAATCCCCATCCCACTTCCGTTTGTTGTCGCTGTGTGTAGTAGAAGTAGCAGCTGGAGTAGTAGTTGCACTGACGCGTTTGGGCAGCTTGTTCTGTTCTACTGCCTGATCTGTGAGTCGATGAGCAAGACGCTGGATGTCTTGGATGTTGTCGAGGTTTATCGATGTAACATGGCTCTGGATCTCTGGCGCAAGTCCCTTGAGATACAACTCAATGCGCTTCACTGGAGGGTCCACCATAGTTGGACACAGAATGGCCAGTTCGTTTGATCGTTTCGTATAGGCTTCAATCTCTGACCCCATCATTTTCAAGTGATAAAGCTCGTTCTCTAACTTGTGGATGTCATCACGCGTGCAGTATTCCCTCTTAATGAGTTCCTTGAAGTCGTTCCAGGGTGTGGCGTTAGCAGCTGCCAACCCTAAAATCTGAACTTGGGCGTTCCACCAGGTTAGTGCTATTCCTTCTAGCGTGCCAGTGGCGTATTTCACCCTGCGAGCCTCAGGGCATTCACACATCTCGAACACAGACTCGAGCTTTTCAAACCAGTGGAGGAGTCCTACTGCTCCTTCCGTGCCACTAAATGTGCTGGGACGACAGTCCATGAAGTTCTTAAAAGTGCAGACAGGTTGCTGTGCTAGTTGACCTATTGTGTATGAATAGGACAAAGTTTAATTACAAGGGCTAGTTTAGGAGTGTAGGATCTAAAGATCCTAGTGTGTGCTATAACCACAGGATATACCTCCTGCTTGTGCGGCTGCAAGTGCCGCAGCAACTTGAGCTTGAACGAGGGCCTCTAGCTGGGCTTGAGTCATGTTAATCCGTCCAGACATGATCTTCATTGTAAAAGTAGCGTAAGTGAGAATGGTTCGCGAGTAGGGCGATGACAGAAAAGCGTAAGCAAGTAGGTATTCTCATGTAATAAAGTCATGTGTTATCTAAGCGTAATACGAGCAAAGTTCTATATAGTTCTAGCAAGCAGGTAATAAACATAAACCTTATTACCTAGGATGTCGAGTCTTGCACGTGGAGCGAAGCGTCGTTGTGGATCGTTGAGAGCACTGTTCTGCTTATAGTCTGGTTTTAATAAAACGTTTTCCCATATTAAAACCGAGTTCTCTATAACCAATGGCTCTGATACCAATCTGTCACACCCCTAAAATCCACACGCGGAGTACCACCGCTTGGGGGCGTGACATGACCAGGATCAAGCCACCAATCATATTGAACATATAAATAAATAGTGAAAGTTATCCATCAATACGAAAGGTGTTTATCAAAACCAACATAAGTAGATGTAGCGGAAGCATTAATGTAAAAACCCAATCATAAGTATTCAATGTATGAAATGTCCTAAATGTTTAATAAGCATTCATGATCCATTGCCCACAACGACCCGCTCCTCCTTGTGCAAGCTCCAATAGTACCTAAGGTCCTGCAAGGCATGCAGCAGAGAGTCAACAACTAGTTGAGCGAGTTCACAGAAAGTAAGTTCAGTAATAGTAATTGTATGAGTCGCATTATGTTCATTCGTTGTTCATGTATAGTATTGGTTTCCATCGCGGGCCCTTTCGGCATGTATGCGAAGATTTGGGTTAACACTCCCAAATATCCTAGACTATGTATATTTGTATCGCTGGCCACCCTGGCATGTGTGCGAAGTTCAGTCATAATATCGCAGCCAACCCCTGGCGTGTGTGCGAAGATCAGTTCAAGTAGGTATACTAGTCTAGCCACATCTTATCCTTTCTCTTCCTCTCCCGAGGACTATATCCTTAGATTTAATAACTAAGTATGTACGCATAATTCATTCAAATCCACCCCCACCCTGGGAACCCCATGCCTTGGCTGTGTGAACTCACCTTGGGTTGCTCGGCAGACACACAAAGAGGTTTCTTGAACTAAAGAGGTCAACCACGTCCTAACAGGGTTACCATACAAGTCAGGTTTTGACTTCAAGTAATGCACGTATAAATCATACCAGTTAACATGTTACTAACACGCATTGATCATGGCAACTCACACATATAATCATGGCAGTCCATCAACAGCAAAGTCACGTAATTTAACGAAGTCCAAGTATCCGGCCCAATCAGTTGGGCTCATGACAGTGCAAGTCCAATAAGGTGCAAGTGTTCGCGGTCTCGAGTCGAGACTAGTCGGTCTCGGGTTGTACTGGTTTCGAGGTCTCGAGTCGCAACAAGGGCGGTCTTGAGTTGTCACGATCTGGTCGAGACTTCACGGTCTCGAGTCGCAACCGGACTCGTAAACGCTGGTCTCGAGTTGTGCTGTTTGTGTGCGAGTGTTGTGGTCTCGAGTCGAGACTAAGAGTTCTCGACTCGCAACCTTTGTCGAGACAAGCAGATTGTAACAACTTTCCATAATTCAGTCAACAATTATTCCGTGATTTCAGCTAACAAGTTAGGCAGTTTCGAAAACAGATCAAATCAACAATTAATCCATGTTCAAGCATGTTCATAATCATCATCAAGAACAATCAACCAAATCATCATACGAAACATACAATCGGATCCTTAAATCAACCGATTCTAAACTAGCATGCACCCTAGTATATGTGTACATCAATTCTGTAATCATGTTTATCTATCCATTCAAGTTATACAAACCCTAACCAATTTAAACATACATGAGCCGATTTCAAGCACATTAACATTAACAATTTATAACATCACTAACCATAATCACCACATAAAGCATGCATAACACAACATCTGTAAACACACACTAACTAGTTAGAGAAGGAATGATCCGAAACAAAACTTCGAGAGAGATGGGGGTGTTCGGCTGCCTTAGTTCCGAGTCGAGAGAGAGAGAGTATGTTCTAGGGTTTGTGTGTGTTCTCTTGATTGAAGATTGTGAGAAGTAAAAGACCCCAAATGTGTGTGTATGCGTGAATGTATACTCGGTTTAGAGGGGTGGGCCGAGTCCAAGCATAGTGAGCCGAGAGAAATGTGTACGGCCCAAAGGTTCGTGTGGTTGGACTAGTGTTGTGCGACTAAACTTATGATATCACATGTAATCACGTAACACATAACATAACAAATATAATGTTCCATTACGTCAACTAGTCACGTATAATCCAAACAAGTTACATCGAAGCACACAAATAGAGGTTTGAAATACGAGTTGTCACAGTTAGAACTTGAAATTCCCAACGTAAACTTAGACATGTAAAAAGAAAATGAAAATTTTTGAAAACATTTGGGGTGATTAGCGGTTCCAATAGAGTTTTGTGTAAGGCTTGTTAATTAGGACTTGCAAGATTCAAAGTTTTAGCATCCCCCCCCACACTTAAATTACACATTGTCCTCAATGTGTCCCAAAAATAAGTTTTTAGGTTGATTGGATGTGTAAAAAGGTGTTAAAAAGCAAAATTTTATGTTACTGGCACTCTAGACACGGCCCCGTGGTGACCGGGCACGGCCCCGTGTTTAGTTGCCAGTAATCAAAATTTAGTAAAGAGAAACAGAAGCCTGGACACGGGGGCGTGTTCGGTGAACACAGCCCGTGTCCAGTTACCTGAACTGGGCGTTTTCTGCAGATTGTGCAGCACGGGGCCGTGTCGGGCGGACACGGCCTGTGCTGAACTTGCTGTAGTGAAGAATTTTTGTCGGGAAGCTCCGTTTCCGTGCATGGGGTGATGTTTCTCGTTACCCTTGGTATCCTTCACCATCCCGAGTGTGTTTTATTCCTGTAAATTAAAATTAAACTAAAAATTAATCTAAGCTAAGCTAAGGATAGTTCCTCGGAATGCCTCCGTGGTGCGCCACGTTTATAAGGGTCCTTGGCTAGACCCAAAGTCAGGTCACATGTTATCCGAGCAGGATGTTTTGCATCCCATGTTGCACCGTCGGAGAGCATCATCCAAACTCGAATCAATGACCTTCATGTAGTTGACCGGGTCCTCGTCCTCTACTCTCTTCCCTACCCCAAACTTCACTTCCTTATCCCCATACTTCAAAGTAAGTGTTCCGTCATTCATGTCTACCACTGCTTGTGCAGTGGCTAGAAATGGCCTCCCTAGTATGAGGGGGACTTTGGTGTCTTCTTCCATATCTAATATGACAAAGTCGGCCAGGTAGACGAAATTGTCGACTTTGACCAATAGATTTTCAGCGACACCTTGCGGGTATTTGACGGATCTATCGGCAAGTTGTATACTCATCTTGGTAGGGCTTGTTTTTTCCTAGGCCGAGTCGTTTGAACATTGATGCAGGCATGAGGTTAATGCTAGCCCCAAGGTTTGCCAGTGCATTACGAACAGGGGATTCCCCGATCGAGCAAGGAATCGTGAAGCTTCCAGGATCAATCTTCTTTTGTGGGAGTTTGTTGAGTACAAGGGCGGAGCATTCTTCGCCTAAGTTAACTAATTGCAATGATTCGATTTCCCTTTTATGAATGAGGAAGTCCCTCATGAATTTTGAGTATTTAGGCATTTGAGTTAGGACTTCGGTAAATGGAATATTAACATGCAATTGTTTTAGTAAATTTTCGAATTTTGCGAATTGCTCATTGGTCTTTTGGCGAATTAACCTACCGGGGTATGGAACCGGAGGAGCCTTGGTAGGCTCTTGAATTGGAGGAGAAGCCTTTTCTTGTTGGGGTGATGTTGTGCTTCCCTCAGTCGGCGGTGGCGGAGCCTCTTCGGAACCCACGGTACGATTTATTAATGTTATGAGATGGACTTGTGCTTTTGGGTTTGTTTCGGTATTACTAGGTAACGCGCCTTGTGGTCTCTCGGAGAAATTTTGAGCTAATTGATTTATTTGTTTTTCAATGTTTTGTATACTAGCTTGTTGATTTCTGAAATTCGATTCTAATTGTTGAAATCGATCCGAGTTTTTCTTTTCAGTATCGGAGATGAGGCGAGATACAGTATCTTCAAGCCTTTCTCGTCCACCTTGTTGTTGAGAGAAATTTTGTGACTCGTTTCTTGGTTGTTGAAAGTTTGTTCGTTGGTTTAGGTTTTGTTGGTTACTACTATTGCCGGGTTCTCTCCAACCAAGGTTAGGGTGGTTACGCCATCCTTGGTTGTAGGTACCCACCCGTTGGAGGACCCGACGGCCTAGGTCTGTTATCAATATAGTTTACCGACTCTTGTTGATCATCTGTTTCTTTCATACAACTCCAACTTTCATGTGGCTCACCACACCCTTCACAAGCCATAACCGAGGTCGTTTTTGTCATTTCTAACCTTTTGATTTTTGAAGAAAGGGCCTCGATTTGGGCATGTAAAGAAGTGCTTTCATCAACCTTATGGCCGCCCGGGGCAATAGATTTATTGCCTCGGGGAGTGTGCCACTGAAAATTGGTTTGAGCAATTTCCTCAATTTGATTGTATATTTTATGTGGGCGGCGATTACCTAAAAGTCCCCCGGAGCTAGTGTCAAGTGTTTGTCTTGTGTGTGGCAACAACCCATTGTAGAAGGTGGATACTTGTTGCCATACCGCAAGACCGTGATGAGGACACTTTCACAATAGCGCCTTGAACCTTTCCCAAGTTTCATATACGGATTCCCCATCCTCTTGTGAATATGTATTAATTTCAGTCATTAATTTAGTCGTTTTAGCGGGAGGGAAATATTTATATAGAAACTTTTGGGCTAGTTCATCCCAGGTGTTTACCGAGCCAACTGGGAGGGCGTTGAGCCAAGCCTTTGCTCGGTCCTTTAACGAAAATGGAAACATCCGAAGGCGGATGGCGTCGTTTGATGCTCCATTGATCCGGAAGGTATCACATATTTCTAAGAAATTAGTAATATGTAGATGGGGATCTTCGTCCGCAAGCCCATGGAAGGTTGCGGAGTTTTGAAGCATCTGTATCAAATGCGGACGAAGTTCGAAGTTGTTAGCTTCGACATTCAGGGCATTGATAGCGGCGCTGAGATTACCTACGGTGGGTTGTAGGTAATCCATGAGGGTACGTTGGTCCGCCATTGGAAATGGGTCCCTCGAAACTTTCTCTTGGTTTTTAGCTTTAAGTCTTTTTCTGAAAAAGCGTTCGGGTTCTTCTAGAGGTTCTTCTATGTTTCTACTAGAACTGGAGCTCATACACTATGTAGAAAGTTCAGATGTGGTGCCTGGGTTCTAAGTCCTACAATAAAAACAGAAAAGAATGTTGGTCAGTAAGTTCACCACGGCCCCGTGCTCAGTGAACACGGCCCGTGGTCAGAGATACAGTGATTGTTTTCCGGATCCCTGTTACTGGGAAGTTGGACACGGCCTCGTGTTGCACCGACACGGCCCCGTGCTCAACTCTCTGTAACTCGGAAAATAAAAACTGCCAGTGACACTGCTGGGCACGACCCGTATTCGACCAGGCACGACCCGTGCTGAGCTCTGCAGAAGCTGAAAAATTAAGAAAATCCTAAAAAAATAAAAATAGAATAGAAAAAATTGATTAGGCCGCTGATTCCTAACTTTCTTAAAATCCTTGTGTCCCCGGCAACGGTGCCAAAAACTTGATGTGTGCGAAGTGTAATATAATTTAGGTGTATATTTTAAGCCCTTTTTACACTTTTTAGCCAAGTTTTAAATTTAGAAACACGATATTCACTAACACTAAACACACATATGGGCAAGTGCACCCATCATGGACATAGTATAGTGTTGGTAAGATACCGACGTCGTCCAAGGACACAAGAGTTTTTAGTACCGGTTTATCCTCAACGTCTAATCAAATCAAAATATTAGAAAAAAGTTTTTTAAACTAGAAAAATAAAACTAACTAAAATGCTGAAAATAAAATAAAAATAAAAATAGATAGACAAGATGAATCACTTGGATCCGACTTGTGTGTAGTGTAACCTTTGATTATTTTCGCACTTTTGCACTTGTTTAAGAGATTATCTTAGTTATTGTAGTAGGCCCCTCTTTTGAAGGTGACGTTACCCTCAACCCAGTAGTTTGAGTCAGCAAGGATACAATCCTAAAGGGTCGGATTATTGAAAGATAATTAATTAAGTTATTAATGCATAATGTGGTAGGCCCCTCTTTTGAAGGCGACGTTACCCTCAGCTAAGTAGTCTGAGTCAGCAGGGATACAGTCCTAAGTAGTCGGGTTAAAGTTTTAATAGTAGTTTAACTTATGAGGGGATCAAAGAGTTTGGACCCCCGCCATCCAGTTGAAGGAGGTCCTACTAAATTTGACTTAGGTCCTTTGCAGGATCTATACGCTGAACAATGGCAAGACTCTTACCAAACCGTTCCCTAAACCCCCGACCAGGTAGCCAACATACCTCCATATAGACCGCAGAGATATGAATGGTGAAAATCGTTTATTTTATATAGACAGTAAAATAATGCCAAGACACCACGGGCAAACGATAAGGAATAATCACCTTCAACATAAGAAACTAGTAATTAAAGTCATTAATACAAAACCAATTAAAAAGTGCAAAAGATTAAAAATAAAAAGTATTACACTAAACACTTGTCTTCACCAAGTAATGTAAGAGACAGGCAAACATGGCCTTTGATTGTCAAGAACTCTTACGATCAATCTTGGATCCCGAGGCGACTCACACACTCTATGATGGACAATGGATGATAGTGGTGGATGATGGTGTTGTGATGGTGGTGGGTGGTGGGTGAAGTGTGAGAGAGGTGGTGTGCCAAGAGATGAGTTGCAAGAACTCCAAGCACTCCTATTTATAGGCTGAACAGAAGCTAGGACACGGCCCCGTGTCCATTGGACATGGCCCCGTGTCCATCCTCCTCTCTTTCTTCATTAAATGCAGTTTGTCTGCATTAGTTGACCACGCCCCCGTGTCCGCTGAGCACGACCCCGTGTGCAGAAGCATATCTTTACTATCAAGATTTGCCTGGATTCCGCGAATCTTATAGTTGACCACGACCCCGTGTCCGCTGAGCACGGCCCCGTGTGGGTGATGGAAGCTTCTACCACTTTGTCTTTTCTGCTGACACTTGGGCACGCCCCCGTGCTCACTGAGCATGGGGTGTGTTCAGTCTTCTGTCTTCTTGTTTTGCTTAGGAAGATGCTGTCGGGATGTCGGGCATGCTACGTTTGTTCCTTTTCTTGTATTTATGTTAGATTTAGCTGCCTTTTTGCTTCTTTTGTTCATTTGAGCTCATTTAATCCTGAAAATACAAAAGGAAGACAAAAGCACACTTTTTCCAACATTAGTACTAAAAAGGGTTAGTTTTATGCCACAATTGATGTAATTTATATGTTGCATTTTGTGCACATCACAACATGTCAAGCTTCACAGTGTTCAAGTTCGATCTGACATTCAAACCCGCATAATTCAAGCTCAACATACTTGTGTTACACAAGACTTGATGAGTAAAGAGTTACCGTGTCATACTAAGCCTGAGCTTGGACTGAGAGACTTTAGGATATTCTATTTCATGGGCCGTTTGTGGGTCCCAAGTATAGATGATCTTCGCACCTTGCTAATGGATGAAGCTCACAAGTCTCGTTATTCTATTCATCCTGGTGCAGACAAAATGTATAAGGATCTTCGAACCCAGTATTGGTGGCTGGGTATGAAGAAAGACATTGCCTTATATGTTTCCAAATGCCTTACATGTCTTAAGGTTAAGGCAGAACACCAACATCCCTCTGGATTATTGGAGCAACCAGAGATTCTGGTTTGGAAATGGGAAAACATTTCTATGGATCTCATTACCAAGTTACCGCGCACTAAAAGAGGTCATGATGCCATTTGAGTAGTTGTTGATCGTCTTACAAAGTCAGCACATTTCTTGCTGATCCGTGAGGATCTATCTGCTGACAAGCTTGCCAAAATTTATGTTGATGAGGTTGTATCTCGACATGGTGTTCCTTTGAATATTATATCTGACAGAGATGCTAGATTCTCGTCGCGCTTTTGGAGAACCATGCAATCTGCCATGGGTACCCAACTTCATTTGAGCACAGCATACCATCCACAGACAGATGGTCAATCTGAGAGAACAATCCAGACACTGGAGGATATGCTTAGAGCGTGTGTGATTGATTTTGGTGGTAGTTGGGATTCGCATCTACCATTCATCGAATTCTCCTACAACAATAGTTATCACTCTAGCATCAACATGGCTCCTTTCGAAGCTTTATACGGTCGAAAATGTCGTTCACCGGTCTGCTGGAATGAGATAGGTGAAGCTCAGCTTAATGGGCCTGAACTCATTCTAGAGACTACAGATAAGGTTATGAAGATTCGTGATAACCTACAGACAGCTAGAAGCCGTCAAAAGAGTTACGCGGATCGATGACGCAAGCCCTTAGAATTTCAAGTCGCTGATCACGTCCTACTCAAGGTGTCCCCTTGGAAAGGTGTGATTAGATTTGGAAAGAAAGGAAAACTTGCACCACGCTATGTTGGACCATTCAAGATCGTTGAAAGAGTCGAAAAAGTAACCTACAGACTTGAGCTACCTCCTGAACTTGGAAATGTTCATCCAACATTCCACGTGTCCAATCTTAGAAAGTGTTTAGTTGATGAGAACCTCCACACACCACTTGATGAAATTCGTGTTGATAACACGATGCACTTCATTGAGAAACCTGTGGAAATCATGGACCGTGAAGTCAAATGGCTCAAACGCAAGCGCATTCCATTAGTCAAAGTTCGCTGGAAATCTAAACGTGGCCCAGAGTTTACTTGGGAACGTAAAGATCAGATGAAAGAGAAATATCCACATCTATTCTCACAAGTTTCTTCTAAATAAATTTCGGGACGAAATTTCCTGAAGTAGGGGAGACTATGACATCTGTGCTTGTGTAATCATTGTTCAAACTCTGAACAATACAATATTAATAAAACAATGAGTTTTGATCCCAATGTTTGTTATTTGTGTTTGATTTTATGCACGTGTTGATTTTTGATCGATTTTGAACTCTATATCGCTTTCTAGAGAGTTATACGCAAACTGATGCATAAACACGATCAGCTTAACGTGACAAACACTCCGGGACAGCAACATAAGCTTGACATACCTTAAATATCCTTTACCTAACTTAGAAATAAGTTTTAAAGGCTTTGGTATGGCAAAAACAAGTTTATTCGCTCACATGGACTATTTGCGTCAACTTGCAAAAGTCTGCCGTTTCGTATGGAAACGTACAGTTCTGAACTTGATCATAAGTTAAACATACCTTATATAAACTAAACATGGCTTAGAAATAAGCTTTGATAGGTTCGGTGTGCGAAAACATGCTTATATGATCTTATAGGGGCTAAAAGTGTCAAAAAATGGCGTAAGTTCGCATTTTCGCGCATATCTTACGCTCTAACCACATCTGGACTTCCAAAATTTTTGTATACACTAAAATATTTTTATTTTAGTAATCGGCATGCAAAAATACCATTCGTCACTTAATTTGGTTCGTTTTCGCGTCCGTTTGAGTTTCGTCATAATTTAACGAACAACGCGACCGTACGACCAAACGAGCCGACATCCGAGATATTTTTGAGCATGTTTTGAGTTCCCAATACTTTAACTTCAATTTTAGAGCCTTGAAATGAGGTTAACGGGGCTTAAACGTGTCAAAAATGAGCCGAAATGCAAGTTTTACAAGTTTAGGGGCTAAAACTGACAATCTGCCAAAGTGGCCCAGGCGGCCCGCGTAAGCCTGGCCTTATCCTTACGCGGCCCGTGTTAGACATGCCAGACAGGAACATTGAATCTGGTCTTCCAGCTCGTTTTTGATGGTTTTGATCTCTAGTTTTTCATACTATGGGCTGGTTTGTGTGGAGAACAAGTCCCCCAATCATTCTCTAACACTTGTATGGCCAAGATCATTCCTTCTTTGCCAAGAAATGATCCTAACGGTTTGCAAAAAACTATATAAGGCCATGCCCTCATTCATTTTCCTCACATTTGGTCTGAGATTTCTCTAAGTGGTTGTGATTATTCACTACCTACCTGAGAATACTTAGAACCAAATCTATTTGGACCCTTTGTAAGTCCTCTTTCGTTCTTTTATCGCTTTCTAGCTTAAAAGTCAAACTTTGTTTGACTTCCAGCTTTGACCAGTCCATGGTCAACGAGAAGTTCGTTTGAACTTCACAACGTGAGCGTAATCACGATGGTTATAGTCCCTTGTGACTATACCTACTGATTACCACGTTGACTAGGCGTAGTGACGAGTCGTAGTTTCGGTTAAAATGCGCATTTAAGCGTATTTTGCAACCAAACTACTCTTGGTATCAAAACACTTTGTTTTGATATCAAAACCTGTTTTCTAACTTAGTTAAGCATGTTTTAACATGCTTAGCTCGTCACTTTTAGTTTAGTGCTTGTTTAGAGTCGTAAGTCAAGCGGTCTAAACCACCGCTTAGACTTTCGAACCCGACCCGTTTGCTAGTTAGCTTGTATGCCATAGTTTCATAGGGAATAACCTCTGAGGTTATACCTTATGATCACATAGGATTGGTTAGTCATTTGCTAGTTAGCTTGTATGCCCATAGGAAATGACCAAAATGCCCTTTTGAAGCATAAGTATGTATTTTGCCTACGTGAACATATTTTTGACATATAATCTGATTTAGTAACATGTTTTGGGATAATTGGGCATGTAAGACTTGACATAGCACATAGATAACCATCCGAACATAGTTTTACGCAAACGACGCATTATAGTGGCTTATACTACCATAATGGGTCGAAACGGGTCAAAAGCACCTAGGTAGACTTTCAAATCAGAATGTAAGGTCTATTAAATCATACCATATGAGTTCAAATACTCATTTGATTTATAGAACCTCATTCTATCCTATCTCCCGATTTAGGATCCGTTTATTAACATAGTTACCTATATTAGGTGCCGGTTGATTCGTGATCCTTGAAGCCTTATTTAGTCTTATTCTCAAGACTATTAGGCAATCCCAAGTGAGTACATAGTTCCCCTCTTTTACCGTTTTCAAATATTTTGGGGTGATACACATGTACATACATATTACTTTCGTGCATTTCATGCTTTTATGACATAAACATGCTAGTTTCACCTAGTACACTTATAGTACATGCTTTCAATTGTGTTTTGCTACGTATGTCAAGGATGCTAGCGCATTGATTTATTACACATTTGTTGCATATGTTTACTTAGCATATGTACACATTGTTTTACATGACATTTATGCTATGTATGTTACTGAGTATGCTAGCACATTGTTTTACATGAACATTTCTACTAGGCATGTTTACTTAGCATTCCTAGTACATGGTTTTCACATGCTACATTGGTTATGACATTTGGTGTGTTTAATCGGGACAATAATACATTCATTAACATTGATCACGCCGCTCGGTAGTATGTAATGGTACCATAGGAATTGACAACTCCCGTTTCCGACTTCCTAGGTTTGTTTGGAAGATGGGAATGACAGAATCCGACTACAATATTTAGATAAACCTTTAATTTGTTTAAAGGTTTGTCGCCACAGTCGCAAGGCTTGAATGTATGCGATTAACATTACTGCATAAATGTTTGTAATCATAAAGCATTGTTTTTCTGCAAAACATAACATTTGATTTAAACTTAGGTTTATTCAAAAACTTTGTTTTGTACATTTTTCCTATGGGGTTGAGTAATTACTAGTTATTCACCATACATAACATTTGTTTCACATTGACATCATCACATAGTTTAAGTAGGTACTTGCTACTTGCTATGCATTTCATTTGGTTATACATGATACATGTTACACAAGACATTGAAAATGGTTTATACATAAACATTTTTGACATTAAACAAGACATTTTGGTTGGTTATTGATAAGTGACTTATGTAACGGGGCTATGTGTTATATGATAAAAGCATGGTGGATACGCCGCTGGTACTTCCTATATATAAGTGCTTTTTTTGTATTACACATTGTTGCGTTATCTAAACCACTTGGGCAAGGCATGAAATATTTTATACAAGAACATGACATTGTTTTACAAATTACACAATTTATACAAATTCACTTTTACTTGGTTATTCATTTAACCATGCATTGTCCTTTCACTATCATTTGATTTTCATATCGATTTTCATATGATTTCATAAAGGAAAACATTTTACAAGGTTCATGACCACATTTTTGTTGAACACTTCTTTTAAACTACAAGTCATGAACCCTACATAAACAGAACCTATGTATCTCACAGACATTTTTATGCTGACGTACATATTTTTACATGTGTTTTAGGTGCTAATGCATGATGATGTTTGTGCTTCACTTAGGCAGACTCGGGCCTTAGTGACTTAAAAGACAGTTAAGTATGTTATTTTAGTTTGAACTCAAAGACAATGTAAACTTAAATCTCAATAATACATAACTTTAACTACCATGGTTGTTGAAACAATAATTCTGTCGCATTCACTCCCCGGCGTTTCCGCCGCGGTTTTGTTGTTTTGACGCGGCCGGGGTGTGACATATATATATATATATATATATATATATATATATATATATATATATATAGGGTGAGGATTTAGAGAAAACGCTCAAAAGTGTGAGAACGGAGAGAACGCTTATGGATCGTCCGATCAAAACAATCTATGGACTAGATTGGCGCGGTGACATTTTAGTAAATAACACCAATTTTATTACGTGGACGCGCGTCATTAAGGGTAAAAAAGTAAAAAACTATTCCTCACATAAAACGCCATTGAAAATAAAACGCCAAATAAATACAAAACGTCAATTTTATCACTGCGTACTTTTTTTCTGTGTTTTTATTTAAGCTCTCTGGCTACAAAAACGCCATAAAATATGAAACGCCATTATATAAGACCAAACTTTACATCCGGATAAATGTTATTTACATTTTGTGTTATAAAAATAAGATCCCGCCTAACCTACGCGCCAAAAAAAATCTATAAATAGAAACGCCTCACCACCTTTCCGTTTATCACACCAAAAAAACACACAGTGGTTGCTAAAAAAAATACAACTCAATGTAAAACGCCAAAAAATACGACGGCAAACATCTTTTTTTGATCCTCAGTAAAGTTCTGCATGAAGCTTCATTTAATGATTTTTTTACGCGAGTGAAGAAAGATTTTGCTGCATGAGATGGACAAAACTGAAAAAAGAGAGACTGATGACACCCATATGTCATACTGTCATCTTTGTTCCTGAAGAAGGTTTGGATGATAAGAAGAGACCTATACTAGTGGCACATAGTATCCACCCACAGGGGGTCGCTCTATGTCTCAAACATCAACAAAGACATTTCAACACATGAACAAAGAAAATAAACAATGCCAAACCCAAAACGTCATTTATTTGTCACATTTCTTGTAGTTTCAAAAGAAAAAAGAGACCGATGACACTGAAGATATAAATTCATAAATTGCTTCTACTTTGTTTTTCTTTTTACTTTTTTTTTTAATTTTTCTTGGTCTATTGTTTGTTTTGTAATGTCAGTTAATAAACAACAAAATAATATTAATGCTATAATGAAAAATATAATAAAACACCAAAATTAGCAAATACGTGTAAAACGCCATAATGCCATAAAAAAGCCCCCCAATAAACTACCAAACTATAATAAAATTAATTTGAACAACTAATATTATAAAAAAAGAGTGAAACAATGTGCAAAGAATATAAAACAAAAGAAATCCAATAGTTATCTAACTACCATTGGAAAACAAAACGCCATAATTACAGCCGTCAAAAGATTTGACGTACTACACCATTAAAACAGTTGAGTCTGAAAACAAAACACTGTAAACTGCAAAAAAACAGTAAAATGAAACGATGGAAAATATAATTACTAACATTTATTATATTAAATTTATTTATCTTTTTCAAAATGCCATAATTACCTAAAATACGCGGGAAAAAAAGTCAATATAAAAGAAGACCATCAGAACCGAAGCTCAAACACGCCAAAAAAACTAAAACGCCACATATTCTCCAAAACGCCAAAAAATTTAAAAAATGGCTAAGGTTATTGCATGGAGGTTTGAAAGGAAAGAAAAAAGATTCATCTTAAAGTTCGCTAACAGGAGAAAGGGTTAAGGTAAGAACAATAAAAGCCATGATGGGAATGAATGAAAATGTTCAGAAGGATATCCTGGCCCTTGGGGTTCCAAGAGACAAGGATTGTGAAAGAACAAGAACTGTAATAAAAAGACTGGAGAGAAAGTTTCCAGCAGAAGATGATGATATTGAAGATACACAAATACCAAAACTTAGCAGTTGGGTATTGCATGAGGAAGAAGGAACACTTGAAGTAACTTATATAAACGGGGTGCAATATTCAAGACCAATAGAAGAAATGTTGAAGACAGGGTTGCTATCTATCATTGAACAACTCTGTGATTTAACACCTTCAAACAATCCAAAATCCAAGGATGCAGTGATATTCATGAATAGGCTGCAGCAAAGAAGAGACGAGCTAATGGCGTTATTTGCAAAAATGAAATTTGACGATGAAGAATCTGAAGAAAGTGAAGAATGAAGCAATGGGTACATCTCTGATGTAATCCCACCTACGGAAGGCTATTAGATTATTTTGATTTTCGAGTTATTGTAATTTTTTTAAAATATTAATCTATGGTAATGAATTATTAACAAAAATATACAAAACGCCAAAAATGACATGGAAAAAGCCATAACGCCAAAATATTAACTATGTGACACAAAAAGAATTAACCCAAAGAGAAGAAATCTGAGAAAAAACAATAAACTCCAAATAATTAATAAATCTACAAAACGCCAAAATTATCTTGCACGCAAAAAATAAAGAAGCATGTCAAACGCGAAAATCGTGAAAGGAGAAGAATACCAAAAAGACAAAAAAAAACCCTCGGACCCTGATCATGCCCCACGCCACGTGTTCGGCCAGGATGTGTTCTCACCGTTCTCACACTTTTTACCGTTTTCTCCTGATCCCGTTTATATATATATATATATATATATATATATATATATATATATATATATATATATATATATATATATATATATATATATATATATATATATATATTACTATTACTGGTATGGGTTCATCCAGAATTGCATATTACGCTCGTCATATTTCCAGACGAGCCTTTCACCTATTTGTCTCATTCTCTCACTTTCTTCTAGTATCTCCTCACCAAAGGTTTAGAGTTCTTGCACATTCTTATTACTTATGGGTGGGGCTGGTGCTGGTATTGGGTCAAGAAACTAGGGCATCGGTTCTTCGTGTGGGTAAGGGTTCTCTAGGATTTCTCGGATATATTGGTCATTATCAAAATATGGGTCCAAAGGGTCCAGGTTGGGATAGGGTGCTATGGGTTCCTCTATTGGGTAAAGTTGTTGGTAATCCCTGTGGTCATTAAACCAGGGGTCATAGTCTGGGGGATGGGGTGCTGGTACCCTAGGGATTTCAGTTGGGTCAAAATCAGGTACTGGAATTTGGTCTATTGGGTTTGGCTTAATTTCCATAGGTTGTGTGGGGAATAGTGGCAACGGCTGGGGTGCTATGAGTTGTTCTAGATTCGGGTCTGCAGCTGTAGTTGCTAAGATATGAAAATTTTCTAATCTCCTATTGATCATATCCTGTGTTTGAGCATTCATTTCTCTATTCGCGGCTGCTAAAGCTCGCTGCTGCTGTAGTTTTCTCATCCTTTTTCTACGTTCATGAGTTTCTTTGCTGAACCATCCTCTCTTCTTAGGAGGGAATGGCTCTTCAGATTGTGCTTTTAACACGAAAATCCCTTCTTCGGTGTCAGTCAAATACCCCGAGGGGGTAGGCTGTGAAGAGGTGCCTTCGTCCCTAGGAGAGCTGGACAACTGACGGTAAGCGTCTGAAGGTCCTTTGTCGTTCATACTGTAAACTAACCAATTGTCAAATAACACAAAACAATAATATATAGATATGCACGTATCTATGTAAATTATTTCCTAACATATTGAATAATATTTTGGTGTCAGCAGAACACTTCTGTGGCTAAATCAGTGGCTGTCGCTCTGATACCACCTTCTTCTGTCGCAACCCCCAACCCCTGCCTCGGGAGGCGGGCGGTCGCGGCCTACTCAAAGATGGTGGTATCGGTGTTTATCATTATTTGGCAGCGAAAATTTCATCAGGACCGTAGTTAGGAAATATTTTATCAGAGTAAAACACTATATTTTATAATATTAATTATCTTGGGATAAAACCCAAGTTTTCGTTACAAACAGGTTAATAGGGGTAAACCCTATTTTATTGAAATAAAACATCTTCTTTATTTAGGTAACCTTTATAGCCACTTTTCCAAGCCTTCAGTGCTGTCCAGCTGGCTTCTATTTGGCTTTCACATTTTGTTACCTGAAACGCGTTTAAAAACATTTTATCAGTGGGAAATACTGGTGAGTGAATCCCAATTTAATCAAGAATATTTTTATCATTTAACAGTATTGAGAGCGATTACAATGTTTGTATCTACACAATTATTCATTCAGTACTGTCAATCCTGGCTGGTGGGTCATATTACTCAGTGGCTATCTCGTTGTCCAATGGTAACGTGTTCCACATTTTGTATACAAACCCCAACATACCGGCAATATTTGAAGAATTACAAAGACTCAATCACTGCTAATCACATTGTAAAATATTTAAGGTTTTGTAAAATAGTTTGCAAAAAGGTTTACAAAAAAGGAGATTACTCAGATTGCTATTTTAGGGTTTTCCTTTGTGGTTTCCTGGTTATTATCTATTAGTTAAACAATGCACACGCATTAGTATAATAACCCAAAATTTACATTAATTATACCCTCCCCGAGACAGAACTCCAACGACTACGTTGGGCAGAGCCTCAACAGCCATTACGGAGCGCTAGATCAATCGGGCAGCGTATCTAATACGTAACCGGGGGTTATGATACTTACAACGAGGCAAAACTTCGCTAATTAGGGGGTTATAATGCCCGGGTATTACTTCTACGCTTTAGAAATTGAGAGAGAATTGAAAAGAAGTGAACGAGTTGGACTGAAGGCCGATCAAGGCAATTTATAGGGTTGTTCATCAAGTTTATCGTGCCCCGCGAAAGCCACACAAGGGGCTTACGCGCCCCGTGACGTAGGGGGTCTACGGCGTAGCTTGGACCGGTCATTCGTATAGGTTCAACACACGTGAAGACACGTGGCGGCTTAGGGTGCAGCCTTGTAACCAGGCGCTCGCGACCCGCGTAAGACCAAGGCTAGGTCTTCGCGGCCCGCAGAGACTAAAAAATTTGATTTTTAATTAATTTTAATAAAAATAAAGGTATTTTCGGCCATTTCTCGTATACGGGGTGTATTTTAGGACGTATTGAGATGTTCTAAATATTTTTAGGGTGTCGAAAATAATTTTGGAGGGTTGTTATATATTGACCAAGATTGCAAGATCTTTGAAAGTTATAAACATCACTGTATCTTCACAATTACAACAACTTTCAAAAACCAAAAGACCCCTCTTGTTCCCTCAAACTTACGGCCACACCTTCACCACCATACACCACCATCTTCAACCATTAAATACCATTTGCTAAGCCAATTCAAGATAAATTGAAGGAGTTTCAAGGATGGAGAAGCTTTAGGAAGCACTTTGGAGCCTTCATACCTTCATATTATTCTCATCTTCTTCACTAGAGTGCTTCCCTAGCCTTGTGGTAGTTGTAAGACATCTTCTCATCATTTTTATACTTGTTATGTTATGTAAAATGATAGTGTGTAGTTGTAAGACATCTTCTCATCATTTTCATACTTGTTATGTTATGTAAAATGATAGTGTACAACTTGTAATCTTGAACACCATGAAAATCAAAGCTAAAACTTTAACTATAACTTGAAAGTTTACAAAAATAAAGTATTTACATGTTGATTATATTGATTTTTGTGAGCTAGTTAGTATGAACTTGATGATTATGTTAAACTAGGTTGTTTAAATGTTATGATCTTGTATGAACATGGTCAAAAATGATGATTTAAACATCAAGATGTTTAGATCTAACAAGGTCGCCATCTACATAAACCATGAACTTAAACAATAAACTTGAATATTTTTTTAACAAATATAACTTTTACAAGAAGTTAAAATCACGATTTATAGTATAGTGATCTTAAAAAGT
Organism: Helianthus annuus; assembly: GCF_002127325.2. Classification (NCBI taxonomy): domain Eukaryota; kingdom Viridiplantae; phylum Streptophyta; class Magnoliopsida; order Asterales; family Asteraceae; genus Helianthus; species Helianthus annuus. The sequence continues at coordinate 126,264,204 of NC_035449.2, forward strand.
AGCCTAAACAAGTTTGTTTAAATGGGTGAACTAGGTTAAAGATCATAAGAAAATAAGTTGGTTTTAAAGATCATGTTGAAATATATTTTTAGAAGTATTGCTAAAAATATATAAATAAGAGTTCATGGAAAAATGAAGATGTTATGTGTTATTTTTATACATGCAAAGTTGATGGTTGAACTTGTTTTGGGTCGATGATGATTTTTGGGCTTAAACATGGTTTAAAATATGTTTTAAAAAAGTGGAAAACGCCCTATTTTAAGGGGATACTATGGGGAAATTTTCTAAAATCCTAATCGTGATTAAGGTGTAATTAAAAAGTGATTAACATGACTAAACGTGGGCCTTAATCACGATTAGGTAATTCTTGATGGAAAGGTTTAAGTCCTAAACTTCTAAAGTATTTTCTTAAATACTTAAACATGTTTTCATAAGTTAAAAATGGAAACTTATATATATATATATACATATATATATATACATATATATATACATATATATATATATATATATATATAGAGAGAGAGAGAGAGAGAGAGAAACGGGTTCTGGAGAAAACGCCCAAAGTGTGAGAACGGTGAGAACGCATCCTGGTCCAACACATGTCCCGCGGCATAGAGAAGGGCGGAGGGGCTTTTTTGTCTTTTCATTCTTCTTTTATTTTCACAACGTGGTATAATATTTTCTGGCGTCTAAGTTTTTTTTTGGCGTTAATTGTATTTATTAAACTTTTTGGCGTTGAATTAATTGTTTTTGTGTCACATATATAATTTTTTGGTGTTATATCATTTTCTGGTTAATTTTTTGGCATTTGTGGCGTTTTATGTAATAATTCACTATGAGTAATTAATATTTGCATAAGATTAAAATAAGTTCAATTTTTCTTTTTGGCGTTTAGTGAAATTTTTGGCGTTTTAATACCCTTTACAAGGTGCTTTGCCAGCAGCTGTTCTCCCAGTTTTCATTCTACTAGCGTTTTGGTGTTTGTAGTTTTTGGCGTTTTATATAATAAGGTATTTTATTTATAGAGAATTAGATAACAAAACAACATATAACTTGATATCAATACAATATAAAATGAAAACAAAAATAATTAAAAATGGTAATCTAATTTTTCTTTCCAATCTTCAATGTCATCAGTCTCTTCCTTCTTGAATTTGTTTTTGGTGTTTTGAACATTTTTTGAATAATTTAGCTAGATGCCAACTTTCCTTCATAAACCCCGTCTTTTTCAGAAGAAGCTACTTAGTGGCATCCTGTTTTTGGTGTGATATTCTTGTTTGGTGGCATGTCGTTAAAGATCAACTCTTGCTTGATGCTATTTGTAATAATGGAGTCCAAAATAGCATTTTACACTTGTATTGAACCCTTTATTCCATCCATATAATCATCAAGAACAAAGCTCACATGATGGCATATCACTGTCATCAGTCTCTTTTTTTTTGAATATTTGTCCATCTCTGTAGGATCGTTTGCACAACCAAATGAGTCGTTCAGAAGAGATCTCGTCCAATACGAAAGGCGGAAACAGACGTATCAGAGTTGAAACAGCTTGATATACACTCTAATTGTCTTGTTTATTGATATAACAACGTTTTACAGCCTGGAGACACTTCGGCTGCACCTCGGTACCGGAATCAGAAAGTTACAAATGAAATGATAAAGGCAGGTATTTATAGGCATTCCATTTCGTGCGGAACAGCTCACACGAAATGGTCATTTCGTACGAAATGGCTTCACCATTTCGTGCAAAATGGCTAATAGTCATTTCGTACGAAATGGATATTCCATTTTGTGCGAAATGGACTTCCAACACTAAATCCATATTTTCTCGTACAACGTGCCCTGATCTTTCTAATCTATTACAAGACTCGATACAAGACGAATGTGACACCTGTGTCACTTCAGCCATCAAACAAATACCAAACCAATGAAATATTGTATTTCATACTTGGGATTTGTATAAACATGTGTATCATTTGCACATATCAACTCTTGTTCGATTTCGGGCTCTAAATCGCTTTCTGGAAGGTTATACGTGCACTGTTGTGTAAATATAACCAGATTAATGCAACAAACACTCCGGAATAGTGACATAGGCTTAACATACCTTAAATAACCTTTACATAACTTAGAAATAAGTTTTGGAAGGTTTGGTGTGCCGAAATCAAGTTTATTCGCTTACAGGGATTAAATTCGACAAACTGCGAAAGTATGTCGATTCGTACTGTAACGAACATTCTGGAACTTGATCATAAGTTAAACATACCCTAAATATCCTTTACATAGCTTATAAATAGGCTTTGAGGGGTTCGATATGCTAAAATAAACTTATTTGATCAATAGAGACTAAAAGCGTCAAAAGTGCATAAGTTTGCATTTTCGCGCATATCTTTCATCCTGAATATATCCGGACATCCAAAAATTTATGTAATCATTAAAATATTTTATTTTAGTGATTGGCATAAAAAAATTCCATTCGTCGCGTAATTTCGATCGTTTTTGCGTTCATTACGATTTCCGTCGTAATTAACCGAACAACGCATCCGTACGACCAAACAAACCGACATCCAAGATGTTTTTGAGCATATTTTAAGTTCCCTATACTTTAACTTTATTTTAGAGCCTTGGAATGGGGTTAACGGGGCTTAAAAGTGCAAAACAATCAACTTTTACAAGTGCATGGACCATTTTTGAAATTTCTGGCAGATACATTGAACTTGGTCCACTTTTGAGATTTGATGGTTTTAAACCCATGGTTTTGCAATACCATGGGCTGATATTTAATGGTTATTACAATTCTATGGGCTCATATTAGGGGCTCCCATGGTTTTACAAAACCATGGGCACATGTGTACGGTTGAGATTAAATCACGTTTTACGACGAACGATCTTAACGGTTCCATGAAATCTATAAATACCCCACACCCATTTCATTATTCCTCACATTTGAATCTGATTCTACACTCTCTAAGTGGAAGTATATGCTTCCTACCTGAGAGTGAATCGGGTTCGAATCTTGCGGGGACCTCCTGTAAGTATTCTTTCGCGTTTATCGTTCGTTTTAGCGTTAAAGTCAAACTGCGTTTGACTTTTTGCATTGATCGGTTTATGGTCAATGCGAAGTTCGTTTGAACTTCATAACGTGAGCGTAATCACGATGGTTATGGTCCCTAGTGACTATACCCACTGATTTCCACGTTATCTAGGCTCAGTGACGAGTCGTAGTTTCGGCCAAAATGCGTTTCCTCGCGTATTTTGTGACCAAACTACTCTAGGGTATTAAAACCGTTTGTTTTAATACCAAACCTGTTTTCTAACTTTACTAAACATGTTCTAGCGTGTTTAGCTCGTCGCTTTTAGATTTGTGCTTGTCTAGGGTCGTAAAGGTAAGCGATCTAAACAATCGCTTATACTTTCGAACCCGACCTGTTTGGCCGATCATTAGGATCCGACCAAACACATTAGGTGACCATAGTTGTATAGGGAATAACCTTCCGAGGTTATGCCTTATGGTCACGTCATTTAAGTAGTTGTATGATAAGTAGTTCTTATGCCTTAGGTAAATTACCAAAATACCCTATTTACGCATAAATTCATTTTAAGCATATGTGACCTAAATTTTGACATCTAAACTGATTAGGCAACTATATTAGACATGTTAAGGCATGTTCTACTTGTCAGAGGACTAGTTAGGCGGTCCGAACGCGTTTTACGTGAACGACGCGTTAAAGTGGCATAAGCTACCTAAACGGGTCGTAACGGGTCAAAAGCACTTAGGTTAGGTTTCATTTTAGTATGTAGGCTTTGTTGAACCATATCATATGAGTTCCCATACTCATTTGGTTTACGAAACCTCATACTATCCAATCTCCCGATTTAGGTCCGGTTATTTATGTAGTTATCTATATAGGGTGCCGTTTGATTTCCGTGATCCCTCTAGCTTTGCTTGGTTGTTGTTCAAGACTTCTAAGCACCCTCAAGTGAGGACATAGTCCCTTCTTTTACTGTTTCTCAAACGTTTTGGGGTGAAACACATGTGCCTACTTGTTACTTTCATGCTTTTCATGTTTTCATATCATATACTTGCTATTTTCATTAGTACACTATTAGTACACGATTTCATTATGTTTTGCTATGTATGTTTACTTAACATGCTAGCACATTGTTTCACATGACTTTTCTGCTTTGTATGTTAACTTAGCATACTTAGTACATTTGATTTACATTTACCTTTTCATGCTATGTATGTTCATTTAGTCCATACTTAGTACATTCACATCACATCATATGCTTACATTCGGTATAACATTTGGTTTGTAAAAACGGGACTTATATACATTCATTAACATTAGCTACGCCGCTCGGTAGTAAGTAATGATACCATAGGACTTGACAAATCCCGTTCCTGACATCCTGGGTTGGTTTGGATGAAAGGAATGACTGAATCCGAAAACATTTCACATTGATAACCTTTACTTAAGGTTATCCGTCTGTCTCAAGGCTTGAATGTATGCGTTTAACATACCGCATAAGTGTTTGTATCAGTATAGCATGCATTTCCACAAAACATAACTTTGATTTAAACCAAGTTTTACTTCAATACTTTGTTTTGTGTATTTTCACCTATGGTTTAGTGATACATATTTCACTTGCCATACATGACATTTTGTTTACACATTACATGATTGACATTTGACATAGACAGTTTTTTACATGGTTTTCACAATGACATTTGACATTTGGTTTAGACATGGGCAATTTACATTGGTGGTTTGTTTGGGTAAGTGATTTAAGTAGTGAGACGTGTGTAATGTGATACAAGCATGGTGGATACGCCGCTGGTACTTCCTATATATAAGTGCTTGTATTATATTACATGTCGTAGCGTTATTTAAATCATTCAATTTGGACTTAAACATTTTATACAAATAACATATTTTTCACAAGACATTGTTTTACAAAACAGTTTGTTTTAAACAAACTCATTTTACTTGGTTATTCATTTAACCTTACATTATTCTTTCAAATATACATATCTATCATCGCTTTTCAAACGTTTTATAAAACAAAACATTTTACAAGGATCATGACTGACTTTTGTTAAACAATCTTTTTTTTAAACTTATAAGTCATGAATCCTAAATCAATAAAACCTATGTACTCGCCGGCATTTTTATGCTGACGTACCTATTTTCACATGTGTTTCAGGAGATGATGCATAGGATTGATCAAGATACACATAGGTGGACTTGGGCCTTAGTGACAATAAAAGATGCAAGACTAGTTAATTTTGTTGTACTTATTTGTTTGTTAAGACGTTGTAACTCTTTTAATCAATAAAACAACATTTCAACTTTCCATGTGTTATGAAACAATGATTCTGTTACAACACTCCCCGATGATTCCGCCACGTTTTGTTGTTTTACGTGGTCGGGGTGTGACAACGAAGTTGACAGACATATGCACCAACAGACTCCCCCTTGGATGTTGACGAAGTCTTTAGTGTCGAGTCTTTGAAATCTTCAGTCTTTATCAGTCTTCGCTCTTCCAAAGTATCCAACACTGTAAGCATCCTTCAATTTTCTCTTCTTCTCTTTATCAGCAGCAATAGCTAATCTTCCCCCTTGGATGTTGATCTAACAATTTTCAATCTCCTCTTTTCTCTTATCTCAGAATCTCAATTTGACTTTACACATTCTCTTGATCAGATCTCTTGATTCCTTAAGTTCATCAGCATTAACAGCTTGTGTGGATTGCAAGATTCGAAACAGGCTCTTTGACATTCAAACTCCCCCTTGAATGTTGATCCTGGCTTTAACAACTTTCACAGGTTCTAAGATCGAAACCTACCTGGCTCTTTGCAACACTCAGAATCAGGAACCTGGCTAACCTGCACATCCTCTACCTCAAAATAAATTTCACAAATTTTAAAATTTAACAAATTTATAAACCACATGTAAGTATCAATCAAACAAAAGATGATTACAATGTTAATTTCTAATGAACCACTTGTAATATATAATTTTCTATTTCAAACACACTCTCCCAAATCTTTTGTTCATCAGGTTCAGCACTTGGAATTTTGAAAATCAGCTTTCCAACATCAGTTGTCGAAAATAAGATGAAATAAAATCTTTTTGAATTTTCAAAACTTAATGCTAAAACACACTAAAATCTTTTGGATTTTTGATTTTAAATGGAAAACAACAAAGAAATATTTACAAACAATATTTTTTGTGAGTTTATGTAAGAGGATCATATCAGTTTTTGAGACAAATCACTAACACCGTTAAGCTTTAATCATTTTAAGTTCTAAACGATTCACTTAGATTGTCAGTATACTGATCCACTTAAATTTTCACACAAAGTTCAATTGTTCCGAGATACGAGATTAGTGTTTTAAGCACTTAAACTTATTAGCGTGTACCACCTCAGAATATACTCCCGTATCCAGACTTCTATATTCAGTCTTACAGGTGAATGTACACTAATGATATTTGTAATCGGTAATGCGAGACCATGAGAGCTCAGGTTAGAACTTTCGTTCAGACAAAGAGATGATGGCTCGTCTTTAGGTGTGTCCCGTTTGGAGATCTTTTCTTCAACAGCACATGATTAGCATTTTTCAATGTTTCATCATTTTTTATGCCGAGGGTGAGCTTTATGATTAAAGCAATGCAAAGCATTATACGAGGACTAGGCTATTGCTTCCGGAAAATCAGAAGTCCAGGTATAATACCCCAGATATCATCACGCACAAAGACCTAGTATGTCAGAAATAGAAAGCCCTTCAAACAAGATTTCAGGGGTTACCTATATATACGAGAGATGTTCCCCATGAAATAAGTAAGTTATGATATTTAGGTTTATATCTCGAAACCAATCTACTGAATGTATAAAAACCTACTGGCAAATCGTCAGTGAGATCGTTTATCACATTTAACTTTCCAAATCTTTAGCGTGCTATGATAGTCCACTGATGTACTATCATTTCCTCTTTTTCACAACAAAACTCTTTTTAGATTTTATCATGTTTTTGGATTTTTCAAATTTTCTAATGTTTTTGGATTTTCTGAAATTTCTTACTCCCCCAAAAATTCAAAACCATTTAAAGAAAGTTTGACAAACTGATTTGAATTACTTCGATTCTCCATTCACTTGGCATAAACAATCAGAACTCCCCCTGACAACAAACTATTTTCCCATTATGATTTCAAAACACTTAAGTTTGTTTTAATCAAAATGGTTTTTCCAGAAAATTAGTTTTGTTGAAATTCACCAACCACTTGTAGGTTAGGGGTTTCATCACATTATTTTTCAATCACTTATATGAAAGTTAAATCAAGTTCAACTTAATGACCTTGATAACCACTTGTAGGAACAAACACTTGTATGTTCACTTCAACAATACCACTTGCAAGTCAGGATTTTAAGTATGGAATACCGACACCCAAGCCTGATCAGCTTTGGGTGTGACCTTTTCAATTTTACTCGGGGTTTGAACATTTCTTTTTGTTTCATAAAATTATTTTACCCCTTTGGCCTTCCCATCGACCATCTTACCAAAAATATTTTTAACTTTGTCGTTAAAAGCCTTTTCGACATCAAATTCTTTCTTTTCAGAATAGAAATGATTTGAAATTTCCACTTTACCAACTTTTGATTTTAAATTTTCAACCCGCAATGGTGGAAAGTTGACATCATCCATTGGCGGTACTGAACTTTCTCTTTTTGGTTCAACTGGTGGCTCCTCTGACTTTGACGAGTCAGATTCATCGCCAGATTTTACATTTGATTTCTTAACAACCCATGTTTGGTTGTGAAGATTTACCCTTCTTTTGTAAAACCTTTTCGAACATTCACCAACTTCATATTTTGAATTTTTAAAAACTTTGAATTTATCCGTTGGTGGTTCATTTTTATCATCAACTTTCTCTTTGAGTTTAGAAACAACTTTCTGTTTTGTGTTGGTAGCCATTGGACAATTCCAGGCGATGTGACCAACTTCTTGACATCAGTAACTGGTTCTTGTCCCCTTTTTGGTTCCAAAAACAGTCTTTTCAAACCTTTGTTTTTCTGCAAAAAATGCTTTGTTCTACTGCTTCCAGAATGAGCTTTTCTTCTCTTCTTCAGAACTTGACCCTGAAACAAATACTGTTTTTGTTTTAGAAATTTTCTCATTTTTATGATTTTCGGGTGAAGTAAAACCTAAACCTTTCTTTTTGAAATTACTGTTATGGTTTGATTTCTTTTGAAAACCAGAACCAGAACTGTAACCCTTTTTCTTGTTCAATCTTTGTTAAACTCTTGAAGTGTATTTTTTAGGTTTTTCAGTAAGATTTACATCTTTTATTTCAGAAATATTAATTTCTGTTAATTTGAAAACCTTTTTGATCATTTCAGTTTTAACACCTCTTATTGGAAATTCCTCATCAGAAAATAATTTGTCTAAATCATTCAAATTACTTTTTGATAACAGAAATTATTTATTGTAAACTCGTTTGACTGACGATTTTGAATTGTCAACTGATGAACTCGAACTCTTGGATTAAGACTTTGACTCTGACTCCTCATCCTTATCCAACACCTGATCGACAACTTTCTTTATTAACTCAGACTCATGACCAGTGTCAGACGATGTGAATATGACGTCAATGTTGTCTGGTAAATCATCAGTTGTTTCGGACTTTAACTTTATATTGACTGCCTTTTTGACTTGTTCCTCATTTGGTTTTCTGGAAGAATAACCTTCCCAGATCGGAGGCAGACACTTGTTATAACTGACACTTTGTTTCTTACCAGTATCATTCTCTTCCATCTTCTTATCTTGAAAAACTTCAAAACCTGCAACAGTTGGATAAATTCTATCAATCAAATAATCAGAACTTGAATAACTTTGCAGCAATCTTCTGATTCTTTCATTCTCAATTTTTTCAGTTTCCAACTCCTACTTCAATTTTGCACACTCCTCAATATAATGATTTATAGCCTTCTGCTTAGACATCATTGTTGCATTCATCATAATCAAAGCATCTTCCCTTTCTGAGTTTGTCTTTAGCAAACTGTTAACTGTTCCGTTCAAAAAATCATACGATTCTTTCACATACTTGACATCAAACAATAATTTTTCTTTCATCTTGTCAAGCTCACTATACTTCTTGTCTTTCTCTTCACACTGTTTGCAAGGTTCCAAACATTTTAGACAAGGTTTTGTGGCTTCTACAATCTTTTTAATTTCAATAATCTTTTCAACTTCGACTATCTTTTCAACTTCAACCACCTTCTCATCAACTTTAACTTCTTCACTCTGTTTATTCTTCACCTTCTAATCAATATTCTCACATTTTGCCTCTTTCTTTTCTTTTGCAGCTTGTTTCTCCTTTAACTTCTCCAATTTATCTACAAAATAAAATTTGAAACTTTCAGTAGATAAATGAGTTTTTCCAATGTTTATTTGATTAATTTCTTCATCATCATCACTGCTGTCAGTTGATGATTGATCAAACACTTGTGTCTTTTCTGAACTATCATCTGAAGAAACAGACTCTTCATCTTGGTTTTCTCATCATCTGCAAACACATCCATCCACTCTTTCATCAACTCTGGTTCTTGAACTATTTGTGCAATGAATGCTCTAAACTTTGAAGCAGCCGGAATGTATTTGGCCCAGCTAAAACCTTCTGGCAATTTTTCATCATCTTGATTAACCAGATAAGCTTTCTTCTTTCCATCTTCAATAGCATTTGATGATGATGGTTGTTGAGCAACTTGTTGATATATAGCTTTCCGATAATAATCATTATTCCCGAACGGATTCTGAGCTCCACCTGCTTCTCGATTGGTACATTCCCTCTTGAAATGTCCTTTTTCCCTGCATCGAAAACAAGTAACTTTAGATTTATCAAAACCTAAAGTAGAAATATTAGCATCTCGGAAGTCATCTCTTCCTGTAATCTGCTTAAATTTCTCAGCTCTCCTCAACACGCTCGCTAAACACCACTTAATATCCATAAGCTCCATTTCTTCAGCATCAATCTGATCGTAATCCTCTTTTGTCAATATAGGATTTCTGATCCTTCCTGCAACCAAACCTTCATAAGATTCTAACACTGTAGCTAGTAAATGCCATATGACCTTTAGCGACTTCTTCGGAGAAATTTTGATTGTTCTGAAGATGCAACGCGATGTTGCAGTTTAACACATGACCACTACTGTTGTTTGAGCTTTGAACACTCGAATTGACACTTGGATATGAAGAAAAACCACTAGTGTTGATTGAGCTTTGATTAACAGATCCAGATGAGTTCTCTGCGCTGAAAGCGGTTTGGATCTTCGAACTAGCTTCAACATTTTGAACATTACCTTTGTAGTACATCTTGATGTCTTGTTGACCGCTTGAACTGTTCATTCTAGCAATCTTTTGTTGTTCAAGATCTTGTCCCTCAAGTTTCTCAATGAATTGTGCAATCGACAATCTACAATCTACTATATTCACCAGAATTCTTCAAAATCATGAGGTATGTACCCCATTCTTTTTGAGGTAATGCATCGGCTAATTTCTCAACCCATTCCTCTGGAGTTTTAGTAATTTCCAATCGAGACATTGAACGCACTAGATGATAATATCTCTCAATGAGAGTCTTTGTAGTTTCACCTGGCACACTTGTAAACAATTCAAATTCTTTCTTCAATAATGATTTTTTACTCTTGATCATCTCTGCACTTCCTTCGAACTTTTTGCGAAGTGCATCCCAAATCGAATAAGCACTACTATCATGTTGAAGTAATATGAAAATATATTCTTTCACAGCTTGTTGAAGTAAACTGACCATCATTTTTTCTGCTTTATGCATATCTCTCTCTTTATCTGAAAATTCTAAAATAATCTTTGCAACTCCCAAATCAGACAGTGGTCTAGCATACTTAGTTTCAATACTTTCCCAAGACCTTAGATGATTTGCTTGAACCCAATTCTCGAAACGTTCTTTCCAACTATGATATTCTTCAATGCCCATCAGTTTTGGAGGTTTCTGTAACGTTCCAGTTTCATTTTCCATGGTTACACTCTAAGCAACGGTAACCGGAGTACCCGGAGTTGTAGCAAACGCATTGTAAAACTCGGTTTCCATGTTTCGGGTATCGAAGGATTTCTCAAACAAGCTTTCAAACAAACTGGTTCACCTCGTGAAACACCTGGAGATTACAAAAACAAATGATTAGTTTAAACGAACTTAAAATGTGAACATGTGTGACGGTTGAATCGATCTAGAACTAGTGTCGAAGATTCGTGGACTTGTTCAATGTATTTCAGGGATAATCACTGAATGAATAGGCCGATTAAAAAGAAATGGATTCAATTGGACCGAACTCAAACATTAGCTACAAATGGGCCGACACTCCTTGATATTTATCAAATGCTGCTTGGGCCGATTGTTTTCAATGTTTTGTAATCATTAAAGCTGGCCGACAAGATTTCTATTTAACTTTTGAACATGGCCGACACTATCATCACCTAATCAAAATTCTCATTGGGCCTTATGTCACGGCCCTCGGCCCCGGTTTGACCCGGTTCAAGAGCCGCGGGACAGGAATCCCGTGGTTTTTAATTTAGGCGACAGCGGAAGTCTTTTAATACAGGATCTTTTAATACTAAAAATGCCCGTTTAATATATTACATAAAGTTTTAGGGAGAAAATCCCAAAATTTACAATAAGATGATTTCACAAGGAAATCTTTATTTCTCAAAACACGTTTCTTTATTTATTTACATTGAGCCACTTCTCTGAGCTTGTAGTGCTTCACGGCACTTTCCTTGGATCACAACAGATCACCTGAAACATGTTTGGAAAAGGTTTTGTCAGCGGGGAAATACTGAGTGAATCATTCATTTTATTGAAAACATTAAGTTTGTTATAATTCACAGTATTAAGAGCGATTACAATGTTTCTGATATCAAACCAACTACCCACAGTATTTGTCACTCGACCATCCATTGGCTAGCCCATTTGTCCAATGGTGTCTGTGACTGTGGTCAGATCACCCCTTGGCCACCCGTTTGTCCAAGTGTGACGGGAAACAAGTAATGTATACAAAACCCCACATACCGGCTGTAACTTGGTGATTACAAAGACTTAATCCCTGTAATTATAACTTTGAAAATAATTTGGAGTTTCGTAAAACAGTTGATAAAAAGAGAATGACTCACATTGCAGATTTAACGAGCAAAGTATAAGCCTACTGATTTGCCTTGATTAACCTAATTTAACAATAATGCAAACACAAACGGGTTAGTAACTAATACAGCAGTTACGATAATTCACGAGATTAAACCCTCACAATGATTTACAAGTGCAATACTTAATAATTCAACGGATTCACGACGAATAACAGAGCATAGTCCGAATTCGAACAGCACTCAAATATTCAAGTCGAAATCACGAAGAATAATCAAAGTACAAGCTCAATTTGAGCAGCACTCGGACAATCGTTGGATAGTTATAATCGATCGGACGTTGAATCGTAATAACGATCGAGTTATTACCCTGATTGCGGCAGCACTTCGTGATTGTGTGTGTTATGGACTGTTTCTGCTTATAACTTACTATACACAACGAATTTCTTTGTCGAACTAACAACAGAATGCAAGTCCCAATGTCTGCTATTTATACTGATTTTTGGACACGCTTACGGACCGTAAGCCATTTCCCTTACGGTCCGTAAGGGAAGTAGTCTAAATATAGGGTAGCCAGGTTCGGGACTAGGCTTGCTGAGTCAACTGTTTTATGAAATTCAATTTAGACAACGAAGTTATTTAGATAATCGTCACTAGGGTTTAACCCCCCTGAGTTTTAGGGGCCCTGATCCTGATTCCAATTGTTCTGGAAATTTTAGGGTTTATGCAGAATCACTTGGGTGTCTCATTTAGGGTTTCCTTAATAGATAATTGTCATTCTAAGTATTACTTTTAGTGAGAGTTGTTACATCCTCCCCACCTTACGAAAAATCTCGTCCTCGAGATTTATTGGAATAGATGAGGATATTTGCGCTTCATTTCTGATTCTAGCTCCCAAGTTTATTCTGGTCCTCTCTTTGAATTCCATTTGACTTTGACCAGCACTAGTCGTTTGTGCTTGAGAAACTTGACTTTTCTATCTTCGATTTGTAGTGGTTTTTTTATGTATTTTAGTTTTTCGTTTACCTCTACATCTTGAAGAGGTACTACCAGGGATTCGTCTGATAAACATTTCTTGAGATTGGATACATGAAATACATCATGTACTCCAGCTAGTTCTTCTGGTAGTTGTAAGCGATAAGCAACTGGTCCTATTCGTTGTATCACTGGGAATGGTCCGACATACCTTGGACTCAGTTTTCCTTTCTTACCAAATCGTACTACTCCTTTCCAAGGGGAAACTTTTAATAGTACTTTGTCTCCGACTTGAAATTCTAATGGTTTGTGACGATTGTCTGCATAACTCTTCTGACGATCTCGAACCGTTTTCAGTCTTCCCTTGATCTGAGTTATCTTGTCAGTAGTTTCTTGTACGATTTCTGGACCTGATAGTTGATTTTCTCCTATTTCTGCCCAACATACTGGAGTTCTGCACTTGCGTCCATACAGTGCCTCGAATGGAGCAGTTTTAATGCTTGAATGATAACTATTGTTATAGGAGAATTCAATTAAAGGTAAATGGTTATCCTAGTTACCACCAAAATCTATTACACATGCTCAGAGCATGTATTCCAAAGTTTGTATCGTCCTTTCACTTTGTCCGTCGGTTTGTGCATGATATGCAGTACTCAGATTTAGTTGGGTTCCCATTGCTTTCTGGAAACTAGTCCAGAAATAGGAAGTGAAACAACTATCCCTATCTGATACAATGGAGAGCGGAACTCCATGTAAAGATACGACTTCGTCTACATACAACTTTGCTAACCTTTCCATGCTAAAGGTTTCTTTCATTGGTAGAAAGTGAGCTGATTTGGTTAATCGATCTACAATTACCCAAATCGCATCATTACCTTTTCTGGTTCTGGGTAACTTAGTAACAAAATCCATTGTTATGAGTTCCCATTTCCATACAGGCATTTCCAATTGTTGTAGTAGTCCTGAAGGTTTCTGATGTTCAGCTTTAACTTGGGAACAGGTTAAACACTTAGATACGTATTCGGCTATATTCTTTTTCATACCTATCCACCAGAAATTCTTCCTTAAATCTTGGTACATCTTATTATTTCCTGGATGTATAGTATACCTAGATTTATGAGCTTCTTCTAAAATCTTATTTCTTAATTCTCCTTGCTTAGGTACCCAAATTCGTTTCTTGTGGAATTTCCAAATTCCATCATTTCCTTGTTCTAGTTCTTTTATGTAACCTTTCATTCCTTCAGCATCGTCCTTGATTGCTGTTTCCTGTATTTTCTTCAGTTGCTCCATTAAATCTACTTGTAGATTTAATCTAAGAGCACGGACTCGCTTTTGTTTCTCATGATACTTACGACTTAAGGCATCTGCGACTACGTTTGCCTTTCCTTCATGATATTGAATATCACAGTTGTAATCACTTAGGATTTCCATCCATCTTCTTTGTCTCATATTTAACTCTTTTTGCCCAAATATGTACCTTAAGCTTTTATGGTCTGTATAAACAGTAAACTTACTTCCATACAGATAATGTCTCCAGGTCTTAAGGGAAAAAATTATGGCTCCTAATTCTAAGTCATGATTCGTATAATTCTCTTCATGCTTTTTCAATTGCCTTGAGGCATACGCAATTACCTTCTTGCGTTGCATCAACACACATCCAAATCCTAACCTTGAGGCATCACAATATACTTCGAAATCTTCTATTCCCTCAGGTAAGGCTAAAATTGGAGCATTTGTCAATCTGTGCTTTAAAATCTTAAAAGCTTCTTCTTGTCTAGGTCCCCATTCAAACCTAATGGCTTTACAGGTCAACTTAGTCAAGGGTACAACTATCTTAGAAAAATCCTTAATAAATCCTCTGTAGTATCCAGCTAAGCCTAGAAAACTTCTAATTTCCATAGCTGTTTGTGGGACCTTCCATTTAGTGATTGCTTCTATTTTAGCAGGATTTACATGAATTCCTTCGTGATTTACCATATGACCTAAGAATTGCACTTCTTGCAGCCAAAATTCACACTTCGAGAATTTGGCATAGAGCTTTTCTTTTCTTAACAAAGTTAAGAGTACATGTAGGTGCTCGCAATGTTCCTTCTGGCTTTTGGAGTAAATAAGTATATCGTCGATGAAAACGATCACAAATTTATCCAAGTATGGTTTACAGATCCTATTCATCATGTCCATGAATGCTGCGGGTGCATTCGTTAATCCAAAGGGCATGACTGTAAACTCATAATGACCATACCTAGTTCTGAAAGCAGTTTTAGGTATGTCCTCCTCTTGTACCTTCAGTTGGTGATATCCAGATCTTAAGTCTATTTTGGAAAAATATATAGCTCCTTGAAGTTGATCAAAAAGATCACCAATCCTAGGGAATGGGTATCGATTCTTAATTGTAACCTTATTTAATTCTCTATAATCGATACACATTCTCATCGATCCATCCTTCTTTTTCACAAACAACACTAGTGCTCCCCAAGGGGATGAACTAGGTTGTATAAATCCTTTGCTTAGTAATTCGTCTAATTGCTTTTTCAATTCTAGCATTTTGGTAGGTGCTAATCGATAAAGTGCCTTGGCTATTGGTGTAGTTCCTGGAATTAGATGAATTCTAAATTCTACTTCTCTATCGGGTGGTAGCCCAGGTAATTCTTCTGGAAAAATATCTGGGTATTCTGAGACTACAGGGATGTCCTGCAGTTCCTTATTTTTAGTGTTAATGATTACAGAAATCATATACACCATTTCTTGTTTTCTCGAATAACTAGCCAATTTCATCACTGAGATGAATTTCAATGGTTTTCGAGGTTTATCTCCTGTAATTAAAATCACATCTCCTGTGGGGGTACGAATTTCTATGGAATTCTTATCACAGAGGATACGAGCATGGTTGGCTATTAACCAATCCATTCCTAATACCACATCGAATCCGGCTAAGTTCATAGGTAACAGGTTTGCAGAAAACTTATGGCCTAATAGTTCTATTTTTCCTTCTTGCAAAACTTTATTTATGTTAACAGAATTCCCTTCTGCGGTTTCGACCATAAAAATCTGCCTAAGGGTAGTTAATGGTAAATTAAGAGCTTGGCAGAATGAAGTATTAATAAAACTTTGGTTTGCACCAGAGTCAAATAATACTTTTGCAAACACGTCGTGAACTAGGAACGTACCGACTATCACATCTGGGATGAGTTCAGCTTCTTGAGTGGTCAACTGGAATGCTCGTGCATTCTTCTTAGTAGCTCCGTCGGCTTGTTTGGCTTTGTTGTCTGCTGGTTTGGCTAACTTAGGACATTCAGATTGGAAATGTCCCGTTTCTCTGCAGTTATAACAGATTCTTGTTTTCCTTCTGCACTCTTCTTCACGATGTCCTCTTGCCTTGCAAAAGTTGCAGATTATATTGCATTGTCCATAGTGTTTCTTCTTGCAATTTCTGCAGAAAGGAGGTGATGAGGATTGCCCTGTTCCTCTTTTCTTAGTATTACCCACACGAAATCCTTGGGTAATCTTTTGAGCCAATTCCTTCTTTCGATCTTCTTCCCTTGTGCGTACCAGTTCATCGGTTAAGGTATTAGCTAACTCCACAGCATCGTCAATAGTGCGTGGTCTCGCAGCCTTAACGATGTTACGGATTTCTCCGATTAATCCCCAAATATAACGGGAAATGAGTACTGGTTCTGGCGAAGCCAGGGTAGGTACCACTCTCGCATATTCGAAGAATGTCGAAGTATATTTCCGACAATCTACGCCTATCATACGATGATTTAGGAATTTGTTGGCCATTTGTTCCTTTTCGTATTCGGGACAGAATTTTCTTTCTACCAGATTCTTAAATTCTTTCCAGTTCATTGCATAGGCCACCCTTCTTCCTTTTGCTTGCAATACAGTGTTCCACCACTCTAATGCTCCTTCTTTGAACAAATTTGACGCATACATAACTTGATCTTCTTCGGCACATTTACTTATTGCAATTACTGCTTCGGTTTTCTCTAACCAACGCAGTACTGCAGTTGCTCCTTCGTTACCTGCAAATTCAGCAGGTTTGCAAGCAAGAAATTCCTTGTAAGTGCAACCAGGCATTGCAGCTTTCATTTTCTTAGGAGGTGGAGCCTGTCGTTGATTATTATTGTCATGATTGCCGCCTCCATTTACACTATGACTAAAATTATCTTCTTGGGTACGTTTACTAGGAATGATTTGTTGCGGTTCAACAGGTTTCTGAGCAGCAGCCATGATTGCAGGAATAGCATTAGCTATCCCTTGAGTGATGATATTTTCAATATCTTGTCTAGTCATGTATTGGTTTTCCTGATTTTGCTCAGATTGATTCTCTTCATTAACTGGTTCATTACTAGCGTTTTCCATCTAATAATTGGTATAAGTGTAATTTATTAGTGTCAAATAATTGCTAGTTAAATATAATAAAGCAATTACACATAAACACATAAAACCTTACAACACAAATCTATAACCAAAATTGTCGATTTTCTCGACTTCTGATTTGTTTGATAGATTATATAGGCGTCAATACACACTATCTTTCTTACAATGTTTTATTTCCCATTTTACAGAGTTAGATTTCACTATTACTATTATTATACAAACAGACTTTCCAACCCCACTATTCTTTGATCAACTGGCAGTTCAGTAGTGACGCTCCCTCTCCTCATACTTCCAAGAGATTTGTTCCCCTATTTCCCGGATCCTATTCCTTGTACCTATCAGTTCTTCACCAAACTGATGAAGTTCGGCCAGGTTTTCATAGCTCATTGGCGGGTTGGGGATAGGTTCTGGATCAAATTGAGGAAGTAAAGTAAAGGGACTATTGATCATATTTTGGAATTGCCAGTCATTTGTCCACCACTCTTCCATTTGGCCTAAAGGTTATGTGTGGATTAGTGGGTCTGGAATAGCTGGTTTTAAGTTTATTGGGAATTGGGCTGTGGCAGGGTAAGAGTAGAGATTATTGTTGATAGGTTCTATGACATCACAATTTGCTAGTAGACGGTCTATTTTGTCTTGGAGTGTGATCTCCTCAGGTTGTTTAGAGCTCTCTCCGATCTCTATTCCCTTTTGCTTAATATCTTCCCTTATTTTATTTCTGCTTGTTTGGAACTCTCTCCAGTTTCTATTTCTTTTCCTTTGCTCACAGGATTTTCTATTTTAGGAAGTCTCCTAGTGGCTGGCTTCCTCCTGCGTACTTTTCTCCATCCTACATATCTTCTTCTCTTTTTAGGTTTGGCTTTTTCCAGCGGTGGAGCATGGAATTCCAGGGGTTCCTCTATGTCAGCAATATAACCAGTAAAGTCGTGGGAGACTTCAATTGGTACTGGGTAGAGGTTGAGATTCTGAAATGCTTCCGATATCTCATTCATGCTGGATAGCATATATGCAAAATGCACAAAAATGTTAAGTTAAAACTTTGGAACAAAGTTTAACAAATAAACATTGAAGTTTTATTGCATACTAATTTGTACAAAGACAACAGGAAAGAGAACACACTAGGATTGATTTATTTATTTACGGAGTAGCAGTTTTCTACTAGTTCAGGTTTATTGGTAATCTAGAGGTTTGCATTTTCTGCTACGGTAGCTAGCATATAAAGACTTGCCCATTTTTCATCTACTTCGTCCTCCCAAGGTGGACTAGTAACAAATTCCTGGATTTCTGGATTAAACCTCACTTTCTTGGCTTGGGGTTTCTTTATTTTCTCCTGACCCTTCCTAAGAATTGAATTTCTTTTCTCTGGAGTAAGGGGATTTTTATAATTTGATTTACGAACAAAAATTCCTTCTTTTAGATCTGCTGGGGGTTTGGAGGAAGAGGTTCCTTTTTCCTGAGGTGCAGTATCTAATTTGTGGTAGATAGCAGAAAGCTTTTGTTTACCCATACTGTATCTAATAAAGAACCAGTTAATAATCACATATAATCACAAAATAGCAACTAGTATTTTGTTAAATACTTAATTTATAGGCTTAAATCAGTGGCTCGATCAGTGGCTCTGATACCACCTTTTCCTGTCACAGCCCTCGGCCTCGGTTTGACCCGGTTCAAGAGCCGCGGGACAGGAATCCCGTGGTTTTTAATTTAGGCAATAGCGGAAGTCTTTTAATACAGGATCTTTTAATACTAAAAATGCCCGTTTAATATATTACATAAAGTTTTAGGGAGAAAATCCCATAATTTACAATAAGATGATTTCACAAGGAAATCTTTATTTCTCAAAACACGTTTCTTTATTTATTTACATTGAGCCACTTATCTGAGCTTGTAGTGCTTCACGGCACTTTCCTTGGATCACAACAGATCACCTGAAACATGTTTGGAAAAGGTTTTGTCAGCAGGGAAATACTGAGTGAATCATTCATTTTACTGAAAACATTACGTTTGTTATAATTCACAGTATTAAGAGCGATTACAATGTTTCTGATATCAAACCAACTACCCACAGTATTTGTCACTCGACCATCCATTGGCTAGCCCATTTGTCCAATGGTGTCTGTGACTGTGGTCAGATCACCCCTTGGCCACCCGTTTGTCCAAGTGTGACGGGAAACAAGTAATGTATACAAAACCCCACATACCGGCTGTAACTTGGTGATTACAAAGACTTAATCCCTGTAATTATAACTTTGAAAATAATTTGGAGTTTTGTAAAACAGTTGATAAAAAGAGAATGACTCACATTGCATATTTAACGAGCAAAGTATAAGCCTACTGATTTGCCTTGATTAACCTAATTTAACAATAATGCACACACAAACGGGTTAGTAACTAATATAGCAGTTACGACAATTCACGAGATTAAACCCTCACAATGATTTACAAGTGCAATACTTAATAATTCAACGGATTCACGACGAATAACAGAGCATAGTCCGAATTCGAACAGCACTCAAATATTCAAGTCGAAATTACGAAGAATAATCAAAGTACAAGCTCAATTTAAGCAGCACTCGGACAATCGTTGGATAGTTATAATCGATCGGACGTTGAATTGTAATAGCGATCGAGTTATTACCCTGATTGCGGCAGCACTTCGTGATTGTGTGTGTTATGGACTGTTTCTGCTTATAGCGTACTATACACAACGAATTTCTTTGTCGAACTAACAACAGAATGCAAGTCCCAATGTCTGCTATTTATACTGATTTTTGGACACGCTTACGGACCGTAAGCCATTTCCCTTACGGTCCGTAAGGGAAGCAGTCTAAATATAGGGTAGCCAGGTTCGGGACTAGGCTTGCTGAGTCAACTGTTTTATGAAATTCAATTTAGACAACGAAGTTATTTAGATAATCATCACTAGGGTTTAACCCCCCTGAGTTTTAGGGGCCCTGATCCTGATTCCAATTGTTCTGGAAATTTTAGGGTTTATGCAGAATCACTTGGGTGTCTCACTTAGGGTTTCCTTAATAGATAATAATCATTCTAAGTATTACTTTTAGTGAGAGTTGTTACACCTTACTTTCTAATTCACATGGACCGATGATACGTTTCTCATGTATACAAACTTTACCATATGCTGTTGTCTTTTAATTCATGTTTTTTTATTGAAAAGCCAACGGAACTTTTTATTAACTCAAAACCAGTACAAAACAAAAAAGAAAACACCCAGCCAGAAGCTGGAATATACAAAAGAAAAGCTTAAACATAAACAAATTACCAAACTACATTAAAATCCCACCATTCTTGACATGTAATCGAAGTATACTTTGATCTCGCCTTTAAACTTTTATATGAAGCTTCTTTAATCTCCTCCGTTATTAATTGTACCGGACCGTGTTTGTTTGAAAATACTTTTCCGTTCCTATTCTTCCATAATGCCCACATTGTTTGAATAGCTATTGCGTGTATCGCTTTCCTCACCTTTTTGCTCCTTTGTAGCCCAAATAGTTCTTGAAATAAATCTTTTATGCTTCCTTCCAGGTTTATCATTGGGATGCCGATCCAATTTGCAATCTTATCCCAAATTCTTTTAGCGAAATTGCACTGAATGAGAACATGCTCCGCCGTTTCCTCTGCCGCCCCACATATCTTGCAGGAAGTATCGGGTATATTCAGACCTCTGTTCCTTAACGCCGCTGCCGTCTGGATCTTGCCTTCCATCGCTCTCCATACGAACATCAGACTCTTGTTAGTAGTCCATCGATTCCAAACAAAGTCTGTAGCTGGATCATTTAAATCAATGTTCCGATTTAAAGCTTGCCTCACCACTTTCGTGCTTAGATCTTGTTGTTCAAAGTTATGCCAATACCACACGTCTTTACTGCAAGAGATTCGCTGCAGTTGTAGAAGAGAATATAGATCATTCAATTCACGTAATTCCGATTCACTATTTGGGATTCTTTCCCACTTCCAGTCCCATAACCTCCCACTATTAATTTTCCGATAACATTCACTTACAAGGGCCTTCTTATTTGTAGTAATGAGATACAAGCTCGGAAATTGCACTCTCAACGGATTGCTTCCAAGCCATGTATCCATCCAGAACATAGTATTTTTACCCCAGCCCACTTTGCTTCTTAAATTTACACTAATATCGATATTATTTTTGAGAAATTCCTTTGCTTCTTAAATTTACACTAAAGACTTTTTTACTGGTATTGCTTCCACCTTTTTCTGATTGGTATGAATCGACTTTATCACTTTTACCCATAAGTTTTCGGATTCCAATTTCAGTCTCCACCACCATTTAACCAACAGAGCTAAGTTCAGATCTCTAATTTTTCCGATGCCAAGGCCCCCAAAGTCTTTTGATGCCAACACCTTTTCCCATTTTACCCATCTAATTTTATTATATATACTATTTCCACCCCAAAGGAACTTCCTCCGAATCCCTTCCAATACTTTCAATACACCGATGGGACATTTGTATAATGATAAGTAATAATTAGGCAGGCTACCTAGTACTGCTTCAACTAGAACTGCCCTGCCCGCGAATGATAAATTTTTTGCCTTCCAATTTGAGAGTCTTTTGTTAAACATATCAATCACTTCTTTCCAATTCACAATCTTGTTCATATTTGCCCCCACCTTCAAACCTAGGTATATAAAAGGGAACTTCCCAGCTTTGCATTTAAATACCGATGCCATATGTTCTACCTCTTCTTCCCGAGTGCCCACCCCGTAAAGTTGACTTTTCCGTTGATTAACTTTTAAACCAGATAAGAGATAGAAAATACGAAGAATTCTTTTTAGATTTTTCACATTATTTTCCTCCCATTCACCCACAAATATTGAGTCATCCGCATATAACATATGAGTTAAATACGGACCGTTCCTTGGTAACTTTATTCCCGCAAACATATTACTACTTTCGGCTCTAATAATCATGATGTGCAATGCTTCCATTGCAACAATAAAGAGGAAGGGTGAGAGAGGGTCCCTTTGTCTTAGACCTCTTTTATATTGGAACTCATTCGTGGGAGAACCGTTTACCAAAATCGATCCTCTCCGTGTGAATAGTATCCCCAGTACCCAATTCCTCCATTTCGGAGGAAATCCCATTTGCATTAAAACCGAGATTAGGAATTTCCAATTAATCGTGTCATAAGCCTTTTCTATATCTGCTTTAAACACGAACAACCGCTTTCCGGTCCTTTTTGCCCAACCCACCACTTCATTAATAATCAAAGGACCATCCACAATATTTCTTTCCGATACAAAAGCTGATTGTGCATTTGAAACTACACATTTTATAATCTTTTTTATACGATTCGCGAGAACTTTTGAAATCAATTTGTTGACCACACCTATTAGTGATATCGGTCTAAAATCAGAGAGGGTCATAGGATCAATTACCTTTGGTATAAGGGCAATGAAAGAGGCACTGCATGAGTGATGGAGCGAGCCGTGGATGAAGAATTCCTCCATGATCTGCATTATCATTCCCTTTAATTCCTCCCAGTACTTTTTTATCAATTTGAAGGTAATCCCGTATGGACCAGGCGATTTATTAATTCCACAATCCCAAACGCACTACGTACCTCTTCTATTGTAAATGGTGAAATTAGATCAATCGATTGTTCCTCACTTAATTTTTTAAAATCTCCTGGGCCAATCCTGGGTCTTGATCTTACTGGTTCCTTAAACTTTTCTTTAAAGGCCAATAGAAACTGTGCTTTAATCTGTATCGGATCTGACACCCAAACCCCTTCAATCCATAACCCCGCTATTCTATTCCTAGCGATATGATTGTTAACAATGGAATGGAAAAAATTCGTGTTTTCATCTCCCAATTCGACCCACCTGAGCCTGGCCTTTTGTTGCATATCTAAAGCCATCACTTCTTGACATTCTTTTATTTTTGATTTACATGATTGCCATGTTTTGATTTCCTCTTCCGTTAACTGTCTATTTTCCGCTATCTCATCTAAGTGTTCCAGTTTGTTCTTTGCTTCCAGAATAACTCTCTCCTCTTCTTCTTTTTTATTTTTTCGCCATTTCTTTAGCTCTTCTTTAACAGCTTTTAACTTATCTGACATTTCTTCATCTTTGAATCTTGACTCACTTAATTTATCCAAACCTCTTCTCACAGCCTCGTCAAAACCTTCTAGTGAGAACCAACTATTAAACAGTCTGAATGGAGAGGGACCAAAGCTATTATTGACTGTGGTAAGTATTAGGCGACTATGATCAGATATGTCTCTGTTTAGAGCCAGTAAAGATGCATTCGGCCATTTATTCATGAAGTTTCCACACACCAAAACCCGATCGATTTTACTTAGGTTCTTGCGGTCACCCGATAGAAATGTAAATTTTCGGCCAGTCATGTTGTATTCCAAGAATCCCCCTCTACTAATAAAATTATTAAAACATATAGCCCCATTCACATCAAACTCAGAATTAAATCTATCTTCAGGAAATCTTACCTCGTTGAAGTCGCCAAGCATGATCCAATCTCCGGTTATTTGATTTTTCGCCTCCAGTAATTCTTCCCACATTCTTATCCTATTTGCCTTTGATGTTGAGCCGTACACATTCACCACAACCAAATCTTCGTTTTCTCCTGTTAATTTACCCTTTATTATTAAAAAATTCTGACTTTTTAGTTCCAGTTCCTTCTTAAACACTAAAGGATTCCATAGTGATAATAATCCCCCAGATCTACCGTCAGCATCCACTTTCGAAAATTCAAAACTAGAGCTATCCCAGAATCTTCTTATTTTACTTAAGGACAAGTCCCTAAATTGTGTTTCTTGTATAGCAATAAAAGCTAAATTGAATTTCGACAATAACCCTTTGACTCGAGCCGCCTTCCCAATCCCTCCTGCTCCTTTAATATTAATTGTTCCGAAATTCATTGGATTGGTGCATCTGCCATATCTTCAGTTATTGCAGCCTTGACCAATTCTTCGTGGTTATGCAGGTCAACTCCCAATTTTACCCCCATCTCTATCATTGCTTTTGATTCGTTCTCAATCTCCTGCTCTTTCCTTGAATTATCATTACTGTTACCATTATTCTCCGTATCCAGTTCATCTTCATGAGGGGAAGCCTGGTTGTGATCTTCTTCCCATTCCGAGTCAAATTCGTCTTCTAAGCCCTCACCACCTTGTTCAATATTGATTAGTTCTTCCTCCGAAATTCTCTTCCTTGACTTGTTTTTTCTTTTGTTATTCTTGCCTAACTTGTATAGCGATCTCTTCTTTTTTGTTCTGATCCTAGCTTCGTCTGATAATTCAACATTTAGGTCAGGAATTTTACCTTTCCCAATCACTCCGTTTGGTTTCAAGCTAGACGTGGACCGAGCTTCAACTAAGGTTGGTCGTTTTCTTTTCTTTTGGGCTGAAGGACCAGGCCCAATAGCCCAATCATCATCCACTTTATCAAACCCCAGGTCATTTTTCGTTGTGGGCCCAACCGAATCTATGTTTTCCTGCGTTTCATATGACTCACCAATTTCCTTGTTATTTTCCTCGTACCTTATCCCATTAATTTGTTCTTTTTCCAATGTATTATTTTCTTTTTCCACATAACCCCCATTCTGACCGTCCACCTCATCCCCATTATGGCCATCCACTTTCTCTAAAGTAGGGTCACTTCCAGGTTCCAATGTTTCATTTCCCAAGAATGAGTCTGCCTGACTTCCGTTACCTTTCGTCTTCTCCGGCACCGGACTTGACTGTACCGGTTCCATCTCCGCCTCTGGTTCAGGCTCTGATATGAACTCCGGTAACCATAGCTGATTCATTTCGGACACCCATACATCGAATAATTCTTGTTTCCATCTGATTGTAATCTTTTCATTAATCATGGCTCCGTGTTTAACTATTACACCTATTATGTCATCGTTAAAACTTAGATCTTTTTCATTAGCTTCGGATGATTTTACCACTTTTCCATAGCTCTCACCGATACAGTTAAAAACTTCCTTGATCCAGAGTTGAAGAGGGACACCTCTAATCCTTAGCCATGCTATCCTTTCAAACGGTATATGATTCCTATTCCAACTATCCACATTACAGAACCACTGTTTCCAATCCTCCATCTTGCTATTCAACATCTCATTCAACTTTTCTCGTGAATCAAAGATTATTAGCAATTTAAGTCCACCGATATATCTAACCTGAGCTTCTCTTAACCCCAACTGTACCTTCATGATACTCACTTTCCTTAGTGCCTCAACATTTATCAATTCTCCGATTGCCGATCTCCCTTTCCAATCCGCGTATAACTTTGATTCGTTTGCAAAAGTTAAGCAATTTTCAGCTTCGTTGACTGGTTTCTTACCTCTTGCCACGTCCGCCTATGACAAGCCTTGTCTTGTCATTGTGTTATGCATAACCCCATTGTTCAGTATTTCAGTTTGACCATGACTTTCAGGTTTCCTCACCCATGTTTTGTTCTAATTCTTCTCTGGTTTTTTAGTAATCTTTATGAATCTCGCAACATTAGCTCTTATCTTCCATCCGTAAAAATTCATTTGGTTCAGTGCCTTAATCATCTTCTCCACATCTTTGATCTTGATAAACCTTGAAAAGCCAAATCGATTACCTCTTTTGTCCAGTTTCCTAGCAATATATGCATCCACTATATGGCCATAATTCATACATTCCGTCCACAGTTCACCATCAGTAATATGTGGATGAATGTTTGATACATAAAAAGTTATTGCCTTTTCCTTGTCTGGTATCTCGTCGCCATCCCTGTTATTGTCACCATCGAACCGATTATCGGAATTTTCTATTTCTCCTTCCTCTCTCTCCATGACTACTAAGCAATCAAAACCTAGATTCAGAAGTTTATGTTTTTATTCTCTATTGGAATCCGAACAATTAGCGAATGGATTGCAGCAGAAAAGATGATTAGAAGGAAAGGATAATTTAAGATTCGCAGTTATGTGAATCAGATTCAGCCTCACACACAGAACCACTTTACTTTTCACCTTCGAGCCGACGTCGGAGAACCGATCAATCAGCGAATGGATGAAACAGGAAAAGAAGATTTGTAGTAAGGATGAATCAACTATACCTCGCGCCCTAATCGACTTCAATCTGCAGTCGTCGAGCCAATAGCCAGAGTTGTTTTTGTTTCGCCGGAAATTGCCTCACCTTTTCGTTTCCCTCATCATATAAACAATCCCAAAGAGGTTAGTTGAGTTACGATACTTTTGTATAAACTGTCTTTTAATTCATGTGCCAACAAAATCAATTCAATGTTTTGTAATCATTAAAGCTGGCCGACAAGATTGCTATTTAACTTTTGAACATGGCCGACACTATCATCACCTAATCAAAATTCTCATTGGGCCTTACTTTCTAATTCACATGGACCGATGATAAGTTTCTCATGTATACAAACCTTACCATATGTTGTTGTCTTTTAATTCTCAAACATTTTATCTTCCACTTAATTTAGCCGCTTAACCTGTAAGATCACATGCTCTCTAGGATCTGAATAGTCTTCGGCCATTGCCGCACCTTGTTCAAACGTTGTATAACAGCCTGTAATTGATCCAGGGTGTTCTTCCTCTGTCGATCATAACGAGATTGTTAGCATAGTTTTGAGCTTCGTCGGTTTTCTGGCTTTTCTTTCGTTCGTGTTATTCTCTTTTCGGTCTTCTTCCTCGTCCTCCCCAGCCCTTGATTGCTTAGCGAGTCTGAATCGGTCGTGGCTATCCTTATAGTCCAGCTAGACTGTTTTCGAATCTTGTTAAACTCTTAAAGCGCTGGTTCCCATGGGACGGGGAGGTCGTAGAGGTCAAGTCATTCGCCAAGAACCAGGATCCCTGAATGTCTTACGGTTTAGAAAGGAGATGGAGCAAAAAAAGATAAAGGGCAACCATTATCAGAAGGATGATAGATGGTACACAGTTTTAAGCAAGAAGGAGGCTAGACAGGAAAAGGTTTTCATGAACAGGGAATATAGACTTCGTAACTCTACGTCTTTTTTCATCTCTAACCTCCCTGATTCATGTAATCGAGCCATGTTGAAACAAGCCTTTGCTCACTTGGACAACATGGAGGATGTGTTTGTCCCTTTCAAAAAGGATGGGGGGGGGGAATAAGTTTGGTTTTCTAAAACTTTCTGATGTGAGAGACCCGAATGAATGGATTGATGTGCTCAAAGAAGTCCGGATTGATGGTGCTGTTATAGATGTTAGCCTGGCTAAATTTGATAGGTTTGGTGCTAAGATTGAGCCAAAGAAGGTAGAAGAAAGGGCTTCGGTATTCGATAGACTCTATCCTCCGGTGCATGAATCGAATTATGGGAGACCCTTGGGCCCCTCCGCGGCTAATCAGGTGTCTAAGAAAACGTTCAGTTCAGTTGTGTGTTCGAATAGGCAGGCTAGCCAAGGTATCAAGGTTGATCTTCCTCCCATGATATCGGACACGAAGAAAAAATGGCAGAACCGATCTCTTATTGGCGAAACTAAAGATATTTCTACCCTCAATGATCTTAAGGAACTTCTCTCGGGCATTATGGATGATGGGCTTGAACTTAGATATGTGGGCGGTCTTAAAGTGCTATTGTGTTTTAACCATGCAGAGGATGCAGAAGAATTCCGCATCAACAAAGCTGAAATCTGGGAAAAGTGGTTCTCAAGGTTATATGTCTGGGATGGGATTCCTCCGTTATTTGAAAGGGTTGCCTGGATTAAAGTCACGGGGGTTCCTATTTCTCTGTGGGATCGTCAAGTGTTCAATAAAATTGGAGAACGTTGTGGGAGACTTCTAGTGCAATCTGAGGTAGATGCATCGGACGGAAACATGGCGGAAGATAGGTTGGCTATTTTAGTCAATTCCGATAGTAGATTTTATTCAGAGGTAACGCTCTCCTAGAATGATCATATCTTCACTGTTTGGGTAGAGGAAATTCAGGGACAGTGGTTCCCGGACTTCCTTAGTTCGCCGGAACCGGAGTATGTTCCAGGTTCTCCGGTATGTTCGTCAGAATTCGAAGGGTCTCCTCCTCAGTCGGGTGGAAATTCCAAAGGGCGGTCGTTTGGTTCTCCTATAACATGCATGGGAACTAATGAATCCCCCTCTTCTCCCAATAAACCTGGAAGCATGCATAATCTGGGGACCCACAGTCCGCCGACTCCTGATGAGAGAGAAATCAATGGTGTGGGTTTTGATTTGGACCCAGGGATTGACCAAGGTGGGCCCTCATGTGGAGGTAATAGGCCCAGCTATATCACTTTACGTCCTCGTTTTAAAAAGCCCAAAAAAGGCCCAATCTCTTAACATCCCTGATCTCAATCAGGAAGTGGATAACGTTAATGACTCTGATCCGTTTAACCTGGAAGATATCTTCAGAAGGGAGAATGAAGAAAGAAGGGTTCTTAATCACTCCTCGCGTTCTGATGCTCCCGCTGAAGTTCAGGAAACTGCGATGGCTGAAGCTCTGCCTAATGAGTTTGCAGAGGAAGCTACGGCCGTGGTTTTGTCAGGCTCTGACCTGGATCCGGCTTTGGGAGAAGATCATTTCCGTGCTTTTGTGGAAGAAGAATCGGCCCACACAATGGATCTTGGAGCTAAATTGGGGATTGAGGTCGGTGGGTTTGAAAACCACGTGAAAAAGCTGATATGTGGGGAATTGGAAGCCAACAGGAACTTATGAAGTTTATCTCTGTCAATTTAAATGGGGTGTCAAACAGTCGGAAAGGTCCGTGGATCCGTAATCTTAAGAGAAAGGTTAGATCTGACTTTATTGGGATTCAGGAAACTCATCAATCGAGCCTATCAGAGCTGGTCATTCGCAGGTTCTGGGACTTGTCTCCAATGAGTGTCGATTCGGTGGACTCTTCCGGAAGATCAGGAAGCTTGGTTTCTATGTGGAACCCAAACATCTTTTCGGCGAATCAGGTCATTAAAAACTCTAGATTTCTTTGTGTTTCAGGTCAGTTGGTGGGTTTGAATGATAAATTAAATGTGATTAATTTGCACGCTCCTAATGACCATATTAGTAGAAGATTATTATGGTCCGAGTTGTTGTCTCTTATTAACCAATTTGATGGTGCCTGGATTCTTTTGGGTGACTTCAACGAAGTCAGGTCTATATATGAAAGAGTGAATTCCAGGTTTGACAGGGGATCCTCAGAAGCTTTTAATGGTTTCATAACGAGCTCTGGCCTCTTGGAATATTCGATGTGTGGAGGAAAATTCACCTTCATCTCTGGTCATAAAGATTTGAAGCTTAGCAAATTAGACAGGTTTTTAGTGAATGATATGTTCCTAAGTTTATGGCCAAACGCTGTTGCTGAAGTTCACAAAAGGGGCTTCTCGGATCATTGCCCAATCTCTCTGTCTTGCTCTTCAGCTGACTTTGGGCCCATTCCGTTTAAGTTCTTTAATTCATGGATTGGTGACCAAAGATTGACGGATATTGTGAATAATGCTATCAACTCGGTGCCTGATATGAGCGGTTCGGGGGGTGTTCGGGTCTTTTCGGATATGGTCCTGCTCAATACCCTTAAAAGTATCAAGGTGAACATAAAGTCTTGGAGAAATCAGGTTTCAGCAGATCGTCTGAAGGATGTCACTGAGTTGGAGGAGACGATTGGTAGAATTGAGCAGAAAGCTATTTTCAGCAGGTTATCGGAAGAAGAGAAAACGTCCAGAGCTGAGTCTCGCGTTAAACTTGATAATCTCAAGTCTATTCTCAATTCGGACATTCATCAAAAAGCAAGAGCCAACTGGATTCGTTTTGGGGACGAAAACAACGCTTTTTTCCATAAGGTTGTTGCAATCAATGCTTCGAGAAACAGGATTAATGGGCTGTTGTTTGATGGCAGTTTTATTTCGGATCCTTCAGTTTTAAAAGATCAGATAAAGAAGTGGTTCAAAATTCAGTTCTCGGAACCCATTAGAAGAAGACCAGACTTCTCTAACATTGGTATTCCTACTATTCCCGGTCAGTTCAAAGTGAGACTCTGCGATAGGTTCTCGGAGAAGGAAATATGGTTGGCGATAAAAGGATGCGACGGTGGGAAAGCCCCGGGTCCTGACGGGTTCTCCTTGAAATTCTTCAAGGTATTCTGGGAAAAATTCAAAACCCTCCTTATGGCTTTCTTTAACGATTTTTTCCAGTACGCTTCGATAAGTGGCGGGTTCAACTCTTCTTTTATTGCTTTGGTCCCAAATACTAAAGATCCCCAGGATTTGTCAAATTTCCGGCCGATTTCGCTCGTGGGATCTTTATACAAAATTCTAGCTAAAGTCTTAGCTAATAGAATTAAGCCAGTTGTGAATGAGATTGTCGATCCTACCCAATCGGCCTTTGTTGGTGGTCGAAACATCATAGACAACCCCCTTATTCTAAATGAAATCGTTGCTTGGGCCAAAAAGTCTAAAAGGAAGTTGCTTGTCTTTAAAGTGGACTTTCAAAAAGCGTACGATACAATTAACTGGAAATTTTTATACCGAATGATGGAAAAAATGGCTTTCCCGTCGACTTGGGTCTCTTGGATTAAGGGGTGTCTCCAATCCGCATGGGGCTCTATCCTTGTTAATGGTTCGCCTTCCAAAGAATTTAAATTTAAGCGAGGTCTTAGACAGGGCGACCCTCTCTCACCCTTCTTGTTTGTTATCGCCATGGAGATCATAAGTGTGTTTATGAAAAGAGCTTGCGACTTGGGCCTTTTTCGGGGTTGCAAACTTCCTAATAACGGTCCGTTAATCTCTCACCTATGTTTCGCTGACGATGTGGTCTTTATTGGTGAGTGGTCAGAATCCAATATTCTGGCCCTGAATCGCCTTCTTAGGTGGTTATACCTCGTCTCTAGCCTCAAAGTGAATCGGCAAAATAGCAAGATCTATGGGATTGGCACTTCTGCTAGCGAAGTGGCGGATTTTGCTTCTTTGGCGAAGTGCGATATCGGGGCTCTCCCCTTTACCTATTTGGGGATGTCTGTCGGTGCTAATATGAAAAGGGCAAAGTTCTGGCAACCGGTAATTGATAAGTTCTCTTCAAAATTGTCCAAGTGGAAAGCCAAGTACCTATCCTTTGCCGGTCGTATGACGCTTGCTAAATCGGTTCTTGGAAGCCTTCCGTCATACTATCTTTCTTTATTTTCAGCCCCGAAATGTGTTTTAAATAAACTAGAAAAGATAAGGAGAGACTTTATATGGGGCAAAACGGCCACGGGTCATAAGATGAGGTGGTTGCGTTGGGACTTCCTTACTAAATCGAAGAAATTGGGGGGTATGGGCCTAGGCGTTTTGAATGGGTTCAATAAAGCCATGTTATTAAAGTGGTGGTGGAGGTTCAAAGAATTTCCAAATCAACTTTGGGCTGAGGTAATTCGTGTTATTCATCACACCAAGGTTTAGAATCCTCCCCCGTTCATCCCCAATAAAAAGTCGATTGTGACACCTGTGTCACTTCAACCATCAAACAAATGCCAAACCAAGGAAATATTGTATTTCATACTTGGGATTTGTATAAATATGTGTATGCTTTGCACATATCAATTCTTGTTCAATTTCATACTCTACAACGCTTTCTGGAGAATTATACGCAAACTGGTGCATAAACGTACTCAGTTTAATGCGACAAATACTCCGGGAGACCATCATACACTTAACATACCTTAAATAACCTTTACATAACTTAGAAATAAGTTTTGAAGGCTTTGGTATGGCAAAAACAAGTTAATTCGCTTACAGGGACTAAACTTGACAAACTGCGAAAGTATGCCAATTTGAACTGTAACGAACATTCCGGAACATGTCCATAAGTTAAACATACCATATATATCCTTTACATAGCTTAGAAATAGGCTTTGAGGGGTTTGGTATGCTAAAACAAACTTTTGGATCATTCAGGGACTAAAAGTGTCAAAAAGTGCATAAGTTTGCACTTTCGCGCATAACTCACGTTCTGAATACATCCGGACATCCAAAAATTTATGTAAGCATCCTTATATTATGCCTTAGTGTTTGGCATGAGAAAAATCCATTTGTCGCGTCATTTGGATCGTCTTTCACACTTATGCGCATTCCGTCGTAATTAAGCGAACATCGCGATCGTACGGCCAAACGAACCGACATCCGGAATATTTTTGAGCATATTTCAAGTCCCCTACACTTTAACTTCATCTTAGAGCCTTGAAATGAGGTTAACGGGGCTTAAACGTGCCAAAAATGGGCCAAAATACGTGTTTTTGAAGTGCAGGGACCAAAATTGAAAATTCTGGTCTGGGAACCTTAGGCGGGGCGCGTAAGGATTTGCCAAATCCTTAGGCGGGCCGCGTGAACATGTCTGACAGAAAGATTTTGCATTTAATGCAGAATCTGGCCTTTCGTTCGATCAAAGGGCGATGCCTTTTCACCCAATGAAGAGCCAAGGGTCAAGTTCACTGAACTTATCCACTTGGACACATGTACGCACGAGATCAAGGCACGATATTCGATAAAACGATCCTAACGGTTCCACTTTTCCTATAAATACCCCCCCCCCCTTTAGTGTAAAATTCACAAAATCAGATCTTAGAGCTCTAAGTTGAAACCATTGTTTCATACCTGAGCTATTTGGTCTTGATTAGCACTCGGGGACCCTCCGTAAGTCTTCTTTCGCTCTTTTATTCGCTTTTCGAGTCCGAAAGTCAACGTTTTGTTGACTTTCTGCATTGACCAGCTTATGGTCGATGCGAAGTTCATGGAACTTCAAAACGTGAGCGTGATCACGATGGTTATAGTCCGTAGTGACTATACCTACTGATCACCACGTTAACTAGGCTCAGTGACGAGTCGTAGTTTCGGCCAAAATGTGCATTCTTGCATATTTTGTAACCAAACTGCTCGTGGGCATCAAAGCCGTTTGTTTTGATGTCAAACCTGTTTTCAAACTTAGTTAAGCATGTTCTAACATGCTTAGCTCGTCACTTTTAGTTTAGTGCTTATATAGGGTCGTAAGGTAAGCGATTTAAACCATCGCTTATACTTTCGAACCCGACCCATTTGGTCGGTCATTAGGACCCGACCAAACACATTAGGTGACCATAGCTATAACCTTCCGAGGTTATACCGTGTGGTCGCAATGTTAGGCGTTCCGAACGCGTTCTACGCGAACGACGCGTTAGGGTAGCATAAGCTACCTAAACGGGTCGTGATGGACCGTAAGCACTTAGATTAGGTTTCATTTTAGTATGTAGGCTTTGCTAAGCCATACCACACGAGTCTCCATACTCGTTTGGTTTACGAACCCGCGTACTGTCCGATCCTTCCGATTTGGTCCGGTATATTAACATAGCTACCTATTAGGTGTCGTTTGATATCCCGTGATCTTTAGCATTATCTGGTTGTTATACAAGGAACTCAAAGCAATCTCAGGTGAGTACATAGAACCCCATCTTTTACTGTTTTCCAAACTGTTTTGGGGTGAAGCATGTGTACCTATCTGTTATTTTCATGATTTCAAAGTATAATTGATTATACATGTTAGTATTTATCTTTTGACAAACAAAATGACTATCTATGGTTTAAATACTGAGTTCTCAAGGGCTACAAAAGTAATTGTTGGAATAGTACTTATTTTGTTCACCAGACCGATTGGTAGTATGATATAGCGCTATAGGACTAGACACCCCATTCCTGTTGTCATGGAATGTCTGAAACCAATTTGTTTCTCCATCCAAATAGGGATTTCCTTTGTGGTATCCTTATAGTCTCAAAGGTGTAGTTTGATGCACCAGGTCTGAATGAATTCTTAAACCGCACCTTTAAAGTATATTTTGATATACTCCCAAAAAGTATAGTTTGATATACTCTCATGTGTGGTGTTGTACAAGAACCAACATATATTTTGTAATCACCCAAAGCATATTTTGATATGTTACTTGCAAAACTAAAACATAGTTTAATGTGTTATTTATAAATCCAAGGTATACTTGTAATATACTACTGAAAACTATTATTTTGAACAACCAAAGTATATTTAATATACTATCTATCAAACGATTTGGTTTTGGCTAGTGTTTAGATAACGGAACGAGTGTAATATGATGAAAACATGGTAGATACGCCGCTGGTACTTCTTATATATAAGTGTTTTCATTGCATTACATACCGTGGCGTTATTTAGTACACTTGGGTTAACAATATTGGAACTGAAATATATTTTAATATATTATTTATTCAACTTTCTTAAAACCAAGGTATATTTTATATATACCATAAACGTTTTATTAAAACATTGTTTTTCAAACAAACTTAACTTATACAAACTCATTTTACATGGTTATTCAGTTAACCATACATTATTCTCTTATTTATACATATCATCTGATCCTATCGTTTTTCAAATGATTTACAAGACGAAGCAAAAATACGAGGTTCATGACTAAACATTTTCTCAAACTCAAGTCATGAACTCCGTTTTCACAAAACCTATGTATCTCACAGGCATTTTTATGCTGACGTACCTATTTTTACACATGTTTCAGGTGCTGTCTTGAGATGATTGTTGATGCATGCTACATTTAGGATGGACTCGTGCCTTAGCAACTTTAAAACTTGGAAGATCATAGTTGTACTTATGTGATTGTAATAGAACAACGAGTTCATTTAATCAATAAAACAATATTTAAATTTCCATGTGTTATGAAACAATGATTCTGTTACAACACTCCCCGACGTTTCCGCCACGTTTTGTATGTTCTACGTGGTCGGGGTGTGACAGAAAAGTTGGTATCAGAGCTCATGGTTATAGGGAATTAGGTTATTAGTAATGCTTTGACCTAGTCTATAACCTTCCTAGGACCCTAACGCGAGTTTACTTGCGTTTAGTCATAAAACAACACCGTCACCTATCCTTAGGCGACGACCGCAACAAGAATATAAATTTCAAAACCGCTTTGAAAACTAATCATCTGTTCTAGGATGATTGATTACTAGGTTTTGAACCCTCTGTTATAAGGTTTTGAACCCCTTTGAATTTTCAAAACTCTTGTCAAAGTTGGTCTAAATATTGTGAACACATGCAAACTGGAAGGGTGGGTGCCTGTACCCTGAGTTTTCTGTCTAAGGCTAGAGTGTTCGTACAAATCCACATAATCGGACCAGTCACTCTTACCTGGGAACTCTTGGGGTGAGTGTCCACTTATAGGCGAGCATGTCTTCGCGATACATTATTTTTGACCTATTTGCTTTGATTAATCACCAAGTCGTTTGTTGCTTTGTAGTAACAGACAGACGGCCACTATCATTACTT